>NC_054473.1:158092106-159342106 GCF_017639515.1 Carcharodon carcharias | reverse complement strand
CTCCATATCCCTTGATGTCTCCAGAAATCCAGATTTCTGTCTTGAACATGCTCAATGATTGAATTTCCACAGCCCTCTGGGGTAGAGAACTCCAAAGATTCACCAACCTCTGGAGTGAAGATATTCTTCTCATCTCAATCTCAGGATAAGGGTCAGGCCATTTAAGACTATGTTCCACCCCCAACCCCCAGTTTTAGATTTATCAGCCAAGGGACACATCTTATCTATACCCACATTCCAACAAGCGGAGTTGTCTATTGATTTTGATGGCATAGTACAATTCATGATAATTACAAAAATCTAATTTGTTAAACTGTCTCCATTAACCAATTAAACTGCATAATGTTATAGTTTCTATATTTTGTTTCTTCTGCGCCCAAACCTGTCATTTTTTTGCAGACATGTGATTCAGAAAAATAATTGAAAGTCTCAGTGTGTTACCATCACAATGGAAACATGATGAGATCTTGGCTCTTCACTTCTATACATGAATAAACTTGCAAAACAATTTCACAAAGCCCTCTTTAAAATAAAAAGCCCAGTCAATACAAAGGGGCATACAAATGTTGTCTCATGGAAACAAGCCAGTCAGTCCAATCAGTCTGCATTGGCTTTTACCCTGCACGCGAGAAAGTAGTTTTAATCACAATTAGAAAGTGAGGTTGTAGCCAAGGTTAAATAATTGTAAGTGAATTGATGGAAAGGATTTGAGCAATGCTGAAAAAAGACTTTTGCCAAAGCTTTTCATTGACAAAATATATCTTTCTTCAGCAATGTTTAAGAAAGGATTTCTAGAATGGAGCATCACCTCAAACTCCGTCACAATTAGATATGCATGTGTCATAATCATGCAGTTTGAGTCATACGAAACTTAATTATTTCTCAGGTTGTCAACCAAAACTCAGTTTGTGGGTGATATGAAATGAAAGGCATCTGGAGTGATATGAAGTAGCAAGATGTTTTGTAATTAAAGTACAATATATTATGAGATACCTTACTCTACATCAAAAATATTGCTTCACCAGGAAACATAGTACATTTAGTTCTAATGCAAAAAGATATGTTATCCTGTTCTTCACACCTGTGATTCACCCTTTCATTGTGAATAGGTTCATGTAAATGCAAAGATCACAAGTGCAATTAAACATAATAACAGTAAAACAAACAGCAGGTAGGGAGAAAGAAAAGAGAAATGCAAGATTGAATACATTATGTTGTCATGCATTCAGAAATTCATTGCAGCATTTTGTTGAACTACCCAATTCATGGGTAGTAATGAAACTCTTCATCTCATGAAAAAAATCCTCTCAATGAACCACTTCATCTGCTCTTTTGTGCTTTATCTCTGGAACAATATTACAGAGTCATGTGGGTGCTTCAATTATATCTACCCTGATGATGCAAGCAGGGCACGAACATAAACTAAATGTAGAGCAAACCTCAGTGACATATTAGTACTGTGGCAACCAGTGGAGCAGATAATGGTACTAAAAGGATCTTTTGACTTGTGGACATAGAGTGAGTGCAAAGACTGAATTGGATCATTGCTGCATTAAGTCAGCATTGTATTAAACTAAATCCTTTAATGAGATAGCAGCTATCTTTTTTTCCCAACACAAGCTTTTTAGAAAAATTTGTGGTGGATCATACAATGAAAATTATACAGCATGCTCTCTGAGGATCTCAAACTTCGTAAAACAGATTTCAACTGAAATACAAAGAATTCAAGGGTCAATTTTTCTCCCAATTAATTTCAGTCCAGTACATAGAAAAATACAGTACTTTGGTGGAAAGCATCCATCTTAAACACTGCTGAGTTTTTCCAGGTAATTCTGTTTTTGTTTTTTTTTGTTTTGGATTTCCAGCATCCGCAGTTTTTTTGTTTTTTATCCATCTTAAACACCTCATTTCACCTACAGGCACTAAATGGTATTGCTGGCGCAGAAGACATTTTCAGGTGAGCTGGACTACGTTGTGAAGTTTGGATGGCATCCATTTTGTAAAATTAGATCCAAATCAAGCACACGCATGGGATTTCAACAAGTAGGCAAAACACACACAGAATAAAAGACTAGAATTAACAGCCCATTTCCTTTGAACAAAGTTATGCTAAGAAGTTTATAAACTGAAAGAAAGCATAATTGATTAAAGCATAAGGGAAGTTCTCACTGCTACAGGGTGCAGCCTATCCAATAATTGACACTAAAGCCTGATTAGGGGCTTTTTTGGAAGCCAAAAGGCATTGGGTTTTTTTCCTAAATGAAATTTCGTTTTGCTCAGTTATTTTTTTTTCCCTGGGGCTAATTTAAAAGCTCTCAGAATTAGCTGCACTCGATATAAGTAACAGTGATTAATCAGAATTTTACATTTGTACACCATAGTTAGAAAACTATAGAAAAAAATAGCCTGACAATATCACACAGACCAGACCCTGTTGACTGACAGATTAGACAAGGGGACGCAGTTAACAGATCCAGATAACGTTATCTCGGTGACTACACACCTGAACTCACTCTCCTTTCACTGAATTCGAAATGCAAACAAAAAATTCACTGAAAAACAGATAAAGCCCCCAACTCACTGCTGAAATATTACGTTGCCTGGGTAAGCGCAGAGGCTTTGGGGTTAGAAGACACACACCTGTACTCCACAGTTCTAACAGGAAGTTAAAACGGTCAGATCTTCAGAATCGAAAGTCCAGCCACCGCCCTTAGCATAGGGAGTAACAGAATATTCTCTTTAAACCTATTTATCACACATTCTAAAATCTCCGGACGACTGAGGGAAAATAAGACAATCTCAGATTCCTCCACATCCCAGCGCACCTTTTACTTTCAATTCATTCTCACTGAACAATATCGTTCCCCAACCCACGTTACTCCAGGATCACTCCCGATCCTGGCCGAATTCTTTTCTAGCTCATTCCCCATGTAAATCCCCCCATTCTCTCTCTCTCTCTTCCCCACCCCTGCATTTCCCCGCCGCGTTATTCCCCCGCTCAGACTCAGGAAATTCCTGGGCTCTTACCTCTGCCAAGGATTAGTCCTGGCTCCAGGACAGGCACCGCGAAAATGTAGCTCTTTTGGTCGAAACCTTTACATCGCATCGAAGTTCCGCCGCGACAAACCTGTGAATTTGGACAGGTGAGCATGAAAAAGACAGCTTTGTTATCTCTGTCGTTTCCACCCCACCCCCCCCGCCCCAGTTTACATCACCGCCACCCCCAACCTACTCTCAGTTCGCACTCTCCAGTAACTCGAACTCAGATTAAAAGTTGGGCCAAGATATTTTTTAAAAAGTGAAAATCTCAAGAGTGCGGCCAGGGGGACACGGCGCAGGAATCCGCCTCGTAAAAAGAGTCCGACCAAAAGATGAGGGTCAGGCAGAACGAGACAGATGGTCTTTCAGATTAATGTGGTGCTCACTCTTAACCAGCGAGAGCGGAGTTTACCTGGAGCAGGAGGAAGAGAATCCCCAGGGTGGAGAGGGTGAAATTCCTCATTGGAATATCCGAGTGAGTTTACAAAGCGCGGTAGTGTGTGCTTGCTGGGCTGCTGTTTTCTGACTTCCCTCTTCTGTCCACTTAACATTCAACAATTCTCCAAATCTGTTTCACTCCCCAAATCCAGGTGACGTCTTCAGGTGCATCCCTCTCCCTCGCTCATTGGCTGGCGCCCGGATGTTTGTCCAATTTTGGGTGAACCGGGAACTACCTGGCGACAGGTAAAGGCAACAACCTCTCCCAGTGATTTCAGGCTCGTCCAGTAAATCCACCCACTCCCAGTTTCAGTGGATGCTGACGCTGCTTGCTGTAAGAACGGTGTGGCAACTCGGACTTCTGTAGATCTCACTGCAGCATCTGGGATCAATGTGTTACATCCCAAAAAGCAATATGCAGCTGTGCTCGGGGCGGAGCCTGCGGTCATGCACAGCCTTTAAAAGATCAGCAAAAATCGTTAAACAAGGAAATTGAGTGTTCAGATGTTGCCGATTTTACACAGTTCCGATATATATGGACTCGAAACGGTAACGCTGTTTCTCTCCACAGATGCTGCCAGACCTGCTGAGTTTTTCCAGCTTTTTCTGTTTTCACCTCAGACTTCCAGCAGCAGCAGCATTTTACTTTTATTATCGGCAGTTTAAAGTTTCCAACAAGGGTGGCGAGAGTGGATTGTGCTGGTTTGAGGTAATTCTGCATGTTAAAATCAGATTCAGAATTTAGGCTGTACGGGGAATTTAAAACAATTCTAGATGATATAATGCGGCATATTTTTGGACCCGAATTTCTAGGGAGTCCGACCTGGTGAAATGTAGGTGTTTCATTTACTCTCCTTTATTTCTGGCCCTGAACTTTATCTCTTACCATAGAGGGAATGCAGTGAAGGTTCACCAGACTGATTCCTCCAAAGGCAGAGTTGCCATATGAGGACCAGACCTGATTTCACCGGAGTTTAGAAAAATGAGAGGGGATCTCATTGAAATGTATAAACTTCTGACAGGAATGGATAGACTGGATGCAGGGATGATGTTTCCTCTGTCTGGGGGCTCTAGAAAAAAGGGTCACAGTCTCAGGATATGGGGTAGCCCATTTAGGACTGAGAGGAGGAGAAACTTCTTCACTCAGAGGGTGGTGAACCTGTGGAATTCTCTACCACAGGAGGCTGTGGAGGCCAAGTCACTGAATATATTTAAGAGGGAAATAGATTTCTTGACTCTAATGGCATCAGGGGGTATGGGGAGAGAGTGGGAGTATGGCGTTGAGATAGAGGATCAACCATGATCATATTGAATGGCAGAGCAGGCTCAAAAGGCCTACCCCTGCTCCTATTTTCTATGTTTCTATGTCTGTGGGTCAGCATCCTTGACTTTGCTCCACCATTGGCAGCCCTAAACTCTGGAATTTCCTCTCTGCCTCTCTCTCCTTTAATACACCCATTAAAATAGTTAAAGGTGATATATAAATGCAAGTTGATGTTGTTTGAAGTGCAGGAGAAGTTTGGCTACCATGTCTATATGTATAAATACTTATTTTAGCACCTGTTTGTCACACTTCAAAATATTAAACATTTAAAAGACAGCAAATGTCAATAATTTCTTCTTGATTTTGATCCCCCTTAAGGGCAGAAACTTGGGATTTATAAATTGCCAATCTACTGAAAATTCTCTCAAATTAGATATATGTATATTTATATACATTTTATACACATGCATGTGCACACACACACACACACACACACACACACACAAACACACACACACAGCATCAGCCTCAGGATGTATCTACATAGGCCACTTCCCACTGGGAATCCTTGGTCCTAAAAAGATGGGCCACGTTAAGTGTAGCTGCCTACAGTTGTAGGCCAGTACCCTGGTGGTGAGTCCAACTCTGTCCAAATACTTTGGAGAGGTTGAGGAAAATGAAGAGGGGTATGGCAACACAGCCACCATTGCAAGGATGTTGTTGGCTACTTTGACCAGGATGAGATTTTGAACAGGAAGTGGTGGGATAGGTGAGCATGGAGCTGAGTGGTAATGATGCAATAAAATTCCTGTGGTAAATTAACGCCAACTGAGAAATTGGACCGTGTCTGAATTGGGGCATAATCCAGGTGCAACTAAAGATAACAGTGAAAGGGCAATAGAAAATTGGTCTTCTTCATTTGCATAAAAGCAGCAAAATGCCAGCCTGTCAGTTCTGGCTGAAAAATGAGAATTGCACAAATAAGTTTCCAGACCTTCCTCTGTTCGAGTGAATTGATAAAGATCTTTTTTTGATCTGTTTACAATTTCACCAGAAATAGGTGAAATAGAAGAAATCATCAACAGACTGAACATAAAAGTAAGGATGTCATGCTTCAGTTATACAGGGCATTGGTGAAACCACACCTTGAATACTGTGTGCAGTTTTGGTCTCATTTTAGGAAGGATATAAATGCATTGGAGGAGGTTCAAAGGAGGTTTATTAGATTGATACCTGGAATGAGTGGGTTATCTTATGAGGAAAGGTTGGACAGGCTGGGCTTGTTTTCACTGGAGTTTAGAAGAGTGAAGGGTGATTTGATTGAAGTATACAAGATCCAGAACAGCCTTGACAAGGTGGATGTCGAAAGGATGTTTCCTCTTATGGGTGAGTCCAGGACTAGGGGGCGCTGTTTTAAAATTAGTGGTCACCCTTTTAGGACAGAAATGTTTTCTCTCAGAGGGTTGTCGACTTTGGAATTCTCTGCCTCAGAAGGTGGTGGAAACAGAGTCATTTAATGTTTTTAAGGCAGAGGTAAATATATTCTTTTTAGGCAAGGGAATCATAAAGGTTATCGGGGTCAGATGGCAATGTGGATTTGAAACACAAGAAGATCAGCCATGATCGTATTGAATGGCGGAGCAGGCTCCGGGGGCCAAATGGTTTACTCCTGTTTCTATTTCTTACGTTCTTATGTATTTTGATGTCACTATATACTGTCATGAGAGGAATCATTCCCTAGAGCATTTCACCATGTGAGAAAAGTAAACCTGAGTCAGTCACTGCATCTCATCCAGAAATGGAGAGAGAAGTGACACTTTAATAACAATGCTGATTAGAAAATTGATCAACAGGGCATTTTTCTCAATGGGTTCAATATGTTAGCACATGATCTCCAATTGCTTTTGTGTTATTTTGTCCTTCATGATTATCTTAAAGTTAGAATTGAGTTATTCACACAGTGTTATCACAATAGAATGACACTAGCCTAAGGTAAACACAGGAATCTTTGCATTGTCAAAACCATCTACAGAATAGTTCATTCATTATGTTGTGGAGGAAACAGAATCATAAAAATGTGCAGAGGTTCCTCTAACTTTATATTTGCAATCTTTCAATTCTATCCTGGATACTTATTGGAACAGAATAACCATCATCGTTATTAGCTTGTAAGGAATATTTGATGTGTCGTCTGAACATTTCCTTTAGGAATGTGATATTTGTACACTGCCAGTGCATTAGATTGGCAGATGGGCTTGGTGAGGAAAAATGATCAGCCATAATGCATAATGAATTTGACATATAGGGAGGGAGTCTGTCCTGATTAAAACATCAATGTGTCAATACTTTGAAACTCTCTACAGCTTACTACATCAGCGTATGAAATTCAACTCTATAGTTGGCTGAGTAGATTAAGGAAATCTAGGGTGAGTATCTTTTTGTTACAAGGTATTCCTCTTACCAATGAAAATATTAACCTCAGTAGGGTTTTGATAATTTTTTGAAAAATATAAATTTTGTTACAGATATGGGATGTATGGGGGGTTAAGGAATATTTCCTCTGGGCGTTATATGTTATGAAATAGTACACATAGGCAAAAAGACCATATCTACTATTTTGCCACTACATGTAGCTTATGAAAGGAACTTTCCTCCTGGATCATTCCCTTGGATAAATCTCTCCTGCACCACTGTACTAACAGCTGACCTCGGGCTACAGCCTGTTGATGCAGATTTTCCAGTCTGTGACAGGATTTCTAACTTAACATGTCAGTTCGGGCTCTTTCCCAACACCTTTGTTTTGTTTTTGTGACAAAGAGAAGGTGGTTTCCTTTTTGCAGGCTAATTTTCCTATAACCTGCAAGTCCGTACATGCAATGTGTGAACTAGTGTGGCCAGGTTTTTTTTTATTTGTTCATGGGATGTGGGCATTGCCGGCTAGGCCAACATTTATTACCCATCCCTAGTTGCCTTAGTTCAGGGGGGCATTTAAGAGTTAACCACATGTAGACCAGACCAGGTAAGGACACAGACTTCCTTTCCTAAAGGCCAGATGGATTTTTACACAGCTATTGACAATGGTTTCATGTCAGCGTTAGACTTTTAGTTCCAGCTTTTTACTGAATTCAAATTCCACTGTCTGCTGTGGTGAGATTTGAACCTGGGTCCCCAGAGCATTACCCTGGGCCTTTGGATTACTGGTCCAGTGACAATAACAATACGTCATCGCCTCCCTGACAATTAACACATAATATTGTGAAATAGTGTTCAAATCAAGAATTGGGCACGCATTACAAGCTAGCACTACTGTGCATTAGAGAGGTGCTGCATTTTCTGAGGCACACAATTCAAATAAAATATGTAATTGTGTTCTGCCAGTTCCAAGTAGGCTGTAAAGATTGCATGACACCATTTAGTGAGCAGGAGCTCTCTGGTGTTGTGGCCAACATTCATCCCTCAACCACTACCATCAAAAAAAAATTGACTGGTACTCTGTAAGATGGCTGTTGTGATCATATATGAGAGTAATGATTACTAATTCACTTGCTGGGAACAGCTTTGGGACATTTGAAAGAAGAGATGAGGTTCTATATAAATGCAAGCCTAATTTCCTTTCATTCATGGAAATGATGGAAAATGCCATGCAAGTATAGAATATAAAAGTAAGGATATAATGTTGCAATTGTATAAAACACTGTTGAGGCTACAACTGGAGTATTGTGTGCAGTTCTGGTCACTACATTACAGGAAGGACGTAATAGCTCTGGAGAGACTGCAGAGGAGGTTTACAAGAATGTTGCCAGGGTTAGAAAAGTCTAGCTTTGAGGAGAGATTGGATAGGTTGGGGTTATTTTCCTTAGAACAAAGAAAGCTGAGAGGTGACTTGATTAAGGTGTACAAAATTATGAGGGGAATAGACAGTGGACAGAATAAAATTGTTTCCCTTGATGGAGAATTCTAGAACCAGGGGACATAGATTCAAGATAAGTAGTAGAAGGTGTAGGGGGGGACATGAGGAAGAACTTTTTTATGCAGAGGGTAGTGGGTGTCTGGAATTCGCTGCCCAAGTTGGTGGTAGAGACAGAAACTCTAAACTCTTTTAAAAAGTACCTGGATCTGCACCTTAAGTGCTGTAAGCTGCAGGGCTATGGGCCAGGTGCAGGAAGCTGGGATTAGAAAGGGCACCTGGGTGTCCTCGGGCTGGCATGGACAAGATGGGCTAAATGGCCTCCTTCTGTGCTGTAACTTTTCTATGGTTCTAAGTGCATATAGGCTAAAAATAATCAGATTGAAACAAAAACAAAATCATACCATAAAGTCCTAAATCATTACAATCCCTAAAAGCAACATGGATGAATTTCCATGAGGATTCCCAAAATTATTTGTTGTAATTCTGATGGAAGAACCATGGAAACCCTTCAACAAATTGGGTTTGTGCTGTTCTGTAAGGTATTAGTGGCTATTTTGAGGCAACCGAACAAGAAAATCCTTGTGGGAATTCACTCCCTATAAAACTGGAATGAGTTCAAAACAGCTTACTGAAATAAAAATCTTAACACTTATTAGACTCCAAGATCTGTCTTTTCATAGGCCTTCCTGGTGCATTATTGTACCTAATCAATTCTTAATTCAGATACAGAGTTTGAATCTCCTGTCCAAAATAAAACTGAACAACTAGTGCTGTGGGATGTGCCGTGGAATGTAAAAATAACCCTAGCTTCTATTTTTGCATTACCAACCATTTTGTTACTCCTGATTCATTGTTCCTTCCAATTTAACATCTTGAGCCAATTCCTGCTGAACTGCTGACCACCAAACTTCCCTTCCTGGCTCCATGCCAGCTGATATTGTAATGGTTCCCACTCCTCAGGTACCACTCTGCAACCTTTCAAATCTGCCATCATCACCTTGCCACCTCAAAAAATCCACCCTTGATGCATTTGTCCTTCTAAACTATTGCCCCACTTTTACCTCCCTTTCTTCTCCAAAATCCTTGAGTGTATTGTTGCTTCCCAAATCCGAACATATCTTTCCCACAACTCTGTTGGAACCTAATCAGGTTTCTCACCCTGCCACAGCACTGAAACAGCCCTAACAAAGTCTTAAATGACATCCTCTGAGATTTTGACCCTGATGTGCCATCTTTCCACATTCTTTACAATGTCGCTGCAGCCTTCGACATGGTCAATGACACAATCCTTCTTCGATGTGTCTCTTTAATTACCCTGTGAGTGAGATTCACGTGATTCCCCTCATTTCAACATGACTCAAAACATTAGCTCTGCTTCTCTCTCTACAGATGCTGCCAGACCTGCTGATTTTTTTGCACCACTTTCTGTTTTTTTACTATATAAAAGCAAGTTGTTATTTTAAGCCTCTCCTGTTATTTCCTTGATGTAAACAGACTAAGAGCGTGACAGCTCTCACACCTTGTGAGAAGTGTTAATATCTGGTTGTTTGTCTCTTTCTTCAAACATTTCCAGATTGAGAAATTCGAGAAATTAAAATAGTCTATTCCACTACCTTGTCAACATGCATATTTTTAACATTTCAAAAGTTATTCCAGCTCCCAAGTTTAATTAGTTTCTAAGCAAAGATACTGAAGCAAACAAAGAAAACCTGTTTGGGAGAGATGTTTACACTGTTGAGGTTTGATGGCTGCATGTAGTCATTTACTTATATCGGTCACCAATGCCACAGAAGAATGAAGTCTTCCTTTATATATTGTTGAACAAAGTGAATTATTAGTTCAATTATGGCCTAGCTATCTGGCATTACACAAAATAAAGAAATTTTGCTATTTCTCACTATCATGTGCTGTGTGTTTTTTTAATGAAGAAGCTGTAGGATACTTCTCCTCAGTGATATACTTAGCACTCAGGAAGTTCCCATTGGCAGTCTTCCACATCTTGTGAGATGATGGTTTTGTGCTGTTGTGATTATCTCTGTGTTGCACATTGCCTAATGTGGTTCAGAAGCCCCATTCCGGCATGGCAGTCCCTTCTGCAATTGTTGTAGATGAAGGCAGCTTGAGAAGGTGCAGCATTCACTGACTTCTGTTTTCTCTGGGCCCTCTTCTCAGCCACTGAGTTTTCCATTTCTCCACATGTCTTCCCTGCAAACAGTCAGGCTCCAGAGGTCATGGCTATTGACAGCTGACTCCATATTATCTGTGACAATGACTGCCATCTTCATCTCTCACTTGCTGGTGTCCTTGTAGCAGTATGGACACCACTGAGGTCATGACCTGTGGCCAGTTCACTGTTCAGAAGGTCTTTGGGTATATGGCCGTCATCCATCCGATGATCATGGCCCAGCCAGAGTAGACGTCCTTGGCTTAGTAATGAGCGTATGCTGATGGAATTAGCATTCCAGGACCTCTGAGTTGGTGATCTTGTCCTGCCAAGATATGCTGAGGATCTGTTTGAGACAGCGGAGGTAGAAACTGTTCAGCCTTTCCTCCTGTCTAGCCTGTGCTGTCCAGATCTCACTACTGTGGAGAAGTGCACTGAAGATGAAGGCTTGGAGTTTGGCGTTTTCCTCAAGGTTGCTGTTGTTCCACACTCTCTTGAACTTAACAGCTGCAGCTTTTGCAATGTGCGTGTTGATTCCTGCATCAACTGACAGATTGCTGGTGATTGTGGAGCCTAGGTATTTGAAGCTGTCAACAACCTTCAGTGTCATATTGTCATGCAGCGAGCAAGGAGATCCAATTCCCATATATCTACATGGGAAAGAAAATGGATATTCTAAAAAAGATCAATCAAAATTCTCCTGAGGCTAAAGGTGATTTTAACCCCACCAAGTGGGAACAAAAGGGGTGGAGAACGATAAGGTGATGCGGTGGGTGGGAGTCGGGTGGGAGGATTGGTTTGCAGAGGTTTGTGATGTGTTCCCAATGAATTCTGATCCTACACCATTTTTACTTGCCGGACTTCAGGCACATCTGTCCTAAACAAGCTTACTTTGCTGTTTACTTCAGTGTCTTTGCTCAGGCGCTAATTAAACTTGGTTAGCTGGAATAGCTCTTTTGAAATGTTAAAAATAGGCGTATTGACAAGATAGTGGAATAGACTGTTTTAATTTCTCTAATTGCTGGCTCAGTAGGGGGAATGTTTGGAGTAAGAGACAAACTTCCAGACATTAACACTTCTAACAAGATGTGAGATCTGTCACACTCTTAGTCCCAGAGGAACTGGGCCCTAATTTAAATGTCAAAACAGAGTCGCCATGACGTAATTGAGACACACATACCACATTTTAACTGTGGGCCTGACTAATACCTTCAGTCTCCAACCCACTAGCAAAAGTTAGTGGCAGGAAAGTTCCTTGCCATGGTTATCTCAGATAAATGATCTAAAAATAATGCTAAGGTTCCCTGTGGGCAAGGAGGTCACAGGTGGGGACTTTATCCCAACCAATTTTGACTCCCACCCTCCAATTTCAGGTGGAAGTCTGTCTCATGGTATGTAACTGACACCTGGAAGTTAAAATCACCCCTAAAGCATTTGTTAAATAGGAAATTACTTTGATCTTTCTTCCCTTCTAAGAAATGTGAGGCTCTTTAAAATGTTACTACACTGTAGGCACTTTTATATTAACATTTATATTTCATTCAGTTTCAGGAGAACGACACATGTGTACCATGGTCCCATGTTTATATTTGTTTAAATTAATAAAAAGATTTGATAGAGTAGATACAGAGAGGCTATTTTTCCTGGTGGGGAATCCATAGCAAGGGGATACAACCTTAAAGTTAGAGTTGAACCAGAGTGAAATCAGAAAGTACTTTTTCACACAAAGGACAGTAAAAATTCCCTGAAAAGACTGAGATAAACAGATTTTTATTAGGTAAGGATATTAAGCAATAGGATCCAAATATAATGGAGTTAAGGTACAGTCATGATCTAATTGAATGGCAGAATAGGCTCGAGAAGTTACTATTGTTCCATTAAATATCCCAGAAAGTTTTTTCTTACCAATGTAAATGACCATTTTGTTTGGTCCTCAAATGCAGGGCAAGAATTTTTTTAAAACCTAACTATGCCGTTTGACTCTTATTCCTGCTGTTGGAGTCCTTTCTGTTGTATGTACAAATTAATCAGTTTTATGGATTCTGTCTTGCTTACAACTTCAAACTATAGGCACTGGAGTTTTGCCATACATATGGTTTATGACTACTTATTTGATAATTTAGGAAATTACCGTGACAGTAATACTACAAAGCTGATTTGATTACTAAGATACTTTATGTCCATTTCTTAGCTAAATTTTCATGCATAGCAGAAGATATTTGTTTTGGGTGTAACTCTGCTGATAATTTTCAACAAGACTATAGCCACAGGTAATTTCCCTGGGGTCAATTAGTCTGTAGGTAGTTATCTCAAGCAGGAGAACCAGGATTTCTGAACATGTTTGCTGGTTAATTAAACAAGACCATACAGGAGTATATTTGACTTGACATGATTTGGCTTGGCACAGTTCAGCAACAGGGAACATTATGGGTATAGTAGCATAATGCTTATGTTAGTGGACTAGTGATCCAGAAAACTGGACTAATGTTCTGGTGATAGGAGTTCAAATCCCATCATGGAAGTTGGAGAATTTGAACTAAATTCACTTGGAACTAACATAATTTAAAAAAATCTGGGATTAAAAAGCCCCCACCAGAAATGGTGATTATGAAACTGCTGCATTGATGAAACAAGCCATTTGATTCGCTAATGTCCATTAGCGAAGAAAATCTGGGGTGGAATTTTACAGTACCCCCGCCAGCAGGTTTAAAGGTGAGGAGTCTCCTAAAGTACGGTTTGTACCCATCTCCTACCCGTCTACCCCCAACCTATTTCCCGTTTTACAGACAAGCAGTGGAAGCACCAGGTGACCCACCCACCCATGGGCCACTTAAGTGCCCCATCCTGTCCCCACCACTATTCTACCATGGGAGGGGGAGGTCCACGTCAAATGGGTGGCCGGCAGCTTTAACTCCACGATCTGGTGTCAGGCAACGGGCATGGTATCTCGTTTCCCTATGCCCATTGGAGGGACACCTCCAAAGGTCATATCCCTCTTTAACCTCCCCCTCACTCCCTGGCCTCTGAAACCCCGCGCTCCAACCTCCCCACTCACCTTGTTGGGGCCTGCCAGCCAGGTGCCGCCGATACCCTGGACTTACCTTCAGTCTGGCTTCCCTACCCACTGGTTGTATCCCAGCAATGGCCACCGCTCAAACCTGGAGCTGCTACGACTACAAAGCTGCTGGCCATCTGATTGGCTGGTAGCTCGCCAAGGCGGGCCTTCCTCCCTAGATGGGGCGGAAGCCTCTCCCTTAGCCAAATAATGTCCCACTGAATGTTAAACGACTGAGGGGGGCAGCCAGTAACCCCGCCGATTCTTTGGGTAGTGGGGGAGGAAATCCCGCCATCCAAAACATCCTGCCTTACCCAGTCTGACATATATGTAATTCCAGATTCAAAGCAATGTGGTTGACTTTTACTGCCCTCTGAAATGGCTTAGCTAGTTACTCAGTTGTATCAAAGAGATAAAATAATATAATAAGAACAAAATTGAACAGACCAACTGGCATCAATGTAGGTACCAGACAACCCTGCCCAATCAACCCTACAAAGTCCACCTCCTTAACATCTGGGACTTGTGCCAAATTGGAAAAGCTGTCCCATAGAATGGTCGAGCAACAGACTGACATAGTCATATTCACAGAATCATACTTTTCAGTCAAGTTTCCAGACTCCTTCATCATCGTTCCTGTCCCGTCCTACTACATGGTACATTGCTATACAGTCGGAATGGAGTGGCTCTAGAACTCCTCAGCATTGAATCTGGACCCAATAAATCAGGCCAAACATGAGCAAGGAAACCTCCTGCTGTTTACCACCTACTGCCCTCCCTCAGGTAATGAATCAGTACCCCTACATGTTGAGTGCCACTTGGAAGAATTACTGAGGGTAGCATAGGCACAGAATGTACTTTGGGTGGGACATCAATATCCATCACCAAGAATGGCTCAGTAGCACCACGACTGAGCTAGCTGAGTCCCGATGGACATAGCTGCCAGACTGGAGCTGTGATTGGTGGTGAGGGAACAGACTAAGGGAAAACCCTCATCCTCACCAATCTACCTGTCACAGATGCACTCTGTCCATGACAGCATTGGAAGGGGTAACCGCCACATAGTCCTTGTGGAGATGAAGTCCCACCTTCATACTGAATACACCATGTTGTGTGACACTATCAGCCTGCTAAATAGAATACATTCAGAACTGATCTGGCAGCTCAAAACTGGGCATCCATGAGGTGCTGCGGGCAGCAAAATTACATTCCACTCTAACCTTCAACCTCATGTTCTGGCATATCCCCCTCTCTAACATACTGTCAAGCCAGGGGATCAGCCCTGGTTCAATAAAGAGTGCAGAAGAGCATCCCAGATGCAGTATCAGGCATGCTTAACATAAAATGCCAAGATGGTGAAGCTACAGCACAGAAAGACAGACATGTTAAACGGTGGAGGCAGCATATTTTAGACAGAATTAAGTGATTGCATGTGTAATGGATCAGATCTAAGCTATGAAATCCTGCCATAATCAGGCTGTGAATGGTGGTGGAGAATAAAACTGCTAACAGGAGGAGGAAGCTCCATGAACTTTACTGATGGTGGGGCAGCACATGTGTAAAAGACAAGGTTGAAGCATTTGACGCCTTCTTCAGCTACAAGTGCCAAGTGGGTGATCTATCTTGGCTTCCTCCTGTGGTCTTCACCATCACCATGCCAATTTTCAACCAATTTGATTCACTCTGCTTGATATCAAAAAACAATATGGGATACAGCAGAAACTATTGTATGACAAAACATGGCTGTAGCACTGAATGCTTGTGCTCCAGAGGTGGCTGTGCCTCCAGCCAAGCTGTTCCAGTATCAGCTACAACATTGGCCATTGACTTGAGAAAGTGGAAATTTTTGCTGGTATGACTTGTTCACAATAAGCAGGACAAATCCAATCTGGTCAATTATCACACCATCATCCTACTCTCAAACATCAGCAAAATGATGGAGGATGTAGCCCTCAATGCTATCAAGCGGCACATACTCACCAATAAGCTGCTCAAGGATGCTAAGTTTGGGTTCTGACAGGACCACTTGGCTCCTGATTTCAATATAGCCTGGGTCCAAACATGGACAAAGAGCTGAACTCCAGAGGTGAGGTGAGAGTGATTGCCCTTGACATCAAGGCAGCATTTCACCGAGTGTAGCATCAAGGAGCCCTATTAAAATTGAAGGCAATGGGAATCGGGGGGAAACTCTCCACTCACTTGAGTCATACCCAGCACAAAGGAAGATGGTTGAGGTTGTTGGATGTCAATCATCTCAGTCCTGGGACATTGCTGCAGGAGTTCCTCAGGGTACTGTCCTAGGCCCATCTGCATTCAGCTGCTTAATCAATAACCTTTCCTCCATCATAAGGTCAGAAGTTGGGATGAATGCTCATGATTGTACAATGTTCAATTCCATTCCCAACTCCTCAGATAATGAAGCAGTCCATGCTCGCTTGCATTCAGACCTGGACAACTTCAGGGTTGAGCAAGTGGCAAGTATAAGTGGCAAGTAACATTTGCATCATACAAGTGCCAGGCAATGCCCATCTCCAACGAGAGAGTCTAACCATCTCCCCTTGACATTTAGCAGCATTACAATTGCTGAACCCCCGCCATCAACATCCAGGGGTTTTACCATTGACCAGAAATTTAACTGGATTAGCCACATCAATATTTTGGTTACAAGAGCAGCTCAGAGGCTGGGTATTCTACATCCACTGACTCACCTCCTTTCTGCCCAAAGCTTTTCCACTGTCTACAAGGCAAATGTGAGGTGTGCGACGGAATACTCTCCACTTGCTTGGATGAGCGCAACTCCAAAAACACTGAAAAAGCTTGACACCATCCAGCACAAGGCAGCCTTCCTGATTTGTACTGCACCCATCACCTCAAACACTCACTTCCTCTACCACCAGTGAACCATGGCTGCAGTGTGTATCATCTACAAAATGCACTGCAGCAAATTGCCACGGCTTCTTTAACCTTGCAAATCCCAATCTCCGTACCTAGAAGGAGAAGGGCAGAATATGCATGGGAAAACCACCAACTGTGAGTTCCCCTTCAAGCTGCACCCCATTCTGACTTGGAACTACGTAGCTGTTCCTTCATTGTCACCTGGTCAAAATTCTGGAACTCCTAATAGCAAAGTAGAAATACCTTCAGCAAATGGACTGCAGCAGTTCAGGAGGGAGCTCACCACCTTCTCATGGGCAATTAAGGATTGGCAATAAATGTTAACCTTGCCAGCAATGTCCATATCCTGTGAATGAATAATACAACATTCCTGCAGGATGAAACTTGTTAAAGAGCATTGCTACTGACTGAGAATTATCAGCACCATCACAATGTAACATCATCAAGTAAAAGCATTTTCCAGACACAAAAAAAAACTCCCCTGATGACTCAGTTTGTAAAGGCAGTGTATTACAGGTGCTGGGTTCAATTCCTGACCTGTACTAAGTTGGTTGATTCCTCTGTTACCCTGTGCTGTGGGATGGGGAAATCATTCAAGGGGTCTTTACTCCTGATCATTATGCAGTGGCCGCTGCTGAATCTTGCCCTGGCAAGCAGAACCTTACACCAGCAAAGAGTTAATCATGTCAGAGATGCAGCAAAGAAAATTGCTGATTGAAAAATAATCACTTACAAATTGCTGTTTGGTTAATATTTCTTTGTGGTAAGCAAAATGTTATGTTGAGCTGTTCTCCTGAAGGGAAACTTTAACTTCTCTTCCTCTTGCTGATGGGGCCTGCCCTTGTTGTGCATTTTCAAGTTCTGTTTTCTTTCGGAATTTTTTTCTGATGAGTAAAAGTTATACTGTGCGATATTAGCAGTAAATGAATTAATGCACTCATGTTAATTCTTTTAGCCCACTGAACCAACCAGGGAAGGTTAGGATTATACATGGGAGTGAATTTTCCATGACAGATTTAAAAACATGTGGGCAAGAAAACATTTTTAAAAACCACATCCCACATCATAGTGGTTGGATGTGTTGTCTTCTAGGAAATGATTTTTGGGATGTTCTATGACTCATACATTTATAGGACATTAGCAGTGAGATTAGTACTTCATTGGTTGTAAAGGGCTTTGGGGTGACCTGAAATTGGGAAAAGCACTATACACTGCAAGTCTTTCTTTTAGGCAGTTTATGGAGGCCTAAAGTCAGGACTAAATAATCGGGGAAGATAGAAATTATGATTAGCATTTACATGCCTTTATTTTATGCCAGCGATTCATAAGGGACTCATCAAGATAACTGGAATAAAAACGTTTCAAGTCATTGACCTTTCACCAGAACTGGCTTTGAAGAGCTACTGAGCCCCAGAACAAACGGCTGAATTTGTTGCAATAGAGGTACAGGGGTCATATCCGTCTTATACACCCACTTATAATTTTGGTCGCATTAGCAATCAGAAGCAAATGCAGCATTCTTTAAACCAGTCTGTTCAGTTGTGTCATTTCAATTGTTTTGCACCATCAGGCTTAGTCAATCCTCTATAACCACTGACCCTGAGGATTCAGCGTTTACAGTAACATGTTAAAAAAAAATTGCAGGAATAAATATCAAAGTTGATTACAGTTGATTGTAACTATTTGACTTCTAACATGAACGCTGTTGTTGAGACTTTTCTTAAGATTGTTTATTTACTGACATATTTGATCACCAGCAGGGAGTAATGGGGATTGAGTACAGTTCTTCCTTCATTCATAATGGATGAAACCTTCAGGACAGATAATACAATTCTATTCTGTCCTTACAGATGAACAATAGGAGCCCATGCAGAGCAGAGCTGCATTATTTTGGGAGCAAATTTTCTGGTTGTGGTGTCAATTAAATTTTGCATAAACTGATGATGTATCCAGAACACTTAAGATAAGTGAAACTTTGGTCATAAAAGCAGTGATGAAGTTCTAGTTACTTTCAGTGCAGTGCAGTGCAGAGACCACTACACAATCAAGTTAGATTTCTAGAGAAAGTATTGACGAATGTTAAATCTTATTGTTTTACTAAAACATCCCTCTATTTCATTTTTATGGTAAGGATGTGAATCCTTCCATTTTCTCCCTCAACTCTACTAGTAATTTTCAGGTCACAGATCTGCCACTGAAAAGCATGAGGGGTGTTTATTTGAGCCAGTTATTAACAGGCAAGTAACAATGATGTGAGGTTGGTTTTTCTTTTCATTTTGCACTAGGCTTCTCTCAGCACTTCCCCTCCTGTGTCCCATCTCGTCCAGTAGCACTTTTCAGTTCATGAACTCTTTCACTATATGAAGCCAAAGCCAACTTTTACATCATTTAAATCACAACTTCAGCATTTGTAGATTGTGACCTGCACACATGGGTGAGCTGTTTTATGTAGTCTTTAAAAACAAAACATTGTTTTATGTGTTGTCTGGCATCTCAGGTGGACATAAAAGATCCCATGACAGTATTTCAAAGAAATGTCCTAGTAGATATTTATCCCTCAGCCAACATCTCGAAAACAGATTATCATTGCTGTTTGTGGCAGCTTGCTGTGTGCAAATTGTATGCACATTTCCAACATGACAACAGGGACTACATTTTAAAAGTGCTTCATTGGCTGTAAAGTGCTTTGATACACCTTATGGTCATGAAAGGTGCTATATAAATGCAGGGGTTTTTTTGTTTTCTCAAATTCCTCTGAGTCTAACAGGAATTGTATGTCTGACCTCACTAGAAGTCAAACTAGAATGTGTTTACAAACTCTCTTTGGCAGTTTAGTGGGATTTGGCCCTCCATTATTTCCACTAACTGAGCAGATTTCCTCCCTCAAATTTGGAGGCAGACCATCTACAGTTAAACGCCCTAATCCATCTCATTTCAAATGACAACAAACCTCCTGGTTTTCTTCCAGAATAACTGCAAAAGAAAAGTGCTAAATAATTATCTCTCCTTCTTTAGAAATATAAAACAGCAGCTTTTTCAGCTTCCTGATACTGGAGAGTTTTATCATGATGTAAATCGCAAGTACTGATTAAACATTTTGTTTTGGAGAAGGTGATGGTGGACATCGCTATGCAGCAAACTCTATGTGTAAAAAATGATTTAGAATGAAGAATGTCAGTTTATGTGACTACTAATACTGAATGGGAGAAGGCTGTAATAGTTAGGGTTCAGTAGGCAAAATGTGCCCAAGGACTGGAAGTATGGTGCAGCATATGCTGATAGAAAAATTTGCTTTTATTTGTTCACAGGGGCATTGCTGGCTAGGCCAGCATTTATTTCCCATCCCCAATTGCCCTTGAGAACTGAGTTTCAGGCAGCATTTAAGAGCCAATCTGTGGATCTGGAGTCACATATAGGCCAGTCCAGGTAAGGACAGCAGATTTCCTTCCCAAAAGGACACTAGTGAACCATATGGGTTTTTTTGACAATTGACAATGGCTCCATGGTCATCATCAGATTTATTCCAGATTTTTTTTATTGAATTCAAATTTCACCATCTGTGGTGGTGGGATTTGAGCCCAAGTCCCCAGATAATTACCCTGGGTCTCAGGATTGCTAATCCAGTGACAATACCTCTATGCAACCACCTCCCCCAAAGCTGCTAGCAAAAGGATGAATATAGTGGCACCTGAACAAGTGAGATCAAATCTAGCCATTAAGACAGAGTGGATTGTTAGACACAAATTTGGGAAGGGAGAATGAATAAAAAATAAAATAGTTTCATTGGTGGAAGCTACAGAAAGGACAGCTGAAGTCATCCCCAGATGTAGGAACAGCAAGAAATCTGAAGACATGCTTGACATTAAAACTTTAGCAGTTGAGCAGGATAAGAGAATAACATCTTGCTTTTGCTGGCGGCTCTCGAACTGTGTATAAAATATGTATTTCACTGTTAATATAGCAGTAAGGCCAAAATATGTCACTGGACCCTGACATCTAAATATTCGTGAGGCTCTTGCCTACCTGTGTGGGTAGATTGACGTTCTTAAAACTCATGGGTTAAAATAATAGAAAGTGTGAATGCTGTTGAGCGGTCAGGATTAAAATTAGGTTACTTCATGTGGTTGATTGCTTTTCATAAGTAAGGAGTAACTGAAACATTGCAAAAAAAAATCTAAGAAAACGATCCTTACCTGTGTGACAATAGACAGTGCAGATCATTACAGATGCATATCATACCAAGGGATTAATACCATGAAGTATGAGAATAAACTTCAATTCCTCAATGGGTCAGTTTGGCTCTGTAATAGCAGGCATGCCTCAGTTAGAAGGTCATGGGTTCAAGCTCCCACTCCAGGACTTGAGCACATAAATCTGGATTAATACTTCTGAATATGGCCTCAGAATTGCAATAGTGCCCAAAGTTTATCATTGGATCCTGACATGATGAGATAATGAAGCTTCTGTCTGATCTAGGCGGGAGCCTAATCTACCCACCAGGAGGTCCAAGTTGAAATTATAGTAGAGTGTCAACTGGTAATTTGATCACCTCAACTTTGATTTTTTTTGGCCATCCCACTTCTATTGGGTGTACGGAGTTAAAATCAACACCTCTTTCACCCTCTGGCAAAGAGGAATAGTGCAACTTCTGTGCTTCCATTAATCAACCACACTGAAAGAAAATGGAGGTTAAGTTTTCAAAGAAATTTGACAGAATATATAATAAACATGTAAAAAAAGTGCAAAATGAAATAAACATGGAAAATATTAAAAACAAAAACAGAATTACCTGGAAAAACTCAGCAGGTCTGGCAGCATCGGCGGAGAAGAAAAGAGTTGACGTTTCGAGTCCTCATGACCCTTCGACAGAACTTTCGACAGAAAATATTAGATACACTCATCAGGGAAGTAAGAGGGTGAATTAGAATTAATGGCGGAGTTTAATGACCTAATTCTCTCATGGCGTGTTTGGAAGTGAGCAGGGCATTTAATCAGATGGGAGGGTGGAGTGTGGGAGACTACAGCTGCCAGCCTACAAGTCTGGACCGAGCTAATACGCTTACAGCTGCTGTTTGTAGATCAAAGTGTCTGTCACTGAGATCTTTGGAATACCTGAACTAGTCTCCAGGGAGCTGCTGCAACACGTTTTCTACAGAAAAGAACAATTGGCTAGTTTGAGTAAGATTAGAAGGTGATTTCTCAGATGAATTTAAGCTTAACAAAGCGAGCTGGTGTTTTTTTCAATATGAATTTCTAATCGGGAAAAGGCAAAATTGTAGGCTCTCCAAACATCATGGAAATCCCAATACTCCAGTTGAATAATGTGATCTTTATTTCCTATGACAAGCAATTCATTTTAACTCCCGGCTGGGAGTCACATGGTCGGGGGCCAAAGCAGATACCATTGGTCCCTTCTGTCAACAACAAAAACAACATGCACTTGTATAGCATCATTAACATAGTAAAACATCCCAAGGTGCTTCCAAGGAGCGCTTATCAAACAAAATTTGACAAGAAGTCTGAGGTTGCCACCTCATGTTGAATGTATTCCTGGAGACTACATCATTTGAGCTTTAGCCACCCACTGCTCCATGTTCTAGCTCCCACCATTGGTCATTCAATGGGTCCATGCTCATGGCACACACCTTTCTCACACCACATGGAAAGCAAAAAGACCATTCCTTACTCATTAAGATCTTTCTTGATTGTCCATCCAATAGCCTTTGTTCTCAAAAAACCAATAATAAACAGAAGTGTTCAAAGAAAAAGAAAAAAAAATACACTTTTTTTTAGTCCCAATGATTTTTCTCCAGGCTTTCTCACGACAGTATCCAGGAGATTGATCTTTAATCCTTGGAAGCTCCAAGCCAGCCCCAAAGGATTGGCAACCGTAACCAAGCCACATTAGGAGGTATCGGGACAACAATGATAAAAAAGAACAACTTGCATTTGTATAAATGCAAGTTAAATTAAATTAGCAAAATATCCCAAAGCCCTTCACAGGAATTATCAAACAAAATTTGACACCGAGTCAAATAGGGAGATATTAGACCAGATGATCACAGAATCACAGTGCAGAAAAGGCCCTTCGGCCCATCGATTCTGCACCGACATGTGAGAAACACCTGACCTACTTGCCTAATCCCATTTACCAGATGATGAAAAGCTTAGTCAAAGAAATAGGCTTTAAGGAGTGTCTTAAAGGAAGAAACTGAGCTAGGGAGGGAATTCCAGAGTTTAGGGTCTTGGCAGCTGAAGACATGAACGCTAATGATGGAACAATTAAAATTAGGGATGCGCAAGAAGCCAAAATTGGAGGAGTGCAGTTATCTCAAGGGTTGTAGGGTTAGAAAAGTTTACAGTGATAGGGAGAGGGCATGGAAGGATTTGAAAACAAGACCAAGAATTTTAAAATTGAGAATCTAATCATCTCCCATTGATATTTATTGGCAAAACCTCACTGAATTCCCCCACCATCAACATTCTGCAGTTTTATCGTTGACCTGAAACTTCAGAGGACCAGCCAACCAAATACAATGACTACGAAAGCAGGTCAGAGGCTGGGAATTCTGCGCCAAGTAATTCACCTCCTGACTCCCCAAAGCCTGTCCACCATCTACAAGGCATAAGTCAGGAATGTGATGGAATACTCCCCACTTGCCTGGATGAGTGCAGCTCCCACAACACTCAAGAAGCTTGACATTGTCTAGGACAAAGCAGTCCGCTTGATCGGCACCCCATCCATAAACATTCATTCCCTCCACCACCGACGCACAGTAGCAGCAGTGTGTACCATCCACAAGATGCACTGCAGGAATTCACCAAGGCTCCTTCGGCAGCAGCTTCCAAACCCACAACCTCTACCACCTAAAAGAACAAGTGTAAAAGATGCATGGGAACACCACCACCTGCAAGTTTCCCTCCAAGCCACACACCATCCTGACTTGGAACTATATTACCATTCCTTCACTGCCGCTGGGTCAAAATCTTGGAACTCCCTTCATAATAGCACTGTGGGTGTACCTGCAACCACATGGACTGCAGCAGTTCAAGAAGGCAAATCACCACCAGCTGCTCAATGGCAATTAGGGATGGACAGCAAATGCTGGCCTAGCCAGCAATGTCAACATACCATAAAAGAAAAAAAATTAAAAGGATTGTTAGCCTGACATCAGTAATAGGGAAAATACTAGAATCTGCTACAAACTTTGGAATAACAGGGATCTTGGAAAATCACACAATGATTAGGCAGAGTCAACAATTTTTTATGAAAGTTTTATGGACAGGAGGGAGGCGAATTTAAACAGTATTAATTTCTCCTCTCATCACCTGTCTGTAAACAGAAAGGTTGATAAGCAGTGGTGTATTCCCCAACCCCTCAGTTTTGGTGTGATCCAATTTTCTATTAAACTCGAGATGGGATGAACTCAAAGGGTTTGTTTATTTGCACATACTCAAAACACAGAAAGGAGGGTTGCAACATCACCCCCTTGCATTTGTACAGTAAAAAGAGGGATAGAGAGAAGGTTTTACAATACAGGGATCACAGAGATAATAAATATTGTTTCACATGGGTTCCAGAGTCCAGAATGAAAGTCCAATGAGGTATTCCTTCATGGAAGTCAGCGGTTTGAAAAGTGATGCTGTATAATTCACTTTTCCAGTGGTATTGACTTCATCTGATGCGATAGGCGCGCAGAGATGAATCAATTTTGTGGGCGATGGTACAGAATTTCTAGCAGAAAAACAGCATAGATAGGTCCTTGGCAGTGCTCCTTTTCTGTGAGGCTACTAGTTAGATGGTAAACAGTAGACTGAGTTCTTCAGCTCAGCAAGACAATATTACTTGTTTAAAAAGCCAAAGGCTTATGTCACATGACCCCAACCTTTCCACCTGTTCTCCAATAAAGGACCTGTATCCATTGTTTGGAATGTGGCTGGGTTTCGAAGATTGCTAAATCTCTCAGCCATTAGGAATTGAAAGAAAGGTTGCCGGGTCTTTTGCCTTAGCCTGGGTTATTAAATGCAGATGACTTTTGTATAGCTCTCTTTGAATTTCAGCTGTGTAGTTGGATAATTTCACTTTCCCCACATCTACCACCCTCTTGCCCAATCACTTAACCAATCTATTTCCCTTTGCCCCATTTTTATGTCCTCCTGACAGTTTATTTCTCCACCTAGCTTTGTATCATCAGCAAACTTAGATATATTGCACTCGGTGCTCACATTTAAGTCATTAATGTAGATTGTAAATAGCTGAGACTCAAACACTGAGCCTCGTAACATTCCAATAGTTGGATCATTAGGGATAACAAGGTGTAAGTTTTCCCAACACTGCAAAGGGGCTTCTTTTGCTCTGGGATCACAGACAGACAGAGGTTCAGCCATTTCAAGGATCTTGTTCAGCCAAGGTCAAGAGTTAACTTTTTGAAATAACAATGAATATATATATATATATATATATGTATATATATATATTTTTTATAAATGTACATTGTGGAGCCTTAGTCCCTGACAGTAAAGGGAATTCATGTTTGACAAATCTATCATTGTTAAAGTGTTTTGAGGGTGTAACCAGCAGGATAGATATGTAGAGACCAGCAGATGTAATATATTTGAATTTTCAGAAGGCATCCAATAAGACATCACACAAGAGGTTGTAATACAACATTTAGGCTCAGGCTTATAGGACTTGAGTAATATATTAGCGTGGATAAAGTATTGGCTAATGGACAGAAAACAGAGTAGGATTAAATGGATCATTTTTTGGGATGGCAGGATGTAACTAATGGAATGTCGCGAGGATCGGTGTTTGAGTCTCGGCTAGTTACAATCTACATTAATGGCTTCGATAAGAGAACCGAGTGCAATATATCTAAGTTTGCTGATGATACAAAGCTAGGTGGGGAAATAAACTAAGGACATAAAAATGGGGCAAAAGGGATATAGACTGGTTAAGTGATTGGGCAAGAGGGAGGCAGATGTGGGGAAATGTGAAATTATCCATCTTGGTATGGAGAATGGAAAGGCAGATTTTTATAAAAGGTGAGAGATTGGTAAATGTTAGTATTTAGAAGGACTTGAGTGTCCTTGCATATGAATTACTGAACCCTAACATGTATGTATGGCAAGCCACTAGGAAGGGAAAATGGCATGTTAACCTTCATTGCAAAGGCGCTGGAGTATAAGAGTAAGGAAGTCTTGCTGCAATTATTTACAGTTTTGGAAGACCACATCTGTTGTCCTGTGACATTTTGGTCTCCTTAAAAAGAGGATATGCTTAGAAGGAGTGCAACTGAGATGATTCTTGGGATTTAAGAGATTGCATAGAATGGGCCAATATTCTCTGGAGTTTAGAACAAGGTAAGGTGCTTTCAATGAAATGTATAAAATGGTCTGAGGACTTGACAGGGTAGATGCAGAGAGGCAGTTTCCCCTGGCTGGAAAGCCTAGTACTGGGGTTACAATCTCAGGATCAGGGGCTGGCCAATTAGGACAGATATATGGAGGAAATAATTCATTCAGAAGATTATGGGTGGAATTTTCCTTGCCCGCCAGCGTCGGGTGTGATCGGTGGGGTGAGCGGACAATATGGAGTGATCGGTTTTAAGATGGCAGGAAACCAGTTCATGATTGTTTGCCCAGCCCGCCAATGGCAGGCCGCATTTCCCACCATCAGACGTCAGGAACCTCATTGTAATACATCAGCATATCATTATCAGGCCAGCCCGCCGGAATCATCTCCCCACTGCTGGATTGTCAGTCCACATCGGCGGGAAAGCACGTCGACGTGTTTCACAACAGCAAGTAAAAGGTGTGCACTTGGCGGCCTCCACTTTGAATGGAACTCGGAGGTGAGTACACAGTAACGTTGTGCAGCCCTCGCCAGGGTCACCTGTTGGACTTCAAGCTTCAGGGGTGTTGGGGGGTGTCGGAGTTAAGGGCAGCCCTTCCATGACTTGGTAGTGGGGGGGGTGGGGGTGCACGGGCAAGGGCAGCCCTGCCATTGAACATAGCACACAGGCGTTCGGGGTCGGGGTAGGGTGGGTGAGGGAAGTGGCCACACATTAGGGAAACCTGTGTAACGTGACCACTCCCCCGCAAATGAGAAGTTCAGGCACTGCCACATTGGAACGATTGGAGTTGGGCTTCTAGCTTATCTGCCCACTCAAGCATTGCAGAGGCATCAAAATGCCACCGAGTGCTCCAAAGCTTTTCACACACCCCCACACCACCCCTCGCCCCACCCCTAGGCTGACAGCAAATTCATGAGCATTTTAGTGGACTGCAGAGCAGTTGGAAGACTGCACACATCGTACAATCTCCTCCCTAAAGCTGGCCATGGAGCAGTCACTGCTGGAGGTGCTCACAGCCCCTTGCAATGTCAGCATCCTGGTTTGGACCAGTCTCCCCCATGGTTTGAACTAACAAGGTAACCAGTGCACTAATCTCTGGTCATCCAAGTGGTGGCCAGCACTCTCCAGGAAGTGTTAAGGCACCTTCACTCTTAACCAGGACAGGTTCTTAGTACAGAGATAAAAACAAAAAAACTGCGGATGCTGGAAATCCAAAACAAAAACAGAATTACCTGGAAAAACTCAGCAGGTCTGGCAGCATCGGCGGAGAAGAAAAGAGTTGACGTTTCGAGTCCTCATGACCCTTCGACAGAACTTGAGTTCGAGTCCAGGAAAGAGCTGAAATATAAGCTGGTTTAAGGTGTGTGTGTGGGGGGCGGAGAGATAGAGAGACAGAGAGGTGGAGGGGGTTGGTGTGGTTGTAGGGACAAACAAGCAGTGATAGAAGCAGATCATCAAAAGATGTCAACGACAATAGTACAATAGAACACATAGGTGTTAAAGTTAAAGTTGGTGATATTATCTAAACGAATGTGCTAATTAAGAATGGATGGTAGGGCACTCAAGGTATAGCTCTAGTGGGTTTTTTTTTTAATAATGGAAATAGGTGGGAAAAGGAAAATCTTTATAATTTATTGGAAAAAAAAGAAGGGGGAAACAGAAAGGGGGTGGGGATGGGGGAGGGAGCTCACGACCTAAAGTTGTTGAATTCAATATTCAGTCCGGAAGGCTGTAAAGTCCCTAGTCGGAAGATGAGGTGTTGTTCCTCCAGTTTGCGTTGGGCTTCACTGGAACAATGCAGCAAGCCAAGGACAGACATGTGGGCAAGAGAGCAGGGTGGAGTGTTAAAATGGCAAGCGACAGGGAGGTTTGGGTCATTCTTGCGGACAGACCGCAGGTGTTCTGCAAAGCGGTCGCCCAGCTTACGTTTGGTCTCTCCAATGTAGAGGAGACCACATTGCTCCCAAACGTAAGCTGGGCGACCGCTTTGCAGAACACCTGCGGTCTGTCCGCAAGAATGACCCAAACCTCCCTGTCGCTTGCCATTTTAACACTCCACCCTGCTCTCTTGCCCACATGTCTGTCCTTGGCTTGCTGCATTGTTCCAGTGAAGCCCAACGCAAACTGGAGGAACAACACCTCATCTTCCGACTAGGGACTTTACAGCCTTCCGGACTGAATATTGAATTCAACAACTTTAGGTCGTGAGCTCCCTCCCCCATCCCCACCCCCTTTCTGTTTCCCCCTTCTTTTTTTTCCAATAAATTATAAAGATTTTCCTTTTCCCACCTATTTCCATTATTAAAAAAAAACCCACTAGAGCTATACCTTGAGTGCCCTACCATCCATTCTTAATTAGCACATTCGTTTAGATAATATCACCAACTTTAACTTTAACACCTATGTGTTCTATTGTACTATTGTCGTTGACATCTTTTGATGATCTGCTTCTATCACTGCTTGTTTGTCCCTACAACCACACCAACCCCCTCCACCTCTCTGTCTCTCTATCTCTCCGCCCCCCCACACACACACCTTAAACCAGCTTATATTTCAGCTCTTTCCTGGACTCGAACTCAAGTTCTGTCGAAGGGTCATGAGGACTCGAAACGTCAACTCTTTTCTTCTCCGCCGATGCTGCCAGACCTGCTGAGTTTTTCCAGGTAATTCTGTTTTTGTTTCAGGTTCTTAGTACACACAGGCTAACCACGTCTCTCTCTTTCATCCTGCAGGAGGAGTACATCAGGATCATGGAGCCCGGTGAATGAGCTGTATGCCTGATGGCCTACAGAGAGCGAAGACGATGGAAGAGAGAGCGACAGAGGCCCCTGGCTGTGCAGAGGGAGGAGCAGCAACCTCAGGAAGAAAGAGCAGCTAGTGCCCCCGCACACGCTGATGGGCAGCCACAGCGAACCATCACTGGTCAGCGCCGAGGGCCATCCAGGGTCTACAGATGTCACCTTTCATTCCTGATGATGACTGAGAACCAGTGTCACTGAAAACTGCACATGTCTAGGGAACTGGTTGGTCACATCTGCCACTTACTGCAGGAATTGGCGCCACGGAGACATGGAGGGCATCCAATGCCAGTGGCTCCTTTCAGGGCTCCACAGGTGACCTCTGTGGGATATCACAAGCCTCCACCCACAAATGGATCCATGAGGTCACGGATGCCATCTTTGTGAGGGAACACAACTTTGTGCATTTCACCAGGGACCAGGACAGCCAGGATGCAAGAGTGATTGGATTTGCCCAGATCTCGGTTTCCCACAGGTTCAGGGTGAGACTGACTGCACTCATGTGGCGCTCAGCTCTCTATCGCTGCACCCGGTGGATTACATCAACCGCAAGGGTGAATGTGCAGCTGGTTTGTGACCACCAGAAACTCATCCTGCAGGTGTGTACGCTGTTTCCAGGGAGTGTGCACGATGCCTACATCCTCAGACGGTCACAAATTGCTGAAGTCTTCCAGGGTCCACAAAAGCTGCAGGGTTGGCTCCTTGGGTAAAAGGGCTGCCTGCAGAGGCCGTGGCTGATGATACCCAAGCAGCAGCCTCATGCTGCAGCGAGAGCAACAGTGTAATGAGGCTCATGCTGCAGCTCGCAACTTGGCGGAGCAGACAATCAAGATGCTGAAGATGAGGATCCAGTGCCTGTACTGGTCTGGTGGAGCCCTGCAATACAGTCCGCAGAGGGTGTCACGCATCGTCGTCATCTGCTGCACCCTTTACAACCTGGCGCTTCAATGGGGAGACAAGCTGGATGAGGAGGAGATGGAGGAGCTGCACGTCTCCTCCAATGAGGAGGATGCCAACAGGGATGAGGATGAGGAGGTCCTCGGAGGTGACGATGACGGGGATGAGGCTCTCGCACTGGCTAGACGAGGCAGGTGCACTCGGGAGGCCCACATAGCTGCCAGATTTGTGGAAGATGATGACAACATGCACTGAGGTGTCCCCATAGATCCTCACATCGCATCTGTGAATATTTGTCTCCAGTCTGGCTTATGGAAGCACAAATACCCTCTGTGAGAATGTTCCTCTCATGGAGACACAGTGGAGTCCCTAATAGTTGCTCGATTGCAGGAGGATGATGACGACATGCAGTGAAGGCACTCCATAAATCTTCACATAGCCTCTGTGAATGTCTGACTTATATCTGGCCAAGAGCAGCTTGCTTGTGCTCTGTAATCAGGATCATACAGAGGTGCAGCCATGAAATTTTAGAAGCCTCTGATCCTTTGTCTGCCTTCAGCACCTGAGCCCTTAAGGAGCACAGCTTCACTGGTCACAGATGCTAAGAGATGGGGGCCAGCCCCTCCTTAAAGGTGCTGAGAGCACACAGAGAGAATGAGAGAACTCTGTGGCACCTGCCCACCACAGGGTGCAATGTGCCCTGAAAGAGAAGGTTGATGCTGAGCTGAACTGGCTAGAGAGGCTGGGTGTCATAAAAGCAGTTCAGTTCTCAGAGTGGGCAGCACCTCAAACCAAACCAGGCCATCCGGATTGGTGGGGATTAGAAACTAAAGGCCAACAGAGCAGCCGAACTTGACAGGTATTCTATTCCCAAGATTGAAGACCTATATGCCAAACTAGCAGGAGGGACAATGTATACAAAGCTTGACATGAGTCATGCATATCAGCAACTAGAGCTGGATGGCTCCTTCTGGGAATTTGCCACCATAAATACCCACAAAATACCAACGTACACACCTACCCTTCAGTGTTTCCTCAGCCTGTGCCAATTTTCAGAGGACAACGGAGAGCTTACTATAGGGACTACCTCAAGTTGTTGTCTACCTGGACAATGTACTGATAACTGGATTCACAGAAAAGGAACACTTGGCTAACCTAGAGGAAGTCTTAAAACAATTCTTAGAAGCAGGAGTGCACCTGAAGAAGGAAAACTGCACTTTTCAAGCAAATGGGTTCATTTATTTGGGCCACCGGGTAGATGTCCAAGGGTTACACCCAGTTGAAGAGAAGGTTAAAGCAATAAGAGAGGCACCTGCACCCAAGAACACTCTGAACTTAAATCATTTTTAGCGATGATAAGTTATTATAGACAATTTCTACCAAATTTATCCACAGTCCTAGCCCCTCTACATTCACTGCATAGAAAAAAAACAGCACTAGTTTTGGGAGGCACCCCAAAAAGAAGCCTTCATGAAAGTAAAACAGCTCTTACACTCTTCAAATTTGTTAGTGCAATTTGACCAGCCAAAGGAATTGGTGCTAACCTGTGATGCGTTTCCCTATGGAGTGGGGGTGATACGATCTCACAAAATGGATGATGGCACAGAGAGGCCGATAGGCTATGTATCCAGGACACTTACCACAGCTGAGAAAGGATATTCTCAGATCGAAAAGGAAGGTCTGTCAATTATTTTTGGTGTAAAAAAAATCCACCAATATGTGCACAGGTGACATTTCATAATAGTATCAGACCACAAACCACTTTTGGGTCTGTTTAACGAGGAAAAGGTTATACCTCCCATAGCCTCCCCAAGAATACAAAGATGGGCTCTAATTTTGGCAGTATATGAACACACCTTTGTACATAGACCAGGGATTCATGTAGCAAACGCCGATGCCCTAAGTCGCTTTCCTTTGCAAGAGAATGATGAACATGTCCCAGTTCCACAGGAACTCGTATTAGTGATGAATTTTCTAGATTCCTCGCCAGTCTGTGCCAAGCAGTTAAGAAACTGGACAAATCGTGATCCATTCCTGTCTTGAGTGAGAGACCAGTTGTTACATAATTGGCCCCAAGAACCAGTCTCCGATGAATTGAAGCCATTTTTTAACCGATGACACGAGATGAGCAGTCAAAATGGTATTCTATTATGGGGCACACGGGTAGTAGTTCCTGCACAAGGAAGGGAATCACTTTTAGTAGAGCTACACAGTGCCCATCCAGGGATCTCCTAAATGAAGATGATAGCGCAAAGTTAACTTTGGCAGCCGGGGATGGACAGCGATATTGAAGATGTGGTAAAACATTGTGCAATGTCAGCAGCTACAAAAGTTGCCAGTGGCAGGTCCATTACACCCATTTGAGTGGCCTGATAGACCCTGGGTGCGATTGCACATTGACTACGTCAGTCTTTTCCTTGGAATCATATTTCTACTGATTATAGATGCTCATTTCAAGTGGTTAGATATTTATGAGGTAAAGTCACCAACAGCCAGCGCTACCATAGAAAAACTACACCAGAGCTTCGCCATCCATGGGTTGCCAGAGGTAATCGTTTCAGATAATGGTGCTGCATTTACGAGCGCTGAGTTCCAACAATTTATCAGCCTCAACGGTATCAACAATGTGAAGGCTGCACCGTATCATCCATCATCAAACAGACTGGCGGAAAGACCGTACAAGCTTTGAAGGCAGGAATGAAAAAGTTAACAGGTGATTCGCTGGAGACCAAACTTGTTCATTTTCTATTTCACTACAGAGCAATCTCCCACACTACAACAGGAGCAACACCTGCAGAATTACTTCATATAAGACTAAGCCTAATACTTCCCAGTTTGGATGGGAAGGTGGAGAAAAGTCAAGGGAACCAAAATGCGACTCATGATTTGCATAGTCATGAGCGACAATTTACTGTTGGAGAAGAAGTATATGTAAAGAATTTCGGTTGAGGACCAAAGTGGTTACCTGGTAAAGTGAGTTCAGTGACCGGACCATTGTCATATCACGTGGAAGTGGAGGGCCGGATCACCCACAAGCATGTGGATCATTTAAGAAAAAGAAAGATACCCCAACAAAATGATGTTCCACCTGTAACCATTGCTGAATCAGTGGTCCTTGTTGAAGGTGCTCAACCAAGGACAGACATGCCTGATGTCTCTGTCAGAGTGGAAGTGAACTGAACTGAACTGTAAGTGCCTAATGAGGTACCTGATGTTAATGCAGTTCCAGAGAATGTGTTTCCTACAAAAGAATCTGAAGTTCTGGAGCTGCGACGTTCCACGTGGTTCCACTACCTGAAAGACTGAACTTGTAATTTCATGACCTGTGTAAATATTGTAATGTCATGAGATAAATATCCTTGTAAATACAAAATGTACAGAAAAGTTAAAGGAGGAGGAATGTAGTAATTATAGTTTTGGGAAATGTTGAACTGTAGCTTTAAGAATAATCCTGTGTTGGAAGATCACATGATCTGTGTAAACCAATGTGTGAACACTGCAGGGATCCTCTTCTTTTGCTATGGAGCTTGATGCTACTGCTGGCTTGCAAATAAAGTTAAATATTTCCACTAAGAAAAATTGCCTGACAATCAACCCTATAACAACCACTGAAGTGCAGGCATTAGTAATGGTTCCAGGCAGTGTGAGGTCACACCATCACTTTGGGCTGAAGGCTGCACAAAGCACAGGGAAGAGGCCCTGGGCTGAGACACCTGCCTTTATCTTCTGCAAAAAGGTTTCACATCTGAGTGACAAGAAAACTGCTCATCAGAACAAGGAGCCATTGGCAGGGAGACATTTTTAGGAGTTTATTGACAATAAAGAACATTACTTACAAGTGATTAACATCCGTGCCCCAGCTGTGCAACTAATTCTCCTTAACTTTCCTAATCCTGCCGCTACGTCTTGGTGCTCCCTGGACGTCCACAGCGGAGGTGGAGACAGCCTGCTGACTGTGACGCCCTGTCTGTGATGACTTTGGTGGGCATCCTCTGGAGGGCCGAGACTTGATCTGTGAAGGCGGAGGGGCATGTCAGTGGGGTGGTGAAAAAGGCATATGGGACACTTGCCTTTATCAATCGAAGCATAGATTACAAAAGTGGGGAGATCATGTTGGAGTTGTATAGAACCTTGGTGAGGCCATAGCTGGAGTACTGTGTGCAGTTCTGGTCGCCAGATTATAGGAAGGATGTGATTGCACTGGAGGGGGTGCAGAGGAGATTCACCAGGATGTTGCCTGGGATGAAACATTTAAGTTATGATGAGAGGTTGCATAGACTTGGGTTTTTTTCATTGGAGCAGAGAAGACTGAGGGGTGACCTGATCGAGGTGTACAAGATAATGAGGGGCATGGACAGGGTGGATAGGGAGCAGCTGTTCCCCTTAGTTGAAGTGTCAGTCACTAGTGGGTATAAGTTCAAGGTGAGGGGCAGGAGGTTTAGGGGGGGATATAAGGAAAAACCTTTACCCAGAGGGTAGTGACGGTCTGGAAAGCACCACCTGGGAGGGTGGTGGAGGCGGGTTGCCTCACATCCTTTAAAAAGTACCTGGATGAGCACTTGGCATGTCATAACATTCAAGGCTATGGGCCAAGTGCTGGTAAATGGGATTAGGTAGGTAGGTCAGGTATTTCTCACATGTCGGTGCAGACTTGATGGGCCGAAGGGCCTCTTCTGCTCTATGATTCTGTGACTTGGAGGGAGGGCCGGAGGGCCCCGGCTGGCTTTCAGGGTCCTGCTGCGTGACAGTGCACCGTCCTTGGTTTGTGGGGCTGGAACTGCTGGAACAGGAAGAGAGGAATCAGACAGTTTCAGAGTCACCTGGATGGATGGCCCTGGAGGGTGCACCTGATGATCTTCCTCCCTATGGGTGCCCGAGGGCCCCAGGCTGACTCCTTGAGGAGCAGGGGCACCTGGAGTGAGATCAAGCTGCCCGGCACCCCCCTCACGTACACACTGTTGGAAGCCAACTATGGCATCAGCGAAGGAGTTGAGCCCGTGCAGCAGCACAGGAGATAAGTCCTGGACCGAGGTCTCCATGGCGGCCGCCATCCTACCAATGCTGACCTCAGTGTATTGGCATGCTGGCGCTATCACCTCAGCCTGAAGACGGATGGACTCCTCCACTGTGCCTTGCACGCTGAGGAGTGCAGCGGACATCACTTCCTGATGTTCCCAAGCTTGCCTTTGCAGCTCCAGCAACTGTGACATGACTGAGTCCAGAAGCTCGTCATCTGATTCGGACTCAGCAAAGTTCTGGCGTCCAGCAGTCCTCCGAGTGCCAGAAACCTGGGAAGTCTCTGCTTCCACCTGCTATGGATAAGACGGCGTAATGTGCTCCCAGATTGTGATCCTGGGGTTAGTCTAAATCTCGGTCCCACCGAGGTGACTGCCTCTGTACTGGTGGAGGGTGTGGGTGAGCACTGTGATGGGATTTCAGGGAGGGTGCCTCTTTATTCCTCAGAGGATTTTTTGGGGCTTGATTGGGTCATGGACTCTGTCAGCTGTTTGGCAGATGTGCCTGCAGAAGCAAGGGGAGATAATTAATGCATGGCAGTGCCCTGTGAAACAGGACACATCACTCACAGCATGGTTGTCTGCTGGATGTTGCACTGTTGGACCCTCACTTGGTACAGCAGCACCGAACTCACCTTCAGCACAGGAATGATCCAGATCCTTGCTGGCCAGGTGAATGGCTGTGTTTTCAAAGTCCATGGGGACCCTGATTTTGGGCATTCTACCACCGATCTATGACCTCTCCATTTTGTTGTGTGCCAGCTTGTCCTGCATAAACAGAGGTGGAGAGAATGTAAGTAGGATGCCTGCCAGGCCAGATAATAAGTATGCCTGGCCTGTGTAGGTGAGTGGTCCCATGGACAGGATGAGGACAATGCCGGTGAGTGTGAGAGAGTGAATGGTGATGTCCCTTAAACCGACAGTGAGTGAGATCACTGTGGATGTATGATGGGTTTGTGAGTATGTGAGTTGAGAGTGATGAGAAGAGTGACTTACCCTGCAGAATGGAGGAGATCATTCATCCTTATGCGGCACTAGGTGACTGTCCTCTTTTGAAAGGCGTTGGCGCTGACCAGCACCTCCCAAGCCGGGTTAGTGCTGTTGCTGCCCATCTTGTGGCCAGAGCCAGGGTAGAGGACATCCCAGTGGGCCTCTACAGCACCCAAAAGGCACTCAAGGGATGTGTTACTGAACTAGGGAGCTGCAGTCTGCTTCAGTTTCATGGCCATGTCTTCCGTGCAGCAGTGATAGTCTGGAAACACTCAGATGTGTGTTTGTGGCTCTACTTTAAATATGGCACCTGGCATGATGCAGTGGCAGGGTGATGGCGGGGAGGCGAGTGAGAGCCCACCCGCCATGGAAATGGCGTGGTTACCAGGAGTGCATAATTAATGTGGCGGGTTTGGGATGATGCAACGTAAAACCTCACCATCGCGGCCAATGGGTAAAAACATCATTTTACCCGCCTGCTACTGCACAATTCCACCCTATGAATCTTCAACATTGACTTACCCAGAGTGCAGAGTGCAGAATGCATTGTTAGTGAATGCACCAAACTGGATATTATTAGACCATCAGTAAGAAAGAACCATTTTTCAGTAGGTCTTTCTGACTGTTGTTAGTCCTAATGGAACTGTTGTCTATAGCAGAAGCATGTTTCTGTAATGTCATTACATTGCATCATGACTTCATCATGTACAATATATATTTATTGTTTTTATACTGACATAACTACATATTTGATACTATGTATGTATGATGGCCAAAATCTTATGACCAATCTGTGCTTGCATGCCGCTTTCTCTTTGACACCAGTTCACGAGAGTGGAGACTGCATGATTTGGAAGTAATTTTATGCGAGTGGGCCTGTTAAATTAGTCTCCCAAGGCTTGGTCCAGAATGTAAAAGGCCTTAATGTCCCTTTTAGCTCTTTAATACAACTCAAAACCAAACTCATAATACTCCTTAATGCGTTTGTTGTGCGATTCAATTTCCGACATACTCTATCTTGTGAATTTTCATTGAATAATTAGTATCAATTACAGTTGAATTTGACTCTTTCAATCTGAAATTTCTCTAGACCTATTTCCTACAATATTTTTTAGCAGTGAATTGCTATATTAGCAATGCTTTATAATGTTACTTTGAATGAAGATTGCAGTATTAAACGCTAAAACCTTTTCAATTGTAACCTCTCCCAGGCCTAAACCCTCTTAGATCTGTATTCCTCCATCTCTGGCCTATCCATCCCCTGTTCCCACCCCCAAACCCCCCTCCCCCCTTCAGATCACCATTGGTGGCTGTGCCTTCAACTGTCTAGGTCCTCTGAGAATTCCCTCTATAAACCATTCCCCTGCTCCACCTCTCTCTCCTCCTTTAGGACCTTCTTTAAAACCTGCCTCTTGAACCCCAAGTATTTGGCCACTCATCCTAACATTCTTCTTTAAGGTTTGTTTATCTGTTACAAATTCAGGTCTGTCACACAGAACAATTGGTGTTCGGTGGTATTAGTCACTCCTTTAAGAAGCCTGACTGCCTGCTTTTGCTCACTGTTAATTTTTATCTGTTTATGTTTCTCTGATGCATCAAAAGGATGACTTCCTAGGCAAGGGTGTCCATTCCAGAGGGGAAACAACATTCAACATCGATCAGAAAATTATTCACTCAGGAGACCATGAACCTTTGGCAATCTCTACCCCAGAGTGCAGGTCTTTCATTGTTAGTGAATACATTAGCAGTCATCCAGTACGAACCTTATACGTTGTCAAAACAAATGGTGCACAGAGTGATTCATCATTCTCAGTGTTTCGAATGGTGTTTCGAATGCTTTCTTGGACTCGAACTCAAGTTCTGTCGAAGGGTCATGAGGACTCGAAACGTCAACTCTTTTCTTCTCCGCCGATGCTGCCAGACCTGCTGAGTTTTTCCAGGTAATTCTGTTTTTGTTTTGGATTTCCAGCATCCGCAGTTTTTTTGTTTTTATTTCAAATGGTTTGCCTACTGTGGATGAAATTGTTTAAAAATTAAAAGGAAATGAAGCCTCACCTAGGTTTGCCTTAAGAAAGATGGGAGGCATCCATGTGTGTGAGTGACAGAAATCCAGTCCAGGTCACAAGTGAGTTTCACTGTCACGTGCCTGAGTCCCGGCACTCCTAGAAGATAAGGAGCAGTTCAGTCAGTTCTCATAAAAATCAGGCAGTCAGGCTCCATAAAGGAGTGACTAATACCGCTGAATACCAGTAGATCTGTATGACAGGCCTGAATTTGTAGCAGATAAACACAGTTATTCTCCCCTTAAAGATCACAGAGCATTATTACACGTGTTAGTAGCTCATTAATGTGATATTTTATAACACTGCAATGATGGACAGTAGGGTTTAATTATCCTGTCATACCATGTAGTTTAGTTTCCCCATGTTTTCTGACTTGTGAATTTGCAGTCACTAAAATGAGAAGTGGCACATCCTTCCACTTTGTTCCCAGTAATAATGTGAAGCATTGGCAGGTCGGGTAGACTAGGTTAAACCTGCTGCATTGTTTTATTCTGCTACTCTAGCAACAAGGATGGATTTCCCTATTGTTGGTTATTCTTTAACAATAAATCTTTACACACTAACTAACAAGTAGTTAATGATCAAAGTCCCTTTTGAAAAGTCAACCTACATAATTCAATGAATAAGTGCACCACCTTTTATGGTACTAAGACCTTATCCATCCATGCTGAGTAAACATATCTTAGCCAGGGTGACAGTATGGCAGTTATATTAAACCCTATGCCTCCTGGTCAGGAAAGAGGGTGGGGATAGGGTGCAATTAAGAAGTTCCATTGCTGATTGCTTTCCTGTAACCCTGCCGGAAATGTTCTAGTGCATATGAAAGCTGCAAGAATAACACACAACTTAACTGTGATAGCCCCTATAGTTAAACAGGCTGCCATTACTCACAGGGCTCAAAAGTGCAGAATGGCAAGTTGACAGAGATACCAGAGGGCAATTAGCTCCCATGGAAGTGTATCCAGCAAGCAGGCAATGCCCTAAGAGAATTGGGGAAAACACATAATTGGTGCCTCTACCATCCCCTTGCTAACCTCCCTCTATTTTGTGACACACATCATGACAAGCTGATGACTTCTTGCTTCTGGTCCCAATTTTCCTGCAATTCTGTCTTCAACACCTTCTGTAAACATGAGGTGAACTAGTTACTAAATATCACTTTCAATCCTTTACTTTCACATTCAAAATAGTCTCTTTCATCTCTCGGTGATCCAATCCCCTTTTTAGTCAATCTCCTACAGGTTGGAAAATGGGAGTTAACATCAAGTTTAGCCTTCAGATGAAGCAGGGTTAAAGACTGGAGGATGATTGGATCAGGGCATACAGATATAATTCTGCATTTTAAAATTGTACCACCTGTCTTCATCTTTGTGCTAGCAGAGGCTTGAAAGGCATTTACAGCAAGATTAGCATCTTAATGCAACAGTACTTCTTTCAATGTCCATCCCTTGCCATTCCATCCTTCCCGTGCCATCCCCCTGATACCATATCCATAACATTGCATACATCCCTGTTATGGGTGCAAGGTTTTATAAGACAGTAGTGAAGAGGGAACATATGACCTCCAACTAGTTCTGCCCAGCAATAAGCCTTTATAATCTGGTTAACATGGGCACAGGGTCCCAGGGCAAGTGCTATCGAAACTCAAGTCACAGCTTTCACACCTGGACACAAAGAAAGGAGCACCTGGCCTTGCTGTGTGCAGACACACAGGCTCTCAGCCAGTCAGATTCAGAGACCCTGGAGAGAGTCCCGGAGAGAGAGAGACAGAGAGACATGTAAACAGCAGCTGCTGTTAACAGCAGAAGGAAAAGGCTGCTTTCCTGTTAGCCAACAGGCAGAATGCTGGTGGGAGCTCATTCTCTGCTTGAACAGACCTGTGGAGATTTAAGATAATGAGATTCACCAAGGTGTGGCGGGGAGAATGAGTTGTGGGAATGGGTCTTGCTGCTGGGATTTGGTTCCAGGATTCTCAGAAGACAGGGAAATTACCACAGACACTGGACTTTATGACTCAGTGAAACGGGAAGAAGTGAGCCTATTAGAAGCTGGGAGTTACTTTGGACTGATTCCTGTAAAGACTAAAATTTTGTGGAGTGCGTGGTGTAATGTATAAACAGGGTGTGGGATTTCTGGTCATGTTAGTAAACAAGCGGGATATCTTTGTAGTTTAGTATATTCATTGTCTACTAAGTAATGCTTAGCCGATATCGTTTCAGTTCGTGTGTTACAGTAAAAATCTTAAAACGTGAATTCGCGTTGTGTGGTCCTTTGAGTCGGTGGGAATTCAAGTCTCTTTTTAAAAGTTATCAGTCTTTATGGGGATGATAACATCCCTATCAGATCAACCCCATCCCATCCTTCTCCCTACCCTTTCTTCCTATGCCATCCCAATCCTCAATTCCATTCCTCCCATGCCATCTACCTGTGTCCCCCAATCCCCACCTTCATCCCCCTCACTCCCAATGCTGTCCCCCCATTGTCCCACTCCCCCTCTCCTCAAGCCATCCCCCGCCCAAGCCCTTCTCCACACTTTTCCCATATAACCTAGCTTTTCCCCCCTCCCATTCCAATCCTCCCCCCAATGTTGTTCCCTCACCCCCATGCTTTTTAAGGCATTGTGCAGGGAATTGTCACACGTCACAAGTAATTACACCCTCTTGCCACTGTTGGCACTGCACTGCCTGCATTTGGGATGAAGTTGCGATTTCAGCCTGACAAGGTAATGGGCTGAATTTTACGCTGATTGGGCGGGCAGGTGCCCAACCCGATCGGGTGTGAAGTCGTGCGAGATGACGTCAGGTGAGTGTTCCAATGTCATCCCGCGCTCACGCGATATTTCGGTCGGTGGGCACACGCAAAAGTCGGAAGTGCACCCGCCGTCAATTAAGAGGGCAATTAAGTCCATTAATGGCGCAATTGTCTGTCATTTTACCTGGTCTGCCAAGCCTTGGCGGACATGTGAATCGGCCAGGCGGCCTTTGCATTTTTCAACAAACCTCAGCCACAGGCTGGATGAGATTTCCATTATGAGATAAAACATAAATACATTTCTGTGGACAGCATTTTAATTCGCTAAATTTTCAGGTCTTCAGCTTCCTGAGGCAGCTCTCTACCTTCAGGGAGCTTTTGGTCCTGTACCCACGTTGACGTCATTGCCCACCCTCTTCCCATCCCCACCCCGGCAGCACATTTCACACTAGCTAGCAGTTAACTGGCCAGCCAGTGTGAAATTGCGGTCGGGGGCCGATCATGGTCGGTGGTCCATTTCCCGGCTGATCCCGGGCTCGCCGATCGTGCCCGCCCAGCCACTGAGCTGAAAATTCAGGCCAATATATACACTGTAACCCTTGGCACCCGCTGGAAAGGCATCAGGAACAGTTTCACATGCACATTCGACCCACACTGCAACAGCCAGCACAATCGCGATTGTTCCTGGCACCTTTCTAGTTGGCAGCAGGGTGAAATGTTTGCCTAACTCCTGTACAATTACCTTGATTGAGACAGTTAATCAGGGACCAAAAGTAAACTGACATGTCATGCCTCACACCCATTCTGCTCTGTGTCTAAAAAGGCACCCAGGGGCTTTGAAAGTGAAACGGCTGAATCTACAGTGGCATTAAAACCCCACATATAATACCAATTAACTTGACACAATCCATAATAAATCAGACCATGTAAATAAACAAAATAAATGGATTTACTTTCCTTTTGAATGTGATTTTCCCCCTAGAATATTAAAGCTTTGTGCACAGAGCTGCTACACAGCCCAGATAGCTCATTTGATTGATAATGGGATTCTTAATGCCATGGTCATTGTTTTGAATCCTATGTGACTTTTTTTCTTAAATACTTTATTCAAAATACTTTTTTATTGATTTTTACCAAAAAATACTACAACCAATTCTCCACATTGGGAGTTGGAATCTCATTTACTGAAAGTTCCTGACCATATATCTACATGCATCATTTACTAAATCATCAGAAGCACGTTTTACAGAGAGAACAGTTGATAAATGATAGGTAAACTAGATACAAGAACCTGTAATTGCTTAAGGCCTATAGGACCTACAAATTGGTAACTTGAACTTTATTGTTAGTCTGTGTCAAGCCAACTTGTTTGTTTAAATGCAACCAGTTGACCCTCCAACACTGCACTGGAAGTGTTCCCCCTAGTGTTCTGGCACAAATAAACAATTGATAGGAACTACAAAGTTTTAAATATCTAATAATTCTATTTCCTGAGGCACTGCACATGTAAAGTCAAAGATATGGTCACTCTCTTATCTGTCTTTGATGTCCTCTGTGAACTAATCTTCTTTACTGCTTCTAAACATAAGAACATAAGAACTAGGAGCATGAGTAGGCAATTCAGCCCCTCTAGACTGCCCCTACATTCAATACGATCATGGCTGATCTCATTTTGGTCTCAACTCCAATTTCCCGCCCTCTCCCCAAAACCTTTCAACCCATTACTAATTAAAAATCTGTCTATCTCCTCCTTAAATTTATTCAGCGTCCCGGCATCCACTGCACTAAGGTAGTGAATTCCACAGATTCATGACTCTTTGAGAAAAGTAATTCCTCCTCATCTCTGATTTAAATCTACCACCCCTTAGTCTAAAACTATGGCCTCTCATTCTAGAATGCCCCACAAGGGGAAACATCCGCTCCACACCTACTTTGTCTATCCTCTTTAGTATTTTATATACCTCAATTAGATCTCCTCTCATCCTTCTAAACTCTAGTGGGTATAGACCTAAACTGCTCAATCTCTTCTCATAAGAAAAGTCCTGCATCTCTGGAATCAATCTAGTGAACCTCCTCTGAACTGCCTCCAATGCAACTGCATTCTTCCTCAAATAAGAGGACCAAAACTGTGCACAGTACTCCAGGTGTGGTCTCACCAATGCCTTGTAAAGTTGCAACAACACTTCCCTACTTTTATACTCTATTCCTTTAGCAATAAATGGCAAAATTCCTTTTGCCTTCCTTATTACCTGCTGTACCTACATACTAGCTTTCAGCATTTCATGCACGAGGACACCCAGATCCCTCTGCACTGAAGCATTCTGAAGTTTCTCTCCATTTAAGTAATAAGTTGCCTTTTTATTCTTCCCACCAAAATGGATAACCTCACACTTATCCACGTTAAACTCCATCTACCAAATTCTGGCCTTCATCCACACTACTTTTGCCCATCTGATTTTTCCAGTCTATATGTAGATTAAAATCCCCCATGATTATTGCTGTACCTTTCTGGTAAGCTCCCATTTTCTCTTCTTTTATATTCTGTCCTACTGTGTAGTTACAATTAGGGAGCCTGTACAGCACAAGTGACTTCCTGCCTTTATCATTCCTCATCTCAAACTCAACTCAACTCGACTCAAACCACTTCCACATCCTGGTTTCCTGAACTTAGGTCAGGAAATGTGCTAACTACTCCTCCACCTTTTTGTAACTTCCTATCCTTCCTAAATGTCACATACCCTTCAATATTCAGGTCCCAATCTATGTCACCCTGTAGCCATGCCTCTGTAATGGCTATCAAATCATACTTATTTATTTCTATTTGCGCTGTCAGTTTATCTGTTTCGTTTCAAATGCAATGTACATTTAGATACAGAGCCTTTAGCTTTATCCTTTTATTATTTTTGTAATGCCTTGCCTTATCCGTTGATTTACTCTTAGATTTGTACTCTCTGTCCCTTCCTGTCATGGTCTGTTTATCATTTTCCAGATTAATACCTATCTCTCTTGCCTTGTCTCTACTCTTTGGTTTACCACATCTTCCCAAATTTGATCCCTTGCCCCGACTATTCATTTTAAAACCTTCTCTACTTCCCTAGTTATGCAGCTTGTGAGGACACCAGCCTCAACACGGTTCAGGTGTAGACCGTCCCAACGGTACAGATCCCACTTTCCCCAATACTGGTGCCAGTGCCCCACAAATCAGAATCCACCTCTCCCACACCAGCCTTTGAGCCACACATTCATTTCTCTAATCTTATTTGTCCTATGCTAATTTGCATGTGGCTCAGGTAATAATCCAGAAATTATTACCTTTGAGGTTCTGCTTCTTAATTTTGTACCTAGCTCATCATACTGACGATGCAGAGCACCCTTCCTCATCCTGCCTTTGTGGCAGGTAGCCACATGGACCATGACCACTGGTTTTTGCCACCCCCCACAACCCCCTGCAATTTCCTGAACCCTGGCATTGGGCAGGCAACAGAGCCATCTGGACTCTCGCTCTTTGCTACAGAAAACAATGTCAATACTCCTTACCATACTGTCCCCTGCTACCACTACATTTCTTTTTGCTCCCCCCCCACTTGGATGACTTCCTGTACCATGGTGCCAAGGTCAGTTTGCTTATCCACCCTGCAATCCCCACTCTCATCCAAACAAGCTGAGAGAACCTCAAACCCGTTGGAAAATTGCAGAGGCTCACACTCCTGCACTCCCTCCCTCTGGGTCGCTGTAAGGGGGAAATAAAGGGATACAGTAATTATTAGGGGGAATATAGGGGTACAGTAAGAACTTATTGAAAGGGAATGAATTACTTAAAATCTCCAAGCACATTGGCAGTTAAAGGTTACCAGATGAACCTTGCACAGCCTTAAGGGCCAGCAAACAACAGAAAGGCCTTGGGGCCGGACTGTAGTCAGAGCACTGGCAATAACAATTAAGATTAGGGTGCTCTTCAACAGATAAGGGAAGAACAGATGGTCCAGGTTTAGGTAAGAGGGAAGGTCTCTGCCTGGGTGAAAACAAATAGGGACATATGGTGCATGTACTAGTTACCAGACATGTCTGTTTAATGTAAACCTGTATGTTGACGAGATCAAAATCTGGAAACTGTTCTTGTACATGACCAATAATGTATAAATATGTTGAATGCTTGTAGTTTAGCGGAGTGCTGTCTCAAGCTGCATTGAGATGGTTCTCCCCTTGCAATTGCTCGAATAAATGATCGTGACCTGTACCTGAGACTCCTGTGGTCCGTTTGTCAAAGTGACCACAAAAGTCCCCTTACCTGCCTCACTTGCAGTCACACCCTCCTCTCCCTGACTACTGACCAAATCAGAAAAGTCCCTATCCTAAGTGGTGTGACTGCTTCCTGGTATAAAGCATTCAGGTAACTTTCCCCCTCCCTTGTGTGTTGCAGAGTCTGCAGCTCAGCTTCCAGCTCAATGACTCTGAGCCGAAGTCCCTCAAGCTGCAAACACTTACTGCAGACGTGTTTGCCCTGGATCACAATGTTATCCAGGAGATCCCACATGTTGCAGCCTTGACACATCACTTGTCCTGCTATCCCTAATATGTTTTAAATAATTACTTAATCATATTAATCACTTATTTATGTTGATTCTTTATATATTTCATTAACTTTATCACCAAATTGTGTACAATTTTAAAACTTAGGGGTAGAATAGAACTTACACTTACCAGATACTCACCAAACATCTAGCTCCTTTCCCTGTAGTAGAAGGGCAAGAACCAATTTCTATTGGGTGAGAAAGATAGAAAGAGGAAATGAACAACTCCTTCTCCCACTTCACCAAACTCCCCTTTCACCAAACTCAGTTAGACAGCTGTGCTCTGTTTGCCAAGGCTGTACTGAAGAACACTGAATTTATAGTAAACTGAACTGGAGCCACAGTAACCAGATTCAACCAGTTAGCTAATTTACTACTCAGCTCCTACAGCTGAGAGTGAGTTTACCCTGCCTAAACTGCAAGAAAGAACGAACTTAGCCTGCTTACACAGTACTTTCCAGCAACTGCTAATTACAGCCTACCTTAACTTTTAAGAGCAAAATTTAAGAGCAAAATTAACACTCAAAACTCTCCTCTCACCAAACTCCAAGTCTTCACTCAGTTAGTCAGCTGCACTCCATTTGGTCAAAAGTGGGGATGTTCGCTGACGATTGCTCAATATTCAGCACCATTTGTGACTCCTCAGTCCATGTCCAAATGCAACAAGATCTGGACAATATCCAGGCTTGGGCTGACAAGTAGCAAGTAACATTCGCGCCACACAAGTGTCCCGTAATGACCATCTCCAACAAGAGAGAATCTAACCATTGTCCCTTGTCATTCAATGACATTACCATTGCTGAATCCCCGCTCTCAATATGCCAAGGGTTACCATTGACCAGAAACTGAACAGGACCAACCATATAAATGCTGTGTTTACAAGAGCCAGTCAGAGACTGCAATTTCTGCAGGAAGTAACTCACCTCTAGACTCCACAAAGCCTGTCCACCATCTATAAGGCACAAGTCAGGAGTGTGATGGAATACTGTCCAATTGCCTGGATGAGTGCAGCTACAACAACAATCAAGAAGCTTGACACCATCCAGATCAAAGGAGCCTACTTGATTGGCACCCCATCTACAAACATGCACTCACTCCACCACAGATGCAGTGGCAGCAGTGTGTATCATCTGCAAGATGCACTGCAGGAGCTCATCAAGCCCCCTTAGACAGCACCTTCCAAACCCATGACCACTACCATCTAGAAGGACAAGGGCAGCAGACACATGGGAATGTCACCACCTGTAAGTTCCCCTCCAAACCACTCACCATCCTAACTTGGAAACATATCGCCGTTCCTTCATTGTCACTGGATCAAAATCCCGGAACTCCCTCCCTAACAGCACTGTCGTTGTACCTACACCACAGGGACTCCAGCAGTTCAAGAAGGCAGCTCACCACCACCTTCTCAAGGGCAGTTAGGGATGGGAAATAAATGCTGGCCTAGCCAGCGATGCAAAAAAACTCACAAGGCCATCACATATTCACTGGCATCTCACTCACTGCTAGCTCAATGGACATCACCACTCACTCTCTCACACACACCCTCATATCACCATCTGGCCCCATCTCTCTGGGGACCGCCTCCTCAGCCCTCATCATTTTGAGGCCACTTGCACAGATCAACATGTGCCCCCACACACACCCTGGGATAGCCCCCTTCCCCAAGCCCTAGCCCTGCAAAAGGAAAAGGCACCCTTACCTTACTGCTGGTCTGGTTGGTAGACACCTGCCTTTGAGCCGTCCTAAAATGCTGTGGTGCCGCCTGTGAAGGCTGGCATTGATGACCGTGAGTGCTACCGAAACAAGATAGGCAAACGAACCTTGAAGTCCCGAGTGAAGTGCAGCTTGCCCAGTGCGCATTGCTTATGTACTGTTGTTAAACACATTGCCATGAATTCCAGAATGGGCGGGGGTATGATTCCAGTGAGCAGGGCTGATCATAAGATGTTAAAATATTGAAATTAGGTTCCTGACGTGTGGCGGCAGAAAACATGGCCTGCCATTGACGGTTGGAGCGGACAATCATAAACATTTTACGATGACGTGAAACCAATTTTTACGATCTGATATTTTCTGCTCCTGCCCGCTGAGACGCCCACCGCAAACGGGTGTGGAAAATCCCAGCCTAGGGAAAGCACAATAGTGGTTAGGCAAATCACTTCAGCCTAAAATTATTGGGCCTCAGGCTTATTTTAGCCAACCACAAAACATATCAGCAGCAAATAGAACAATGAGCAGATGACTGAAGAATTGTTTGTCAGGGCTACATAGGTATCTAACAACAGGATGAGAGGGCACTGCATTTCCCCCATTGGCAGAATTCTCCCAAAATCCAGAGCATCATTGACTGAACCCCTGGGGCACCGGGGGCTCTGTATTCATACATATTTGTGCCAGTGTGAACCACAGGGACTATCAATCCATCAGTGTGCAGCTGATCAGTGATCATCATGCAGAATAGTAGCCAATTTCCAGGAAGGTATCACTTTAAGCAATTCCCCCATTCAAACCATAAAGAAAAATGCAACATTGATTTCTCTGCAGTTCTGGCTCAAAGCACCTCTATAATGGCTACTTACACCGGCCAAGGTGCGTGCATCATTGAATACATCATGGCCATGATGAAGGAGCCAGGTACCCAGACCGATCAGAGCTGAATGCAATATGGCCAGCTAAAGTCTCCCACGTCACTATAATGCGCTACATGCAATCCAGAAAGGTATCACCATGGAGCATTCAGAGAAGGAAGACAATACAATGTAAACAATGTAAAGGAGGTGAAGGCTGCTGGAGCTGCAGCTGCTAAACTGAATAAGAGGCATTATTGCTGACTGGTCTCATCCACAGGTGCACATTAGGCATAACCCAGAACAGAGACAGCCTCTAGCCTGCTAACCGTTGAGCAGAGGTCAGAGCAGCACAGTGTGGGGATGTTGAGGCTGTGGGAGTTATGGATTGTGAAATTGAATGTGGATCAGTTCCACTTCATTTCATGCCTCTCAGATCTGCAGCAGGCGATAGAAATCTGCATCAGTGTAGCTGGGAGTTTCCTTACTGTAAATGGAGCTGTGAAAGGCTCCCATTTTAGTTCCTGCTTCAGAGATGCTGGATGGCAGGTTCTGCACTCACCAAGAATTCTGGACAGTTTCTAGGAATGGACCTTCAGGGGGAAGATCATTTAAAGGCCAGGCAAATCTCTCGAATGTCTTTGTGTCAATTGTCATTAATTACCCTTTATTTGCTTCCAGCTACTTTTATTGGAACTAACTGGTACTATGTAAAATAAAGCTGGCCACAACAATCAAGATGTCACCATTTTCTTATGCCCTGACATACACCCCTACCAATGACTGAGGGGACCTGTCTTCTCAAGAGTGTCTTTATGTCTGAGACCTGAGCAGAGGGATAGACATAAAGCTCCTCTGCTGCAAGAAAACCAGAAGCTACCATGCAGCATAAAGCTGGAACATGTAGGGACAGCGTCAGGCACCAATGGCCTGAAACTTGGCTGGACCACCTTGTAGGCCATGCTACTATATTTACCTAAGAGGATAGTGTGTCACATCACCTCACAACCATCTCAACTTCAACAGCTAACAATCATCCATCACTCATGTCCTATCTAAGTTTGTACCTGGTGTTATGAATAGTTACACTAAAGGGCTTATATCAGGCAACCTAGTGATTTTTACACATGATTTTTGGACTAGAGTTGCCCCACTTCTTAAGCATTTAGAGATGACTAATATAAAGATGAAAAAAAGAAGTCCCAATGGCTCAAAATGACCACTGAGAGTAGTCAATTGCCTTGCTTTATAAAGCGCTGGAGGGCAAACATTTCCAGACTCTCAGTAGGAAATAAATCTTATGCCTTTATAAATGTCCACAATCCCATACAGCTGGTTTTAAACGTTGAATGGGAGAACTATCAATTTGCCAATTATCAATCAATTTTTAACATTCTTTCCTCAGAGGATGTACCAGCCTGCTTTGCTGGTCAACAGAATGCTTCTGTTAACTACTCCTAAATCTTTGCCTGTGGCAATGCTTTGAAATGTCTTCATTCATTCAGCTCAGTAATACCAAGCCTGGTGTATAAATAGTCACTTTTTGATGTGCCTACAGTGGTGTAAAATTGTGCACAAGCCCCCCTGTTGTTTGGCCTATAAAAAGTCATAAAGAGGACAAAACAGCCATTCCACTAAGGTCTGTTAAACCACTTTTGGTGTGAAATCTATCTCAGAGGAGTGCTAACCATTTTATAAATGTTTTCTCCCTGGGTATTATCACTTTTAACAAGCATCTCCTGTCTGGCATCTTTCCGATGGATAGGTCCATTCCAGCCCAATGAATTCTATGTTCACTAACATTTCCTCAAATGAGAAGTATAGGTAGCAATATATTGAGAATTTCAGATGAAATTATATAATGTAGAGGCAAAGCAAATGATTTTCATATCATCTGAATTCTTGAAACACGTTCTAGTTTAAGCGCTAAAATATATTGGGCAGGATTTTCGGGTGGTCGGGTGGGTGGGTCAGGCAGGCCCAGGAGCAGCCGGGAAAGGGTCCACTGCCCGCGATCGGCCCCCAACTGCGATTTTATGCTGGCTGGCCAGTTAACCGCCAGCCAGCCAGCGTGAAAGGCGTGCTGAGAAGCTCAGCATTGCTGGGGTGGGGGTGGGAGGAGTGCGAGTGCAAAAGTCTGTGCATGCGCGGGGATAGCGCGCACTGAAAGCAGGGAGCTGCCTCAGGGAGCTGAAAAATTTTAAAATCAAAAATAAATATTTTTAAAATCTGAAAAAAAAGTCCCGACACTCATGATAACATGAACAGAATAAAAATTCTACCCAAAAATTTATATATTTTTTTATTTTAAGTGTGGAAACCTCATCCTGCCTGTGGGTGAGGTTTGCTAAAAAATCAAAGGGCTGCCTGGACAATTCGCCCAGTCAACAACTATAAATATGTTTACATTAATTGATTAAGGGCTTTAATAGGCTTCTTAATTGTCGGTGGGCGCGCTGCCGACTCTCATGCGCACCCTCCGACCGAAACATTGTGTGAGTGCGCAATGATGTCAGGACCCTTGGCTGACGTCATCGCGCACTATTTTACACCCAATCAGGTAGGGTGCGCACCCGCCCACAGGGCATAAAATCCTGCCCTAAAAGAGGGGTATTTTACATTTAATTCTATTTTCTTTGACAATGGCTTCTATTTAACACAGAAATAGCAGATTTCTGCAACCTAGCCAACAGATCAGATCAAAGCTTTGCAGCCCTATCAAAACCATTTGTGAAAATGATGGACATTAAACACCTAATGGGAGGAGAAGGCTCCATGAACATCTCCATCTGCAATGATGGTGCAATCCAGCATATGAATGAAAAGGAATGGCTGAAGTATTCACAACCATCTCCGGCCAGAAGTGCCATGTAGATGAGCCATCTTGGCCTCCTCCTGAGGTCCCCACCAGAACAGAAACCAGCCTTCAGCAAATTCAATCCATTCTACGTGATGTCAAAAAAAAAAGCTAAGCCCTCCGGATATGAAAAAGATTATGGGCACCAACAACGTCCTGGGTGTGGTGCTAGAGACTTGTGCTTCAGAACTAGCCATGCATTATGCCAAGCTGTTCCAGTAGAGATACAACACTGGCACCTACCCAACTATGAGGAATGTTGCCCAAGTATGTCCTGTCTACAACATGCAGAACATGTCCAATCTGGCCAATTACTGCCTCATCAGTCTACTCTCAATTTTCAGCAAAATGATGGAAGCTGACATGGAAGGTCCTGTCAAGTGACAGTTATGAATAGCATGCTCACTGATGCTCAGTTTGGGTTCTGCCAGGACAATTTGGCTCCATACCTGATTACAGCCTTGGTCCAAATGTACACAAAAGAGCTGAATTCCAGAGCAGCCATTGACATCAACGTAGCATTTGACTGAGTGTGGCATTAAGGAGCCCTAGCAAAATTGAAATCAATGGGAATCATGGAGAAAATGCTTCTCAGGTTAGAGTCATAACTAGTTCAAAGGTTATGGTTGTTGGAGGCCAATCATCTCTGCCTCAGGACATTGCTGCAAGAATTCATCAGAGCAGTGCCTTAGGTCCAACCACCTTTAGCTGTTTCATCAATGGCCTGCTCTCCACCAGAAGGTAAGTAGGGGGGATTGCACAGTGTTTAGCTCCATTCACGATTCCTCAGATAACATGTTTGCCTGCAGCAAGGTCAGAACAACATTCAGGCTTGTAAGTGACAAGTAACATTCGTGCCACACAAGTGTCAGGCAATGACTATTTCAAGAAGAGAGGTTCTAACTACCTCTTCTTGACATTCAATAGCATTACTAGTGCTGAATACCCCACTATCAACATCCTGGAGTGAAGTGGGTGGGGGTGAGTGACCAGTAACAAGAGAGTTAACTGGACCAGCCACATAAACACTGTACACGCATGAGCGAGTTAGAGGCTGGGAATTCTGCGGCGAGTAACTCACCTCCTGACCCCCCCAAAGCTTGTCCACCATCTACAAGGCACAGTCAGGGGTGTGATGGAATACTCCCCACTTGCCTGGATGAATGCAGCTCCAACAACACTCAAGAAGCTCAACACCATGCAAGACAAAGCAACTCACTTGATTGGCACCCCATCCACCACCTTAAACATTCACTTCACCCAACTCCAATATGCAGTGGCAACAGTGTATACTATCTACAATATGCCCCAAATACACACCGAGATTTTTTCCACAGCACCTCTAAATCCACAATGTCTCCCAGCTAAAATGAAAAGTACAGGAGGTACATGAGTCACCACAAGCATCATCATTTTTTTATTCTTTCACGATCTGTAGCATTACTGGCTAGGCCAGCATTTATTGCCCAACCCTAATTGCCCTTGAGAAGGTGATGGTGAGCTGCCTTCTTGAACAGCTGCTGGCCGTGTGGTGTAGGTACACCCACGCTATTGTTAGGGAGGGAGTTCCAGGATTTTGATCCAGCAAAATTTTGAAGGGATGGCAAAATAATTCCAGGTCAGGATGGCGTGTGACTTAGAAGGGAAATTGAAGACAGTGGTATTTCCATGAATCTGCGGTCCTTGTCCTTCGAGGTGGTAGAGTTTGTGGGTTTGGACGGTGCTGTTGAAGTTGCTGCGTCAAAGTCCTGGATCTCCTTCCCCAATAACACTGTCGGAGTACCTTCTCTTGTTTGGCCTTGGAGGCGAAGATGATGATGTTCATCATATTGGGTGTTTGATAGGGTTCCCATGAGTACATTCACCACGAGGACTGCAACAGTTCAGGAAGGTGGCTCACCTTCATTAGTGATGGGCAATGAATGAATCCCTTGAACGTACAAAAAAAATGTCAAATCACAGGATCTGAGCTTAACAGTTTCATATGTTTTTAAATATCAGTGTTATAGGTTTTTATTTCAATGCAAATGAACAGCAAATGCTGTGTATACTATTTACCATTATTATACTTACTATTAACAATCCTTTGCCATTATACTTTGAATTCAACATTTTGTTAATTACCTTAGAGTAAAACAGCAACAAATTAGAGCAGGGAATATGTGAAGCAACAGTGACATAAGCAATTACAGTACACCATTAGGAAACTACTAAGGGCTTATTGAAAACAAGCAGTCTTCAATGCTGAGTAAAGAGAGTCAACCAAGAAAACAATAGCAATTTTGAATCACTCAAAACGTATTTGAAATAATTAAATTATCAACTATTGTTTTCTCCATAATTGAAATTTCCACTGTCCAAAATTTTAAAAATCGTATTTCACTAAAGCATGAATAAACTTATCCAAAAGCCTTCCAAATCCAATGCCCAAAACTGTTAGTCTGTAAGCTCAAAGCAGGTTATTCAGTTTGAAGATGTAGTTACACAATTCTTCAGCTACAGTCTATGAGTCAAATGACAGAATATATCTCTTTAAATATATCTCTGCACTTTCTAATAAATTGGTTGTTTTTCAAAATTATATGAGGAAAAAGTTTAATTTAGGTTAAATTTGTAATAAAGTGTGGGTGGCCCAAAAACTCCTTTAGAGTTATATTTGTCTCTCTCCGTAGTTCTGGCAAAATCATGGAATTTCTGCTAGTCTTGTAAAAAAAATTACAACTTATGTTCAGTAGGATTTGGCTGATTGCAACACCATACATACTCTTCAATGAATGTTTTTCTGAATAATCAACTGAGCCAAAAGCACAAATGAACTGTTTTTGCTTTGAGCTGGATTGTATGCTCCCCAATCGGTACCCGCCCACTCCCGACCTGAATCCTATTGTACGGGGGTCAGTGGAAGTGTCAGATGGCCCGCCCTCCTTTGAGCCTATTGAGGCCCTTAAGTGGCCAATTAATGGCCACTTAAGGATCTCATCCCGCCCCTGCCGCTATTTTAGGCTGGCTTTAAAGCAACAATACCACAGAGGGGGGTAGGCGAAGCAGTTGTGCATTCAGGGGCCTGTACCTTGTACCTGCCAGACAAATGATCCTTTTTAAACATGCAGGATAGATTACAGGACGGCCACATCATTGTCATCAATAACTCTCTAGTTTGGAAAATGCAGCAGTGCAGCAATCGAGGGCTGTGGTTTCTATTCAGTGGGGGTGGTGATGATTGTGCTCTTAGAGGCAACTATCACCTGAACCTCCAGATGATTCTTTGCCAGTCTGCAATAAGATGCAGCCAAAATGATGTCGAGGATGGGGCTCGTGGAGGGTTTGGGGGGAAGGGAAGTAGGTGACCTTGACTAACCCTGAGAGTGGAATCCTCCCAGTCCCATGAGCTCAGCTTGATCCAGAAGCAGGAGGAAATTCAGTTGGGTTGGCATTGGGTCCATGGTCACAGAAGCAGGTGATCACTAGATCTGTACTATGACTGCACACTTCTTAAATTTCACTGCTATACTTGCACACATACTGAACTATTTTGTTCTTGCTTGTGACGCACTCTGGGGCGGAATCATCCATTCCTGGTTGCGGTGGGGGTCACAGCAGGTGAGAGAAGAAAATATTTTACCACGGCAGGGGGAGGCCCAGGCCATGTGGGAAGTCTGGCAGCTTTTATTGTGTAGGCCGGTGTTGGGAAAGGGGGAAAAAGGGAGATGTAGGGCCTCTTTGGTGGGCCCTTGTGCCCAACAAAGGCACATCCTCAAGGTCATATTCCCTTTAACGCTTCCCCCAGTCTCTCAAACCAGTCCCTTCCCACTCAACCCCCTCGATGAGGCCTGCCAGTCTGGTCCCAGTGATACCCCAGACATATCTGGTCTTGCTTCCATTAGTTCCTCTTCTTTGGGGGCTGTCTGTCATCCCAGCAGTGGCACCGCTCGTTGGCTTTTTTGTAGGTGGGCTCCCGTGTAACTTTTCAGCTGGCAGGGGGTGGAGAACAGCGCACCCTGTAAAATCCAGCCCATTGTTTTCAATAGTGCTTGTGTCTTGTGGGCTTAGTGTTTATGGTTTAGGATTTTGTGGTCAGAGGCAAAGGTACAGCACTTGCCATTCAGCTTGAGAAACGTTCTCCTTAAGGTTTTAGCAGGTTCTAGAGCACAGGCTTCCTCTTTTCTGATGTCAGTTTGAATGTGGCAGCTTCTACAGGGGATCTATGGCACCCAGGAATAGGGTAAGCAGAGGTGAGGCTGATCAACCAATCTGAATAAAGTATTCTCACAGATGGCAAAGCAGGAAGTTAAAAGCTTGAAATATAGTTCTTGACTGAACAAGGCTGAAGATTTTCATCGGTCTTTAGTGCAATAATAGTGGGTAATTAGTTTAAGTTCATGACCTAACAGTGGCTTCTATGTAGTTCCATTGGCAAAGACTGCAACAGTGAACCCTATGGAGCAACTTCCAGACTTTCGCATTTAACTACATGTGCGAGTACCAGAAGCTGCGTCAGTTTTACCCAGTAATAACAGTGAGTACTGACAGCTTTGCCTTTATAACTACAGGAAATTGTGTCCAGGTCATTGTAATACAAATTCTGTAAGGTGCTTAAGCTTGATAAAAACAGAAATTCAATTCCACAAATTGGGAAGGTCAATAACCTATATATGAAGAAAATAGACAGCTATCATATTCTGTTTATGAAAATACAGAAAAATACAAATAATGTACAAAAATTAGAAGTTCTGTAGCCTTAGAATATAACATTCCTTAAATAAATTCCCAATGGTTTGATATATAATGTCTTTATTTTGGAAATTCAATATAAGTCTTAGATCCAGCACACATTATAGGACATCACAAAGGTTTCCAGAGGCTGAAGAGTCCTGACTGACTCATATATACCATTGATTAAAAAAAATCCTTAACTAATACAAAGCAGGTCAGCAACCTGAAACAACTTTAAAGATCAGGAAAGAAAATTGTTCAACAACTTTCAGTAGCTACCACTGTATGCACAGCCCTTTATAGAGACATAGGACTGGATTTTATGCTCTCTCACTGGCAGATTTGAAGGTGAGGAGGTACATAAAACCAGGGGTGGTCTTCCTCCTGCTACTCGCCTGCCCCCGACCTGCCTGATACTTTATGGCGGCGGGCGGGAGTCGGGCAGCTCGCTTGCCCTTGGGCTTATTGAGGCCCTTAAATGACCAATTAATGGCCACTTAAGGGCCTCATTCCACCCCTGCTGGTATTTTACCCACAGTGGGTGTTGGGGGGGTTGGGAGCACATTGTGCCAGAAGCCCAGCAGCTTTTGCTGTGCAGGCTGGTTTCGGGCAAGGGGTGGTGGGACAGCCTCCACTGTGGGCCCCTTGGGCCCAACGGAGGCATCACCCCCCTCAAGGTCATCCCCCCGCCTTTAGCCCTTGCAATCATTGAGAATGATGATATGTTCCTGCCTAATCCACCTTCTCACAACCTACTTAATTCTTCATTTTGCAACTTGCCAAGATGTACAAGAAAATTAGGTTGAAAAGAAATTTGATACAGATGTTCAAAATCACGAGGAGTCTAGACAGAGAGAGAGCTGTTCCCATTGGCAGATGGATTGAGAAGCAGAGGATACCAACTTAAGGTGATTGGCAATAGAGCCAACTGTCACATGGGGGAATACTTTTTTACTCAGCGCGTGGTTAGGATCTGAAATGTACTGCCTGGGAGTGCGGTCGAGGCAGGATCAATTAAGGTTTTGAAAAGGAAATTAAATAAGTAAACAAAGAGAAAACAATTCCTGAGCTACGGGGGAAAGGGTAGAGGATTGGGGCTAGCTGGATTGCTCTTGCTGAGAACTGGCGCAGACATGACAGGCCATGTGCTTTTCTTCTGTACTGTAACTATTCAATGCACGGATTCATCCCAGATTTGCACAAAGTGTGGTAGCAGTTGGGAAAAAAATGTGTTTTAGCCACTGGCCGCAATGGCAGGTTTTCACACCTTATTGTCCCATTTCTGCCTCATTAATTAGGCAGCCACAGGAAACACACCGTCCTGCTGGCAGGCAGCAGCATCTTGTTAGTGGCAAATACCACTCATGTTGCTACTGCATAGGAGCAGTGTGAAACAGCTAGCTTCACCTGCTGCTTAAACTGATACGTTTGCTATATTTAAATCGGCAACTGCATGTAACAATTTCCTTACAGGTCTTAATGGGCTCATCCTGTGCTCACATTCACGTTTGAAATGGAGCAATCAAATGAACTCCCCTTCCTTGACATACTAGTTGAGAAACCTGCCAGGGGTTCTCTACCATGGTCTACCACAAGCCTACCTTCACTGGTCAATGTATGCATTGGGATTCTTACAGTTCCATGCGCTTTAAGATTGGTCTTATTGGCAACCTTGTAAATAGGGCCCAAGCCATTTGCTCACCATGCAAGCTTGATGCTGAAATAGGGCGCATCAAAGGTATCCTGTGGGATAATGGCTACCCTGATCAGATCATTTTGCGCTGTGTGTCACGCAAACTCATGAACGGGCTTAAGACCATTACTTTCGACCCTGAAAATTGCCCAGTCTACCTCAGATTACCCTGGAAGGGCAAGGTATCTCAAAATCTGGGAAACAGGTGAAGCTAGACATTTCAAACTGCTACTATGCAGTAGCAACATGAGTAGTATTCACCACTAACAAGATGCTGCCTTCAAACCAAAAAGATGTTCTGCCTATCACACAAATGAATAATGTGGTATATGAATTTCAGTGCCAGTGTGATGGTAGATATGTAGTCCCAAAGACTGGTGGATCGTATCAAACATGTCCCAGCCACCGTTTGCAATGTGCAAGGTAAAGACTGTAACCAACCAGCCTGTGCTTGCAAAATTAAAACACACTGTCCAACGCTAGATGTGATTCCGCGATTAGACAACATTTGCTAAATAATCCTCAGTGTGCTAAGAGTTATGCTGACAACCAATTTAAGACCGTCAATCAGGCTTACAGTGTGGTGCATTTGTGTGTACTGGAAGCTACACATATTAATACACAGGGTCCTCCTGTTCTTTACAGACAAAAAGAACAATACATACATTGCACCTGTTTCAGCTAAACAAAATAAGTAACAGCCATTCGCTGACAGGGCAATGCCTTGACCAATTAGGGTCAAGCTGCCTGGTTCAAATTTCAAACAATGCTTGGCAGTTAACTGTCAGTCACCATCAGTGCTGCATTCTCCATGGCAATGCCACTTACCAGCCAATCAGCACTCTCTTCACATACAGTATAAATTATTGTTTTCCCCTTATATTGGTATTCTTGTGAGTGGCTTAATGAGTGTAAGATGTGAAGCTTGGACATGTCTCTTTTTTCAGCAATACAGAAGTACTTTCAGAAGATCCTAGGTCTGCAATGCATCCTGTTGAGTGTCCTTCTCCCTATCAACTCCTCCCTCTGCGAGCAGCATCTCTTCTTTGCTGCCTCTGCTCTATCTCCCTCCAATGTTGCAGCCCAAGGAAAACTGCTGACGGTACCCATTACTGATAACAAGTGGTGTGCCCAGAGGCCTTGTGTTAGCATCAATACCTTTCCCATATACAGCACCACTCCCTGCAGTATTCACCAAAACCAGCTTCAAATACTTCCAAAAACTCAAACAGAACCAGTAGAAAGTGATAAACAGCCAACCTGCAAGTTGTCGAGGACCTCTTTAAATAGCGCTGGTGGGCTTTGTGCGTTTAAGAGTGGACGTAACTAAATGGTGAACTCAATAACAGGAGCCCTGGCATCAAATCAGTGTTACAATCTCTGTGACATCATGATCTGCCTACTCTGCATTCTTCCAATGTACACATGTAAGTATAGTGTCCATTGGTCTTGGGAGGTGATGGACTGCGCCCAGGGGTGTGTCACTTCTGTATTGAACATCATCTGTTGTGGCTGTAGCGGCTGATTCATGAGTGATTCATGATTGATTCTGCAACTGGCACAGATGAATAGCGTTGGCCTGAGGTTGACTGATGTTTTTTCCTTCTGATGGGCTCTCTTTTCCACCATATGGTCATTTCTTTGTCCTCTGCTTTTTCCAAGCACTTCCTGACTGATTGTCTCCAGATACTCTGGTCAGCAATGAGGACTTCCAATGCATCAACTCCAATCCTGGTCAATTTGAAGTCTCACTTGCAGACATCCTTGTATTGCAGACGTGGACACCTTGTTGGTCTTGTGCCGATAGCAAGCTTACCATAGAGCATGTCTTTGGGATGTGGCCATCATCCATTCAGCTCACCTGACCCAGCCAATGGAGTTGCCACTGACTCAAGAGGGCAGACATGCTGCAATGCCCATGCTAACACCCTCACCATGATAGCTTTCAGGACAGGTCATGCCAGGGGGTGGGAGGAAATGGCATTGATAACATTTTGCATCTAAACCTACAACTCAGAGCATCAAAACTACTGGTACCATAGAGCCAAATTTAGCAGCCTAGAGGTTTTGGGGAGGAGAGAAAAATGTTACTTGCATTTTAAGCAAGTTCTGTAAAATTACAGGTAAATATATTTACTATGTTTCTGAATGACCCAGTATCTTTCAGTATTGACAAGGTGTATAATATTCTAACTTTCTGTCAGTCATTTGATTATCACAGCAAATCCCTTGTAATACAACAATATCCTATGCATCCTAAATATCAGAAACTGTATTCTGAATGTCTAACCAGCCATAAGCAGCATCAATGCAAGATGTGCAAGCACACAATTTAAAGTGGGAAACACATGCAAAACTTTTAGAATGTCCTCTCTCATTGTTCTTTTAGTTGAATTTTAATGTTTAATGTTTTATGATTTATTCATTGGAATACATTAGTTATTCCTTTTTAAGAAAATCAATTGACATTAAAATTATAGCTTCTTGATAATACTCCAGAGACTAGTGTAATTCATATTCATTTAATACATCAACATTTATCATCAATTACACCAAACACACCATTCTTTTATAAAATGACAAAGGGGTCTGCAACCCCCACAGATGGGGCTAAATTGGATAGCTCCAGAAAAAGCTGGGGGGTGGGGGTGGGGGTGATGCGAACCACAATGTATGATTATTCTGCTCTGATTCATTGCAGTGCAGACAGCACACCAACTTTGTGATGATTGCTCATTTGAATGATTTCAGCTTTCATCCGGCAGTAAAGGCACTGTTGATAGGCTACATACTTCAGCAGGGGACCAGTATCGTGAGTAGTGAGCATCAGATAAAGCTAACTTGCACTGATTAAAGGGGAGGTACATTGTGGCTGGAGCAGGTGCTGACAGTTGTACAGAAAGCAAATCTAACCTGGGAAACATTGAATAATGGCACAGCATGGGGGAGAGCGGGCTCCATGTTTTAGGGATGCAGCATTGAGGCCATGCTGGAGAAAGTGGAGAGGAGGGATACCCTGTATCTGCCCAGGGACAGGATGCGGTGCCACAATAAGTTCAAAGACCTCATAAAAGTGGTCCAGGTTAATGAATGCATCTTCATATGACATATGTTATATCCCACCAACTGTACCACTAGCCTCACACACTTCAATTCAGCACATCCCCATCACTCAACTAGCAACAATCTCTTATTAATCAGGGCTCATACCTGACATTCATAGCTTCACCTTACCCTCACACATTTAGCATCGCTGCAAGTCTCTCACACCCACATATCACAGCTTGTACATACTGCTAGCTATTCAACAATAACAGCCACATCACCCACACATTCCACCACACCCGCTGATACACTTTCCTCTATCTTGCAGAACAATGTGGTTTACAAACAGATCCAGCAGCAAGAGCTAACCAGAGGGAAACAGACACGTGTACATGTCCTGACCACCATGGAGGAGACAGTGCAGGCTATTGTTGGGATGCCCATTACTGAGGCTGTGACTAGTGGACGGGCTGAAAACATCAAAGGTATCGGTAACATCATATCTAATGATCCTTCTCACATCGTACCTCACTGCGGATGGTGTAAAAAGCCACTTCTTTCTTCCCCCATCCCCACACCACAGTTTTTTATGAAGAAAGATGAAAGGTAGTCATTCAGTATCTCAGCCGTGCCCTCTGCCTCCACAAGAAGATTTCTTTCCTTGTTTCTAATTGGTCCAGCATTCATCTATTCTTTTACTTTTTTTATTTAATAAAATATTTTGGGGTTGCCTTTGAAGTTCCCCATTAATCTTTTCACGTACTCTTTCATATATCCTTTTTTCTATTTTCCCCTGCACTCTCTGTATTCTGACAAATTTTCTATTACATTTTATACCTGATATTTGCCATAGAAAGTGTTTTGCTGAATTATTTTAACTTTTATTTTCTTCATCATTCAGGGAGGTCTAGATTTGCAGGCTCCATCTTTCCTCCTTATGGGAATATGCTAGTTTGTGCCCGAAGTCTCCCTGTCTTGAAGGCCTGTCATTGCTCATTAATTGTTTCACTGAGCAATCTTTGTTTCCAGCCCATCTAAGGTAGGTCCCTTCTTAAATCCCTAAAATTGGATCTCTTCCAGTTGGGTACTTTCACTTTTGACTTTTCTGTAACTGCGTTAAACTAATTATATTATGATCACTATTAACCAGATGATCTCTCACTGCAACACATTGCAATTTCCCTACTTTATTCCCAGAGTTCAATCCAGCATTACTTGCCCCTTTTCTGGGCTAGTAACATGCTGATTAAAAATGTTTTCCAAACACATCTTAGGAATTCTTCACCCTCCTTGTTCTTCTCTCTATTTCTTCCTTTTATATTAGGACTTACCCCGACTATCACTGCTCTATTATTTTTGCATTTCCCTGAAAGTTGCCTACAGATTTGCTCCCCTATCACCTTCTTACTATTTGAGGGTCCACAATAAGCACCCAGCAATGTAACAGCTCCTTTTCTGTTCCCTAACTCTAAACAAATAGATTCAGCCTTTCAACACTGTAGTGTAATGTTCCTCTGTAGATCTGGAATATTACTCTTGATCAATGCTAGTACCACCCATATGGTACCTCCCTATCCCTCACACCATCCTGCTTTTTTCCCTTTCCTACATCTCCTAAAATCAAGGAATGATAGAACAATTACAGCATAAAAGGTCAGTTGGCCCATCAAACCCATGTTGATTCTTTGCCAGAACAACCCTGTTAGTCCCACCCCCCTTTCCTTTCCTCACAGGCTTGTAATTTTCTTTCCTTTTGTGCATTTATCATTCTTTTTATCCTTTCATAGGACATGAGCATCACTGGCTAGACCAGCATTTATTGCCCATCCCTAATTGCCTTTGAGAAGTGGTGGTGAGCTGCCTCCTTGAACTGCTGCCGTCCATGTGGTGTAGAGACACCCACAGTGCTGTTAGGAAGGGAGTTCCAGAATTTTGACCCAGTGACAGTGAAGGAACAGCAATATATTTCCAAGTCAGTGTGGTGTGTGCTTGGAGGGGAACTTCCAGGTGGTGGTGTTCCCATGCATCTGCTACCATTGTCCTTCTAGATGGTAGAGGTCGTGGGTTTGGAAGGAACTGTCAAAGGAGCCTTGACGAGTTGCTGCAGTGCATCTTGTGTTTGGCAAACACTGCTGCCACTATATATCAGTGGTGGAGGGAGTGAATGTTTAAGATGGTGGGTGGGATGCCAGCCTAACGGGCTGCTTTGTTTTAGATGGTGTTAAGCTTCTTGAGTGTTGTTGGAGCTGCACTCTTCCAAGCAATTGGAAAGTATTTCATCACACTTCTGACTTGTGCTTTGTAGATGGTGGGCAGGCTTTGGAGAGTCAAGAGGTGAGTTATTCGCTGTAGAATTCCCGGTCGCTGACCTGCTCTCATAGCTACAATATTTATAAGGCTGGTCCAGATCAGTTTTTGATCAATGGTAACCCCCAGGACGTTGATTATTTTTAAAAATTCATTCACGGGATGCGGGCTTCGCTGTCTGGGCCTGCACTTATTGTCCATCCTGAGTGGACCTCGAGAAGGTGGCGGTGAGTTGCCTTCTGGAACTGCTACAGTCCACATTATGTGGATACACCCACAGTGCTGTTAGGAAGGGAGGTACAAGGTTTTGACCCAGCGACAGTGAAGGAAATGGTGATATATTTCCAACTCAGGATGGTGAGTGACTTGGAGGGAAACTTCCAGGTGGTGATGTTCCCATGTATCTGCTGCCCTTGTCCTTCTAGATGGTAGTGGTCATGGGTTTGGAAGGTGCTGTTGAAGAGGCCTTGGTGAATTACTGCAGTGGATCTTGTAGATGCACTGCTGCTACTGTGCATTGTGGTGGAGGGAGTGAATGTTTGTGGATGTGGTGCCAATCAAGCGGGCTGCTTTGTCCTGGATGGTGTCAAGTTTCTGGAGTGTTGATGGAGCTGCACTCATCCAGGCAAATGGGGAGTCTTCCGTCACACACCTGACTGTGCCTTGTAGATGGCGGACAGGCTTTGGGGGGTCAGGAGCTGAGGTACTGGTCACACGATTCCTAGCCTCTGACCCTGCTGTTGTAGCCACAGTATTTATATGGCTAGCCCAGTTCAGTTTCTGGTCAATGGTAATCCTCAGGATGTTGATAGCGGGGGATTCAGTGATGGTAATGCCATTGAACATCAAGGAGCAATGGTTGGATTTTCTCTCATTGGAGATGGTCATTGCCTGGCACTTGTGTGACGTGAACATTACTTGCCACCTGTCAGCGCAAGCCTGGATATTGTCCAGGTCTTGCTGTTTTTGGACATGGACTGCTTCAGTATCTGAGGAGTCCCAAATTTTGCTGAACATTGTGCAATCATCAGCGAACATCCCCAATTCTGACATTATGATGGAAGGAAGGTCATTGATGAAGCAAATGAAGATGGTTAGGTCGAGGGCACTGCCCTGAGGAACTCCAGCAGTGATGTCCTGGAGCTAAGATGATTGACCTCCAACAACCACCATCTTCTTTTGTAGTGGGTATGACTCCAACCAATGGAGAGTTCCCCCCCCCCCTCCCCACCGATGCCCATTGATTCCAGTTTTGTTAGGGCTCCTTGATGCCAAACTTGGTCAAATGCTGCCTTGATGTCAAGGGCAGTCACTCTCACCTCACCTCGGGAGTTCAGCTCTTTTGTCCATGTTTGGGCCAAGGCTGTAATGAGGTCAGGAGCTGAGTGACCCAGGTGGAACCCAAACCGGGCATCAGTGAGCAGGTTATTGCTAAGCAAGTGCCGCTTGATAGCAATGTTTATGACCCCTTCCATTACTTTACTAATGATTGAGAGTAGACTGATGGGCTGGTAATTGGCTGGGTTGGATTTGTCCTGCTTTTTGTATTCAGGACATACATGAGCAATTTTCCACATAGCCAGGTAGATGCCAGTGTTGTAGCTGTACTGGAACAGCTTGGCTTGAGGTGCAGCAAGTTCTGGAGCACAAGTCTTTGTTACTATTGCTGGAATATTGTCAGGGCCCATAGCCTTTGCAGTATCCAATGCCTTCAGCCATTTCTTGATATCACGTTGAGTGAATCGAATTGGCTGAAGACTGGCATCTGTGATGCTGGGGACCTCCAGAGGAGGCCGAGGTGGATCTCCACTTGGCACTTCTGGCTGAAGATTGTTGCGAATGCTTCAGCCTTATCTTTTGCACGATGCTGGGCTGCTCCATCATTGAGGATGGGGATATTTGTGGAGCCTCCTCCTCCAGTGAGTTGTTTAATTGTTCACGGCTGGATGTGGCAGGACTGCAGAGCTTAGATCTGTTCCGTTGGCTATGGGATCGCTTAGCTCTGTCTATCACTTGCTGCTTATGCTGTTTGACATGCAAGTAATCCTGTTTTATAGCTTTATCTGGTTGACACCTGATCTTTAGGTATGCCTGGTGCTGCTCCTGGCATGCCCTCTAGCACTCTTCATTGAACCAAGGTTGATCCCCTGGCTTGATGGTAATGGTAGACTGGGGGATATGCCGGGACATGAGGTTACAGATTATGTTCAAGTACAATTCTGCTGCTGCTGGTGGCCCACAGTGCCTCAAGGATGCCCAGTCTTGAGTTGCTAGATCTGTTCGAAATCTACCCCATTTGGCATGGTGTAAGTGCCACAGAACATGATGGAGGGTATCCTGTGTGAAGACGGGACCTCGTCTCGACAACGACTGTGCAGTGGTCATTCTCACCGATACTGTCATGGACAGATGCAGCAGGCAGGTTGGTGAGGATGAGGTCAAGTATGTTTTTCCCTCACCACTTGCTGCAGGCCCAGCCTAGCAGCTATGTCATTTAGGACTAGGCCAGCTTGGTCAGTAGTGGTGTGACTGAACCACTCTTGGTGATGGACGTTGAAGTCCCCCACCCAGAGTACATTCTGCATCCTTGCCACCCTCAGTGCTTCCTCTACTGTTCAACATGGAGGAGCACTGATTCATCAGCTGAGGGAGGATGGTACATGGTAATCAGCAGGAGGTTTCCTTGCCCATGTTTGACCTGATGCTATGAGGGGTCTGGAGTCAATGTTGAGGACTCTCAGGGCAACTCCCTCCTGACTGTATACCACTGTGCCGCCACCTCTGCTGTAAAAATAGGGATGGTGATTGTGGAGTCTGGGACATTATCTGTAAGGTATGATTCCATGAGGATGACTATGTCAGGCTTTTGCGTGATTAGGCTATGAGACGGCTCTCCCAATTTTGTCACTAGACCCTGATGTCAGTAAGGAGGGCTTTGTAGGGTCAACAAGACTGCGATTGCCGTTGTGTTTCCAGGTGGTCCGTCCAGTTTCATTCCTTTTATGTGACTTTTTAGTAGTGAGTGGCTTGCTAGGGTCAACCACATTGCTGTGCGTCTGGAGTCACCAGGTAAGGACAATGGTTTCATAGTCATCATTAGACTTTTAATTCAAGATTTTTATTGAATTCAAATGCCACCATCTGCTGTGGCAGGATTCAAACCCAGCTCCCCAGAGCATTACCCTGGGTCTCTGGATTACTATCCAGTGACAATACAGCTATGCCATTGCCTCCTCATAAATGTTGGGGATTCAGTGATGATAATGCCATTAAATGTCAAAAGGAGATGATTAGATTCGCTCTTGTTAGAGATGGTCATTGGCTGACACTTGTGTGGGGCGAATGTTATCTAATTCCCTTTTGAAAGCCTTAATCGAGTCTGCCTCCATCAAGCCTTTCAAACAGTGCATTCCAGATCATAATCACTTGCTGAGTAATAACATTTTTCCTCACGTAGCCTGCCAGTGTCTTCTGATTCTCTTCTGTCAATGGGAACAGTTTTTCATTATCTACTCTATCCAGGCCCCTCATGATTTTGGATATCGTGCTCAAATCTCCTCTCGACCTTCTATAATCTATAACACAATTGAAGACAATCCTAATCGAGTGCCAACGCAGACTAAATATTGTAATCTAGTTGCCAAGTCATCCAAATCTAACCTAGTGAAGCACGAGTGAGGTCACTTCCAGCAGGTAGTCTGACATCATACCCACTGCAGAAAAACTGCATGTGATGGCAAGTTTAAGAAGTTGTTCTGTTGAAGGGTCATGAGGACTCGAAACGTCAACTCTTTTCTTCTCCGCCGATGCTGCCAGACCTGCTGAGTTTTTCCAGGTAATTCTGTTTTTGTTTTAAAAAGTTTGTTGTCCATCTACAAGTGAAAAAAGTGCCACATAAAAATTTACTTAGACAAATGTAATTATAAACACCCTTGCATTATTAAGTATCATCAATTTAACTGGAATCCCATAAAAAATTTGTAAAGCTCATATTATGAATCTGTTCCTTGAATGAATATTGGGAGGAATTTTCCAGCCCCGACACCATCGGGCGTCGTAGCTGGTGGGATGGGAAAATCTGGAGAGTCATTAAAAGTCAATGGCGATGATACCCGCTGGTGTTGGGGCTGGAAAGTCATTGTTAGACAAGAATGCTGTAAAATAAAATCAAAGCAACAATCAAAACGTGATGATGCCAGCATGCCCAGTATTATGTGACCAATTTTGCACATTAGCAATTCGATCTTATTGTTCCCATCTGACCCATTCATTATTGTAATTAATAGCTTGTTCTTTCTTTCCTTTTAAACAAAGAGGGACCTACTGAATGGCAGACAAGAGACATGAAACAGTATGTTCTAACAAGCTACTTGAGCGTGGAGAGCAAGCATCAAAGCGAAGCTTGATTCTGTCCCTGTCCGACTTTTACAAGTATACTTTCCAGAGGGATTCACTGATTAGTAGTCAGAAGCATTAGCCATGATTTTCTCCCCCACTCCATGACCATTAATTCCTATTGGAACATTCTATCTTGCAGTACAGTGTGGCATTCAACACATACCAGAAACCAAATCCAGGCTTCTTTTCATTTAAGCCTTCTCTCCTCCTCTTCTGAGAATTCTGTCTTGCTTTGGGATACAATTTCAAAGGCCTGGACTTTGTGATTAGTGACAAAGCAAGGGTGCTTGCCATTAACCTCAAAGAAAGCTGTCCACAAAGATTAGCGATCTCTGTGGTGTGGATTTTCCCTTTCCTGATGCCGGTTTAAAAAGGGTCAAGTTAAGGGGATGTTTGGTGTAGTAGTGATGTCTGCAAGCAGATGAGCAGCCAATCACATTGAAGTGTTCTTGCACAGCAAACTAGGAAGCTAAAAGCATTAAAACAAAAACAGAATTACCTGGAAAAACTGAGCAGGTCTGGCAGCATCGGCGGAGAAGAAAAGAGTTGACGTTTCGAGTCCTCATGACCCTTCGACAGAACTTTGTTCTTCACTTTTAATTACAATTTTCAGATAGTGACATAAATAGTTAGGACTGAATTAAGTTGGAAACTAAAATAAAGTTAAACAAACTTTTAAAAATCCACTTTAAAATGTTGATTTCTTTTATCATTATGGAGAAATTTGACAAATTTTAAGTTACTTTCAGGGCCAGTGAGGTTGTTCAGCAATAATTATGAAGTTAGCAAGCCATTAAAAACCCAGTTGAACTGGGTTGCATATAAGAAGGTGTAACTTTTTCAAATGTTTTTACAGTGAGACTAACAGTGTAAGAATGGAAAGTCTCATTAATTCAATTGTTTTCCCATGGACTGCAGTCTAGGGTGACCTCAACAGAGCACTTTCTGGAGAAGCATAGAATCACTGACAGAAACTTCCGGATTTTCATGTTATTTTGCACATATGTGGACTCCCGAAATTGACATCAGTTTCATTGAGTAATGTCAGTGGATGATGGCAGTTTTGGCATTATTACCACTACAAAATCTGGACCATTAGCACCAGCAATCTTTCAACCCTTTGTACTTATCTTAAACAGAGAGCAGTAGATACGATTTGACTAATGCCTGTTACTCTGCCAAGATTGCATATATTAAATAAAAGTTCTTGATTTTGTCTCAGTGATGGTCTCCTGCAGACAGCAGCTAGTTAACTAATTTCTCATTGTGTTTGTATGGATGAGCCATGGGCATTTATTCTGGGAAGGTGGTGGGGCGGGGAGGGGGTGGTGGCTTTGGGTTGAGGCTACTCCAGCCTCTTCTTGATTCACCCATGGGAACAAGGTCTTATGACCTGTTCATTTCTGCTTACTTACGTAGGTCAATCTGAGTGACCTATATTCTTTCACTGTCCTCTTTATCCATCAGTTTCCATTGATATGTTAGGAATCTCCCTCAGGATCTTTTATGAATTGTGTGATTTGGGAGCATTAAGTTATAAACAAATCTGTTCTTTTCATTTCTCTTCAATAAGTAAACTTATCTCAGCATGAAGCAAACCATTGACTGTGTGGCAGGCCTCACTGGGAACTGTACATACATTTTCCCTGAAGTTCATTGACGTGTAACATTAAAATAGTTTCCTCATTTGTTTCGGTATATGCACATTTGGTTTATCTATCCACAGAGACTATGTGCATTCATGGATGCTAATCCATTTTTAATCTTCTGAGGGGAAATTCCACAAAAAAACTCCACAGTACCCAAGGTAAAACAGGCAAACTTTCAGAGTATTTATCCATCCTCACATCTTCATTACTCAACAGTGACAATATTCCAGCCAAGGCCTGTCCCAGCAGCACACAAATTATTACGCATTTTGAAGTATTGATCACTTCAATCTACAGCTATCTCCATAGTTCAATGTTGAACCATATATTCTTTTCATGGTTCATGGTTGAGAGTGGTCTGCACTGAGTAAGCTGTTTTCAGCCAATGTAACGTTATGGTCCTACAATTGGCATCAGTGCCTCAGGATTGGGAAGCAAAAAAAATTAGCTAGGGTCCCTGCTCCTGATCACTCTCCAGCCTTCGCTGCTGGAAAATGTAAGTGGTCATCAGATGATGACAGAGTCCAGTTATACTCCAATATTCTCTGTGTTCAAGTAACTTTCTAAACAGTCACTAACTTGAAGGAAGTATTATGATCTCAGTAGAGATCATTAATGTTTTTACTTTTTTTCAGTATCCAAAAACCCAGGTATTTACTAAAAGAATGAAGCCAAGAGGTTCACGGTTTAGATCAAAATAATTTTACTGCACAAAAAACAAAGAACATCAATTCTAATAACTACTTTTGATTTTAAATAGTCAGTTATGTTCAAGATATTAAAAGCACAATGAATTCAGTTGTTTATAATCTAAACCAAATCTTTAAATTAATTTTCCTTCTATGTCCATTAGATGTACATGCCAAAACTCAAGTCAGATATTTAACAAAAATTGGAAGATTAACCACTTAGAGTACTGCTTTCAATGTTCGTATAAGGATTGCGATTTCTTGGGTCTTTCGCTTATTTCTGGCAAAGTTTTCCCTTCAAATCTCCTCCAACCATCTTATGATTGCAAACTCCCTGTTCTTCCTGGCCATCTCTAGCATCTTAAGTATGCCCTCAGAACTCTCCTGGTTTTAATATTCTTTAACTCTGGAATTTTGCATCTAAAACTCTCTCTCTCTCCCAGCTTGGATATACCAGAAGTTCAACTTAATTTTAGAAATCTTTCAATTAAAAGAGTTTTACTCCATTTTAGCCAAGACACACAATTTCAACTGACCTTTGTTAAAAAGAAATATTTTCTCTTTTACAGGCAGTTTGGTCCAAAACCTAAAACTAAACTGCCTGGACACAGAACTATCCCCTCTAATGAACTTATATTGATCTTTTTCTCTATTGTTTATCTCCCAGGCAACTTGGTCATATGATCAATAACTGGAAGCCAGATGCATTACCATAAATCCCCTTTCAGGGAAACCTAGTTCATAAAGGGAGCATCATTCCAAGATAAAATATGTTTCTTTCCCCCACAAGAGTACATGGGCATTCACAAAAGGGAAATAGAAATCTCTTTTTATAGCTTATCATTAGGCTCGAACTTCATGCTAGTAACAGACTGACTGTCAAAATGGAAGTACAAAGCAATTTATTTTTATTACCAAAACAGCTTCCATCATTAAATTGAAATATTCAGTCTTAAATTAGTTAGCACATTTGAAGTTGTTATAATTCATGCTCTGCAGAGTGACATTTAGCAGCGACTGCATGTCTTGTGAGTTTATATCTGAGTTTGAGGCACCAGTTTAGTAACATTGATTTTCAGAATTCTGAGTTCAGGAGTGACCAGCATCCATGAAAAAATCTGGTGATAGCTAGTGATTGTTGGAAAACCTTATTTCAATGCACCTGCAAAAGCTTGTTGAATAGAATCTTAAGTCGGGAACAAGCAAGATATTTTTACACTGTATCAGACCTACATGAATGTGTAGCTGACAATAGCATACATCAAAAAGCACAGCTACAGCCAATCACTAATTAAGTAACTTTATGATGGAAATTGTGTATGGTTGCCAATGCTTTAGAAATCTACAATAAGTAGTTCTTGTGTTAGGCTCCAGCATTACTAACAACCACTCTTGAAAGTAAATTGATGTTGACTGTTCAGTATCATGTTTCTATTAATGCAGTTGTGGTGGACTGAAATGGACTCAGCAGCTAGGTTTATGCAGCAATATTTGCCTCTGATAAGTATGTTGATTCTTGAGCCATAACATTATTGATTTTAATTTTATTTTAACATATAGTTCAATGTTTATTATGTTGCTAAGGGTACCATATGCCGAATGATATTTTAAGTCATCTTCAAAGAAGAAACAAGACTGAGTTAAATCTATCTTCTGCTTCCATGTCACTGTCTGCTCAAAGGATATGGAGGTGCAAGAGGGTTTCATATGCATTGATGACCATCACAAAATTTGATGTGGGATTGATGTATATTAATGACCTAGACCTTGGTGTATAGGGCACAATTTCAAAATTTGCGGACAATACAAAGCTGGGAAATATTGTGATGTCTGAGGAGGATAGTGTAGAAGTTCAAAAGGTTGATGGAATTGACAGACAAGTGGAAGATGAAATTTAAGGCAGAGAAGTAGGAAGTGATTCGTTTTGATGGAAAGAACATGGAGGGACAATATGAAATAAAGGGGGTGCAGGAGCAGAGGGACCTGGGTGTATCTGTACATAATTCATAGAAGGTGGCAGGACAAGTTGAGAGAGCAGTTAATAAAGCATACAGCATCCTAGGCTTTATTAATAAATGCATGGAATACAAAAGCAAGGAAGTTAAGATAAAGCCATGTAAAAGGCTGGTTTGGCTTCAACTGGAGTATTGCAATCAGGTCTAGGCAACACACTTTGGGAAGAATTTGAAGGCATTAGAAAGCGTGCAGAAAAGATTCACGACAGTGGTTGCTGGGATGAGGAATTTCAGTTACCTCGATAGATTGGAGAAGTTGGGACTGTTCTTGGAGAAGAGAAAGTTCAGAGGAGATCGATAGAGGTGTTCAAAATCATGAGAGGTTTGGACAGAGTAGTTAGGGAGAAAAGCAAAAAATGCAGGGCTTTGTAAGATCTGGCCTTCCAACTGTAGCATTTGTGCGAAGCAGGTTCAGATGACAGTTCCAGTGTAAATGTGGCTTTACTGCAAATTCAGGTCTAAAAATAAAAATAAAAATAAAAATACCTGGAAAAACTCAGCAGGTCTGGCAGCATCTGCGGAGAGGAACACAGTTAACGTTTCGATTCCGTATGACTCTTCAACAGAACTAAGTAAAAATAGAAGAGAGGTGAAATATAAGCTGGTTTAAGGGAGGGTGAACAAGTAGAGCTGGATAGAGGGCCAGTGATAGGTGGAGATAGCCAAAAGATGTCATAGGCAAAAGAACAAAGGTGTTGAAGGTGGTGACATTATCTAAGGAATGTGTTAATTAAGGGTAGAAAGCAGGACAAGCAAGGTACAGATAGCCCTAGTGGGGTGGGGTGAAAGAATCGAAAAAGGCTAAAAGGTAGAGATAAAACAATAGATGGAAATACATTTAAAAATAATGGAAATAGGTGGGAAAATAAAAAGGGAGGTTTGGAAAGGGGGTGGGGATGGAGGAGAGAGTTCATGATCTAAAATTATTGAACTCAATAATTCAGTCCGGAAGGCTGTAAAGTGCCTAGTCGGAAGATGAGGTGCTGTTCCTCCAGTTTGTGTTGAGCTTCACTGGAACAATGCAACAGGCCAAGGATGGACATGTGGGCATGAGAGCAGGGTGTAGTGTTGAAATGGCAAGCGACAGGGACCTTGTCCTCACTTATCACCCAACCAGCCTCCGCATTCAAAGGATCATACTCTGCCATTTCCACCAACTCCAGCATGATGCCACCACCAAACACATCTTCCCTTCACCCCCCTGGCGGCATTCCGCAGGGATCGTTCCCTCCAGGGCACCCTGGTCCACTCCTCCATCACTCCCTACACCCCAACCCCCTCCCATGGCACCTTCCCATGCAACCACAGAAAGTGCGACACCTGCCCCTTTACTTCCCCTCTCCTCACCGTCCAAGGGCCCAAACACTCCTTTCAAGTGAAGCAGCATTTCACTTGCACTTCCCTCAATTTAGTCTACTGCATTCATTGCTCCCACTGCGGTTTCCTCTACATTGGAGAGACCAAATGCAGACTGGGTGACCGCTTTGCAGAACACCTTCGCTCTGTCTGTAAGCATTGTGCAAAGGAACACAAGCTCCAACAACTCATCGACACCAACACCCATCCAGGACCCTCCACCCCTGTCTGTCCCTCTGTCCCCATCCCATCTTCCAATCCCAGCCCCGGCCATGTATTCACCATACCCCCTGACATTCCCCTCTCCAATGCTGAATGTTCAGAGCTCAGCAAAGGATTTAGTTTCATACCCTTATGCCCTCATCTCATTGAATTTCGGGCTCGGCACGATGCTGAACCCTTCTTCCGCTGCCTTCGTCTCCGTGCTCACTTCTTTGGGCAGGAGTCCTCTCCCCGTTCAACGGATCCTTTTACCCACCTCCAATATTCTCCCTCCACCTGGACCCCTCCCTCTGGATTCTTACCTTCTCTTGATCTTTTCATTGAGAAATGTCGGCGTGACATTAGTCATCTCAATTTCTCTGCTTCTGTCACCCACTCTAATCTGTCTCTCTCTGAACTTGCTGCACTCCATTCTCTCAGGTCCAACCCTGACATTGTCATCAAACCCGCTAACAAGGGTGGTGCTGTTGCTGTCTGGCGCACTGACCTCTACCTCGCAGAGGCTGAGCACCAACTCGCAGGCACTTCCTCCTACCTCCCCTGGACCATGACCCCACCACTGAACATCAAGCCATTGTTTCCAGGACTGTTACTGACCTCACCTCCTCTGGAGATCTTCCTTCCACAGCTTCCAACCTGATAGTCTCCCAACCTCAGACAGCCCTGTAAGGACTCCATCCCATTCTCTCAGTTCCTTCGCCTCTGTCGCATCTGTTCTGATGATGAAACTTTCAAAAACAGTTCCTCTGACATGTCTTCCTTCTTCCTTAACTGAGGTTTCCACCCACGGTGGTTGACAGGGCCCTCAACCATGTCCGGCCCATCTCCTGCACATCTGCCCTCACACCTTCTGCTCCCTCCCAGAAACATGATAGGGTCCCCCTTGTCCTCACTTATCACCTCACCAGCCTCCGCATTCAAAGGATCATCCTCCGCCATTTCCGCCAACTCCAGCATGATGCCACCACCAAACACATCTTCCCTTCAGCCTTCCACTGGCGGCATTCCTCAGGGATCGTTCCCTCCGGGACACCCTGGTCCACTCCTCCATCACCCCCTACTCCCCAACCCCCTCCCATGGCACCTTCCCATGCAACCGCAGAAGGTGCAACACCTGCCCCTTTATTTCCCCTCTCCTCACCGTCCAAGGGCCCAAACACTCCTTTCAAGTGAAGCAGCATTTCACTTGCACTTCCCTCAATTTAGTCCACTACATTCGTTGCTCCCAATGCAGTTTCCTCTACATTGGAGAGACCAAACGCAGAACAACTTCACGCAAGCATTACCCAGACCTCCCTGTCGCTTGCCATTTCAACACTCCACCCTGTTTTCATGCCCGCATGTCCGTCCTTGGCCTGTTGCATTGTTCCAGTGAAGCTCAATGCAAACTGGAGGAACAGCACCTCATCTTCTGACTAGCCACTTTACAGCCTTCCGGACTGAATATTGAGTTCAACAATTTTAGATCATGAACTCTCTCCTCCATCCCCACCCCCTTTCCGATCCGCCCCCCCCACTTTTTTCCAATAATTTATATAGATTTTTCTTTTCCCACCTATTTCCATTATTTTTAAATGTATTTACATCCATTGTTTTGTCTCTACCTTTTAGCCTTTTTTGATTCCTTCACCCCACTCCCACGAGGGCTATCTGTACCTTGCTCATCCTGCTTTCTACCCTTAATTAACACATTCCTTTGATAATATCACCACCTTCAACACCTCTTTGTCCTTTTGTCTATGACATCTTTTGGCTATCTCCACCTATTACTGGCCCTCTATCCAGCTCTACTTGTCCCACCCTCCCTTAAACCAGCTTATATTTCACCTCTCTCCTATTCTTACTTAGTTCTGTTGAAGAGTCATACGGACTCGAAACGTTAACTGTGTTCCTCTCCGCAGATGCTGCCAGACCTGCTGAGTTTTGCCAGGTATTTTTATTTTTGTTGTAGTTAGGGAGAAACTGTTCCCATTAGTTGAAGAATGCAGAACCAGAGGGCACAGATTTAAGGTACTTGACAAAATAAGCAATGGTGACATGTGAAAAACCTTGTTCACGCAGTGAGTGATTAAGATCTGGAATGCAGTGCCTGAGAGTGTGCTGGAGTTAGGTTCAATTGAGGCATTCAAGAGGGAATAAAAACAGAAACAGAAAGTACTGGAAATGCTCAACAGGTCTGGCAGCATCTGTGTTGAGGGAAACAGAATTAACAAAATTCTCTTCACAATTTTGGAGGAGAACCTTTAAAGATTTTTTTTGAGACCTGCACTACAATGTTGGATTGAAGTTTGCAATATAAAAACTAGACACACAAGGTCAAGAAGTGATGAAGTGTGTTTAATAGGCCTTTAAAACCTTGGTCAGTAGATTTATAACTGTTTGGAAAGATTTATTTTGTTGGCAGCATTGAGAAGGCTCTACATTTAAAAATATGTAGAGCTCAACTTACTCTATTAATCCAACAATGGGAAGTATCTTTGCGATAAAATTTCAAAATTGGAAATCCAATCCTGGATCAGTCACTAGCCTCTCTGAACTCTCGTTTTCACGGCTAACCTATGCCTTATATTCTCTGTGTTGCAAATTACACAATAATTAAAAAGAAGTAACAGCAAAGGATGCCTGGTATATACCAGCTGTCCAGTATTGACTTGAAAGAGATCTGAACATGCTCCAAAATGTAACATTTACAATGGTAAAAAGATGTCAAGATAATTAAAATAAAACAGAAGTAGCTGACACTGAACTCTCCCTGAAAGACATGGGGTGAAATGACAATAACTATTTTGGTGTGGAATGATTAATTTGTTTGATCTACTTATCAAATTTTAAACACTCATAGAAGAAACAGCAGCAAACATCATATGCACAAGATCATCAGTGGGCACTGACCACTTTATCCATTAGAACTTAGCAACCATCCTAGGTCTTAATGAGTTCCTGGAGGTGTTTATTTACATTACAGTTTCTTTGAAAACATGCTATAAAAATGTGTATTGGTGCTTTTCTCACACACTTCCTCATCAGAGAACAATGGCCTAGGCTTTGCAGCCATGCCAGCCATTCACTACACTTATACTTACCCACAGATTTTCTATGGGATTTTGCACTGGAACTTGCTGTCATTGGAGAGCCAGCTCATTATGGCGGCCTCTGAAGGGGATTTGGGACCTGGGGAAATAGGGTGAAAGTTGTACGTCCTTGACCAATCATAGTGAAGAATTGTTAATGCACAGCACAGATCCTGAACCAGGAAGTGTCAGTTACAATATTTAATTCTAAACCAAATCAGTTACAGAGAGTAAAACAAGTGGGATAAATAGGACCAAGAGAGAGAAAGAAAAGGAAAAGTTTAAAAAAACCTCCAACAACAATTAAAATTAGAAGGAATGAGACTCCACACTTATCATAGTTAATTTTCTGTGCCAGAGAGGTTGCTTGACAGAAATTAAGACTTATCACAATGTTAGAAATTTACTTATACTGCAATGGCCAAGCATGAACATTTCCTGGTGAGTTTAGTAAGTATTTATTATGTAAGTATAGCAATTTCGCACCATTCCATGTGATTCCATGCTAAGGGTAAAATCGTCCCAGATTTGCACCAAAAGTGGTAACGGACGGGAAAAAGGACATTTAACCCGCTGGCCACAATGGTGGCTTTTCTTGCCGTATTGTCCCATTCCCAGGTGCAACCCTCCTCATTAATAATGCATTCATGGGAAACACACCAGATCATTGCTGGGCATGCTCACATTTGCCCGCCACACTGTGACCTCAGCGCTTCTTCATGCTGGGCGCCTTATTTAAAGTGCACCAGAGCACATGCCTCTCTTCAGACTAGGACTTCTCCAGATGACAGATGATCCCAAAAGCAAAAAAGACAGCAGGCCCCAAATTTAGTGACACCCCTCCCAAGTGCCTGCTCCTCTGGTTGCTGGAGGTCCATCAGAGCCACCAATCCAGCCTAGAAGGTGGTGGCAGTGGCGGTCAGCACTACCAGAGCACAGAGGATGTCAGCCATCCAGTGCAGGAAGAAGATGAATGCTCTCATCTGTTCCACCAGGGCAAGTCAACCACCTCATCACTCGCAAAACACACACTCCTAAATCCATCACACACCCACAGAGATCTCATGCCACAAGGGACAACATCACTAACTCTACACACACCCTCACATCTCCATCAGGCTCATAACCTCTGGAGCTCACATCCTCATCCCATCCATGGCTCCGCTCACCACACAAACATTCTACACAGTGCCATGTGCCCTGCTTACTCTTTCTATTTGTTTTCATGCAAGACAGGCTAGCTCACAATTGCAGGGAGATGTCCCAGACCAGGGGTGAAGTAGCCCACATTAGACTCCTCACTCACTTTCAGGAGCGTGCCATTGTGCTGACTGGTGAGGATGTGGACCGTGCCTCCGGCAATGGTGAGGTCAGTGGTGAGCACCCCATCAGCGGTGTGCCCCATCATCCCTCTCGCAAGGCAACTGTGAATGCTCTCTCTCCTGCTTTTGACTCTGCTGCCATGCACTAATTATCTCTACTTTGGTTCACAGGGAGCTCTGCCAAGCGACCGACACCCTCAGCCAGCCAATCCCTCAGCTCCATCCATGTCCTCACCTCCAGCCAAGAGGACCCCTCCTCCATTGAAGAGCTGGAAATAAGCAGCCTGAAAGACCCATCACAGCGTTTACCCATGCCCTCCACCAGCACAGAGACTCACACCTCACTGGGACCTAGATCTAGAGCAGGCTCAGGTTCACAATCTGGTGGTCACTGTGGACATGTGTCCACAGCAGGAGGAGGCAGGTTCAGCCGTGCTCCCCGGCACTCAGAGGACTGCTGGGAAGAGGCATCCATGAGGTACGAGTCAGATGATGAGCCTCTGGGCTCGGCCCTCCAACTCATCATGGAGGGTCAGGAGAAGACGGGGGAACATCACGCAGAGCTGTTGGAAGCCCTCAACAGAGTGGCATGCAAGTCGGAATAGTGCATCTGCCTGCTCTCTGATGAAGTGGTGCCCACACTGTGTATATGGAGGTCTCCATGGGAAGGATGGCAGATGCCATGGAGACCCTGTTCCAGCAGAATGTGGAGATGAGCGCAGACCTGCACAGCCGTAGCCATGGCTGAGTTTCTGAAATGGCAACCTGAGAGAGAAACGGGGCACCTCAACGTCCCTCCAGGTGCTCCATCCTCTCAAGGAGTCAGGTTGGGGCCCTTGGGCACCCGAAAGAGGGAGGAACAACAGCTGGACACTGCGGGGTCATCCACTCAGGAATCTCAGAGGCTGTCCTCTCCCTCCGAGTCCCCTTTGCCTGTGACCCTCTCAACGTCATCCTCTGTCACCACAGAGGGAGCAGCTGGCCCACAGGAGGACAGCCGGAACAAGCCTGGGCCCTCAAGGCCTTGGCTCTCCAGAGGACGCACATCAACATCATCAAAGGCAACAGGGCCAATCATTGCGCAGGCTGTCTCCACCCCTGCTGTGGATGTCAGGGCAGCACCTAGAAGAAGTGGTCGGCCTAGAAAAGTTAAGAATTCCTGATCACAAGTGGTTGCACGGGTGAAAACATTTTGTCACGTTATAATCTGAAAATATATTCACTTTCAATGAATAATGTGAAATGGTGTCTTTCAGCTTTACTTACAGGCTTCGCGAGTCCTCTTCCTGCATCCAGACCCCACCCCGCATCCCCCACTAGAGGTTCAGCTGCACGCAGCCAGATCATGAGTGATTCTGAAGGGAGAAGTGTTTGTGTGGCAGGACTTTTGGGAGCCTTGTGCAAGCTTTCTCCCAGATACGCAGAGCCATCCTCCATCACGCTCATCTCACTGTCCCCAGCATTTTTAATGTTGCCTGCTGGGGTTCTCTTTCAGTTGTCCATCTGAGCTGACTTGCAGCTCCGCCCACTCACTGATCGCACTCCCATGCAGCACCTGTGCCCGTCCAACATGGGCTCCGCTCACTATCAATTTGAGAAGAACGGTAGTCGTCACGTTCTCGCTCGGTTCCCCCATCCTTTCCCCTTCCCCAGTCACCCATATCCTTTCCCTCCATCACTGTTGACTCCCCTGGCATTACCTGCCACCTCCCCATCTTCACCTACCAACCCGACCATTTTCTTTCCCGGATGTCCAGGTGAATGTGCAAGTTCCCTACCTTCCTAAGAATCCCATCCCCATCCACACTGATGTCCCCAACCTCCTTCTTCCCACCCCCAGGATCCATGTCTGCCTCCGGGTCCCCACCGGCCACCCTTGCTGTCTCTTCTACCGCTACCGTAGCACCCTCCCACTCCCAGCCTTCCAGCTCACTCTGCACCTCTCATAATCATCATTCCCTCCTACCACTCCCCCCACCCTAAGTTCGCTCCTCAGGAGGCAGTCATTGACTCTACAGGCCCCTCCATTACACGTTCACTTGGACATCTCCCCCATTACCTCCTCCTTACTCCCTCCTGCACCCTTCTTCCTCCCCTCAGATTCCTTCCTCCCCCTGGACCTCTTTCACCCTCCAAACTCCTTTCCCCATCTGAACTTCCTCCCCATTTGCTGCATTCTTCCCTGTTACAACCTCCTCCACCCCAAACTCCCTCCTCCCCCATCCTAACCTCATCTCCGACATTTTTATCAGCCCCTAACCCCAACCCCCACTGACACCTGTGCCCCTCCCCAAACTCACCAACCCGACACCTTCGCTCCCCCCTCCCAACCTCTTGCCCCCTTCCCCCCAAACACCTTCATTCTCCCCCTCCCAAACTCATGTTCCCCCCACCACCCTCCACACCCCGGTATGTCTTCCCATCCCAGTCAAACCTAGACCTTCTTCTTGTAATCCCCAGCAAGCCTCCCTCTCCCATTCACAGCTGGACCTTCCTCTCCCCCACCAATGTCGATCATCTGGATCAGCCCATGGCCAGGACTGTGACTGAAATGTTCCAAAGCAGACTCAAAACATCAATGGAGAGCTCCCATCTTCCATGAGCTGCTTCACAGTGGAGCCATGTCCATGAGAATCCACCCAGCATGTGATGCACATATTCCTCCAGTGTCCACTAGCTTTAGGGCTCCAGCATCTTCTGCTCCTCGGATGTCCATGATATCAGCAAGGCCCTAATGGTAGGTCCTGACCTCTGCACATCTCACTTGTCCTGACGTGTTCTGGGCCAGCATGTTTTCCTGTGGGTGTAACGGAAAATCTGGCGTCGGGGGACAATTCCAGTGGGCCTTACTTTGCATCCCATTAGCGGGATGCTAAGCGGGTTCACGCCAGCCTCCAGCAGGATTGGCGTTCCACTGTGGCAGACACCATCGGATGATCCCTCTCCACTTTCATGCAGGCGTGAAACCAATTTTTGGCCTTCTTGCCATATTGATCCCCCCCCAACCATCCCCCACCCCCATCTGCCATTATAGCCAACGCCAACGGGGCTGGAAAGTTCCGGCCTGAGTCTTTCATATAGCAACTTCTGGAAGAGCAGGGAAACTCCAATGGTTACTTCCTAATTCCCAAATTAAACTCTACATGCATGGTCAATGGAAGTTGCTCTCTGATTTATATTTTCACAATATTGGCTACTGTTAGCCTCACCTATATCTGCAGCAAAATCTAGCATATGTTAAATTCTAAATTTAACACAGCCCAAGAGCTCAACACTTTAATGCCATCTAAGAACATAAGTTGAAACCCAAAAATAATGACCTGTTTAACCACTGTCAAAATGGATCCATCTAGATGTGTATTCTTAGACCTCACATTACCGATAGTTAAAATGTAGGATATCTAATGCTTCTTTCAGATTCTCTGCAGGAGAGCAGGTAAAATGCCCATATATTGCTATCATAGTTTCTGTATTGCTGTGTAGCAGGTGGGTAAGGTCAGGTAAAGTGCCATTATGATGTTTCTTCAATCATAGTCAGATGGCTGATGAATCAGGAATGACAGAGATATTTAGATCAGCAGAATGGAAAGTTTGCCTCTCCTGCAATTCTAAGTCACAACTACAGATGTGTGAGCCATTTTCTACCAACAACATACATCAGTATACATGGCATTTCTCCCAGAAAGTCACATGTCCAGCCACATCATGATATCATCACACAACAGGTTCAAAGATCTCCAAAGTTTCATTGGCTGAATTGAAGACAGTTGGGCAGGGAGCATCATTTCAGAATAAATAGGTGCACTAGTACACACAAAGGGTGGAATCAAATTCCCTTCTCCCCCAGCCAGGAGCGGGCTGAGAGGCAGCGGCAGCAGAATAGAAGGGACAGAGGGAGGCGGAGTATTTGTCACCTTTGCAACCGCACCCCCCACCCCCCCTCCCCGATTGAGGTTGGGATGGAGAAGGTAGAGGATGGCCTTCCCAACTGGAGGCCAAGTCAGCTGCTTAAGCACCCAATTAAAGGCCTCATCCCACCGCCAGTGGTATTCTACCAGCGGCAGGGGTTTGGCTGTACAACATGTGGGGAGACCTCCCAGGAAAAACTGGCAGTCACCCTGTTGGCTCAGGGAATGTGGTGGTGGAGGGGTGGAACCCTCCTGATCATGCACCCCATGGCCCATGGAGGACCCCCTCTGTGGGTTCCCTTTGCCCTCCACAACAATGCACCCAAGCCCGCCCTTGGCCCAGGCCTGCCTTGCTGGCCCTAGCAAGCCCAGCCCATCGACCTGTGTTCTCTCTCATTGCTCCAGGTGGTGATGCTGGGACTGAACAGCCGTCGGTCTTCTGATTCATTGGCATCTCTTGAGGATAGGATCTTTGTCCTTAAAGGCACGGAAGACCTGACAGCAGGCAGTTAACCACTGATTGACATTTAACCCTAATGGGTCTTCCAAAAATGGTTGCAGCAGAGTTGCCACCGGCATTCCACCCAATAAATTCAGACCTAAGTGTGAATTGAGAAGATAGGTGGAATTCCTGGTGGAAAGATATCAGAAGGAAGCTATATCATCTCACATGCTTTGCATTAAGTGGAACATTTGTCGATAAACTGAAATGGAATTGTACTGAGTCACAAGCAGGTATGGTGAGGCAACCACGGCATCAGCAGTGAGGAATGACTACCAGGACCACTAACCTCCCTGTTAGTACATCATCAGTCATATAGATATATACTGACCAATGCTACCACCTGGGAAGACGAGACAGATAAAATCTGATGTTATCACTGTTGTAGTTTTCTATGACTATACAGCTACAGTGAAATCCGATCTTGAGTGGACTGGACTCTTTGAGGGTAGGACACAGGAGAGGAAAGAAATTATAGATAGGAATTCAACATCCAAAATGGACAACTAAAAGTGAAAACAAAAGTGTGGTAAAAGGCACAGAGCTTCCAGTTTTCAGAATGGCTAACCCAGCAACAAACATGGGGCCTATAATATGCAATCCACTTCCACCATGGAGTGGGAATCGAGGAATTTCAAGATCATAGTTTCCACACAGTTGAATAATAAGGATAATTAATGAGTATAAACAAATATTAAATATTAGATCTGATTTTAATGGGATGCATGCGGAGTCTGAAGCAGCTGGCAATCTATCAGCTGCCCCTCTGCACAACCACCACACCCCCAGAGTGCGAGGCCTAGGAGATGTTAACTTCCAGGCCTCAACAGTAAGCTTTAGTATTGACGCCTGCCTGAATCCAGGGGAAATGACATTATCAGTTTTGTCATTTTACAACTGTTGCCACCTTGATCAGGAACCTTTGATCCCCTTTCCATGACCAGCCCATGATTTTTACATAATTCATGGACAGTGAACAGCGTGATAGAAGATGACCAGTATATTTAAGTACTTCAGCTGCCCGCAAATGGGAAAATGCCAGCAATGGCAGTAGTGGGCATTCAATTATAAATTCACTTCCAGCTGTCCTGAAGGTTTTGCGCACTGTATTTTACAAAGTGAAAATTAATTTAGTACCGTACAAGGATTTGTTAAAGAAAAATCAAGAAGAAGCAATAGCTATACAGGAAGCTTTAACAGTCAAAGTGATTTTTAAATAAAGGGATATTTATGGCTGTGACCGCAAAAGATGTTATGCCTCTTCTGATTGAATCTAGACCACATGAGCAGTGCATGATTCTGCAGATGACTTTCACTGTCCAAATCCTGAAACACAGGATTTCAGTAAAATAAAATGCTAACTTCAATGCTGAGAAGGAATGAAAAAAAACACTCTTTTTACATATTAAAATATTTACATATTTTATATATGCAAAGCTTTGCCACTTTGCTGCCAGGTTTTCTGAAGCAGAATTATCTGTGAGTTCATGAAACCATCAATTTGCCTAAAAAACAGCCAATATTTCTGAGGCAGGATAAGACTTACCTCTCTTAAAATCCAATACTAAGGCCGGAATTTTCCATGCCCGTTGGCAACAGGTGTGTTTGGCGACGTGAACGGACAATATGGCAAGAAGGCCAAAAATTGGTTTCACCAGTTGGCTGCGTTTCCTGCTTTATTGTAATACATCTGCATATCATTATAAGCCCAGCTTGCCGGAATCATCCCTCCATGCTGGATCATCATACCGATGTGTTTCACGACTGTACATAAGTGGCATGTGCCTGGTGAGCTGCACTTCACTCAAAACTTCGAGATTTGTTTGCCTACCTTGCTTCAGGCAGCACTCACAGGCATCAGCGCCAGGCTTCACAGGCAGCACCACATCACTTTTAGGAGGGCTCATGGGCAGCTCCACCTACCAGACCAGCTGTGAGGTGGGGGTGGCGTTTCAATGGTTGCAGGGCTAGGACTTACTTGGGAAAGGGGGAGGAGTGGCCTCAGGCAAGGAAAAGGCTGCAGGGCGAGGGCTGTACTGGGGAAGTGGGGTATCCCACGGTGTGTGCGGGGGCACAAGTTGATCTATGCAAGTTACCTCAAGATATTGGGGGCTGAGGAGGCTGTCTCCAGAGGCGATGAGACCAGATGGAGATGAGGGGATTTGTTTGAGAGAGTGAGTGATGACGTCCCTTGAGATGCCATTGAATGTGTGAGTGTGTGAGTTTAGAGTGATAAGGTGCTTGCCATACCCAGGCTGCACAGATGAGATCATTCATCCTCTTTCTGCATTGGATGGCCAACCTCTTCTGTGTAGCATTGGCACAGATCACCACTGCCATTGCCTACCAAGCTGGTGTGGTGCTGGACCTCCTGCGGCCAGAGCGGGGGTAGCGGACTTTGTGGTGGGATGTCACAGCGACCAAAAGGCATTCTAGGGATGGGTCACTGAATCGGCGGCCTGCAGTCTGCTTACTTTTCTTCTGTGCAGCTGTCCTGTCTGCATAGCTGCACTTTAAATATGGCACACAAAGCATGGAGAGGAATAATGCTGCAGGTATATCTGTGTGTGGAATAAAGTGGGGAACAAAATGAAGAAGAAAGGTGCTGAACAAAGAATTAATTAGCATGTTGATTTAATCAAATTACCAAATACATTTCCCCAGAAATTATAGGTTAGTTACCTCCACTGAAATATTTTAATTTAAGTCATCAACCGGAAATAATGCATTTTTAAAATCAACTGTAATAAGGTAATAGCTATTCTTGTAAACATGTAAAATACAAATAAAAATATGAAAAGTATTTTTTTTGCCAATGCAACATTTTAATATTATTATATTCTGAATTATTTACACGCTTAGAAAGACCTGCCTGCTTTGGGAGACTTGTCACTCAGTATGAATAACCCTGACTCTATGCACCAGTGTAAAACAGGTGATAGTGAATCAGCCCCCAATTTTACATTTCTCTCAATTTATTGGGTGAGGTACAAAACAGGCCGCTAACTTACAATTTGGGAGAGATATAAAATGGGATACAATTTGCTATCACCTGTTTTACACGATCACACAAGTGCAAAATTACCCCAATGCATTTTGTTACAGTCTAAATTAAATTAGCCACAGTGCAACCAAACACTGACCATCTGTAATTTTTGCATCTTGTTAAACCCTGAGCTGAGCTTTAAACTCTCTCTTTTATCCAATACCCAAGGCTACTTAATTCCACTTCTACCTGCCTCTGCCCCTATTTCTGCTCCTCTGTCGTGGAAACCATTGTCCATGATTTTATCATAGCCATTCTTGCTTATTCCAATGTTTCCTTGCTAGCCTCTCATCCATCACTCTTCATAAAATCAAACTTTTCCAAAACTCTGCTGCACATTTCCAGTACTACACCAAATCCCTCCATTCTCTCAGACATAAACTGGTTCTGGTTTTCAAAAATTACAGTTAATATCTGTGCTTTTGCCTATAAATCCATCCACTACTTTGCCCCACCTAATCTTTTCAGTCTCTTCAAGTCCTCTATCCTCTCCTAATGTTCCATTCCCCTGATGCGAGCCTCTGTTGCCCCTCCCTCTGCCCCACCAGCGCTGGCAAGGTTTTCAGCCCCCTTGGTCGACCCTCTGGAACCCCTTACCTAAACATCTTGATGTCATCATTTCTGTCTCCACTTTTAATATCTTCATCATGACCCATTCCTTTGCCATAGCTGTTGGTTGGCCCTCCTAATCTCTGTCTTCCATCTCAAGTTTATTTTTCTTAAACAATTTGTTGAAACCTTGCAAATTTTCTTTCGTTAAATTCGCCATATAAATATAAGCTGTTGCTACCCATAGCCCCACTGACTGACCTGCACTGATTTTGGGGAAATTTTAAAAGGTAACAAGATGGAGCTGAGAGGGGGGAGGTTTATTGCTTTCTACCTGGTGAGCAATTTAAATAAACAATGAACCTGCTCTGCCTCCGCTAAATTGCATTATCTGATTTGATAACACAATGCCAATGTGTGTCTGGCTGAAATGAGGCACAACTTCCAAAACATTTTGACGAGAGATGTTGGTTAATGCTTTCTTCCCAATTGTTCTGATGTGTGGTGTGGTATAAAGGCCAACTGATGTATTACTATTAGTCTCTGTGGTGTCTATGGCATAATCCAGAAATGACCCTTTGGGTGATCCTGACAAAGGTGTGAAATCTTTCTTCATTCAACAGGACCACAACTGGAGGGCATGGTACAAACTGGTAAAAGACAAAGTCATGACTTATGTTGGGAAGTACTTCTGCTCACATTGAGTAATCAATGCCTGGAACTGTCTTCCAGAAGGGATAGTGGAAATACATGTTCTGGAGATATTCAAGGGTGAGTTAGATGCTCTGATGGGAGGATCACAGAATTTACTGGAAGGATGTTAGGTTGGCTGGAGGCCTACAATTACATTATGACAGGCAATTTATACCAATAAAATCCCATTACAAAAGTTTAAGTAGGAATGTTAGCTTGAAGGAATGACTGAAAATTGTAACATTAGGGATTAAGGTTTCTGGATAGGAACTACATATCAGATGTATGGCCTCTAAATAAAATGTGCTCAGTTAGATGATCTCAAGTGAGACAATAGCAAGTACCCTCAATATCTTGGCTTGAGGTGGGGAGAAATTAAGCAGAGTTGTTGACAAGGAAGTCAAAATGTTGATTCTGTTGCAAATTTAAGATTTGTTGAATGAAAAGCTCTTCTCCCATTTTATGCTATAAAAACAGAAAATGTTGGAAATATTCAGCAGTTCAGGCAGCATCTGTGCAGAGAAAAACAGAGTTAATGGGCAGAATTTTACAACCCTGTTGCAGTGGGGGCAGGATTGTAAACTGCGGCGAATCGTTCAAAACTCCACTGACTTTGGCTGGACCGTAAAAACCCGCTGGCATAAAATTCCACCCAATGTTTCAGAGGCAGCAGAAGTCCCACCATTGGGACTGAAAAAGACATGGGGGCAACCCTACTTCAGCAGGCAGCTAGACTTCGAGCTGTGTTTTGCCAATGGCAATCAATTAAGTGTGGAGTGCTGGAACCAATCAGGCAGTCTCCATTGAAGGGTTGCCAAGGACAGGCAGTGTTGTTGCCATGGGAGTGGCAACTGCTGGCAGGAGTGTCCACTGTTGGTTAAAGGGTACCCAAAAAGGAGGCCCCTCAAGATGCTGCCTGGTCTGCATTCAGCAAATCTTAATGTTACAACAGAATCAACATTTTGATTTCCTTGTCTACAACTCGTCCTAAACTAAAGCCAAAATATTGAGGGTACTTGCTGTTGTCTTAACTGAAATCATTTAACTGGGCATGTTTCTATTTAAAGACCATGCATTTGACATGTAGTTCCTATTCAGAAACCTTAATCCCTAATGTCATATTTTCAGTCATTCTTTCATGTTCTTTCATGTAAATGGAAAATGCAGCATCACCATGAGCAGCTGTCATCTGAAAACATGGGGACAGAGCTTATGATCTGAAATTGTTGAACTCAATGTTGAGTCAAGAAGGTTGTATTGAAAGATAAGGTGCTGTTCCTTGAGCTTCATTGGAACAGTAGAGGAGGTCAAGGACAGAGAGGTCAGAGTGGGAATGGGACAGATAATTCAAATGACAGCCAACTGGAGGCTCATGTTCTGTGTTTGAGAAAACAACTGTTTATGACAATTAAATCAAAAGAGGACTGACAGTTAAATTCTCAAAAATAAAGAATAAATGATATAAAGGATTGGGGTTGTGCTATCATCAACCAGGACTAAAAGGACTAAAAATTTAAATGAATTCCACAAAGAATCCCATGATAGTGTTGAAAGCCATAACACACTATCAGCCAGTACATTTTTTTTAACAATACCTATCACCTTTTTGACTTTATTGTGATTCTAATTCATCTACTGGTCACTATTAAAATGGACACACTTTAAAGAGGGCATTTGATTCCCTTCAATGCAGTAACTATAAATACATACATAGCACTTAACTTGTTTTGACAGCTAAAGAATTAAGGTAATGTATTTTCTTACATCTGTTCAGTTCAAAATGACCATAACCAGTCATGTGGAATGCATGTTAATCTTTAACTATTCTCCTGTAATTCAATGAAAACAGAAATGTAATCACAATCAACTGATTCATATTGATCATCTGAAACCAAAGATTAGATCAGAGGTGTATGGTGTTCTTTATAGTATACATAGAATGGTGCACATTTTATTACATATGTCAACTAAATGGTTTAATGAAGAATATATTTTACATTATGAGCTTCTGTTCCTCCTGTCATGCTGTGTGATCTATGACCATCAGGAATGTCAGTTTGTCCAGTACTGTTAGTACTTTGAACATAGAATTATCAAAGAACTATCCAAAAAAATCAAACAATGGAGGAAATTTTCAAAAATATATTAAACATCTGTATCATTTCATCTTTTAAAAGGAGTGGCAATTTTACGAATAAACAGAAGTGCCTTTGGGCTCTGTTAAGTTTCACAAATAGGTGCATTTTGGACACAGAACAGAAATATGCAAGATGATCAGTTTTGCTCAATATTTGTCCATGATGTGCATCATTCACACCTCTGATAACATTTTTTACAGTGCGGGAAGCTTGTGTTAGAAAAAGGCAGATACTTAATTTTGTTATTTTAATGGTAGACAGGATGTCATAGACATCCTGCTCCTTCCTCTAGTTTACACTGGATCTCGACTCAAACAGCTTTATATTCACAAATATCAGATATCCAGGATGCTATAATGAGCATGAAGATTTAAAAGGGATAAAGAAAGTCAGACTGATGCATAAGAACAATGTTTGTTAAAAGGGGCTTTCGTTGTTCCCCCTTACTATTTTGTGTACTTATTTGTTCACAAGGCTTTTTACCACAAGCTTTGGAACTGCCATATTTTGCATAATTCAGTAAATAATGAAAAACTGTTGCATTATGAGAGATGCTGTCCTTCAGGTAAGACATTAAATCGAGGGTCCATTTGTTTGCTCAGTGCATGCTAAAGAATAGCTGGGACAATTAGAAAAAGAACAAATATTCTCTTAATGTCCTGGCCAATAGTCTTCTCTCGACTAAGCCAACAGAAAAACAGATGAATTGGTAATCCAGCCTGTTGCTGTTTGTGGGACCTTGCTAGCATATCTACCTATACTGCTTTTCAGATGTAATATATGTGATTTTTTTTGATGCTTTGGAGGAATTTTTCTGTGAACTGTACATCGGGCCTGTTAACAAGGGACATTTTGGTTCATGATCCACACTGCAGAGAGGTGCCAGCATGAAATGCCCTCCCCAATAAGCAGTTTGCTGATTTGGACATTGGAAATTGGGCAGAGTGACCAGTTGATAAGGGCCGACAAGAGCACCTTAAAGGGGAGGGGTTGAAATGCTGGGAGTGAAAGGGAACACCATTTTAAAGCACTAATAGGAGCAAGGACATATAATATGAAGGTCAATAAGCTTCCAGCCAACTGCACGAGAGAACTCAGTAGAAATATGCAACAAACATGCACCCAGTTTTTGGCAGGTAGGCCAGGAGCCCTGGCAGGCATTAGAAAAAGCATGAAATCTCATCTACGGACGGGATGAGGTTTCATGTAGGTTTTTAAAAAATTTTATTAAAATTTTTTTTAAAAATTATGGACATGTCTCAACTCATGTGACAGTGTCACGTGAGGGGACATGTCAGGAATTTTTGTTTTCTATTTTTGACAGAACAGTCGATCTGTCTGAAGCAGCCCTTAGCCTCAGGGAGGTGAGTGCGCTCATTCATGTGCATGCGCAAAAGAGTGCACTCTCAGGTTTAGGAATTGCCCCCGCCCACACAGGGAGCGCAAAGCACTTCCATGCGCACGTCACACTGGGCGGACCTTAATTGGCCCCCCCACGTAAAATGGTGCCACACCCCCCAATCGGGGGCGCTGATTGGAGGCGCGCCTGTGCATGCCCACAATTCAACTTCACCCCCCAACGTGGGGAAAATCCTGCCCATAATGAACATTATGTCAAAAAAAATTTTTAATTAATGTTGGGAACTTCATCCTGCCCATGGATGAGGTTTCCTCAAAAATGCAAAGGCTGCCAGCCAATTGGCCCGCTGCCAACCGTTATGGGCTGCAAAAAAATCACTTAATGAATAAATTACTGGCCTTAATAGGCCTCTTAATTGTTAGTAGGCACGCTGCTGACTCTCGCGTGTGCCCGCCGGCCGAAATATCGCGTCAGTAACATCGGGATGGTCACCCAATGTCATCGCACGCAATTTTATGCCTGATCGGGTTGGGCGCGCGCCCGCCCATGGGACATAAAATGCTGCCCCTAGTGATAAGTCGGAAATTTAATGATGAGCCATTTTAGTCCAACATTTGTAAGCATGTGGTGAAAAGATGAAAATCACCCTCATAATTGGTGGTACTAAGCAGGTACAGTTTTAATTTCTTTGAGTCATAGCATGTTGTGCTGCTGTCCTTACAGGAGGGTACTTGAGTGACAGAGAGAGTGACACTTCCAGCGCCCTCTCCTCCTTATATTCCACCAAAAGTAAATTCTACTCAGTGATATTCTAGCAGAAAATAATCTTTCATAACACATTGCCATGACAATTCCTCATTCACCCTGATCCATGCTCATACCTGAAAATTTATATTAGTAAAAACTGACCAACTTAAAGTGCCCTAAATATAACCTTACTATGTGTTGTTAACTGACAGTACAGTGAGACACTGGCTTGTCAAAACTTAAACTGCAATTGTACAGAAATCTATGTTCTACATAGTGGAGTATTGTCAGCATGTTTTAAAATAAGGAACACTTTCCATTTTCTTGCCAATCTATACTGTCTCCCCTGAAACCAGTGACTCATGCAAGGTGATAGCAGCACAGGGCCAAAACTTGTGTCTAGGCTTAAATGACATCAACCATTTATTCAGCTGCAAGGTGCATCAGAGTTCAGCCTGACCTTAATGTTGAGGCACTTAAGCAAAAGTAAATAGACATCAATTAGGAGTGAGTTTCCTATTTTTTTGTGCCTGACCTGGGAATGCTTGGACCACTTGCAGTGCCTTTAACAGTAAGTTCATGCAAAGCAATTGAGGTGAGTCCCAGTCTCAGTGTTGTGTTTAGACTGAATTTTAGCATTGCTAGGAGTTTAACTAAACTCAAATATTTCACCTTACTGTGGACAGTATTAATTATAAAACATGCTGCAATGAAACAGCAAAGAATTTGACACAGCCAAACCCTTTAACCAGCAGGACATGACTGGTGGCGTTTAATTGAAAATATGCAGCATGTGAATGTAACAAATTGTAGTAAGTCCACTGTCAACTCAAGAATAAAGATTTGGCCACCAACCAAAGCCTGTCCAGAGCCAAGGTCAGTGGCAGACTCTGATCTGCTGCTGTTTGCTGTGTGATTACTGTTGGCAGTTTTATTATGTGTTGGCAGTTCAATGGTTCCTGTTACATTGCAAAGTGGTGGTAAAGCTATAAGTGAACCAAGGCTGAATTCAACTAAAAAACAAAGGAATATTAACACAAATCTCTCTCAATGTCATGATGGGTGAATAGAGGTTCAAATGTAACATAGAGGTACACATATCAGGAAGGTTCCGAGTTCAATTTCTGGTCAGTGTTTTGTTAGCTGATCTCAATCATGGGAGCGATAGAGATACTACAATTGGGCTCAATATCACAGTACCAAAAACAACCAAAATACCAATCAGGCTTCTCATTCCTAATAGATCTTAATGCCAAAAGTGTTTCTGTAAATGCTGTGTCACGGACAGAACGTATGTGCTTTCTCACTGACATAATCAGTATGTTTTGAATGGAAAAGGGTAGGTCTTTTCTTATCCTTGGAGTGTGTATTCCAATTAAATAATTCAGCAGCAAACTTTCATGAGTTTTAAAATAAAGAAAGTTATTTACTCTCACACACTTGCCCTGAATTAACGCAATGTCACAAACTCAGTCTCACACAAGCACGCATACCTATACGCACACACACAGACACACACACACACACAAAGGCTGGATACAGATAAAGATAGTGCAATTTTACAGATTAGTTAATTCAGTCTCTGATTTACAATTTCCAGCTCCCTGCCTGGCAGGCCTGCAGTTTCTTGAATGGATTAAATGATTTAAAGTTGGTGGGGTTCTTGTAAAGCAAAGGGTTTACAGCAGAGTGTGAGGTTTCTTGTAGTCAGATATGTAGGAGGTTGGTTCTCGGGCGAACTTTGAAACTGGAACAGATTAAGTATTGTGGCTGCTTGATGACTTCCAGCTAGTTTTAGAATCTGGTTCTCAGACTGGCTGACGATTGCTGGTTCTGATGGTTGTGTTGGATCTGATCAGCAAACTCCACTTAGCTGATATTTTGAACAAAGTAAACATGGCTGTCTCACCATGTGGCTTTTCACTAATTCATGGTCTTTTCCAAATCAGGTGTGGCATTCATGTTGATTCCACACCTTGTATTGTGGGTTAAATTTCTGATGCTCACTCAGACTTGTTTGGATGGGGGAGGCTACTGTGATACAGTAGGAGGTTGATACTGGCCATTCATTTCCATCTGCCACAAATTCAGTTTTGGTCTTCCTTTTTGTCCAATGTAAAACATGGAGACAAGCCTTTTGTGTTGGCCCATCCTTAAACAAGGAGATGTATGAATTCCATGGATGTCTGTGAGGTACTCTCACATATGTCCATATTTAACTAGGTATTCGCTGGAGCCTTGATACTGCCTAGAGCCCAAATGCTACAAGTCACATGATTTGAAGCAGCCACCTTAACAGCTTGTTTGTGTCCAATTTTTAGAAGTATTGTCTGAAAGTTCAAAATATGACATGCCAGTACTAGATATGACAGTTGCATGAGCATAGGATCAGGCTTGCTTGATATACACCTGCAGACAAATATCCTGCCAGCAGTTGCTCTCCAGAGCCACACAAGACGAGTGACCAAGTATGTGAAGTGCCAGAAGGTGGCCAATATTCAAGCAAATCCACCCAAATATAGATCACCTCCTTCAGGACAAGAGGAGAAACTAGTTAGGCAGGGTGAGATGAAAACTGAGAAATTAATTCATTTACATTATCCAAATGTAAATTGACAAGATATTCCTGCACAACTGCCAATTTCACAACCACCACCCCAACCCCATTCTCTGCTGAGTGTGTTGACTGATGCTGGAGTATGGTTCAATGAATGCTTTTCATTCTCTGGGGCTTCATATGTTCCTCATGTATGAGCCTCAGCAGGTGATTTGACTGTGGAAGGCATCATAGAAAATTCTGTTCCTCACACAACATCCAAGCACCTATACTTTCCAATAGGGGTCATTTGGACAGGAAATCAGGGAAAGGAACAATCACTATTTTTTTTCCTATTCCTAGCCCAAGTCAATTACAGCACACTTACTAAAGTCCCAGCTGAGATTAGCTAACTCATCATAGAGCAAAATGTTCTGCTTTGTACAAATTGAGCTTTGCATTGTCTTCATTAACGAAAGAAAGTGAAGGTCTAAATTAAAATAGTAACTATTTAAAACAATTGGCAAACATTACATTTACATTTTGTACATTGGTGGTTCAACTAAGCAATATAACTTCTATAAAATTAAAGCAATAGGCTTAGATCATTGCTTTCTGCAATAGTTTTATGCTGAAGGCAAACATAGGCCCAAATTTTTGTGAGGATGGAGGAGTCTTCAACTCAGCCATAATGGCACTAGAGCCCCGATTCTGAAAGTGCCACCTCCAAACCAGGCACTCACTATTTTCGCAAGGGTGGGGGGAGAAGGGGTGGGTCATAGTTTGCACATCTGTTGTTCACAAAGGCAACTGCACACATAAAAATGCATCTGCATTCAAACAGATGCAATTTTCATTAATGGGATGTGTAAAGCACGACTCATGAGGTTTGGCCATTTGAACAAAAGGTCTAAAGCTGCCAGAATCATTTTGAGAGGTAGAGTGCCATTTTAGAGAGGACAGGTGCCCTTTCGGACAGGTCCAGAGACCCTTTGGGAGAGGTAATGTGGCCTTTGGGAGAGATAGAGTGCCTTTTGGGGAGGTAAGGTGCCCTTTTGGATTGTTAGAAGTAAACATGCATGTGCATAAAAAGTGGATACACTCATTATAACTGTGAAGCTGTCAAGACATTTAAATCTCCAAGCCCTTTAAATAAAAAAAACAGCCTACTGTGGCTGCTTGCAATTTCACTATGTCTGTTTTCATAAGCATGAGGGTTATCATTAAATGATTCATGCTGCATGACTGATTTCACAAACTATCATTATAATAGTGGGTGTTGCTGTAAGTTCACAGTCTGATTAACAGCTTCAAGTGGTTATGAATTCTATGAATACAAATGCTTGTGTTTATAAGGGATTAAATGCTTGAATGAAATGTTTGTTTTCATAAGGGATTACGTAGTTGAAGGAATTTAAGTATATTGAATGGGTTTTTAATCAATTAGAGTGTTTGTTAAATAGTGATGTCATCAATAGACACTGAACTTTATTTCATCTAAGTATGACTCCTGACGTCTGCCCATGGTGGATGCTGGATGAGTTGACATGGTGGGTGTAAGGGCAAAGGGTGGTTTATGAGAGGCATGGGTTGGCATGAATTGGCACTAAGTTGGCATAGGGGCTATAAAGGGCCCTGGGGATAAACAGGGGTCATGAGTTGGCACTAAGTGATAAAGAGACTATAAAGGACCATGGGGGTGGATAGAGGGGCATAGGTTGGCATGGAAGGTATGAGGGGCCATGGGGTGGGTGGGGGACATGTGGCAGCATGAATTGGCATGGATGGGGCAAAGGGACTGTGTGAGAGATGAGGGTTAGAGGACTGTTTTTGGTTTGCTTTTTTTTTATATAGCTGGGACGCAAACTCAGAAAACTGAGGCAGGCCATTTAGACAGTGCACCTTGGCGGCCAACAGCCCCTGTGGCTGCCTCTACTCTCTTTCTGAGGGCAGAGGGCCCAACTCCAGTTTCACCCACCGACGCCCGCTGTACCCTGGAATGAAAATACGACCAATCAGGGCACTTGCCCCCAAGTCAGGTTTGTGGAATTGGGATTTTCTAACACAATAAATGTGGTGACAACTGAAACCAGTCAACATAATTTTTCTTCAGATTCTTGAATGCACTTATAAGATCCCTGGGGGTCTTATCCATTAAAGGTATGTGCTACAAATTTAGGCTTCTCATAGATACCCCTGTGAGTTTGGTGATATTGGTCACCCCCATTAACAGTCTGACTGTCATTATAAGAATTGACTGACACTTGTATGAAAAGCATGATGATCTCCAAGTTTAACCCACTGTGCACTGAACTGGCTATTCAGGAATTCCATGTATGTCAATCACTTGAAAGGTGGACCAAACAAATTCTTGGCAAGACGTGTCTTAATAGGAGCCATCAAGCTGTTTTATTTCCCTGAAATAGAGTTATATTTGGATTCACTTGTGTCAATCAATACTGCTTGTCTTTGTGCAATAATACAAAATAATGAACCTGATACACTTTCATCAATGGGTCAACTTAGTTGACTTAAACATAATAACTCAGCCCAGGGCAGAGCTTTCTTTCTCTGCAGTCTCATCTTTTCTTCTGTCAGCCTGACTCAGCAGTTAAAATGATTAAAATGGCTGTACATCCGCCCCCCTCCCGCCTATCTACCATGCCCATCCCGCCACCCAAAGAGTGGAATCCATCAACCTAACTTGGCAAAGACCACTGATGAAAATGAAAAGAGTTCTTACAGCAACAATGAATGTCAATGATCACCAGAAGATTAAACAAAGGGCTGGAACTCCCAATGAAATGGCAGTTGAGTCAGATTTCTAAAGTCCTTACCTCGAAATCCAGGTGATCTTATCTCGCCCGATGTTCCAACTCAGGCTGGGCAACATCTGGGTATTGCAGCGTGTCCCTGGGCCTAGCGTCGAGGGCTGTAGAGTCCAAGGGAAGGAAGCCACCCTCCCTTTTTGATGGCACTAGCTGTCCTAAACCAGTGAAGTTTAAAGGTCCACCCAGGTTTAAAGGTCTTTGACAAGGTACGTGGGTAGGATAGGGGTGGGGGGTGGGGGGGAGGGGGTGTGCGAGGGGCAGTGTCGGATCAAGTCAGGTCCAGTCAGGCCTAGGGGTGGGAGGCGTCGGGCTGTGGGCAACGGAAGGGGGGTTGGGCCTTTGTGGGGTGTCAGGATCGCCCTGTGGTGAGGAGATCAAGTCAGACCTTGAAGGTGGAGTCAGGCCTTGCGGGTTGTCAGAACGGGTGTCAGGTGGGGGTCAGGTTGGGCCTCGGGGGTGCATTGGGTTGGGCCTAGGCGGGGAAGGAGGTCGGATTGGGTCAGGTCAGGCCCTGGGAGGGGGTAGTGGATCGGGCCTGGTGATGGGTAGTGACGGTCGGGTCGGATTAGGTCCTTGGAGGGCTGGGGGTTGGGTCGGGCCAGGGGGTGGTGGTTCAGGTCGGGTGGGGTCTGGCCTTGAGGGGCTGAGCATGAGAATCGGGCCTGGCTGGGCGGAGGGGGGGACGAGGAGAGGGTGAGAGGCAGGCCTGGTAGGGTTGGGGGAGAAGACACCCTGTGGGGGTGGGTAGTCAGAGTGGTGCATGAGTCCCATGGGGGTGTAGTCAGCGGCAGGGGGAGTCCCCTGCAGGGGTGGGAAGGTCGGTCTGGGTCTGTGCAATAGTTATCCAGAAGTTAGGGGGTTTTAATTCTTTTGGGTAACTTTTTCTGGGTAACTATTGAAGTCAGACATTTGGAACCAATATACTCCAATGTACTGATTCAGATATGGTATCTGCATCTTAATCTACATCTCCTAACCAGGTCCTGTCAATTTAGCTTCCTGAGAGTTAGGTTTAGCTCAATGGTAGTATTTTTAAAATGTGTTACACCAAGCACAGGAATCCTGGTGCAAGGCAGTAAGCATTTCCATTTTTCATGAAGACAATTTGCTTTAAGTTGCTACTATGATTCTGGTCCCCTATTTGAAATAACATTAAGACATGAGGACAACAAATAACTTCTTAGTGTGCTGTTGGGTTACAGCAGGTCTGAAACAGCAGCAGCTGCAAACTGCATATTGGTGCCCACAATCCAATAGTTGCATATGTACCATCCAGTAGTAGTGGTAATGTCACTGAACTGGTAAATCAGGCTAATGCTCTGGGGGCACAGATTCAAATCTCACCATAGCAGCTGGTGGAATTTGAATTCAATTAATAAATCTGGAATTATAAAACTAGTCTCAGTAATGGTGACCCTTGAAACTATCCTTGATTGTTGTAAAAAGCATCTGGTTCGCTAATGCTTCTCAGGGAAGGAAATCTGCCAACCTTACCTGGTCTGGGCTCCATATGACTCCAGATCCACAGCAATGTGGTTGATTCTTAACAGCCCTCTGAAATGGCCTAGCAAGCCACTCAGTTTCAAAGGCAATTAGGGATGGGCAATAAATGCTTGCCTTGCCAGTGATGCCCACATCCTGTGACTAAATAAAGAAAGTTAACTATCGCTAATTCTCATTTGTCGCCTTTCAGGAATGCCAACACTTTAATTATATTTCCACAATGCTCAGGGTAGACCTCATGATGAGCTGAATTTTCCTGTGGTTGTTGGGAACCTGACATTGGGACCATCTGAGTGTCACAAATCCTCACTTCTCAGCAGCACACCCACTGGTTTACAAGAAGGCAATCTTCTAATCGTCCCCCTCTGTGTTCACTGACCAATTAAGACGACAGAACATGGACACAGGAGGGCCAGAAAGCCTGAGGGAATGGCTGTCCCATTGGGAGAGGTGAGCACTGCTCAGGCAGAGGCAGGCCTAGCTCTTTATGGAGGCACTCACAAAAGGGGAAAGCGGCATGTTTAAAAGCAGAACTGTCAATCCATCAGTGCAGATGTTAAATGCCTCCACAAGAATGCGTTTGGGTACAGATGTACCACTTTCAGCCTTTGGGATCATTGATACCAACATGTGCATCAGTCTATGATTGTTCTCTGACCTCCCGCCATGAAGCTGCCTCCAAAGTGTTGCTGGGCTCCAGACACAGCTGGGTAGTGGGGGGAGGGGCCTGTGGGTTGTGGCAAGATAGAGCTGAGAATCATCAGCATACCTGGGGAACTTGATGTTGTGTTCTCGGATGGTATTGCCAAACGGGGAAGCATGTAAATAAGAAATAAGAATATCAGAGAACTTTGGGGGGGGACTCCAGAGGTACTGGTGCAGGAGTGGGAAGAATTCCGTAGTCCCAGAGGACCATAAGCTGCTCTCTCATTAGAGAGATCGACGACTGGTGGTGAGTTTAACCTGAGGGTCACCACACCTCAGGTGAAGGGCAAGATTGAAAAGGTGGGGCCTTCATTGATGACCTCAGCTGGTATGGCCATTGGCATCACAAACCAGCCGTCCAGCCAACTGTGCTAACCAACCCTCTTTCAGTGGGAAGAGAAGCCTATTGCAGGAGATTCTCTGTCTATGATTTGATCAGTAAGAATGGAACCTAGTGACAACAGTTTTTCCAAAACTGGATGATGAAGGAGAGACCTTGGAGGAGGGGCAGATAGACTTCTGACAGATTGAGGATGGTGAGAAGGAATTGCTTATCATGGTCACAGTAACTTATAGAATGTCAGTTGTGACTTTGTTAAGAATATTTCAGTACAATACATCATCCAGAAAAATAACAATGATGATAAGCACAGTATTTGTGACAGTAACAGCCAGGAAATGCAATCCAGTATTAATTGTGTGACAAGCTGGTACTTCCTCACAATCCCCTAAAACAGATACCCAGAAACACATTCTATAAAGCACTGATTCACCTTTTTTCACACTAGAGACAGTCAGTGACCGGAACAAGGTGATGGAGAAAGAGAGGCATGAAAGGCAGAAACACCTGGAGGCAGGTGGTCACACACCTGGAACAGGAATAGGGAGAGGGAGCAGCGAGTGAGACCGAGGATGAAAGTGCAAATGAGGTACCTTTGGTAAATGGTGCAACTGCAAATCTGTTTGTTGTCTTTCCAGTTCTTCAGCAAACAAGAGATAACATTGAAAGAGGAAGAGCTTTAGTTGGCTTGGACAGCATGCTCTTCTCATTTTAAACAAGGAGCTTTAAATAATAGCACAAAAAAAATGATTCCTGCTTTACCAGAATTAGAAATGTAAATGTATCAGAAAATTTCTTCGGAGAGGCAATCAGTGTCAGATTGCCACTCCATGCCCAATTACTTACTCTAAATTTCTTCCGTGGCTGTGTCGCCCGACCTTCCAACTTAGGCCGGGTGAGATCCAAGCAGTGCAGCTGTCTCCAGAGCCCAGCGTTGTAGTCCAGCAGAGTGAGACTGAAGAAGGACACGGCACTGGGGGAGGTCAGTTTGGCGGGGAGGGGTTGGGTCAGGTTGTGCTGGCGGGGGGCGGTGGTGTAGTCTGGTCTGGTGGTTGGGAGATCAGTACTGTTGTGGGGGTGGTCGGGCCTTATGGGGTGGGGGGTTTCGAGTTGGGTTGGATCGGGGGAAATCCAATGGGGAGTTGGGGGTGTGGTGGGGAATACCATGTGGGGGGTGGTATTTGGGAGTAGGGAAGACCCCCGGGGAGGGTTGGGGATGTGGGGGGATGGTTCCCAGAGCACGGCATTGCGCAGAGGAAGTTTGTATTTCTGGGCAACCGCTGTGCAAACCCCAACCTGTGAAGGTGCGAGAGGGATTCCCAGACGCATCTTGGGGTACCCACCCCAATCCGACACTGGGAAGCTCAGAAGTTACAGCCCATATGTTTTTCCTTTAACAGCATTTTTCTCTGTTGATGTTATTAAAAAGTGTGATTCTAATTAAAATTCTTCTTAAATACTATTCAGGTGTGACACTATTATTGAAGCTGATTTGAAGAATGTCCCATATGCCCCAGGCCACCTCCCATTGTGAAAACTACTATCCATGTTACCCAATACAGGTGTACATGGTATTTAATTTTGTCTGAACTTCAGTGGATTTCTTCCAACTATCTTTTTACTTCACCTGCAGTATTCTACTGTTAAAAGGTTTACTGAGGCTAGCAATTACCGGTGTGGTCAGCATGTATTACAAACAGAATTGATTAACTTGTCAGTTAACAGCACTCAGAAAACGGTCATTTCTGCAATTCACTGAGGTGTCCTATAATTTAAAATGGGTGGAGGTCCTAGTAATGCAAATTACTGCAGCAAGAGGATTGCAATCAGGAATTTCAGATCCCATTAGTTATTGTTCTCATGGGTAATCATGAGGTTAGATTAATCAATCCAAACAGAACAAAGGATGGAATTATTTTAAAGGATAACCACTTTAGAAGCAGACACTGTGGGAGCTCTCACAAGTGATTTAATGGTAAAGCATTATGTGCCAGAGCAGTCGATGAATTAATTCCTGATTGTGCTGAGTCAGATGACTTGAACCAGCATTTCCCCTGCCCCTCCCCACCAGCCTGCCTGAGGTGCCAGGGTTTAGCTAAAGTTCCCCAATCATGAGCGATTGCAGCTGAAGGCATGCACGTGCGGACGTTAGGTGAAGGGAAGACTGGACTCAGTCGCAACACCCTCAATGTGTCAATACTTGCTGTTTAGCAGGAAGAAATGACAATTGGGCACAGCACCAATGAACTATTAGTAACAGTAAAATTGTACCCCAGTTGCAGGAGAGAAGAAGAAGCGATGTCCAATTAATAATATCCTGGGTCATGAATAATGCTTCTAATTAGTAAAATCACATTTTAGGAGTGCAGTTAATTTGGGTTTTCTAGGTCTCCTTATACAAATGTATATTGACCTGTATCACTGCCATCAGAAGGGAAGAGATAAGCAAAAAAAATAGGCAAGGGACCTGAACAGGCCAAATGATTAATCTGCAATAAATTTATGACAGGTATTTTGGAAGGAATGCCATCTCCATTTTAGAAAAGGAGACAAATGGATGCACAGGCAGAACTAGAAGTTATCATTCACAGTTTCATCCTTGAATAGGTGTACCCCATAGGCAAAACCAGCTGTAAATGAGAAAAAGCAGCATTTATTCTCCATTTGTTTCATATGAAGTTGTTTCTCAAATAATTCAGGCATGGTTCCAGAAGATTCCTGACCTGAGCATATCCTGTTCAATAGGCTGCCAACACTCATGGTCAAGGCACATATAATGGTTACTTAGCTGGGGTCCAGAGGGCAACTGATGTCCTTGGAACTACAATGCAGGAAAACACAAAGTTTTAAGGAGAAAAACATTGTAATAAAAAACTAAAGAATTCAAACTTCCAGCAGGATGCAATCTGTGTGTGCCCTCTGCATCACAGAAACATTCTGTTATCTTCTCTGCTTCCTCTCCCAGAATCTCATGTTCCCACAAACTTGTTCCAGAAGAGCATACCCAAATGTTTTATTGTTAGGCAATTATGCTGCACATTTTATGCCAATACAATGTGCTTTCAGCTCATAATCCTCCAAGTATGCGCTACTGTCAAACAGTACCAGCAGCATGACATTGGACTACGCACTTCTAATTGGGAGCAAAACACATCACAACATAAGAAGTAGCATGTAGAATGCACAAAGGCAGATTTACAGGAAAGTTCCATCAGGCAACAGCAGGTTTTCATCACCACCTCTCATTGGATGCAATCAGGTGCACAGAAATCTATCCCATTTGGCTCTGGTATAAATATGGAGTTAAGATCTTGTTACGGGCAGGACAGCCCTAATTTCTCCTCACCACCCATCCATAAACATAAAGGTGCTTTTGATTTGCAACTCCCTTCATAAGTGGTACCATATTTCCCAACCTCTCAGTTTTGGTGTGATCCAATTTCGATTAATAACCCTACAGCAAACTCATGATAGGATGAACTCAGAGGGTTAGTTTATTTGCACACTCTCAAAAGTGGGAGGAGGGTAGCAACGTAGTCTCCTTTTCATTTATACAGTAAAATAAGGATAGAGAAAGAAAAATTTATGGGGCAAAGACCACAGAGAAAGGAATTATTGTTTCTCGTGAGTCCAGAGTCCAGAATCAAAGTCCAATGGTGTATTCCTTCACAGAGGCTGGCAGGTTGAAAATTAATGCTCTATAGTTCACTTTTCCAGTAGAACTTCCACGGTTAGGTAGGCACGTGAAAATAAATCAGTCTTGTAGGTGAGGGTGCAGAAGTTCTAGTAGAACAGTGTGGATGGGAGCCATGTATTCAAACGTGGACAGAACCCCCTTTTCTGTGCTGCTGCTAGGTAGATGGAAAGATGGTAGATTGAGCTTTGCAGCACCGCTAGGCAATATTACTGGTTTCATTAGCTAGGGGGATGTGTCACATGATTCCCAACTCTCCACTTTGGCAAAGGGTATGTATCTTTTTGTCTGGGTCCCTGAGATTATTAATGTTCCAACCATTAAGTCTTAAAGGGAGGTTGCAGGATCCTTTGTCCTAGCAGACAAATTGGCTCCGGTTGGTCAGGTTTAGCTTATAAAATGTAGATGGCATTTGTATAGTTCCCTTTGAATTTGGTCTCTGCAAACCACAGTGGGTTGTTAGGGTCTCTTCAGAGATAACTAGGTATGAATTTTCCTGATACTGCCAGAAAGTTAATTTTGTTCAGGGTCACAGACAGACATAGCTTCAGCCATTTTAAGGTCATTGTCTAGTTTTTAAAATTTTAGAAATCAGCCATGAATATATATATATATAGATACTTTATAAAAATATATAGTGTGAGGTCTTAGCCCCCCTGACAATCTGATCTAGCACCAAAGAACAATCAGAAACCCTGCTCCACTTTGCACATTTTTCCTAATTCCTCATTTAGACCACATTTACACTCTAGCTGAATTTAGGTTGGTTCTCAGCTGCCAGTTCCCGTAGCACAGGTCAACAGCCTGAAACATTGGCCTGGATTTTCATTGAGTCGGGTTGACTCAAGGTCCCTTTAAAAATGGCAGGTGAGTCCCGACCCCATTCCTGGACTGTGCAATTTTCCGTAGTGCCTTTAAAGGGTGCGGCTGGTTCCTGTCAAAAGCCCACACCTGTCACTCCTGACCTGCCCTGCTCCATTGACAGTAACCTTGGGATTAAATAGAGCGAGGAAATTAAAGAAATTAGTATCATCAGAGAAAAAGTATTGGAGAAACTTAAGGGGCTAAAATCTGACAAATTCCTGGGATCTGATGGCCTACACCCTAGGGTTCTAAAAGTGTTAGCTGCAGAGATAGTGGACGTGCTAGCAATGATTTCCCAAAATTCCTTAAGTTCGAGAATGGCCCCATAATATCATAAGTTGGCAAATGTTATGCTACTTTTCAAGAAAGGAAGGAGAGAAAAAATAGTGAACTACAGTTAGCCTAATATCAATCGCTGGGAAAATGCTGAAATCAATTATTAAGGAAGTTTTAACTATGCATTGTATGATTAGAACAAGTCAACATGGTTTTACAAAAGGGAAATCCTGTTTGACAAATTCATTAGAGTTTGTTGAGGATGTAACTAATAGGGTAAATAAAGGGGAATCAGTAGATGTAGTATATCTGGATTTCCAAAAAGCATTCAATAAGGTGCCACAGAAAAGGTTAATAGGCAAGATAAGTGCTCATGAAGTCGGGGGCAATATATTAGCATGGATAAAGGATTGGTTAACAGACAGGAAGCAGAGAGTGGGCATAAACAGAGCTTTTTCAAGTTGGCAGACAGTGAATAGTGGAGTGCTGCAAGGACCTGGGGCCTCGCTATTCACAATCTATATTAATGATTCAGATGAAGAGACAGAGAGTAATATATCTAAGTTTGCTGATGATATCAAGCTGGATGTAAAGGTAAGTTGTGGGGAGGACCTGGAAAGGCTACAAAGAGATATGGGCAGGTTAAGTGAACAGCCAACAAGATGGCAGATGGATTATAATGTACTTTGGTTGTAAGAGCAAAAAAGCAGAATATTTTTTTAAAAGGTGAGAAACTTATAAGTGTTGATGTTAAAAGAGGCTTGGGTGTGAATGTACAAGGAATGCAGAAAGTTGGCATGTAAGTACAGCAAGCAATTAGGAAGGCAAATGGCATGTTGGCCTTTATTGCATGGGGATTGAAGTACAAGGAGAATGAAGTCCTGCCACAATTGTAAAGGGTTTCGTTGAGGTCGCATCTGGAAAACTGTGTGCAGTTTTGGTATCCATATTTAAGAAAGGATATATTTGCATTGGAGGCATTACAGCGAAGGTTCACTAAATTGTTCCCTGGGATGAGAAGGTTGTCCTGTGATGAGAGGCTAAGTAAATTGGGCCAATATTCTCAGGAGTTTAGAAGAATGAAAGGCAATCTCATTGAAACCTATGAAATTCTGAACAGGCTTGTTAGGTTGGACGCTGAGGGATTGTTTCCACTGGTTGGGAAATCTAAAACATGGGGACACAGTCTCAGGATAAGGGACCAATCATTTTAGACTGAGATGAGAAGAAATTACTTCACTGAAAGGATTGTGAACCTTTGGAATTCTCTACCCCAGAGGATTGTGAATGCTCCATTGTTGAATACATTTAAGGCTGGGATAGACAGATTTTTGATCTCTCAGGGGATCAAAGGATATGGGGAGCGGGCAGGAAAGTGGAGTTGAAACCTAAGATCAGCCACAATCGTACTGAATAGCAGAGGAGGCGTGATGGGCCATCTGGTCTATTCCTGCTTCTATTTCTTATGTTTTGTGTTAGAGAATTCACAGGATCTTGCAGAAAGCCATTTAGCCCATTGTGCCAATTTGAAACAGCTATTCAATTAGTTTTCCTCCCTGCTCCTTCCTCATAGCCCTGCAAATCTTTCCTTTTCAAGCATATAGCCAACTCCCTTTTGAAAATTACCAGCAAATCTGCTTCACCACCTTTTCAGGACAGGTATTTCAGGATCACTGTGTAAAAACAATCTCATCTCTCCTCTGGTTCTTTTGCCAGCCTTACCCGCCAGTACAAACCGTTTTTCCTTATCTATTCTATCAAAATCCCTCATCATGTTGAGTACCTCTATTAAATGTCCTGTTAACCTTCTCTACTCAAAGGATCTCAGTTTCTTTTGTCTCTCCAGATAATTGAAGTTCCTTATCCTTGGCATCATTCTGGGTTAAACTCCTCTGCACCTCTCCAAGGTCTTGACATGCTTCCGAAAGGGTGATGCCCAGAATTGTTCCAGCTGAGACCTATCCAGTGATTTATAAAGGTTTAGTATAACTTCCATGTTTTTGTATTCTATGCTTCTATTTATAAAGTGAAGGATCCCAAATGCTTCTTCAACAGCTTTATCAACTTGTCCTTCTGTCCTTAAACAGTATAAAGGTTTCCAACTTGCTTAATCATCCCTGATAAATGAGGTAATGGTACAATAGGCCTACTCCTATTTTTGTTCCTAGTCCTGTTACAGTACTACTGTACACAACATCAGTGGTATTGTTTGTGGTGTGTAGCATCACTCAGTGGATAGAATAGGTAGTGCAATGTAGCATTTCCATGTAGAGGTTTGTTACAGTGACGCTAAGTCACAATTGTTCTGTCTGTGGACTCTAGGCATGGTATTTGGTTAGTAGACAGACTGCAGTCATACTCTGCAATCTGCTTAACACTGGTTTATTAGTACTTCTAAATAGGTTACAGAAAAGGCATGTTGCTCCTCGTTGTGGTGTTCCAACCTCTCACTCAAGAGTATAACACATGACTGACTGATGTGGTGGTACATTTTCTTCTATGTCATATGTTAGCATATCCTACCTGTTAACTCTTTATACTACACCTCCCCCAAATACACTATGCTATTTTCAACAATAATATGAAACTATGAGTGGAAATTTCCAAGCCCGCTGGCGGCGGGTGTGATAGGTGGAATGCATGGAAAATATGGTGGGATCCACTTCACGACAGCATGAAGGCAGGTCACGATCATTCATTCAGCCCGCCGATGGCAGACCGCGTTTCCCGCCATCGGTCGGCGGAAAGCTAATTGTAATATATTAACATATAATTAAAAGGCCATCTCACCAGGCTCTTGGATCCTCACCACATCGTCTGTCCACGTTGGTGGGAAAGCATGCCGTGTTTCACAACAGCACGCAGGCGATGTGTACTTAGCGGCCTTCACTTTGGGGGAACTGAGGTGAGTGAGCAGCAGTGTTCTCCGCAGCTCGCCCATTGTTTACAGGCCTCAGGGGTGCCGGGGTGGGTGGGAGGGGGGGTGGGGGTCTGATGCCCGGCCCCACAGGTGACTGCTGAGGGATGGGGGGGTGTCTGGGGGCAAGTGCTGGCCAGCCTCGGAGGCGAATGCTGAGGTGGGGGGGAGGTGCGTTGGGGGGGTGATCAAGTGCTGCCCTGGTGCTGCATCCCGCACACAGGCAATCGAGGTGGGGGGCAGGGTAATCGAGGAAAATGGCCAGGCATTAGGGACACCTGTATAAACTGACCATGTCTCTGCAACTGAGACAGATCAGGCACAGCCACAGTGATGTGATTGGGGTTGGGCCCCTAGACTGCCTGCCAATGCAAGCAATGCGGAAGCACCAAAGGGCCACCAAGCACTCCATACCTTATCCCTCCCTTCACCACCCCATCCCCCCAGCACAGACTTCAAGTCCGCCACCACTTTATTGGGCCACAGATCGGTTGGACTGCACAAGTTGTACAATCTCCTCGCCAATGCTGGCCATGTAGCAGTCACTGCTGGAGGTGCTCACAGCCCCTTGCAATTTCAGCATCCTGGTTTGGACCAGTGTCCCCCCATGTCGCAGGCTGACAGGGCAGCCATACAGCGCACTCATCTCTGGCCATTTGAAGGGTGATCAGCACTCTCCGGGAAGCATTAAGGGGTGGTCACACAGGGCGAGGAAAGCTGCTAAGTACCGCCATGATAACCACATCTCTCTCTCTCTCTTTTTCATGCTGCAGGAGGACCACATCAGGATCACGGATCCTGGAGACCTAGCTGTATGCCTGATGGCCTACAGAGACCATAGAAGACATAAGAGAGAGCGACTGAGGCTCCTGGCAAAGGCAGGAGCAGCAACCTCATGAAGAAGGGGCAGCACACACTGCCCAGGAGTGACAGCGAGCTGTGGCTGGTTGGCGCCTAGGGACACCCAGGGTCTATAGACATTGCCTGTCATTCCTGTAGCTGACTGAGAACCAGTGTCACCGAGGACTGTTCATGTCTAGGGACCTGGTCGCTCACATCTGCCATTTACTGCAGGACTTGGCACCAAGGGGACATGGAGGGCATCCACTGCCAGTGGCTGTGAAAGTGAACGTGATGCTCAATTTCTATGCCAGTGGCTCCTTTCAGGGCTCCACAGCTGTCCTTTGTGGGATTTCATAATCTGCCACCCACAAATGCATCCATGAAGTCATGGATGCCGTCTTCTCCATGGCACACAACTTCATGCATTTCGCCCGGAACTGGGACAGGCAGGATCCAAGGGCCATTGGATTCGCCCTGATCTTGGGATTCCCACAGGTGCAGGATGTGATTGATTGCACTCATGTGGCACTCAGGTCTCCATCGCTACGCTCAGTGGACTTCATCAACCTCAGTTTCCAAAGAGTGTGCACAACGCCTATATCCTGAGTCGCTTGCAGATCCCTGCAGTCTTCCAGGGTCCACAGAGGCTGCAGGGTTGGCTCCTCAGGGATAAGGGCGACCTGGAGGCTGATGACACCCATGTGGCGGCCTCGCTATGCAGCAGAGCGATGCTATAATGCGGCTCATGCTGCAGCTCGCAACTTGGTGGAGCGAACCACCGGGAGGCTGAAAATGAGGTTCTGGTGCCTGGACCGGTCTGGTGGAGCCCTGCAATACAGTCCACAGAGGGTGCCAAACATCGTCATTGTCTGCTGTGCCCTTTACAACCTGGTGCTGCAACAGGGTGAAGAGCTGGCTGAGGAGGAGATGGAGGAGCTGAGGTCTCCTCCAATGAGGAGGACGTTGATGGGGATGAGGGTGAGGAGGTCCTCGGTGGTGACAACGACGGGGATTAGGCTTTCGCACTGGCTAGACGAGGCAGATGCACTCGGGAGGCCCTCGTAGCTGCCAGGTTTGTGGAGGATGATGATGACATGCAATGAGATGTCGCTGTAGATCCTCACATCGCAGTTTTGCTCCAGTCTGGCTTATCTCAGCACCAATACCCTCTGAAAGAATGCTGCTGTTATGGAGTTGCAGTGGAGGCCCTAATAGTCACTCAGTTGCAGGAGGATGATGACAACATGCAGTGAGGACACTCCATTGATCTTCACATGGTCTGAGAATGTCTGACTCCTGTCTGGCCGAGGACAGCTCGCTTGCGCTCCATGATCAGGGCCATCTCAGAGACACAGCCATGAAACTTTAGATGCATCTGATGCTGTGTCCGCCTTCAGCACCTCAGCCCTTCAGGAGCTGGTGCACAGCATCACTGGTCACAGATGTTGGTGTGATGGAGGCCAGCCCCACCTTAAAGGTACTGAGAGCTCACAGAGAGAATGAGAGAGCTCTGTGGTGCCTGCCTTCTACATTCTGACAGCAATGACCAGCACCATCAGGGTGCAAGCATCAGTAATGTTTCCAGGGAGTGTGAGGCTGGACCATCACTTTGGTCTGAAGGCTGCACAGAGCACAGGGAAGAGGCCCTGGACTGAGACACCTGCCTTTATCTTGTGCAGAAAGGTTTCACATCTGAGTGACAAGAACACTGCTCCTCAGAATGAGGAGCCACAGGCAGGGAGGCATTCTTGGGAGTTTATTGACATTAGTGAACATTATGTTCAAGTGATTAACACCCGCACCCAAGCTGGGCAACTAATTCTCCTTAACTGTCCTAACCCTAACTTGGTGCTCCCCAGACATTCACATCAGAGATGGAGGCAGGCTGCTGACTGTGATGACGTTGGCGGGTGTCCTCTGGAGGGATGAGACCCGCAGGGCCCTGGCCTGCTTTCGGGGTCCTGCTGTGTGGCAGTGGCACCCTCCTCAACCTGTGAAGCTGAATCTGTGGAGGTTACAGGAAGAGGGGAATCAGATGAGCTGGTCACTCCCAGAGTCACCTGGGTGGATGGCCCCGGAGCGTGCCATCCTGCCAGCTTTGATCTCGATGTATTATAATGCCAGCACAAACACCTCAGCCTGAAGACGAGCAGAGTCCTCCGTTGTGCCTTGCAATCTGACGAGTGCAGTGGCCATTCCTTCCTGATGTTCCCGAGCTTGCCTTTGCAGCTCCAGTAACTATGCCATGACCAAGTCCAGAGGTTCATCATCTGACTCGGACTCAGTAACGTTCTGGCCTCCAGCAGTCCTCCAATTGCCGGGGACCTGAGCCTCTGCCTGCTGTGGTTCAGAAAATGCAATGTGCTCACCAGATTATGGTCCTGAGACAACTCTAAAGCGAGGCCCCACCAAGCTGTGTGTCTCTGCACTGGCAGAGGTGCGGGTGAGCGCTGTGAAGGGACTTCAGGGAGGGTGCCTTCAGATTCCTCTTTGGAGGTTTCTTTGGAGATTGCTTGAAGGCTCTGGATCGTGGACTCTATCTGCTGCTTCCTAGATGTGCCCGCGAGAGCAAGAGGAGATAATTAGTGTATGGCAGTGGCCTGTGAAAGAGGACACATCACTCACAGCATGGTTATCTGATGGATGTTGCACTGCTGGTTCCACACTTGGTAGAGCAGCGCCAACCTCACCGTCAGCACAGGACTGGTCCCAGTCATCGCTGGCCAGCTGGATGGCCCTGTTTTCAAATTCTGTGAGAACTTTGATTTCTGGCATCCCTCCACCTGTCTGCGACCTTTCCCTCCTGTTATGAGCCAATTTGTCCTGCATGGATAGAGATGAGGAGAGTGTATCGGGACGCCTGCCAGGCCAGATGATAAGTATGCCTGGCCTGTGTGGGTGGTGAGTGGTCCCATGGAAGGGATGAGGACAATGGCATTGTGTGTGAAAAAGTGAATGGTGATGTCCCTTGCACTGGCAGTGCGTGAGGGCCCTGTGGGTGTGTGATGCATTTGTGAGTGTGGAAGTTGGGAGTGATGAAAAGAGTCACTTACCCTGGCAGAACGGGGGAGATCATTCATCCTTTTACAGCACTGGGTGGCTGCCCTCTCCTGAAGGGCCTTGGTGCTGCCACAGCCACCCAAGCCAGGTTGGTGACATTGCTGCCCATCCTGCAGCCAGCGCGGGGGTAGACCACATCCCATCGGGCCTCTACGTCATCCAGCAGTCACTCGAGGGACCCGTCGCTGCAGTCTTTTTTGCTTTGCTGGCCATGTCTCCCGGGCAGTGGTGATGAGCTGATGTTAATGAGCGCTTTGCTGACGGCTGCCTTTTAAAGGCCGGCATGATGCAACAGCGGGGTGATGGCGAGCGGGTGAATAAGAGCCCGCTCACCATGGAAACGGCATGCTTCGCAGGAGTGAATATATAATGAGGTGAACTTGGGAAGATAAGGCGTGAAAACCCGTCATTTTCATCAGTGGGCAGGACTCCATTTTGCACATCCACTACCGCACTTAGTGCAATTCTGGGAAAATTCAGCCCCATGTCTTTAACAATTTACATTGCATTTCTGTAACTTCCTTTTTACAACTACAGATTCTGCCTAACTCCAACTCCTAATCCTCCCCTCCCCAAGTCACAGTCCTGAGGGATTCAATCTCCCACAGTATTCTCGACCCTTAGGGAAGGTGTCTTGGAGACATGAGGGCTTTCTTCTGTATCTGGTAAGACAACAGCAACTGCAGAATTGGACAACAATGTAGCAGCATAACTGGGAAGCAGAGTGTAGGGTTCAGGATGACTGGACTGCAAGGAAAGTAAGGACTTCTCAACAAGACTATTTAAGAGAGAAGAATGAAGAGCATTGATCTTTGGACTCCCTGGGACTAGAAGAGAACTCAAGACTCCCTGAGGAATGTGTTGCCCCCTCAAACCACACAGGGAAAAGACATTCAGAAGAGGAATGATCTTCAACCCCAGGGAAGACTATCACAGCTGTGTCATTCTCTGCAGTATCAAAGACTGAAAAGGCATTGGAGATCCAAGATTTCAATGAACTTAAACAACAAGGAAAAATGACAAAATTTCTGTAAGCCTTTCAGGAAAAGATGAAGAGATGATTTCCCAATAATACTTTGGAAGGACTGTCTACTTTGTGTAGGCAGTGGTAGAGAGCCACACTTCTCTCTTTGTGAGGCTGCTCCACTCTGGGTAAAGGGAGGGGTTGCTGAAAGTATGGAGACAAGACAGCCTCATCTTCTGTAATGAGAGGAATTTCCTGTAGATAATCAGCTTGGGAACAAGAATTGCTGTACAGGATTGTGCAACTTTAGAAGTGTTAAAGATTCTGCCGCAGCTTCTGTGCTGACCTCCAGCCCTAGAGGCAAGGCGATTTTCAGCTGGGACTGAAGTAAGGATTTCTCTTGACCTTCACCCCTGGAAGCTACCAGCTCTTTGGCAGTGTAACCCTTCATGGACTCTAACATGGAATCAGCAAGGTCTGAAGGCCTCTCTGGAAGACTCTTCATGGACAACTAGAGATAGACTAGTTAATGCATTGGTAGTTTTAGTGGAATAAGGATCTGAATGCTGCTCAGCAACTAGAAACACAACTGAATTCTTCAAAAGACAACAGAGAATTCATATGCTGCGTCTTTCAAATGGAAAGATGGATCATCCTTTAGGAGCTCGGCCTCCAACAGATTGCACAGTGCAGCTAGGGCTTCTTCCTCATCACTTTCTTCTAGGAAAATCCAATTCAGGTCCAGGAGGTCTTCATGCGGATGCTCACCGTCTGCTGTGCCTTCTATATCCACTACCTCTGTCCAAACTGAGAGATTCATAACTTCAATCTCTGCCCAGGGTCAAGTGGATGGTGTCTCTGTGAAAGAAAGCAATTTGCTGCTGCCTGAATAAACCTCCTCAGCTGCTGTAGGCTGAAGTTCCACTGGTTCTAAATAAAAGGTTGAAGATTGTTGCATGAAAGACATTGTCGTTAAAATGAAGAGGATCACCTGGATTTTCTAGGGTTCCTAGAAGTATGTCAACATCGCCAATCAGTAAGGATGTAAGTTGATTGTGAATAACATAGCAAGAATCCACAATCTGTCGTCCCTTGTAGCGAAGAGGAGCAATAACCCTTACTTTAATTGGAAGATCTATGCTGCCTGGACCTTGTAATTTGATGTCTGAAGGATGAAGCCAGTCGAGTTCATCTGCCGGTATGTTAATAGAAGCTCCGGTATCAATTTTAAAGGTGGTATCAAAGCCTTTAACTTGCACTGTAACTGACCAATGGTCTGGACTAAGACTAACTTCCCCTAGGGAGCTCTGTAATTTCATCTTTATCTAGATTTCCAATTTCTTGGATGGAGTGTGTTTCATAAATATTTTCTTGTCTTCTACCTCGATTAAAGGTGCTGGATTAAAGTTGAGGGAGGCAGTGACATAGTGGTATTGTCACTGTAGTGGTAACCCAGAGACCCAGGGTAATGCTCTGGGGACTGGGTTCAAATCCCACCATGGCAGATGGTGAAATTTGAATTCAATAAAAATCTGGAATTAAAAGTTTATTGATGACCATGAAACCATTGCCGACTGTCCTAAAAACACATTTAGTTCACTGATGCCCTTTAGGAAAGGAAATCTGCTGTCTTTACCCAGTCTGGCCTACATGTGACTCCAGATCCACAGCAATGTAATTGCCTCTGAAGTAGCCTAGCAAGCCACTCAGTTGTATCAAGCCATTAAAAAGCCTAAAAGGAATAAAACCAGATGGACGACCTGGCATCAACCAAAGCACGGGAAATGACAATGGCAAGCTCAGCCCTGTTGGCTGTGCAAAGTCCTCCTTACTAATATCTGGGGGCTAGTCCCAAATTGGGACAGCTGTCTCACAGACTAGTCATAGTCATGGAATCATACCTTACAGATTATGTCCCTGACACAACCATCACCATCCCTGCTACAATCTTCAGCCAGAAGTGCCAAGTGAATGATCCATCTCGGCCTCCTCCGGAGGTCCCCAGCATCACAGATGTCAGTCTTCAGACAATTCGATTCCCGCCACGTGATATGAAGAAATGGTTGAAGGCACTGGATACTGCAAAGGCTATGGGCCCTGACAATATTTCAGCAATAGTACTGAAGGCTTGTGCTCCAGAACTTACTGTACCCCTAGCCAAGCTGTTACAGTACAGCTACAATACTGGCATCTACCTGGCAATGTGCAAAAGTGCCCAGGTACGTCCTTTATACAAAAAGCAGGACAAATCCAACCCAGTCAATTAACGCCCCATGAGTCTACTCTCCATCATCAGTAATGTGATAGAGGGGGTCATCAACAGTGTTATCAACCGGCACTTGCTTAGCAATAACCTGCTCACTGAAGCTCAGTTTGGGTTCCACCAGGGTCACTGGGAATCAGGGGGAAACTCTGCTGGTTGGAGTTATCCCTAACACAAAGGAAGATGGTTGTGGTTGTTGGAGGTCAGTCTTCTCAGTTCCAGAACATCACTGCAGGAATTCCTCAGCATCGTGTTCTAGCCCAACCATCTTCAGCTGCTTCATCAATGACCTCCCTTGCATCATAAAGGGATGTTCGCTGATGATTGCACAAAGTTCAGCACCATTCACAACTCCTCAGATACTAAAGTGGTCCATCTCCAAATGCAAATGACCTGGACAATATCAAGGCTTGGGCTGACAAGTGGCAAGTAACATTGATGCCACACAAGTGCCAAGTAATGACCATCTACAACAGGAGAGAATCTAACCATTGTCCCTTGACATTCAATGGCATTACCATTGCTGAATCCCCCACTATCAACATCCTGGGGGTTACCATTGACCAGAAACTGAACTGGACTAGCCATATAAATATTGTGGCCACAAGAGCAGGTCAGAGGCTAGGAATCCTGTGCAAGTAACCCACCACCTGACTTCCCAAAGCCTGTCCACCATCTATAAGGCACAAGTCAGAGAGTGATGGAATACTCTGCACTTGCCTGGATGAGTGCAGCTCCAACAACACTCATGAAGCTCGACACCATCCAGGATAAAGCAGTCCACTTGATTCACACCCCGTCCATATACATTCACTCCCTCCACCACTGACACACAAAAGCAGCAGTGTGTGCCATCTACAAGATGCACAGCAGGAACTTACCAAGGTTCCTTAGACAGCACCTTCCAAACCTATGATCACTGCCATCCAGAAAGACAAGGGCAGCAGATACATGGGAACTTCACCACATGGAAGATCCCCTTCAAGCCACTCACCATCCTGACTTGGAAATATATCACCATTCCTTCACTGTTGCTGGGTCAAAATCCTGGAATTCCCTCCCTAACAGCACTGTCGGTGTACCTATACCACATAGACTGCAGTAGATCAAGGAGGCAGCGCACCTCCACCCTCACAAGGGCAATTAGGGATGGGCAATAAATGCTGGCGTAGCCAGCGATGCCCACATCCTGTAAATTAATTTTTTGAAATGTGAGTGATCAAAGGTCTGGAAAATGGAGCATAATGTGGGAAAATGTGAAATTGTCCATTTTGGAAAGATGAATAAAAATGTTTATTATCTCGAAACGTCAACTCTTTTCTTCTCCGCCAATGCTGCCAGACCTGCTGAGTTTTTCCAGGTAATTCTGTTTTTGTTTTGGATTTCCAGCATCCACAGTTTTTTGTTTTTATCTTATTATCTAAATGGTGTGAGATTGTAGAGCTCTGAGAATCAGAGGGATCTGGGTGTCATTTTTTTTTCCACCACAAAAACTTTATTAGAAGAATTTCGCACACAATTATCAGAGTCAAGCCCACACAGTGGTCAGAAAGTCTTGTCAAAGCATCTACACAGAGGGCTTCCAAAATCTTTTGACTCGGGACAAAAAAAAAGTCTGTCGTAAACATTTCGTTAACATGGCAGCAAAATCAGTCAGTTTTCACATCAATTATTCATCTTCATCCCGAATGCACAATACATGAAAATACACCAGCTGACTCTCTACCATCACCCAGTGCATCGCTGAAGCCCTCTTCTCTCCTTCGCTCAGCTAGTGCTGCCAGGGACTTGAACGTCTTCGGTTCGTATATGGCCAAATCTGCGAGAACCTTCCTTTTCAGCTCCACCTGACACTTGACCAGGTTACTGATTAACATAGGATATTTCAGTCTGGTGTTCACAGGAGGCAGTTGCAATCCTGCTTATCCAAAGCATCCTCATGTTCAGCTTCTTGAGTTTCTTAGCCTTGGTGGAGTAGAGGAAGCCTCTCCACAAGCCACAGGCTGTAGCTTCGGTTCTTCCTGCCTCGGAAGTGCCATGCGTGTTGCAGCACCTCCCAGACCCGCCAGTAACGATCAGGTCCTCGGCTTCGGATCCAGCGGGACAGCGACAGGAAAACCATCAGGGCTCCGGTCCCCCAACGCGTGTTACAGGCTCGGCCTCCTGGAGTTGCTTTCCCCGAGGGTATCACAGGGCCAGGCCGGGACACACAGCGCTGCCGCTTGAATTAGAAAAGATTAGTAAGCAGGTACAGCAGGTAATTAGGAAAGCTAATAGGATGTTCTCATTTATTGCTGGGGAAGTGAAATCAAAAGTAGGGAGGTTATGCTTCAGTTATACAGGGCACGGGTGAGACAACATCTGGAGTTCTGAGTACAGTATTGGTCTCCTTATTTATGTGTTAGAAGCAATTCAGAGAAGGGTTACTAGACTAATACCTAAGAATGGGCGGGTTGTCTTATGAGGAAAGGTTGAACAGGCTAGGCTTGTATCCGCTGGAGTTTAGAAGAGTAAGAGGCAACTTGATTGAAATATATAAGATCCTGAGGGGTCTTGACAGAGTGGATGTGGATTCTTGTGGGAGAAGCTAGAACTAGGGGTCACCATTTAAAAATAAGGGTAATTTATTTAAGACAGAGATGAGGAGAATTTTTTTCTCTCAGGGGGTCATGAGTCTTTGGAACTCCCTTCCTCAAAAGGCAGTGGAAGCAGAGTCTTTGAATGTTTTCAAGGCAGAGGTAGATAGATTTTTGATAAACAAGGGGGTGAAAGGTTATGGGGGATAGGCGAGCGGTTACAGTCAGATCAGCCATGGTCTTATTGAATGGTGGAGCAGGCTTGCAGGGCCAAGTGGCCTACTCCTACTCCTAAATTGTATGTTTGTATGAGCTATACACTGACTTGGGGATGGGCTGGAGAACGATGGGCAAGTTAATGCTAACGGGGGTGGGATTGTTGGGGAGGAAGGGGATGTGCGCCCAGGTCGGTTCCACTTCAACAGACAGCAGGCGGACAGATTCCTTCTACTCGGGTGCCACCCTGCTGAGGGCCTTGGGTACCTCTGCCGCATGTTCCCTCACCTCTTGTTGACTCTTCAGCATCAGTTGGAAGGCTGATAACAGAGGCCCGTCATCAGACTTAGATCTCACAGATGCCTCTTCCCCAGCACTCCTCCGAGTGCCAGTGAGCTCGCCTGACCCTGCCTCCTCCTGCTGCGGACACGTGTCTGTGTAGTGACCACCAGAGTGTGAGACCTTCCTACACTAGAACTGGTACCCGCCAAGGTGTGTGTCTCTGGGCTGGTGGAGGGTCCAGGTGTCTGTTGTGATGCCTCTACAGTTGCATATCTCTCTTCTTGTGTACCCTCCTCACTCTTTTCTAGGCTTGGGCTTATGCTGAAACTTGACAGGGCTTCTTCTGTCTCAGGTCTTGGCCTCTTCCTGGTGGCATCTGTAAGTGAGAAAGCAGGGAGTGAGTGACTGCATGAGCTGCCTCCAATATGGAGGTATCCTTGGCCCTGAGGTTTCTATACCATGAGTGGATCCTTACTGGGCAGAGGCCCAAATCAAGTCTCCCCATCTCCACACCTGCCAGCTGGGCTGATCTCCCCTTGAACTCTGTCAGAACCCCTCCCATCTTCTCACATTCTCTCCCATCGTGGCTTACTGTTTCCTGCTCAAAGACAATAGAGGAGATGGTTGAGAGGAATTGTTTGTTGCATCCATTTATACATAACAATTTCACATTCATTTCTCATACCCCCACACTTAGATATTATCCCCGGATTGTGTGACATGGCATTAATGCACCATCTATTGTTCAGGAGGGTGGTGGGCCAGCACCCTTCAGAGTGCTCAGCCTATCCACATACAAGGATAAGGCTCAGGGAGTAATCTCATTTGCGGGGGTTGCTGTTGCCCTTTGTGCCTGAGCCCATTCCCCTCCTCCACTTCCATACAGCATTGAGCTCTCTGTGTGGAAGGGTGAAGGAGGCACTATGGTCACTCCACCGCAGAGGGGATGAGCTGCGGTGGGGCTACGAGGCATGACCTTATGCCATTGTCAGTGAGGCCCATGTGCCCTGACAGTCATTGGTTTCATTGTGATTAGTGTGAGTAGCTGAGGTTTCACTTATCCCAGCGGAGCAGATGAGGTCGTTCATTCTCTTCCAGCAATCGAGGGCTGAGCTGTGCTAACCAGCCTGGGCACTGAGAGTGTCAGCGATCTGCGCCCATGCAGGATCAGTATCCCCGCTCAGCCTCCGCCTCCCATCAGCCAGGTAAAGAGCGCTACTCCTGACCTCCACCTGGTCGAGGAGGATGTGCAGGGATGTGTCATTGAACTTAGCCGCAGGAGTTCCCTGTCCCCTTCCTGCCATCTCCAAGGGCCTTGTCCGTAAGTTACATGTGTTTAAATACGGCGCCCGGGTATGATTGTGGGGCGTATGCCATCTTGTCCGCCCCACTAGGTGAGATGCCAGGAAACGCCCCCCAACTGCAAAATGAATGACGCCGGGACTGCGGGGTTTTCTGTCACCGCACACAGTGGGAAACGCTCTCCATCCCCACCCCCACCACAGGACTTAGTCCCCGATAGGAGAATTCTGCCCTGTGTGATCAGGGATTAGCTCGTCTTTCAGTGCCCCATATCTGTAAGAGCTAGCCAGATGATATAGGTCAGGTGGAAAAAATTCAATCGATTTCCAAGGTTGTTGCGACCTCTGCTTAAAATATGCACAATCAGTTAGGGCTGAATTTTACTCTGACCGGGTGGGCGCACATCCAACCCAATCGGGCATGAAAATGCTTGAGATATTTCAGTCGGCAGGCGCGGGCAAAAGTCGAAAGTGCGCCCACCGACAATTAAGAGGGCAATGAAGCCCACTAACAGTGCAATTTTCTCCAAATTTTCGTGGCCCATCCAACCTTATGGTTGGTGGACGGGCAAATCGCCTAGGCGGCTTTTACATTTTCCATCAAACGTCATCCAAGGGCGGGATGAGGTTTCCGTTATTAAATAAAATAAAAATAGAAATCAGTGGACAGCATTTTTATATTCTATGTGTTCATGTGCCTGATTGTGATGGTTGGACATTTTTTTTCCTGATTTTAAAAACTTTATTTCCTGGGTTTCAGGCCTTCAGCTCCCTGAGGCAGCTCTCTCCTTTCAGGAAGCTTTCTGTCAGCACTCACCCTCCTCCTGCCCCAACCCGGCAGTGCTGAGCTTTTCAGTTAATTGGCCAGCCAGCGTGAAATCGCAGTCAGGGGCTGATCGCGGTCGGCGATCTGTTTCCTGGCTGCTCCCGGGCCTGCCCCCCAAGCTGAAAATTCGGGCCTAAGTTTTGCTTCGGGCTAAGATAGATGTCAAAAGCTCTAAGAATGGTCTCATAGTCCACGATGGACTCCTCCGTGCCCTGCTTCAGGAGAATGTTGTCTGCTACTAGACCTACAGCTTAAAGAAAAGAACTGATTTGATGCTTTTGCTCATTTTCATGAAGGCCTGATATTGCTCGATACCGGATAAAATTACGTTTCCATAAATCCCACTGCTGGCCTTTCTGTGGGCCCTCGACGCAATCAATTAGACAGGGTAGGGGCAGGGTTGCTCACCGGATATGGTCATCGTTACCTCTCTCCAGTGTGCCTCCTCCTCCTGTCAATTTGTTATGAACTGCGATCAATATTTTCTTCCCTCTGTGGCTCCTTCAATAACACTGATGTAATTTTTACATTGATGTCTCCACTGGTGTCACCAAGTTCTGAGATGGTCCTTCTGTCTGTGGATTCTAGGCATGGTACTTGGCTAGTCAACAAATCGCAGACATACTCTGGTATCTGTTTAACACTTGTTTATTACAGAATAGGCATGTTGCTCCTAGGCATGGTGTTCCAACCTCTCTCTTTCAAATCTCACTGACATCAGTGATACATCGTCCCTTACATCATATATTATCATATCCCATCTGTTAACCATTTATAATGATAAAGCTTACTGTAAATTTGGAGTTGAATATTCTTTTGATGCACGTGTCTTTGAACCCGTGAAACTTTTGACTCCTGTGGCAACTCGTCAAACAGCCACATTAAAATCTACATTCTATCTCCAAAATGTGGTGTTGGATAATGGGGAAGGTGGGGGGGCAGGGGAGGGCATGGGGTTTGCAATTTCTTCTGAAGATTAAACCAATGTTGAGAGGACCAAGGAAGGAATTGTATCCTCGTGCGAATCAAATACATTTGATCCACAACAAATTCATATTTACCAGTTATTTCCAATTCAGAGGGAAGTAGCTGCAGCTTTACAGAAAAAGGAAATGCTTCCTCTAAAAAAGTACTTCATTGTCTATTCATTTGAAAATAAAATTGTACAAGGTATTACATATCAAATAGGAAATTAATTAGCATATTATGCCAGCCAAGGAGATCTGCCATTTCATGTCACTGTTCTTATTTGGTGCTACTCCAGTGTTGCATAGTACAGGGACAATGGGAACCCCAAAGCAGCTGTCCATTTTTATGGCAGCCATTGATTTGGGCCAGTCTAAAAACCAACATGGATGCATTCAAGCATGTATTCTGCTGCTTATCGCTGAAGATAAAAGCTTCTTCATTAACTGTTTTCATAGTATTCACACTATAGCATCTGCTGCAGAATTGGAAAGAGTTGAAAAGCAGATGGAAATGATGCAATTGCTACAGCACATGGCCAATGTGTGCATTACCCTTCAATTCCTGCCCATCACTTTGGAAATCAGATGTTTATTTTATGCAAAGTGCTCTTTGCAGGTTCCCTCATTTGGATTTGAATTTGATGCCACTGAGATCCAGATATATTCATTTGTCCACCAAATGAGGTTTAACAACCAGCAAAAGAGGTAAACTGCCTTTCTCCACACACAGCATTAGAAGTTCAATCCCCTAGTGATAAAGTAAGTGTACAACCCACTGGCAATGAGACTACATCTGACAGCTCTAGGTGCCTATTTTTTTTAAATAATAAGTCTAACATATAATTATTGTTAGATGTTACTGATAATAAAAGGGTCTTGTTATGTGCTGTGTGGAGAGTTATTTTCATTTTGAGAGCAGGCGGAAATCTGATCGTTGTGGCTCAGCCACAATCATACACCCTGTCTGTTTTCATTTCTACTGACTTCACTGAAGGGGGATATCGGGTGGGGGGGGGGGGGGGGGAGTGGCGGGGAGGGGGTATAATGGCTAGCCGATCATAAACCATCAGTTTTCCACCCGGACCCAAAGTGAAAATTACTTCCCCGCTTGGGATGATATTTTGAAGTTTCAAGATGAAGGAGGCCATTCCAGAATGAGAAAACAGTAAAAACTGGAAAATAAGAGTGCTGATCCAAACTGGTCTTGTATACCTTAAAATGGAACACCAGTAAAAACTGGGAAACAAGAGTACTGGTCTGAACTGTTTTTCCCTTCTGGGATGTTTGGAAAAATGTTCCATCTACCTTGTGAAATTCTTTCAGTATCAAAATCAACCAGTTATCAAAAAAGTAACTTATCAAGATACACAGCAGCAAAGATTCTGGGGCTGACATGTCAGCCAGTCTGATGAGAATCCAGATTCCAAGAAGGAAGCTTTTGAAGAACAACTTCTTTGAAGGTAATTGCACCTGGAGTGGGTGCACCTGATGTAGGAGGAGGCTTTCCTGGGAATTAAAGGGGAAGTTGAAGAGAATTTCACCCTGGGAGAGGCTGGGAGTTGTACATTAAAGTGTGTTTGGAACTTGGGTTGTTCAAGGAAAAGTTGACTCTGAGACAGCTGGAACTTGTAACAATATATAAAGCTAGGAGACAATTTTATCGGGGAATAAAGATCGATTAGTCTGAAAATAATTATTTCCCAGGAGTGTACTTAACCTTGTTTCAGGGAAACTGTCTTGAAGCTGGTTTGTATAGAAGTCCCTGGGGTGGATTTTCCCTTTGAGGCATGAATTGCAAGTCGGGAGATTTCCCGATGTCACGATCCCACCTCCTGCCGGGCAACGTCCACCCATATTGTTTTTATGGTGGGATGGGCCTCCACCTCCTGAAGCAGGCCCAAGATGGAGGTGGGTGGATACTGATGGCGGGCACATTAGAACCCCCACCTCTGTTTGCTGGGACATCGACACAATTCTATACATGAGAGGCATCCAAGCCCTCAGCTCTCACCCCCCTATCCACCCCCATAACACCACCCCCCCCAACCCCCTTTGCTGGCATCAGGATAGCAAAATCCAGCCTACAGTCTACAAGTAATGTTGGAATCTTGTTTACTTTTCTAATAAATGCTATTGAGCAAAAGCTGCTGTCATTAAACATTGGAAGTGATAACTGACTGCAGCAGAAATTGTCATCAGAGCTTAAATGTTGTTAGAGTTATTAATCCATTTTACAAATTACATTTACTACAGATTCACTCATTCAGGTGTGCTCTGCCCAAATGCTGATCCTTGGCTCATTGTCTGCTAATGCTTCACCTGAGCCATTTTCTTAGCTGTTTTTGTCGGCAGTGGTTTGCCATTGCCTTCCACTCTCAAGGGCAGGGTGAGGAGGCAGGTCCCAAATCTACCTCAGCTAGAACAGGAATCAAACCCACAGTGTTGGTGTTATTCTGAACTGCATGCTAACCATCTAGCCAACTGAACTAACCAGTCCCCTTGCCATGGATTAGCCCAGTGTTAATATTTGTAGTGAATTTTGAAGCATGATATCCTAAATCTACAGCTGATTAACAGAAACCGTTAATGAACAAAGACGTGTAGTATACAGCAGTCATGTGTCAGGTTTCTCTCCGCTTGAGGGTTATAAGAAGTGACACGCCTGGCAATGTTTGCATTATACTTTTATGTTGATGCTCCCAGAACATGGCAGCAGTGCAGGTTATGATAATGGAACAAGAGTCTGTGACTACCATCCAGACTTCAGACAGTAGGAGAGAATTTATGCTTTATATACTGTGACTCTGTGGGAAAGTACAGCGTATCACCTGAGTGACCACAGAACAAGATTATCTCCAGCTGGAATACAGGCCCACAGCGCTCTTCTGGCTGCTATATTTGCAAATCCTCTTCGCTGCTGAAAAGCTAAACTATTTAGAGAAAATGCAGTTTAAACTTGACAAAGATTTATGAAACAAATTAAGTCGAATACCTGCTCTTAATAAAGATCAATCATATTGGTTTTCTACTGTGACAACATTAATTGATCTCCACTCCAAAAGTGGATGGGAATAAGGGAATCAAATTCACTCATGTTCATGTTAGCACCTAGGGTATTGTTGTTAAAAACACACTGTGTGAATAACTGACCCAGTGCAAGGACTTTGTGCTTAAGCAACTACAGTGGAATGAATGTGCGGATTGTGCAGAACTGACGGGTGTAGTTAGGTGTTTATTTGAATGTGAGTAAATGTTTTTCAAAAATTCTCTTCCACCACCCCTAGCCACAATGTCAGTAAATCAGAGCACTTGACCTTAATGGAATTTATAGTAATTTGCAGGCTAATAGCATTTTAATGATGTGAACTGACCAGTAAAAGTTAATGACATTTGTAATGGAATTACAGCAAATGGCATTTTCCCCTTAAAGGAAATATCATTAGATCCTTACATTTTAACAAAGTGTACAAGGTTCTAGTAAGTGGATACATTGAAATTTGTGTAAAAAAATCACCTAAGGGATTTGCTGGTGTAGATGAATAAAGTACTGTAGCCTGGCTAGGCCCATTAAAGGAGCATTTCTATTTTCCCAAGTTTTAACGTTTCCTATGGGCTCCCTTTTAAAATCTGAAGCAGCAGTGTACAGTGCCTTGGTAAAATTTTCCATTATACATGAAGTGGAAAGAAAAGCATCCTGAATTCCACAGGAGATTGCCATTAGTATTTGGTGTGCTAGCTATATAAAGCTGTTTTTCAAAAGGGCACAAAAAAAATATCCTGCTTTACATATGAAACACATTGAAATGTTTCCCTTCTCTGAGTGGAAATGATCATTTTTCTAAAGTCCTTACAACTAGATGGTTTTCTTTTCGGGTGGTCTAGTTTACAATATATTTATTCAATGAGAAAAGGTCCTTGAATGAGTTGTTGCCTCCCAGATGCCTCAATCTCACCATCAAGTTTCTGCTCCTCCCATAGCATCAATTTTTTTTCTTCTTTCACAACAAATGGGCTTTGCTGGCTAGGCAAGCATTTGTTGCCTATCCTTAATTGCCCTTGAGAAGGTGGTGGTGAGCTGCCTTCTTGAACCGCTGCAGTCCATGTAGTGTAGGTACACCCACAGTGCTGAGGTTCCAGGATTTTGATCCAGCGACAGTGAAGGAACTGCAATATAGTTCCAAGTCAGGATACTCAGTGGCTTGGAGAGGATCTTGCAGTTGGCTGTGTTCCCATGCATCGATTGTCCTTGTCCTTCGAGCTGGCAGAGGTCACAGATTTGGAAGGTCAAAGGAACCTTGGTGAGTTGCTGCAGTGCATCTTGTATATGATTCACACTGCTGCCGCTGGGCATTGGTGGTTGAGGAAGTGAATGTTGAAGGTGGAGGATGAGGTGCCAATCAAGTAGGTTGCTTTGTCCTGCATGGTGTCACGTTTCTTGGGTGTTGTTGGAGCTGCACTCATCCAAGCAAGTGCAGAGTATTCCATCACACACCTGTCTTGTGCCTTGTAGATGGTGAACAGGCTTTAGGGAGTCAGAAGGTTAGTTATTCACCACATAATTCCCAGCCTCTGATATGCCCTTTGCCCTTAAAAGGCTTGTATGGCATTCTCTGCAACTGTGACTATTGTAATTATCCTGTCTTGTCCTTTTCTCCATGTTGTGGACCACACCATCCTTCCCATAGTGAGTCACAGTTGTCTGGCTTGGTAGGACTGCTCTCACTTGGCTCTGATTACCCAAAGTAGCTAGTGAAATGGCTTCTCTTTCCACTATGTGCTTTAGAAATCCCCCAAAGGATCCATCCTCGACCCCTTTAACTACATGCAGACCCTCAGTAATGTAATTTGCAGACATGGGGTCAGTTTCCAATTTTTGGCTGGTGGCAGTTTATCTGTCCACCACTTCTCATGGCTCCTGCAATCCCACTATATTGAGACTTCTTGTCCAACAGAACATTGGGAAGACCAAAGCCACCGTCTGTATCCCATTCCAAAAGATCTGTACCCTTGACATCAACCCTAACCCTCTCCCTAACCACATTTTAGGCTGAGTCAGATGGTTGAGAAATCTTTGTGTCAACTATTCAACCTTTAGATCAATGGCCAACTCTATACTGTACCATCACAACGATCACTGAATTTCACCTTTGTAACACCACCCCACCTCCTATTCAGACATATAGGCCCCATTCTCTAAAATATCCCTCCCCAAACCCCTCTGCCTCTCCACAGTCCTCTTCAGAATCTTTAAAACATCCTACTACAATCAAGACTTTGCACTTCCCCTAATATCCCCTCCTTTAGTTCAGCAAACACTTCTTTCCTTGTATCTCTGATGCACCTTGAGATGCAAATGCAAGTTGTTGTGCTCATTTGCAGTCTCCTAAACTGTGAGCCAGTGTACAGAAGAAACATCAAAGAACAAAGGACATTCCAACCATATTTCATAACTGTTAACCGAAGTGTTCCACTAATACTGCAGTACTCATTTTATACACCATCTGCTTCTTCTGTGGTAAGGAGCAGTTAAGCACTTCAAGAAGCCTGAAATATATGCTACATACATGTGTCCCTATATATGGCATCAGCAGCTACATAATTCCTCGGCATGACTTGCAAGAGTGCACTACATAACACTTTTTATGAACCAAGTATTGAGTACAGTGAGTCAAATGTAACCTGCAGTGTCGATACAAATCTAAAATCAATACATTTATTTCAACGGCTCCTAATTTCTAATAACCCTACTTCAGACCAGGCAATACAGAGCATTGTTAATCAAGAAATAAAGAAGCAATTTATTTTGAGTTGGGTAACATGTTAGGAGACATTGAAATATTTTTGAATTACAAATTGTTGAATTCTTCCTGTTAAGTGGGCATTGTTAAGAGAATTTTTAAGAGCTGGTAAGATTATTGGGAAACAATTTGCAAATAGATTTCCAAGATACATAAAAAGTATAGATAAGAACCCTTTTCATCTGTGACTGATTGGGAGTGAAGTGGCTTTAAATCTCAATAGAATTACTAAGCCCCATTCCTACATTTACCTCTGGTACTTGGTAAAAAGTAGTAATTTAAGTCTAAACCTGCATCAGTCCCGATTGCAGTGTCATCATACAGGGCTTCACGAAGGCAGCGCTCAAGCAAATAACTCCTTGGAATTGTAGCTTTCCAAATAAGGTCAGTGAATATCTTTACTTTAATCCTTTGAACATGAGAGTTCTGGAACCTGATGCCGTAGCAAGATGTAAAACCTGCCATTGTTTAAAGGGGCATTTGCAGCCCTGAAGGAAGAAGGCAACTCAGGAGAGAAGGATGATAGCCAAATTGCAAAACAAAAGGACAAAAGGACAAACTTCAGGGAGCCAGAAATGCAAGGCCTCGTAATGAGATTTGAAACATAGAGACAGTCAAGGGCCAATGACTGCCCTTGTGTAGTATGCACTTTGTAAAGGGAGGAGTCTATAGCTGTTGAATGAGTTCCAATTCCTTGAACCAGTTACATTTTTGGCTTATTGCTATCTATATTTAAAGATTCTATTTGACTTCCATACCATAAGCCACCCTATTGACTCCCTTCAAACATCTAGGTAAACTTTTGCTAGCATGCACCAAGATAATGGACATATATCCACTTATAGTTTTTCAGTTGCTTAAACAGAACATAATGCATAATGAGTGCCCCATACACTAACCATAATTGTCCTTATAGCAACTCCCCCTGAAAATATATTAATCAACAGCTTGCATTTATATAGCATCTTTAATATAGTAAAATGTCCTGAGTCTCTTCCAACAAAGCATTCTCAAACAAAATTTGACACCAAGTCATGTAAGGAGATCTTAGCACAGACAACCAAAAGCTTGATCAGAGAAAAGAAAGAGGTGAGGTGAAAGTGACTGCCCTTGTGTGGTACGCACTTTATAAAGGGAGGAGACTATAGCTGTTGAGTGAGTGCCACTTCCTTGAACCAGTGTTACATTTTTGGTTTACTCCTGTCTATATTTAAAGATTCGATTTGGCTTCCATACCATAGGTCACCTTATTGGTTTCCTGAACTTATGTCATCCTTCTCTAATGTGCTAATACCACCATTAATTAACAGAGCCACTCCTCCACCTTTTCCTAGCTTTCTGTCCTTTCTAAATGTCACGTACCCTTTAATATTCATGTCCTAATTAATGTCATCCTGTAGCCATGTCTCTGTAATGGCTATCAGATTGTACTTATTTATTTCTAGTTGTGCTATCAGTTCATCTATTTTTTTTTTGAATGCTACATGCATTTAGATGCAGAGCCTTTAGTTTTGCCCTTTTATTATTTTTGCATCCACTAGACTTATCTGCCGAATTACTCTTAGATTTGTGTTCCCTGTGCTTTCTGTTCCTTCCTGTCACGGTCTATCATTTCCCACATTAATACCTTTTATCTTTGTCTCTTGTCTTTTCTCTACCCTTTTATTGACCACATCTTCTCAAATTTGCCTCCACTATTTAGCTTAAAACCCTCTCTACTTCCCTAGTTTTGCGGCTCACTAGAACGCTATCCCAGCATGGTTCACGTGTAGATGTCCCAATGGAACAGCCCCCACTTTTCCCAGTACTGGTACCAGTTCCCCATGAACCAGAACCCATTTCTCCCACAACAGCCTTTGAGCCACGTATTCAGTTCTCTAATTTTATGTACCCTATGCCAATTTTCACGTGGCTCAGGCAATAGTCCAGAGATTATTATCTTTGAGGTTCTGTTTTATAATTTAATGTCTAGCTCCTCATACTCTCTGTGCAGAACCTTTTTCCTAGTTCTACCTATGTCATTGGTACCTACATGGACCATGGCAACTGGATCCTTCCCCTCACTGCAAGATCCTCTCCAGCTCTGGGCAGATGTCCCAAACCTGGCACTGGACAGGCAACACAGCCAATGGACTCTCACTCTTTGCTACAGAGAATGGTGATATTGGCTCCTACTACCACTACATTCCTCTTTGCTCCTCCCAGTTGAATAGCTTCCTGTACCATGCCATGGTCAGTCAGCTCATCCACCCTGCAGTCACCACTCTCATCCAACCAAGCTGAGAGAACCTCAAAGCTGTTAGACAATTTCAAAGGCTGGGGCTCCTGCACTCCTGCCCTTTGGGTTCCCTTACCTGCCTCACTCACAGTCACACCCTCCTGTCCCTGACCACTGATCAAATGAGAAGATCTAAGTGGTGTGACTGCCTCCTGATGCAAAGCATTCAGGTAACTTTCCCCCTCCCTAATGTGTTGCAGTGTCTGCAGCTCAGCCTCTAGCCCAATGACTCTGATCCTAAGCTCCTCGAACCACAAACACTTACTGCAGCTGTATTTGCCCTGGATCACACTGGCATCCAGGGGCTCCCACATGCTGCAGCCTTGACACATCACTTTTCCTGCCATCCTTAGTGTGTTTTAATTAATTAATCAATTATATCATTGACTTATTTGTTTTCCTTTTTTATATATTTGCTTAACTTTACCACCAGTTCATATACTATTTTAAACCTCAGGACTGGAATAGACCTTAACCACTTACCAGATACTCACTAAACAGCTAGAGTAAGAACCAATTCCTACCAGGTAGAAAAGTTAGACAAAGCAAAGGAGCAGCTCTTTCTCCTCCTCACCTAACTCCCCCACTCACCAAATTCCCAAGTATGCATTCAGTTTCAAAGCTGCAATAAAGACCCCTGAATATATAATAAACTGAACTGGAGCTAGAGCAACCAGATTCAACCAGTTAGCTAATTAACTACTCAGCTCTCTCAGCAGAGTGTGTTTACCCTGTCTAAGGCTGGAAGAAAGAAAGAAACTTAGTCTACTTACACAGTACTTTCAGGTCACTGCTAATTACAGACTTGACAATATTTTTCAATAACAAGATAGGCACTTTAAACTCCCCCACTCACCAAACTCCCAAGTATGCACTCTGTTCCAAAGCTGCACTTGTTTGTAGCATAGTCTTGACGTCCATAAATCTGAATCTGATCAAAGTTCCAGTGCTCATAAGCAGGCATGGCCAGGTGGACCCAGTAACTTTAAACTAGCTGTTAACTTGCAGCTAGAGTGAAAATACACACATTACCAGTGCCAGGGCAATTTACTTTCTGTAGGGGAGTAGAATGGAGGGAGAAAGCACAAAGAATGGAAACAGGTGGCCAAGGATAGAGTTGAGCAGCAAAGGAGCTTCGTGTAAGGAGCTAGCAGCCCAGGAGCCACCTTGAATCCAAATTTTAAATATCTGATCTTTCACTTACCCACCAGATTACTACTTTAATTCAGTATCTTGGCCACATCTGTAGAAGTTATTTTCTATTTCTGTTACAGAATTATCAGAATAAAATTACTAGTTTGACTTAGTGCGGGTTGGCCTTTTGTTTAGTCCACATTTCCTCTCATTGAATAAAACTGCCCACGAAAGTCCTACAAATTCAACATTTTCTTAACCAGAGGGCTTACTACTCATAAACATTTCTCTATTTTCCCCCAGCACAAAGCTGCATCTGCAGTGTTCTCCCTGCTGGCATGAGGATCACCAAACAACCAGGCCCTCACCCTTCCCCTGCCCTCACCAACACCCTCCCCTGCCCCAAAGCCTCTACATTTTGGTAGTGATCTTTCCACTTTCCACTTTGTTAAAAATAAATATTAACTAGCTTTATTTTCTCACTGACAATGCCAGATACAGAATGTTGCCAATGTGAAGGATTGGGCAAGGACATGGGTATTGACAAAAGCTGTCATTGTGAAAAAGGCAAACACTTTGGATTTGAACAGGGACAGTCTCAAGGTCATTACGAAATTAAAATCCAGAAACGCTGGAAATTATTCTTTCTAAGTGCACAGATTTTCAGCTGCTGACTACCAGCCACCTCACAGCGGAGCACATATCTCAGGGGGACATCTGATTAAATGAATGCCCAGCGACTTCTGCATGTTCAGGATCATCTCGACATAAAAAAGGTGGGATGCTGAGATCTAAAAAGATACAAGAGATTGTTGTAGTGGTAGAAATTCTGCAATTGAATCTTTGGAAAGGTTTAATGATTTGCAGTGGTATGGATTTCTTAAAACACATTATTTGTACACTTGTAGTAAACTCCTACATGGTTAGTTACCTGGTTAAATGTTAAAAAGGTTATCATATCTTAAAAGTTTGAAAAGTAACTTATTGTATTAATCTTCTTTCCTGGACTAACAATTCTTTTAACTCTTTTCTAGTGATTAGTATAATCATTATTTTTAGGATTATCACAATAAGGAAAGATAATCAATATCTTTCAACGCTTTCCACCTCACCCAAAAAACATATTACAGACACAAATCTGCTACCTCTTTTTTGCTTGGAGCAGCAGATTGTAACCACTCCTCACCAGTGGCTTGGAAACATGACAGAAGCTGGAGAGCAAAGTGAAAATCCTCAGCCCACACCATTAACATTTATCAAAGGCAGACATTATACACAATCTCCTATATTCACCATTTTTAATACACTCAAGGAAAATATTTTTATTTGCATTTCAGTATTTAAAAATCTTAAATTAATGAAAAGGATTTCATAGCTAAATTAGCTCAAGTAGACAGAAAATATATATTTATTTCCCCAGCTGCTATACATCAGGTCCCAAGACAATTTTCCTAAGCTAAGCGTTCGCTAATAAATTTACCTCACACATGCACCTTAAAGTGTGGCCTAAGTTTAGTCAATTAAAGTCTGGTCCCTGTCACACAGGCGACAACAACCACAGCAGAAACCAATGAAAATAAAATGTCTGTCAACATCTGAAAAGGGAAAAGACAAGTTCATGTTTTGGATGTAAATTCTCTTGTCAGTATCCGAAGAATCAGATAAATTGTTTGGGTTAGACTCCGCCGCAATTCCTAAAGACAGGTCAATGTTTCAAATATAGACCCTCTGTCTTGATAAAGGAAAAGCATTAGTAGGCTTGCCATCGGCTGTATTGGCCCTATACTTTTGCTTTTCCTTATTAAACCTTGACTCTCCACCCACCTCCTCCTTTGAACCCCCCCCCTTTAAAACTGACCCCTTTCACAAAACATTTAGTCACATGTTCCAATTTCTCCTTCTTTGGTTCTATCAATTTTTGTCTCATTATGCTTCTGTGAAGTACCATGAGATGTTTTCCTACATTTAGTGTGCTATTTAAATGTAAGTTCTTGTCGCCCCTTCATGGCCTTGCACCTTCCTCTCTCTGTAGTCTCCTCCAGCCCCACATGCCTCTGAGATATCGGCTATCTACTAATTCTGGTCTCTTGAGCATCCCCAATTTTAATCGCTCTCCCATTGGTGGCCATGTCTTCAGTTACCTAGGCCCCAAGCTCTGGAATACGTTCCCTAAACCTATCAGCCTCACTATCTCACTTTTCTCCTTCAAGACATTCCCGAAAATCTACCTCTTTGTCCAAAATTTTGGTCATCTGACATAATATCTCCTTATGGGACTCGCTGTCAGGTTTTGTTTTATAATGCTCCTGTGAAGGGCATTGGGATATTTTATTATATTAAAGATGCTCTACAAATATAAGTTGTTGTGTATAAAGCTGCAGGAGGATGCAAAAATTTGTGTGAAGTAGGGATCTGAAAGTGAAGACAAGGATCTGAAGGGACACAGTTTATAGAAAATGATAAGTGTGCAACCTCGTGTAGATGAAAGCATAGGCTGAAGTGTTTGGAAAAAGTATTACATATGAACATACCAAATAGGAGCAGAAGTAGGCAATTCGGCCCATTGAGCCTGCTCTGTCATTCAATAAGATCATGGCTGCTCTGTATTATTCATTCCACATTCCCATCTACCCCTGATAACCTTTTATTCCCATGCCTAACAAGAGCCTATCTACCTCCATCTTAAAGATATTCAATGACCCCACCTCCACCACCTTCTGAGGCAGAGAATTCCAAAGTCGCACAACCCTCTAAGAGAAAATAATTCTCCTCACCTCTGTCCTAAAAGGGCGCCCCTAATTTTAAAGCAGTGCCCCCTAGTTCTGGACTTACACATAAGAGGAAACATCATTTCCGCATCCACCTTGTCAAGATTATTCAGGATCTTATATACTTCAATCAAGTCATCCCTCACTCTTCTAAACTCCAGTGGAAAGAAGCCTAACCTGTCCAACCTATCCTCGTAAGATAACCCACTCATTCCAGGTATCAGTCTAGTAAACCTCCTCTGAACTGCCTCTAATGCATTAACATCTTTCATTAAATAAGGAGACCAAAACTGCACACAGTATTCGAGATATGGTCTCACCAATGCCCTGTACAACTGAAGCATAACATCCTTAATTTTATGCTCAATTCATCTCGTAATGAAGGATAGCATTCCATTAGCCGCCTTAATTACTTGACTCATTTGTGGAGCATAGAAGCAGGGTGGAGGGCATTTAGGAACTTAAAGGAGCTCCATCACTAGGGGGAGGTGGTGGTGTAGTGGTATTGTCACTGGACTAGTATTCCAGAGGCCCAGGGTAATATTCTGGGGACCCGAGTTTGAATTCCACTATAGCAGATGGTGAAATTTGAATTCAATAAAAATCTGGAATTAAAAGTCTGATTTTGACCATGAAACCATTGTTAAAAACCCATCTCGTTCACTAGAGTCCTTTAGGGAAGGAAATCTTACCTGGTCTGGCCTACACGTGACTCCAAACCCACAGCAATGTGGTTGACTCTTAAATACTCTTAAAGATACAAAACAAACAAACAATTCCCAATGGACTCTGTTTGCTCCACCCTTACAGGTCGTGTGTTCCAGAATTTAACAACCCTCTGTGTGAATTTTTTAAATATCATTTCCTCTCTAGTTCTTTTGCTGATTTAAATCAATAACTTCTGATAACTGACCCACTTACCGGAAGAGGCAGTTTCTTCCTAATTTTTCTATCAAAACCCCTTTTGGTCACATCTCCTAATATATCTAGATATAAAAATGTCCTGCTTCAAAATATCTCCCTTACTTTTTCTTAAATGCCGCCTGAACAAGGGCAATCAGAGATAGGCAATAAATGCTGGCCTAGCAGTGATGCCCATATCCCATGGCTGAATTTAAAAAAACTAAAATCACCTACTTTCACCTCCATACCATCATCTGTTCCTGTCCTTGGCCTCTGTTCATCTGCTGCTGAAACCCTCATCTATACCTTTGTTGCCTCTAGATTTCACTATCCCTAGCTGGCCTCCTATCTATCCACCTTCATAAACCAGATCACATCCAAAACTCTGCTACCCATAAATTAACTTCCAAGACAAACCTTCAGACTTCAAGCATTTGGTCACCTCTCCTAATATCTGCTTATGTGACTTGGCGTCAAATTTTATTTGATATTGCTCCTGGATGTGCCTTTGGACATTTTACATTAGAGGTGCTATATAAATGCTAGTTGTTGTGATAAGGTCATGGAAAGATGGTGCACAGCAGTGGTGGAGACAGTGATTGAACAGAAGCAGTGTCTCAGAGGTTAGAAGACACTCTGGTTTCCAGAATGAATGAGAGGGAAGAAATACAGATGGGATCAAGCGCCTTGCAGAGATTCTGAACTTCCTTGTTTTGAATTTACTTAGATTTTATTAGAATAATAGCATCTTACAGCACAGAATCAGGCCATTCAACCAATCTTGCCAATGCCAGCTCTATGAAAGAGCTGTCTAATTTGGTTCCACATCCACCCTTTACTCCACAAACCTGCAAATTAGAGCTCTTCAGTACATTTCAAATTGCCTTTTGAAAGTTCTATGTCAACAGGTTGATAATCAGACTGTTAATTAGTCCAACACATCTCCATGGTTCCCCAAAGGAACAAAAATGTTTGTGAAGATGCAAAACAAACAATTTCCAATGGATTTTTTTGCTCCACCCTTGCAGGTCTTTTTTCCAGAATTTAACAACCCTCTGTTTTTAAATATTATTTCCTTTCTAGTTCTTTTGCTGATTTAAATCTAATGCTTCTGCTTACTGACCCACTTGCCAAAAGAGGCAGTTTCTTCCTAATTGTTCCTTCAAAACCCCTCACAATTTTGAATGCCTCTGTTAAACCTCCCGTTAACCTTCTCTGCTATAACTGAAGTTTGTCATCCTTCTTTAAGGCCTTAATATCCTTCCTAAAGGATGGTGCCTAGAAGTGTTCACAGTAGACTAACTGAGGCCTAAATAGGAATTAACATAACATCCTTGTTTTTGTATTACATTCTCCTATTGATAAAGCTAAGTATCCCAAATGTTTTCTTAACCTTTATCAACTTGCCCTACCATCTTCAAAGATTTTTGACCATGCACTTACATATCTCTGCTCTACTACCCCCTCAAAATAGATTATACTGCCTCCACTTGTTTTTTAACCCCAAATTTCACACTTATCCACATTAAATAATGTCTGCCCGTTTCATCAGTTTGTCTATGTCCTTCCAAAGTCGGTTACTATTCTGCTACTTGTTTGCTAAATTTCCAAGTTTTATATCATCTGCAAACTTTGAAATTGTACTCCTTCATATCCAAGTCCAAGTCATTTATATGAAAGAAAAATAATGGTCCTAATACTGACCTCTGGAAGTTCCTATGATATATTTGTCTCCAGTCAGAAAAATCTCTATTCAACAGTACATTCTGCTTCCCATCCACTAGCCATTTACATACCCAAGTTACCACCCTCCCTTTAATTTTACGTTCTTCTATTTTCTGACTAAGTCTGTTGGAGAAAATTTTGGTTCATTCAGGTCATCATGTCAGGCAGACAGTTGTCATGTGAAGTGACAGCTTTTGGATTGATGGAGGAGGTGAAGCTGAGTGTTATGTATTGTGCGAGCCAACATCATGTTTATATAAACTTTTATATTCTACACCTCTTTCCATTATTCCATTAGCAATTATAATGGGGTTATCCACTTGAGGTGTTGACTTGTTTACCTGGCCCCACAAATCCCTCTGCTTTTTTCATATCACAAGCTATTCTTTAAAGTATAACTTCTACTTTTCTGAAAATCAAATTATGCTATCTTGCACTGGCACTGAATTTGATCTGCCACTTTTATTCCATTCCACCACCTTATCAGTTGCTGACAGCTGCCGACTTATCACAGGTTGTTTAAAACCAACAAACACCAACAGCCTATATATCCTGGCGGGTATCGCTCCTCCTGATATAAAAAGAACAGTAGCCAGCAAGAAAGAGCGACTCCGTCAAACATCAGATGCGAGGCACCCTCTACATGTTCATACGCCTACACCCAGTGGCCTAAAGTCATGGAAGAGCTTCATGAACAGTGTTGTTCCATTACAATCAACCCCATCTGAAGCCCGCATTGCCTTGTGGAAAGACCAGCTCGCCAGTCTCGAACAACCCCCAACGATGGAAATTCTACCGGATGAAAGCCTTCCCCCAGGAGCTAATTGCAACTGGGCAAGCTGGAAGTGCCTTAACAGACTTAGGACTGGTGTAGGTCGTTCAAAGGTGTCACTAAGTAAATGGGGATATACAACTTGCCCGACAACTTGTGAATGTGGAACTGAGCCACAGACTATGCAACATCTCCTGCAATGTCTATCACTAGAGGAACCCTGCACTGTTGCAGATCTTGCCGAATTCAACAACAAGGCGCAAAAATGTGTCCAGATCTGGCTGGGCCATGTATAGACTGTCCGTGGACACGATAAGAAGAAGACCTTATCAAACCCTTTACAGCTTCTTTAGATCCTCAGAATTATCTACCATATTTCCTATGTTGGTATCTTCAAATTTCAATTCCATTACCTCTAGCCTTATATCTAAATCATTTATGGACAGCAGCTATCCCAGAACAGAACATTTAAGGACATTTCTCCCTACCTGTAACCAATCTGAGAAACTGCCCTTAACTCTTACTCTGTTTTCTCCCTTCTAACCAGTTTTAATTCCTTTTTTCACTCTCCACCATAATCTGTAGCCTTTAATCTTCTCCAGTGTGGTATTGCCAAAGGCTATCTTTGATTAAGTCTATGCACACTATAACCAGTGCAATTCCCTTGTCCACCACATTTGTTACCTCTTCATACAATGTTTTGCAAGTATCATCTTTCTGTGATTGCTTGGTATTGCTCTACAAGGGGAATGAGGAAGCAAGTTGTATGTTATTGATGAGTGCACTGATGGTAAAATTGGAGAGAAGCTATAGGCCTGATGGGCAAGGGCTCAGTTGGGAAGAAGGCAGGAGGGAGGTCACAGCGATTACACAGTTGGTCTCAAAAATAACAGAACTCTTGATACATTTGCACAATAAATGATACACAACTTTCATGTTACATGAACAGAATATGTCTCATCCATTCCAGGAGCAAACCAGTCTCCTTCTATACGTGAAGGAACTTCACAAGCTACAGGACGGTAACTGACTGCAGCAGTCCACTGATTGATGATTTAGCCTGTGATGAGAGGCTTTGGACAGCAGGCTGCAACCTCCAACCAGAAGGGCAATTAGGGCTAGTAGGCACATGGAAACACAATAAACTCAAAGTTCCCTTCCAAGTCACACACCACCCTAATTTGGGCGGATATCGCCATTCCCTCAGGGTGGCTGGGTCAAAATCCTGGAACTCCCGACCTAACAGAATTGCTGCAGTATTTCGCTCAATCGGCTGTAACTGTTCAAGAGGAAGGTTTGCACCACCTTCTGGACAACTAGGGATGAATATTAAATATCAGCCCTGCCAGCCACGCTCATAATCCCAAGAAGTAATTTTCAAGTCCGTGTTCACCTTCTTTCAAAATACGTATTGCAGAAGACATTGTTGGGTGGGGAAGAAGAAAAAACTCAAATTCCAAAACTTCCTGTTCCTCCCTCTGTGTTCAAATCAGCGAGGCATTCCCCCTGAGGCTTCTAAGAGAGAGGCAGCACAGTGGCGACAGAGTTTGGGGAGTGGACTATCTATCACATGTCTGAGCACTTCCGAGATTCGTGCAGAGGAGTACAATTTAGCTGGCAGGTGGGTGCACTTATTTACAACCGGAAAGAAACTTCTAAGTGTTAAGTCTAAATATACGCTCCTAGTTTATCAGCAAAACATGATTAGATTTCTAAATTGAAATGTAAAAAGACGGCACAGCTGGTAATTTGGTAATGCTCCATTTACTTCTCCGTCTAACCTACACAAAGGGTGAAGTGTCATGAAGATTCAAGAGCCGACTGTTTCTAAATGTTATAGGTGACGTTAACATTTTTCTCGAAGTAAATATTGTTTGATTAATAAAGTGTCTGAAGTTAACTAATTGAACAACTCCTGTGTAATAGAGTAACTCTCCAGACCGCAGAATGGCGCAGAGCCCTCTAACCACCCACATACTCAACACAGCACAAGGCATCCCTGCTACTCATGTCGCTGTCAGTGTTTTCAGACTGGAAGACAAGGCATGGAGAGAGATTACAAGAGGGTAAGTCAGATCTAAACATTAGCGGCTAAAAGGAAGATTCGGTTAAAGGAGCACATGAGAGTAAAATCAGTTATTTGAGTTTTTTGTTAGGCTATTTGATCCCGCTTTTCCCTTAGTGCGGTGGAGTGATGGAAAGACACAACAGGAGACCTAGAATTATCTGTCATTATTCCACTTGCTAAAAGGGAAATTGCACCTTTACTGTTTGTGCTTGTTCCCTAAAGAGACATGGCTCTGTGTGCTGGCTTCCCATTTCAGTAAATCCTAGCAGTTTCATGAAAAAAATTCATACATACTGCTATCAGGATAAAGATTTAAAACGGTGCTGTTTTGGTTTGATTCAGATACATCACTTTTACACAACTAAATGTTATCTGATAGCAAAATCATACTGCCATTAAGAGATTAATTGGAGTGAACTCAACAATTGACTTCAGGGATGTTAGCCTTCCGGAATGGTGCCTGAACACACTGTTTTCAATTGTATTTATTGGAATGCAAAGGCTGCTGCCTCCCAGGTCTCCTCTAACAGGCAGCAACTCCATAGTAAACATGTTGGACTTGCTTAAGGCTGAAACCTCTTGGTGGCCTTACCATGTCTAGCAGGTTTACTCTGGGAATGTTGCTGGTTGTACAGGATCCACAATCAGAAATGCAATAGAAAAGTGAAGAGCTCATTCAGCAAGTGGCAGAAAGATATTCTACCTTTTCTTAAAAAAAATCAGCAAACTAATTCATAACTGATAATTTACCTGCCAATTAGCCCTTTAAACTTTACACATTCTGAATTTAATTCTGACTGCCAGTTCATCAATCCTGAATTGTATTTGGCAGTTTCTGGACACTGGCATGGACAGTGTTCTTGAACATTTTAAGATTCAGCATTTGGCTCTAGGTAGCCATTGACACATCGACCAAACCATCGTCCTCCAATGCTTCTTCATTGTCCAGCTCAGTGCAATTGCCCATCTCTCACTTTCACTCTCACTTATCTGATAGTAGCCAAAGCATCTGAAGTAAAAACTTCCACTCCCACTCCTGATCAATGCCCTCAATTCCCCAAGGAACTATCGTTGGCTCTCTTATCTTCCTCATCCACGTGCTGCTCCTTGGCAAAACGATTTTACATGTGGTATCAACTTTCACATGTACACCCAGCTCTATCTCTGGACAATCTCTTGTCAATCTTCATTGTCTGCTAGATGGCTTGTGCAATATCCAGTTTTGCTTCAGCTGCAATTTCCTCCAATTAAACCTTGGGAAGACTAAAACTACCATCTTCAACACCCATCATTTCCACCACATCTATGTAACTCCCCAGCCACAATCTCAGTTTGAATAAATGTTTGCAACCTCAGCATCCTATCGTATTGGACCACAGACTGAGCTTCCAACCCATAGTCTGTCTGTCATGATGACTACTTCCACTTGTAACATTGCTTCCCCCTGACCCTAATAGCCCACCTGCTGCTGAAATACTGATCTAAGCCTTTGCCACTTCAAGATTCAACTAGATCTAAGTTCAAAGCCAGCCTCTGTCCTCCAGGATCTGGATGGCAGCATGGGAGAAATGTAACTAGGGGAAGGTGGGGGTGCGTCAGTGTCTCAAAGCCTTGCCGATGTAGTTTAGATTAGTTTTTTTTGGACACTCTTGCTGGTATTGAGTTATTTGTTAGAAATGTCAAATAAAAAAACATAATGTCAAAATAAATCTTCAACTCATCCAAAATTCTACTGCCTATGGCCTATCTTGCACTAAAGCCTCTTTGCCCCATCCTCACTGAACTATTTTGTTTTTAGGCCCCCAATTCCTTACATTTGAAATTCTCATTATGCTTAAATCCCTTCATTTCCTTGTCCCTCTAGCTTGCCAACCCCCTCCACTGAATTCTCCAGTTCTCTGACTCTGGGTCCTTGTGAATCCCAAACCTCCATTCACCCTTTATTGGTGGCCCCACTCTCTGCAATTGCTGCCTTAATGTTACAGAGTCACAGAGTATACAACACAGAATATCATCCTTTTAAAACCTTTCTTGTTACCCATTGTGACTAGGCTTTTAGTCACTTGACCTAATATCTCCTCCTTTGGCTTGACATTTATTTTTATTTGCACCTTTTTGATGCTGTTCTATGTTGAAAGTGGAAGTTATTGGCAGTTTTAACAAAAATATTTTTTGACATATCAGGAAACCATAATCAAAGAACCAGTTTCTTGTCACTGCAACTTTTACCATAGTTCAAATACTATTGACAAAAATGAGCAACAGTGAACAGTAGCTTAATGTGCACTGTTTTCTCCACATTTTGTTCTTTAAAAAAACACCATTGTGTAAATGATAAAATGCCATTGGGTGATGCTTGTTTAAGGTGGAAGGGGGAAGTAATTGAGGCAAAATAATATTTCAAGGAGTCATCCCACAGAAAAAAATGCCTTCAGAAAAATGTAAGCAAATGTTTTGACTGCACTATGCAATTCTGTGTCTGCAGGGTTACAAACTCAGATGGCAGGTGCCCAGGTCTGCTTACTTCAGAAACCTTTGTTCCTGGGATATACAAGATGAAGTTTGCAACAGATGAGTATTGGCAATCGTTAAAGATGGCCAGTTTCTACCCATACATAGAGGTAATAACTGCACAAAATGTTGTGTCCAAGACTTTGGGCAGGATTTTCCACATCTGCCCTCTGCCCAGGATCTTCCAGTCCCGCTGCAAGTCAATGGACTTCTGGCTGGGGCACTGCCTCACCTGTGGCGGGTCCCACCCGCGACGTGGCTGGAAAATCCCAGCCTTTAACTCTCTGCATCAACAGAAACCTTGCAATACAGGAAAAAAGTGAAATTTATTTCTAATACACAACACTTACATTAGAAGGCAATGAATTATGTCTCTTCAAATACCTCTTCAAATAAAGTTAATGAAATAAGCATTGTGATAAGATTCTATTGTGTGACTAATAGAACCATCATGAGTACATTGTAATGAGGTGCATTGCATCTATCTAGTTGCAGCAAATGCTTTTGTAACTTTGGAATGGTCTTTGGAGCTTGATTTTTTTGCTGAAACAATTTATTTATTTTACAGGATAAGAGTTTGAGGTGTATATTTAAACAATTTTATAGGGATAATTTGACTTTTTGTGTGATAATATAAAACGGATAGGACTGAATCACCAGCCCATTTTACATCTCCCCATACACTTATTTCCATTTTGCATTATTGTACAAAGTCAAAATTACCTCCAGTGTTCCAAAAGCAAGGAATCTCTGACTGGAGTCTATAGCTGATCCTGTCTTATTTTGTTCTCACAGGTTGTTTTCAACATCTTGGATGCAAGTCAGAAGTACCACATTGCTCTTCTCCTGAGTCCCTTCTCGTACACTACCTATCGAGGATCCTAAGTGCCCTAACCTGCACTAATGTGGACTACAGATTCACTTTTAGATCCTTTATAATGAAATGTCACCATGCCAGTGCTTAGGTTTGAGTAATTTTTTTTTTAATGGGATGGGGTGTATGATGTTTTATTTTGTTACTCTTTAGAATAAAACAACTTGAGATAGAAATTATTGATGGATTCAAAAATGGAATATTGGCCTTTTTCCCCCCAACGGGGCTGAAAAAAATGAAGTTATGCTTCACTTGTATGGAACACTAGTTAAGCCTCATCTGCAATACTGCGTTCAGTTTTGGGTACTGTACCTCAGGAAGGATATATTGGCCTTGGAACGGCTGTTGCACAGATTCACCAACATAATACTGGGGCTTAAATTTTGAAGACAGGTTGAATAAACTTGGTTTGTTTTCCCTTTTGAATAGAAGAATGAAGGGTAATGTGATCAAGGTGTTTCAAACGTTAAACGGATTTGATAGGATAGATGTGCAGAAGCTATATCCTCTAGTGGTAAATGAAAAACAAGGCAGCATCATAAAATTAGAACTACGCCAATTAAGAAGCTTTTTTTTTATACACACAGGTTGGTAGATCTCCCTGCCCCCAAAAGGCTATGCATGCCAAAATGATTGGAGTTTTCAGGAGTTGGATGGATTTTTGTTAGATAAGGGTAAGCCATGATTTAATTGAATGGCTAGACAGATTTGAGTTGCTGAATGAAAAATAAAAAATACCTGGAAAAACTCAGCAGGTCTGGCAGCATCGGTGGAGAAGAGTACAGTTGACGTTTCGAGTCCTCATGACCCTTCAACAGAAGGTTCTGTTGAAGGGTCATGAGCACTCGAAACGTCAACTGTACTCTTCTCCACCGATGCTGCCAGACCTGCTGAGTTTTTCCAGGTATTTTTTATTTTGGATTTCCAGGATCCACAGTTTTTTGTTTTTATATCTGAGGTGCTGAATGGTCTATTTCTGTTCCTAACGTTCCTAGATTGAATGTAGTAGCAGTAGTAAACTGCAGAGACACAGATGATGAGGGCAATTTCTACCTAATCCCCCTGTCAGGTAATTGATGATATTGGGTGCAATGCTGATTTAATGACACAATGGAGAATAATATTTGATGGGATACACAATTGCCACTCCACCTGATCCCATGGGTTTCTGAACCAGTGAGTTAAAGTGACCCCCAGTGTCTTTTGATTTCTGTTGTGAAGTTATCTGAACTTTTATGCGGATTCCAGCTATTTATTCTGCACCACCTATTATTGAATTCATAGTATTTTTCCACTTAAGCTAATTCTTTACATGAATCATTTACTGAAAAAGAAATGTGTGAGATGCTGCTTTCTTCATTCTGAAGAATCTGTTCCTTTTCCACTTTGTGGCACGAGAATTCAATGAACAACGTCACACTGTCCTTCTCTTTGTTGATATTAACCTCCTTCTGCTTAGTAATTTGTCAAAATGTAGTAATGTAAAAAGATATTAATGTTTTCCAAAACATAAAAGGATTGAGTAATGAATAAGTTTTGAAAATAAAGCATCTCTTTTCTTGTATTGTGTGGTAACTGTTATTCTATGTTTGTAAGTGAACATAGTATTGAAATCAACAGAAATTTGATCTTTTAAGCAGGGGAAAGCTAGGCCAGTATTTATTATCCACCCCTAACTGCCCTTGAAAATATGTTGAGCTGCCTTCTTAAACTGTTGCAGTCCATGTGGTGTCGGTACACCCATGGTGCTGTTAGGGAGGAAGTTCCAAGAATTTAACCCAATGACATTGAAGGAGTGGCAATATATTTCCAAGTCAGGATGCTGGGTAGCTTAGAGGGGAATTTCCAGGTGTTGGTGTTCCCATGTGTCTGTTGCCCTTTTCCTTCTAAAGGGTAGCAGTTGTGGATTTGGAAGGTGCTGTCTAAGGAGCCTTGGGTGAGTTCCTTGATTATTACCCCAGTAGTTTCTCCAAATGATGGATTGTGAAGATTAGATTGAGCTATGAGTTGTGTAGCTGGAAGCCTAGCAACAGTCACTAATTAGATTTGCACATAAATATTGATCACTTATGGTGAGGTGTTGGAGGGCATGACTTATTGTGCAAGATGGGATGGCGGAAATAGAAGAAAGGCTTTACAAAAAATCTTGAACTTCTGAAATAACTGAACAAAATTTGATTTTGTTTTTTGATAATTAATGCAGCCCTCAAAGGATTTATGAAAAGTTCTTATTTAAATAGAAATCTGCAGATATTCCTATTTCATAATTATTGTATCTGGAACATGTTAACTTATATTTTAAATAGAGGCAGGCTATAAACTCCACCAGTGAAGCAACTAATGCCTAGTGTATATCTTATGCAGATGCTTCTTTTCCTCAACACTGATCGAGATCTCCTGCAAACACCATATTTTTAATCAGATGATTAGATCCTTTGCAGTGACGTTGCTTATGGTGATTTAAAAAAAAATCAGGTTTCCCTCAGGCAGGGCCTAAGGTTGAGTAGAACTTGGGCGATGAGCAGAGTCTAAAATGGATAAGCAGCAGAAAAGCTTCCACAAGTGTGGTAGGAATTTAAAAACAACCTGTGTGGGGCTGAAAATTTAAAGCAGTGGATCTGAAGACTGAATTTGATGCAAGAGACAGAAATTGTGATTGTGTCTGGAAATTGTAAAGAAAAATGGCAACTAAGAATGAGTGTTAAACTTGGAGGTTGGTGGGGCAATGAACAGGAGAGGTAAATATTTGAGGGGAAAATAGCAAAAGCAAAATTGCCAAGATGAAAATGAGCAACTTGCCACAGCACCCCTAATGATACAAGGTCTAGATATCCAGCATGAGTGTTAAAAGTAATTGAAAAGGCCATTACAAAGTATCTCAAAATTACATAAATCATGACAATGGAGAGTAGACAGAAGAAATGGAAGAATTTTAATATTAAATTGACTATAGTACTGCTTATAATTTGAGGAGCATAATTCTTTTTGTGCACATGATTATACTGGAGTTATGAAGACAGAATTTAGAAGCTTGCTGCACAAAGTCACCTGATAACCAGGTGGACCTTTTAAAATGTTAGTTACATTGAATGAAGCAGAGGGAGATGACACAGCCAGAAATTATTGCATATCTACAAACAATGTAGTGACTGCTGGTGTTAACAGCAAAAAGTTGTGTTTTGCATTTTTGAAATTAGAAGAACATTTATTCTGATATACAGGAATCTAATCAGACCCTACTATGATGAGGCAAGTGTTTTTTTTAATCTAAGTGTATATTTTAATTTTTTTTAAAACATTGCAAAATCTCAAGCCATTAAGTATTTACAGACTTCATTCATTTTTACTATTAAAAAGACATCTCCTGAACAGGTTTTCAGAGAACTTTGTATCACATCATTATTAGGAACATTAGCAACCTTATTTATTGGTAACCAAGTGTTCTACATATCATTAGGAAGGTGTAATTTATAGCCCAGACCTATGTCGATGCAGCAACCAGCCCAGCTGGGCCCTGACCAATCCTCTGTCCACAAAAGGCAGTCTCCAGTGGTTTGAATCCTAGCTCATCTACTGGAATTCCAAATGCAGTGAGTTTTGCCTCATATGTTCGCAGCAAATCGTTGTGAGCCTGATTAAAAAGCAGTGTCAAATCTTATTCCATTATCCGATGGAAAACATATGCTTATAGCTTTACATTTAAAGTATCTTTTCCATTGCAACCATTTATCTACAACAAGGCATAGTCTTTACGAAAAGGTAACAAATGGACTCATTCAGTTAGTGCTCTCAGATTTCTAATTAATGCCTCAAAGCACGCTATATGCAATGAACTACTTTGAAGTGCAGCAACTGTTATTTTGATAACAGTAGATTCTCACAGAGGAGTGAGATGAATGACCATTAATTTGTTTTGGGTAATACTTGTTGAAGGGAATGTTGGCCACAATACCCACTCTTCCTCAAATTCTACCATGGATTTTTAACATTTACCAGCATCAGCAGAATGTGTCACAGATTTTATCATCCAAAAACTGGCACTTTCACCAGTTTAGCAAACATTAGCCTAGCATGTAGACTCAGGCCTTGAATCAAGAAATGGACACCAAGGTGAGATTATTTCCAGCTGAGCCATTTGTGAATGTGACCTGCCAAAAAAATTATGTAATTCTTGTATCTTTTGAGGACTTCCAAATTTAAAAAAAGTATCACCCCTTTAATTTAGGCTTTAGCTATCAACACATTAGTAAACAAACAGTCACTGAGGTACTGGCCATTATTACCAACTGGCTTTCGTAGCTGGGAGTTAATTAATCCCTGTGGTCCTCTTTTATAGCATATGCAAAGCAAATAGTTTCCGACTAGTTGGAGTACTATTAAAAAGAAACACATTTTTCAACAAGTGTCTAAAAATCTGTGTATAGCTATTTGACGGTGTATCCAAAGGTGGTGACAACAGGCCATAGACCTGGATATTTCCTATGGCGGGCGGGCTGGGCACGGAGCTGATCACTGCCCGCAATTGGCTGTGCGCTGCCATTTTACGCGGATTGGCCAATTAAGCCCTGCCCAGCATAACATACAGCAGGTCTGCGCTACCTGAATGGGAGGAGGGAGAGACGGGGCCTGCGCCCTTTTGCGCGAAAGAGCACAGCAATCTCCCTGAGGCACAAAGCTGCCTCGGAGATTGAATGGTTATGAGAATTAATGTGGAATAGATTTAAAAATTTATTCAAATGTCCCCTCATGTGTTTGTAAAAGGTGGGAATATTTATATAAAAGCTTCAGGAAACTTCATCCCACCAGTGGATGAGGAGGTTTCCTGAAAAACGTGAAGGCCGCTCGGGTTTTTCGCCTGCCCGCCAACCTTAAGGTTGGACGGGCAGCATTCTGAACTACTTTACTTCCTTAATAGGCCGTTGACATTTCAGCGGACGTGCAGCCGCCAAATGAAATATCGAGATGACGAGTAATGACGTCAGGACACATGCCCGACGTCATCACAGGTCATTTTACACGTCGGCGTGTCGGGCCCGCCCCTCCATGCCAACTGGAAGATTCAGCCCATAAGAGTAAGAGTTATACAGCCTATCGTGTGCATGCTGGCCATCTAATCCCTTTTTCCAGCACTTGGCCCGTAGCCCTGTGGCATTTCACGTGCTCATCTAAATACTTTTTGAATGTTGTGAGGGTTTCTGCCTCTACCACCCCCTCAGGCAGTGAGTTCCAGATTCCAACCACCCTCTGGGTGAAAGAATTTCTCCTCAAATCCCCTCTAAACCTCCTGCCCCTTACCTTAAATCTATGCCCCCTGCTTATTGACACCTCCGCTAAGGGGAAAAGTTTCTTCCTATCTATGCCCCTCAGAATTTTGTATACCTCTATCAGGTATCCCCTCAGCCTTCTCTGCTCTAAGGAAAATGACCCTAACCTATCCAATCTCTCTTCATAGCTGAAATGTTCCAGCATAGGCAACATCCTGTGAATCTCATCTGCACCCTTTCCAGTGCAATCACACCCTTCTTATAGTGTGGCGACCAGAACTGCACACAGTACTCCAGCTGTAGCCTAACTAGCATTTTATACAGCTTCATCATAATCTCCCTACTCTTATATTCTTTGCCTTGGCTAATAAAGGCAAGTATCCCATATGCCTTCTTAACCACCTTATCTGCCTGTGTGGCTGCCTCCAGGGATCTATGGACATGTATACCAAGGTCCATCTGGTCCTCTGTGCTTCCTAGGATCCTACCATTCATTGTGTATTCCCTTGCTGTGTTAGTCCTCCCAAAATGTATCACCTCACTTCTCAGGATTAAATTCCACTTGCCACTGCTCTGTCCATCTTACCAACCCGTCTATATCATCCTGGAATCTAAGGCTTTCCTCCACACTATTTATGACACCACCAATTTTCATGTCATCCGCGAACTTACTGATCATAGCTCCTATGTTCACATTTAAATCTTTAATGTACACTGCAAACAGCAAGGGTCCATAAGACCATAAGACATAGCATAAATTAGGCCATTCGGCCCATCGAGTCTGCTCTGCCATTCAATCATGGCTGATAAGTTTCTCAACCCCATTCTCCCGCCTTCTCCTCATAACCTTTGATCCCCTTACCAATCAAGAACCTATCTATCTTGGTCTTAAATGCACTCAATGACCTGGCCTCCACAGCCTTCTGTGGCAATGAATTCCATAGATTCATCACTCTCTGGCTAAAGAAGTTTCTCCTCATCTCTGTTCTAAAAGGTCTTCCCTTTACTCCGAGGCTGTGCCCTCGGGTCCTAGTCTCTCCTACAAATGGAAACATCTTCCTCACGTCCACTCTATCCAGGCCTTTCAGTATTCTGTAAGTTTCAATTAGATCCCCCCTCATCCTTCTAAACTCCATCGAGTATAGACCTAGAGTCCTCAAACACTCCTCATTTGTTTCATTTTATTCCTGGGATCATTCTTGTGAACCTCCTCTGGACCCTCTCCAGGGCCAGCACATCCTTCCTGAGATACAGGGCCCAAAATTGCTCACAATATTCTAACTGTGACCAGAGCCTTATAAGGCCTCAGCAGCACATCCCTGCTTTTATATTCTAGTCTTCTCAAAATAAATGCCAACATCGTATTTGCCTTCCTAACTACCAACTCAACCTATAATAATAATAATAATATAAAAACAAAAAACTGCGGATGCTGGAAATCCAAAACAAAAACAGAATTACTCAGCAGGCCTGGCAGCATCGGCGGAGAAGAAAAGAGTTGACATTTCGAGTCCTCATGACCCTTCAACAGAACCTTTTGTTGAAGGGTCATGAGGACTCAAAACGTCAACTGTACTCTTCTCCGCTGATGCTGCCAGACCTGCTGAGTTTTTCCAGGTAATTCTGTTTTTGACTCAACCTGCAAGTTAACCTTAAGAGAATCCTGGACTAGGACTCTCAAGTCCCTTTGCACTCCAGATTTCTGAATTCTCTCCCCATTTAGAAAATAGTCTATGCCTCTATTCTTCCTACCAAAGTGCATGACCTCACACTTCCCCTCATTGTATTCCATCTGCCACTTCTTTGCCCATTCTCCTAACCTGTCTAAATCCTTCTGCAGCCTCGCCTCCTCAATACTACCTGTCCCTCCACCTATCTTTGTATCATCTGCAAACTTAGCCAGAATGCCCTCAGTTCCTTCATCTAGATCATTAAAGTGAAAAGATGTGGGTCCCAACACTAACCGTTGTAAAACTCCACTAGTCACCAGCCGCCATCCTGAGAAGGACCCCCTTATCCCCACACTCTGCCTCCTGCCAGACAGCCAACCTTCTATCCATGCTAGTAACTTGCCTCTAACACCATGGGCTCTTATCTTACTGAGCAGCCTCCTGTGCAGCACCTTGTCAAAGGCCTTCTGGAAGTCCAAGTAGATAACATCCATTGGCTCATTATCTCCTCAAAGAATTCTAACAGGTTTGTCAGGCATGACCTCCCCTTGATGAAACCATGCTGACTTTCTCCTGTTTTACCATGCACTTTCAAGTATTCTGAAATCTCATCCCAGCACCGATCCCTATGGTACACCACTCGTCACAGGCTTTCAATCGCAAAGACAATCTTTGACCATCACCCTCTGCCTCCTGCCACTAAGCCAATTTTGGATCCAATTTGCCAAATTGCCCTGGGTCCCACGGGCTCTTACCTTCTTGACCATCCTCCCAATGCTGGACGTTGTCAAAAGCATTACTGAAATCCATGTAGACTACATCAACTGCACTACCCTCAACTACACAGCTAGTCACCTCCTCGAAAAATTCAATCAAATTTGTTAGACATGATCTCCCCCTGACAAAGCCATGCTGACTATCCCTGATTAATCCCCGCCTCTCCAAATGGAAATTAATTCTGTACTCAGAATTTTTTCCAATTGTTTCCCTGCCACTCACTGGCCTGCAATAACCTGGTTTATCCCTACAACCCTGTAGTAGTTTTCTGTCGTTGTTGTTTGCTGTCATCAGACTTTGACAGGTTGTTTTATCAGCACATTCAAAATGAATGTTTTGAAAAAAGCCATCCTGTATTATCAGTTTTATTCTTTCAAAATTACAGACTTCTAATAATTATTCTTTGGACAAAGTATAATTTGTATTTTGTGAGAAAAATAAATATTAAAGCTAGTTAGGGGAGGAAACCTGTCAAAGTCTGATGACATCAAAAAACTTTTCTCTCTCTTTAGGTGCTAAACATTGTCCAGCTTCAATATGTAATAAGTACATTAATTACTGCAAACTTGGTGATGTACAATTTATTCAAAAGAGCCAGTGCAGACTCAATAGGCCGAATGGCCATCTTCTGTGCTGCACTATTCTGTGATCCTATTAAAAACCTGGTATTGTGTTTGGGGTTTTCTTTCCTTTCCCTTTTTGACCCAGTATCACCACTTTTGGATACACTGTCAAATAGCTGATCACAGAGTTTTAGACACTTATTGAAAAAGTGTTTCTTTTTAATAGTAACTCTTTAACTAGTAGGAAACTATTTAATAAAGGTGTTTAAAATCATGAAGGGTTTAGATAGGAGTTAATAAAGAGAAAAGGTTTCCAATGGCTGAATGGTTAATAACCAAGTACACAGATTTAAGGTGACTGACAGAAAATCCAAAGGCTACACGAGGAGAACCTATTTTTATGTAATGTGGCGGGCGAGTGGAACTTACTAATGCTAAAAGAAAGGAGTAAGATATTGGTCTCTTGAGACATAATGCACTAGCAGAACCCAGTTTCACATTTCATTCATACCTTACAAACCCGAGCCAGTTCATACTGTAAGTCCTTTATAACATTGTTCTTGGAGTCCAGGACATCCTATAAAAGAATCAAACATGTAAGACATAAAATATATTCTACATAATGTAATCACAGTTTGTATTTGTAGTTCAAAACTTCAGAAGCAAGTTTATTTTTATTCATGCTTGGAATGTGAGTATTGTTAGTAAGGCCAACATTTTTCGCCCATCTCTAATTGCTCAAAGTGATGGTGGTAAGCTACATTCTTGAACTGCTTGTTGCAGTTTATGCTGTGTAGCTACACCCACAGTATTTTTTTCTGTAGCTATTTGATATAACTATGTAGCTTGTGGCAACATTTCAGAGGGCAGTTAAAAGGTAACCACATTGCTGTCATCGGATTTCGTCACTGGAGTCATGTGTAGGCTAGACCAGGTAAAGATGGCCAATTTCCTCCCCCTGAAGGATATCAGTAAACCAGATAGGTTTTTCCAATAATCTCATCGTAATGGCGACCATGGAACTGACACTAAAATTTTATTCCAGATTTTAATAAATAAATTTAAATTCCTCCAGTTGCCCTAGTGGGATTTAAACTTGTATCATCAGAGCATTAGTCCAGGTCTCTGGATCACTAGTCCAGTAACATTACTAATATGCTATTGTCTCCCTAAAGCAGTTTCACTTCACCTTGAAAGAAGTCATCCTTATATTTCATACGAAGTTATAATTTATTTGTTCATTATAGAACTTGATCATTAAGAAAAAATTGCATTTACAACATTTCCCAGGTCTTCGAGACACCCTGGAAAAACTACACCTTGCACACTCCAGAAAGAGGGGTCAACCTAGGCATTAGCCTGGACATTACAGAACGGTTGCAGATGAACTACAATGGAGGTGTGAGGATGACACAAGCCAGGTGATCATGACATACCATGATAGATCTCCGGGTATGAGTAGCTACAAGCAGTAGCACATTTCACCCAGTTGTATTCAGATGTTGAGTGGTCTAAAAAGTAGTCCTTAAAGGGCCCACTAGAGGTTGATCAAAAAACAGCCCAGTGGATTTAGAATTTTTATTTTTGTGCACTCAGGAAAAGTACGTGGGGTCCTCCTGTGTTGACAAGAAAACTTCAGGTCAATAACACCTGTTTGAGTACTCCCCCCCCACCCCCCCCAAACCCCCTTCCCGATTGGGATCACTTTCTCCCTCCAAACAAACCTATCACCCAGCTCAAAGGCAAGGCAGGCTAACTTCCTACTCTATCACAACCAGAAAGACAAAACAGGGTGCACATTTGGTGCCCAAGTTTGGTTTAGGCCTCACGCTGGCAAAAATAGGTGGGCACTGCAGCTGCTCTGTGCTTGTTTCATGGAGTAATCAAATTGCTCAGCCTTGGACTCACATTCCTAGCCTATCAATGCAAATGAAAGATGCTGACTTTTATTTGACCATGTTACCAAGGCTCCAGAAGTAGTTATGTCCAAATGCAGCAAGACCTGGACAATATCCAGGCTTGACCTAGAAGTGGCAAGTAACATTCGTGCTACACAAGTACCAGGCAATGACCATCTCCAACAAGAGAGAATCTAACCATCACCCCATGATATTCAATGGCATTACCATCACTGAATCCCCCACTATCAACATCCTGGGGGTTACCATTGACCAGAAAAGTGAACTGGAATGGCCATACAAATACTGTGGCTACAAGAGCAGGTCCAGAGGCTAGTAATCTTGTGGCAAGTAATTCACCTCCTGACTCCACAATGCCTGTCCACCATCTACAAGGCACAAGTGAGGGGTATGATGGAATACTCTCCACTTGCCTGGATGAGTACAGCTCCAACAACACTCAAGAAGCTGGACACCATCTAGGACAAAGCAGTCTACTTGATTGGCACCCCTTCCACAAACATACACCCCCTCCACCACCAACACACAGTAACAGCAGTGTGTACCCCATCTACAAGATGCACTTCAGAAACTAACCAAGCCTCCTTAGGCAGCATCTTCCAAACCCACAACCCTCTAGAAGGACAATGGCAGCAGATACTCACCATGTTGACTTGGAAATATATCACTGTTCCTTCACTTTCACTGGGTCAAGATCATGGACTGCAGCGGTTCAAGGCGGCAGCTCACCGCCACCTTAAGGGCAATTAGGGATAGCCAGTGACGCTCACATCCCGTAAATTAATTTAAAAAGCCAGCCAGTACAATGTATGAGGATTTTTAAAAAAGTTAAGCTTGACATTTTAAGAGGTTTTTTATGCAAGGATAATAAATGTACACCGAAATAGTATGATTGTGATATATTGCCATTTCACAAATTAATTTGTTTATTTATCCTTTTAACTTATATGTGGGTGTGTATAGCCTTATAGTTCTGTATTTTATAGCTCCTTTAAGGATGCACTGAGTTTTCCAATTGTATCCCAACCTTCAAGCTACAAAAGAGTCAACACACTATGACAAGGAAAGAGAAAGAGAACACAAACCTCCAGTTTGCGAGTGATCATACTAAGTGCAGTTGGGTCAAGGTTAGAAGCAGCGAGGACCTCATTCAGTTGTGCTTCTTTTTTCTCCAGACAGTCAGACAGTGCACAAAGTTTCTGCTCAAGGATAATGTTCTTCATGCCAGTCTTCTGCTGAACCTCCTGAATGGCTTTGTCAAATTTGTTATACAGATCATCCCGCTCTTCTTGAACCTCAGTTTTAAAAAAACATAAGACATTAGGAATGTTTAAAGTTAGGCAGAAAAAAAAATCCATGTCAGTTCTATTAAAAGCAATTCACATGTTGCTAAGTTGAGTGGATATTGGAAGGCATTTTGAAATTATAAAGAAAAATTACTTTTTCACTATTCTGAATACAGATTGAATTATTTCTTGTAAAAATATCAGATTAAGTGTTACGTGCATTATACCCAGTCAACTAACTATATATTTTATAAAAATCATAGAAACAGACATGTGCTAACCACCCTAGTTCTATAGTTGGCTGTATGACTTGTTCATATTTTTTGGGAGAGCTAACAAGTTGGCTTTCATTTATCATATACAACTGATGAATGAATTTTTCTATTCCTCTTTTGTCTCTAGCAATTATTCTTCGACATATTTCATCTGTCCTAATTCCATGCTCTTTATTAAAATTATCATTTGCATTTGTCTTGCTGTCTCTCTCTTTAATTTATCTTGGATTTCCTGGTACCATCATTGTGAAAACATTTCTCATTGATTTTTTAAAAATTAATTCAGTGTTATGGCATGGTTGATGATAAATGCCAAGCTGCCCAATTTCAAGAGGGGAACTTGAAACAGCTGCCAAAACATTTTTGCAATTTGTATAGTATGAGAGGTTCTGAAATCAGGAAATGATGTCCCCAACTACATGTGATGATTTTACAGTACAGTAAATGTTTAGTAAAATAAAAGAGGGAAAAAAAAACACAATTACACTTAAAGACAAGAATGACTTCACATACCAAACATTACTTTAAAACAGTTCTACAAGATCTTAACTTAACTACCCTCAGAGCTAATAGTCCCCTTTTCTGTTCAGCAACTATCCTTGTAGATTTCAAAATCTATAGAATTCCAGTAATTTTTAACCACGCAGTGCTTTTTCCTTGGGGTGTCCTCTAAGGCTAACAGCAACTGAGTCTCCAGGTCTGGCCTTGTTCACACTGTCTTCTGGGAGTTCTGACGCTACCCTGTTGTCTTCTAGGAGATCTAAGCAGCTACCCCCACCTAGGCTTCAGTATTTCCTTAAATGCGCTCCTTCCCTTTGATCTCTCTACTGTCTCAACCAGTCTCTTCAGAAATGCTTTCTTCCCAGAACTGATTAAACTTGTTTCTTTACCCTAGCTCTTAGGCTTATTAAAAACAAACTTACCCTATCTTTACCTTACCTACTCCTTTTTACAACCTGCATATATTCCCCTTTGAACTAAAACAACTCAATTCAAAACCACTCCTATTATTGCTTTATGTAAAACTCTGAAGTTCCTCTTGGTTCATTAACATATCAAAACCACTTCTTATTGTTGATTCTGGACTTTTGCAGTCACTCTGCCTCTTATTCCAATTACCTTATTTACAACAGTCCATCTTCCAGTACATAAGAAATATGACACAGTTATTAAAAGAAGGAAAATATTACAATTTCTTGTTCTTCTTTACACAGGATGTGGATGGCGTTGGCAAGGCCAGTATTCATTGCTCATTCTTCATTGCCCTTAACAAGGTGGTACTGAGCTACATTCTTGAACCACTGCAGTCTGTGTGATGAAGGTTTTTCCACAGTGCTTTTAGGAAGGGAATTCCAGGATTTTGCCCAATGATGAAGGAATAGCGAGTTATTTTCAAGTCAAGCTGGTGTGTGACTTGGGCTGGAAACTTGGAGGTTGTAGTGCTCCAATGAGCCTGCTGCCCTTGCCATTCTAGAGATGGCAGGTTTGGAAGATGTTGCTGAATAAGCCTTGGCAACTTGGCTGTAGTGCATCTTGTAGATATACACACTGCAGCTTCAATATGCGATGATGGAGGAAGTAAATGTTTAAGGTGATGGATAGGGTGCCAATGTAATTTTGTCAGGCTGCTTTGTCCTGGATGGTATTGTAATACAGGTAAGTGGAGATTATTCTATCATACTCCTGACTTTTTTCTTTGTTCTTTCATGTGATGTGGAAATGGCCGGCAAGGCCAGCATTTGTTGCCCATCCCCAATTGCCCTTGAACTGAGTGACTTACTAGGCCATTTCAGAGGAATTTAAGAATCAATCACATTGCTGTGGGTCTGGGGTCACGTGTAGGGAAGACCAAGGAAGATTTCCCTCCCTAAAAGGACATTAGTGAACCAGATGGTTTTTTTACAACAATTAATGATAGTGTCATGTACTGAGACTAGCTTTCAATTCCAGATTTTTTTTATTAATTGAATTTAAATTCCACCAGTTGCCATTGTGGGATTTGAACCCATGCCCCTAGAACATAAGTTTGGGCCTCTAGATTACTAGTCCAGTGACATTACCATTAAACTACCATCTACCCATGATTGCCTTGTAGATGGTGGAAAGGCTTTGGAGATAGTTGCTTGACACACAATACCCAGCTAGTATCCTGTTCTTGTTGCCACAGTATATACATGTGGCTGATACAGTTAAATTTATGGTCAATGGTTAAACCCCAGGATGTCGGTGGTGTGGGATCTAATGATGGTAATGTCACTAAATGTCATGGGGGCTTGAACTCTCTTGTGTTGAAAATGGCTTTTGTCTGGCAAGAATGTTACCTGTCACTTAGCAGCCTAAGCATGAATGTTGTCCAAGCCTTGCTGCATGGAGGCATGGAGTGCTTTATCTGAATAGTTGCAAATGGAATTGAACACTGTATAATCATCAGCAAACATTCCGACTTCTGACCTCGTGATGAAAGGAAGGTCACGTGATGAAGCATCTGCAGACGGTTAGGGCTAGGACACAGCCCTGAGGAATTCTTGCAGTGAATTCCTGGAGTTGGGTCTCCAACAACCACAATATTCTTCTGTTGTGCTGTGTATAACCCCAGCCAGTGGAGATTTTTCCCTGATTCCCAGTGACTTCAATTTTACTACAGCTCCATCATATCACACATTTTTTAATTTATTCATTCATGGGATGTGGATGTCATTGGCAAGGCCAGCATTTATTGCCCATCCCTAATTGTCCTTGCTTCAGAGGGCATTTAAGAGTCAACCCCACTGCCGTGGGTCTGGAGTCACATGTAGGCCAGACCAGGTAAGGACATTGGTGACCAGATGGGTTCAAATGCAGCCTTGACATCAAAGGTAGTCACTCTTACCTCAACTCTGGAATTCAGCTCTTTTGTCCATGTTTGGTGAAACGTTGAAATGAGTTCTGGGACTGAGTGGTCGTAGTAGAACTCAAACTGAGCATCAATAAGCAGGTTATGCTGCTTGATAACAATGTTGACGACACTTCCATCACTTTATTGATGACTGAGAGCAGAATAATCAGGTAGTAATTGATCGGATTGGATTTATTCTACATTTTGTGGACAAGGCATACCAGGGAAAGATCCACTTTCTTAGGTAGATGCCAATGTTGTAGCTGTACTGAAACAACTGGTCTAGAGGCACAGCTAGTTATGGGGCCTCATCTTCAGCCATGTTATTATTGTCAGTGCCCACATCCTTTGTTGTATCCAGTTTACTCGAGCCATTTTTGATTATCACATGGAACAAATTCGTTTAGCTGAAGTTAGGCTTATGTTATGATGGGGACCTCAGGCAGAGGCCTAGATGGGTCACTCATGTGGCATTTCTGGCTGAAGATAGGTGCAAGCACTTCAACCTTGTCTTTTGCACTCAAATACTGGGCCGCACCATTATTGAACATGAGGATGTTCGAAGATTCACCTTCTCCCATTAGTTGTTTAATTGTCCACCACCATCTAGAACTAAAAGTGGAAAGACTACAGCTTTGACCTAATCTGTTGGTTGCCTGAATATTTAGCTCCGTATTTAGCATTCTGCTTCTGGTTTTTAGCATGCATGTGGTTTTGTCTTAGTTTCATCAAGTTGGCATCTTATTTTTAGGTACCCTGGTGCTGTTCCTAGCATGCTCTTCTACACCCCTCATTGAACCAGATTTGGTTCCCTGGCTTGATGGTAGAGTGGGGGATATGCCAGGCCATGAGGTTACAGATTGTGGTGGAATACAATTCTGCTGCTGCTGATGGCCCACAATGCCCAGTTTTGAGCTACTAGATCTGTTCTGAATCTATCGCATTTAGCAGGGTTGTAGTGCCAAACAACACAATGGAGAGTGTATTAAGTAAGAAGGTGGGATTTTATCTCCACGAGGACTAAGTGGTGGTCACTTGTACAAATACTGTCATGGACAAATGCACCAATAACAGGTAGATTGGTGAGGACGAGATCAAGTATGTTTTTCCTTTCATATCAATTCTCTCACCACCTGCAACAGATCCAGTCTGTCAAATATGTCCTTCGGGATTCAGCCAGCTCTATCAACAGTGCTGCTACCGAGCCACTCTTGGTAATGGACATTCTATGCCCTTGCTGCCTTCAGTGCCTTTCCAAGTTTTGTTCAATATGGAGGAGTGCTGACTCATCAGCTGAGAGAAGGCAGTAAATGCTAATTAGTAGGAACTTTCCTTATCCATGTTTGACCCGATGCCATAAGGCTTTATGGGGTGCAGAGTCAATGTTGAGAACTCCCAAGACAACTCTTTCCTGACTGTATATCACTGTGCCACCTATGGGACAGGATATACTCAGGGATGGTAATGGAGTCGTCCAGGACATTGACATAATCAGATTCATATCTTTCAGACAATGTCAAGCTCTTGCTTATTAGTCTGAGCGCCAGCTCTAATTTTGGCATGTCCCAAGATGTTTGTCAGGAGGACTTTGTAGGGTTAACTGGGCTGTGCCTTTTTCATATTTTGCCCAAATCCAATATCTGGGTCAATGTCAGGTGGTCCATCCATTTTTTTTTATTGTAGCAGTTGTCATAGTGGTTTGGTACAACTGAGTGGCTTGCTAGGCCATTTTAGAGGGCAGTTAAGTGTCAACAATATTGCTGTAGGTCTGGAGAAGTAATTAGCCAGATAAGGCAAGGACAACAGATTTCCTTCCATAAAACAGACACCAGTAAACTAGTTGGATATCCAGTAGTTACATGGTCACCATTATTGATACTAGCTTACTAGCTTTTTTATTGAATTAACAATTTAAATTTCACAAATGTTATGGTGGGATTTGAACTCTAGACCACTGTATCATTAGTCCAGTCCTTTGGATTACTAGTACAGAAACATAATTATGGCTTTTGCCATCTTTCACGGTATGTTCCACTACTAAAATTCCTAATTGGCATCATTATTAATCTCCCTATTTTTAAGCTGTCCAAACTATAAATCTGGGATCCTCTCTCAAAAGGCTGTTGATGCCAGAACAAATTGATCTTTCAAGACTGAGGTAAGGGTATCATGGGGAATTGAGTTAGTGGGTAAATTGCGTCGAGGTACAGATCAGCCATGGTAGAGCAAGCTCGAGGCTGAACGGCTTACTTCTGGTTCCTACCGTTTGATTTCAGTTCACAACCTGCCACAACTATCACCTTTGCAATTTCTCACCACAGCATTAGAACACATGACTTTTAACCAAGCAGGATAACACCTGCATTTTTGTGAAGTGCCTCCTTTCGTGCATGAGGTCACAACTGTGCTTTTAACATTGGTAGTTTGGATTCCATCTGGTGCAATTCAGTAAGTATTTTTGTTGTAACCTACCTTGCAAAAGCGCTGCTCCAGTACTTCGTGCTCCCATCTGAACTGCTTCATTTCTTTGTCCATAAGTTTAAGCTTTGCTCTAGCTCGCTGTGAAAAGAAAAATCAGATTGTATGTTACCATAATGGCATCAACAGTTAACTGTTGCATTCTCTTCCAATGGTCTGTTGCCTCCCACCTTTTCCATTAACTCAAAGAATGCGCTATCCAAGGTGCAGGCATTTTAATAAACTGGGTACTAACATGCTTTCATTTTTAGCTGATGTGAGTGTACATGGTTTTTCCTCCACAAGATGGAGCTGTGTTACTTGTGGAAGGCTGTTAGGCTTATAACTACTAATCCTACTATAACCTTACAGTTGTAGTACTCAGGTATTTGGGAGGAAAGTGGCTAACCAGGTATATATTTTTCTCCCCTAAAGTAAATAAAATACATCATGAACCTTTACCACCAAAACTGATATCTATTGTGTAGCACATTAATAGTATTACTATAACTAAATATTTTTGGCAGATTTGAGACAAAACATGAGTGATACTCAAAAACAATGCCACTCCCCTCCCGGATAGCTGTGGCAGGAAATGATAATCACCAAGGAGGAAGAACTTATAACCACCTCCACTTGACTTTCAATGGCATTAACATTGTCTAGTCCTCCCCATCAACATCCTGCAGGTTCATCACTGAACAGAAACTCAACCAGATAAGCCACAAATGCTGTGGCTACTAGAGCAGGTGAGAGGCTCGCTGTTCTGCTGCGAGTGGCTCACCTTTCGATTCCTTAAAGTCTCTCCACCACCTACAAGGCACAAGAGGAGAGTGATGGAACATGCTCCATTTGTCTAGATGAGTGAGCTACAGCAACACTTAAAGGCCTCGCCACCATACTTGACAAAGTAGTCCATTTGATTGGCAGTTCATCCCCTAGTCTAAATATCCATTTCATTCACCATCGACATACCATGGTTGCAGTACACCTTATCTACAGGTTGGACTGCAAGGCTTCTTTCACAGAACCTCCAAAACCCGCAACTTCCAGTAACTAGGAGGAGAAGGTCAGCAGGTATACAGGAACACTATTACCTCAAGCTCCCCACCATCCTGACTTGGTATAGATAACAACAATTTGAATTATATAGCATCTTTAACATAGGAAAAGATCCCAAGATGCTTCGCAGTCAGGTAATCTGACAAAAATTAACACTGAGCCAAAGATGATATTAGGATGACTGAATAAAAGTTTGGTCAAAGAGATAGGCTTTGAGGAGGATTTTTAAAGGATGAGAGAGATAGGGAGAGAATTCTACAGTTTAGGCAGCTGATAGTATGGCAAGGACAAAGGGAGTTGGGGATGCACAGGAGGCAAGAGTTGAGGATTGTTGGACGTGAGGAAGTTACAGAGATAGGAAGGGCAAGAGATCATGGAGGGATTTGAACCAATGAATGTCTATTTAAAATTGGTGGACTGCAAGCACAAGGGTGACAGGTGAGGTGGATTTGGTGCATGTTTGGATGCAGGGAGCAGAGTTTTGAATGATCTCAAGTTTACAGAGGATGGAAGATAGAAGGCGAATGAAAAGAGCATTGGCCTAATCAAGCATGGTGGTAAAAATGATGGTTTAAGCAGCATTTGCACTGAGACAGGGGTAATGTTACAGCTGCTGATGGGAGTTGGAGGTGTCAGTGTTGTAGAGGATACAAAGATTGGAAAGGCAGCACAAAAAAAATTGAAAAGGAAAGACTAGCATTATATAGTGACTTTCACAACCACAGAATGTCCCAAATCATTTTTCCGTCAACAAAATGTGCTCACTGTTGTAATGTAGGAAACGCAGCAATTTGTCAACAGCAAGTTCCCACAAATTGCAATGTGATAATGACAGTTAATCTGTTTGTGATGTTTATTGAGAGATAAATATTATCCAGGATACCATGATTATTCCTGCTTTTCTTCAAAATAGTGTCATGGGATCTTTTACCTTCACCTGAGCAGGCAGGCAGGGCCACAGTTTAGTATCTCCTCAGAATGCTTGCACCTTCAACATTGCAGTGCCCCCTCAATACTGTAATGGAACGTCAGCCTTGACTTTTGTACTCAAGCAGCAGGGTGGTACTTGAACTCATGATCTTCTTACTTAGATGTGAGAGTGCTACCAACTGAGCCACGGTGTAGGGTCAAATAGGACACCAAAGTTGTGAACAGTGTGGTTCAGCCTGAGAGAGTGGCAGCACAGAGCAGTAGAGGGGTCAAGAGGGGTGGTGATGATGTAGAGATCAGTGTTGGTAGTGTACATGTGCAACCTGATGTCTTGACTTCAGATAATGCTGCTGAGTGGCAACATGCTGACGAGACATTAGAGGGAATCAAGTATAGGTCCCTCATTGACTCCAGAGGAAGTAATGCAGGGCTGGGAGGGCCATGACTGAAAAGGTAAGAGCAGAACAATGTATGCTCAGCTGCACACAGAGGATAGGCGAGAACAATGGTGCAATCAACATGTCAAAGATGCAGACAGATCAAAAAGAATGAGGAGGGAAAGTGAACCATGGTCACAAGTACAGAGGATGTCATTTGTGGCTGATTAGATTCAGTGCTGTGATAGAGATGAACACAGATTTGAGGCGCTCAGATATGGAGTTGCAGGAATAATGGACACAGATATAATAGACAACAATACGCTTAAGGACTATGTGGAGGAAAGGGAGTTTGATTTCGGATAATAATTTGGACAATGGGGTCAAGTGAAGGTTTTTTGAGGAGGGCAATGATGGCAGATTTGAGAGAAAGGGAAAGCATTTATGTCAGCTAGAAAAAAGTCAAGAAGAGAAGGTGGGTGGTCAGCAACTTAGTAGCATTAGGATCAAGCAAGCAAGAGGTGGGGCTTATGGACAAGTTGACCTTGGTGAGGGCACAGGGGAAATAAGAGAGAAACTAAAGATACAACTTTGTACTTAAGGCAGGGGGTATTTTGGGGAGTATCTTGGCTTACTGGGAAATGGAGAGGGAAAGATGTGCAGAGACAGCTGAACAGATGGTCTCAATCTTAGCGGCAAAGATGTCTATAATCTCATTTGTTATTGGAGATGTATCACAATTTCTTCATTGTTGTGAGGTCAATATCCCTTTGTGGGACTATCTTCACCACATGGACTGCAGTGTTTCAAGAGAGCCCACTGACAACATCTCAGCCAATAAGGGTATGCAATAAATGTCAGCCTTGCAAACATCACCAACACCTAATCCCAAAAATTAATAGAAAATAAAAAAAGTTGCATATGTTTTTTGGTTAAACAGACATGGACTTCCTCCAAGAATTTTACAAACAATTCTCTAGTTTTGGCAGAGCAGTTGGGGAAATGTTAAACTATTGTGCATCACAGCTGTTATAAAGCCAAGCTTTATATCGAAAATGACTATGCATTTATTGGGCTGAAAACCACCAGTTAAGTCTTAAAAAAACTGGACAGCAGCATTATCGTAATAGTAACTTAAAGTGACTTAAGGCAGCAGTTGGTAAGATGGCTGAATATTTGCGTCACTGTATTTTATAATTTCAAAGCCATTAAAATGGAGGCAGACTGTCTAGAAAAACCTATCAGAGACAATCACCTTGAAGGAGTATGAATGGCTCAGGAGATAGTCCATTCACAAGACAACCAGACAATCACCCGTGTATTCAACTAGTGGGAGTGAAAACCATTAGACAAAATCACTTTGGACAATGGGACTCTGGCTGAGAAAGGAACTTGCCCAGCCATAATCTAATCATGCCTAAATCATGGGCCTGGAATCAACTTGCTATGACCATGTTTGGGTGACTGGTCAGATTGTTAGAGGGGATCATGTGATGAGCCAACTAACCCCCTCTTTTGTGTTTATAAACTGCTTTTCTCCAGGCCACAGAACAGAGACACTGAAGCAGTACCCGAGTGGGTACTCTCACTCTCTCACTTTATCCATTCTGCAAGCTTGAGCCCTGCTTGTTGTTTGACCATTCACACAACACAGGCAGCTTTTTAAGACGCAGTAGCTGCTGTCTCTAGAAGAAAAGAGAAATTGTTCGTCAACATCTTTAAATTGTCTTGATGTCGAATCCAGAGACTACCGAGCCCACTCTGAAACCATCCAAGCCATCAATCTTCAAGATCTGAGTACCACTGGCTTTTATTGGACTTTTAAAACCACATGACCTGTCCTCCCACTTTGTAACTTACTTGTGTGTGTGTGAATCCTTGAATGCATGTGTGTGTGAGAGAATTAGAACATTTTTAATTATTTTTACTTATATCAGGTGTTAAGTAAAATAAATACTACTCTTTCTCTTTCAGCAACTTTCAAGGAAACCTTGTGTATGTGTGCCTTTTACAGTCACAGCACTTAAAACAGTCAAACACAAGTGTAATCTTTTTTAAAAAAAGCCTGTTCCCACCAAACAAGGAGTGGGAAAAGAGGGGAGTCACTCAATGTCTCCTTGACAATATTAGAAATGCAGGTCCCTTTTAGGCTAAACTAGGACTCGCTTCAGAGTGAATTGAGAGGTGCTGCTCATTGAAGCTTGTACTTAAGAGGTAGGTTTCTCCTCAGTGTGTGGGGTGGGGGGGTTTGCTTCTGGACTGGGAAAGGGTCCAGAGGGAACAGTGGAAACTGGTATTTGTATTGAACTATAGTTTGACAATAAAACAGTTGTGATTCACAGAATGTCTTCTGCTGCTTGATTCAGTAAATGGACATCCATCTTTAAGGAACTCCTACCTTGTCGTAACACAGCACGTGTCAGCATAAATACCAAATGAAAGTTACAACCAATATAAATCAATAAAAATTATTGGTCGCATAACCAAAACATTTCTGATACCAATAAAGGTCAGTAAATTCAAGCTGTTGTGCGCATCACTTAGCTGCTACAATACTTACTGAAAGAAAACCTTTATCCTGTTCATAGTTGGCCAATAATTTACTAAGTCTTGTCACCTCTTCCCGTGCCTTCTGCAGTGGTTCTATCAGACGCTTATTCTGAATCTGAACCTCAGATGTTTCTTTTTCCAGTCGTTCTTCTTTTAACTTCATCTCTTCGACTTGTTCCTGAGAAATTAGAGCAAAACCTGAAGATCATAGCTAGCTATTAGAAACCCTGTTCACAAAAATCAAGACTAAATATGGAGTAAATCAACCACAAAAAATAAGAATTGTATTAAACATCTGTATGTACTTATTAATATCAATGTGAAGGAATATAAGGTACTAAAATTTTGTGCATTTAAATAGTTCAGTAAATGACATCACTTAATTATTTTACTTAGCATCAACAAAGATTACTGTTAATACATAAGCAAGCAGTTGGCACTAAAGATTTGCAGAACCAACATCTTCATACATATCAGCTATCTCATCCTATAATGAACATTTAGAGTAAAAACAAAAGAATGAAAGCATCTAGTAAACAGCATACTAGATGGTCAAGAGATGAAAGTCTTTATGTTAAATTAATACATTTTGGGTACACAGGAATATTAGTGCCGGAAAATAAAAGATTCAAACATGCCCAGCTCAGTTACAGCATAGCCAAATGGTCTCAACAGGTAAGGTTTCTATTAGACCTATGGAAGTTGCAATTAATGGAATACAGGAAAGTCTGGAAGCAGCCACAGGCAGAATAGTTTAGGTTCCTATATTTTGCCCCAAAAACCCCAAGGGTCAGAGGAACAACCCCATATTCTACTACCCCTCTATGCAAAATTGACAATTCTCTGACAATGTGAGCAGCCTTATGCCCTAGGAATCACATTCATTCAAAGCTGCCTAAATCTATTTCTTTTAGGTGCTTAAAGCCACCACAATGAATAAATAACTTGGTTTGATTTAACCTCAAATCCCAAAGCTGACAAGATAGTGTACTAACCCAACATGGTATTAAGTTCCCTTGTAGAAACTCAGCTATTATTTCACTCAGCAAAGTGTGAAATACATGTGATTTTATTTGCACCCTTGTACTAACATTTGAAGCATATCTGTTTAATAACATGGAATACCCTAACCTTCAATGAGTTAATGAGTGCAAGGTTGTTAAGAGTAATGTCATTGTAGTAATTTTTAATATCACTGAACGCTTTTTCATGGTTTTTCATCAATGCGTTGATCTGACCATTCTTTCTTTCTTCAATTTCATGAATTTCTGTTTTTCTTTTCAATTCCATCTCGTCACGCAGCACATCCATCTTCTTTTGATACTTGGCTTCGATATCTGAGTGTGGTGAAGACCCAATTAGAAGATTTTCTCACAGAAAGTGACACAAATTATTCAATGCAAAAGAAAATAGCCTCTAGTTCTTTCACTTTAGAAAATGCATAATGCAATTTTTTAAAAAACCACAGGACTTAGACAATAGGGCTCGAAATTTCCTGGATTGGCGGGGGGAGGGGGATGCAGAGGGAAGGAGTGAAACTTGGGCAGCTCCCCCAGAGGCCGTTAGCAATTTGGCCTGGATCAGAAGTGATCAGTTTCCTGAGAAAGCCAGCATTTGTATTGGAAAACATTAAAAATGGGCTGAAGGCGATTGAAAAATGAGAAGCCCCTCTATCAGAGAGAGAAAGTTGTTGCTCCAGTTTTCTATCTCATTGAGGAAGTCACCTCCACAGTCACATGCCACCCATCTCAATGACCCCATGCTTGGAATTTGGGATAGGGTCAGATGTCTGACATGCTGGCAGAGTGAAGTCCTGCTTTGTCATGTTTCCAACAGCAGCATGGTCCTAAAAGTTCTAAAAACATTAATTAGAAAATGCGAGAAAGCAAACAGATTTAACATCAAACTTATGCTTTTCTCCTCTATTCAAAGGGAGTCAGAATAGTAGGATTTGTTTACATTTAAGATGGGTCCATTCCAAGATGGGAAGGACCCAGCGGCAATGACACAGCTAGTTTTTGTGGAGCCTGAAGAATCACTCCCGCTCCTCACAAATTCTCAAAAAGTAAATTAAGGCTTACATTCTGGGCTACTGTACAACTGAACCAATGGCTGAAGCCATGTGGAGCAGGCAAGATGAATGCTTCACCCAATTAAGTTCTAAGACAATGGAAGCCCTGTGTTTGTCATCAGACCTAAATTTGTATATTAAAACAGTATAGCCTAACCGAGATGATGCTCCAATCACCCAGCAATCAATCCTTAGGAAGACAGCATTGACCACACGATTGGCAGGAATGAGGCAGGAAGACTTGCCAAGGTGCCAATAGCTGTTTTTGCTGGGAAGAAGGTCTCAGAATGTCCCCCAATATCACTTATTCCATGGCATAGAATACTCCAAAATGTGTTATCCAAATATTGATTAGTTATCACTTATATATTCTCATCTTTTGCCTTGGCAGCTTCCAAATGTATTAACAAAATTCCTTCCCTCTAACAAGCAATTTAAGACACATACCTTAGTTCTTCAAATCAGCTTTTGTATTTAGTGGGAATCAGGATTGATAGCTTTGACTATAACAATTTTCATTTTAAGATGTTCCTGTGGGCAAAAGCCAGACTAACCTTGTGTTTGTTTCTCAAAATCATTCCACAATCTTGTAATTTCTTCGTCATTTTTCTGTTAATGAATATGAAAAGAAATCTTAATTAAAAACTCACGGGAGCTTTGATGAAGGGCATACACACATTGATAGCCTTGCTATGGGTTCAGGTTAAGGTTCTACACTTACTAATGGAGTTGTGGGGGTTTCCAGCATTTTCTCCTTTAATTCAGATTTCCAGAATTTTCAATATTCTGATTTTATCTAATGATATACATTAGAGTAAACACCTTTCAGTTAATCTTAAAAAGGCTTTCTATTGCCAAAATGCAATATTTTGGAGAAACTATTTCATGTAACTACCTTCACTTGATCTGTCTGCAACCAATAATTCGTAGTACAACATACTGGAGCATTATTAAAAAAGAATATAAAACATATCAACCTCTGTAACCTTCTGAAGGAATGGTGCTTAACACAGAAGAATCAAAATAAGGGAGGAAACCTAGCCCCCACCACCACCACCCCTATACCCCACTACAATTCAGAGTAACAGCCATGTTTTAGGCAGGAAATCCTTGGCCCACTGTGGCTACTTGTCCAAACCTCCCATTACTTTTCTTACTGCGATTCTAGAACTAATAGCTCTGAATCTTAACTACTAACAGAAATCTATCCAGTCCGTCTTTAAACCTGCTGTGGCTTCTGTTCTATCACCCCATTGGTAGTGTATTCCACATTTCTATCAATTTCCTAATGAATCAAATATTTCCTACATTTTCATTTTCTTTTGATGCCCTTAAACTTAAACTGGGTTCCTAGTTCTCAAATACTCTGCTCAACAAAAGAACTTCCAGAATTTAATTTCTCAATAATTAACAACAAATTTAAACTTACATACCTATGTTTATATTGAACAATATTTTGTCAAAGTCATTTAGAAAAATCAAAAGTACAAATGACCCCAAAATTGTCCCCTATGGAATACCAATGGCAAGTAAATTCCACTCTGATATTTCCCTATACGCCAGTCCAGCATAATATTGTGTCATCTATCCACTGGCTTTTTTCCCCCCACTTTGTCAAGGGTAATTAGAGATGGGCATCAAATACTGGCCTTGCCAGCAATGCTCACATCCCCAAAACAAAAAAATTAGGCTGACATGCAGGACTATGTCAAATGTCTTTCTGAAATCGAGGTAGGTAATATCTAGTACTTTATTCCTATATTAAAGATAAGCACCTTCAGTTAACCTGACTTCATCTTTGTCCTTAGATAAACGTACCAGTTTCAAAGTTTTCACCATGTTTTCATTGGAAAGCTCCTGTTCTTTCAGTTGCACCTTCAAGTTTCTGATATTATTTTGTATAGCATGCTCCTGGTCACGATGCTCTTTTTGTTCCAGTTTCATGGCTACTGTATTCTCTGCCTTCAATTCAGCAAGGTTATTCTGGTGTTCATACAACAAGTGTTTGACTTTCTGCTTGTAGACCTGCGGAAAGAAGAAATTGCAAACTATCATAAGGGAGCTAGAAAATAACTTAAAATTTAACAAAAAAAAAATCCTATTTAGTAGAAATATCTTCTTCCTCATGAACCCCCAATATTTCTAAATCAGTAGTGTAGTTTCCCTCCATCTCTGATGAATTTCCTGGGGTATAAATAAGCAGTTCTGACAGTGCCCAACATCCCTGTGTGTTTGGAATGTGTGGAACAAAATACAAGATAAAGGAAAAATTGAAATTTCTAATAAACTATTTGCATTTAGTCTATTAAATCTGACACCCATGCATTATAAACCACTTATGTCAAAAACTTGTACCTTTTATGAAAACGTTCTGGAAAACAAAACAGAACTCAGGCCACCACTGCTCAACTAGTGAGTTGCTTATTCTCAAGAACGCACATTGCATGTGGGGTACTTGGAAAAGTACTCGTGAATATTTATTTAGATCTTGTAAAAGATGTGCAACGAAGAAAGATAAATCAATGCAAACTGCAGACAGGGTGACTCTATAGTGTCTTACATCTTTTCACAGGCTGGGAGCACAATTTATCCAATTGTGTTTCAATTAAAATAATTTCAGTAAGGGTGACTGGGTCATGGAAACACTCTGGGTTGAGTTAGAGAACAACAATAGATGCAAGATTCTGCTGCGAGCTGGTTATAGGCTCCTAATAATAGTGATCGTGATTAGTGCGGCACGGGGGTGGGGATGGGGGCGGCTGCCGGTGTATATCATTTGAGAGATTTTGAGAAAATGAGAGATTTTAATTTCCACGTTAAGTGGGAGACATAAAACATCTCAAGCAAGCATTGAATTTCTATAATGTATTTGGGACAATTTTCTACAATAACCTATTCTAGAACAAAGGGAGAATAGACCATACTAGATTTAGTGAAGAGTAATGAACCAGAATTAGTTAACAATGTGGCGGGAAGGGAGCATCTTGCAAATAGTGGCCTTAAGATGATTGAATTTGATATTTGGTTAAAGGAGGAAGAGGGAAGAGTCTCAAGTCAAGGTTTTCGGTTTAAGTATGACAAACTTAAAACGAATAAGAAATAAATTAGCTACACTAAACTGAGCTGAACTATCGGCTTATCTATTAACAAACTGTTGGAAATATTCAAAGATTATATATTCAATATTTTTAGAATGATACAAAACCAGTACATAACTCTAAGACAAAGGTTCCACTTTTGTAATTAATGAAGTAAGAGACAGGAGCAAGCTAGAAGGCTTACAAAAATACTAGCATAAGTGGATATCAAGTGGACATCAAGTGGACTGTTGTTTTTTATAGATTTCCCAAAAAGATACAAAGGAAGTATAAGAGGTTCAAAAGGTGAATTTGAAAAAGGACTTGCAAAGGACATGAATGTTTTTTTAAACCATATTCCGAGGAAAAAAAGAGTGGTGAATGGGAATGTGAAGCTGTTAAAGATAGATGTAGGACAGACTACAATAGGTAATAAGGAAATAGCAGACTTGCTAAAATTGGTTCAGTACTTTGTATCATTTTCACAGTGGAGGAAGAGAACAAATTATGGACAATGCAGGGGTACCTAAATACTAAGTCAAGGAAGAAACTTTGTGGATTGAATATAAGTAAACAAAATGGTAATGGGGAAAATACTGCGGCTAAACATACAAATCTCCAGCAGAGGCTGGTTTCCACCCGATGATATTGAAAGAAATAGGTGAAGTTGTTGCATATGCATTAACCATCATTTTGCAATGATCTTGAGATTCAAAAAATGTACCTTTGGACTGGAAAATTGCTAATGCCACTCTATTACTTAAGGAGGAAGTAGGAAAGGAGATTCCTTTTCTTTTATTCGTTCACAGGATGGGGGCATTGCTGGCTAAACCAGCATTTATGGCCCATTTCTATTTGCACTTGAGGTGGTGGTGGTGAGCTGCCTACTTGAACTGCCGCAGTCATGTGGTGCAAATACACCCACAGTGCTATTAGGGAGGGAATTCCAGGATTTTGACCCAATGACAGTGGAGGAATGGCAATATATTCCCAAGTCAGGATGGTGTATGGCTTGGAGGAGAACTTCAAGGTGGCGGCGTTCTCATGTGTCTGCTGCCCTTCTTCTGGATGGTAGTGGTCAAGGGTTTGGAAAGTGCTATCAAAGAAGCCTCGGTGAGTTGCTACAGTGCATCTTGTGGATGGTACACACTGCTGCTACTGTGCATCGGTGGTGCAGGGAGTGAATGTTTGTGGATGGGGTGCCAATCAAGCAGGTTTGTGTGTCCTGGAGGATATCAAGCTTCTTGAGTGTTGTTGGCGCTACACTCATCCAGGCAAGTGGAGAGTATTCCATCACACTCCTACTTGTGCCTTGTAGATGGTGGGCAGCCTTTGGGGAGTCAGGAGCTGAGTTACTTGCCGCAGGATTCCTAGCCTCTGACCTGCTCTTGTAGCCACAGTATTCATATGGCTGGTCCAGTTCAGCATCTGGTCAATAGTAACCCCCAGGATGCTGATAGTGGGGGATTAAATGATGGTAATGTCATTGAATGTTAAGGGGCAAAGGTTGGATTCTCCCTTGTTGGAGATGGTCATTGCCTGGCAATTGTGTGGCGTGAATGTTTCTTGCCACTTGTCAGCCCAAGCCTCGTGTTAGGAAATAGAGACAGCTTAAGTAAGTTATATTTGTATTTGAGAGTGTTAGGAATGAGTGTTAGCTTTAAAGTTTAAGTTTGATTCTGTATTTCCGTATCTGTGTTAAGAAAGGTCAAGTGGAGTTTTAGTTTCCCTTTAAAAAGGTGTTTGCATTTCTAATCAGAGTTTTAAAACTTTAGCTAAGGTAAACAAACAAGGACAGAAGAATTGGACTGTTGCCTAGCAACAGAGAGCCAGGGAGGCAGGTCCCTCCTACAGACACACACAGAAGAGAAACAGCAGTTTTGACCTGGAAGTTGTGGAGTTCAGTTGGTTTTTGAAAGTTGCTGCCAGGAGAGACTGGAGCAAAAGGGACAGATAGCCAGTCCCAAGCTAAAGAGAAACCCCAAAAATCCAGGGGAGTGGAAGAGGGGAAAGTCCAGAGAAGACCATCTAGTAAAAGAAAGGACAGGAACCTGGGAAAAGTTAACAGGAACCTGTTAATGAAGTTAAGAGTGAGGGGCAGAGAGAATGGCTCCAGGCTTCAAATTTAAAGAGACAAAAGCTGCAGAAAGCAGATTTAAAGCGGGAACAGCTTACAAAAGACACGAAGGTCCAAAGAGACAAGTGAGGGTTTGTAACTCTTTGCTATGGGCATGTGAAGCAGTGGAGTTACCATTGACAGCTGAGTAAGCGAGAGAGTGTGCATGGAAGACAGCTTGAATGCATGTGGTGACCAAAGAAGATGAGCATCGGAAGGAAAGTTTGAAATCCTGCAAGTGAACCCTTGCAGAAGGAGTCTGAGAGAAAGCGCCGGTTTGGGGGAAAAGATTCCAAGGCGAGGTCTTGGAGAGTGGAGATTGGAAACCCTTGTGTGAAAGACAGAGTGCAGTGAGACTGGTGCGTCAAGCAACTGGTTGTGTTGGGGCAGGGGGTGTGGTTGGAGTTGAGAGATGCATAGCATCTGGTTGTGGTGGCATCTATCACTTGGTTTCAAAGTGTGGTGTGTCTGACCACAGGGTTACATATGTAAATACACAGTCCATGTAAACCTAAGAACCTAAGAAATAAGAGGAGTAGGCCATTCAGCCCTAAAGCCTGTCCCGCCATTCAATAACATCTTGGCTGATCTGCCCCAGGCCTCAACTCCTCTTTCGTGCCAGCTCCTCATAGCCCTCAACTCCCCGTTATTTCAAAAATCTATCTACCTCCTCTTTAAATACTTGCAGTGATCTAGCCTCCACAACTCTCTGGGGCAGAGAATTCCAGTCATTCACCACCCTCAGAAGAAATTCCTTCACATCTCAGTTTTAAATGAGTGTCCCTTTATTCTGTAACTATGTCCCCTAGTTCAAGACTCTCCCACTAGTGGAAACATCTTAACATCTACCCTGTCAAGCCCCTCAGAATCTCACGTTTCAATAAGATCATCCCTCATTGTTCTAAACTCCAATGAATAAAGGCCTGTTTAGCCTTTCTTGATAAGTCAACCCCTTCATCCCAGGAATCAGCCTAGTGAATCTCATTTGAACTGCCTCCAATTCCAGTATATCCTTTCTTAAATACAGGTCCAGAACTGTTCACAGTACTCCAGGTGCAGCCTCACCAACACCCTGTACAGTTGTAACAAGACTTCACTATTTTTAAACTCCAACCCCCTGGCAATACAGCCCAAAATTCCATTTGTCGTCTTAATTACTTGCTGCATCTGCATACTAACTTTTTGTGTTTCATGCACAAGAACACCCAGATCCCTCTCTGTTGCACTTTTTGGAGTCTCTCTCCATTTAAATAATAATCTGCCTTTTGATTGTTCCTAAAGTGCATGACCTCACACTTTTGTACATTAAATTCCATCTGCCAAGTTTTTGCCCACTCACTCAACCTATTGACTGTGAACATTAGAGTAAAGATAGCCTTTGTAACGTGCTATCTTTACAAATTTGTATATATCTATAAAGGTATAGTTGTGGGTGAAGGAGTATTGTAATATAGTTCATCTTTTCTTGTTGAATAAATGTTTTATTCTTTTGTTAAAAATTCATCAGCTGATTCCTGTGACTCTGTTCAGTAGCACTCTCCATGTATCTAAACAAACAAAAGTTTGGATCTATCAGCTGGGTTCCACTCTGGGATCAGGCTTATCCAGTGGTAACCCCAGGAGGAATCATAACACTGTATATTGTCCAGGTCTTGCTGCATTTGGACATGGACTGCTTCACTATCTGATGAGTCACAAATGGTGCTGAACATTGTGCAATCCTCAGTACACATCCCCACTTCTGATCTTACGATGGAAGGAAGGTCATTGATGAAGCAGATGAAGATGGTTAGGCCTAGGCCTAGACTTGTCCATTTAACAACAATTGTGCAAAGTTACTCGAATCTATCATTAGAAACAAGGCAACTGAGTGCTTAGATAAGTATCCACTGATCAAAGAAAGTCAACATGGATTTGTGATAGATAGGTCATGTCTGATCAATCTAGTTTGTGATCTTGTGACATGGTTTGAAAATAGGAGATGTTTGGCAGGACATGGCAAACGTTGATCACCAGGGATCAGTAGTGGTTCATCAGCTTTTCACCACAAAGATTAGTGATGCAGCACATTAAAACAAATAGGTGGGAACAGGAAGTTGCAAAGCAACATAGGCTAAATTAATGAGTGGGTAAACCTGTAGCAGGTGGAGTTCAAAGTGTGAGATTATTCATTTTCAATCTGAGAAAGTCAAATTGGAACAATTTTTCAATGATGAGAGGCTAGGAACTGTGGAGGAACAAAGATATTTAAATGTCCATAAACAACTCACTAAACACATGCGCATAGTTACAAAAAAGTAATTAAAATGATTAATTTCACAGTAGACTCCAGTGTTGAGCACCAACTCTCAGGAAAGATATATTGACTTTTTGGAAGAGGTGCATTACAAATTCACCAGAATTATAGAAATATTTAAACAGGCTGCATAAATTTAGCTTTTATTTCCTTGCATTTAGAGGGCTGAGTGATGATTTAATTGTGATGTTTAAAATGATAAATGACAAAGGGAACTAATGGAGGAATTCAGAGCACGATGGCATAATCATAAAATTAGAGCTAGGCCATTAGAAGTAAAATCAGGAAACTTTTTTTAAAACACTATCTGTGGTAGAAATTTAGATCTTGCTACAAAAGGTTATGGATGTTTGGTCAATTGAAATTTTCGTAATTTAAGATCGAGATTGAGCAAGGAGGTTACAATGAACCTTTATAAAACACTGGTTCAGTTTCAACTGTGTCCAATTCTGGTCACCGCACTTCAGGAAAGATGTGAAGGCTTTACAGCGGGTGCAGAAAGATTTACAAGGATGAGGGGCTTCAGTAACATGGATAGTTTGGAGAAGCTATGATTGTTCACCTTAGAGAAGAGAAGCTGAGAGAGATTTGAGAGACGTGTCCAAAATCATGCAGGGTTTGGACAGAGTAGATGGGGAGAAACTGTTCCCATTGGCGGAAGGAAATCAGGGGACAGCGATTTAAGGTGATTAGCAAAAGAACCAACAGTGACATGAGGACAAACCTTTTTACACAGCTAGTGGTTGGGATCTGGAACGCACTACCTGAGAGTGTGGTCGAGGCAGACACAATCAGGACTTTCAAAGGGGAATTGAATAGGCACCTGAAGAGAGAAAAATTGCAGGCTATGGGGAAAGAGTGGGGCAAGGGACAAGCTGAGTTGCTCTTGCAGAGAGCCAGCACAGAAATTATTGGCAAAATGGCCTCTTTCTGTGTTGTAACCATTCTATGGTAGGTTTTTGTTGCATAAAGATATCAAGGGAAGTGGAACAACGGTAGGTAACTTAAGGTACAGATCAACTATGATATAACCAAGTTGCTAAACAAGTTTAAGGTCACGTTTAAGGTGAAATAGGCCTATTACCTTAATTTCCACCTGGTGCCGTTCCTCTGCATCCTCCATTTCTCGATCTTTGTTTCTTAATTCTGACTTCCTCTCCTCCAGCTGCCGCTTTGTGATCTCCCAGAAAGTGTGGATTTTGTCACGCTCAAGCTGAAAGTAGTTCCGTTCTTCTCGTTCTCTGTCAAGTTCTTCACGCAGCCGAACAATGTGTTCCTCCAGCTGTGTATAAGAGAATAATCAGTTTTTCAGCTGAAACCCATGAAGCACTCTACAGATATAGAATCATACAGTACAAATAGAGAATCATACAGTACAGAAAGCTATTTGGCCTAGCACTGTAAACAAGCTATCCCATTAGTGCTCTTTCCTCACGGCCCTGCAGTTTTTTTTTCCTTTTCAAGTATTTATCCGATTCCCTTTTGAAAAAGTTACTATTGAATCTGCTTCCACCAACCTTCCAGGCAGTGCAAACCAGATCATAACAACTCATTGTGTAAAAAATTCTCATCTCCCCTCTGGCTCATTTGCAAATTACCTCAAAATAAATTCAACGGTCCCACCCCTGGATGAGCTCAAACCACTAACTTTTGGAACATGCTGACTAATTGCACCACAAATATAGTATTCTTCAGTTTCACAGGAGAATTTTACCTGCTCCTTAGACATCGCATCTGTGGAAAGGCCATCGATCACCGTAGGTGTTTTTGCTTTCTTGCCTCCTTTCCCTTTCTTCTTTTTGGGCGGCTGTTTAATGGAAAACTTTTGTTAGTATCATGTTCTTTTTGCTACAGGCAATTAAAGCTAATGAAAAAACTCAGTAAGATTGGTAATCTCTAAGGTCAAGAATATACTATTTTCTGAGGTCACCACTGTTACTATTTATATTGAACAGTTTTGCTTCTTTTCATTCTTTTGGCAATGTATTGGTTAATGCAATACTGCTGGCAATAATTTTACAAAATAATCCTGGAGACATAAAGTCTCTTACAAAACCAAGTTCATAATTTTCAACGTGCATAAGGAACGTCCCATTTGCAAGCTGACCCTGATTTTTGATCAATCTGTGGTACAATGATCGATACAATAGGCTCACTTTTGCCTCTATCCCTCTACCTGAAGACTAAGATTGGGGGGGGGGGGTTGAGCTACAGTGACAAAGTCGCAACATTTTAAAGATGCTATTTTTAAAAAATTCTAAGACTTTAAGAGGCCACAGTCAGATCAGCCACAATCTTATTGAATGGTAGAGCAGGCTTGAGGGGCTGAATGGCCTACTCCTGCTCCATATGTTTGTATGTATGCATGAAAATGACATTAAATAAAAAGGCAGCTTTAAGATATTGTCTTTAGAAGAGATACAAATATACTAAAAGTCTAAGGGGAATTAACACAGAAAATATTACAGTGTTAACATATTTTTCTCATTAAAACTCTGTAAATTCCAGCATTCAAAAATTTTACATCCCCCAATATGCATTTAAACTTTTAACCTTTATATGCACGTCATATTGTACTGTTTTAAGAATTGTACACCTTATTAAAAAATGTACTAATTTCACTTTAAAATTTTCATCTTACAGTAAGGATTGCTACCAAAATGCAATAACAAGTGTCATCTTGACCCTGTTGGTGGCAGTCTTTGCCTGTGCACCAGAAGGTTGAGGGGTCAAATTCAACTTTAAGACTTGAGGGATGCTGCGTTGCCTGTTATAATTCAACAAACATCACTAAAATCAGATTAACTAGTCATTTATCCCATTGCTGTCTGTGGGAACCTTGCAGCATCCAAATGATAGCCACATTAACCTATGCACCAACATCATGTGTAAAGTATTTTGGGAGTCCAATTAGTTTAATTATTAGTTATAAAATATAAGTTGCTTCTTTCTTAATTTGTTTAAGCACAATTTCCCTCATCCTATCTAAGGCAGCACAAGATCACATCTGTACAAAAGCAAAACACTGCAGAGTTACAGATGTGGCAGTGAACCAATCAGTGCATACCAAACCTTACCCGAGATATGAAGCCAAACCTTAGGACGTGCAAATTGATGATTCAGATGGGGATGCCTGGGGTATTCTGTTCCTTCAATTTGTAATTTTAATCCCCTAATATGACAGATTGCTACAATTTTAATGATTCTCCCACAGGAGTTATCAAATTTATGTATGGGGTGAAGTTCCATTTTGGAAAACAGGTACGTTTCAGTGGTTTAAACATCCATCAGTAAATTAAGGTCCTATTACTAGCTTCGCTTTGCCTAGGAGGACTTTTTACAACATAATAGTAAAATTCTCTTCTCGTGATAAACAGGAGAATGCCTGTTTTCTTAATAATTAAAATCCAAAAAAGGGAGGATGGGGGGTGGTTAAGGTGGGGGGAAGAGGGTGGGGGGGGGGGGGGGAAAGAGGGTGGGGGGGGGGAAAGAGGGTGGGGGGGGGAAAGAGGGTGGGGGGGGGAAAGAGGGGGGGGGGGGGTAAGAGGGGTGGGGGGTGGTTAAGGGGGGGAACGAGGGTGGGGGGTGGTTAAGGGGGGGGAAAAGAGGGTGGGGGTGGTTAAGGGGGGGAAAAGAGGGTGGGGGGTGGTTAAGGGGGGGAAAGAGGTGGGGGGTGGTTAAGGGGGGGAAAAGAGGGTGGGGGGTGGTTAAGGGGGGGAAAAGAGGGATGGGGGGTGGTTAAGGGGGGGAAAAGAGGGTGGGGGGTGGTTAAGGGGGGGAAAAGAGGGTGGGGGGTGGTTAAGGGGGGGAAAAGAGGGTGGGGGGTGGTTAAGGGGGGGAAAGAGGGTGGGGGGTGGTTAAGGGGGGGGAAAGAGGGTGGGGGTGGTTAAGGGAGGGGCAAAGAGGGTGGGGGTGGTTAAGGGGGCAAAGAGGGTAGGGGTGGTTAAGGGGGAAAGAGGGTGGGGGTGGTTAAGGGGGAAAGAGGGTGGGGGTGGTTAAGGGGGGGGAAAGAGGGTGGGGGCTTGGTTAAGGGGGGGGAAAGAGGGTGGGGGTGGTTAAGGGGGAAAGAGGGTGGGGGTGGTTAAGGGGGAAAGAGGGTGGGGGTGGTTAAGGGGGGGGGAAAGAGGGTGGGGGGTGGTTAAGGGGGGGGGAAAGAGGGTGGGGGGGTGGTTAAGGGGGGGAAAGAGGGTGGGGGTGGTGGTTAAGGGGGGAAAAGAGGATGGGGGTGGTTAAGGGGGGAAGAGGGTGGGGGTGGTTATGGGGGGGAAAGAGAGTGGGGGGTGGTTAAGGGGGGAAAGAGGGTGGGGGTGTAGGGGGAAGGGAATGAGAAGGGATATGAAGCAGTTGCCCTTCTCATTTCACAGGCCGAGAAGGCAAAGCCGGTCTTCCCTGAACCCTAGGCAAACTCCAGCTCGTCTTTCTATTTGAAAGAGCTCCACACTGACACTCACCATCTTGGCGCTACTGCTCCGAGCGGTTAGGCCAGAACCGTTTATTTACCGACAGCACCATGGAAACCCCGCTCCAGGCAGGACGGCTAAATCCCGCGAGACTTTGTGAACGGGGAGGGGGTTGAGGTGCAGGCGGGGTAGGGGGAGGGGTTAGGGGGGGAGGGGGAGGGGGTTGAGGTGCGGGTTGGGTGGAGGTGGGGGTGGGGGAGGGGTTGGGAGGTTCACGCCTTTGTCTTGGGACACGCACGACGAGCCCGCCCGCCCGGGATTTCAGTCAAAGCATCGCGAGAGTCGTGCGCGGTTACCTTAGCAACGCGTAAATAACACCCTGGCGAGATGGCAACCATGAAAACAACTTATTAAAATCTTGTAAAGTGACCATAGAGTTTCAAATGACAACACTGGACATTTAAAAATAAGCCTCTATTTCTAAATAATCAAGAGTTACCATCATAATGTTTAGTAGGTTCCTGGTACTGGAGGCCGTCAACGGAAGAGGCCAGTGCAAACCCTAGTTCTGTTGAAGGGTCATGAGGACTCGAAACGTCAACTCTTTTCTTCTCCGCCGATGCTGCCAGACCTGCTGAGTTTTTCCAGGTAATTCTGTTTTTGCAGTGCAAACCCTCCCAGTTAGAGCTCGGAACAAGCACAAACTCCTCAGCATGTCAGTAGGAAAATAGTCTCCTAAAGCATTAGGACAAATGTCCAGGATTTACATCGCATGAAGTAATATTTGTGGGTGGCTGCACATTTGCAAAAGAGAAATTGCAGCAATACCAATTTATAGCCATCCTTATGGTAACTGGTTAGATCATGTGAATTTATTTAATAGGGATCATCGGTCTATTTCTTTCCTTTCAGACAAAGAGAAAGATTAGTACAATATTTACCAACATGGGGCTCTGAATGCTAATGGGAGATGGTGCCTCAGATCTATCATAATTCAAGTATTTTTTTTACTGTAAGCTGACATTTTTAATGAAAATCATGGTTTCTGCGACCATTTCCACCAAAGCTGCCAGCATACATTTAAAAAGAAAGTAAAGCAGGGTGAATGTAGCCCAAGGCCTGTTGGAGCTGCAGCACCATGGACCTGAGTTTAGTAGATTAGCCGTCTACAGCTAGAAAGACCACGGGATGTTTACAATCTTTGAGGTGTTAAGGAAGAAAGCGGTCACTTCCACACTGAGAAAATAAAACCAGCAGAAGGATGATCCCATGCAACTCACTTGTCCATAATTCAGATGAAATCACCTCAGTGCCTCTCACACTACAGGTTGTGTATGTAGAGAACATTAGTCAGAGGAGGTGGAAAAATAGAGTCCCAAAGCCTCTTGTCCAAAAAAGAATCACAACCATCTATAATTTACACCATGGCAATTTACACCAGGGTCTCTCTGGGCCTGGCAGTGGCAGCGGTGGTGGTGATGTCAGAGGGGGTCAGGGGTGCAATGTCATGCCAGTGACCCTCAAAGTCACCACAGCATTGAATGTCTACACCACAAAAGCCTTTCAATCTGCTAGAAGGGACTGCATCTTATGGTGGTCTGCAACTCACAGCTGTATTAGCAGCTAATGCCAAAAAGTGCTATCACAAGAACATAAAAATTAGGAGCAAGAATAGGCCACAGACTAACAAACCCTTCTATTTCTTTCTACCTCATCTAGTTTATCCTTAAATATATCTAATCTACTCATGCCAACTATTCCACGTGGTAGCAAGTTCCACTTTCTAATCACTTGCTGGGTAAAGAAATTAATAGAAAAACAAGTTCCCTACTCATTATGGTCAATTTACCAATTGATTATATCCAGTTGGGGGGGGGGGGTAATCTATTAAACTAATTAATGCCCCTTCCAAATTTTTAGTTGGGTTTTGCATTAGCATCACTACTACCCACAGGTAGCTTCTCCATGCTGAATGTTTTCACAGCTGCTCACTTCTGGCTTGATTGTTCTTTCATTCATTTTACCTTTTTTATATAAAAAGAAAGCTTTTTCAGTGAACTTGAGTCAGAAGACTTGCTAGAAAAAATTCACCAGCTCTTGGAGGTGATGTATAGAGGAAGCAGGAAGATTTAGGAGTTATTACAAAACGTCTTCTCCCTCTCTTCACCATTAATACAATGGATAATACACCAGCATTAATAATATGGATTTATGCACTCATGCCAATCACAGAGACAGACCCTTGGGCAAGAATGTGAAATCAGTCCTGTAAGTATAAAACTGCATATTACTGCTATAAATCTCTACTGCAAAAAAACCTGTCTTCAAAACAGTAAAGAACAGCATCAGTATTGATAGATTTGTGAGGCAGTTGGTGCAGAATGTAGCCTTTTAATATATTTGATTCCTTCTGTTTCCATTTCATACTTAGATTTCCCTGAGTCATGCATTATTTCTCCATTGGATGGATACCCAGATGACTGTGCCTGTCAGTGACTATCCAAAGCAACTTGAGGTGATCTGCCCTCTGATTTTCTCTGCAGAAGCATTTAGATAGTCATTTTACTCTGTCTTCTGACGATCTAGCTAAGATTAGGGAGCTGGAGAAATGACAAAACTCCACCTCTTTAAGGATGTACACTGTGGGAACAGAGGAAACTGTGCAATGTTTCCTTTCATTTGTGAGCAGATTTGGGACATCAGCTGCCAGTGCCAGCAGACAGCTTAATTGTCAGTGTGCAATTCCGATTCTAGAGCAGCTGGAATATGTATCCCATGTGGAGGCAACAAAGGTTTCAATTAAACAAGGTTTCTAATTAAAGCCAATAACAAACCCTGTTATAATTTATAGAATCTTTTAATCAGTTATCATCTTTACAAGCATTCCTGAGTTAATTTAAGAATCTAAAATATTTTATAATGTATATGAACTCATTATTAAATATGTTTGTCCATCACTCAGATTGAGAAAGGAACAGCTGTTTGAAAAGAGGTTCAACTAAGAGCAGGGGGATCAACACAAGCCTTTCTAATTTAGTCTAATATGTGATGGGCCTGAATGATTTTTTTACAAATGCAAAAAAATTATGCCATCATGTAAATAATCTGATATTAATCTCCCCTGATGTAATCACAATCAACACTCAAGCCTAGCTATTTCAGTCAGTGTTAACCCATTTATTTTAAGACTGGCATGGTACATGTAGGTATCACGGTCTTCATTAAATGTAATTTCAGTTTTGATTTGAACTATCATTTTTTGCTTATAATTTAAGGTCCTCTACAAGGAAAAAATGCATTTATAGGGCATGATTCATATCCTAAGAATAGCCCAAATCACTTCTTTATCGTGAAGAACTTTTTAAACATGTAGCCATTTTATTATCATAGAATCATACAGCACAGAAGGAGGCTGTTTGGCCCATCATGTCTGTGCTGGCTCTTTGAAAGAGCTATCGAATTAGATCGACCTGAGGGGGCAGATATTAGAGGGTTAACATTCCATTTGATAAGCACCACACCCTTACTATTGCACTGAAGTGCCAACTGGATTACGCACTTAAGTCTTGAATGGGGGCTTGAACCTTCTGACTGAGACAAGAGTGGTACCATTGAGTCCAGTCTGACTCCCATACTAAACTCAAATGATGTAGGTCTTTTACTTTCAAAAGAGGCTTTGTGTTCAATGATAATGGCTGAGTTATTCTGAATGTATTGCATTGATGTCTAAACCATTAAGCATTTTAGCTGTAGCAATAGGAGTTTAGTGCATTTTGTATTTGTATCAAACATTTATGTAAGAAATAAATACATATACACATAAACCCACACATGCACATCCATGATACCTTAATCTGCAGCAGAAAGCCACCCTTTGATCACAGTATCTGGAGAACAGCATGTTTAACTTTAATTAGATTGTTATCATTTGCACATCCAATCTAATTAGTTAACCCAATTGTGATAAAATTATTGATTGGTTCTGGATTAAAGTATATCTCCAGATCACAAAATACAAAACAAGCAAATCTATGACACAGCCAAAGAAACACACAGATCGTCTTCCAATTTTATTTGCCACAGATAAAAAGGCTGGGCATGCGAGGTGCTGTATTCTTAAGGCTAAACTGTGGGTATCCTTCACATCACAGATTTTAATTTGACTGGTTAGTGCAACTAGCACAGGTTTAGTGCGGATGGGTTGCAAATCGGGGATATGGGCTTGGCAGTCAACACAGCAAACTCAAGGCCCACATTGAAAACTAATGATTGGAAAATGATGTGGGCTCCTGACCTCAAAGGAGCAGCTGCATTTTGCTTACCAATTACAATATGTGTGATTTGAGTTAATCAATCTCAATGCCAGTTGAATTATCACCAAGAACTGTGTGCTGCTGGTTCTGAAAACATTATATTGGATAATTTGGCAGATAGATTAATGAGGGTTTCACTAATCATGAACATTAAGCAGATAGAAAATAAAAAAGTGTGAATATTGCTTGGGTTCTGAGGTATATATTATTGTTCTTGCTGTTGGCTTTTATAAACCAAAAAACGGAAGGGTAATACGGCATTATTTTAAAAATAAAATCTGCTGATCGCAGCTTAATTTTTTGAGTAAATCTAAATGTCTCCCCAATCTATTGTTACCTTGGAGATAATCAGTCATCAACACAATAGTAAGGCTGCTGTTACACCTCTGGTGTGGTGAACTACTGTTCTTGTCCCTCTTATTTTTTGCCCGTCACACGGGAATTTGTCAAACAGGTGGAAAATCATGGCAACAGTTAGATGTCTTCCTACCTCATGGTACTGGATGCACAATGTTGTGTAAATACAATTGTTACACCCCTAACTTTAGATACATTTTTATTTTAAGTTTTCACTTTCTTGTTCTGGTAAATGATTTTGTCCTTTTTTTTTACTTTCTCAGACTTACTTTAAATTGAACTCCAGAACTATTGTGCAATTTGAAAAATTGAAAAATCAAACACTGCCTTAGGGCTTAGTCACATCCTTCGCCTGTGACTAACTGATAGCAAAAAATAATTCTTCACCATCTTCTCACAGACATTTTCATTTTTGAAGTATTTAAATCCCCACAAAGTCTGACAACAGTAACCCCACTAGGCAATTTCTTCACAAATAGTGTTCTTGACCCCAACAGATTTGCAGTCTGCCACATTGTTACTATTGGTAACAGCTTAGTCTGTTCTAATTTGTTGCTATAATGATTCATCCATCTCTCTGCAATGTGGTGAGAATACACCTTATGTTTGGAAATAGTTAGGTGAGAAATATGCTTCTGTCCAAATATTCAAAGCTAGAAACAATGTAGGACAGCACAAAAATAAATTACCAGCAAATGATGCAAGCTACAAAAAACTCATGGCATTAGATATAACACTTCGTCAGTATACATTGGTGCTTCAAAAGAATGATTTTTCTAACCATGAATTTATGTCCTCACATTTCCTAAAAAAAAAAGTATTGAAGGGAACATTTTTAATATTCCCATCTGCAACAATCTGACATAATCGTACTCACAGAACCATACCTTCTAGCCAACAACCCAGATTATTCCCTGTGTGGTTCTGCAGAGCTCAGCACTAGGTCCCATGCTTTTCATTGTATACAGCAATGATGTAGACTTAAATGTAGGGGGCATAATTAAGAAGTTTGCAGATGATACAAAAATGTTTGACAGTGAGAAAGAAAGTTGTAGACTGCAAGGAGATTTCAATGCACTGGTCAGGTGGGCAGAAAAGTAGCAAATGCAATTCAATCCAGAGAACAGTGAGGTAATGCCTTTAGGGAGGACAAACAAGGCAAAGGAATACACAATATAAGGTAGGAAACTGAGAAGTGTAGAGAACAGAGGGACCTTGGAGAGCATGCCCATAGATCCCTAAAGGTAGCAGGACAGGGAGATACGAAAACCTAAGAAAATCTTCTTTATTAACTGACGTATAGAATATAAGAGCAAGTAGATTGTTAGAACTGTACAAAAACAATTTAATTAGGCCACTGAATATATTCTGGTCACTGCATGACAAGAAGGATTTGATTGAAAGAGAGAAGGTACAGAAAACATTTTTGAGGATGTTGCCAGGACTGGAAAATTTTAGCAATATATTCTTTTTGTAACACAGGAGGCTGAGGGGATATTTAATTCACATATATAAAGTATGAGAGGCCTAGATACAGTAGATAAGAAGGACCTACTTTCCTTAGCAGAGAAGCCAATCGCCAGAGGGCATAGATGTAAAGTAACTGTTAGAAGGATTAGAGAGGAGTTCAGGGGAAATGTTTTTACCCAGAGGATGGTGGAGATCTGGAACTCACTGCCTGAAAGAGTGGTAGAGGCAGAAAACCTCACTGCATTTAAAAATGCTTGGACATACAACTGAATTGGGTTACAGACCATGAGTTGGAAAGTGGGATTAGGCTATATGTCTTTTTTAGCTGACACAGATGTGATGGGTTGAATGGTCCCCTTCTCTACTGTAAATATCTACGATTCTCTGATAGTCCAACATCAACAGAACAAATCCGCCAGAGGTGGCAGCACAGTGGTGTACAGTTGGCTGTGAGTGGCTTTAGAAGTCCTCAACATTGATTCTGAACCTAATGAAGTTTCGGAGCTTCAGGTCAAATATGGGCAAGGAACCCTCCCACTGATCACCACCTACCACCCACCCTCAGCTGATGAATCAGTACTCTTGTGTTGGACACCGTTTGGAACCAGCACTGAGGATACCGAGAAGATAGAATGTACTCTGGGTGGGAGACTTTGATATCCATCACCAAAACAGGCTTGGTAGGAGCTGGTTCAGTATTGAAAGACAAATCTGCCTGATTCACCCTGCAGCAGTTGGTGAGAGAACCAACACAAGGGTGAAACCTATTTGGCCTTGTCCTCAACAATCCATTTGTTACTGATGCATCTATCCATGCCACTACTGATAAAACTCATGGTGGAGACAAAATCCCAATACACACATTGAGAATGCCCCCCATCATGATGTGTGACACTACTGTGCTAAATGGGATAGATTCAGAACAGATCTAGCAGCTAAAAACTAGGCATCCATGAGGCACTGTCAGCCATGAGCAGCAGTAGAATATATTCCACCACAATCTGTAACTTCATGGTCCAGCATATCCCTCAGTCTACCATTACCATCAAGCCAGGCGACAAATCCTAGTTCAGCAAGGAGTGTGGAACAGCAAGCAAAGAGCAGCACCCGGCATACCCTAAAAATAAGGTACCACGCTGGTGAAGCTAAGCAATCCCACAACCAGTGGAGCAAATAAAAGCTCTGCAGTCCTGCCACATCCAATTGTAAATGGTGGTGAATAATTAAACAACTAATGGGAGGAGGAGGCTCTATACACATTTGTATCCACAATGATTTCAGAGCCCAGCATGTCACTGCAAAAGACAAGGCTGAAGCATTTGGAACCATCTTCAGCCATAAGTGCTGAGTGCATGATCCATCTCAGCTTCATCCTGAGGGTCTCATCCTCAAAGGAGCCCATCTTCAGCCAATTTGATTCATTCCATGTGATGCCAAGAAGTGGCTGAGCACAATGGATATGGCAAAGGCACTGGACCCAACAACATTCCAGCTGAAGTGCTAAAGACTTGTGCTCCAGGACTTGCCGCACCTCTAGCCAAGCTATTCCAATAGAGCTAAAACACTGGCATCCATCCAAAACAGTGGGAAATTGCCTAGGTATATTCTATTCACAAAAAGCAGCATAAATCCAATCTGGCTATTTACTGCCTCATCAGTCTACTCTCAATTATCAGCAAAGTGATGGAAGGTATCTTCGACCAGGCTGTCAAGAAGCACTTACCAAAAATGTACTCATTGATGTTCAGTTCGTGTTCCTGACAACTCAGTTTTAGAGTTCATTATGGCCTTGGTCCAACCATGGACAAAAGAGCTGAATTCCAGAGGTGGCATGAGATTGACTGCCCTTGACATCAAGGCAGTATTTGACCAAGTTTGGCATCAAGGCACCCCAGTAAAATTGGCTTTAATGGCAATCAGAGGGAAAGCTTTCCAGTGGCTGGCATTATAAATAAACAAAGGAAGATGGTAGTGGTTATTGGAGGCCAACCATCTCAACCCCAGAACATAGCTGCAGGAGTTCCTCAGGACTGTGTCCTCAGCCCAACTATCTTCAGCTGTTTCATCAATGCCCTTCACACCATCAAAAGTCAGAAGTAGGAATGTTTACTGTTGATTGAACAATGTTAAGATCTGTTTGCATGTCTCAGGCTGTGAAGCAGTCTATGCCTGCAGCAGAAAGAGCTGGATTTTGGGCTTGGGCTGATAATGTGGCAAGTAACATTTACAACACACAACTGTCAGGCAATGAGTATCTCCAAGAAGAGAATCTAACCACCTATCCTTGACTTTCAACAGCATTATCATTGCTTAATCTCACCACCAAGATTCTGGGGATCACCATTGACAGAAATTTAATTGAACTAGCCACATAAATACTATGGCTGCGAGAGCAGGTCAGAGATAGTGTATTCTTCAGTGAGAAATTCACCTCCTGACTCCCCAAAGTCTTTCCACCATCTACAAAAGCACAAGTCAGAATTGTGATGGACAGTCACTTGCCTGGATGAATGCAGCTCCAACAACACTAAAGAAGCTCAGCACCAACCAGGATGAAGTAGCTCACTTGATCAGCAGTCCATTCACCAGCTTAAACATTAATTCCCTCCACCAACAGTGCACCATGGTTGCAGAGTGCAAGATTCACTGCAGCAACTCTCCATTCTTTTTTGACTGTTTTTCCTACCTGTGACCTGTAGCTCTGAGAAGGACAAGGGCAGCAGTGCATGGGAATACCAACATCTTTAAGTCACATGCAATTTGACTTGGAAATATTTTGCCGCACCTTCATTGCAGCTTGGTCTAAATCTTGCAACTCATCACTGAACAGTACTGTGGGAGTACCTGCACGATAGGGACTGCAGCAGTTCAAGAAGGTAGCTCACCACCATCTTAAGGGCAATAAATGCTAGGGCAGAATCCACTGCTTGTTGGGCTGACTGGACGGGAGTGGGTGCGGTGGGCACGGAGCCGATCACCACCCGCAATCGGCTCATGACACCATTATATGTGGGCGGGCCAATTAAGGCCCGCCCAACATGACATGCGCCCAAAAGCCTCAGGGAGATAATTTTTTTTTATTTATTAAAATTTTAATAACTTAAGACATCTCCCCTCATGTCCCCTGTGCAGGTGGGACGGAGGAGGGAGAGTCAGAGCCTGTGCTCTTAATAAGGCAGAGGTCATGGTACATGTTGGTACCAATGACATAGGTAGAAAGAGGGATGAGATCTTGCATCAAGAATTCAGGGAGCTAAGCAGTAGACTGAAAAGCAGGACCTCTCGGATTGTAATCTCTGGATTACTTCCAGTGCCACATGTTAGCGAGCACAGAATTAGGAGAATAGCGCAGATGAATACGTGGCTTAAGAGTTGGTGCAGGAGGGAGGGATTTAGATTCCTGGATCACTGGGACCGTTTCTGGGGAAGGTGAGATCTGTACAAGCGGGGCGGTCTACATCTTAACCAGAGCGGGACTAACATCCTTGTGGATGGGTTTGCTAGTGCTGCTGGGAGGAGTTTAAACTAATTCGGCAGGGGAATGGGACACAGAATGTTAGCAGAATAGGGACACGTTATAATACAGTAAAACAATCAAGTCAGAGGGAGTACAGCTGTATTAAGTTTCAAGGGAGTAAGGCAAGGCTGGAAGGCCTCTACTTTAATGCCAGGAGTATTACAGGTAAAACGGATGAGTTAAGGGTGAGAATTGACACGTGGAATTGTGATATAGTAGCCATCACAGAGACATGGTTGAGGGAGGGGCAGGATTGGCAGCTCAACATTCCGGGATATAGAACCGAGACAGGGGATGGGGTAAAAGAGAAGGAGGCATTGCATTATTAGTTAAGAAGTCAGTTATTGCAGTAAGGAGAGATGATATTTTGGAGGGGGCATCAAATAAAGCTTTGTGGGTAGAGCTTAGGAATAAAAAAGGGGCAGCCACATTGTTAGGTATTTATTATAGACCCCCAGATAGTTAGCGGGAAATTGAGGAGCAAATATGTGCACAATTTGCGGAGGTGTGTAAAAACAATAACAATAGGGTAATTATATTAGGTGATTTCAACTTTCCCAACATTAATTGGGATAGACATAGTGTTAAGGGCTTGGATGAAGTGGATTTCTTGAAATGTGTACAGGAGAACTTTTTAGGTCAATATTGTAGAGGGTCCAACAAGGGACGGCACAGTGCTGGACCTAATTCTGGGGAATGAAGCTGGACAGGTGGCTGAGTTGGTGGTGGGGGAGCAGTTTAGTGATAGCAACCACAACATGGTATAATTTAGCTTGTTATGGACAAAGAAATAGACAAGTTGCAAAAAAATGTTTTGGATTGGGGGAGAGCGGATTTTAGTAAAATAAGGCAGGATCTGGCCAAGATAGACTGGGAACAGCTACTTGTGGGGAAATCTACAGAAGAGCAGTGGGGGGGGCGTTCAAAAAGGAAATGGGGAGGGTACAGGCTCAACATGTTCCCTCTAGAGTAATAGGAAGGAGTAACAAGCCCAGAGAACCATGGATGACCAGAGATATTCAGGATACGATGGGAAGGAAAAGAGAGGCTTTTAGCAGGTACAAGAGGAGCAAATCAGCGGAGGCATTAATGGAGTACAGAAAGTGCAGGCTGGAGCTTAAGAAAGCAATTAGGAGAGCCAAGAGGGGATATGAGAAAGCTGTGGCTGGTAAAAGTAGGGAAAATCCCAAGATATTCAATAAGTATATCAATGGGAAGAGGATAACCAGGGAAAGAGTAGGACCCAAGGGGGCAATCTATGGGTGGAGCCAGAGGACATTGATAGAGTGCTGAACAAATACTTCACGTCCATCTTCAGCCAAGAGAATGAGGATGAAGGTGTGGAACTTGGGGAGAGAGACTGCAAGGTTCTTGAGCAAATTGATATAGGGAGTGACAAGGTATTGGAGGTGTTAGCAGGTTTAAAAGTGGACAAGTTTCCAGGTCGGGATGATTTGTGTCCCAGACTGCTGAGGGAGGCAAGGGAGGAGATCGCAGGGGCTCTGACCCAAATTTTTAATTCCTCTCTGGCCATGGGGAAGGTGCCAGAGGACTGGAGAACAGCTAATGTGGTTCCGCTATTTAAGAAGGGTTGTAAAGATAAGCCAAGGAACTACAGACCAGTGAGTCTCACGAAGGTGGTAGGGAAATTATTGGAGAAAATTCTGAAGGAGCGAATCTATCTTCACTTGGAGAGGCAAGGTTTGATCAGGGATAGTCAGCATGGCTTTGTCAGAGGGAGGTCATGCCTAACAAATTTGATTGAATTTTTTGAGGAGGTGACCAGGTGTGTAGATGAGGGTAGTGCAGTTGACGTAGTTTATATGGATTTCAGCAAAGCCTTTGACAAGGTCCCACATGGGAGACTTATAAAGAAGGCAAATGCACATGGAATACAGGGTAATTTGATAAGGTAGATTCAAAATTGGCTTAGCTGTAGGAAACAGAGGGTGATGACAGAAGGCTGCTTTAGTGACTGGAAGCCAGTGTCCAGTGGCGTACCACAGGGATCTGTGCTGTGTCCCCTATTATTCGTCATTTATGTAAAAGACATGGATGACTATGTAGGGGGCAGGATTAGTAAGTTTACGGATGACACAAAGATTGGCTGGGTGGTTAACAGTGAGACTGAGTGTCTTGGGCTGCAGGAAGATATAGACAGGATGGTCGAATGAGCAGTTAAGTGGCAGATGGAATTTAACCCTGGAAAGTGTGAGGTGATACATTTTGGAAGGAGTAATTTGACAAGGAAGTATTCAATGAATGGCATGACACTAGGAAGTTCTGAGGAACAAAGGGACCTTAGCATGTGTGTCCATAAATCTCTGAAGGCAGAGGGGCATGTTAATGGGATGGTGAAAAAGACGTATGGGACATTTGCCGTTATCAATCGAGGCATAGATTACAAAAGTAGGGAGATCATGTTGGAGTTGTATAGAACCTTGGTGAGGCCACAGCTGGAGTACTGTGTGCAGTTCTGGTCGCCACATTATAGGAAGGATGTGATTGTAGTGGAGGGGGTGCAGAATAGATTCACCAGGATGTTGCCTGGGATGAAACATTTAAATTATGAAGAGAGGTTGGATAGACTTGGGTTGTTTTCATTGGAGCAGAGAAGACTAAGGGCTGACCTGATCAAGTTGTACAAGATTATGAGGGGCATGGACAGGGTGGCTAGGGAGCAGCTGTTCCCCTTAGTTGAAGGGTCAGTCACGAGGGGACACTAATTCAAGATGAGGGGCAGCAGGTTTAGGGGGGATGTGAGGAAAAACTTTTTTACCCAGAGGGTGGTGATGGTCTGGAATGCACTGCCTGGGAGGGTGGTGGAGGCGGGTTGCCTCACATCCTTTTAAAAAGTACCTGGATGAGCACTTGGCACATCATAACATTCAAGGCTATGGGTCAAGTGCTGGTAAATGGGATTAGGTAGGTAGGTCAGGTGTTTCTCACGTGTCGGTGCAGACTCGATGGGCCGATGGGGCCTCCTCTGCACTCTTTGATTCTGTGATTCTGATTCTTTCATGCATGTGCTTCTGATGTCACTGCACGTCATTTTATGCATTGGCGTGTGGGGCCCACTCCTGCACGTTGACAAGAAAATTCTTCCCCAGTCTTGCCAGTGATGTCCACACCCCATTGTAATGCCCAGTATAGGCATGAAGATATTACAAAGTTTAAAACTATATTTTTAAAATGGGCACAACAGCTTTCAAGATGGCTGGCAACATATCATGTGACTTTGGCAACATTGGCTCCAAACAAACCTAAAACTTAAGTAAATACCCAATTAAAATATGGGCAATCACAGCCACCTATGAAATTCACAAATCCCTTTGTTAAGAATGAACGATCAACAGAATGAGACTATCACACACCAGCTGACTCACCTTTCTACTTCACCCTCAGCCATAAAGACATCAAAACTCAATATATTTTCTGAAAGATATACAAAAGGATAATTTAAATTAAATGGGGTCATTCAATTACAAAAATTATGGCTGTCTCTAAAGTTCACAACATGTGAAAGGCTAAAACACAGGATGCAAAAAAACAAGCCGCTACCTTTTTTGGAAGAAGGACTTTGAACTCATAATTGGTCACATGGTTAAGGCAGCCATATTTGTCACCTGTTCTTTGAAAAAATAACAGAAGCTGTTCAGATCAGAAACACCATCTGAAAAGCCATCAAACAAATTGCAAAACAACCAGGCAGCTAAAGTAAACCTTGAAAGTGAGATAAGGACCTTCCTCCAACCTATTCCATCTTCAAGTTCACCTGAAAGCCAACCTCCTGGCAATTCAACTACAAGAAGCCTTGAGGGTTTACTGAAGATCCTCTGCTCTACAGAAGTCCTCCGCTCTAGCCAAAGCATTAATTCACCTAAGAAACTACAGGTCTGCTATGAAAGAGACTGAGATAATTACTACTTGTAATCATGTTTTCCTTCATTTGTCTCTAATGTATGTGTGTATGTGAGACGACTAATAAATAATCTTTTTTACTTTCAAATTCACAAAAAGTTTGCTGCTGGAATTATTTAAATTGGGACAAGCCGCTCTGAGGGTAAGAAAACACATTAACCTTACACGTAAAAACACTTTGATCAGACAACAATAAAATACATAAAATCCGTCTGAGGTGCCATGAAGGAATAAATACAACAGCATTTTATTGACACAAACACAGAGAATGCTGGAAAAACTCAGCAGGCCTGACAGCATCTGTGGAGAGAGAAAAACAAGAGTTGACGTTTCGGGTCTGTATGACCCTTCTTCAGCATTTTCTGTGTTTGTTTCAGATTTCCAGCATCCGCAGTATTTTACTTTTATCTTGGCATCTTATTGACACCTTGGGTGTTGGTAGTATTTATCTGATTGCCCCTTTACATTGCTGCACTGGTGGTTTCTGCAGCAGTGAACAATCTTTACAGTAATTCTTTTGTAGGAGAAAGAACAAAGTGTCTTGAAGCATGTAACGTCAAAGTACCTTCATTAGATTGCATGGGTGTTTGTTGCATTATGGAAATACTAATTTAGACGCACAGATTTTGATTGTTAGAATCGAGATTCAGGGAACCGAATTTAAGTTATTGACCTTTATTCTTTCAAGTCTTTAACTCTTGCAGACGCTTTTTTTTTGGCAGAGAAAAAATCTTTTCCAAACCTTCTTCCTCAGCCAGACCATAGATAATAAACTGGAACAATCTGTTCACTGGGTAACTCAGAGTTCACATACAATCCATCCAAAATACTATTTGTAGAATCGTGTTGCTTATTCCATCCAGGCACCACTTTTATATATTACAGCATTGGCCCGGAAACATATTAAGCATTTTTAGTAAAATGTTTTACTGGCAGCTAAAAATACAATGCATGTGACTTTCAGCTGTAACTGCGAAATGAGATGACCTCTGATCTCAGGTTCTGCTTAACAGACGTAATATTTTTACCAGAGAAAACTGTCAGAAAAAGCTGAAGAGGCGATGTTTAAAAAAAATCCCTGTGGGACAATGCAACAAAAGATGGTGTAGTCCATATGAATTATTGAGATAGTTTTCTTTTATGTTGAAAATCTGCAAATATTTTTCCCTCTTTCTGCACGACACCGCGATGTGCAACTAAATTCATTCTGTTTTTGTTGGCAATTCTAGTGAGTAATTATGTGATTCATTGAGTGAGATAGCGTGTTGAATGGTACGCCCCAGTCACAGTTTCTCTGGGCTGACTGCCAGAGACCGTCTGCAGTCTCTCATCCTCATTTGCAATGCAATGCTTACTTTGCACTGTAATCTCCCAATTTGCAATCTGATATGCTTGCAATGCATTGTTTTTCGTGCTGGTGCAATGCTCAGGTTTTGCAATGAGATGCTGCCTTTGAGATCCGGGTGGTGTTGATCTTTGGCACTACAACTGTGTTCTTACGGGCTCGCCTTTTTCTATCTTTTCTCTTCCTCTCTTAATGGTGCTTGCAAGAAGGTGGGATCGAGTCAGACTGTCTGGATGGAGAAACAAGGAGGGGCAGTAGCTCAGGGTAAGAAGCATCTTACACAAAAAAAGAGTTAACCCTTTACTGGAAGTTCTTTGTAACCTGCAGAGATGAACATGTTGTACACATTATGTGATTAAATGCAATTTTTGCATTGACTGGGACTAAGTCAAGAATATTTTAATCTATTATTTGTTTCGCGCACGACCAAAATGTGGGAGTATTGTGCACCTAACCAGTGACAGATTTATATCTTTTAATGTTCACTTATTACAAAACCACCACTCCGTAAACTTATTCCTAATGAATTCCTAGTCTAACATTGAGCTTAATATTTAACGTTCAATTGCTTGTTTAAATATTTAAATCTTATTCATATTTCATGTTTTTTTTTACAATTTCAAACAATAGTAGCCTTCCACAGATTTAATCCAAAAAAACTGTTCATATACGACAGTTAATTCAGTGCATCACTGATTTCTAACAATTTGCAAATGATATATCCACTGAGGAATATTGTACGGCATCACTGCACCTATAACTACTCCCGAGTATTTGCGGCGTTCACTTTTTTAAAATTCTGTTTCATTCAACGTATGATTTTTTAAAACACATGTTGACTACAGTATACGGACCGTTAGAACAAATGAATCAGAAAACCATGCTGGGCGCGGGGTGTGTGTGTATGTGTGCGGTTGGGTGGTTGGGTGGGTGGGGGAGGCGGGGGACGTCTTATCCGGATCAATAAAACATTGATTTCTTGCTGATATATGGTTCCATAGGCACCACTAGTAGCCTCCAGTACTCTTCACTTATTTGTCTGAACTTTGACTAAGGGTAGTGGCAAAAAATTTATCCACATGCGGCACCACAGCTGAACCAAATCCCATCCTCACCCCATTTCCAGGCAGGTATATTTCAAAACTCAAGAGGAATGTTGGCTGATTTCCTTCTCTAACCCAGGACTACTGAGATAGATTGGAACCATTCAAGCTTAACTAATTAAGCTCAGATCAATTCTAGGGTTCTTTTTCAGTGTAGTTCAGGTACTCATTGACAAAACTTGCTGAGCCAGTCTATGATCAGAGGATTATTAGGCATCATTAATATCCACTGTCTCCACATTAGGTAGGAGGAAAATTAGTTCTGGTCTATGTTCCCAATGACTGTCCTGTGACCCCTGCTAGAAGATCTATGTGTGGAAGTAGAGGAGGAATTAGAAGACTGGGTTTAACCAGGGCTGCACACCCCTCCATCCATCCACCTACCTCATCACAAGGAGGAGTAATCTGTTGATACTCACCTTCTTGGCTGCCTCACTGGGGCATTTGGTGTCTATGGAACTGTACCCAGGACTGCCAGCTTTGGTGGGAGGGAGGTTGTGGAATTAGGGGAGATAAGGGAATATAACAACTTGATTTATACAGTGCTTTAACAGAGTCTTACACAAATGGTATCTACCGCATACTATTACTAAAGAATAACATATAGATCAAGTTGTGCATAAGACAAGGCCCTACACATGGATTGAATTCTTCATAACTGTATTGCAAGCATTGATCTCTGCTTGTGTAAGCAAATGCAGGGAGAAACATAATGGCCTTTTTCCATATAACAGCCTTACTTCCCCCTCTGCCCTGAGCTCATGCTTGTACCCAGCTGTGGGCCATACATTTGTCCTCTGCTGCTAGTGGTGTGGTCAGGCAGCATTCAACAAATTGTGGTTCCTTCAGCTAAACATTAGGAAGACCAAAAGCATTGGCTTTGACCCACTGCACAAATTCCACACGCTCACATCAACTCCACTTCCCCTCTTTGGCCACTGTATCAGATTGAATCAGAATATTTGCAATTCCAGTTTGACCATGAACTGAGTTTCCCCATGTCTTTCCCATTACAAAAACTCTGTAACATCACCTGCCTCCACCCCTACCTCTGCCCATCTGCCATTGAAAGCCTCACCTATACTTTTATCATGCCAGGATATCACTGAAGGAGTTCCTCAGGGTAGTGTCCAAGACCCAATCATCTTCAACTGCTTCACCAATGACCTTCCTTCCATCATGAGGTCAGAAATGGGGATGTTGGCTGATGATTGCACAATGTTCAGCACTATTTGAAACTCCTCAGATACTGAAGCAGTTTGTGCCCACTTCAACAAGACCTGGACACATTCAGGCTGGGCTTATAAGTGGCAGCTAATATTCACATCACTTAAGCATCAGGTAATGACCATCTTCAAAAGGAGAGAATCTAATTATCTTCCCATGAGATGCAACAGCATTACTATCGCTGAATCCTCCACCATCAACATTCTGGGGATTGCTATTGACCAGAAACTGAACTGGATTAGCCATATAAATACTGTAGTTACAAGAGCAGGTCAGAGGCTGGGAATTCTGCAGTGAATAACTGACCTCGTCACTCCCCAGACCCTGTTGACCATCTACAATGCACAAGTCAGGAGTGTGCTGGAACACTCTTCACTTGCCTGGATTAGTGCAGCTCCAACAACACTCAAGAAGTTTGAAACCATCCAGGACCAAAGCAGCCCACTTGATTGGCGCCCCGTCCATAATCTTAAACATCCACTTCCTCCACCATTGGTGCACAGTAGCAGCACTGTGTACCATCTACAAGATACACTGCAGAAACTCATCAAGGCTCCTTTGACAGTACGTTCCAAATCCACGATCTACATCACCTGGAAGAACAAGGGTAGCAGATGCATGGAAACACCACCACCTGCAAATTATTCTCCAAGCCACACACCATCCTGACTTGGAACTATATCGCTGTTCTTTTACTATCGCTGGGACAAACACCTGAACTTCTTCCTAACATCACTTTGGGTGAACTGCTGTGGTCCAAGAAGGCGGCTCACTACAACTACCTCAAAGGCATTAAGGAATGGTAATAAACGTTGGCCTTATCAGCAATGCTCACATCCCAAGAACAAAGAAAAAAATCTCATCAGCCACTTATTCTCCATCCTCTAAACTTCAGATCATCAAATCTTTGGTGGTGACATTCTATCCTGCGCCAAGTCTTGCCATCCATAACCCTCGTTCTAGCTGATGGACTTATGCTTTTGGTCTTCCAATGCCTCAAATTTTAAATTTTCTTTCCTTGTTTAAATCCCTCCATACATCACTCTTCCCTGTCTCTGTAAATACCCCAAACTCACTGGTTTATCATGCATTCCTTCATTTGCCCCACTATTGGTGGCTGTGTTTTGAGCTATTGTATATTGCCCCTATGCTCTGGAATTACCCCAAATTCCTTCATCTCCCTCTTCCTTGAATCCCTTCTCTAATATCTTCCAAACCCTGGAGCTCCCTTGCTTAACAGCACTCTGGGTGTACCTACACCATAGGGCCTGCAGTGTTTCAAGAAAGCAGCTCACCACTAGCTTCTCAAGGGCAATTAGGGATGGGTAATAAATGCTGGCCTAGCCAGCGACGCCCACATCCCATATATGAATTTTAAAAATTGCCACTTCTGCTCACCACTTCAGTGGCTGTGAAGTGTTTTTGGACCTGAGATTGTGAAAGATGCTATATAAATGCAAATAAATTCTTTCTTTAAAAAATTATCAAGAGTTACAGGCCTGATAGTCAAAGTTTTGGACTACGGTTCAGTTCAAACGTTGATCGCAGCAAAGAAATCAACACGTTCACTCAAATTAGCCATTGGCAAGACACTGCTAGCTTCATATATAATGGTCACTCGGATTGATCTGTATAATTTACGAACGTTTCACTTTAAATAAGTTGACTTTTTCAAACTATACAAAATATTATAAGATATCTGCTATGTTTATTGAGCATATATAAGCTAAAGTCAGCAAATCACTTCAAAGTAAGCCGGGCTAGTAAGAGGACGAATTTAAATTAATAAAAATGATTTGTGTTCAGAATGCAGTTGACTGAGGTACAACAATAAGGGAGGAACAAGCTTTGGTCCTTGACTGTTTTAATGATGAAACTTAATTGAAGAGCAGATGTCAAATTCTGGAAAATATACTGCAGAAATAACGAAATTGAAAACAAAGTCCTGAGTAAATGTGCAGGATTTATACCCAATCTAAATCCAATCCTAGATTTCAGGCAAAAAGGCAATACAGTTGTGCATATAGTATGCCAGTATACCCAACCTTTCAGTGGGCGCCCTGAAGAAAAGCCAGCATCACAAGAGGCACTTCTTATTCAATTTAATCTACTGCGTTTGCTGCTCACAATGCGGTCTCCTCTACACTGGGGAGACTAAACACAGACTGAATGACCGCTATGCGGAACACCTTTGCTCAGTCCGCAAGCATGACCCTAACCTTCCTGTTGCTTGCAATTTTAATTCACCATCTTGCTCTCATGCTCACATTTCTGTCCTTGGCCTGTGTTATGATCCCAGCTGAGATTACTCCTGGACAAGCCTAATCCAAGGGTGGAACCCAGCTTGATAGGTTCTAACTTTTATTTGTTTGTTTAAAGACATGGAGAGTAGCTACTCAACAGATTCACCAGAGTCAGCTAATGAACTTTTAACAAAGGCATAAAACATTTATTAAACAAGAGATGAACTATATTACAATACCCCTTCACCCACTATACCTTTACAGATATAAACATATTTGTAAGGATAACACAAGTTACAAAAGCCATCTTAAACCTTAATGTCCACAGTAAGTACACAGTCCATGTACCAGTAGGCACCCTGTGGTCAGACACACCACACTCTGAAGCCAAGTGACAGATGCCACCTCAACCAAATGCTATAGATCGCTCACCAACTTCCCCCAGATGCTTGTCACACATGAGCCAACCGGCGTCACTGAACTTGTCATTCACTCGAGGGTTTCCAACCTCCAGTCTCCAAGAACTCACTTTGGAATCTTCCCTCAAACCGACGCTTCTTCTCAGACGCCTTCTGCAAGGGTTCACCTCCAGGGTTTCAGTCTCACCTTCTGATGTTCCTCTTCTCTGGATCACCATATGCATTCAAGCTGTCTTCCATGCACTCTCTCTCACTGGCTCAGCTGTCAACAGTACACACTATTTCGCATGCCCATAGCAAAGAGTTACTGACCTCCAATTGTCTCTTTGGACCTCCTTGCCTCTTGCAAGCTGGTGTCGTTTTAAATCTGCTTTTTGCAGCTTTTCTGTTTAATCTGATGTTTTGCGCCTTTCTCTCCGCCCCTCATTCTTAACTTCACTTAATAGTACCTTTTCCAGATTCCTGTTCTTCCTTTGACTGGAAGGTCTGCTTGGGATTTTCCCCTGTTCCACTCCCCTGGATTTTGGGACTGACTATCTGAACCTTCTAGGTGGCTTCTGCTTGGCAGCTGACTTCAAAACTGAACTCGAAACTGCTTTTCTAGTTTTTTCCATATGTGTCTGTGGGAGGGACCTGCTTCCCTGTTGCTAGGCAACAGCACTTTTTTTTCTATTATTGTTTGTTTAACTTAGCTTACAGTCATAAAACTCTCATTTAGTGAAACTAAAACTCCATTTGACCTTTCTTAACACATAGGCCAGAATTTTACAGTTGGCGTGCGGGCTCAGCGGGAGCAGGTGTGGGGGTGGTTGGGAAGCTGCCCGCAATCGGCTCCACACTGCCATTTTATGCGGGTGGGCCAATTAAGGTCCGCCCTGCGTGGATCGTGAGCGGAGATGCCTCAGGAAGATTGAAGCGCTTTTTTAAAAAATTAAATACAGTAAAAATTGAATGAAATGTCCCCTCGTGACTCTGTCACATGAGTTGGTACAAGTTTTTAATGTCAAAAATAAAGATTTTATTTAATTAGTATTAGCTTCAGGAAACCTCATGCCGCTCGTGGATGAGGTTTCCTAAAAAAATGTAAAGACGCTTGGCCTTTGCACCTGCCCAAGCAGCACCTGCCTGGACAGGCAGCGTAAATAATAGGGACTCGAACTCAAGTTCTGTCGAAGGGTCATGAGGACTCGAAACGTCAACTATTTTCTTCTCCGCCGATGCTGCCAGACCTGCTGAGTTTTTCCAGGTAATTCTGTTTTTGTTTTAGCGTAAATTTCAAGTTAATTAGATCCTTAATGGCCTTAATAGGCCTTTCAATTATCTGCAGATGCGCACCGGACTCTAGTGTGGGCCTGCCGGACGAAATATCGCATGAGTGCGTGGTGATGTCAGGACGCACACCCGACGTCATCGTGTGTCATATTTTGCTCCGGCATGTCAGGTGTGTGCCCGCACACCGAAGGTAAAATTCTGGCCATAGATACAGAAATAAAAATCAAACTTAAACTTTAAAGCTAAACTCATTCCTAACACCTGTAAATACCAGCATAACTTACTTAAACTGTCTCTACTTCCTAACAGCTGCTGCATTGTTCCAGTGAAGCCCAACGCAAACTGGAGGAACAGCATCTCATCTTTTGATAGGCACTTTACAACCTTCTGCACTTAACATTTAGTTCAACAACTTCAGAACATGAACTCTGTCCTCCATTGATTTTTTTCCCAAAACCAGCACCCCCCTAACCCCAACAGGGTCAGTCTGTAACGTGTTCTTATGATTTGCTTTCAGAGAGTGCTGACCCTTGTTCTGCTATTAACACATTCTGCTATCTGACCTTTGTGCCACTATTAGCACCTGCCTCAGTCCTTAACACTATCATCATCACTCCCTTTGTCTTGTGTGCATGACATCTTTGTCAAATCTTTCCTGAGCTCCCACCTATCCCTGACTTATTTTGCTCCACTGCCTCTCTTTAACAGTATAAAACCCATCACACTTCTACCTCTCTTCAGCTCTGAAGAAGAGTCATATGGACTCAAATTGTTAACTCTGTTTCTTTCTCCACACATGCTGCCAGATCTGCTGAGCTTTTCCAGAATTTTCTGTTTTTATTTCCAGCATCCACAATATTTTCTTTCATTCACAAGAGGTATGTCTTTTTGCCAAACCTCTCACATAAGGGATTAAGCAGTTGGAGATGAGTACGTCTGGTACGAGATGTTGGAGTTTGTTATTACTGGTCCCCGGACGAGGTCCCCCAATTTGTTATGGTCCCAGATGAGATACCCCAAATTGTTATGTTCCCGGTGAGGAGGGATGAATGGCTCCCTTTATTCAATCCTCAAGTTTGGTCGCAACAAAGTTAATTTAAAAAGGATCTCTTCCCTCATGGATACCTTTTCCTAGTCCAAATGTATTTATGTTTTAGAAGGAGCCAATTTAACCAGACTTTGAGTCAAAAAAAGTGAGAGGTTATTAGTTACCAGAAACCTGAGAAAAAATAGTAGAAATGCAACTCACATACACACAGCTTAGAAGTGAGAAGTTGAGTCCAAAAATAAAAGTTTTTTAAAAATACAAATCAATCTTTGGCTCATCCGTGAGGAGTAGGAGTGAGGAGGTGAAATGTTGCAGCCATCAAGTTGGGTGATGCCGGTAGATCTGACTTTGGCAGCTGAGCAGTTGGTTTGGAGACACTTGATTCTGCAGGTTGGCTGAAGGATTTGTCCTTTTTAACTGTGGTTTGTTGACTTGTGAAATGCCTCCAGCAAGCTGCAGGGATGCCTTGCTGATGTTCTTCAGCTGTGACCTTCACAGCACACACTAGCACAGCAGAACTATAACACCAGAACTAGCACGCACTGATCGGATTTGCAGCTGGCTTTTTAACCCCTTTTCTTGTGTATTCCTGGAAGGGAAAAACAACCATGTGTTTCGCCCAGAATCTGCTTTCTTTCAACTCAGATCAGTTCTACATTCTGGGATATAACACAACAGGAGATGGTTTCCGCTGAGCTGGTAATCAGTCTCCATTGTCTCCACAACCACAGGGGATTAGAGTTCAGTCTTTTGCATTACATCTCTTCCTTTGAAGTGTTTTTGTCTGAAGTAGGCCTTTACACCTTTTTTAAGTGTGATATTCCATTCTTTGGACTAGTCGATCAAGCCAAATCCACATAGAAATTTTCCAGCAAGTGGTTACTTTACAGTCTCAGCCAGCTTTTGCTTGTATGCCTTTTTAAAAAAACACGTCTTCCTCAAAAAGTTCAATATGCCGGTAAGTAATTTGGGCTGTGATCCGCTGTCATGATAACTTGGACACCTGGAATATTGAAGTGGCTGGCAAGTCAAAAGCTGTTCTATGCAGGTCCTTTATGCTAAAGGCAGATGTTTATTACACTGAGACTTGAACTACAGCTCTTAGGAGTTATTGACCATGAAATGTGGCTACGAAAACCCAGTTTTTCACTGCCCTGAGTACTATTTTGCATCCAAAACATGCACACATTTCTGGTGCTAGCAGCAACAGAAGCCATTTTGGTGAGAGCACAGGGAGCGTCCATCGGATGTATGTAGATTGTAATGTCGATCAGCGTGTAAAACTGATTTGATGCCAGCACTTCCGTTTTAGATTTCAGCTATTCAGCTCTAAACTTTGCACAGCTGAACACACAAGAGCTGGCTATTTCTGTGATCATTGAAGTGTTTTGTGGTTTGCAAATTTGTCTAAAGTTGCTGAAGTCTACAGGGACTGGCATGACACGTGAAGAACTTTGTCTTGGCTTCAAGATTTCTGCACAAACCACTTGCTTGCAGCCATGGGTGCAATAATTTCCGTCTCCCTTGGACTACAACATGACAGGGAGAATGAACAGCGGCAACACAGCTGCGCAAGCTGCTGAAGGAAGGAATGATAAAGGTGTGGTGCATTAAGCAATGTGTGAGGCTATTGGTGCAATTAGTGGGATATGACATTTGAAGGCACATTCACTGAAGTTGAATACACATTGAACTTCTGTGACACTGCATCCAGGTCCTGAAAGCTACTGTACTGCCACAGTGATATGGTTCTAGTGCCTTTGCAGGGCTTGTCTGGAGGGCCTCCTGGCCACATTAATAAAAAGATGGATGTTTTCTTTTTACCTGGATAATGCAGCAAGAGTGAATGCTGAGAAGTCTAATACCTTAATTTCTTTTTTCAGGAAATAAAGCAATTTACAGGCAAAGCAGGTTTAACAGATTGAGTATAACACATGTAAGCATGTGTGCTCTTGCTGTACTGATTTTCAAAGCACAAGGTGTCTCTGTTTCTACCATTCTTCTTCCTTTAGCTTGTATCTATCTTCTTCCCCTGACTGGCTCCCTTTACCACTTAACCTTCCCCTTCAGTAATTTCCATTCCTGACCAAAGCCCAGGTTATTCTGCACATATTCTTTCCTCTTATTTGTGTGTTCTCAACTTCCTATCTGTCTGCTCTCTATTTGAAAATTGCAAAGCAGCACTACATCTTTAAAAACTTTTCTATGTTTCAAACTTTTACAGCCAAAGGCTTCTCCTGGAAAACTTTCAAGTCTGCCTTATTCACTACACTACAGTTCAACTAAATAAAACCTTATCTTGCAGTAATGTTTTCTATTCTATTTTCTAAGCTAGCTTTTAAATGTATCGGCACCTGCTCCAGCCAGAGTGCACCACCCCTTTAAGAAGTGCAGGCTTGCTTCAAGTAATACGGAATGGCTTGAATTGGCGTTAATCCTTTCAATGTTTTGTGCTCCCTGCCATGGCGTGCTTCCATCCAACAACGTGCTTAGCACTCGCTGCGTGTTACAAATATTTAAATAAATAGGCAGCATGAAGTTTGTCTGCTGCCTGCATCAGAAGCAACAGACATGGTCAAATTGTATGTTGCAATCTCTGGGCCCTTTTTTGAGGAGTTACCGAATTTGGCGGCTGGGTGTGAATATGTGTATGGAATTATTCAGGGTTAAATTAACAGAGATCAAGTTCTGAACTATTCCTTCTCTCCTCTACAACAGTTGTGCTACAGAATTATTACAGAAGGTTAATCCTCAGCTGATAGGTACATCACAGTATCAGCAAAGTTATATGCAAGAAATATAAATGCATAATCATCTTGGAGCAGAAAAGAGGCAGTTCACTAGCAAAGACTAAGTAAATGGGTGTACTAAAGAGTTCACAACATTTGGTACATTAAGGGGTTCTCTGCTAGTGACTAAATAAGTCCTTCACAGACGTGATGCATTCTGGCTTGTAGCAGAGTAGGGTAGGGGTTAGAATAGTCAATGAATATATCCAACAAACAAAAGATATCCTCCTGTCTCCTATCTGACAATCATCAAAGAGCATTAGCAGTGGCTGTTGAGAAGACCGTGGCTCTCACTGTCCTCCTTTTCAAGTATAGAGCAACAAAATTCTGCTTTAGTTGTGTCAGCATCACTAAGATCTGTACTTGCTAACATTTATGAATGTGGTTAACAATGTGATAATGACCAGGCATTGGCCAGGACACCAGGGATAACTCCCTTGCTCTTCTTCGAAATTATGCTATGGGATCTTTTACATCCACTTATGCAGGCAGATGGGACCTCAGATTAACATCTCATCTGAAAGATAGCACCTCCAACAATGCAGTGCTTCCTCGGTACTGCACTGAACTGTCAGCCTTGATTCTATGTGCTCAAACTCTGGAGTGGGACTTGAACCCAGAACCTTGTAGTTCAGAGGCAGAAATGCTCTCAACTGAGTCATAGCTGACACAAAGTGGGAATCAACTGGGTAATAAATTAAATATTAAAATATTCTTTCATACAAATTATAAGTTCCATGATGTAATTTAAGAAAATATTGATTTCCTTACTTGATGTAGGGTGTCATTCCAAAGGACTATTTCTCCAATTTTAATTTTTTAAAAAATCCTTTCATGGGATGTGGACATCGCTGGCAAGGCCAGCATTTGTCGCCCATCCCTAATTGCCCTTGAACTGACAGGCTTGCTAGGCTACTTCGGAGGGCAGTTTAAGAGTCAACAACATTGTTGAGGATCTGGAGTCACATGTAGGCCAGACCAGGTAAAGACGGCAGAGTTATTTCCCTGAAGGACATTAGAAGGATGCTACAAAGTGTCAGCAAAAATTATATGCAAAATAAATGCACAATAATTGTGAAACACAGGATCGACAGTTCACTATCACAGCAAGATAAAACCAGTAAATGTTGGGAAGTCATAGTAGTCTATCAGCATGCGTAAAGAGAAAAGTAGCCACCAGAGCAGTTGTCAAAATGGGCAATCACACATGACAAGCCTCATACAATTCTTTGTTTGTGGTAATAGATACATTAGATGGGGGAAATGTAGCAGATGTATTGTACCTGATCTTCAGAAAAACCTTTGACAAGGCCTCACATGGAGCAGCACTAAAGAATAGTAAAGGCTATAGAGTGAGAGGATGAATAGCAAACTGAATTAAAAATTAGTGAGAAGGGAGAAAACGGAGTAAGGCCCGGACTTTAACTCCTGGCAGGAAGGACGGAAAGAGAGGCCAAAACTTCCCTTGTGGGGCTCCAGTGGCTCTGCAAGGAAAAGTGAAAAGTATACTTTCCTAGACCTCGTCATGTCCCAATCCTCTTATGATCTAGCTCAGCCAGGTGAGAAAACTGCAGGAGCTTCCATACTCAGATTGGTGTTAAAATTGCAGTAAGGACCTATTGATGTAATTGAATCGTAATCTGCAAATTTAAAAATGGATTTGCTGCCTTTGGGTACGCAGCATAGTTGCCCATCCAGAAACCTGTTAACAATCATGGGATACAGAAGGCTCAACTGTGGGTAGGTCACCTGGGTGATTTTAACTGCCCATCTGCCCAGTTTCCGCTAGGCCAGTTTTTCCACAGTGGTTGAGTTTAGATATTGATATCCCACAGGATTCAGTTTGGGGTCACTTCTGTTCACTGTATACATCTGTGAATATCAACGTGGATACAAGCCTAAGGGAAGTGGTATCAAAATTTACAGAGCTACAAATATATAAAGCTTAGTTCTTTTAGAAGCTATAAAGAGATATTGACATGACGAGGAAGGAGTTAAAGAATTGACAGATAGAATTCAGTGTCAATAGGTGTGAGATGATAAATTTTGGTAAAAGAAACAAGAGCAAACATTATATGATGAATGGAAGTAGGCTCAGTGCTATTTCCAGTAATTGAGTGGTCTGGAGCTAAGGGCCATGGATATAAGATTAAACGTAAAAGATTTAGGACCGAGAGCAAGAGAAGTCACTTTACATAGAGGGCTGGATTTTCAGCTGGGTGTGCGGGCACGTGTCCGACACACACGAGCTTGAAATAGCGCTCGATGACATCAGGCGATCGTCCCGACATCGTCGCACACTCGTGCGATATTTCGATTGGCGGGTGCGTGTGGGAGCCGGCAGCATGCCCGCCAACAATTAAGAGGGCTGTTAATTATTTTTAATTCATCTACGGGATGTGGGCTTTACTGGCTGGGCCAGCATTTATTGCGCATCTCTATTTGCCCCTGAGAAGGTGGTGGTGAGCTGCCCTCTTGAACCGCTGCAGTCCATGTGGTGTCGGTACACCCACAGTGCTGCTAGGAAGGGAAGCCCATTAATAACTTAATTAAACTGAACTTTTCCCTGCCTGTCCAAACCTTACCGTTGGTGTGCGGGCGAAAAGGCCAGGTGGCCTTTGGATTTTTGAGGAAACTCATTCATGTCGGAATGAGGTTTCCGATGTTAATTAAAAATAAAATAAAAATTTTAAAATCTAATTTTTAACATGTCCCTGCTCATGTGACAGAGTCATGTGAGGGGACATGTTTACCTTAATTTTAAAATCTTTATTTTGAATGTTAGAAATCTTCAGCTCCCTGAGGCAGCTCACTGCCTTCGGGGAGCTTTCACTGCACTCTCCCCTGCATATGCGCTGACTTCTGCATTCAGCCTCCTCCCCACCCCTCCCCCACCCTGGCAGTGCTGAGGCTCCCAGTGCGCATTTCACTCTGGCTGGCCCAATTGGCCAGCCAGCGTGAAATGGCGGGCAGGGCCCGATTGCGGGCGGCTGTCGGGTTTCACGGCTATTCCTGGCCCGCTCACCGCGCCTGCCCCTGGCCCCGTCCGACAAGGTAAAAATCCTGCCCACGGAGTTGTGAGGCTGTGAAATTCAAGTCCAGCATTAACGGTTGAGGCAGAAACAGGTCAACATTCAAGATTAAATTGGATGGCTGGATGAATTGATATGGGAGCAAGAAAAGTAAATGTAATTAGGACTACTTGTTGGTGTGGATGATAATTGCTGACACACACTGGGTGGGCTGAATGGCCTGTTTCCATGTTGTAACTTGGGTCTATTTCTATGAGCCAACATTTTGGGTTTAGACCCATTTGTCAGCAATAGAGATCATGATTACCACTATGGATTTCAGAGAAGCAGACAACTGCTGCTGGAACTTCACAGTACAAAGGGACATATTGCACACCCATGCTGTGGCCTGAGGGTGATAGCAAATTCCTCACATTTTATGGCAAGTTGTACTGCTCACCATGCACTCATAGTGTTCCTGCTATCTGCCTATCAACTAGTCAGGGGTCAAACCCATGTTTCCAAATTATTTAATGACCAACTAACAAAGTCCTTCTTGGGGACAGGACTTAAGGAGGCTCTATTTGTGGTCAAGGTTCCAAAATAACAGACTAGGGGTGGGAGTATAGAAGCATGTCAACCCTCACTGGTAAACTTGATAATCTGGTGCCTGGATCAGGTGAATTGCAGTATTCCAGAATGCTGTTGATGATTGACCAGCCAATGCAGTTCCTTAATGTGATCCGGAGAGACAAATCTAATTACTGGGGGTGAAGAATCTTCCCACAGTTAGAATACTCCAACTTGCTAACATTTGGGTTTAAGTAAATAACTAAGCTATGTCCTTTGTGATCATTCTTTATTAGGTAAACATAATTCTACCTATGCACATTTCTCAGTAGCTTGGTTTGGGGCTATAAGTGTGGTGCTGGTTTTCTTTCAGTTCCCTGCTAACAAAGGAAAAAAGATACCAAGGACCTACATCTGTATTTTCTCTTTAAGGATTCTGTCAAATCTTAAGTGTTTGTCCAGTATTTCACAATTTTAGCATAATCATTCTTTTCTTTTACTATGAATACACTGACATACTTTTTGCATATTTTACTAATAAATACCTGTCATGGCTTTAGCTGAGGTGCTCTTAAAGGATTACGATTTTACTTCAGTGCTAATAGGTTCGTTAAACTCTGAAGCATATTTGAAGTTCTATCTCTGGTAGAACTTAACATTATGATAAAAGAGAGATTTTTTTTTATGTTTTTAGTAATTACTGCCTGAGGCAATGGAACTTTAATAATATCTGATTATTTTTTGTTTTTAGTAACATTAAAAACAGTACAGAAGAAAGAGAGGTTTTTTTGGCCCTGTATACTGCTGCTTTTATCATCTACTCAGTGTGGTTTTGTTTGTTTTTCTTTTTGACGTTAACATAATGGAATATTCTTTACTGTGGTTTCTTTTGAATTGTTTTATAGAATGCACCATCTCTGAAATGTGAGCGGATTCTATTTGGTCTTTTCCTTCATGCCATGTAGTATAGTTATTTATTGGCAACATACCATTGTGCTCTTGCTGCCAAAGCAGCTGTCAATATTTAATGAGGTATGAGCTGAGAAATTAATTAGTTACCACCCTTACCAGATGGAGGCAAGTCAAACAGCAATTGCTTTACACAAATGATTTGTACAGTGAAATCTCTCCATTTGGACACACTATACTAACACGCACGTACATATTCTTTCGGCATAAATAAAAGTATATACATAAATACAAGCACTCACTTTTGAAAATAGATAAGACATACTTTACCCCCTCCATACAAGCTCAAATATTTAAATGCATACATAGTTCAATACATGCATATATTTAATACACACACACACACACACACACACACAGTATAACTGCATTTACCCTCTACGTGTGCACACATATAAATTCAGTGTACATACTATCAAGAACCACACTATGGTTGATAGAATTCTCTCCACAGACAAAGCCAGACATAATCAAATATGCCTGTGTTCTTGCTCACTTTCAGACACTCCACAAGCAAATATGCCCACATTCCACTAAACGCACACATACACAATTATATATACTGCATGCACTTTACATATCTTTACATAGATAGAGACACATACGGTAATTTTTTCACATTTGGTGTGACCACAGAGGGGTTATTGACACGGATGAGGAATTTTAAATGATGGTTTGGAGAATCAAGAACCAGTTTAGGGCAATGAGGATGGGAGAGGTGGGTAAAAAGCTTTATGCATTTTTAAAGTAATGTATTTTCCTTTCTCTCACATTCCCCTGATCTAGGAGAGTTTGATAAAAGCAAACAGAGTCCAAAGGAACCAAAGGGTCAAGAAGAGTCAGCGAATTCAGAATCTCGGATTGCCCCTGCAGATGATGAGGACGGAATCCCAATTTCCACATCAGGACTATTGCAGGTGGTGGAGAGAAGGCGTATGTATTAACTGCCCTAATATATTAACTTGCTTTTTTACTACCTGAAATGCATCCATAACATTCTGAATCTGATTATATAATTAACTGTGAAATGAGCAAAGTCCTTCTGGTTTATAAACATTTTCAGTAATGTTCCAGTGCATAATATATGCATTAATGCTTTTGTACATTGTGCCATGAGTTGGTGCAATGCAGATTTTTACTCCCAGTTTTCCAAACAGTCGGTTTATAACCTTATTCACCATTTGGAAAAGCTGTGTTAGCAAACAAGAAATAAGGGAAAATTTGCAGGTATATTAATCCAGTCCAACCTCAAATTGAAAGCCATTTTGGCAAATGTTTGGGAATAGTTTATCTGCTTGCCCATTTGGTTTTATGTTTGGGAAACATAAAAAGAGGGAAATATTTTATATCTTGTTCGATTATAGAATTTTAGAACGATACATCAGAGGAGGTCATTCAGCCTCTCATGCCTTTGTCGGTTCTTTAAAGAGCTATCCAACTAGTCCTTCTCCCCCGTTCCTTTCCCATAGCCCTACAAATATTTTTCCCTTCAAGTGTTAATTCAATTCATTTTTAACGTCATCATTGAACCTGCTTTCACCGTCCTTTCAGATAGTGCATTCCAAATCACAGCAACACTATGTGTGAAAAGAATTTCCTTATGTTACTTTTGGTTCTTTTGTTAATCACTTGAAATCAGTGTCCTCTGGTTTTCTACCCTTCTCCCACTAGAAACAGTTTCTCTTTATTTACTCTGTCAAAACTATTCACAATTGTGAACTCCTCTATCAAATGCCCCTTAGCCTTCTCTGGTCTGAGGAGAACAATACCACTTTTTCCAGTCCATCCACATATCTGAAGTCCTGACATTATTCGATTAAATCCCCTCTGCACCCTCTCTAAAGCCCTGACATCCTTCCTAAAGTGTGGTGCCTAGAATTGAACATACTGGGCTGTAACCTCCGAGCTTCCCCGTGCAGATTTGGGGGCGTACCCTGAAGGTGTGCAGGGGAATCCCTCTGGGAAGTTCCCAGGTAAGGGTTTGCACAGTTATTGCCCAGAAGTGCACACTTCCACTGGACAATTGCGCTGCGCTGGGAACCATCCGAAAATGCAGTTTAAATCGCAAACTTCGGATGGCTCCGCCGGGGTCATACCAACAGTTACTCAGAAAAAGTTAGAAGAATTAAAACCTCTTCTAACTTCTGGGTAACTTTTGTAAAGATCCAGACCAATCCCATGGGACTCCCCCCACAGCCCTGATCCCTCCACAGGACTCCCCCCACAGCCCCGACATCCCAGGGGACTCCCCCACCCCTGACTAACCACAGACCCCCCCCCACAGCATTCCTCACCTGACACACCTCCCCAAACCCCATGTCCGACCCACACACCCCGAATGTCTGACACCCCTCCCCAGCCCCCGAATGTCTGGCCCGCTCCACCCCCCTCCCGAAGTCTGACCCCCACAGCCCCCACCCTGGATATCTGACCCCTCTACCCCTCTGGATGTCCCCCCCCCTCCCCCAACCCCTCTGGATGTCCTACCCCTCCGGATGTTCCCCCCTTCCCCAAGCCCTCTGGATGTCTGACCGTCCCCCCAGCCCTTCGGATGCCCCCCCCCCCCCGCCAGCACCCCCACCTGATTACCGAACACCCCTCCCCACAAATCCTTTTCACTTACCTTAGGCATTTACATTCTCCCTGGCCTGTCACTTTCAATAGGATGCTTAAACTTACCTGCTTTACAGCAGCTAGTGCTTCAGTTCAATGGTGCTGGACTTCGATGCTGAACTTCAGAAACAGCTGTGCTGCCTGGATCTCACCTGGCTGGAGCTGGAAGGTCGGATGAGATAGGCACGGAAGAAATTTGATGTAGGTAAGTGGGCATAGAGTGGTAATCCAACACTGATTGCCATTCCCAGGAAGTTACAGCCCAATATTTCAGCTGAGGTCTAATTAATATTTTTAGAGGTAAACTATTCAGGCCAAATTCTTTATATTTTCGTAGTTGATAAAAATTAATTTTTGGATAATTATAATGAGGAGGTCTTGTGGCGCAGTGGGTGGCATCCTCGCCTCTGAGCCAGAGGTTCTAGGTTCAAGTCCTACTCCAGGACTTGATGGCCAAGGAAGGTATGTCCATAATGTGGCAAAATATGCTTCAACTTGTAAATCCTTCCAACACACCCCCAAGGCGGGTGATAAGAGTGGGAGAGATTCCTGGTCAGCTGTACAATGGAAAGAAAATTGGAGCCATCACTACCCATAGCTCCAGGACTACAACACAGCAATTCAAACTCTTTGGGAACCAGCAGGCTCAGTTGGCTGGACAGCCGGTGCAGATCAGATTGGTGCCAACAGATCCCCATTCTGGCTGACTCAGGTAATGAGGGGGGAGTGGGGAGTGTGAGAGGGGAGGGGGAGTGTGGGGGGAACAGTCCCAGCTTCTCCAATCTATCCATGTAACTGAAATTCCTTATCCCTGGAACCATTCTTGTGAAGCTTTTCTGCACCCTCCCCAATGCCTTCACATCCTTCCTAAAATGTGGTTCCCAGAACTGAACACAATACTCCAGTTGAGGTTGAACCAGTGTTTTATACAGGTTTATCCTAACTTCTTGCTTTTGTATTCCATGTCCCTGCTTATAAAGCCCAGGATCCCATTTGCTTTATTAACTGCTTTCTCAACCTGCTCTGACATCTTTGAGAATTTGTGCACATAGCACCAGGCCCCTCTGTTCCTGCACCCGCTTTAGAATTGTACTCTTTATTTTAAGTTGCCTCTTCTCATTCATCCTTCAAAAATGAATTACCTTGCAGTTCTCTGCATTAAATTTCATCTGCCGCTTGTCCTTCCGTTTCACCATCCTGTCTTGAAATCTGTCATTATCCTTCTCACAATTCACAAAACCTCAAAGTTTTGTGTAATTTGCAAATTTTGTGATCGCACACCCTAGTTTAGATCATTAATATATATCAAGAAAAGCAGGGATCCTAACAGACCGCTGGGGAACCCCACTATGTACCTTGTTCTAGTTCAAAAAACAACCATTCACAACTCCTCTGCTTCCTATCACTCAGCCAATTTATTATATAAATTAATAATGCTCAGGTCACACAATTTATTTTGGCACTGATTTCTGAACTTTCAACTCCTGTCCTTCTCCTTTCTCAATTGAAAACAAAAAAAAATTAACTGACATTTAGAATCATAGAGTAATTCTGACACAGAATGAGGCCATTTGGCTTATCCAGTCCATACTGGCTCTCTGCAGAGCAATCCAGTCAGTCCCATTCCCCAGCTTTATCTTCGTAGCCCTGCAAGTTTATTTCCCTTCCTGTTTCCATTTGAAATCATTGAACGTCTCCACCTCCACCACTGTCCTAGTCAGTGAGTTCCAGGTCATTAACACTCATTCCGGAAAAATATTCTTCCTCACATCCGACCTGCATCCCATGCACAAAACCTTAAATCTGCGTCCCCCTAATCCTTGTACCATCAGCGAATGGAAACAGCTTTTCTTTGTCTATCTTATCTAAACCTGTCATAATCTTGCACAACACTATAAAATCTCCCCTGCTTTGCTGCAAGGAGAGAAACCCAAGCTTCTCCAACCTTCTACACCACTAAATCTGCATTTTATATAAAAATATTTTATAGATACCTGTAACTTTTGAGCTTGACTGCTAAGGTCCTCCTAGCATACCAAGAATTTTCTTTTATGTGTTTGCATTCACAGAGCCTCTCAGCAGTGTCTCATCTCTTGAGGTACACTTTGACCTCATGGATCTGACTGAACTCACAGACATGTCCGACCAAGAACTTGCAGAGGTTTTTGCTGATTCTGATGATGAGAATCCACCGTACGATTCATCTACAGGTCAGTGTCAGTGAGCACATGCTGAGATGAAGACTAGCTCTCTAGCCCTGCTTAGTGCTATTCCATTCTGAAAATGAAGAGGAAATAGACGTGAAACATAATGACTGCATATTTGATGACAATTAAAATTAGAACTAAATTTATATGAAGACTAAAACTCAAGGGAAAAGATTTGAGATAAATAAATTAGATCAAAATAATACTTATTTGTAGGATTTAAACAACATAGCTAGTGATCTGTATCTTTCAAAACAGATGTTGAAAATTAAAATGTTTGGAGAAAGTATTCCACAGAGTCAACAGTTTTGAAATAGACAAGTTGGCCCAGCTGGTCTCTACTAGTGCTTAACCTAACCTATTCTCACTCCAATAATCTCTTCTCCCTCTTACAAATCTTAATCATTATTTAAGCAACAATTTATTTCTCAATATTTTTTCAGTTGCTTGAGAAGTGAACTTTGAAATGAAAGAAAAATAAAGAACAGCAAGATAAATAGACATAATATAAATGTTCTCGGTTCCACCCCTACTACAGCATAGATTGAACACATCCTCGTCCGTTCTGTAGATTATCTCCACGCCTGTGGTCAATTTGCTGGAGATGAGGTGCAGTATTGCAGCGAGGAAAATGGAAAAGAGTTGGTGCAATGACACAGCATGATTGACCCTAGTTTCAACTGAGATGGGGTTTGTGGTGGGTCTGTTGGTGAGGATTGGGGCTTGCATATCATAGTGGAGTAGTCAGGGAATGGTGACAAATTTCTGAGGGCAGCCAATTTTGAGGAGGATACTCCATAAGCCTCCACAGTTGAGTCAAAGGCTTTGTGAGGCCAAAAAAGGTCATGTACAGCAGTTGGTGCTGTTCCTTTCACTTTTCAGAAGTTTGCCACACAATGAAAATCATGTCTGTAGTGCCTCTCGATGGGCAAAAGCTGCACTGTGACTTTGGAAGAAGTTCCTTGGCTACTGGGAGGAGGCGGTTGAGGAAGATCCTCGCAATGATCCTCCCTGTGGCAGACAGGAGGGAAACCCCACTGTAGTTACCACAATCGGACTTGTCTCCCTCCTTGAATATAGTCATGATCACACTGTCCCTGAGATTCCCTGACATGCCCTCTTCTTCCCAGATGAGGGAAATGAGATTGTGCAGCTGTGTCAGGAATATATCTCCACTGAGTTTCAGAATTTCAGCAGGGATTTCATCTGCTCCAGAAGCTTTGCTGGTTTTTCACTGTCAGGCTGCTGACCTACATTCCCTTTCAGTCCCTGCATCTCTGACCTCCTCTAGGCTTCTCTTCCAAGAATTCTGTATTCCTCCAACCCTGGCCTTTTGTGCATCCCATTCCTTTCACCCCAATATTGATGGACTTGCATCAGCTATTTAGGCCCCATGTTCTACATTTCCCTCTCTAAATTACTTTGCCTCTCCTCCTCTAAGACACTCCTTAAGTTCTAACATCTTTTTAGGCTCAGTTTTTTTTCTCTCCGAATACACTCCTGTGAAGCTCATTGGGATTTGTTGTTCAGAGTTATACATATTATGGATTTTTAAGTGAGGATTTAGCTAAAAGATTGCTTATAAAGTAGCTCACTGCATGGTTAATTCTTTCTTGTAATCATTTACAATATCGATTATGTCATTTATTCATTTTAATACAATAAGATTTTAAAGATCTGTATAAATTTGATTCAATCCAATTTGGATTGGATGTATTTCACTTTGAGCACTTGGTAAAAAGTATCACTTTAGATAAACCATTTTTCTTTAATTTTACACAAGAGTAAAATAAACTCTATGGTGTATAAACTGAACATGTAAATAATTTATGGCACTGCAAGGAAAATTTGTTTTACACAGAGGATTTAAGCCTGTAGAAATAACTGGATGATTTATGGATTGAAGCACAAATCAGGACAACTTTCATGAATAGAACATAAAAATTGGTGGTTAAAGGAAAGTTGGATAAAAGGACTTGAGAACAGAAATGCACTAGAGTTAGGATGGCTGCTCATTTAGGAAATAAACACCAAAATGGGTCAAACAGTATTTTTCTGTGGGGCAATTTGTGTGCACTTCTATGTATAACTAATACTGTAAAATTCCACTTTGCAACATAGAGAAAATTTGGTCTTAAATGGTATGTGGGAACTGCTTTATCTACAGAGGAAACAGATGCAGCTTTTTTACATGGTTTCACGATGCAAAATATTAAGGTAAAATTGCAGCACTTAGTACCATAAGCTTGTTGTTCACTTCTACCCTTCTTATAGTTGGGAGGGGAAGAGAAATTATATACTGCTCAACACTTAAACTGATCATGTATTTCATTTTATTTGTAAACATAGCATATTTTAAAATAGCCTAAAAGTTAGCAGAAACATGTCACACACTCCTCCCCCATCCCCTGCTCCCAATTCTAGATACAGTCGGATGTCACTCAGTTTAATTAAAGAACTTTACAGATTAGAGTGTTCCTGTCAATTTCAACGACTAACCAGCGTTTTTAGATTGTATCGCATGCTCTGTTATTATTGTTGTGGGTATTAAGATGTGACAGTCATGGGTCTGGACTTACAAATAATGCTGGAGGAAAGGCTGTTAGTAAACTCTAGCTTTTATTGAATATTATACTAGCTATGTACAATTAGGACTCAGCATGAGGTTCTCCATGCTCTTATGCGATCTTACGTCACTGATGATGTAGACTATATATTTACATATTTAACATTAACCCTTTATACGAGTAAGAAAAAGTCCAAGGGATTGACACACCATCCCTGGTTAATTAGAAAGGATTAATAAGGAGGGAAGAATTAGAATGCGAGAGAAAGCTAGCCAGAAATATAAAAACAGATAGTAAGAATTTCTATAAACATTTTAAAAAGAAACAAATTAACAAAGTGAGTGTTGGTCCTATAGAAAATGAGCCTGGAGAATTGATAATGGAAAACAAGGACATGGCAGATGAATTGAAGAGGTACTTTGCATCAGTCTTCACTATAAAGGATACAAGTAACATGCCAGAAGCAGCTATAAATCAGGAAATGGCAAGGAGGGGGGAGCTCAGGAAAATTACAATCACCAGAGAAGTGGTACAGAGTAAATTGTTGGAGCTGACAAGTGCTCGGGTTCTGTTGGACTTCATCCTAGGCTATTAAAAGAAGTCGCTTGTGAGATAGTTGATGCATTGGTTTTAATTTTCCGAAACTCCCTGGATTTGAGAAAAGTAACTTTGAGGAAGTAACATGCTATGGATAAAGGTACTGTGCTTAGATTTCCAGAAGACATTTGATAAAGTGCCACATCAAATGTGTTGCGGAAAATAAAAGCTCATGGTATACGGGGTAACATATTGGCATGGATAGAAGATTGGCTGGTAGAGAGTAGGCATAACTGGATCTTTTTCAGGTTGGCAAGATGTAACAAGTGGTGTGCCACAGGAACAAAAACAGAATTACCTGGAAAAACTCAGCAGGTCTGGCAGCATCGGAGGAGAAGAAGAGTTAACGTTTCGAGTCCTCATGACCCTTCGACAGAACCACAGGGGGATTAGTGCTGGGATCTCAACTGTTTACAACTTATATAAATGATTTGAATGATGGGTGGGACAGTTGCCAGATTTGCTCATGAGACAAAGATAGGCAGGAAAGTTGTTAAGAGGACATAAGGAGGCTACAGAAAGATATAGATGGATTAAGTGAGTGGGCAAAGATCAGGCAAATTGAGTATAATGTGGGAAAATGTGAAATCGTCCATTTTGGCAAGAATAATAAAAAAGAGAGATTGCAGAGCCGTGAGGTGCAGAGGGGTCTGGATGTCTTAGTGCATGAATCCACAAAAGGCTAGTTTGCAGGTAACAGCAAATAATTAGGAAAGCTAATAGAATTTTATCATTTATTGCGAGGGGAATTGAATACAGAAGTAGGGGGGTTATGTTTCAGTTGTACAGAGCACCAGTGAAACCACATTTGGGAGTACTGTGTACAGTATTGGTCACCTTATTTGAGGAAGGATGTAAATGCATTGGAAGTAGTTCAGAGAAGGTTTACCAGACCAATACCTGCAATGGGTGGGTCATCTTATGAGGAAAGGCTGGACATACTGGGCTTGTATCGACTGGAGTTTAGAAGAGTGAGAGGCAACTTGATTGAAACATATAAGGTCCTGAGGGGTCTTGACAGGGTGGATGTGGAGGGGATGTTTCCTCAAGTGGGAGTCACTATTTAAAAGTAAGGGATCACCCATTTAAAACAGAGATGAGGCGAATTTTTTTCTCTGAGGATTGTGAGTCTTTGGCATTCTCTTCCTGGAAAGGTGCTGGAAGCAGGGTCTTTGAATATATTTAAGGCAGAGATGGATATATTCTTGGTAAGCATGGGGGTGATAGGTTATCGGGTGTAGGCAGGATGCAGATTTGAGGTTACTATCAAATCCACCATGATCTTTTTAAATGGCAGAGTAGCCTCGAGGGATTGAATGGTCTACTCCTGCTCCTTGTTCGCATTTTTGTATGTTCACACTACATCTCCCCCAAATCTGTGCCTCTAATAAATACTATTTACATTATCCTACATTCCCCCTTTCCACCCCGCCAAAGTCACTCCCTTCATCTCAGGCTCACAGAAATAAGCGCCGTGGTGGTTTCACCAATCTTCCTGATCTTGTTCTGATCTCTCTCTGAGGTTGCATAGGATTCAAGTTCTCCATATTCTTTCTGGAACTCAGTAGTTTAGAATGTGAACCTTAATAGACTATTGGTTCTCTGTTCAGGTTATCTTCCTGATCATATGGGTAGTTAGTCCATTCCATTGATGGTGGTCTTCTTGTAGGTATGAGTGTGCTTCTGTTTCTTCTAACTATCCTGTTCTCTAGTCTCTACATGATACGATCTCGGACTGTGTGTATTTTCCAACACTTAGCCTTCTCTATTCTGGTCTCTAATCCAGACTGATTCACCTGGTTGGAGTTCTGGTAAATCATGCACTCTATGGTATTGGTTGTAGTTTCTGGTCTGATTTGCATGATACTCCTCCTTTTTCTCCTTTACTCTACTGATATCAGTTGTTTTTAGACATGGCAAGAGTCTATGTGGAAGAACAGGAAGTTGAGTCCGTAGTCTTCTTCCCATCAGAAGTGCTGATAGAGCCAGCCCATTCTGAAGTGATGTGGTATCATTCATTTTCAACGAAGCTTTTAATGTTCTTACTCTTCTCTCGGCATCTCCCATTTGATTGTGGGTACCTTTGTGAACTGGTTGTGTGGACAAATCCATAGTTTGTAAATTTCTTGAACCCTTAATTTGCAAATTGTGGACTATTGTTGGAAATGACAAGATCTGGAATGCATGTGGGGCAAAAAAATTATTTTTGTGAATTAAAGACTGCTTCTGAGGTTGCACCATAAAGATGTTTAACCTCAATCCATCTGGAGCAATAGTCAGCAATAATACCATTGAGCTCAGAAAGCTCGATTCCAAGACATTCCCACAGTTTGGATGGGCATGAAAGACCATCAGTGGTACTCTTTGCTGTCGGCAATGGATTGCACAAGTGATGCAGCTTGAAATCATTTACTCTAGTGATTGAGAATCCTGGCCACCAGACTGAATTTTGCACTCTAACATGACACTTGGTAATGCTTAGGTGTCCCTTATGATGAGGTCCTTCAAAGTATACATAAGTTAACTAGTCGTTGACAATACTGAGATGTCAGCGTTGCTTGAAGTATTGTTTCAGGATGAGATTGTTTGGAACATATTTTGGCCATTCATTTTTGCAGTATTCTCTAATTTTAACACAATTTTCATCTGCTTTTTTGTGCTTGTCATATTTCCTTCAGCCTCTGTGTGATTGCTGGTAGGAATTTTGTAGCCAGTGAACTGTATGACTCCACATCCTCAACAAGATTTATATCCTCCTATTCAGGCTTCCCAAAAGGAATACATGACAATGCACCTACTGTTGTTTGTAGTTTGTCACGGTCATGTTTGTCTGGTTCCTTCACTTGCTGTTCCAAGGAAATCCTGATTCTGGTTTCTTCAAGGTTTTCCAATTCATCAACTTTATAGCTGAGTTGTAGATCTGTCCAAGCTTTTCGACTTAACAGTGAACATTCTTGACTGTGGATCACATACAAAGTTTCTGTGATTTCTCTTCCTTTGTATTGGAGCATAGCAGTCATAGTTGAATGCCAAAATAGAAACAGAAAATGCTGGAAAAACTCAGGAGGTCTGGCAGCATCTGTGGAGAGAGAAACAGAGTTAATGTTTCAAGTCTGTATAACTCATCTTCAGAGTCTGAAGAGTAAAACAGACTCGGAACGTTGACTGTTTTCCTCTCTACAGATGCTGCCAGATCTGCTGAGTTTTTCCAGCATTTTCTGTTTTTATTTCAGATTTCCAGCATCCACAGTATTTTGCTTTTATCATCGCTGAATGCCACCTAGACCATGAAGTCTTATGGTCGATAATACTCAGTTTTTATGAACACTACATTGATTGTGGTTAAGGTGTTGGTTTGGAAATCTAGGTTAAGCTAAAGCCAATAAATAAATAGCAGATAAAGAAAAGTTTTAAAATAAGATTTCACCCATTTTATTTTGAAAACCATTTCCAGTTAAAAATAGAATGCAGTAAACACTTATTTACAACTGTTGGCAGTAAGCCCCTAAAGGAGACCTGTAGACAAATGGCGAATAGAATTTCATTTTGTTTTTCCAAGTGATTTAAATGCAGCTGAAAGAGGAATTTGAATTATTTGGTTCATCCTGATTGGCTACTGCCCATTCCAATAACAACAAGCCCTTTCCCTCTTCGTTTGTCTAAAATTCAGTTAAAACAATGCTAATTTCTAAGACAGCAACCCATTTTTGAGCCTGAAATGTATTTTTTGTATTAAAACTTAGAAGCTGTGTAAATGGTGAATATTTGACTATATTGAGGACATTTTTTTTTAATGGAAACTTATGTTTTTTTAAGGACGACATGGGCTGAATTTTACTAGCCCTCTGAAGATGGGAAGCCTCACAAAACTTCTTTTTTATTCTTTCAAAGGATATGGGCCTCACTGGCTAGGCCAGTATTTGGTGTCCATTCTTAATTGCCCTTGAGAAGGTGGTGGTGAGCTGCCTTCTTGAACCGCTGCAGTCCATGTGGTATAGATACACCTATAGTGCTGTTAGGAAGGGAGCTCCCAGCAGCAGTGAAGGAAAGACGACATAGTTCCAAGTCAAGATAGTGTGTTACCTGGAGGGGAACTTGCAGGTGGTGGTGTTCCATGCATCTGTGATCCTTGTCCTTCTAGGTGGGAGAGGTCGTGGGTTTGGAAGGTAATGTCGAAAGAGCCTTGGTGAATTGCTGCAGTGCATCTAGTAGATAGTACACATTGCTGCCAATCTGTCAGTGGTGGAGGGAGTGACTGTTGAAGGTGGTAGATGGGATGGCAGTTAAGTGGGCTTTGTCCTGGATGGTGTCAAATTTCTTGAGTGCTGTTGGAGCTCCACTCATCCAGGCAAATGGAGAGAATTCCATCATGCTCCTGACTTGTGCCTTGTAGGTGGTGGAAAGGCTTTGGGGAGTCAAGAGGTGAGTTATTCTCCACAGAATTCCTAGCCTCTGACCTCCTCTTATAGCCACAGTATTTATATGGCTGGCGCAGTTCAGTATCTGGTCAATAGTAACCCCCAGGATGTTGATAGTGGGGGATTCAGTAGTAGTAATACCATTGAACGTCGAGGGGAGATGCTTAGATTCTCTCTTGTTGGAGATGGTCATTGCCTGGCACTTTGTGGTGTGAATGTTACTTGCCACTTATGAGCCCAAGCCTGAATATTGTCCAGGTCTTGCTGTAGATGGACACGGACTGCTTCAGTATCTGAGGAGTCGCGAATGATGTTGAACATTGTGCAATCATCCTCATTTCTGACCTTACGATTCATGAAGCAGCTGAAGATGGTTGGGCCAAGGACACTACCCTGAGGAACTCCTGCAGTGATGTCTCTGGTCTGAAATGATTGACCTCCAACAACCACAACCACCTTCCTTTGTGCTAGGTATGACTCCATCCAGTGGGGGTTTTTCTCCCTAGTTCTAACTGATTTCAGTTTTGCAAGGGCTCCTTGATGCCACACTTGATCAAATGCTGCCTTGATGCCAAGGTGATTCTTACCTTACCTCTAGAGTTCAGCTCTGTGTTTGGACCAAGGCTGTAATGAGGTCAGGAGCCAAGTGTCTCTGGCGAACCCAAACGAAATATGTGAGCAGGTTATTGCTGAGTGAATGCTGCTTGCTAGCACTGTCAGTGACACTTTCCATCACTTTGCTGATGATCAAGAGTAGACTGATGGGGTGGTAATTGGCCGGGTTGGATTTGACCTGTTTTGTGTGTACAGGGCAATTTTCCCCATTGTCGGGTAGAAGCCTGTGTTGTAGCTGTACTGGAACAGCTTGGCTAAGGGCACGGCAAGTTCTGGAGCATAAATCTTCAGTACTATTGCTGGAATGTTGTCAGGGCCCATAGCCTTTTTAGATCCGGTGCCTTCATCCACTCCTTTTTATGTGGAATAAATCGAATTGGCTGAGCACTGGCATCTGTGATGCTGGGGATCTCTGGAGGAGGCTGAGATGGATTATCCACTCAGCGCTCCTGACTGAAGATTGTTGCAAATGATTCAACCTTGTCTTTTGCATTGATGTGCTGGGTTCCCCCATCATTGAGGATGGGGATATTTGTGGAGCCTCGTCCTCCAGTGAGTTATTTAATTGTCCTCCATCATTCATGACTGGATGTGGCAGGACTGCAGAGCTTAGTTCTGATCTGTTGATGGCAGTGGTAGGGATCGGAATTGGAGGCCATTATCTTCCCACTGCCACGGGATACTCTCAATGGCAGGAATGGTAGCAGCATGGCCACCTGCCTCTTCTTGGCGGGTGGCCAATTAATTGATGAATTAACAACCACTTCTTGCCTGCATCATCATTTTACCAGTGTGGGGCAGGCCCCTGCTGCTTGGGAAGGCTGCCAGGGCTCTCCCAGTGGGTTCCTGGGTTGGGGGGGGGGCGGGGGGGGGAGGGTGGAGTGAGGCCCCCTTTACAACCACACCATGGGCCCTTGGCAGCAATGCCAGCCCCCATGGTTCCGATGCTACCGCTGGAGCATTCATCTTGCTGAATGCTGGGGCCTGCCTACCTGGCCCCAGCAGTGAAAAAAATGTACCTGACCTTCAAGGGTGCCTCAACACGAAGGCGTCTCCTCCTCCTTCTTGCAGCTTCAGTAGCAGCCACTTCTCTCGGTGGTGTTGCCAAGCTGGCAGCCCTCTGATTGGGCTGGCAGCTCTGAGAGGCAGGCCGCTGTCTCCAATTGAATGGTGGTCCCAGCAGCAGTCTCTTAATTGGGATAACCTGCTACTTGGGAAAATTCAGCCCATAAATCAGCAAACACCAATATGCACAAAGTGCTTTAAGACAGGGAGCCAAGGACAAGATGATGGGAAAAGTACTTGAAGGTCTGACTTATAGGGTTTACCACCTCTGATTGTTGGCATTCCTAGGGTTTGTTTGGATGACATCCTGATCCTATTTCATCAGATGACATGTAATCTGAACATGTAACACCTGATCACATGACATAAATATTATTGTATTTACCTTACAAAGGATGGGTCCCTTGTAATTGAGGTCAACATCCAAAAAAAATCTCGTGTATATATATTTTTAAAAAGTATAATAATCAATAACTAAAACATCCTCATCGTACCAAAGTATCAAGATATATCTTAGATCTTGGGGATGAAGTCTCTAAGATTCATCATACAGCTAATTGTTACGTTTTACTTTACAGAATTGAACCAACCATTGATGTATCCAATCATCTCACGTGGAACACATTTAAAATCCCCTTCATGGACAAGAGCCAAGAATGAACAGAGCAGGGAGAGGAAGCACCCAAGTGATCCAGATGTTCCATTGGAAATGTCAGATCATTTTCACACAGTTGAAACACACAAAAAACCCTAGGACAAGATTGGACCTTGCTTCAATAAAATGTACAGCGCTGAATAGTTCTGCCGCATCATTCATAATTGTTCTTCTCCCTCATTCTTCATTCATATAATTAAGTAGATTTTCACCAACTGTCCCTGCAGTGAATTACATAATGTTTATGCTTTCAGCGAAGGGATTTTTACCCTATGTAATGAAATCTATAAAAATCAACTATCAATCTTAGTCCATTCATATGCTTTTGGTGCTGTGGATGAGCCTGTGCTATGACCTTAGGACATTATATGAAAATATCTGAAGAACTGGAACTTTTTATTGCCTTGAGTAACTCAGTCAGGTGACTATCACTTTTTAGAAAACTCCTTGAAACAATAACAGAACATAAGAAATAGGAGTAGGTCATTCAGCCCCTCAAGCCTGCCCCACCATTCAATATGGCTGAACACATATGTCGTTTTAGAGCTTTCCAGGCAATTGTAGTCAATCCCTGTCCAACTAGGAATACTTGTTCTATATCAGCTGCTCTCGTGGAAAAATCTGACATTGTCCATTTCACCTCACATCAGGCTAAAATCTGTAAGTCTGCAACATGCTCTTCACAGCAAAACCAGTGGGAGAAAGTGCAGGTACTGAATGCGTAACAGAAAAATTAAAACCAATACAAATGGAGGTAAATACGGAATATCTCACCTATGATGATGTTGGAGGAAATCTTCCACTGGAAGGAGAGATGAATACTAATAAGTGTCTATGCAGTTTTCTGGAGTGAAACACCAAGATAAAAAAAATATTGTATGTTTCTCAGGCAACATCTCTAAACAGAATTTGTACACCAAACATAGATTCCTAGAAATGTGATAGAAGATTTTTATTAGCACTGAAATGATCAATAATGCATGGAATAAAAGCATCATAAATAAAATCACTAGTTTTCTTTTTCAGTCTCCAAACTGAATTTATAAGGAGGTAGCATTCTCTTTCCAGATATGTTTATCCTTTAAATGCATTGTCCTACATGTCTAAACATGCGAAAAAGGTATTCAAGGAGAAAAGGGTCTAACTGAGCCAAAACACTAACTCTGATTCCATATTATATACACACGTGGACAAAGAAACCGAGTTCAGTTTTAATTCCTGTTGTACAAAAGTCATTACCTCTAAACCAAAATATTGCACTGCCTGAAAACTAAAAATTAAATTGAATGATATCAGTCTGATGCCAACACTAAGTTATCCTGTTAAATTAAAATTTATCTTTGAGACCAGAAAGCAGCTCTTATTTTCTTTCAAAAAGGGTACCAGATTCCGCCCCCCTCCAACCCCCTGACACTGAAGGTATAATTTGAATGTTGTAGTTGGAACTAGGTGTTGTATCAAATGAAGTAGATTATTTTACTTTAACGCATATGATAGCATTCAATGAAATATGAACAGATATGCGGTGATTTGCTGTCTGGTGAACTGCCTTGGTTCAGGAAACTCCTTTATAATGTTTTTATTTGCAATTTTAAATTAACTTTTTCAGACTCACAAATAACCCTCAAGTTCTAGTCATCTTGTATATTGGTTCCTTAAAGTTGTATTATACTACTTTGGTAGCAAATCAGTTTAAGCCATTTATCATACAATAACTGAATGTAGAAAAATAAAATTGAAGACTTCTTGTTTAAAATGTGTGATCTCATTATTCATGTTACATTGTCCTTACATTTTCACACAGTTAAGTGCAAAAACTTATATCTGGTAATAAACATGAAAATTTAATACATGTAAAGTTAATACATGTAGAGTTAGAGCATCTGCTCTCCATACATGCTTTGTTCAATGCCCCTTCTCCCACCTGACAATACCTAGAATGCAAAATAATTAGAAGATGAAACAAAGTTCAAATACCAATGTCAGCTAAAATTCATGTTAACTTTTCTTTTGTTTATAAAGAAACTAATGAGTAAGGACCAAGATACATGGAGAAGATAGTGTTGAAAAGCTGTAATAGATTAAGAGATAATTATCAGTATTGCCATGTTCATATTTTTAAAAAAACAAAGAAAAGGCAGAATGAGGCAGTGTTTTATAGCTTTGTAATTTTAGGAAAGACTGACTTAGTTATGGTGCAGAGAGTCCTGATTCTCAATGAGAAATGCAACATTAATAGAACGTACTGATAACTAGGATGCTTAGTCCTCAGAAATCCTCAGTTTTATTTTATTGCTAATTAAGGTCTTCACCATAAAAATAATTGAACCACATGGATACACAAGGGCCATTAGTGAGATCATTAGAACATATATTTCCCCAACAGAAGAGAGAAGCTACATTCCCAGGGCAGCCATTAAATCTGCCAACCTCCATTGGGAAATTTGGATCTGGTGACAGGGCACTTAGATACCTTACAATGTAGAAAATTAGTCAATCTTTAGGGAAATAAAAATATATCAAATCCCCTGGCATTCAAACACGGCATCAGCACAGGTTAAGGAAGATTCCAAATGACATCTCTCCAATATTGTGGTGGCTGTCTTGTACTGAGCTAGCCACAAGGGAAGAACAATGGCATTTTAAAAAAATGTTACCTAATATGATACACATGCACACGTGGCCAGCTCAAATTTTATCAAGGGATTAACCCAAGCACTTTCATAACTTACAATGTTGATTAATTTGTGTATGTAATTTAGGGCTGCTTTCCACAAAGCAAATAATGGAATTGCAGTGATTCACAGGCAGAATAAGCCAGATACTTACCAATTACAATTACCCATTCCGAGCTTAATTTAGCACTTTTCTATTCGGCTGATGGTGTTTAAATCCTGAACTTTCATAATATCGAGGTTTTTTTTACCATGAGTAATTTCCTGCTGTAGTTGATCGCCCATCACTCTGTGCATGGTTTGTCAAGTGTAGTCTTCAGGGTGAGCAGGGTTTAAAGGCTGATGATAATTGGGCAAAGGATAAGTTCTGTAGTTCAGTCCTCATTTTAAAATCTTACTTTTGTTTGCAGTATACATTTTCTCGCCCACATCTATAATGGAAACTGCCTAGATAAGCTTTTAATTATGCACAAACCCAGCTAGTAGTGACACAGCAGCCCCATTATTTGAAGAAAGTACAATTAGAGCTTAACAAGTTTACACAGATAGCTTGAATTGTAAACATAGGCGTAGGAACTTACAATGAAAACGTAGGCAAGAAGTACACAAGATTTTTAGTGTATTAGATATAATTTGGTCTCTTGCAAAATCAACTTTGCATCTCCCAAAGTTTATTTGTAACTTTCACTATATATTGACTAGTGTTAAAAACTTGTGAAGCTATAGTCTGGCTGCAATTGTCAGTCTTCAGATCTTTCTGTAATACTTAATTTTTCCCAAGTTTTAAAACTGACCTTAAATTTACAAACTAAAAGATGTTATGATTTCATTAAAAATGGTACCCAAATCACGTTTAATCCAGTGAAAAGGTTGAGACGTGCATCACCTGGATTTTGTAAAAGGTACAGAATGGTGTTGTACAAAATCTCTCAAAATCAGGACAGCCTTATGCTCTTCAGACCAAAGTTACTTTTTCCAACCCCTGCATTCCCTAGCCACTGACCCCAGCCCGCTACCTTGCTACTGTCTGATGCTGAACCATACTGTCATATTTGACCCAGAAACAAGATTCCAACCTCATACCCACACTATCACCAGGACTGCCTACTTCAATCTTCGTAACAGTGCCCGACTCCACCACGTGTCAACTTATCTGCTACAGAAACGCTCATCCTAGCAAGCCTTTGTTACCATCTAGACTTGACTACTCTAATGCTAACCGGCTTTCTTTCTTTCATCTCTATAAACTTGAGTTCATGCAAAACTCTGCTGCCCATATTTTAACTCTCTCCAAATTCTGTTTGCTCATCAAATGTACTCACCAATCTACACTGACTCCTGGTCTGGCAACAGCTCAATTTTAAAATTCTCACCATTGTTTTCCAATTCCTTCAAGGCCTTGTTCCTTCCCATCACTGAGGTCTCCTCCAACCCACCACCTCCTCTCCTGGACATTTCTTCGCTTCTCCAATTTTGTCTTGTTCATTCCTGATTTCAATTATTCCATGGTGGCTGTGCCTTCAGCTGCCTGGCCCTAAGCCTTGGAATTCTCTCCCCAACCCTCTCTTGCATCTTTATCCTTCTTTATGACACTCTTTAACAACCACCCATGTGACAAATCTTTCCCATATGCCTCAATGTAAACAGTGTGTTCGATAATACTCCTGTGAAGCATTGACATTAGTGCTATAAAAATGCAAGTGGTTGTTTGGAGCTTCGGGAATCAATATTGTTCCAAAATATTTTATTGCTTATACTTCAGACCTTATTCCCTTTATCATCCCCGTTTGTCACTCATTCCAACTATACCAATACAGCAGCTTGCAAATAATCACATACAGCCCCAGGGTGGGTGAAAATAAACACATTGATCCATCATTCTTAAGTTCACTTTTCTGATCCAGTCACACTCCTGACATTGAGATACTGGACTGCCCCTTGGTTAAATAAAAAAGGAATTAAAAGTGATACTGGCTGGGTTTTGTATTTCTGGAATTTTCTGCTGTAAGTGATGGCACATATTCAATACAGAAATATGGACATGTAGAGATTAATGATGGAGCGATGCCATATATTTCCTTTTGCATTATTAGTGCAATAGCAACGCTGAATACTGATAACACCAGCATGTTCTGGCACCCAGCATTTAAAAAAAATCTTTGTTACTAATGCTACACAATCTTCTTTCAAGGGCAATAAGCTGATTAATCAGTTGTGACCTGTTCAGGTTACAGAAATATGAACATTCATGTATAGATTTTTCCTTCTTCACAAAACTGCATTAACTTTTAAGATTGCAAGACTGTAATGTAATAAGGCAACCACTTATCTGGACAGTGCTTTAGTGTTTTACTTTTTAATACCTTATTGCTGCTGATTTTCCCATCTTAAAATCTCAGCCTTATAAGAATTTATCGCAATACTACATATAAATTGCAACATAAATTCTGAAATTCGGTGGCCACTAACTTTCCATTGCCAAAAATGTGAAATATTGTGGCTAATGTAACACTTGATAAGGCACAATGATTACAAAACCCATAGTGGAGTAATTAAATACAGCTCTGTAATGCAAGCAGAAAAAAATATTAAACTCTTTTTTGTATAAAGGTCATATGAACATACAGAATTCAAAACATCTGTTCAAAGTAAATCCTCTCTATATAAAAGATATATGGGTAATAAGCTATTTGATGCAGCAATATATCTAGTAGCATGCGACAATATTCACTATACAAATGTTGTCAAAAGACAACATACAGTAATTGTAATCATAGGATTCAATCTCAGCAAACTAATTAGAGATTGACAATTAATTCAAACAATAAAATATGCTAAAATATACAGAATACTAATAATCATCTTGTGTCAGGAATGTCTCCAATAAACAACAATATTCAAGCTTTAACTGATAGGTAGCTTGAACCAAGTTTGATCCCCACAAGACTTAAAAACCAATTGAGGATGGCCGTAAAAGCAACACAAGATGAATGGATTACGGCTTATGGACTGAGCAAGTGAAGGACAGGTCACCCCAGATTGAAATTTGAGTCTGGTGATCTTCTAGCTTGGCTTCAATTTTGCAAGATTGTATCTACACCAAAACCCAAAAGCTATTGTTTACTTCACACCTTGATGATCTTCCATGCCAAATTAAAGCTGTGGTAAAATCCATTATAACTAATTATCCTACATTTGAGGCAAACACAGTCCTCAACCAGTGCAAATGGCATAAGCTGAAATTTTCTGTTATGATCAACTAAACACAGCTACTAACACTCATAAAAACAAAAAACTGCTGATGCTGGAAATCCAAAACAAAAACAGAATTACCTGGAAAAACTCAGCAGGTCTGGCAGCATCGGCAAAGAGTTGACGTTTCGAGTCCTCATCACCCTTCCACAGAACTGAGTGAATATAAGGAGGGGTGAAATATAAGCTGATTTAAGGTTGGGGGGTGGGGGGGGGGGGGGGGGGGGGGGAGGGGTGGAAGGGGCGGGGGTGGTGGTGGTGGTGTGGTTGTAGGGACGAGCAAGCAGTGATAGTATGCCCTGCTAGTCTTTCCACCCCACTCCCACTAGAGCTGTACCTTGAGCGCCCTACCATTCATTCTTAATTAGCACATTTGTTTAGACAATATCACCACCTTCAACACCTCTGTGTTCTTTTGCGACATCTTTTGATCATCTGCTCCTATCACTGCTTGCTTGTCCCTACAACCACAAACCGCCCCCCAACTTCTCGCGCCCCCCCACCCCCCCACCTTAAATCAGCTTATATTTCACCCCTCTCCTTTTTTTCACTCAGTTCTGTGGAAAGGTCATGAGGACTCGAAACGTCAACTCTTCTTCTCCACCGATGCTGCCAGACCTGCTGAGTTTTTCCAGGTAATTCTGTTTTTGTACTAGCACTCATGTTTGTGATGTTTAAAATGAAGCCATTAGCCTCTTTAGAAGGATTGATGCAGTTTAAGGAAATAATGCAGATCAAGGACAATTAAACTTATCTCAAGAATGAATACATGTTATCACTATACAATCGGTGCCTATACCTGACTTTAATGAAGGAAAAATTCAAAGAATACAGAAAGCAATGGAAGTGAAGGTTTTATCTGAGGCAAACAGGCTACTGAATGGAGAAAAAGGTTAATTTTGTAATCACATATAAAATTAACTACACTTAAGTGGCAACAATGGAGCTAGAAGTATAACACACAATATTTTAAATCTGACTCATTCATTCTGTATCAGAGATCAGCCAGGTAATCAGGTATCTTTTCAGGATTTTCGACCATTTTTTCTTCACAGAAAGGACTTTGGGATTGAGTTAGCTTTAAGGGTTGATTTTGGAAACAAAATAATTTATGTGGGTTTAAAAAATGTCACATGCTGCAGGCATTGAACACATGCATTGAACTAGATGGGCCCAGTGTGTGAAATTCACAACAGCAAGAGCCAATTGTCTGATCCCAAGTCAATTAGTCAAAATAGCCTTTTTCTTCTTTAGGAAAGCAGACTCAAGCCACAAGGGGAAATTAGTAGTTAATTTTACTGTTAGGCCAGGCCTACCATGGCAATAAAAATCAGCTGCACACCTTCTCTCCCCCCTCAAACACCCCTGCAGAGACAGAAAGGAATATTTGGCTAGTCAGGTTATAAAGCAGACAAGAGGCTGCAAGTTGTAGGTCAAGGGCTAGCTGCTGCAAAAATAAAATGCAAAAGATCAAGGTTGTTTGCAAAAGAAGTTGCCCAGAATGAAAAGAAATGGCAGAAGAAAACAAGTCAGTCAAGTAGCAGGGTTTATTATTGTTCCCAATTCATGCAGAGAGATGTGGGTTTGAGTTAATAACTGGAACCTGACTGACATTCTCTATGTTCACTTGCTGCCTTTTAAATAAAACAATATAACGATTCATTGATGGCCTTGTTTCGGTAAGTGTTTCTCAACACATCGTTGAAAAGAATCAAGAAACACACCAGTCAAGTGTGAAAGCACAATATCCAGTTCAGGTCACAAATGGGTCTAATTGTTATGTCCCTGAGTAACAGTATCATTAAGTTAAATTGCTTATGGGAGTGACCAGCTACAATGCACACAAGAGAATATCTAAGCTAAATGCTAATCACATCGCAGTGTCCATGACAACAGGAAATCAATCATCTTTGAAATATGATCAGTTTGAAAAAATTAACTACTCAACATAGATGGCAACATTCTTACTTGAGTGCTTAAGTATCGGGATGTATTTGTTTAGGCTATTATATGGAAAACAGCAATAAATGATGGAGGTTTCAAATGCATTTTAGAGGCATTGAAATACATTTTGGGTTGTGAATTCTTTCAAATATATGGACACCTACATCAGCTTTGGCTTGCACACACAATTAAAAATGAAGTGGATTCGGGGGTGGAGGCTTAACAATTCAAGTTGCTAAATTCATTTCTGTAGATAGTGAGAATAATTAGGAAAACCAAAAGTTAAAGATTAACAATTGTAGTACAGGTGAAGAATTTCTGCATTCAGAGGCAAACCTCACATACTTGCATAAACATCAAATCTTTCTGAAATTCTCAGCTTACAACCATTGAAATTTGGTCTATTTACTGATGGAACTTTTGAACACTCCTTTAGGTTCACTCTTGTTCTGTCGTGTGCCGATAAATAGATTGCATGTTCCTTCCAGAGAGGCAGGGAGAGAATGGCTTTATCAGATTCAGCCCAGTTTCAGGAATTCTGCAGACTCTGTCCAAACTGCTTCCAATTCAGTCGCAAAACACAGTCATGCAAAATATGGCTGCATCATACAACATCTCATTACCAAGGATCATCTTATATGAGAATGGTTCCAAATAACAGTGCTGTCATTCTCATTTTATCTTAGCAAAGTAAACCTTTCAATTTGGACAGCACTAAGCTCTCCAGTTGACAGAAAATTGAAAGGATGCTTAATATATTTCATGCTAACTGATTTTGTGGCAGATCCTCTTTACTCTCCTCCCTCTCCAGGTTCCAGTCCTTCAGACCTTCAGGTAAGGTGGTGTCCTCTTCAAAGCTGCCAGTACCTTCAACAAACTCTTCATATGTGGATTTTTCTGAAAATGGCCGTGGTCCCAAAAGATCAATCATGTCACTTTTATCAAGTACTTCCTTCTCTAGTAATCTTTCGGCTACCTGACAAAAGAAACAAACAAAAAATTATGGCTCTCAATTCAGTAGGATCAAAAAGAATGTTCCACACCTGGAAAGTACAAAATCTTGCAGAAAAACTTGGTGCTTCTGATTCCAAAGCTGCACTTTTGGTGCCACATATTTTAGGAAACAGGCTGGTATTGTCAAGAAAGGCCATTATTTTAGGCAATTTGGATAAAACCTTGCTTTGTTGCTTCAGAACTTTCTGGAGAATGCGGATAGTCTTTAACAAATGGTGTCAGAAACTATGTTCAGTGCTGTTGTCCTCCCCACCTTTTATTTGGAAGCAGTTAGGGGGAAAACAACAAACAGATGATTTAAAAGTCAATGCCTGCAAGTAAAAAAGAAATAGAAGCAGGAGAAAACCATATAGCCCGTTGAACCTGCTCCACCATTCAATACGATCATGACTGATCTTGGGCTTCAACTCCACTTTCCTACCCTCTCTCCTTATCCCTTTATTCCCCGAGACACTAAAAATCTGTTTATTCCTGCCTTAAATGTATTCAACGAGGTGCATTAACAACCCTCTGGGTTAAAAATTCACAATCTTTAGAAAGAAATAATTTGTCCTCATCCCAATCCCTTATCCTGAAACTGTGCCGTGTTTTAGATTCTCTGGCCAGCAGAAACAACCTCTCAATGTCTACTCTATCAAACCCCTTCAGAATCTTGTATGCTTCAATTGCCTCTCATTCTTCTAAACTCCAGAGAATCTAGGCCCTATTTTCTCAGCCTCTCTCAACTTCCTCATCCCAGGGACAAATTCAGTAAACCTTCACTATACTGCCTCCAATGCTAATATTTCCTTCCATGGAAGGAAATACAGAGACCAAAAATTCACACAGTATTCCAGATATGGTCTCAACAAAACTCTGTACAATTGTAGCAGGACTTCTTTATTCTTGTACTCTAACTTGCTTGCGATAAAGGCCAACATGCCATTTGCCTTCCTAACTGTAACTGCATGCTAACTTTGTGTTCCTTGTACAAGTACAGCTAAGTCTCTTTGAACATCCAAAACAAAAACAGAAATACCTGGAAAAACTCAACAGGTCTGGCAGCATCGGCAGAGAAGAACAAAGTTGACGTTTTGAGTCCTCTGACCCTTCAACAGTTTTTATCTCTTTGAACATCAACGTTTAAAAATTTCACACCTGCAAGGTCTTATGTTCAACAAGGGGTGATAAATTTACCCATTTGGAAGTCAGCAATGCAGGCTACAAATTGAAGACAGAAAAGGCCAAAAGGAATTCTTTTGATTGTTAATCTCACTTTTTTCTTGTTCACTTGCCAATCCAAGGGTGTTTACAAATTGGAAGGAAAAAAATAGAATGAAATCTAGTCAGTTAGTGCCTTAATCCATTAAAATGGTCTCAGTAACAGAGGGTATTGCTCAGCATTCACTGCTAGCATGATATTTTGCAATCTTTCACTGGTTCCAATCTTAAATATATATCAACTAAAATGATGTTTTCATATTTGTGTTAATTAGAACTGAAATATGAAAATATAACTTCTAGCAATGTAGGTCATAATGAAGGCATTGGAAAACTTAAAAGGATAATAAAACCAACATTGAAGATTTTACGGGTTACTCATTGAGTGGATGTTGACTGAGCAGTCATTAGTGCAAGAAGCATGGAATGACAGGATGCTATTTCTAAAATGTCCTTTGGGGTTTAATAGTTTTCCCAAAGAAAACAGAATAGTTTACTAGCTGGCAAAGAATGGGGACTGAAATGCATAGTATAGCAGTATAGTAATGTGAAGGGAGGAAGTCAGGTTTTGTAGAAATGATGCTCCAATAACAATACAATCACTTACTTTTTCAACTTCCAATCGCTTCTCTCTCAATAACGTCAAGGTTCTCTGGTTTGCTGTGCCAATAAGAGCCCGAACCTCTTCATCAATAATCTGCGCTGTGGTCTCACTGTATGGCTTTTCAACAATTGTATCACCCTGTCGTGGAAGGTCAAAGGACACTTGCCCAAGTTTTTCACTCATACCAAATTGAACAATCTGACAAATGGGAGAAGAAAATAGAGGATTAATAAAAACAGATCAGAATTCCCAGATAGTGAGGACACCAAACGAATAGCTAAGCCATGAGGAGTCGAGGTGGCAAAGCTCAATTTCCAGTTTCTGCTGAGTTAGCTGATTAGATGCAGAGCTCTTGCATCAGCTTCATGAGACTTGTTAATAATCTATAATCAGAGAGAAACATCCCATAGATCAAGTCTACCACTTACAGGATTGTGTAGCAAGTTATTTACTACTGTGATAAAAGCAAAGAACTGCGGATGCTGGAAATCCGAAACAAAAACAGAAACAGAAATACCTGGAAAAACTCAGCAGGTCTAGCAGCATCGGCGGAGAAGAGTACAGTTGACATTGAAGGGTCATGAGGACTCGAAATGTCAACTGTGCTCTTCTCCGCCAATGCTGCTAGACCTGCTGAGTTTTTCCAGGTATTTCTGTTTTTATTTACTACTGTACTGTTTTTCTAAATAATTAATAGCATAACTGAGTAAAACGAAGTGTATGCACATGAGAAGAGACTTTAACGGTTTGTTTTGTATCATTATACACGAGTCAACATTGATCGCTTAGCGATGGCCTCATTAGGCAGAAAACTCCTCCATGCTGAGATACTAGAACACTCATAACTCCTATTACTCCTCCAAAAGTACCTAATTAAGGCATCCATACCAATAAGCAATTTCAGACTATTGCATGATGATATCAGCTTTAGGAAGGGAGGGGATGGAGCAAAAATTTGAAAGTATGGAGTGCACAATGGGAGCTGAAGATATGGTTTTGGTCTTCCCAATATTTGAGAAAATCCAAGGCTGGACATTGGGCAACCAATTTGCCAAGAGGCAGTGCTGGGGTCATCATCTCAAATGTGGGATCTGGCCCCATGCATACAGGTAAGATCACCAAGAGGTAAGGGTTTGGGTGCCATAATTGAAGTTTTTACTATCTCTAGCTACAGTTAGATAGGCAAGAGTTCCCTTAAAGGATTCTTGCGATGATGATGATGCTGGCATGGCCAGAGAAACCATTGCTAGAAATACTATGGCTATGATTGGAACCCAAACAAGAGCAGTTTCAGTGAGCTGATAACAAAGGGGAGATTTCGGAGGAGGATTGTGTCAAAAGCTGAAGTCTTGGACAAATAGTCAAAGCCACACAGAATGCTGTGCCTTTCTCCAGGGCTAAGTCAGTGATTTGGTAGGGACCATAACATAATTAGAATGATTAAACCAGAGGAGTTATGGGAAAGACAAGAGTGGATCTAGGAGATAAAAACACATTTTAAGATGACTGGAGATGGGAGAGTTGTTAGTAAAGACCAGGATCTCTGGGATGGTGATAATTCTTTTTAAACATGTGGGGTAGTGCCTAAAGAGTGGGGATCTCTTACAATAATTAGCAAAAATGGGACTTAAGAAGGGAGGTTGGGTAATCAGAAAATCAGTGGGAATGGGATCAGTAGAGCAAGAGTATGTCTCATGTATGAAATGGGCTTTGAGAAGGTGGAGTGGATGGGGGCATGAGGGATACACAAAAATGCACACAAGAGAACAAAAGGAGAGAGGAAGAAGAGAAAAGACAAAGGTTCAGACTTAAAAATGGTACAGAACAGAAGACGAGAAGGTTTAGCTTAGGGAACAAGGGGAAGCAGAGGCAGATGGCTGCCTGGTCTCTTTCTTGGAGATAAAGAAAGCTACGAGCTCAATGAATTTGTTCCTGGAAGTGAACTTGGAGTGGGCAAAGAGGAGTTTGTTGAGATGGATGTTAATGGTGAATGAAAAGCCAAAGAGCAGACAGTAAGGAGCTGGAAGCAATCCGGAGGAGAGTATTTTTTCTAGGGATGGAGTAGAAGGATGGTAAGGCAATGTGTGTGGTAAGAACTGACTGGAGATAACAAGTTGGTGATCAACGCCACTGGAGATGGCAAGGTTAGAGCAATGGCTGTGAATTTGGATCAGAAAGTGTACATAGAGAGACAGAGGTTTAAAAAAAATCAAAATGGCCATTAAATCAGAGCAGAATGGAATACATATAGTGCACATCACAAATGATAATGATGGTCAGGCAGATTGCATTTGCTACTGCATTGAAAATATTTTTCTCTTAAATGGCACATATATAAACTTAAAATATACTGACCCAGAAAAAGTCATGTCCAATTCAAACTATTAAGGTTAGTTAAAAATATAAAAGGCATCTCAATTATTAGGCACCCCACCATTGCTGCCCTTCCCGTAACAATCGCTGCATTCAGTGACAAGAAGAATTTTGCAAAAATGCCTCTATCATAAATCAAAAAAGATGAATGTAACAGAACTCCTAAAAATGTTTCCACTGGCTCTATCCCACCAGGAGGAAAGAACGTTATATAAATTCACAACACACTTCTTTGATTGTCCAAGGAAAAAGTTTTTTGTCGTGGAGCAGGGGAGTCCTCCTTCTGCGAGTGACTCATTTGAAACCGGAGAAACTTTACTCGAGAAGCTTCAGAGTGAATCGCAGGTCAAACTGAGATTCAAATTCTACCTTTTGGATGGGTATCCTTGAGTGTTGGAGCTAACACACTCCCAAGGCCAACAAAACAATTGAGATGATAATCAGATACGAATGAGGATTTACCTGGGCATAAGCACTCTGTGTGATTTTTTTTAAGTCGTCCTGAGCACCAGTTGTGATGCGATCAAAAAATATCTGTTCGGCCACTCGGCCGCCAAGCATCATGCACATGCGGTCAAAAAGCTGCTCTTTTGTGTAAAGATACTGCTCTTTGGGCAAGTACTGTGCATAGCCAAGACCTTTCCCACGAGGTATAATAGACACCTGCAGAAGGAGATACACATTACACATTTAGGTATTTATAAATTTTAGTATGCAACATTACTTCATAAAATCTGAGCTAAAATTTATGCTATACCTAGCTCAACAGTTGAAGCGTGTCAAAAAACCTTCAATATGCCTAAAAGGAGAAAATCTACCTAAACAATGCTTTCCATTTAGGATTCTTCTATATATCATTTATTTGATTGTCTCAGGGAAAAAGTTTTTGGCAGTACAAAAAGTTTTGTCGTTTTTTTATCCGGGGACAATCAAAGAAGCTTCACCATAAAATATTAGCAGGACACATAAACAGAAATATATTTCTTTGAAAGCTTTTTTGGCGATGAAAAATAGATCAAAAATAAATACAAGGAAAAAGAATTGTATTTTTCTAACTTGGTAGTTAGAAATAGGTTTGGTGCAATCACAGTCTAAATTGAACAAAATGAAAAAGAGTTTACAATACAGGAATACAGTTTAATGTTTCCTAAAGAACTGGTGTTATGCATCGTCCATCAACACTCCTTGGCATAATTTTCTGAAGCTATACATTTTTTTTGCCATTAAAATTAATGGTGAAGCTCCTTCCCACAAGTGGAAAGTTGTAAAATTAGCCCTTTAACTGCTTTCTAGATTGTTGTGGTATTAAAAGGACATTTAGCTTATGCTGAACAAGTTATTATAAACTCATTCAAGAGACTTAATGCAAAAAAATGCTATTAAATTCCGTCTCAGATCATCACTTGCTGTCATAGCACTTCATTTCAGTTCTCCTCTATTAGGTTGTTTTTCAAATTCTTCCACCTGTTTGAAAGGACCAACCTGTCCCATTTAGTATTTCCATTAAGTGGAGTTGAGACCACAATCAGATCAGCCATGATCTTATCAAATGTCAAAGCAGGCTCGAAAGGCTGAATGGCTTATTCCGACTCCCATACCCTATGTTCCTAAGCAAACAGTCTGGGAATATCAACTTTTGGCCTGGATAAATCAGAGTGCAAAACCAGCAAACTGCTACTCCTTCACACATATTATTACTCCAATGCACTGTGCTACTGAGTTCTCATATCCTAACCAATGTCAAAATATTTAATGCATATTTAGCACGCACACTACTTCTCTTCCAAACATATAGAGATAGCAGTTAATTTGTTACTTTGAGCAGAGGGTCTGCATGCTCCAGGAACCAGCCAACAACTGCATGCCCAGCCTCATGATAGGCAACAGTCTTTTTCTCATTGGGTTGCAAGACCTGTGTTTTTTTCTCCAATCCTAAAAGGAAACATGAGTAAAAAATTATTAGCAAAAGAAAGATGAATATTTAAATGGATGGATTGAGCAGTGATATCTTGGCTTAGATGTTCAATATATCCCCTCTCCCCTTCCCCTCTACTGTATTTTCCAAATCAAAACTTCAACTAGTATAATGGTCAGCAAGCTAAAGGCTTAAGTAATCTCAGTATGATACAATTTTAGGTTATATAAGTTTCAAAGCTAGAGAAAAGGCAAATCTATTTCAAGCACGATAATGAGAGTGCTGAGGTGTACAATAAAGTGCTCAGAGGATGGCCTTGGCTGTGAGACAACTGGATTAAAAAGTATGCATGGTAACAAAGTTAAATTATATAAATGCAAGTTGTTGATGATGTACAGGTAAAAATTGCTCAATTAAGGGCAATATACTTATCACATACAAAGTTGTATTTACAGATACAAAACATAAATTTCAGAAAAAAGTTTAATTACAAAAGGGACAACAAATATAGGAATTATAAAATGATGATGTTACTATCTAAGATGGCTCCAAGGCTAGCAAGGTCCTGTCCTTTGTAATTCTATCTATTTGCATCCATCAACACCTGAGCTCACCCTGCCCAATTTCTTCTCCTCCATAATCCATTGTCCTAATAGGGATGGTGTTCCACGAAGAGGATTTGAGGAGTCAGGGCCCAAATTAAAACACAGAACATCAAAGATAATAATCTCTGGATTGCTACCTAAACCATGCGCCAATTGGAATAGGGTCAGGCAGATTAGAGATTAAACGTGTGGCTCAAAGACTGGTGTGAGGAGTAGGGGTTTTGATTCATGAGGCACTGGCATCAGTACTCGGGGAAGAGTGAACTATTTTGTTGGGACGGGCTACACTTGAACCGGGCTGGGACCAGTGTCCTGGCCAATCATATAACCAGGGCTGTGGACTGGACTTTAAACTAACAAAGGGATTGTGTGTGTGTGTGTGTGTGTGTGTGTGTGTGTGTGTGTGTGTGTGTGTGTGTGTGTGTGTGTGTTTTTGTGTTTGTGTGTGTGTGTATGGCAACGGAGCTGGTTTCCGATGAAGGGAGATTTTGAAATCAAAAGAGAAAGGTTGAGGCATCAGAACAGTATAGCAACGTGGGTAAAGTAAAACAGAACGGGGCAAGACAGAGAATTCAACAAAAATTGTACATCAACTAATAAAGGTCATTGTAGGGGATAGAAGTAAAAATGAAATTAAAAGTTCTTTATCTAAGTGCACAAAGCATCTGCAATACGAAAGATGAACTAGTGGCACAAATAGAGGTAAATGATTTAGATCTAATAGCCATTACAAAGCCATGGTTACAAGGTGAGCAAGATAGGGATACAAATATTCCAGGGTACACAATATTTTGGAAAGATAGACAGAATGGCAAAGGAGGAGGGGTGGCCTTGGCAGTAAAGGGTGACATAAGGACATTAGCGAGAAAGGATCTAGCCTCAGATGATCATGAAATAGAATCAGTATGATAGAAGTTACAAATAACAAGAGTCAGAAAACACTGATGGGAGTAGTTTGCAGGCCCCCTAACAGTGGTAATACCATTGGACAAAGCACTAACAAGAAATTACTGGAGCTTGTAAAAAAAGGCAATGCAACAGTTGTGGAAGACTTTAATCTTCATATAAACTGAGACAATCAAATTGGCAAGAGTGATCTAGAAGATGAGCTTGTGGAATATTTCATGACAGCTTCTTGGAGTAATAAGTTGTGGAACCAATTAGGGATGAAGCTATTATGTAATGAAGCAGAGTTTATTAGTAATGTCATTGTAAAAGGTCCACTTGGAAATAGTGATCATAATACCACTGAATTCCACATTACATTTGAAAGTGGCAGCCTCAATTCACTAACAAGAATCTTACACTTAAACAAAGCCAATTGCATAGGTATGAGTGGAGAACTGGCAAATACATAAATTGGGTAAACAGACTAAAAGGTATGGCTGTAGTTGAACAGTGGGAAATACTTAAAGAAACAATTCAAAATGTCCAACAAAAATATATTCCATTAAGAAACAAAAACTCAGTGAGAGAGACCCCTTTGTGGCTCACTCAGGAAGTTAGGGGCCATATTAGATTTAAAAAAGAGGCTTACAATATTGCAAAAAACGGAGGATTGGGAGTTTTAGAGACCAGCAAAGGACAACCAAAAGTTGATAAAAAAGGAAAAAATAAGATTAGAGTAAACTAGCCATTAATATGAAAACAGACTGTAAGAGCTTTCATAAGTATATAAATAGGAAGAGAGCAGCTAATGTAAACTTTGGACCTTTAGAAGCAGAGTCAGGAGCAATTATTCTGGGGAATGAGGAAATGGCAGAGGCATTGAACAAATATTGTGTCTGTATTTATAGTAGAAGATACAAGTTTCATTCCAGAAATAGACAGTAAACTAGGGGCTAAAAAGAGTGAGGAAACTAGGAAAATAAATATCAACAGAGAAAAAGTATTGGAAAAACTTGAGGGTCTAAAATCCGACTGATGGCCTAAGATTCTGAAAGAGATAACTGCAGAAATAGTGGGTGCACTGGTTATGATTTTCCAAAATTCCTTAGATTCAGGAATGGTCCCATCAGATTGGAGGTTGGCAAATATTGCTCCGTTTTTGAAGAAAAGGGGGAGAGAGAAAATGCCAGTTAGCCCAACATCAGTTGTTGGGAAAATGCTGGAATCTATTATTAAGAAAGTGTTAAGAATGCACTAAGTATTGTATGATTAGAACAAATCAACATGGTTTTATTAAAAGGAAATCCTGCTTAAAAAATTTATTGAACTTTTTGAGGATGTAACTAGATAAAGGGGAACACCAGTAGATGTAGTATACCTAGATTTCCAAAATACATTTAATGAGATGCCACACAAGGGGCTAATAGGCAAGATAAGGGCTCATGGGTTGGGGGTAATTTATGTGGCATGGGTAGAGGATTGGTTAACATTGAAGGCAGAGAGTGGGCATAAATGGGATATTTTCAAGTTTGCAGGTAGTGAAGAGTGGAGTACCACAATGGTCAGTGCTGAGGTCTGAGCTATTTCAATCTAAATTAATGACTTGGATGAAGAGACAGACAGCAATGTAACTAAAATTGCTGATGTAAAGCTAGATGGAAAGGTAAGCAGTGGGGAGGACACAGCGAGGCCACAAAGAGATATAGACAAGTTAAATGAGAGGGAAACAAGATGGTAAATGGATTATAATGTAGGGAAGTGTGAAGTTATTCACTTTGGTTGAAAAAAATAGAAAAGCTGAATAATTTTTTTAAAAGGTGAGAAACTTGTAAGTGTTGATGTTTAAAGAGACTTGGGTGTGCTGGTACAAGAAATGCAAAAAGTTAGCATTCAGGTACAGCAAGCAATTAGGAAGCCAAATGGCATGTTGACCTTTATTGCAAGGGAATTGGAATACAGGAATAAGTAAGTCTTGCAGGGTTTTGATAAGACCATATCTGGAGTAATGTGTACAGTTTTGGTCTCCACATTTAACACATACTTGCATTGGAGGTGATACAGTAAAGGTTCACTAAATTGGTCCCTGGGATAAGGGGGTTTTCCTATGATGATAGGCTGAATAAATTGGGTCTTTTTTCTCTAGGGTTTAGAAGAATGAGAGGCAATCTCAGTGAAACTTACAACATTCTGAAGGGGCTTGATAGGGTAGATTCTGAGAGATTGTTTCCGCTGGTAAGAGCATCTAAAACACGGAGGCACATTCTCAGGATAAGGGGCCAATCACTTAGGACTGAGATGAGGAGCAATTACTTCGCTCAAAGGGTTATGAATCTTTGGAATTCTCTGCCCAAGGTTGTATATGCTTTATCGTTGAAAAGACAGATTTTTGTTCTCTCAGGAATCAAGAGGTAGGGGGATCGGGTGGGAAATGGAGTTGAAGCCCAAGCTCAGCCACGATCATGTTGAATTGCGGAGCAGTCTTGATAGGCCATATGGTCCACTTCTGCTTCTATTTCTTGTATTCTTGTAATTGTTTTGGATCAGTCTGCAAGTTCCAACCAAAAGTTTAAAGCCACCTTTGCAGAGCGCATTGTCCATCCTCTGACCCAGCTTGTTTTGTTTTTAATATGCTCTTTTCCATAGATGCAAATCTACCCACACTTAGTTTTCCAGCCACTGGACTCCTCTGTCATCAGGACTGCACTGCACACTGGACTCCACTGAATGCCCTGGTTGTTATGACTTTACTTTGCAATTCACTACCTCAATTTTAAAGTAATCTGCTCCAGCCTCCAGTTGCCATCTCCCCTCTTACTGTTCCTGTTACCTGCTAAGCTTCAAGGTTTCTGTGCACTACTGGCTTCTAAACTTTACTCTGCTTCCACCTTGGGACTTGGACAGAAATGTGCCTTCTCTCGAGTTGAGGTTCATTTGTATGTTGGGTACGTTGCAACTTCAACCTTCCCTATTGCTTTCTACCAAGACATTATTCTGTTGAACTAGATCTATTCCAGTACACGGGATGCTTCTTCAGGCTGTCTTCTGTTCTCTGCTAGGGATTTTTCACTATGCTGAACATAGTTTGATCTGTTCCGACTGGTTCCCACCATGTTGTGTATTCTGCTTCCTTAGTGTTGTGCTGCTTCGCTGCTTTCCACTTGCATGTAATGGATGTTATTCTACAGAATTGCTTAGCCATCCTATGCTGGACTGGCTCAAGTTCTCACGACTTCAGATCTTGATCGGTCCTTACCTCCCTACAGTTGTCCCTCAGACCAACCTTAACTGAGCAAATGGATTTACCTTTCATCCTCCCCTGGTTTCCTGCACTTCACTACCCCTAGCCTTTGGGTTTATTCCCAATGCTTCCTGCTCCTCAGCCGTCATGTGCTAACAACTGAGGTCACCATACACTTCCCTGGGCCTCTGAATCAACCTCTGCTGGCTGATGGTCAATGTTCCAATTTGTCCTCAGACAATAAGGGATTATTGGGACATACTGCTGCATACAACACACCTGCTATTTAAATACAAGAAACAGTGTGACATTGCAAAGACTACTGCGAGTAAATCCCTAATTAGGCCTCAAGAAAGTGGTTATAAGCAGCATAAAAATGGAAGTAATCATTGGAATTTGTACAGTTACAAATAACTCTATTCCCAGCACCCGTATCTCATGTTACTGTTTACGGGTACTCTGAAGCCCAGACATGGTATGTGCCAGTTTAGTTCTGTCCCGTTTTGAGGTTATAGACAGATACATGGCCCTTGTAGCTGCTGTTAGAATCTAATGTACTGCATTATAAGCTCTCACATTGGTAACTCATAATTGCTTTCTATATCTGATTTTGCAGTCAAATTAACAGTATTCAGAAAAGAAAGAGATGCTACAATCCTAAGGAATCAGTATTTTTCATACAGATAGGCTGCAAACGGAACCTCAGAAACCAGTAACATTAAATTATAATCTGCTTCAAAAGAAAAACATGCTATTACACAGCATCTTTATAGGAAGTCTTTTCTACAGAATTGAAGTCAAGTGTTACTGGCATTAAAGATAGCAACCTGTGCATGTGCATTTATCTCTCTAAATCCTATCAGCTGACAACCTAAAGCTACCACATTTTGAAAGAAAGAAAGAAACTTGATTGTAATAGACTCTACAAAGACAAATTTTTCAATTGATCAATATTAAACAGGAACGCGTCGATTTATTAAAATGCATGTACATATGTTGAAAAAGATCAATTTAAGTGATCACACTGTAATAGATACGCTAAAAGGCATATGATGAGGTAGATGGAGTGGGAGGAGACTCGTTTGGAGAATAAACACCAACAGACCAGTTCGACCAAATGGTCAATTTCTGTGCTGTACATTCTGTGTAAAAATAGAGGGCTATTTATCATGGTGACATACGTGCATCGGGCTTCCTCCTAACATGAAATTATCCCTTAATTTACTTGACCTGCTATATGGAATACCTAGACAGGGAATTGAACAATGCATCTGTGAAAGCTTCATCGGTATCTGTTAAGTGGTAATGCATTTTGAATGCTTGAGTGAGGGAAATGCTGTCTGGTCAGCAACCTTTGTGTGAGGGACACAGATACAAAGAAACACAGGACTGACTTGCCTAGATCATTACTATCTGTATGCAGCTTTTTATTAAAAATCAAATTTTGCCTTCATGCCCACATTTCTCCTCTGGGTGAAAGCAAGATTATTAATTTCACATTGATCTAAGTTGGGTTGATTTTTCACAAGCACCAAAAGAGCTGGGAGCAGCTGGAAATCCAGAATTTAAAAGATCTACTGTATTTGCAGTTTTACCAGAGGTTATACAAGCAAGGAATAAACACAATGTTTTCACCAACAGTCTTTCAAAATCATAACTTGCTTGCATCTGAAACCAGTGAAGGAGCCATAGATCTCACCATCACTGGGGGCCATCAGCATCCCACATTTTCAAGGTGGAGAAATCATAGAAAACAGAAATAAGCAGATTCAAAACTAGGATGCTAAACACGCAACAAGCACACTTCAAGTCAACCTCACCTCCAATCACACGTTCTATTGCCTGTTCAAAGTGCTTCACATGGATCGATTCATTTAAATGGCGAGCAGCAATGAGAGCAGCTTCATTACATACATTGGCAATGTCAGCACCTGTAAAGGACAACGTGCTGTATCAGTCTCTAATACAAGTGATAAAAGTCTTCATTCTCTGAGATGATGGGAGTTTCAGTATTAGGGAATTGCCTTTTTTTCTACAAACTGTCAGCAGTAAGTTCTCCAAGGGCAATTAGATCAAGAATCAGATGTGAGATAAAACTACTTCTGCACTGGCCCAATCTTAATGTGAGATCTCTCCTTGCAGAACTCTGAGAGAGACATGACAATTTAGTAGCAGACCATCAGACTCAGTGTTACTAAGAACTTGATTCAGGCTACCTACATTTGTTTCAGATAGCTATCCAACTGGGAGATTTACGTATCATCTTTCTGACGGCTTCAAAACCAATATTATGAAGTGCATTATAGTGTGCAAACCCACAAACCCAATCACCAAGTCTATCTAAATAATGGTTATGAGTCAATGCCTGCCATATACCCTTAACTTTACTGTCACAAGGTATTTTTTCAAACTGTTGTACTGGTGTAAACTATAATACCCATTCAATCTTTCTCTGTCTTATGGGTACCTGGGGATTACATATAAAAGGGTTTGGTTATAAATTTGGTAACAAGCTCTACACCACATAAGGTCAGCAGTATATAATTAATTTCTCTATCTTTTTCTGGGACTCACCTGTGAACCCAGGAGTGAGTGCAGCCAGCTTACGTGCCAATGCTTCTTTATTGATACTAGGATTCATCTTCAACGGGCTGAGATGAACTTTGAAAATTGATGCTCGTCCTTTGATATCAGGAGGGCCTTCCATGTCAAAACAAATCAAGCCAAAGTTTAGATAAATTATAACAAACCTGGCTGATTTCACAGTGTATGAATGATACAAATTCAAACATCAATTAGGTCCTGTAAAACATCATGCACTGTTTTCTTCTGATTGCACAAAAATATGCATTACATATTCTATGTTTCTATTTTAGTTTTAGTAATGTCAATTGTTTAATTTGAAACAAATCTGTGGGAAGGATGCCATCTGTGGCACAAATTTAAATGAATCTATTTATGGAATAAATGTTATCCACTTCATCTGTAGAAGCTTTTCAATCATCACGTGCCCTCATCCCCTTTACATTAAAGCAGCTGTGAAGCAATTCGCAAAATTGGACAATTACTGTCCATTTGACAACAGTGAGGGATTTTTTAAAATCTTAATGTGAGAAAACAGAACCTAAGATTGTTCCTTAAACTATCATCTGATACCTGGTTTAACTCCAAAGGCAAAACTGAGCAACTTAAAACAGGAATCTTCGTTTTAATATTCTTGAGGCATATGTTTGCAAGTAATTCTATTATAAGAAACAATATAAGTAATCTTTATGAAAAAAAAGCTCTTAGTGCTGTATAAAATTTTGAGATAGGTATTTACAGTTCACTTTTTTGGTTTCCTAATTACTCTCTTGTATCTTCAAGGTTAATAGCAGGAATTACTCATTAATAAATGACTCTTAAATGACACCCATCAAGTCAGTTTATATCACACATTAAATACATCTTTAAAACAAAATCAAATGAAGAGCATTAAACTTTGTGGGGTAGAGTTTCTGTCATAAGCATAATTGAGAAAGGGTGCACAAAATGTGCTTGAATAATAATAAACAATATCTTTCCTGAACAAATGCAACAAGGCAGTGTAATAGAATACAATTGTTTCTTTTTTTCCTCCAAAGTATTCCTTGATATATTTAATGGTAATCTTGTGCAGTTTTACTAATACAGCTAAAAATGGGTTAAACTAAAAATAAGAATTTTTAATAAGGGTCCACTTCTGAGCAACCAGATTTAAAAATCATTGAAAATGACAGGGAAAACTATACAATCTGCTGCATCAGTGTACACTAGTCAATTTCGTAGGAAATTAATACTTCTTTGGCATGAAAAAAACTTTCAAAATGGGCCTGTGCACCTAAGAAAATTAGTGCAATTCGAAGAGCCTTCTGGAAACAGCAGATTTTCACAATGTCGACCTGGACATGGCTAATTTGTAGACATGGCAAGATTCAGGCAAACTGAATCTTGAACCAACATAAAAGATCACAGAAAGGACAAATACAATGTTGTTTTTGGACAAAACTCATGTTTAAAATTCTTTTGCACAGATTTGGCCGATTGTGCTGGAATCTGGGTGCAAAACCAGCAGAAACACCACCCTATTTATCGAGATTCAGAAATTTAACATGTACAAACAGTAAGTGGCCTGTGGCAAAGCAGCAGAGTACTTTCCTAACACAATTATGATGATTCTGACATAGTTTAAATCATGCCATGTTAGGAATTTCAATCTTACTCAGCACTACTGCAGAAAAAAGCCAATAACTTGATCTATATCCATCGTCTGGTAACTCACACAGTGAGCCATGAACTTTGTTGAGTGCGTAACTCATTAGCTGTCAACTTACCAATATAAATTTGCCTATCAAATCGCCCAGGTCTCATCAGTGCTGGGTCAAGGATATCAGGTCGATTTGTTCCTGCCAGAACAACAACATTGGTGCTTGTATTAAATCCTAAAAGAAAAAGAAAAATTCAAATGTGAAGTAACAGTCTGACCAGGTAGTTGCAAATACAAACACGCACTAATATTGTGTTGTGTCGTTATAGCGTGGAAAGAAAGCCAAAACTGTGTGTCAAAACTTTGTTCTTTTTGCTATCTTCAAAAATTGACTTTCTGATGAACCCAAAAAAATGGCTACAAGTCACATGACCTCAGGATTGGCCCTTTGTTCTGGAAGCTACCCACAGGAGTTACAAGAACAAAAGAATCCTCCTCTCATCACCATGGAATCCAACACCTAATTGTAGGGATATTATAATCACAAAACCAGGGGTTTTGCAGGTCAAAACTCGTTATTCCTGCAGAGCTGCTAACAGCCTCATCTCACCCGTGGGACTGCCAAGATCCATTTCAAAAGGGCACCATTGAGGGAACAATGAACATAATTTGCACCTTGATAAACTTACGCCTCTAGTGGAGTCAGAGGCTCTGCCTACACAATGGCTTTCCGAGGCAAGAAACTGGGACATTAGTCCTGAAATCAAAGCCTGTTCCAGAGATTGGATAAACATCCCTTTTGAAATAATTGTGGAGAAAAAAGGTCACATGACTCATGTGACCATTTTAAAATTTTTATATTCCTTTGAAAACTGAGAAAGCCTGTCTGCTGGTTAACATCCAACTGGTGAATGCCAAGAGGCAGAACTCCAGGCTGGACAACAGCCTATTCCTCAAAGCCTGTCTCTGCTGGAAGATTTCCTATCATCGTCTAGGAAACTAACCCAGTCTCTGTGTACGAACTTCATCTCGCGGTATCAGCACCAACTGTAAATAAAATTCCACACCCCCAGTCTTCAGTCAGCTGAACTCGAACCCCTACGTGAAAGAACTCCTCATTGGACACTGACTTGGGACTCTTCCATGATCATGAACTAATATTCATTTCTGTGGTTCTTGTATTGCTACTATCCTTTGTGTGTGTATGTGTGTGTGCGCATGTGTAGTGGAGTGGGACTCTGTGAACACTCCTCCCATAGGTTTTGAATGTGAATAAACTAACCTTCCGAGTTAATCATAACACGAGTTTGTTGCAAATTGGATCCTACAAACTGAGGGTTTGGGAAAACACGCCACAACATACTTTAAAAATAATTCAAAATACCTTCTGCTTACGGACAGTTGGTGAGAGGAAAGAAGTTCAGTTTACCTGTCTCTCCTGTCTGTAACAATTGACAGAGAAGATACACAACCTAGCTATGCCATCAGATTGCAAATTTTCTGTTAAATCTAGACTGCAGAATGTTCAAACTGTTTCTTCAAAATTCTCAGCAATTGACTTGGTGTACTAGAGGCAAGGTGGCTTCTTGTCATTTTCTGCAAAGGTAAACTGAACTTCCCCATTCAACATGAAATTCTTAGCCAACTTTTGCCCATTCCAAAATGTTTTTGATCAGAGACTTCACTACCACAGTCAACTCCAAAAGAACTATTTACAGAAACCTCTGCTGTTTCTATTACTTTGCAATAATTCCATCCATTTGCAAGCCTAATCAAAATTCAATTTATTTTTTCTCTCATAGATGAGACGGACCCAGCCTACCTTCTAGCCAGGATGTGGCTGAACATTGCTTGCCCTTTGCAATGACATAGCCTGTTGGAGCTGCTTGCTTTGTTTTGCTGGTCTACAGCAAATATTTTGATTGGTCGATGACTACAATGACAGCTCTCCTCACCATACAATGTTGCAGGTGTTTCCATGATGTCAATGTTAAGACACCATTTTAACAATAACCAATATGTGGCAAACAAAGAGGTAAAGCACACAAATTGATCAAATACACCAGCACACTCTGCTTTTCCCTCTTCCCACTTTACAAACAAACGCACAAAATGGTTAATGTATACATGTGTGCACTGTAGTGAAATCAGGTGCCAATCAACGCTGATTACTCATGTTTTAATTTACTAGTCAGAAATATAAGTCACCACATCTAAGTTCCCAAATCACTACATGTGGTTAATGGTTATGTATTGGGGAACACTGGTGTAACTGAAGTGCATATGCATATTTCTTGAAATTCTTGAAATTAGTTCCTCTGGCTCGTGGTTGAACAGGTTTATTTATGGCCTGACTGATTTTCTTTATAAATCTGATTCCCAAGGTCGACTTGAGGCCAATGACAATCTGAATCCTGAGCTAACAAAATACTTTCTGTTGATGGAAAAAATTCCTGTAGATTACAAATCATTAGCTTTAAAGTACTTAAAAGAAAATTTACAAATAAATGTGCGACAGCAGTTACAAAGTGTATGAGACACACACACAAATGGCACCAAATAACAGTGAATTCAAAGACACACTGTTTGGTAAGCAAAAGAGAGATTATGCTATGTAATGTTTAATTGGGGTTATTTATACATAGGGACTTAAAAGTGAAATTATTTGTTTAACCACATTAGCACTCCCCCTATGTAATGGCTCACTAAGTCAGAGGATATGCTATTTTACAACAACTGTTGTAATGTAGGAAATGCAGAAGCCAATTTGCACACAAGTTCCCAGAAACAGCAATGAATAAAATTACCAGACCATGGTGGGTTTTTTTTTAGGTGCTGGTTGGATAAACTTTGGCCAGGACACTGGTAGAACTTCCCAGTTCTTCTTCAAATAGCTTTTGTAAAATTCATTCACGGGATGTGGGTGTTGCTGGCTAGACCATCATTTATTGCCCATCTCTAATTGCCCTCAAGAGGGGTGTGCTGCCTTCTTGAACCTCTGCATTTCATGTGGTGTAGGTACATCCACAGTGCTGTTAGTAAGTTCGAGGATTTTGACCCAGCGACAGCGAAGGAACGGTGATATATTTCCAGGTCAGGATGGCGAGTGGCTCAGAGGGGAACTTCCAGGCGGTGATGTTACCATGTGTCTGCTGCTATTGTCCTTCTAGATGGTAGTGGTTGCAGATTCAGAAGGTGCTGTCTAAGGATCCTGGGTGAGTTGCTGTAGTGCATCTTGCAGGTGGTATACACTGCTGTCACTGTGCGTTGATGGTGCAGGAAGTGAATGCTTGTGGATGGGGTGCCAATCAAGTGGGTTGCTTTGTCCTGGATGGTGTCAAGCTTCTTGAGTATTGTTGGAGCTGCATCCAGGCAAGCGGAGACTATTCCATCACACTCCTGACTTATGGCTCGGCTTTAGGGAGTCAGGTGGTGAGTTACTCGCCACAGGATTCCTTGCCTCTGACCTGCTCTTGTAACCATAGTATTTATATGGCTATTCCAGTTCAGTTTCTGGTCAATGGTAACCCCCACGATGTTGATAGCTGGGGATTCAGTGATGGTAATGCCATTGAATATCAAGGGGCGATGGTTAGATTCCCTCTTGTTGGAAATGGGTCGTTGCCTGGCATTATGTAGCACAAATATTACTTGTCACCTGTCAGCTCAAACCTGGATATTGTCCAGCTCTCACTGTATTTGGACGTGGACTCCATGGGTTATTTTGCGCTCATCTGAGAGAGTAAAAAGGGGTCTCATTTTAACATCTCATCTGAAAGACAGTGGGCTGGATTTTCACTGAATTGGGATGACTCGGGAGCCCTTTAAAAATGGCGGCAAGGACCCGATTCACGAATTCCCGACCCCATTCTCAGGGTTTCCAATTTTTGGGAGTGCCTTTTAAGGGTGTGGACTGGTAAAGCCCACACCCTACACTCCCAGCCTGACAGCTCCTCTACAATTTCATGGAGTTGGGTCACATTTTCAATGAGTCATGGTTCACGGACCTCAGAGATCAGAGCTGACAATCAAGTAATATTTTCTCTGGGACTCAGGTGTTTCAACAGATTCTGGGCTCCTCGCCAAGCCTCATTATGTATACTTGGCTGCCAGTCCAGGCATACATTAGAGAACTAAAACACCTGGGCCTGAATTTTAAGCTCGGCGGACAGGAGTGATCAGCGTACCCAGGTGCGATTGGGAAACAGACCACCGACCGCGACTTTTTTAGCTGGCTGGCTAATTAACGGCCAGCCAGCGTGAAATGCACACTGAAAACCTCAGCGCTGCTGAGGTGGGGGCTGGAGGAGGGAGGGCAATGATGTTTCTGCAGGCGTGGGTGAGCACTGACAGAAAGCTGCCTCAGGGAGCTGCAGATCCGAAAACCATGAAATAAAGTTTTGAAAAATCAGGAAAAAAATGTCCAAGCATCGCAATCAGGCACCTGAACATGATAAAAATGCCGTCCATAGATTTTTATTTTAATTTTATTTAATAACAGAAACCTCATCCCGCCCTTAAATGAGTGTTTGATGAAAAATGCAAAGCCCGCCTGGCCGATTTGCCCGTCTGCCAACCGTAAGGTTAGATGGGTTACAAAAAAATCGGAGTCAATTACGCTGTTAATGGGCTTAATCGCCTTCAATTGTCGGCTGGACACTCGCCTGATGACTTCTCGCACGATTTTATGCCCAATCGGGTTGGGCAAGTGCTTAGCCAGGGGATGTAATATTCTGCCCCTAAGACTCAGAGGAAACATTACTTGATTGACAGCTCTGGCTTTCTGACCTATGCCATCAATTGCACGGTTTACTTACACAAGTTTAAGAGGTTTCAAGTGTTTGTAGTTTCAACTATTAAATCTTTAAAGGTTCTGGATGATTCATACTTTTATTGCCCTGTAGCAAAATGACTTCTTTTTTAAACTTAGTGGAAAGTTATGAATGAATGACTATTTTATACATCCTATTGTCACTATTGGATTAATTGGGTCTATACAGTATATAGGTCAATGGGCATAAAGTGCTATAGGTTGGTATAGGGGCATGAAGGGGTAGTGGTGACATGAGGCAGCATGGATGGGGCCTGGGGAATGGTGGGGAGGGTGAGTGGGTGTGAGGGATGAGGGCTGGAGGGCTTCTCTGTTTTTATTTTAACTGGGATAAAGAACCACAGCACCAAGGCAGGCCATTTGAACAGTCCCCCTTGGCACCTGGCAGCCCTGTGGCCTGTCTCTGAACCGTTTCTCGGGTCAGCTGGCCTGACTCCAGCCTGCAACTGTCCCCTAGCAATGAAGATCCCATCCTTGCAGGCACTTTCTCCTGAGGCGGGTGAGCTGAGCCGGGAATTTTCCCAACTCCCACTACCTGCCTCAAGGGTGAAAATCTAGGACAGCATCTCTTGATAGTACAGAACTCTTTCAGTACTGAAGTGTCAATCAACATTTGTGAGTAAATTTTTGGAGTGGGACACAGTCTTTTGAATCTGAGGCCAAAGCCAAAGAAAGTTTTCTAGAATTTTTACAGTTATTCTGGATATTATGTTCTCTGGTGAAAACGATAAATTGTTTTTACATATTGCTTTACCCATGTACTTAACTGATCTTACAATTTTAATTTGTATATGAGACGATAGGCATGATGTAGTAGACTGAAACTAGGCAACTTGCAGCACTGGAGATTGCAGATAATCATAGGAGTCTTGGGCTTGAGTAATATGGGGTTTGAGAAGCCCCTCGCCCCCACCCCACAACCTATTCTAGCAATATATCCAGTTTTCAATGCTTTACTTGTTTGATGCTGCATTTGTCGATTCTAGTTTGAATACAGTAGGCAAATTCAGTAAAGAACTAACATCACTGAAGAATGGCTTCAGGTCCTCAATGTACACAAGAACAGAGTTTGGGTGTATTCAAGCATACAGAAAAGCATTCCAAGAATTCTAAGAGAGTGTGTTCTATACCAAATCCTGTTATAGATAGAATATGTATGCTTAATATTTTTAAATTCCACGCCAATGTTGCACTGACTTTTGTACTATCCAAATACCAATCATGCCAACATTTATCCTTGTCACGTACCATCCATTTCAACCAGTAGCTGATTTAGGGTGTTCTCCTGTTCGCTCTGTCCACCAAAATTTCCTCTGCCCCGTTTCCTTCCAACAGCATCAATCTCATCAATGAAGAGAATACATGGAGCATTTTTCCGTGCCATTGCAAACATGTCCCTCACCTGAAATAGAAACTCAACAATTAGCAAAGTCTCCAAATCATGGTTTTTTAACTTGTCGCATTAAAATAGAAGTAATAATGCTTTAATATCCTTACAACACCCATCCCAGACCTACTCAGGCAAAAACAAAACATGCATTACAAATGAATGCAGAAATCCACAGGTAGCCTTAAGCTGCAAAACCCAAACATAAGTACTTGTGTCTGAAAGAGAGTGGGGGTAAATCAGGTACAAAATGAGCACTCAACTGTTAAAGCAGATGGTCTTCATAGCAATGGGGAGGTGTGTAACCCTCAGACTTTCTACATATCAAGTTATCAGAATATTACATTATAGTTCTGTCCTTTGGAAGTTTAACATTTCACACTTGCAAAGTTTTCAAGGAATTTCCTAATATTGTGAGTGAGTGCATAAACAAAGTTCTACGGTGACAGAACTGGCAGTAGGCGGTTGGGAAATTAGTAATGTGATTGCTCCACGTGGTTGATCATATGCGCAAGAGGCAGGAGCCATACTGCACTCCTGCCTTGTGATTAAACTTGGTGTGCTGGTAGCCCCACTCACATTGTTTCTCGGCAGCTCACCCATTCTGTGGGACAGGACAGGAGGCAAGAAATCAGGAATCTCTGATGTGATTAAAGGCAGACTGCACCTCTTAAGTGGGAGATGCATTATGACTGCATTCAGCCAAATTGTGTTGGAACAGTCCACAAAATAGGTCAAGATAACACAGGAAGAGCTCCTTAAATTTCCAATACTGCTCTAGAGGTGTTGGTGGAGGAAGTCAGGAGAGAGAGGTCCTCAGCAGGAGAAGAGTAGATTAATCCAAGAAGCAGAGCACTATGGACCTGGCTATGATGAACGAAATTTAATGATCTGACACGGGCTTCAAGTTCCAAGGTAACATCATCCTGACTTGAAATTATCATTACTCCTTCACTGTCGCTGAGTCAAGATCCTGGAACTCCTTTTCTAACAACATTGTGGGTGTATCCACACCACATGGACTGCAGCAGTTTAAGGCAGTGGCTCACTACCACCTTCTCAAGGGCAATTTAGTGATGGACAATAAATGCTGGCCTAGCCAGTGACACCTACATCCTGTGAATGAATAAATTTTTTAAAAGTGAGTCTTGCTACTCACACCTCTCATTACTTTCTGCTAAATAATTTCACCCAAAACCCTTGCCCTCACTTCCCATCAATCCCTTCCATTTACTGCAAGATACTTCACTTCCTGCACCTGCTACTGTCACACTTTTCACCTCCTACTATTCTCACAATTACTTTCCCACACTGGTGCTAACTTTCATACGCCAGCCACAGTATTCTACCCTGACGTGCAAGTCCTCAATACATCTCATTAGCATATAACTAACACTGTCTTTGTTCCTGCAGGACACGCAGGCACACAAAACAAGGAGAGAGGTGAGGACAGGGCTACCGTTAATCCACGTACTGTCCCCACTAGAAGTAGAGGACATGGAAGAAGCAGAGTACCTATGTGAGTCTCATTTCCGGCAGAGAGGAACAGCCCCCAGAAGATAAACAGGCATTCAACCATAACCCACCAGCTCAGAGATGGCATCTCATATCAGTAAATTAGAGGAACGTGGACTGGGAGATTCACTTTGCAATACTTAGGAGCAAGGGCAGGGGAATAGGACGCCCAAGGAACCAGCAAACTCAGAAAGTGAGCTAGCACTCCAGGCCTGCTGCAGGGAGCACAAGTGCAGACTCCAAGGTCCAGCCTATAGAAGATGACTGATGGCCATACACCCGGAACTTCTAAGTGCGCAACATCAAGGGAGCATGGAGTAGACCAGTTACAACCTGTGTGCGGTCTTGGTACACAGCCTCAAAAGCATGCAGTCAACTAAGAAGCAACCAATCAGCTCTGTGAACACTGTATTCAGACCACAGTGACAGTGCTCTGGTGAGAACTCTGACAACTTCAACAGGAACTTAATATGCCATCTTGGTTACGGGCTCCAGCACCTCTAGTTTCCGTGCATGAAGGAGAGTGTGGATAGCAGTTTTGAGAGTATCACATTCCCCCTAAGCTATGTTATTGCACAGCACAGTGGGAGTGCTGAGGTGCAGCCTCATGAGAGTGGCATTGACTCCGTGGGAGCGGCACATGTTGCCCTCTCAAAGGAGAAGAGCATGTACAGAAGGTCTAGGTCATCTATAAAGGCTAGCCAGAGTTAGTGGAGGCAAGGATCCCTTCAAATACACATAAATCCAACCTGCTTGCTGACTGTTGTCACTTTGATTTTCTGGGTAAGCTGAAGAATGAACAAATCAGGTGCTGTAGCACACAGAAGATCTCAAAAGAATCTGAAAATAGGTTCTAAACCTTTATTCAAATATCCTAATTAGGCTTGTGCTCTTTTCAGGTAACTCCCTGGGATGATTTAAACTCACCCAATCAATATGGCAGCCAATGCAGTTCAGGTGCAGATCAGGCTTGGGCATCAAAACCTAATTTTTGGTAAGCTTTTCCCTTGTGTTTCTTGCAAATAATGGACTAAACAAGGTCAGAAATTCTTCCCTCATGAGTCTGATATTACAATGCAATTAAAACAAACAGCTTAAAGAACAAAGGCTACTCATCTCACATATAGGGAAGGATACTATATGGAAGATAGACAATAGCAATTGCTATTTGAGAGCAGTTGAAAATGATCACTGGAACAAGAAAAACAAGTCAGACAGGAACACATGATCAGATAATGGGTGCAACAAATAAAATTTGTGCTTTGAAATGGAGCAGTCAAAGGAACTCCTTCCCCTTGACGTGCTGGTTGTGAAATCTGCCAGGGGGTACTCCACCACAAGCCTACCTTCACTGGGTCAATAAATGCTTTGGGGTTCTTACAGTTACACACACTATAAGATTGGTTTTATCGGCAACCTTGTAACTAGGGCCCAAGCCACTTGCTCACCATGCAAGCTTGATGCTGAAATAGGGCGCATCAAAGGCATCCTGCAGGATAATGGCTACCACGGTCAAATCATTTCACGCTGTATATCACGCAAACTCATGAGCGTGCCTAACGCCGTCACTTCTGGCCTTGAAAAGTGCCTAGTCTATCCCAGATTACTCTGGAAGGGTAAGGTACCTCATAACTATGAGCTGTTTCACGCTGCTACTATGCAGTAGCAACATGAGTGATATTAGCCACTTTCAAGGTGCTGCCGTCAAGCCAAAAAGACATACTGCCTATCACATAAATGAGTAATGTGATATATGAATTTCAGTGCCAGTGTGATGCTAGGTATGTAAGCCCTACCCCCTAAAGACTGGTGGATTGTATCAAACAGCATGTCCCAGCCGCTGTTTGCAACGGGCAGGGTACAGACCGTACCAACCAGCCTGTGCTCGCAAAACTCAAAACCCAGTGTCCAATATTAGATGTGATTCTGCGATTGGACAACATTTGCTAAATAATCTGCAGTGTGCTAAGAATTACGCTGACAACCAATTTAAGGTCATCATTCTGGCTTGCAGTGTGGTGCATTTGCATGTACTGGAAGCTACATATATTAGTACACAGGGCCCGCTTTTTGCGGACAGAATGAACATGTACACACATTGCACCTGTTTCAGCTAAACAAACTAAGTGACAGCCAACTGCTGACTCATTCCTCAGGGCCTTAACCAATCAGGGTCAAAGTGCCTGGTTTAAATTTCAAACAATGCTTGGCAGTTAACTGTCAGTCACCATTGCTGGTGCATTCTCCATGGCAACGCTATTTGCCGATCAATCAGCACTTTCTTCTCATCTACAGTATAAGCTGTTGTTTTCTCCTTATATTGGTATTCTTGCGAAGTATCCTGATGAGTGCACGACGAAAAGCATGTCTCTTTTTTCAACAAAATCAAGTTCTGTACTACCAAACAACTAAAAGTGGATGGGTAGGAATGAAATGAGATTCTACAGCCATTTCACCAAGTCAGTTATTCAAAATGGATAGAAATACTCCTTGTTTTTAACAGTTACTTGGCTGTCTCATCGCCTGCGGTTCACTACTGCCTTTGGTGCAGAATTAGTTGCCAAACAGAAAGACAACAGTGTTAAAAAAAATACTCATTTGAGGTGACATATGATTGGCTACAGTAAATTGTCTCCCAGTTTATGTGTCTGTGTGCCTGCGCGTGAGTGTGCGCACTGTGATGGCGTCCCATTCTGGGTGCACCCACCTAATGCCCACTGCCTGTTGGGATAGGCTCCAACTTCCCATGACCCTGAATTGGATGAAGCGTTTCTGGAAAAATGAGCAAGTGGGGTGACAAAGAGTAGCTCCCTTTCTTACCCTGGCTGGTCCAACACCAACAAACATCTCCAGGAACTCAGATCCATTAACAGTTATAAAAGGAACATTTGCTTCCCCAGCTGTCGCTTTAGCCAATAGGGTTTTCCCAGTTCCTGGTGGTCCGGAGAGGACAGCGCCCTGTAACCAATGAGGAATCATTACTACAAGTATTGGCTATGTTTAGAATCTGCAATAGAACATGTTTCCAATATATGTAGAATTAATATAAGCTCATCTATAAATAATTTTTAATGTTACTTTGCAAATGCTGCAACATAAACTGATGTGCATATAATCTATACATCCCAACTTTATGATTTGAAACTCTATACATTTTACAATTGTGCACTGCATTATTTCAATAACCTACAAGTAAAAACACATCAACTAATAAGATGAATCAAACTGCTTTTCTTTATGAGTTAACGTTCTGCATGGCAATGACCTTTCAAAGAAAGTGTAAGCAAAATTAAGAATGGGAAATAAGGAACAAATGTGTTTTTATATAATACTTCTCATGACCTTGGGACATCTCACAAAGTGCGTCACAGCCAATGATGTACTCAAGTGTTGCACTGTTCACCTTTAATGTTGGAATATTTTTATCCTACTCCTTTTGCAATATCCTACAAGGCACAGTTATCAACTGTAAGTCAACTTTCAACTAATGTGTGGAATAGGAAAGAAATTTGTTGCACAATATTTTCAAAGGTTTGCTAGCACCATGTTTATATTATAGTTGAGATATTCCACATGCTTATGCACTATAATTGGTAAATTCTTGCAAGTAAGATGCCACACTTTCTTCTGTTGCTTCAAACGCGAAACAAACTTTAGATTATCAATGAGGTTTTGTATAAAATATAGTTTCCATACCTTTGGGATCTTGGCCCCCAAATCCTGATACTGCTTAGGGTTTTTCAGGAAGTTGACAAACTCCATGATTTCTAATTTGGCTTCTTCACATCCTGCAACATCTTTGAATTTGATATCAATCTCATCTTTCAGTATTTTTGCTGTTGTTTCCCCCACACTGAAAAGTCCACCACTTCGCCCCCCACGGCCCGCTGCCATTGACCCTCGCCGCAGTGTATAGAGCAAAAAGCCGATGAGTAACAGTGTGGGGAACATGCTTAGCATGAACGAGCTGTAGGCAGATAATAAAACATTTGAACAAACAAAAGACTTAAGATAAAATGACTGCACCGACCCATGTTACCATACAAATCTGCTAATGAACTAACAAAAACAGAAAATGCTGGAAACACACAGCAGGGCAATCAGCATCTCTGAAGAAAACATAAATTTACATTAAAGGTGGAATAATCAGAAAATGAAGATGGGTTGGAAATAGCACCAAGACAAACCAGAGAGGAAACATGAGCATTAAGTCATTAAGGAAATAAAAAGTGTGCTGAGGAAGTTGGGAGGCCTGGGGAAATGCAGAAAATGGGGGAGATGGAAAGATGTAAAAACTAGGGGTCAAGAATGAAATTAAATCAGAATTAAAAATGAGAGTAAAACTAAAATCTGATCTGTTAAGATCAGAGGGCTGTCGAGTTCCTAGGAGAATGGTGAGATATGTACTTGAAGTCTAAAAAGAGCTTTGTCAGGGTAGCAATGGAACAAGGAGTCAAAATGATAAGCCACAGGTAGCTTGAGGTTGCACTTGTGAACGATACAGACATGTTCAGCAAAGCTGTTACCTAATTTGCGTTTGGTTTCACCTACACAGAAGGGATTGCACCTCAACAAGTTAATTCAGTATACTTAATTGTTGTATCACACAGGATGGTTTGGCACTATTGAAATCTGCATGGAAGGAGGTGGACTGGCGTGTATTGCCTTTGAAAGTAGGATTGGTGAAAGGGTAAGCCAGGGTGTCACAGAGAGAACAATCCCTCCGAGAAAGCAGATATGGGATGAGGCTATGTATTTGGTGGCAGAAATAGTAGAAATTTATCTAGCAAATGTGAAGGTTGGTTACATGGAAGAGAAATTCTCATGGTTGCAAGGAAGTTAGGGCAGAAGCATGGGAAGTGGGACAGGTACAATCAAAGACCTTTGTTAAAATTATGAGATTTATAAGATTATGATGTTTTGGGACTGTGTCTTTAATTTAAGCTAAAATGAAGGGGGTAATGTGACCTGCTCTGAACTTTGCCTGAGAGCAAGCCTGGGTGGTTTGATTGTTAGAGATTAAAGGGGGCCCAGGTTGTTTCACAGAAAAAGAAATGCAAAGTGTTTACAATGGCAGCAACCTGTGCTCTAACAATGGATGGACTGCGAGACTCTAAAATCCCAAGAAAGTGTTGAGAATGTCAGGTTTTAAATAACTGTGCTTTAAACTGTCCATTTACTTCCAAGATGAAAGAGAGTTAGGGTCTCAAGGGTAGCTAATCATCATTTTTACCTGGATTCAAGGACCATGTGATTCATGTTGCCATGGAGATGGACTTTAAGAGGGGAAACATCTAAGATATTCCTGACAACTCACAGCCAAGATCCGGGAGAGGGGGAGCAGCTATCACAGCAAGATGCTGTGGGTCGGCACACAGGAATGCCACTGGAAATTTGTGCTCAGACTGAAAAGTCTGAATTTATGTGGAGCTGAAATGAGGCTAGAAGATTTGTCTAGCTTGTGTTAGAGGGAGAACTGCCGAGGAAAAAAACTTCACTGTAAAAAATGGTTCTGAGATTAAGAGTTCCCAGGCTGATAAAGAAAAAGAACAGAAGTATAATCTTGGGAGCTAAAAATCACCTTGACTGGTTCTAGGAGAATTGAATGTCTACTTAAAAGACAGGGTAAAGTATATCTGTGAAGTGTATTTTCGATTGTGCTAAAAGAAAAAGGGCAATGTTCTGTTTTATGGTTTAAAGTATAAATTGTCTTCAAACAGTGTTTAGCCAAAGGTGATTTTAATCTTTTGTTAAGTAAAAATCTTGAAATGTGAAATCTTGTCGTCATCTTTTCAACTATTAACTGGAAGTTCAAATTTATTTTTAAAAGTCATCAGCCTCTTTAGAGGTCATAACACCTTGTTGACCACAGCAGAGGGGAATTTTTAGCGGACAAAAAGAACACTTCAGAAGTCTAGTGTGAAAGATGTGGCATTAGAACAGATTCAACAGATTAATCTGTCTGATGTCCTTCCCTAACTTGAATTGATGCATATTTTTAGCAAGAATACTTCATCTTTTAATTCACTATTGAAACATCTGGTGTATGTTTATTTTGCACCATATCTGAAAGCCCTTTAAATAATTTTAGGGTCTGGAAATTCAACATACATCAGTGCGATATGGGTTGTATGTCTCTGATTTTACAACATGTTTATCAATTCCAGACAATGATCTTTCTTGCTATTAAAAAACAACCCAGCAGATATTATCATTAAATAACAACATTGTACATGGTAGTAAATTACTCCAAAATTAAGCCTCCCCCTCAAACCTCTAAAAGATTTGCAGAATGTCATTCGGGTTTTTGACTAGTTTATTCTGGAGGATTTTTTTAAAAATTGAACAGAAATTGCTAATTACATTTTCAGGGAATCTGGCTTGGAGCTACTGATCTAGACATTGGGGGAAAAAAAATTACATGCAGTTGAAGTGGCCTTATTACTGCAGTAAACTCCTTTAATAACCACCTCTTACAATAGCAAATAAAGTTTGATACCAGTGAAATCAGTAGTCAAGATTGTCCCTATTTCTTGAATGTAAGTACCCAGGTCAGCAATATTAAATCACTATACATGCTCCTATACATACACTTAAACATAAGCCCAAGTCCTTATTTTAAAGGGTCACAAGCACACAACATTTGGTTTCCTGCTTACCCATCACTCTCAGTGTTGTACACCACAGCTGCACGATTTGCTGGTTCTATTCCTAATTCCTGTTGCACATTTTCCAAATTGCGCTCAAATGTATCTACACTTCCTATATTAAACCATACGCAGCTCTAAGTGGATAGGGGATAGAACACAAAATTAATAAGCAATCCAGTATCTATATTCCTATTTTACGTCTTTGTTATCACGTAACAAGTTTGGTAATTTAATAAAATTTTACTTGAACAATATTAAATGTCTAACTTTATATCCAGAGATCTTTTCTAAATTCCCTGAAGCACTAATTAAATTTGCACAAATTGAACATTAAAACAAATAGATTATTGGCCGCATTTGCTGCCAATACCATGCATGTGCAGTTGTACTGTTTTACTCAATGACGTCATTGTGAGCATCGAAGTAGGCAATGGCCAGGAGCAGAGATGCTCATCAAACAGTTACTGAAGACAGTGATTTAAAAAGCCTCACCTTCTTGGAGTTGGTGGGGTGGAGGGGTGAAATGGAGCTAGGGATCGGGATAGGGAACCTTGTGATCCACCCAGTGATGGGCATATTTCCGGATTACAACCTCCATACTCTGCATTTGCAGCTTTAGGGTTTCTTCCAGTTAGATCTTATTCGGATCCTGAAGCTGTTCACCCAGTTTCTGATCCCCACAGTGGACGGGCAGTCAGTGCGTGGCCTCCCCACAGTTTCTGAATCTCCCGCTCCAGAGCCTCTTCCCCTTAACCCGGCCCTGTCACCAGGAAGAAGCCACAGAGCCACTGGACAGATCAGGAGCCTGTCCTCCCTCCCCATCTCGATCCCCAGAAACAGCGGGGAGATGTCAGATGACTCAAATGTCAGATGGGGTGAATACAATTAATACTGAACTGTAAGGGTGGGGGCAAAGGCTGTGTGTATCTCCCGTAAATTACACCATTGGTTGTCAGTGCATGCGCGGACAAGTGCATCTTGCACGGCCACCTTACAGTGGCAGGAGACACAGTGTAGATTATTCCTCTACGGGGAGATAACTAAAGGGAGCACAGGTAAATATAGGTGCTATGATACTTTTTTCAAGATAATGCAGCAATTTTTTTTGGCAAGTAAAACTGAGTATTTTAGTTATAAATATAAATACCTTCACTCTTCAACAATGGGATTTTTTTCAGGAAAAAAAATCAACATTTAAACACACAAAGGATTTTGGGAGACAAATGGACTGAAATTTTACAAATTGCCCTTTGACCTGAGATTTAGATTCAAACGCATTGTTTTATGTGAAATGTGTTTGGATTGCATCAAAGTGGTTCTGAAAGGGCAGTACAATTGAGTACAAAATGATCATCTCAGAAAAGCTATAAAATGAAAAAACTTATATGAGCGTGGAGTTAAGATATGTGACGGGGAGATGCTATACCAGAGATGCTAAATATTGGGTGTTTAAAGTAGTCCCATTGGAGTAGTGTGCCTCACCTTGATTGACTCAAATTAATCAACCCATCAAATAACGAAGCAGTTTTAACAATCAGCATGATTCCTCTGCTCCTTTGTTTGGTGAAGAGAATACATGGGGCAAACAGTTGGCTTTAAAGAAGGGTTAAAAGGAGACAGCAATGGGACTTTCTCTTGGAGATCCAGAGTTCATCACAGTCATGGCACTTTGTGTGCATTTAAAAAAAAAGTTTTAAAATATATACATCACACTTAATGAGGCTTCAAAAACATTGTAAGTCCATATGAGTCTTCATCTAATGTATTCATCTAAAGGACTGCCAAATATTTTCTGTACTTAACAACTAAATTCCATAGCAGATAAGAGTTGTAAGCATGAGTTTTTAACTCAGATTATTATAACTTCAATGTGTATTCACCAGTATTGATGCGGAATACATGGAATGTTGGACACAAGTGCCCTCTATTGGCTAGTCTCATTTTAAAAGTTAAATGAAAATATATAATGCTGACAACACTCAGCAGGTCAAGCAGCATTTGTTGCAGAAAGAAGATAGAGGTAATGTTGCAGGTTTACAACCCTTTGTCAGAATCGTTCATCAAAAAGGACTGTACAGTTTTCACTATACCCAGATCAAAAAAATGTAGGTTAGTTTAGACTTACAGTATCAGTTGTAGTCCCTGGAGTGAAAATCACCCGCACAAACTGCTTGTTGACAACTTCTAGGCGATCGACCTGGAATGACAAATAAACAGAATGCACAGAAGTCCTCCATCAGCAATAGTGAGAAATGTGTTTTATGAATAGCTATGAAAAGGTGATACTTTAACACTCAAAAGAATTGTTTCGGTTTCTGAAGTTCTGATCTGTACAGTGAGTATACAACAAATCCAGTTCATAGCTTTCAAATTAAAATTCACCACTTCCACAAGTTCCTGTGTGATCCATCAGAGCAAATGTCTTTACCTTCAGCACAGAACTATCCTCAAAACTGAGATCATACTGCTGAAGCACAATGACACCAGCCTCTCCCCTTCATCTGTTCTCACTAAAACTGTAAAGCTGAAGTTCAAATAACTGTCGTTGAGTCTTAACTCACTGAAGTGGCCTACTGAGCCACTCAATTCCAACAAGGGGTGGATAATAAATGGAGGCATTTCGAGTGATGTGTACATCCAGAAAATAAAGTAAAAGCAGATGGTTACTTCAATACAAAACCCAGTTGCAGTGTTAACTTTCTCCATCACATAAAAACATTACTTAATCAATTTCCCACATGCTGTTTATAAACAATTGAGAGGTCAAATACAAAATAAACAATTGTTAGGTAATAATTAATTTTGTAACTATGAAATTTTGGTTTTGGTTTCAATAGCAGATTGAAAGGGACAAACTAGTACCAGTAAATTCAGTGGCAGCACTTGTAATGGCAACAGTCTGCTGAATCAGCCAAACACAAGGAGGAATTACTTTCTATGCACCATTATATTTCACTTCATATGTTGTAGCCTCTCTGCTTAAGTTTTAGCAAAACAATCTGCTTTTGAAATAACAATTAGTTTGACTTTTTGGGTGGAGTGAGGAGGGACAGGCTGCATTAAAGGTCAGGGACATCATCCAAATTAATGAGAAGAAATCGCAAAGATTAACAGGTATCTTTGAAGACACTCATCTGTCCCTTATTTAGGTAACGTTAGCCTGTAGCATTTGTAAAGCTTGTGTTTCTTTTCCATATAGGTAAACAAATCTTGAATTGAAACATAACAAATCTACCCAGTCAAACCCCTTAAGAATTTTATATGTTTCAATTACCTCTCATTCTTCTAAACTCCAGGGAATATACATCTAGTCTATTCAATCTTTCCTCATAAGACAATCTTCACATTCCAGGAATCTGTTGAGTGAACCTTTCTTATGTAAGGAGGCCAAAACTGCACACAGTTGCTTTAGATGTGACCTTACCAATGCTCTGTATGACTGCAGGAAGAGTTCTGCACTCTTATACCCAAATCTTTGTAACAAAAACTAACGTTCTCCTTCCTAACTGCCAAATGTACAGACACGTTAACTTTGCAAATCATGTACAACGATGCTCAGATCCCTCTGAACGCAAACATTTCCCAGTCTCTCACCATAGAATTATTCACTTTGGAAAAGAATAATTTTGTATCTGCCGTGTTCTTGCTCACTCACCCAGCCTATCTACATCCCTCTGTAGCCTCTTTGCATCCACCTCACAGCTTACTTTCCTACTTAACGTTATATGGTTAGCCAACTTGGATAGGTTACTCAGTCCCAACCCACATTATAATGCACACTGTGAAACCTACCAGTAAGTGCAACCCGCCAACAAGAAATTTTAAGCATATGCAATGAAATGAGAAAAGCCCATAAAATGACCAACATGTTTCTTTGGAAATTCAGAGTGCTGCAATGGATTTGGAGACAGAAACACAATTCACCCAAGTGGGACTGAACATGGGCAGCCAGGTTCTATGTTTCAGAGAAAACCAAATTGATGGCTGGTTTGTCGCTTGCCACAGCAAAGGTAGTATTGCTCAGTATACCTATCTTATGTTAGCATTCTTGAAACAATAAGGAAAGCGTCATAAATACATTGTAGTAGTAAAAGATCCCAGCCAGGAGAGATTACTACAACATTTACAGTTTATTAACAGCCTACAGCAGGGGTGTTCAAGCTTTTGTCTTCATGTGGTAGGTCTATATATGGTACCTCAGAGATCACATATAAAGATTAAATCCACTTTCCCATTAGTATGCATTTATATCAAATTGCTAGTATTAACAGATCTAGGTGTTTTTAATTCTGTGTTTCAACAAAAAAGGCAATGATGTGAAAAAACAGTACTTTCCCAACCTCCAGGCTAGAAAATTCAAACAGTACAAACTTTCAAATAAGAAATATAAGTACAGATAGGACTAAGATATCCAGGTATTAGGGGCTGTATGTAGCCATTGTGCCACAGGTTAAACCCACCTGGCATACCAGGATATATAAACTGAGTACTACAACAACTAGTACAGTATAGGCCTATACATTTTAGGAATTAATAGTTGGAGTACTCATTTTTATCAGCCCCAATTTTCTGCCCTTTTATCACCTCCTAGTACAGAGGCCGAAGATGCTGGCAGACCCGTCTAAGTGGTCAATCTTAAAATATGAGCCTGAACAGTAGAGAGGAATTTCCACCAGACGATATTGTTGGTAATGGCAGATTTCAGGTGACTGAGGACTGAGAAATTGGGCTGCAAATGCTTTGGTCCAGTCCATGTTAGATTCATGCATTGTCCCACTTTCTGTTTGGGGATACATAGCCAAAAACTTTTCTCCTACTCATTCTGAGCAGTAGGCTAATTACACAAGCATTCAGCATGTTAATGGAGGCCTTTAGCAAGCCCACTGAAGAGTGCAATCTTTAGACAAGTGATCCACAGAACAGGACCACACCCTCAGTCCTCTTGCCATTATAGCATGATGTCAAATGAAAGATGGTAAATATCCTCACTTAAAGGAACAGAAGGAAATAAGATTGTCATTTATTTTAATTATACATTTTTGGGCTAACAGTTATTATATAAATGCATTTTTCAGCTAATCTTTGGTGTATTTTTATTTCAAAGGGTCTGAAGTTATAAACATAACATTTTCAAGTTAACATTTCATATAATTTTCCCCTGCTTTTCTGAAACAGATCACAGGAGAAGTGTTTATCTAACCAGAGCAGAAAAATCATTTCCAATATCACAGGGAAACTTACTGTACAAAAACACTTTCCAAGAGTTCTGCAAAACAAAGTGCTCCTTAAAGGCGATGGGATATGTTAAGCATAACCCACAATGCAACATTCATTTCACCCAAGGTATACCACGATATTTAACTGGAACATACTCAGAATACATGCCCTTGGCCTTTGGCAAATCATTTTCATCTTAATGCCAGGATTGCTTTGAAAGCATTCCAGTTGTAATATATGTTTCCAGTGGCACTTAATGTAAGAAGGCATGCCAAAAAGATCAGGAAGTTACAGGGCAAATCTGGCTGTGTCCACTGTCAAGTCATTAAGACATGAAAATAAATCAAATTGGAATCTCACACTGCATTGTAAGGCCACATCATAATCACGAAACAAGACAACTAACAAACAAGCGAACTGACTCCCCCAGCTGGAATGATAACAAAGACTGAGACATCAAGACTCGTTATACCTGAATAAGTGCTAACAACCACCATTTTGCTCCTAAGGGAAATGATGGATTTTGGTCAGGAGCACAGAAACTGCTTGCAAGGCCGCAATTAACTCACTAGTGGGCCATATCACATGATCCCATGCTTCTATCTTTTTGGCTTGTTTTAATATTACATTTCTAGCCTCACAGCAGTCTGTGCTGATTTACTATTAACCGGAAAGAACTCCAGCAGCTCCGCACTGACCAAGCAGCCAGCCACCATCTCTCAACTCATTGAAGCCTGGTGATTTTAAAAGTCTCCAATCATCGCCTGCTAAGTGATCTCAGCACAAAAACCCCATTGTGCTACATCGACACTCATTTCAAGGATTTTCGTGTTGCTGTCTCCAAACAGAAACTCATCTGGGCTGAACCCCACGAGGAAGGAAAAACCTTCTGGGCTTTGACTTCTCGGACTCTGTAAATCACGTCAACTAATATTCATTTCTGTGGTTCTTTTACTGTTGTTGCCCGTAGATGTAAATCACCCTCTTTCCTACCACGTGGCGTGTGTGCACGCGCGTGCACATGCATACTCGTATCTGTCCAACATACCCCCCCCTCCAGGATTGAATGTGAATAAACTAAGCTTCTGAATTAATCATAATGCAAGTTTGCTGCAAGTTATTATTAAATTGGATCTCACAAACTGAGGGTTTAGGGAAACACGCTACATCCTACTTTAAAAATAATTCAAAAACATCTCTACTTACCGACAGGTGGGGAGAGGATAAAGGAGTTCAGTTTCTCTCTCTCCTGTCTCTAATACCACTATGATGCCACCATCCAAAATAAAAGGTCCATGACTCAATTTAAAAGGGCATGTAGAAGGGTTGGGGAATGGGGCATTAGATAGTTTGTTCAAAGGTAGCACAGGTGCAACAGATCGAATGGCCTCCTTCTGTCCTGTAAAATTTGATGATTCACTGATATCTGTAGGCCTGGCACACCTACCTGTCAATTACTGCAGTACATTGACTGTGCAGGCTCCGCATCATATCTGCTTGCTGATCTGTTCCATCTGCTGCAAGGATGCTGGCACCCAACCTGCACTATAGGGACAGCACCATCAGTGGCAGGCAAGATTACCAGCACACTTAATTCTTTTGTTTCCACCTCCATCCATTTTAGCACACGGATTATCTGCAGTATTAGCCAATACAGTGCCTGCAGAAGTATGGAACCAGTGACTGTTGCTTGGTCAGAGTAAAGTGCTATTTCATTTCCTCTACAACTGACAAGCATCAGGGAATCGGCATAGCTGCCAATGTTACTACTTTTGTTAAAGTGCAGGTAGGTGGGGTGATGGCAGGGGATTACCTTAGAAATGCCTCAAGGTACGCCCACTCTGCTCTCTATCAGTTCCCAGTTCATGTGAGGAACTGTTCACAGTATTGAGCCTAATCACCATGTTGTAGTGGTGTGCTCGGAAGAGTGTGCCCTGGGGTGATAAACAAGGCAGCTGTCCTCAGGCCCACCTTATATAGCAGCATGTCAATTTTGCCACACATCAGAGGGTTCAGATGTTGCACTGCTCCATCACTTTGCTACAGACTCAACTTCCTGCCTCCGTATATATTTTGTCTCATTGATTTATAGCTTGCATCAATTCAGCTTTAATTAAAGCTATGCTGATTTTTGTCCTGCTACATCAGTTTTAAATTTTTGAAAGTGAGTCAGAAGCTGACTTCCATAAAGGTCCCATGAAGTCAGCTTGTGAGCAAACTGGCAGATGTAAAGCACACCATAGCTCTAGGTGGAGCCTTAAGTGCCAAAAAAATCTGCACACATGCGTCTGCTGTCAGTTCAACTGAGAACATCACAAGTGAGCCATATTGTTGCCTTGCCTAATTTTTACTTTCCAGGATAAATCAGAAGTAGGAACCATGTGAGGTGAGGTGGCTCAACTTGTCAGCAACAAGGGATTGAATTTGGGGTCTCCCTCCCTTGTATGGGCAAGTGCTATATCTCATGGTATGCTGATCATTAACCATGAGGGAGACAAAGCTGTACAAATGCAACATTACTTTTCCATACTGTCTCACACTTCTCCCAGAGGGAAGCAGGTTATAAAATGACTTACCACACCACGTGCTAAGTAATAATTTACAAAATCCTTCCAAGTGATTTCCCTGCCAGGGTCTCGGTAGTAGAAATACACGAATCCAGAGAAAAGTCCAGCTATTCCCACAGCCAAATATCTAAATTCCTTATCATCCCATGGAAGGTCTCCCTAGAACAAAAAGAATGCCAAAGGCATCACATAAAGAAGTTTGCCTATATCAAACATTCAGTTTCTCAGAATTATTAGGCATAGAAGCTACTGGCAATCAAATTACTATAAGATTTGTTGGTAAGTTAACTTTCTAGTATAAAGCTTTTCAGTTGTGAAATACTAATAAATTGTTAAAACTACAAGATGGAAAATAAAGATGAAATCCTAGTTAAATATCAGATTACAGTGCTACGTGCAAGCTTATTCAACTAATGAAGTTATAATATGGTATGTGATTGTGCTCAGAGAATACGATCCCTGTTGTATGTTAGTGGTGTAACATAACTTATCATATTTGATTGTTTGAAAAAAGGAACTACTCAGAATTATTCATGCATTTAAAATACTAGAAATTCATACTTAAAAAAATTAAAAGTCAAAAGTTAAAAATATCCAAGTCAGGTTAGTAATGAAACTGTAGGGTCGACAGCTAAAACAATTCTTTAGAAATGTTAAACAACAAAAATAAACCCTCCACTAATAACTTGATTTTCTATATATATATAGATCTTGTTAGTAGATTTCATCTCTATATTGACAGATACTGTTGGTATTTGTTTCAATTATAGCGATTTTTATATTTCACAAACTTCACTAAAGGTACAGTTTAGCTGTGCCTATTAGTCAACAACAGGTGAGCTAACTTTCCCAAAAACAAACCTTCTGTAGCCGGTTCCACCAGGCAGAATCCTCTTTCTTCCCACCTTTTTTACCAGTGCCTCTTGCTCCACCTCCAGTACCTCCTCCAGACACTTTTGGCTTTGCTGCAAATGAAAGTATCACAATATTAACAGCATGTTTGATCTTTTACTTAGAAGTATTTATCTCTATTTTTATTCATTCATGCAATACAGTTGGCACTGGCAGCCCGCCATTTATTGGCCATCCTTAATTGCCCTCGAGAAGGTCTTGGTAAGCCACCTTCTTAAACCACTGTAGTTCATGTGGTAAAGGTTCTTCGATGATACTATTAGGTCGGGAGTGCCAGAATTTTGACATAGTGATGATGAAGAAACAGCAATATATCCCCAGGTCAGGATAGTGAGTGACTTGAAGGGTGATATTCTGCTGCCCTTGTCCTTCTATAGGTTGCAAGCTACCTGCACAAAACCATCCGTTAAGAGGTACAAAAGTAACTAATGCAAGGGGGGGGGTGGGGCCGGAGGCAGGGGTGGGGAGAACCAATACTGGATAAACTGATATCAACTAATGTAATATAGGTTGGGAAAGGTAAGTTATGCTTTTGGACTAGTAATCCAGAGGCCATGGTAGCTTAAAAAAATCTGGAAATAAAGAACTGGTATCAGTAAAAGTGATTGTGAAGCTCTAATTTTTTGTCATAAAAAATCTAATAGATGTATTCATGCCCTTCAGTGAAGGAAACCTCCGGTCCTTATTTGGTCTGACGCATATGTGTAAAGGTCTCACACCAACGTAATTGACTCTTAACTGTCTTAACTTAGCTACCTTCTCGGCGTAACTAAGATGGGCTATGAGTACCAGCCTAGACAACGAGATCTACATCTCAAAAAATAAATAATAAAAAGCTGTCCAATTAAAAATTTGATCATTACAAATATCAGTCGTGGAACAGAATGGGTAATAAAGACACTAAAACAGGGTGATCTATTCCATCAGGAGTTGCATTTTCAGAGTCAAAATCTGGGACTGCTTTACCTTTAATGTCACTAGGTTTTGGTCCTGTTGCCTGTTTATTTTTGGGGAAATACTTCTCAAATCCTGAAACAAGAAATAATTAAATTAAAACTTCCTTTCCTCATTACCTATGATAATGCAATTAATTCCTATTAATTATTTAAAATTCCCATCAAGATGAATTAAAATAAATGACATCCTGGAGAAAAAGACCATGTTGGATTCAGAGCAGTGGCACAGGTTTTCATAGGATGTCACTTCATTACATTGATATAGATCAATGTTGGTGACATTGCTGCATTTAACATTGCACGCCTAGTCCAAAAGGAAATAATCCTGGCAAGTTTCTTCTGGTTTCTAAAGCATATGCCACATATAATATTTTAAGGATTGAAGTGAAACTCGTGATGTTGAAAGTGCATTATGCAAAACATCAGTCAATGAACATTCAATGTTCTCAGATGCCATTTTAAATGGTGTCTTAACCAATATATGTGAATTTCATGCGAATATATTTAGCATTTGTAGGTCGATCAAAATCCCCCAGAGTGGGGAACATAGCAGCAATCTGCCAGAACTCTATTGTTGTGTGCAGATTTACAGCAGACATTTCACATACCATGCTACGTTAGACTTCAAAGCTGCTAAGTTGACTCTGGAGAAAAAAAACACATTTCAAGGCTAAAAAAAAATAATTATAAATCACTAGCTTGGCTATGATATTAAAAAAATGGATTTGTTTACACTTACCTTTTGGTTGTTTCGAAGTGAGCAATCTAAAAGTCAACATATTTTCTTGATATCCTGAACTTCTGTCAATACGTGGTCTGATATACTGGAGTCAGAAAAAAAATAACAATTATACTCAGCATAGCGATTCCTTCCTATCAGCAACGAAATATGATACAGTTTTCTAACAGATTTATTAAATAATTAATTTGGGAAGAGGGTCTTGTCCCAAGGCTGGTTAAAGCAAAATTTGAAACTATTTCCTTCAACTGTGTAAAGCTATTATCTTGCATCAATCATCTTTTAGCACACTATATTTCAGTTGTACTCCTTCACTAGCATCTGTGAAACAAGAAAAAAGGTCATGGCAGCATATTATGCAACCTGTGTTTCTATTATTCCTGATTTACGATATTAAAAATATGACACACTAAGCATTTATTTGAATAAACAGGGATGAAATCATTCCCAGCAAAATTCACTGCAAGTTGTATCTAATAAGCTTTAGTTTCATGGGCTAATTTACAGAAAACTTCTTGTGTTGAAAGTAGATTGGGTATTAAAAATTAAGAACAACAAAATAGTGTAGTCACTGTTGTAACGTGGGAAACCTGGCAGCTAATTTGTGCACAGCAAATTCCCACTATCTGCAAAGAGATCATGACTAGAATATGATGTTCATTGAGAGATGAACATTGACCAGGGCACCAGTGAGAACTCCCCTGCTCTTCTTCAAATGATGCGATGGGAAAGCAGACAGAACCTCGATTTGATGTCTCTTTCAAAGGAGGAACATCCAACAGTACTGCACAGAAATGTTTAATTAGATTATGCGCTCAAGTGTCTGGAGTGGGACTTGAACTGATAATCTTCTGACTCAGGAGCTGTTTGATTTAACAGTCTCAAAATGGAAAAATAGGGGAATTATTTTAAAGTAGTTACATCATTATATTTCCCAAACTATTATGACTTAAGCACTCCTACATTTCCAGTAGAAGCAGTATCTAATGGGCAGGTTTAAGATAATCTGCTTGATCATCCTGAAATTTTCACCATCTCCCCAAAAGCCCTCTCCAAGCTTTTCTTGGCCAGGAGGCCCATCTCCTGCTTTGATCCCATACCCACCAAATTGCTGATCATCCAACATGCCTTCTTGGCTCCCACATTAGCTGATATTGTTAATGGCTCACTCTCCAAAGGGCACTGTCCTTCAAATCTATTGTCACCAGTCCCCTCCTTAAAATGACTCCACTCTCCCAACAACCTACCACTGCATAAAATTCTTGAACATCTTGTCATCTCCAAATCTGTGCCCACTCTTCCTGCAACTGCATTTTTGAATGCCTTCCATCAGGTTTCTACCCCTGCCACAGCACTGAAACAGCCCTCAAAGTCACAAATGACACCCTGTGTGACCATGGACTATGGTAAACTATCCCTCTTCACCCTTCTTGACCTGGCTGCAGACTTCAACATGGTTGACACACCAGCCTCCTCCAATACCTCTGATATCCAGCCAGTGTGACTGCTCCATTATCCATCCAATCATTGCCAGAGAATCATCTGCAATGGCTTCTCTTCATGTGTCTACACCACTGTCTCTGGACTCCCCAAATGAACTATGCTTGGTCACTTACATATCTAAGTGCTGTCCCTCAACATCATCTGAAAACAGGTCAGGTTCCACATGTAGGCTGTGACACCAGCTCTACTTCATCACCAGCTCTCCCAACTCCTCCACTGCTTCTGATTTGTCATGCTGCTTGTCTGAGATTGTGTTCGATGGGCAGAAATTGCTTTCAATTAAGTATTGAGAAGACTAAGCCACATCATTCATTCCCCATTACAAACTGCTGGTTCCCTAGCCACTATCTGAGGCTACACCAGGCTGTTCACATCCTTGTCATTCCATATAATGCTGAGCTTCCAACTCCCTATACTCTCCATCACTAGGATCACCGATTCCTTTCTCTGCCACTGCCTCATCTATGCCTTTGTTAACTGCAGATTGTTCAAATGCTCTCTTGGTAGGCCTCATATCTTGCACCGATCAACTTCAACTCATCCAAAACCCTAGTGCTTGTGGCCTAACTCACACGAAGCCTTGTTCACCTAATAACCATGTCCTCGCTGATCTACAGTGACTCCCAGTCCAGCAAAGCCTTGACTTTAAAACTATATTCCTTGCTTTCAAAATGCACTATGGCCACCCCATCTCCGTAACCTTCTCCGAAGCCACAAACCTCTGAATATCTGCAATCCCACTCCTCTAATTCTGACCTCTTGCTGCACCATTGGCAGCCATGGCTTCAGCTACCTAGACCCCAAGCTCTGGAATCTCCTCCCTAAATCTTTCCACTTCTCTCTCTTTCCCCCTTAAAACACGCCTCTTCAGCGAAGGTTTTGGTCTCCTGCCCTACTATCTCCTTAACAAAGAGGCCAACTGACCCGCATTTTAAGGGATTGCGCCTTATTTTGACTGTTTGTCCCAGGTGCCTTAAATTCCGTATTTTAAGGACAACCTGTGAGACTGAGCCTGGCAGTCCTAGTTGAGTGATTTGAGGGGCACTTGAGAGTCAGCCAGCAGAACTAATTAAGTTCCGTGGCCCAGCAAACATCTACGTTAGGTCGAATATAAAATTCTCATAACTCTGACTTTTCTTCTCCTTCAAACCACCCCCAATGCCTCTCATTCGATTTCATAACAGTCGGTCCACCCCTGTTCTCTGATGTGGCTCGAGGTCATGTGGTTGGTGATATAATTCCTCTGCGAAGCGCCTCTGTGACACAAGTTCGCCCTCCAAAATCACACAGCCTGGGGGAGGTCCCCCAACTCACCCGGCGGCAGCAGCAGCAGCCGCGCTGCCCCGGCCACAGTCCCCGGCTCCGGGAGAAGAGCCTGAAGGCGAGCGCCATGGCCATGGCCCCGCCCGCCCTCCGCTCACGGCTTTAATCCACACTCCGCCAGCTCCAAAAATATTAAAAAAAAAACCCGATTTACTCAGACCGTGAAAGGACAAACTGCCCGTCCTTAACTCCCCCTCTGTAAAGTTTATATTTTAAACCCTGGAATGCTCAATGACAACAGCAACATCGAATGAAGTCCCCAGCCCTCCAATTAATGCGCTCCGGGTGGAACAACATCCCGTCAGCCTGTGCGTTCCGCAACTGACGTTCCGATGACGACAGCATTCATTGAAATCGCCCGCACTCATTGTTGTGACCGTCTGGGGGCTACAATTTCAAGGAGTTAAGGCTTGGCCTAAGTAGCCAAGTGGTTATGGTACTGGGTTTGTAACCCCAAGATCAAGAGTTCAAATCTCACAATGGCAAACTATGAAACAATGTAACTTCATCTGAAACAGATGGAAACAGGTTTACTCAAAAAGAGTATCAAGAGTTCAAATCTCACAATGGCAAACTATGAAACAATGTGACTTCATCTGAAACAGATGGAAACAGGTTTACTCAAAAGAGTATCAAGAATTCAAATCTCACAATGGCAAACTATGAAACAATGTAACTTCATCTGAAACAGATGGAAACAGGTTTACTCAAAAAGAGTATCAAGAGTCCAAATCTCATAATGGTAAACTATGAAACAATGTAACTTTATCTGAATAAACAGATGGAAACGGGTTTGAACTGGAAAGAGTTACATCTTCTCAAGGAAGTGCAGAGGGCTTGGCCTAAATAGCCAAGTGGTTATGGTACTGGGTTTGGCAACCGCAAGATCAAGAGTTCAAATCTCACAATGGCAAACTATGAAACAATGTAACTTCATCTGAATAAACAGATGGAAACGTGTTTGTACTCGAAAGAGTTACATAGGCTCAGGGCTTGGCCTAAATAGCCAAGTGGTTATGGTACTGGGCTTGTAACCCGAGTTCAAGGAGTTAAGATTTTTCTTAGAAAAGGCCAACACCAATCACTTCTGCGGGCAACAAAGTCCAACAAACTGCAAATTTGTTCAAATGAAACAAAAGCAAAAAAAAACTTGAAAATCTGAAATGAAAGCAGGAAATGCTGAAAATACCCAGCAAGTCTGGACAGCATCTGTGGAGAGAGAGAGAGAGAGAAACAGAATCAACACTGGGTCATTCCTGGAACCCCCTCCCTAACAGCACTGTGGGTGTTCGTACACCATATGGACCGCAGCTCGCCATCACCTTATCAACAAGGGCAATTAGGGATGGGCAATAAATGCTAGCCCAGCCAACGACGCCCACATCCCATAAATGAATAAAAAGATCTGTGACCAGAATTTAGTCAATCTGTTTTAGCAATGCTGGAAGATTAAATATTGACCCAGATACTGGGAAAACTCTCTACTTCTTTGACTAGACAGACTGAACAGACAGGCAGTGTTTTAGTTTAACAATTGATCCAGAAGGCCTAACACTATAATCAAAAATAACTTTCATTTTGATACTACATTGTAATTTCTCCTAATGTCCCAAAGTACTTCATATACATTGAGTTACTTTTTTCACTGTTATGCAGGAAAATATTAGAATAATCTTGAGAAATCATGAATATGAAGGATATTGAAGATACCATATCATTGCTGTGAAAGTATTTGCAGTTAACAAGATAGCATCAGTTTATGTTTATATTATATGAAATAAATGATTAGATAGCTAGAATATAGTGAACTGATGCACCAATACCATGTATATCAAAAAGCAATAAGTATAGATTTAATTGTGTGATGTGCCATAGAGTGCCTGATTTTCTAAATGCCATCAGGAAGTCCTGATTTATGGAGATTGAGTCTTCAGAGGAATAGGATGAAGAAATGCTGGCATTCTCCTTTCCCACTGAAGAATTCAAATCACTACTTGGTAACTATCACAGTCTCCACACATGTCCATAATGTAGCATCCAAATGGTCTGGAACCAGACAACCTGCCTACCCTCTGAGCTATGATGTATCTGTCAGATTCCTATTCCTGAATGACTTGCTGAAGTGGTTTGATTTCTAATAGTTTATTAAGTTTCTAATAGTGTATTAATGAGGATGCTGGATCAGCTTCAGTTAGCATCTGTGGATATAAATCAAAGGCCACCATGTGTTAGTGTAGTCAATCCTCTGTACAAGTAGGATACATTTAATATTACAGATTAACCACCTTGTGGTGGATTGCTGAAGGTGATTTTTAAAGATCATTTCAAGATGAAGCTTAAAGCACAAAATTCATTGATGACTTTACAGTTCTCATCTTTGCTCCTTCATTATTAAGTTTTCTCAAATGAACATTCAGGCTTATTACACAGCATAGATCTCAATATTCAAATGCTTTTCCCCATTTACCCCTCAGTTTCTAAATAGGATTTTTATTATCTGAGTTCATGCAGTTTCTCCAAAAAAGAGGAACTTACATGAAGCAAGCACATTTGCGAGCACATCACGAACATGTACAAGTTCCTTCCTCATCAGGTCTCTATATCTTTCATTGTCAAATTTAGAGTTCTCCTTCTGGAAAGGCTCATGCAGCTCTCCAGAACTATTCTTCACATGTAAGGCTCCAACCTCAATGAAATAATTTCCCATCCCAACATGGATCCACCATTCCCCACCGTCACATCTATTTTAGGTTTCCTATTACAACTCCCCCCACCCCGACCAACATCCAGGAATGAAAGCCACCAAAAAAAACCTTCACAAATCATCTTTGTCCAATGATGCATCCAGCTGTACAAACAAAATCTTGCCCTTGTGCAATCCTTTAGTGCCTGTCTTGCGGGTGCCCTTATCTGTCTTAAGCCGCTATGTAGTGCAACCCCGAGCCGACAGAATAGCTGGTGGAGGGCTATTAACTTTCACTGGGGAAGACTGCAAATGGGCTTGCAGGATGACTTCAAGCAGTTCTGGACCTCGAGGGCCCGCCATCAGGCAGCACCACCTTGTCTAGGCAGCAGCAGTCTGGGCTGGTAGCTGAGAGGTACCAGCAAGGACATTGTGGAGTGGCAGTAGCGAGAGGACAGAAGGTGTGTCCTTCATTGTGCAGCACCTCAGCAATCATAGATTGGACTGCTGTGACAGCTTGCGTGTCCTTTTGAGCTCAGAGATCTGCATCAATGATGGCAGCAGTCAGAGCCAGCATGTCAGCACGCATAGATCTAATTATCTCCATTTGAGCTCTCACTGCAGTGCTGAGATGTTGACTGCCTTCAACCTATGCTGCAGTAAAAGCTAAAACAGTGGCCACCAGATGCTCCATCATAGTTGGGTTGTTAGTGCTGTCATGGAGTTGGCCACAGTTTCCATGGTGGAAAAGATGGATTTCAAAACCTGCACGATGCCCAACTACATTTTGGAGTGGCCTTCTCCTCGGCAGTGACAGGAAGCGGCCTGGCAGGACTTCTAATGTACTAAACATCTTGGTGTGCACGTTCATCAGCATTCTCCTGAAAGCCACTCCATTGAAGTCCTCATCCGATTTCCCCATAGCAGAACTGGTCAATGAGTTCACCCTCTGAGGAGCTGGTACACGAGCTACCCCTTTTCTGTGGCCTGGTTGCAACCCGCTCATGCCTGGTGATTTACCATGCACAGATCCTGATACTAGACAACCCTCACATTCAAACAGTGCGAGTATCTGGCGCTAGTGAGCGTCAGTTGAAACGTAGATACCTCATCACTGCCATGGGGCTACTCTTCTTCCAGTCAATGTTGAGGCTGTCCAGGTGAAATTCATGGGTAACTGAAAAAATAAAGGCAAAAGGAGAGGTATGGAGAAGAGGGAGGAAAGCAGGAATTCCATGGACTCACTATCTGGAGCTTTCACTTAATGCCACATCTCAGGATGGGTGTGAGGAGAGAATTGAGAAGGGGCATAAGGCAGCCACTTACCATCATCCTAAATGGCTCAGTAACATCAGATTCCACAGGCTGTATTATTTTCAGACTATGATTTGGAGTACCATCTCCTTGAGGGGGCTGAGAGGATGAAGTCATGGCCATCTCCACAGGTTTTCTGGGTCTTCTTACCATTATGGGCCATTCTCTCCTACAAGAGAGAGGACAGAGTATCAACGTTTGTGCTGTAGAGTTTGTGGGTGATGTGCCTGCATAGATGCAGGTCTGTAGAAACGGCAAGAGGTGTCTGTGTTGCCATCACCAAAACATGTGAATGGATAAGATGGAGTATCTGAATGTTAGTTAAGTCCCGAGTGTAAGGGAGCATTGCTCGATGAGTGATGGGATGTGGTGAATTGATCAGTGAGGTTAGCGTTGTGGCATATATAAGCTGTAATGTGACTATGCATTCATTCATCTTGAACACCTGTGTGGTCATTAGCTTTTTTTCAGCACTGTCCATATCCTCAGGGTCAGACTCTGGGCATTCACCACTGTGGCTATTTGCTCACACTCCCCTCAGAGGCCTGGTGTATGAGGATCTTCTGGACCCAGAGCAATCTGGCTCCCTCCTGGACAAAAGGCAGCAAACACTTAATACTGGGAGTTCTCACCCTTGACTGCAGCACCATTTTCCATCGGCTTCACTCTTCCAAACGATGCCTCAAGAGCCTTCAGTTCATCAGCTTCTCTTTAATGGGGACAGCCTGCCTTTAAGAAAAGCACAAAGCTGATACACGCCCTGACTGAGTTCAGGGGCAACTGGCAGATTGGGACCCGCTCGGCCACACAATCATTCAGATGAGGTGAGTATACCAAGTTTGATTGTTGCTGGTGCAGGCAGTTCATAAATCATAATCCCTGATTCTCAAAAACCAGGCCACACACATTTCTAGCTGAAGGAGAATTTCCACTTTTTACCCAAAGAGTGGTGAGAGTTTGGAACTCAGGGAAGTTGAGGTAAATAGTATATATGCATTTAAGGGAAGGCTACATAAGCATATGAGAAGGAAATTGAGGATAATATTAATAGAGTGAGATGAAGAAGGATATTCATGTGGAGCAGTACTGTCATCATGGACTGGGTGGATGGAATGGCCGTTCCTGTACTGTATATTCTATGTAACCATGTAACCTGTCCTTAACTCTCAGAAACATAGAAAATAGGAGTAGGCCATTCACTTTGATCATGGCTGATCATCCAACTCAATAGCCTGCTCCCACTTTCTCCCCATAACTTTTGATCCTTTTCGCCCCATGAGCTATATCGAACTCCTTCTTGAAAGCATACAATGTTTTGACCTCAACTACTTTGTGGTAGCGAATTCCACAGGCTCACCACTCTCTGAAGAAATTTCTCCTCACCTCAGTCCTAAATGGTCTACCCCGTATCCTCAGACTGTGACTGCCCTGGTTCTGGACTCCCCCACCATCAGGGACATTGTTCCTGCATCTACCCTTTCTAGTCCTGTTAGAATTTTATAGGTTTCTATGAGATCCCCCCTCATTCTTCTGAACTCCAGCGAATATAATCCTAACCGACTTAATCTCTCCCCATATGTCAGTCCCACCATCCCAGGAATCAGTCTGGTAAACCTTTGCTGCACTCCCTCTATAGCAAGAACATCCTTCCTCAGATAAGCAGACCAAAACTGCACACAATATTCCAGATGTGGTCTCATCAAGGCCCTGAATAAATGCAGCAAGGCATCCCTGCTCCTGTACTCAAATCCTCTCACTATGAAGGCCAACATACCATTTGCCTTTTTTTTAACCATCTGCTGCACCTGCATGCTTACCTTCAGCAACTGCTGTACAGGACACCCAGGTCTCATTGCACATTCCCTCCTCTCAATTTACAGTCATTCAGAAAATAATCTGCCTTCCTGTTTTTGCTACCAAAGTGGATAACCTCACATTTATCCACATTTTGCTGCATCGGCTATGCATTTGCCCACTCACTCAGCTTGTCCAAATCACACTGAAGCATCTCTGCATTCTCCTCACGGCTCACCCTCCCACTCAGCTTTGTCTCACCTGCAAATTTGGAGATATTACATTTAGTTCCCTCATCTAAATCATTAAAATATATTGTGAATAGCTGGGGTCCCAGCACAGATCCCTGAGGTACCCCACTAGTCGCTGCCTATCATTTGGAGAAAGTCCCGTTTATCCCTACTCTTGATTTCTGTCTGCCAACCAGTTTTCTATCCATCTCAATGCACTACCCCCAATCCCATGTGCTCACTCAAGGCCGGGGGTGGAAATGGGAAAACAGTCACCTCTGTTCCTTTGCAAGGAAAACTCCACCCATCACTCCTGCCTTTGCTAATCTACATTGGCTTCTGATCTTCTAGTTACTAAAATTTACAATTTTCATCTTGTGCTTAAATTCATCCATTGTTTCATCCCTCCCTATCTTGGATTTCCCCTCGAATGCTGCAACCAGCCCTCCCACTCTTGTGCATTCTCCACCACTGGTGGTCTTGATTATCATGCTATTATCTGACCTCTAGTATTGGATGAGCAGAATTTCTTCCAATTAAATATTGGAAAAACTGAAGCCACCTTCTTTGATCCTCCCACCCCCCCCACAAACATCATTCCGTGGTATTCCGAGGCTGAACCAGACTGCTTTCAATCTTAATAAATATAAAAACAAAAAAACTGCGGATGCTGGAAATCCAAAACAAAAACAGAATTACCTGGAAAAACTCAGGTCTGGCAGCATCGGCGGAGAAGAAAAGAGTTGACGTTTCGAGTCCTCATGACCCTTCGACAGAACTTGAGTTCGAGTCCAAGAAAGAGTTGAAATATAAGCTGGTTTAAGGTGTGTGTGTGGGGGGCGGAGAGAGAGAGAGAGGTGGAGTGGGGGTGTGGTTGTAGGGACAAACAAGCAGTGATAGAAGCAGATCATCAAAAGATGTCAACAACAATAGTACAAAAGAACACATAGGTGTTAAAGTTAAAGTTGGTGATATTATCTAAACGAATGTGCTAATTAAGAATGGATGGTAGGGCACTCAAGGTATAGCTCTAGTGGGGGTGGGGAGAGCATAAAAGATGTAAAAAAAAAAAATTTTTTTTTCCTTTTAAAAATAAATTTTTTTTTCCTTTTTCTCTTTTTATAATGGAAATAGGTGGGAAAAGGAAAATCGATATAATTTATTGGAAAAAAAAAAGGAAGGATTTACAGAAAGGGGGTGGGGATGGGGGAGGGAGCTCACGACCTAAAGTTGTTGAATCCAATATTCAGTCCAGAAGGCTGTAAAGTGCCTAGTCGGAAGATGAGGTGTTCCTCCAGTTTGCGTTGGGCTTCACTGGAACAATGTAGCAAGCCAAGGACAGACATGTGGGCAAGAGAGCAGGGTGGAGTGTTAAAATGGCAAGCGACAGGGAGGTTGGGTCATTCTTGCGGACAGACCGCAGGTGTTCTGCAAAGCGGTCGCCCAGTTTACGTTTGGTCTCTCCAATGTAGAGGAGACCACATTGGGAGCAACGAAAGCAATAGACTAAGTTGGGGGAAATGCAAGTAAAATGCTGCTTCACTTGAAAGGAGTGTTTGGGTCCTTGGACGGTGAGGAGAGAGGAAGTGAAGGGGCAGGTATTGCATCTTTTGCGTGGGCATGGGGTGGTGCCATAGGAGGGGGTTGAGGAGTAGGGGGTGATGGAGGAGTGGACCAGGGTGTCCCGGAGGGAGCGATCCCACGGAATGCCAATGGGGGGGTGAAGGGAAGATGTGTTTGGTGGTGGCATCATGCTGGAGTTGGCGGAAATGGCGGAGGATGATCCTTTGAATGCGGAGGCCGGTGGGGTGATAAGTGAGGACAAGGAGGACCCTATCATGTTTCTGGGAGGGAGGAGAAGGCGTGAGGGCAGATGTGTGGGAGATGGGCCGGACATGGTTGAGGGCCCTGTCAACGACCGTGGGTGGAAAACCTCGGTTGAGGAAGGAGGAGGACATGTCAGAGGAACTGTTTTTGAAGGTAGCTTCATCGGAACAGATGCGACGGAGGCGAAGGAACTGAGAGAATGGGATGGTGTCCTTACAGGAAGCGGGGTGTGAGGAGCTGTAGTCGAGATAGCTGTGGGAGTCGGTGGGTTTGTAATGGATTTCAATCTTGTTATTCTATTTGATCCTAAGCCAAGCTTCTGGATGTATTCCTTTCCATCACCAGGACCACCTATTTCCACCTCATTATCACCACCTGTGTCAGCTTACCTGCTGCCAAAACCCTCATCCATGCCTTTGTTTCTTGCAGACTTGACTATTCCAATGCATTCCTGACCGGCCCTCCATTTCACAGCCTCCAAAACTCTGCTGCCTGTACTGTAACTCACACCAAGTCCCATTTAACCACTGCTCCTGTGCATGCTGACCTACACAGGTTCCTCATTTGCTAACATCTTGATTTTAAAATCCCTCCATGGCCCAACTTCACCGTTTCTGTAACCTGCACAAAGATCTCTGTAACCTGCACAAAGATCTCTGTAACCTGCACAAAGATCTCTGCGCTCCTCCAAACCTGACCTCTTGAGCATTCCTGAATTTGCTCCACCATTAATCATCGTGCCTTCAGCTGCCAAGGCCCCATCCTTTGGGATTCTCACTGTAACCCTGTCTCCTCCTTTAAGACGATCCTTAAAACCTAGCTTTTTGAACAAACATCTGATCACCTGCCTGAATATTTCTTTCGAGTTTGTGTCAAATTTTGTTTGATAATCGCTCCTGTGAAGTGTTGTGGGCTCCTTACCATGTTAAAAACAAACCACAAATTTAAATCATGTATCATTAGCCATAGGCAACAAATCCCTCCTTTTTGCCTTCCAAATGCCCACATCCCTCTCCTTTAAAGATACCCCACTTACGTACCCTTTAATTTCTTCTTCATAGGCTTAGTATCCGTTTATTTCCATAGATTTCTGAGAAGTGCCTTTGGCCATCTTTTCCCTGTTAAACATGCTATGCAAGTGCAAGTTTACATACGAACAAACAAATTAGCAAGAGTAGGCTGTTTGGCCCCTCAAGCCTGCTCCGCCATTTGATAAGAACATGGCCGATCTGATTGTGGCCTCAACTCCTCTTTCCCACCTACCTTCAATACCCTTTGACTCCCTTGTTAGTCAAAAATCCACCTACCTCTTCCTTAAAAAAATTCAATGGCCCTGCCTCCACCAGTCTTGAAGGGAGTTCCACAGACTCATGAACCTCAGAAAAACATTCTCCGCATCTCCATCTTAAATGTGACACTCCTTATTTTTAAACTGTGTCCCCTAGTGGTAGTCCCTTTTACAAGGGGAAACATCGCCTCAGCATCCACCGTCAAGTACCCCTAGGACCTTAGATGTTTCAATTAGATCGCCTCTCACTCTTCTAAGTTCTAACGTGAATAGCCCCAACCTGTTCAATCTTTTCTCATTACATAAAACCCCACCCCAAATATCAGTTGATTGAACCTTCTCTGAACTGCTTCTATTACAATCATATCTCTTCCTTAAATAACCAAAACTACACACACTACTCGAGATGCGGTCTCACCAATGCCCTGTACAATTGTAGCAAAACATCCCTTTTTTAAAAATATTCCATTCCCTCGCAATAAATAACTATATTCCATTTGCCTTCCTAATGACTAATGCTGTACATGCATAGTAACTTTGAGATTTATGTACAAGGGCACCAGATTCCTCTGTACCTTAGAGTTCTGCAATCTCTCCATTTAAATATACTGCTTTTCTATTCTTCCTGCCAAAATGGACAAATTCACATTTTCCCACAGTAGACGCCATCTGCCACAGTTTTGTCCACTCACTTAGCCCATTTATATTCCTTTACAGACTCATCCTCTTCACAACTTGCTTTCCTACCTATCCTTGTATCATCAACAAATTTAGCTAGTGGTATTGTCACCGGACTAGTATTCCAAAGACCCAGAGTAATGCGTGGGGGAGCTGGGTTCGAATCCCACCATGGTGAAATTTGAATTCAGTAAAAATCTGGAATTAAAAGGAGAGTTTGGAAGTACACTTCAGTTATTTAGACAATCACTAATACTGAGGTTATAAGCAAATCACAATTGTGCTGTGGTCAAATATTTCAGTTTTCATTTAGATTAGATAATAAAGAACTGCTCAAAATTTTGAATAGAAGTTCAATGAAGGAAACGAACAAACTTTGAAACATAATTTATTAAATATTTATTCTACACGTTACAATAAATGGTCACTAATGTAAGTTAAGCACCATAGACAGTATATTTGAGAAGAAACAGCACAAGATGTCAAGAGATGACCTTAGTGGACAGTATACAAGTGTTCTTTTTTGATTATTCATATGCAAATTAAATTACATTATAACTATATATAATTATATATAATAGACACATATATATATAATTATATATATAATTCCATTATAAAATCCCTGTAGTTTATATACACACAAATATGTAATTAACAATTATGCCAAGAACCTCCCTGTCATCATTTTCTAACAAGGGGAAAAATAAATCTGAGTTTGTAATATGTTTCAAGTGGTGATGTTTTAAAAGCACCTGTCCAAAGAAGTAAACTATTCATTGTATGAAAAGTACTTATACTACTACTGTAGGTACATTACCAATCACACTTTTTTGGTCAAATTTAAAACTAGTAGCTCTGTTGTTTCTCTATTTTAAAATTATGCAAGTGGCGGATACATGCAGCAGGTTTTGGAAAAAAAATAATGCCTCAATCACCTTACACTCAATATATTAACCTAAGAATGAACCCAAGAATAAAATGAAAAGTATTGAAGATGCTAGAAATCTGAAATAAAAACAGAAAATACAGGAATCACTGAGCAGGTTAGGCAACATTTCTGGAGAAAGAAAAAAGATTAGAGCGACATTTCAAGCCTTTGATCTTTTATCATGCCCAATGTTTCACGTCTATGACTTTTCATCATAACCCAACAAAGGAGGATTCATTGATCTAACACATAAACCTAACCTTTGAGAATTTTCCACAGATCTTGTCTGGCCTGCAAGCATTTACAGTATTTTCTGCTGATAATTAACTTCAAATCTTAGACTATGTTTTCTCTTTCAACAGCTGATCAACCAGCTGGTGCATACCAGCATTTTCTGTATTGATCCACAATCATTTCAAAGCCAAAGTGTAAGAACAATACAGAACCAGAATCAATGCTTTACATCAGTGTTCACTGGTCTGCATTTATTTAATGGATATATTTTCACATGGATAATCTTTAGTAAAAGGGTTAAATGGAACTACTTTTGGTCTGATTTTATCAAGAGCAAAACGCCATAGACATGGTGCATGTACCTTCCAAAGGCCAGTTGTCAGATTGGCTTCTGTTGACTACAAGTTATATTTGAATTTTAAAAAGACAGATGATTTTTAAAGAGATGAATAAAATAGTGAATGCACAACTACTTTAGGAGGATATTGAATAGTAATGCATAGGAATTTAAACATTTTCAAAAAAAAGTGCATAACAATGTTTAGTGCTACAAAATTCAGCTTTTTGATACAAAAATTTTGATTAGCAGCATGATTCTTTATATAGTACTGGTGGTAAGAATGCAAATGACTGTACAGTATTTAATTATATTTTACTTCAGAGTTCATCAAGAATGGGGGGGATAAACCAGCAAATCAAGGTATGAGAGATCTAATAGTGCGTCAATTACTTCCTCTCCCTTCCCTTCATTGTGTAACCTTACAACAATCAAGAAAGTCACCATAGACCACAAAAGGGAATACAAACCATAACAACCTCTTTATGCTGAGTCAAAAGGTATTTCCATTTTCCTTTTGATCTTGTCTTCTGTGTTGATATCTGCATAATTCCTCAGAAATTATCTACAAGCCAAACTGCATTACACAGCACTAATTAACGATTCAAAAGAAAGCATCAGACTGAAATATCAACCTCTAACACAATGTAACAATAAGTGTATTTTCACCCTTAATCCCACATCAGATTGTCAAAGTCAATGCAAATGGTGGAAGAGTCATTGTTATAGAGCTGATTGTTATTACTTTTCATCAGGCACGTTAAGCCAAATCATTGCTTATTGTTTGACATTCCTTTTTCCTATTGAATAACCAGAACCTTAGCTTGGGCAAAAGGATACTAGTGAAAAATGCAAGAAAGGAGTAAATACTAGGATGATCATCATGGTCCCTGGTTGACTGCCAGTACAAACTTCCAAAAAGCTGCGTCCCAAAAAGAAACAGATGATCTAAAGTGATTAACATGGCACAGTTTTTCACTAGACTAGCAAATTCCATTGGGAATTACAATATGGCATGGATTACATTAGTTATTTTACTCTCTTTAAAAATGCAACTGGTCCAACATCAAGATATTCTGTTTAACAAAACGATTACTAGTTTATTATTTCCAACAAGACTGAATTTAAAATCCAGGTGTCCATTTCACATCAAATTACTATAGCAATCCGCCAAACGCAGTCAATCCATATCTGCGCCAGACAGACTTGTAGCATTGAAAGATAGTCTTATTGATTGACCAACCAGCCATGGAGGGCTGGACCTAACACTGGAAACTAGATTCTTCTAACTCAGGTTTAAATAACATGCCCTTACCGGTGGTTCTGGCTGGACAAACAATGGAAAGTTTATTAGCACTTTGTACCAGTAACTGTGTGGTTTCAGTTCGTAAAGCACCCCTGTGCATAATCAGGGTCTGCCAAACTCCAAGCTCACATAAATGGGCTATATCCCAAACATTAGATCAGCAGAAACAACTGGTTATGTAGATTTTTTAGTAGCTTGGTTTGGAGACTCAAACACAGCACAGTAATGGGTTTTCTGGGTGTCAAGACATATAACTGACAAAAAGCAGTCTTTGGAATGACAAGTGAAAGTGACAATTGCTGTCAGCATGCTACTATTGATTTATCATTCTTTACAGTCCACTGCTGCACACAATTAATTATTTCTTAAACTGGTGCTAATCACTACAAGGCATTTTGATCCTCCATTTTATCACATATACTGGGGCACTGGCTTCCTAAAGCATCAATTTTTCTGTTTCCAAACGGTACAATTCTATTGTGCACTCATTCTCCACCCCTTCCTTTCACATAGTTCAGTTTCTAGTTCTGAACCAAATAATCAGGATTTGAAAATGATGAAATCTGAAACGTAACAAACCCAGATCTATAATTATTTGCCAATTTAAACATCGGCTCCATTAATTTAACAGAGCAGAGGCTATTAGAGAAGAAATTTCTCCTTTGCCAAGTTTAGACAGATGCTAGTGAGAAAAAAGGGCAGCATTACTAACGCTTTATCACATTCCTGGGATGAAGACAAAGTACTATATAGCTGCAAGCTTTCTCTTCATGAATCATCTCAAGACCACAATCCTATTCCTAGAATCCATTTAAATACATAGTTAGTGTTTCTGCAATCAGATGGAAATGGACTAAACATATAACAAAATGGAAATACAAAGTGCTCAGGAAGGAATGTGTATAAAAGTACACTGCTCTTGATATTATGGTCAGATTTTAATTTCTAAAACATGTTGCTTTCCTTTACTGGGGAAGCTGCCATTTTAGCCCTTCATCAACAGTTCGTACTTGGACTTCCCACATCAGGGACAATTTTTAATATGTTCATTCAAATCAAATCTCAATGCCTCATTCTAGATTTTTTGGTCCACTAATGGAATCGTTAACATCTACATTATCTTCCCACAAGATTTAACTTAGTTAGCTGGCAGGAAATGAAATGATCAGCATTACAAGTTTCCCAGTTGACAATTCTTCATTTGGGCTTAGGCTCAGTCAGGGTGAGTTGGTCCAATGTGAGACTGTCTTCTCATCGACAGCCGTGGGCACCTTGGACATGTGGTGGAATTGTCGTAATAACAATCTCTGCAAATAAAAAGAAACAAACAGCATTGTAAGATCCTAGTTACAGAAAGATGCACATTATTGCAAATCAAACTCAGTAGAATGCTTACAGATAACACAGGGCCTCTGATTTGCATGAAATTGCATGGGATCATAGATTATACAAAACAAACAGAAAAGGCCATTGTGGTTGTCAGGCTGATCCCAAAGCCCAAAATATACTATTTGCTTCCCTCCTACAATCTCTCAGGGCAATCTGTTCCCCACATGTGCCATTCTCTATCAAGCAGTTAACCCTAAACTCATATTTCATCTTTTCATGTAGAGTTCTTATATCCTGGATACAGAATTCATGGTTACATAAAATTGTCAGTTTAGCAGTTTCCAAGATTCCATTGAAAGAGTTTGATGAAAAGCTGTTACGAGCCTCCTTTGCTCCATTGTAAACATTCTCAATTTCTTTATTCCCTCCTCATAGCATCAACCCCTATTCCCTGGCAAATTTTGTTGCCCTGCTCCACAAAATCAGTGTCCCAATAATACAAAACTTAAGAGGACTGAAATATTGCTTTACACGTACCACTGCACATTGCATTATGTTCTATTCTTCTGACTATATACTCCAGTACACTGTTATCACTGAAACTCACTTTTATTCATGTTTCTGAAGATGTAATATCAGCTCCAGTTATCATGTTCTCTCTCCCTTTTCCTTCACCACTCTACTTTTAAAAGCACATTGACATGTTGTAACGGATGGATCCTTAATACAATAGGCTTGTATTAGTTTAAGTTGCTTTCCTTCCCTGTGTAGCATTCTACAAGATAGACAAAGAAAACACTATGCCAAAAAGGAGAAAAGGTTTTTATTTAATTCATTCAAGGGATATGGGCATTGCTGGCTAGGTCACTATTTATTGCCCATCCCTAATTGCCTTTGAGAAGGTAGTGGTGAGTTGCCTTTTTGAATCACTGCGGTTCATGTGATGTAGGCAGACCCACAGTGCTGTTAGGGAGGGAATTTCAGGATTTTGACCCAGCCACAATAAAGGAACAAAGATACATTTCCAAGTCAGGATGGTCAGTAGATTGGAGGGGAACTCTCAGGTGGTGGTGTACGTATGTATCTGCTGCCCTTTGCCCTTCTAGATGATAGTGGTTGTGGGTTTGGACGGTGCTAAGGAGCCTTGGTGAGTTTCTGAAGTGCATCTTGTAGATGGTACACACTGCTGCTACTGTGCATCAGTGGTGGAGAGAATGAATGTTTGTGGATGTGGTGCCAATCAAGCAGGCTGCTTTGTCCTGGATGATGTCAAGCTTCTTGAGTGTTGTTGGAGCTACACTTATCCAGGCAAGGGTAGATTGTGGACAGGCTTTGGGGGTCAGGAAGTGAGTTACTTACCTCAGGATTCCTAGCCTCTTACCCCTGCTCTTGTAGCCACAGTATTTATATGACTAGTCCAGTTCAGTTTCTGGTCAATGGTAACCTCCTGGGTGTTGATAGTGGTGGATTCAGCGATAGTAATGCCACTGAATGTCAAGGAGCAATGATTAGATTCTCTTGTTGGAGATGGTCATTGCCTGGCACTTGTGTGGTGTGAATGTTACTTGACACTTGTCAGACCAAGCCCAGATGTTGTCCAGGTTTTGCTGCATTTGGGCATGGACTGCTTCAGTTAGTTGTCGCGAATGCTGCTGACCATTGTGCAATCATCAGCGAATATCCCCACTTCTGACCTTATGATGGAGGGAAGGCCATCGATGAAGCAGCTGAAGATGGTTGGGCATAGGACAGTACCCTGAGGAACTCCTGTAGTGCTGTCCTGGAGCTGAGATGACTGAGCTCTAACAACCACAACCATTTCTTTTTGTGCAAGATATGACTGCAGGTTTGCTAGGGCTCCTTGATGCCACAATCGGTGAAGAAGGATGAAGAAAGAAAAGAAAATGAGAAAAGAAAAAATGCCATCCTTTTGAATAGTTGGATCCTACTGAGCTTCTATGATTATTTAATCATGACACACACTGGCACATCTGGATGGCTAGCCACAGTAAAGGTAGTGACAGCCTGAGAACAGGCTATGCATTGGTCCTCCTGCCTTCTGGCATTAGTTCAATCAGGTTTTAAAAAACGGGTTGAATAAACTTTTAAAAAAAGAAAATGTATCTGAATAACCCTGTAAGTTTCAGGCTCTGAAGATAACAGGATTAGTTACATTAAGAAGTCACATTCAATAACAGCGGAATACGCCCCCAAGAAAGTTACAAATTCAGAATCTTAATTCATCCATTTTAGAACATACCAAATTCTTTGTATGTCTTTAAAGATTCCAGAATTCTTACATCCACTGTTCTTCTTGGGACTCTATTTCACAGGTTGATTACTGAAGGAATAATTTCTTGAATGTCCATTTTACTAATTTAGACATATCTCTTGACTTACTCTTGCTATTTAACACAATAATATTTTGGATTTAACATTTTCATTATTGTAACATTTTTACATGCCTAAGATCACCACTCAAAGACATCTCGTTTTCAGGCTGACACACCCTAGTTCCTTCAGTCTTTTCTCATAACTCAGTCCTTTGACTATGGATCAGCGTTGAGACACGTTTCTGCATTGTCTTCAGTGCTTGAATATCTCACTCATCTTAGCAACCAGAACTCGACACTGTACTGAAGGTACAATCTAAGCAAAACCCTTCAGTCACAACTTTCTGCGTTTTACTGAAAGGCAACTTAACATTCCATTGACTTTGATTATTGCTGCCCTACATTGGTTGGACCTGTTGACCACTGAGAATACCAAGATTCATTGATCTCTTTTGGCGTCATACTTAGCTATTTCAATACCATTCATGTAGTATGTGTCGTATTCAATATTTCTTGTGTGTGCAGTATTATTTTTCTACATTAAACATCATGTTATTTTTCTCTAATGCAGAAGCAATATGCTGCAGATGCTGGAAATTGGAACTAAAAACAAAAAATGCTGGAAGCACTCTGCAGGTCAGGCAGCATCTCTGTAGAGAATGTGTATTAATGGCCGGAATTTTCCAGCACCTCCCCTCCTTGGATCCATTTAGGTTTCATTTGAACTTGATGGCTTTAAGCATTATAAGATGCAAAAGTCAGCAGTATATTTTTTAGAAAGTTTCATGTCCTCAACTGAACTTTTGTTGCATAACCTACTCCAATCCAGTTGTTATAGTTGTTTCCTTATTTCTTTCTTGCAGGTTGTAATACTGGTAGCAGCCTTCAATCAGATCACAGGTTGGCAACATGAGCACACAGGTTGGCAACATGAGCACACAGGTTGGCAACATGAGCACACAGGTTGGCAACATGAGCACACAGGTTGGCAACATGAGCACACAGGTTGGCAACATGAGCACACAGGTTGGCAACATGAGCACACAGGTTGGCAACATGAGCACACAGGTTGGCAACATGAGCACACAGGTTGGCAACATGAGCACACAGGTTGGCAACATGAGCACACAGGTTGGCAACATGAGCACACAGGTTGGCAACATGAGCACACAGGTTGGCAACATGAGCACACAGGTTGGCAACATGAGCACACAGGTTGGCAACATGAGCACACAGGTTGGCAACATGAGCACACAGGTTGGCAACATGAGCACACAGGTTGGCAACATGAGCACACAGGTTGGCAACATGAGCACACAGGTTGGCAACATGAGCACACAGGTTGGCAACATGAGCACACAGGTTGGCAACATGAGCACACAGGTTGGCAACATGAGCACACAGGTTGGCAACATGAGCACACAGGTTGGCAACATGAGCACACAGGTTGGCAACATGAGCACACAGGTTGGCAACATGAGCACACAGGTTGGCAACATGAGCACACAGGTTGGCAACATGAGCACACAGGTTGGCAACATGAGCACACAGGTTGGCAACATGAGCACACAGTCGTCAATACACTTCTCATTTAAAAGAAAATGAAGTACTCATCCTGTATAACCTCATCCTAATATGAACTCCTTAATGCATATATTGGAAGCCACTCATTTATCATGAGTCAAGGTTTAAATTTAAGAGTCTGGAATTGACACCTACAGTGTAATTGGTCCTGAACATCTACATCAACCAGGAAGTGAAACAAACATTAGCTTAAGTTCTATATACTAACCTGTGGAATACAGCTGAACAATCCTGGCACACTGATGTATGGCTGTCAAATGGAAAGAGCACATCTCCCTCTTTGCACAACTCGCAGACAAAACCTTTAGCTTGACATCGCTAAAAAGCAAGCCACAGAATCAAAGATAGATTTTGGTCCAATTAATAATTTTAAAATACAGCTTAATACAATCATTAGGTTAATGAATTTGCAGCATTATTGTAACATTTTATTTTATACATTTGATGCTTTTGATTAGAGATTGAAAACTTTGCTACAGATACATAAAGTGGAATACTACTCAGTAGAACATTGTCAATAAACTTTGTTTAGCACATGAAAGTATTAATTGATGAGAAAATTATGACAAAATATATAGGGGGAAATTAAGAACTCAAAAGTTGCAAACACAATGCAGAAAACTTTTAAACAATACTAATGGATAATGATTGGTCTGATTATTGGGCTCTGTAGGAGGCAGAGTTTAAAAATAAGGGCTCTCGCATTTAAGATAGAGGTGAGGAGAAATTTCTTCTCATACTACTGAGTGGTTTGCTATTTCAGAGGACAGTTGACAGTCAAACACATTGCTGTGTGTCTGAAGCCACACATTGGCCAGACAGGATAATAACATGTGAATGAAATGGGTTTTTATGACATTCTGATAGCTTCATGATCACCATTCCCGAGACTAACTTTTTATTCCAGATTTATTAATTAATTGAATTTAAGTTCCACCAGTCGCCATGATGGGGTTTGAACATGTGGCTCCGGAGCATTAGTCCAGGTCTCTGGATCTTTAGCTCAGTAACATAACCACTATGCCAAATCCCAACTAACTCAATTGCTGAAAATGTAAAATTAAGCCCAAGAGTGCAATGTAGAAAACCAGCTATTTAACCAATATTTCAGATGTCAGATATCAGAAATCTTTCTCCAATGATGATGATGTCTGGTCTGCTGAGTATTTCCATTACTTTATGTTTACACGCCTAATTGGTAAAACATTTAATCAAAATATTTCATTGTTCTACTGAACGGAAATTGAGGTATGGAATGCAAGGTCCGAGATTTCTGATGCATATTATTGCTCTTAAGGAACACGATTAACGTTTAAGTGAATTAGGTGACAGGGAAACTGTACAAAGTTTGGATATAGCTATTTCTTTTTCTGAAAAATAGGACACAAAAACATCACTCTGAGAAACAGTACTGTAATTCTCTTTACAGAATACAATAAACATGCAATATTTTTCTATTGGGGGACAAAGGTTGAGCGGTGCGTTTCCTGAACCTAAAAATCTCTCCTTTTGAAGACTGATGTAACCTTAAAGGATTCTTTAACAGTAAAAGTCTGACTGTACCTCACAGTCCAGTTTGATATGCTTTGCAAAGGTGGTGTGGATTTCAGTTAAAGTGCAGCTCAGGCGCCCAGTGGCAATGTCAATTAAATCCTGTAAAGAATACATGTCATCGTTTTCCACAAAGTGCTGTCGATCCTGTAACTGTAAATGCAAATATTTAGACAAACACTGAAAATTTCTTCCATAAAAGCTGGATATAATGCATTTTCTTCTTACAATTTCAAAGTAGCCAATTTGGACCAAAATGTTGATTTTGTTTTTCCATTTGAATCAATATTACAGCATACAACATCACTCATGGACATGGCTCTAATGACAGAACAAACTAACCTGTAACAGCAGCCTTGCCTCCATTGCCTCCTTACAGGTGATAAAATAGGGTTTCATTAACAGGATGTCTTGTCGGAGTTTCTGCAGGCAGAAACCAAAGGCAATACACGTAACTAAACAAATAATTTTTACATGCACTACGCTCCTTCAGGACAGGTCACTAAAATTTTGAAGAAGATTATTTCTATCATGCTGTTCTTGTTTAAAGAAAAACTAACTTAGAGGACAATGGAACATTTCATCAAGAACAATCTCTACTCAGTTTAACATTTCAGCATAAAATACTCTGCTAAATGTCCAGGACAGAAGGCCCAAACAGGCAAAATTCTCAATCTTTCAAAACTCAAGGGAAAGGATAGGGCTGAAGCTGCTTTTTGTGATATGCCATATATTCTGGATTAAAAATAAAACTCTCCAGGTCAGATTCTGCAGCCATTCTGAAAATTATAACAAAGGAAGATTAACTTTTACATTTTGTGAAAAGTCTTCAAGGACAGCGTTGAAACAAAAGGGACAATATTCATTTATCAGTAAGTACAGATTATTTATTTGTTTTATAACTAGAATCATAGAATGATTTAAGCACAGCTGGAGGATACTCAGGTCATGGTGCCCGGATTTGCTCTTTGGTAGGGCTATCCAACGAACCCCACTCTACTATTCTTCCCCATAGCCTTGTGAATTTTTCACTTTCAATATTTATCCAATTTTCTTTTGAATGTTATTTTTGAAACAGCTTCCATTATTCTTTCAGGCAGTACATTCATGACCACAAAAACTTGCTGTGTAAAAAAAGATTCCTCACGGTACCTCTGGTTCTTTTGCCAAAAACCTTAAATCTGTGTCTTCTGGTTACAGACCCTTATGCAACTGGAAACAGCTTCTCCTTTGCTCCAAAGCCATTCATGATTTTGAACAACTCTATCAAATATCCTCTTAACACTCTTTGCTCTAAGAGCAACCCCAGCTTCTCCAGCCTCTCCACATAACCGAAATCCCTCAGCCCTGATACTACTCCAGTAAATCTCTTCTGCACTCTATCCAAGGCATTGACAACTTTCTTGACGATAGGACTTTGTTTCTTGAAGGTAAGTGACCATTAATATTGAACCTAATATTCCAGCCGAGGCCGAATCAGTGTTTACTAAAAGGCTTAACATAACTTCCTTGTTTCCATACTTTATTCCTTTATTAATAAAGGCGAGGATCCCGTAAGATTTTTTAAACAGCTTCCTTGCCCGCTTAAAAGATTTGCATACATACACCTGAGGTCTGCTCCTGTAACCCCATTAAAATTGTATCATTTAGTACAAATTGCTTCTCTTCGTTCTTCCAAACAAAATGTATCACTTCACACTTGTGAAATTTCATTTGCCATGCGTCTGCTCATTTCATCAGGCTGTCTTTGCCCTCCTGATGCATTATTATCCTCCTCATTGTTTACTACATTTGAGTTTTTTCACCTGCAAACTTTGAAATTTTATATCAATACCCAAGCCCAGATCATTATTATATATCAAAAAAGCAGCGGTCCTCATATCGACCCCTGAATATTGACATAAAAGTGTAATGTTTTAAATAGTGTGTCAAATCACTGATTTGTAATTACAGGGTCTGTACAGTTCTTCCTAATATTTACATTATTTTCTAGTTAATGCCTTTAATAACTTGCACTTCTGACTGAATTTAATCAACACAAAGCAGGCTTATTTGTTGTACATTTTCAGTTGTAGAGCATACACTGGATCTAGGCATACCCGAATTTCCACCAATTCCTCCACATAGTTGAAGAGAAGCGGATTAATTGCTCTGAGTTTCAGTACCGGCCGGGAAATCATCAGTGTAAGGTACCTCATACTATAACGGCACACCTAATGTCAAGTAACAAGGAAAGAAAAAAAAAATCAGGCAAAGACCCAAGTAGCACAACCTCAAATAGCATCTGCAAGTGTTAAGTCTCCTAACTATAGAAGCCTCAAGTTTAAACGTATTCACATCCTCTGCCAAGTAATGCATCAAAACATCCCACACTGGTACCATTTTCAGACAGTTTGCAAAACATAGTCTAAGATACCTTGTGGTCTTAATCCTACCAAGATGGATTTAAGATCTGTCTAGTTTAAAATCAAAGATGGTGGGCTGGATTTTCATCCCTCCGTTCAAGTCAGAATGGAGGAGGGCTGGCAAAAGATATAGTGGATGGGACCCGATTGTGGGATTCCTGCCCCTATTCCCATTGTTGGCAATTTTAGCAGTGCAGGGTTAGGGTGCGTGTTGTGAGACCACACACAGCACTCCCAGCATTGCTGGCTGCATTGTGGGGAGGGCATTTCAGGCCACCTGTGATTTTGATGATGTGGACCAGCTTCTAAAAGTAGTATGGTTCACAGAGGAGTTACAAACCACGAGGGAAGCCCTGTTCCGGAATTGGGAACCTTTTGACAAAGATGTTGCCAACTTCAAACGTCATAATGAAATGCTAAATGATAAGTTAAATGCTTTTAATGAAGCAATTGATGATAGGGATTTGTTCTTTAAAGGTAACTGAACATTAAATTGACCAGTATTGTGAAAGTGGCAAAAACTTAAGATGCATCAGAACACATTATCCACTGGATAAAGTGCTCTTATTCATTGAAGAATATTGGCAATCTGTCAATTGTCCCCTGTGATTTAATCTTTTCATGGAAAGACAGCTCCGACATCTGTTTCCCTGCTTCAAAGTTTGAACAGATAGTTGAGCTCTTTCTATGACTTAAAAGTCTTTATCTATTCAGCTCTGGAAGTTTTGTTGACACAGTTGTGCAATGGAATCTCATCATGAATGCATGACTGAATTCTAAATTCCATTAATGGATTCAGCTCAGCAGGAGTTAAGAGCTGTCAAGGGGACTGAGAATTTGTCTTGACAGCTTTATGACCCTTTAATACGATTTTTAAAAAATGGAATTTGAATGAGGATGTTTATTTTGAGAGTTTTATAAGCATCTCAATGAATTCCTAATGTTATTACAGGTTCAAGATTTGTGTGCATAGTGGATACTGAGGTGGGGGGGAAAAGAGGAGGAGGGAGAGGTGACGATGCTAAGGCAGTGGGCCGATGGAGGGTTGGGGGGGGGTGAAGGTTTATGGGCGCTGAGGTGGCGGGGAGAGAGGACTGATACGATGGGGGTCGATACGGGGCAGTAAGGGGGGTTGAAGGTTGATACGGTGGAGGGGGGGCGGTGGTGGTGAAGGTTGATATGGGGGGGCTTTCAGAGGCCGTGACAACGACGTTAGCCCAGACAGCAGCCAGGATCGCGAAGCAGGAAAATAGTCTGACTCAATTTCTGTCTTGAAAATTAAAATTGAGCCCTATATTTTTTATATTTATTTGTGGAAATATGTGAACTTGTAGTATTATGCAAAGTCTAAATGTCTCCCTTACATACTGAAGATAATAGCTCTTTTGTTTTAGGGAAATGTACATCATGACTAAGTTGCTTTTGTCACTTTAAACATCTGCGCCTTATCAGGGTAGATGAGGAAACAAGCACTACAGCTGATTATTGGAGATTGCCAATCCAGCAATGGAGAGGATCATCATTTATTAAATCAAGTATGTTGTTGTATAGACACAAGCATGTTGATGACTAAAAATTCCTGAATCACTGATTTTATTTCCTGCTTTTTTCTATGTGGGAAGGTTACCATTATGGTATCTTCCTTTGCTCCAGTCCTGACTTCATAACAAAGAGGGAGTATAGCTGTTGCCTATCAAGGTTGCTTCAATGAACCTTTGTTTCACCAGACTGAAAACAAACATGAAGCCAACACAACAACTTGTATTTACCTTTCACATTTAACGTAATAAGACATCCTAAGACATGTCACTGAGGCATTATACAACAAAATAAGACAACAAGCCACAACAGGAGACATGAGGACAGATGACCAAAAGCTTGATCAAAGAGGTAGGTTTTAAAGTGTTCTAAAGGAGGAAAGTAAGGTAAAGAGGTGGAGAGATGTAGGGAGGGAACACCAGAGCTTAGGGCCTTGGCTGCTGAAGGCATGGTTAACGGCGGAGCGATTAAAATTGGGGGATGCTTAAGAGTCTGGAATTAGAGGAATGCAGATGTCTTAAAAGGGTCTTAGAGCTGGAGGAGATTAGAGAGATAGGGATGGGGCAGGCCATGGGGGTGGGATTTGAAAACAATGAGAATTTTAGATTGAGGTACTATTTAACCAGGAGCTAGTGTTAAGTCAGTGAGCATAGGGGTGATGAGTAACAGCATTTGGCAACAGTTAGGACATGGGAAACAGTTTTGGATGACAAGTTTATAGGGTAGAACATGGGAAGCCAGCCATGAGTGCATTAGAATAGTCAAGTCCAGAGGCAGCAAAAGCATAGATGATGGTTTCATCAACAGAAGAGCTGAAACAGAGGCAGAGATGTTATGGAGGTGGTAGCATAGTGGGCTACCAGTGACCAGAAACCAAACTGGACCAGACTTTTAAATACTGTGGCTAAAAGAGCAGGTCATAGGCTGGGAATTCTGTACCAAGTAACTCAGCTCCTGACTCCCCAAAGCCTGTCCACCATCCACAAAGTACAAGTCAGGAGTGTGATGGAGTACACTCCACTTGCCTGGATAGGTGCAGCTCCAACAACTCAAGAAGCTTGGCACCATCTAGGACAAAGCAGTCCTCTTGATTGGCACCCCAGCCACCACAATAAACATGTACTCACTCCACCAACACACAGTACACACTGCTGTCACTATCTACAAGATGCACTGCAGCAACTCACCAAGACTTCTTTGACAGCACCTTCCAAACCCACGACCTCTACCAGCTAGAAGGACAAGGGCAGCAGGTGCATGGGAACACCATCACCTGCAAGTTCCCCTCCAAGCCACCCACCATCCTGACTTGGAACTATATTGCTGTTCTTTCACTGTTGCTGGATCAAAATACTTAACACCCTCTGAAACAACGCTGTGGGTGCTCCAACAACACATGGACTGCAGCGGGTCAAGAAGGCAGCTCACCATCACCTTCTCAGTAACAATTAGGGATGGGCAATAAATGCTGGCATAGCCAGCAAGGCCCACATCCCTTGAACAAATACAAAAAAGGTAGAAGAGGCAGCCTTAGTGATGGTGCAGATATGTGGTTGAATGATAATTTCAGGCTCATATGGAAAGTGATCTGCAGCCAGTTAAAAACACAATAGTTACATTCACTTTGTTTTGTATACATAAAGAAACTGTGGAAATGTGATTACGTGCAATTTAAGGCATGCAAGTTTCCATGAACCAGGCTAAGCTCTGTAAACAAACTCATCATGTTAATTATTTTAATCATCTGTTATAGTTTGACCTCATTGATAATATACTGTGTATTTCTTCAAAAACAAAAAACTGTTTGTATACTGAATCATTCATTGTTTCATTTCATATTTTCCCCAAAATTTCAACAAGTTGCATGGTGAGTAAAAGGAGTAAACCTAAAACTATGCACGTGGATTAAGGATTAAGTGCCACAAAGGGCAAGTTACAAGAATTTTTTTTTGACTTGGAATAGCAATTCTGGGTAGGGCCAATATAATTTTCTGAATCCCACTTGACTACTTTCCGGTTTCTATCCACATAGCTGTTACCATATTGTTCTCCCTCCCAAACAGGAATAATATTTCTTCTTCCCGTCCATGACACTCACTTTATGGGTTTCAAAGTCCCAATTGTGTATGACACGTGCAGGGATGACCGCTACATCATTCCAATGGCAGCTGCTGCAGTAATATCGCCCTGTGTAGTCACACATACGCGCTTCACTAGGCACACCACCTGAAGTGTAAAATAAAAATCAAGGTGAAACAAGCACAAGTGGTGCTTTAAAGGCAGAAGACTTTTTAAAAAAAAAATCTGATTTTACGATAATGAAGCTAGTCATGAAACATCATCCCACCCTCCTGACTGGAGAAATCCTATGCATCTTCAGTCAGTTACACCACAGTCAAGAGAATTTTTGCACTACGTTTCTGGACTATATGAACACATTTATGTTTCAGAATTTCACATTGGTATGGCAGTATGTTTTATGTTTGCATCATTACTCTTGTAAATGCCATAATAAGTATGTTGACATCACTAACTATCAGTATAGTAGCCTGTGATGCAGGACCACAGTGGCTGTGTTGGAGAGAGAGAGAGAAGGGCAGGGTTGCACAGGACCTAAGCTTCTTGTTTGCAGCAACACTAAAGTCTGCATTTCTACAGCAAATGAAGTGCTTCTGTCTTCTTGCTTCTCCCAGAAAAGGACAGAATGGACTAGGACGATAGCAGGTGGAACTTTATGTGAAATACGGTGTAAGCATTTGAGGCCAGAATAGTGAAATCCAGAAGACAACAATTCAGTGGGGTGAACACTCATTTTAGGTCAACTTTTGCCAGAATGGCTGGGTCTTTGGACACAATCAGAAAATGTGACTATCCCTACCATCACCTCCCAAAGAATCTTTATCGAATCAATGTGTCCTCATGGATCTGCACTAGACTGGTGACCAAAAGTCTTGTCATATAATGAACGGTGTAGGGTATACTTTACAGAACAGGAAAGTTGACCCGTTATGAATGGACTTTTGTTATTGCATTCCGAGAATTAGTACGATCACTGTATATTTTTGCTTAAAAAGCTACTTATAAATAAATCTGGTGATTCGCTTTAGTTTTTGTTTGACAGTATGGTATTTAACCTCTTCATAATAGACAGGAGAAGGTGATGGATGTTGATGTGCTCTCCAATGCATTGTAATGTAATTACCACCACCAAACTGCCTGCCACAGATGCATCTATCCATGACAGTATCAGACAAAGCACTGTCTTCACATTGAGGATACCCTACTACCATGATAAAATGAATAGATTTCAAACAGATCTCGCAAATCAAACTAGGCAGCCATGAAGTGTACTCAACCACAATCTAACCTCATGGCCTGGCATATCCCCCACTTTACCATTACTCTAAGCCAGGGGAACAACACTGGTTCAACAAAGAGTGCAGGAGGGCCTGCCAGGAGCAGCACCAGGCATAGCTAAAAACGAGGTGTCAACCTGGTGAGGCTACAACACAGAACTCCTTGAGTGCCAAACAGCATAAGCAGCAAGCAATACACAAAGCTAAGCGATTCCACAACCAACAGATCAGATCTAAGTTCTGCAGTTCTGCCACATCCAGTCATGAATAGTGGTGACAATTAAACAACTGACTGGAGGAGGAGGCTCCACAAATATCCTCATCCTCAATGATGGGGAGCCCAGCATGTCAGTGCAAATGATGATGCTGAAGCATTTGCAACAATCTTCAGCCCGAGGTATTAAGTGGATGATCCATCTTGGCCTCCTACGGAGGTCCCCAGCATTACAGATGCCAGTCAGCCAATTCGATTCACTCCACTCGAAATCAAGAAACAGCTGAAGACACTGGATACAGCAAAGGGTATGGGCCCTGACAATATTCCAGCAATAGTACTGAAGACTTGTGCTCCAGAACTTGCTGCATCCCTAGTCAAGCTGTTTCACTACAGCTACAGCACTGGCATCTACCCAGCAATGTGGAAAATTGCCCAGGTATGTCCTGTACAGAAAAGGAGGACAAATCCAACACGGCCAATTATCGTCCCATCAGTTTACTTGTGGCCACCAGTAAAGTGATGGAAGGTGTCATCAACAGTGCTATCAAGTGGCACTTGCTTAGCAATAACCTGCTCAATGACGCTCAGTTTGGGTTACGCCAGGATCACTCAGCTACTGACCTCATTACAGCCTTGGTTCAAACATGGACAAAAGAGCTGAGCTCCAGAGGTGAGGTGAGAGTGACTGCCCTTGACATCAAGACAGTATTTGACCAAATGTGGCATCAAGGTACCCTAACAAAACTGGAGTCAACAAGAATCAAGGGGAAAACTCTCCACTGGCCGGAATCATACCTAGCACAAAGGAAGATAGTTATGGTTGTTGCAAGGTCAATATTCTGAATTCCAGGACATCACTGCAGGAGTTCCTCAGGGTAGTGACCTCAGCCCAATTGTCTTCAACTGCTTTATCAATGACCTTCCCTCCAGTATAAGGTGAGAAGTGGGGATGTTTGCTGATGATTACACAATGTTCAGCACCATTCACGACTCCTCAGATACTGAAGCAGTCCATGTCCAAATGCAGCAAGACCTGGGCAATATCCAGGCTTGGGCGGACAGGTGGCAAGTAACATTCACACTACACAAGTGCCAGGCAATGACTATCTCCAAACAGAGAGAATTTAATCATTGCCCCTTGACATTCAATGGCATTAGCATTGCTGAATCCCCCACTATCAACATCCTGGGAGCTACCAATGACCAGAAACTGAACTGGGCTAGCCACATAAATACTGTGGCTACAGGAGCAGGCCAGGGGCTAGGAATCCTGCGGCGAGTAACTCACCTCCTGACTCCCCAGTGCCTGTCCACCATCCACAAGGCACAAATCAGGAATGTGATGGAATACTCTCCACTTGCCTGGATGAGTACAGCTCCCACAACACTCGAGAAACTTGCACCATCCAGCACAAAGCAGCCTGCTTGATTGGCACCACATCCACAAACAAGGTCATTCCCTCCACCACCAACACACAGTGGCAGTACCATCAACAAGATGCACTGTAGGAACTCACCAAGTCTCCTTAGACAGCACCTTCCAACCCCACAACTGCTGCCATCTAGAAATACAAGTGCAGCAGACACACAGGAGCACCACCTCCTTCAAGTTTCCCTCCAAGTCACTCACCATTCTGACTTGGAACTATATCACCGTTCCTTCACTGTCACTGGGTCATAATCCTGGAACTGCCTCCCAAAGAGCACTGTGGGTGTACCTACACCAAATGGACTGCAGTGGTTCAAGGAAGCAGCTCACCACCACCTTCTCAGGGTTAAATTGGGATGGGTAATAGATGCTGTCCTAGCCAACAGTGCCCACATCCCGTGAATGAATTTTTTAAAACTGGTAACTTTCCGGTAACATGCTGCTCCGCTAACAGTATGCACATGGGTGCAAGTTTCACCTCAGAACAGGGTTGTTCTGCTTATGGAAATTAACTTTTTTTTTTGCAAAAATATACTTTATTCATAAATCTTCAAAAACATTTCGAACCATTTCAAATCACCATTACAAAAATACAAACAGGTTCAACTTTTACAACATGAAACACAAGGTGTATCAGAACAAACAATGAATATTTCAATCATTGGCAGACATACATTTTAATCTGTACAGCCTGAGGGGCTCTTTACAGTTCCCAGCTCCCCAGTGCACTGTGGCAGAAAGGTCTTAGGCAGCGACCCTTCCCCATTGCGCCTTTGCGGCGGCTGCCCCAAGCTTAACTGTGTCCCTCAGCACGTAGTCCTGGACCTTGGAATGTGCCAGTCTGCAACACTCGGTCGGGGACAACTCTTTGTTCTGGAAAACCAACAAGTTTTGGGCAGACCAAAGAGCGTCTTTCACCGAGTTGATGATCCTCCAGCTGCAGTTGATGTTTGTCTCGGTGTGTGTCCCTGGGAACAGCTCGTAGAGCACAGAGTCCTCTGTCACACAACTGCTCGGGATGAACCTCGACAGAAACCACTGCATCTCTCTCCAGACCTTCTTCGCAAAGACACAATCTACAAGGAGGTGAACAACTTCACTCTTCCCCACCACAGCCACCTCGAGAGCAACGTGCAGAGGGGGTGAGACTCCTGGCGTGTAGGAAGGATCTTACAGGGAGGGCCTTTCTCACCACCAGCCAAGCTACATCTTGGTGTTTGTTGGAAAGTTCTGGTGATGAGGCATTTTGCCAAATGACTTTGTCAGTCTGCTCAGGGAACCATCCCACAGGATCCACCCTCTCCTTTTACCTCAGGGCCTTTAAGACGTTACGTGCCGACCACTGCCTGACGGACTTGTGGTCGAAGGTGTTTCTCTGCATAAATTTTCCCACGAGGGACAGGTGGTACGGCACGGTCCAACTACTTGGAGCGTTCCGCGGCATCGTGGCCAGACCCATCCTTCGCAACACCGGGGACAGGTAGAACCTCAGCATGTAGTGACACTTGGTGTTTGCATACTGAGGGTCTACGCACCGCTTGATACAGCCGCACACAAAGGTGGCCATCAGTATGAGGGCGATGTTGGGCACGTTTTTTCCCCCTTTATCTAGAGGCTTGTACATTGTGTCCCTGTGGACACGATCCATTTTCGACCTCCAGATAAAGCGGAAGATGGCTCGGGTGATCGCCACCACATAGGAGTGTGGAATGGGCCAGACCTGCGCCACGTACAGCAACAGCGAGAGTGCCTCACACCTGATGACCAGGTTCTTACCCGCAATGGAGAGGGAGCGTTGCTCCCACATGCCCAGTTTCCTTTTCACCATAGACACTCGCTCCTTCCAGTTTCTAACGCGTGCCCTGGTCCCTCCGAACCATATCCCCAGCACCTTCAGGCCATCAGCCCTGACAGTGAAGGGGACAAAGGATCGGTCAGCCCAGTTCCCAAAGAACATGGCCTCGCTCTTCCCACAATTTACCTTGGCTCCCGAGGCCAGTTCGAACTAGTCGCAGATGTGGATAAGTCTGTGCACCAACAGCGGATCCGAGCAGAAGACGGCGACATCATCCATGTACAGGGAGACTTTGATTTGAGTGCCTCCACTACCTGGGATCGTCACTCCTCTTATGCCCGGATCCTTCCTGATGGACTCGGCAAAGGGTTCTATGCAACACACGAAAAGAACAGGCGAGAGAGGGCAGTCCTGCCTGACTCCAGATTTAATAGGAAAGCTATCTGATTCCCACCCATTGATTGAGACTGCACTACTGATGTTAGTGTAGAGCAGTTGGATCCAATTGCGACTTCCCTCCCCAAACCCCATTTTGGAGAGCACATCTACCATATAGCTGTGCGATATTCTGTCAAAGGCCTTCTCCTGATCCAGGCTGATGAGGCAGGTATCCACACCCCTGTCCTGTACTTAGGCAATCGTATCCCTGAGCAGCACAAGGCTGTCAGAGATCTTCCTGCCCAGCACAGTGCAGGTCTGGTCAGGGTGGATCACCAATTCCAGAGTGGATTTGACCCGATTGGCAATGACCTTGGACAGAATTTTATAGTCCACATTCAACAGTGAAATGGGTCGCCAATTTCTAATTTCCTCCCTTTCCCCCTTGTGCTTGTAGATGAGGGTGATAATGCCTTTCCTCATGGATTCTGTCATACTGCCGGCCAGGAGCATACTCTCGTACACTTCTAGCAGGTCTGGGCCGATCCAGTCCCACAGAGCCGAATACAACTCCGCCGGCAAGCCGTCGCTTCCGGGAGTTTTACTCTTCTCGAAGGACTCAAGGGCCTCAGTCAGTTCGTCAGGAGTTAGCGCTTTGTCCAGACTCTCCCGTGTACTGTCATCTAAGACCTCCGTGATAGAGGACAGGAAGGACTGGGAGGCCGTGCTGTCTGTGGGCTTCACGTCATATAATCCTCATTGAAGGATTTGCTAATCCTCAAAATTTCAGATTGCAATGACTTTACTGAGCCGTCTTCTTCCTTCAGGCTGCTGATCACAGAGCTCTCTCCGTGTACCTTTTGGAAGAAGAAACGTGAGCACGTCTCATCCTGCTCCACGGAGCGGACTCTGGAACGGAAGATGATCTTGGAGGCCTCCGAGGCAAAGAGCGAGGCTTGCTGGCTCTTCACCTCTTGGAGTTCCTCCTTGATATCGACCCCCATCGACCGCAGCCAGAGCAGGTTCTGCATGTTTTTCTGGAGTCGGGACATTTCCCTCTGTTCCTTTCTAGCTTTCTGGGTGCCTTTGAGGACGAAAAACCTCTTGGTGTTTCCCTTGATCGCTTCCCACCAGTGTGTCAGTGACTCAAAGTGGGGTTTCATGGTTCTCCAACCTTTGTAATCCCTCTTGAGCTCCTCAATGTTCTCTGGGGTCAGCAGTTGCACATTTAGCTTCCATGCCCCCCTGCCAACCCTCTGGTCCTTCTCTAAGTGACAGTCAGCCAGTACGAGGCAGTGGTCAGAGAAGAACACCGACGTCGGTGGATCTGACTGTGAATGCACGGGACACAAACAGGAAGTCTATCCTGGAACAGATGGACCCGTCAGGCCGCGACCAGGTGTATCTACGCTGCGCTCTGTCTGCAGAGTTGCTGAAGACACCGTGCAGCTTGGCATCCTTTACTGTTTCCATCAGGGATCTGGATGTAGCATCCAATTTGCTGTCGGCCCTGCCGGATCATCCAGCCGCGTCGATGATGCAGTTGAAGTCACCGCCCAGAATGACCGGCCTGGAGGTTGCCAGCAGCAGTGGGAGCTGCTGAAAAACCTCCAGCCGCTCAGCCCCTTGTGACAGGGCGTAGACGTTAATTAACCGGAGTGGAGCATTCTTATACATTACGTCTGCTACGAGGAGGCGCCCGCCCACCACCTCCTTAACCTGGGAGACGGTGAAGCTGCCTCCCCGCAGCAGAATCCCCAGGCCGGAGGAACGAGAGTCGTTTCCTCCCGACCAGATCGATGGCCCATAGGGCCACCTTCGTGACCATTGCCTGTAGGAGCTGAGGTGCGGTATCGCACACTCCTGCAGAAACAACAGGTCAGCTTTGACCTTGGCAAGGTAGTCCAAGGTCGCAACACATCGCGTAGTAGATTTAATGCTACGCACATTTATGGATGCAATCTTTACACCCATTTTAAAGCAGTTAGTTGCTTACCAAACCTGTTGTCTCTGAGAGTTCCTTCATGCCCGTAGTGTGCTCAAATTGCTTCACTTGGGATGGGCTGAGGAAAGCGTCCTGAACCTCCCCATTGGAGATGTTCTGCTCGGGTGGCATCTGGGGGTCTGTGCAGAGAGCGGGGTTTGAAATGTCCTCTGTTGGAGAAGCTTCTCCAATCCTCTCCCCCTCTGGGGCGTTGCTGCTCCCGGCTTCCCGAAGCTGGGGTGCGCTGAGCGCCTCATTGCTCCCAGATTCCTGGGGTTGTGGTGCACTGGCCTCTTTGGGTTGTGGGACAAGTTGGGGTGCGCTGGTCTCCTCATTGTCTCCAATGTTCTGGAGCTTGGGTGTCTCGTCCTCCAACTCCCTAGCGTTTTGCCGCTTCTTCTGTTGGCGCCGCCCTGGCACTTCTTCGTCCGAAGAGCTGCTGCTCTTGTTATCGTGTCGGATAGGAGACACCTCTTGACTCTTGTCTGGGAAGTGGCTTGGTTTCTTTTTAGCCCCTTCTTCCTTTTGGCTCTCTTCACCAGCTGCCACTCCCCCTGCTGTTTTCCCACTGCTGCCTCCTCCTCCTCCGTTGATTCGCTCTCCTGAGGAGTGGGAGGTTCAGGGGGCAGTGCTGTTGATTGGCTGTCTGTTGCCCCAATCTTTTCCTCCACCTTGTCTCTCTCTGTGTCCTCCTTTGTCCCGTTGTTCTCCCTGGGGGCCTTGGTGGTTGGAGTGACACGAGGCATTTCTTCTGCTTCCCCCCTCGTTGGCTTTGGCTGCCTGTGCATAAGTACGGCAACGTTTGGGGCAGGTCTTGTAGAGGTGATTTGCTTCGCCACACAGGTTGCAGCACTCAGCCTGTTTACAATCTTTTGTCTGGTGCCCTTCCTTTTTGCAGTTCTTGCAGAGGACGGCGCTGCAGTTGGCCGCCACATGACCGGACTTGCCGCATGAGCGACAAAGTTTGGGTTGCCCAGCGTAGACAAGGTAGCCACGGCTTCCCCCGATAGCGAATCTGGAAGGGGGGTGGAAAACGGCTCCCTTACCGTCGGTCTTGAGCGTTACCTTAACGTGGCGTTTACATGTCCAGATCCCCAAATTATCTTTAACTTCAGTGCAGCTCCCAACCTTATCGAAGTACCTGGTAAGGAAGATGAGCACGTCAGCGACAGGGACGTAAGGGTTGTACAGATGCACTGTCGCAACCCGTTCACGATGCAACGGTAGAACAAAGAGCGACTCCGCCGTCAGGATCTTCATTTCTGGCAGGTCTTTCTTTTCCTCAAACACCTTCAGGAGTTTGACACAAGCTGCCACTTGCTTGAAGGTCACATCAAAGAAACCAGCGCTGGGGAAATCCTGTAGGCAGTAGATCTCCGCAGCCTCGAAACCACACAGCTTGAATAGGATCCTCTTGGTGAAGAAGGTCCTATACATTCCTGTCCCTTGCTCGCTGCCCTTCACCATGACTCGGATGGTGTTAGGTACCCCATAGTAAGGGGTTTGACTGGTTATAGCCATTGCTCTTTCCCTGGCAGAAACGCAATGAAGGTCTCTCCCCTGCCAGGTAAGTATGCTTATGGAAATTAACTTGTGTTCTAAAAGGTGGGAGCATTGGGAGAAAGTTTGTAGATTTCAGTTAATGTGCTAAGAAGTGATGCCAAGGAAGTCACATCTTTATCGTGAGGAGATCCTAAGATAAGATTTACCATTCGTGAAATAAAACTCAATTGGCAACTTAATATTTTTGTTGGCAAACCATAATGAACAAATTTTGCAATCATCATTGAAATGAAGGATTTGAAACTATGGGGTGGGTGGGAGGGGCTGACCTCCTTTAGGGCAACAGATTTCATTGGATTTCTACATCTTTCCCAGTTTTCAGTAGTAAGTCTGGAGCACTTCCTCCCTTTCAATAACCAACAATACCCACCTGCAAATATTGGCAACTAATAACTAAGCAGCCTGACATTAAGAGATGATTCTGGGTTCATACTTTTTGGCAGACTAACTGCAAAGAACAAGATAAATCAAAATGCTCAGCCGAAGCTTCAAAGCAATGGATAGTTTTTCAAAAATAGTTCGATATTGCAGCCCATTCACTTTGAAGTGAAATTTTCCTTAAAAGCACTCATCTTTAGTAATTACCTAATGACAGCATCAATATCATATCTGCCTCACTGAACTAGAAAACTTTTCATTAACTCAAAAGGGCAACTACAAACAAATACACAGGAGCTCTCATCTTCTGATTACTCAACCATTCCAAAGCAAAATACATTTGTCAGATCTGCTTGGTCCAGACACCAAAAGTAATTCAGAAAAATACATTTTAATCAAAACAAGTACACAACCCTGTCTGTCAGAGTTGTCCCTTATATTATTCAATCTTCTCTAAGCCAAAAATTAAGACGTTACCCTCTCCCAGTCACATTCACTGGAGACTTCCTGCTCGGTGCAGATTTCCCAAGTGTGCTGCTAGTGTGATCCTACGTTCTCCCAGCTGCTGTGATGTGATCATTCCCCGATTTTGTTTTGAAGACAGTAAGGAAAATAAGTCTCCACAATCCAGTCTTAACACCTCAATATTAGCATGCAAAAATTCAGTGAAGCTTTCTTGATCATTCAATTATCCTGTCAAGATATACTGTACCAATATACATGGGAAAGTACCAAATTATACAGAAGATTCATTAAATACAGGTCAAATTAATAATATCAAAGTCTTCCATTACTGTTATTGAAACAAACAACCAGATTTTGATGTAAACCTTCCCCAACCTTCACCTTTATCAGAAAACGATATACTATTTATGTCAAGTATAAATTAACATGACAATTGTTTAAATTTCAAAGCAGATTACATAGTGTACCCACGTAGAGAAATTAGCTGACGACACTCTCCACATCGATAATCTTGCCTGTCCAGTCCCACCTCAGGACAGATATTGAGTTCAAATTCAGACTGGTGGCTGACCTTTGATCTTACACAGGATTTGGTGATTTGGTTCAAACACTTACTGTGACACCGGTAGTAACAGCCTGTCAACAAGGAAACTAAACTCAGTGAAAAATGGTGACATGCAGCAGTAGAGAGATTAGTCACAGCTTCTCATATAGTTTATTGTATTTACCTTCCTGACAACACACTCCTTTCTGGGTAAGAATGCTCTGTGTCAGTACATTGACTTTACACTAGACTGCAAGTGTGCCATACATTTGAATTAGTGTAGCAGGATTTCAAAAAGTACCGAAACAAAACATTTTATTTCTTCTCAGGATGAGTTAGTATCAAATTATATAACAAACAAATTATATTATTTATTAAAGCATCATCTCTTGAGAATGCCTTTCAACCCAGTTTATAACCTTGTACCATTTACTATATTTGGTTTGCAGTCAAAAGTACTGACATTATTCAGTATGTAAATCAAATGTGACTACTGTTCTACCAATTTAAACACTTTTCAAAGCATGAACAATAGAGCAGTTTTGCTTTCGTTGAGGGAAATGTTAATCTACACTTCATGAATGATTAAATATTTACCTAATTAAAACATTTTCATTCAATCTATTGTGTCACACTTCAAAGGTGTTACAGGTTAATTTTGCCCAACAAACTTAAGTCCTTATTTCACCAATAAAACATGCACAAGCCAAATTTGTTTAGTAACCAGAGGATTAGTGATTAGAAGAAAATTGAGTAATCAAATCTTCATTAGACAGAGAAAAAAGCCATTAAATGGACCAAATAATTTCTTCAGTTTTTTTCTTCCTGTTTATCCTCTTAAAAGACAAGATATTAGTTAGATGTAACACAACATTAAAAAAATTAATTTTTGGAAATAGTCACTTAAATTCATATGCAAAATTAGTTAAAGCTAGAAATGCCTGCAAGGAGTTTGTCACAAGAAGTCTTAGGAATTTCCTAAGGCCTGGCAATCCAATTACTGGGGGGAAAGGGCGGTTGATTTCTACCTCCTGCGGAGAAATAATGTGCAAGGGATGCATCAGCAGACTTGTATTTTCATCCCTCTCTCATGAAACTACAACACCTAGAGCATACTGTATGAAAACTTCCTAACAGTAAGGCAGGAGGCAAGGGAAAAATATGATTTTAATTTTATTCAATTTTTTGAAGACAAGACATTGAATAGCAAATCCCTAGTTAACGGTACTTTTTGGCATAAGGTTGTGTTGCTAAGGCAGCCTGCCTGATGCTTATGTCAAGAGCAGAGGGGGGTGTTTAGGTGTGCTTTCATGCCCTACAAACTTAGACATTGTGACCAAGGCCAGTCAGTCAGTCAGGCCTAGACTATAGTGAATGAGCACACAATACTGCTACACAACAGTGAGAACAATTCTCTTTGTTGCATTTATAACTTTTCTACAAGTGAAGAAAAACAAGAAAGAGCAGGAAGGCTTTAAGGGCAATGGGAGAAACAATACATCTTAAACAAAGAGTCAATGACACAAAATTGGTAGGCAAGGTGAATGTGTGGCAATAACTGGACATAAGACATTTTGTATTGCACAGTATACTGTTAAAAGCAATTCTGTAGAATAAGTGACCAAGTTCTTTCATTGAAGACATTAACATCTTCCTGGACCATAGGTTTCCCTAATGTTTTCAAATGCAGACAGCGCAAACAGCCAACAACAGTGCCACAAAGGTTACCCGTCCTGGAGTTGGCCACGGGGAGACCGTAGTCTCTATCTGTGCCCGAATATCACTATTACACACTCCAGCAAATACAAGTTAGCTATGGAAGTATAAAAGCTTTGCATTTTTAGCAAACAATGGGCTATTTTTCAGCAAAGATAAAATAATGCTGAACAGAACCAGATAAGGGACACTTACAATAGCAGCACTTTTCACAGAATGCCATAAGGTTTTTCTCCTAATAGTTAACATTGTGTCATCTCAAGGACTCCTGCTGAGCCAGTCGCAGTCTATTCAATGCATCAAGAGGGAGGATTGTTATAAAATAACTCATTTAGGCCCATGCCAATCGTCCTGCCTGCCAATTTCCTGTCTGTGTAGTAGCGTATTTGGCCACAATGCATCTTAAAAGTGGCTGTATATTAATATGCATTATATATAGTCATATTAGAAATTGTCTGGAACTTAAAATATTTCCAATTAAAGTTAAACAAATAGTCGTTTAGTATGGAAATCAAGTATCACTGAAAAAAGAGACATGCCTAAGCTTTTCATCTTGCACTCATCAGGACACTTCGTAAGAGTACCAATATAAGGGAAAACAACAATTTAAACTGTATGGGTAGAGAGTGCTGATTGGTTGGCAAGTGGCATTGCCATGGAGAATGCACCAGTGATGGTGACTGACAGTTGACTGTCAAGCATCATTTGAAATTTAAACCAGGCAGCTTGACCCTGATTGGTCAAGACACTTCCCTGAGTCAGCGAATGGGTGTCAATTTGTTTAGCGGAAACAGTTTATATGTTCCTTCTGACTGCACAGAACAGGGCCCATTATTAATGAGCAGCTTCCGGTACATGAAAATGCATCATACTGTAAGCCTGACTGAATCTTAAGTTGGTTGTCAGCATAATTCTTAGCACACTGAGGATTATTTAGTAAATTTTACCCAATTGTGGAATCACATCTAACGTTGGACACTTTTTTTTAGTCTTGTAAGCACCGGTTGGTTAGGTGTGGTCTGTACCCTGACAACTGTGAACAACGGCTGGGACATGCTGTTTGATATGATCCGCCAGTCTTTGGGATATATGGCCTACATACCTAGCATCTCTCAGTCACTGAATTTCATATACCACATCCTGTTAGTGGCAAACACCACACATGTTGCTACTGCATAACAGCAGTAGGAAACAGCTAGCTTCGCCTGTTACTCAAATTTTTGAGACACCCTGCCCTTCCAGGGTAATCTGAGGTAGAATGGGCACTTTTCAGGGCCGAAGGTGACGGTCTTAGGCCCATTCATTTTGCACTGCATATCATGCAAACTCATGATCTGATCAGGGTAACCATTATCCCACAAGATGCTTTTAAATGGCCCTATTTCAGCATCAAGCTTGCATGCTGATCAAATGGCTCAGGCCCTACTTACAAGGTTGCTGATAAGACCAATCATATAGTGCGTGGAACTGTAAGAATTCCAAAGCCTATATTGACTAGTGAAGGTAGGCTTGCAGTAGACAGTGGTAGAACCCCCTGGAAGATTTCTCAACTAGTACGTCAAAGAAGGGGTGTTCATTTAACTGCCCTCTACCACTGGTCTCATCGACAACCTTGTAAATAGGGCACAAGCCATTTGCTCACCATGCAAGCTTGATGCTGAAGTAGGATGCATCAAAGGCATCCTGCAGGATAATGGCTACCCTGATCAGATCATTTCGTGCTGTATATCACAAACTCATGAATGGGCCTAAGACCATCTCTTTTGGCCCTGAAAAGTGGCCAATCTACCTCAGATTACCCAGGAAGGGCAAGATATCTCAAAAATTTGAGCAACAGGTGAAGCTAGCTGTTTCATGCTGCTACTATGCAGTAGCAACACGAGTGGTGTTTGCCACCAACAAGATGCTGTCATCAAGCCAAAAAGATGTTCTGCCTGTCACATAAATGAGTAATGTGGTATATGAATTTCATTGCCACTGTGATGCTAGGTATGTAGGCTGTACGTCCCAAATACTGGCGGATCGTATCAAACAGCATGTCCCAGCCACTGTTTGCAACGGGCAGGCTGTACCAACCAACCCGTGCTCGCAAAACTCAAAATCCAGTGTCCAACATTAGTTGTGATTCCGCGATTGGACAACATCTGTTAAATAATCCTCAGTGTGCTAAGAATTATGCTGACAGCCAACTTAAGATAGTCAGTTGGGCTTGTAGTATGGCACATTTGCATGTGCTGGAACCTACATATATTAATACACAGGGCCCTGTTTTTTGAAGACATTGTCCTTGTTTCAGCTAAACAAAATAAGCTAACTCATTTCTCAGGGAAATGTCTTGACCAATCAGGGTCAAGCTGCCTGGTTTAAATTTCAAAATGCTTGGCAGTTAACTGTCAGTCACCATTACTGGTGCATTCTCCATGGCAACAGCACTTTCTTCACTATATTGGTATTCTTGCAAGTGTCCTGATGGGTGCAAGATGAAAAGCTTAGACATGATGTCTCTTCTTTCAACAGTATTAAAAGTTAAACACCTTAGTGCAACAGATCCTGCAAGTATGCTGCAATTTTGCTTCTTTAATAATGAAGCCTAAAAGGCATTATTACAAAGCTGCAAATTCCTTAGGTCAACAACTGTAATAACTCACTTGTATGAAGATTCAAATGCTAGATTTAATTGAGATGAAAATTTAAACTCTGAATTCTATAAAATGCAACCCTCTAAAATTTAACCTAACAATTATGTTGCCTAAAAAAGAAAATTACTGACTTCATTGGGCAATTTCCTCCTGCTGAACATACAAGCCTCCTTACAAAAAAAACTGCAGTAGTTCTAATATACATATCTATACTTTATTAAAGTGAATTATTCCAAAGTGGACATTCAAAAATACATGATAATTGGATTTTTTTTTTATTTGTTTGTGGGATGTTTACTTTTGTTTATTTGAGGATTTTATTCTAAATGGACCTCAGCCACAGCAAACGTGAACTGGGGTAAACATCAAGTATTCACCTGTGCAGGTATACCAGGTTTGAAGCAAGCCCCATATAATCGTGCTGCACTTGTCACAAAACTGTTTGACACTTTTGCTTTTTTCCTTGTAAAATCTATGTTCAAGCAAAATTTGAATATCTGGTTCATCTTCATCAGGGTCCTATAAAGAAAGTCAGCAAAAAAAAAAAATCAAATATCTATTTAACAATGGCACTTTTACATTAAGGTTACTGTATCATTTCTATTCAATGCGTGTAATCAGAGTTTCTCACTAACTTTGTAACTGAAGACCATATTCTCTTGTGGAGGCCACACTACCAAATTCACCTATTTCCTAACAATTTGTATTTATATAACACCATTAACACAACAAAACCCCCAAAGGCACTTCACAAGAGCAACTAACAAAATTTGACCCCAAGCCACATAAAGAAATATTAGGACAGGTGACCAAAAGCTTGGTTAAAGAGATAGGTTCTAAGGAGTATCTTAAAGGAGGAGGGAGAGGCAGAGTGGTTTAAGGGGGAGGGAATTCGAGAGCTTAGGGTCCAGGCAGCTGAAGGAATGACTGCCAATAGTGGAGCAAAGAAAATCAAGGATATACAAGAAAGGCTTGTCCTACGGTAAGGGGCAGAATAAATTGGGTCTGTATTCTCTGGAGTTTAAAGAATGAGAGGCGATCTCTTGTATGTTGCAACATAAAAGATTCTGATACGAGATTCTGAGGAGGCTTGGCAGGGCAGACACTGAGGTTGTTTCCCTTGGCTGGGGAATCTGGAATTTGCAGCACAATCTCAGGATAAGGGAGTCATCATTTAGGGCAGAGATGAGAATTTTTTTCACTCAAAGGATCATGAATCTTGGCAGATGTTCCATTGTTGAATATATATAAAACAGATATAGATTATTGGACTGTCAGGAAATCAGGGAAATGGGAATGGCAGGAAAGTGAAGTTGAGGCAGAAAGATCAGCCATGATTGCATTGAATAATGGAAGAGGCTCAAGGGGGTCTATGGTCTCCTCCTGTTCCTATATCTTATGTTACATTCTTAAATAATTTTAATTGTCAGTTAAAAAAACTGCAGTATAGCCCTCAAGATTCAAATGTTTTTCACATTCCCAAAACATATGAGTTACTTGTGTTTATGAATAGAGGAATCAAATATAAAAGTGAAGAGATTATGCTAAAACTTTAAAAATCACTAGTTAGGCCTCAGTTGCAGTATTGTAGACAATTCTGGGCACAATACTTCAGAAAAGATGTAAAAGCCTTAGAAAAGCTCCGGAGGAAGTTTAACAGACTTACCAGGGATGAGGGTTAAAAGAGAAGAGGTTGGAAAGGTTAAGGATATTCTCCTTGTAATAGAGAAGATTAAGAGGTGGCTGAATAGAGGTTTTCAAGATGAGAGATTTTGATAGAGTAAACTCTAGCATGTGGATCTATAACCAGAGGTCACATATCTAAAATCACTGGTAAAAGTATTAATTTATAAATTTTTAAGGTTAAATGTCTACAGGTTTTTGCGGGGGGGGGGGGGGGGGGGGGGTGGTGCTACTGGGGGGGACAAGTGGTGGTCACTCACTCAATAATTGTGCACTTATAAAGAGACACTCATTGACACTGTTGGTGGATTGTAGAGTTAGGAGCTATACACTTGTCTCACTTTGTGAACAAATCTAAAACTGAGTAAAGATGAACTTCTGGTCTTCTCCTTCATCAACTGACTATAAGAAGTTTAACAAAAAGATCTAGATGAGAGAAGAGGAGAAACATTTTCACTCAGTTGTCAAGACCTGGAACAGCCTATCTGAAAAGTTGGTGGAAGCTTACTCCATAAATAGCTTTAAAAGAAGTTAGGGTAGGTTCTTGAGGATGAGGAAAATTAAGAGTTACAAATAAAAAGCAGAGATGTAGGACTAAACACAACTGCTCTTTAAAACAGTTAGCATATCGGCATGATGGACCAAACAGTCTCTTTTCTGTGCTGTACATTTCTATGATTTTAAGAACTTTTGAGTCCTTATTATCTTACTGTGGTGGGATTCAAGCCTGTGTCCCCAGAGGATTAGCTTGGACCTCTGCATTCCTAGTCCAACGATATTACCACTCTGCCACTGCCTCCCCTACTAGGCTTCCCAGTCAGGGGAAGCAATCTCCACCCTGTAAAGCCCCATCAGAATTCTGTAGTTTCAATGATACAACCTCTCATTCCTCTAAAGTATAGGCCTAACTTACTCAGCCTCTCATAAGAGGACAACACTCAGCCCAGGGATCAATCTAGTGAATCTAGGCAGTCCTTACCTCCAAGGCAAATAAATACTTCCTTTGATAAGGAGACCAAAGCTGCACACAGTACTCTAGTTATAGTTTACTCAAAGCCCTTTAGAACTGTAGCAAGGCTTCCTTATCCTTTACTCAGCTAAGGGATTGGAGTACAAGAAATTAATGGCACAGTATGACTAATGCAAGAAAAACGGAAATTTGAGGAATTATCTGTGCGTTTTTTAAAATATCTGCAGTATGAACCTTAGTATCTCATATTATGAGAAAAAATATTATGTCAGTAATGCACTCTTGCTGAATGGCTCAGATATATAAATACTGTACCTGTCCCCTCAATATTATCTGACCTCAATGAAGTTATTACAAGCATTCACATTTTGTCATATCTAACTAGATGAAGTTGAGCATGTAAGAGATAGGAGCAGTAGGCCATTCATCCCTTTGAGTCCATTCCACCAATCAAATCATGGCTGATCTACTTCTACACTATTTTCCTGCACTATCCCCACATCCCTTGATGTTTCTAATATGTAGAAATCCATAATCTCCGTCTTCAACATACTCTACGACTGAGCCTCCACAGCCCTCTGGGGCAGAGAATTCCAAAGATTCACTACCCTCCAAGTCAAGAAATTCTTCTTCATCTCAATCTTAAATAGCCTACCCCTTATTCTGAGAACCCCGAGAACAAGGGTTCATACAAGGTGAAGAGCAGTTGTCTATAGGAGCAATCCCTGGATATGCAAAAACAAAATTAACTTCCATAGAGAACTATTGATTATGAATAGGCTTCAAATCAAGTTACACAAGTTTTTTTTACACTGGCAGGTGTCAGAGTACATCCTGTGACTACAATTAACCACAATTCCCAAACTAAGTTCACCAAGCTCTGGTCCTGACATTAGAAACTCAGCCCCTGCTCCTCAACGACCCCAATCTTTCTGGGGAGGTTCAGAGTCCTCAACGTACCAACATTTCAATGTCAAACAATCCACAAGCCTCCACTTTTGATCTAATAACTCATTTACACGATGCATCATGGCAAAATCATCTGAAGAAATGGGGATCATCACCCCCAGCTCTACTTTTAATCGCCTCTCGCAACTGCCTCAGTGAGATTATACTGCTTGTTGAAAATCCCAGCCTTGGATGAATCACAATTTCCTCTAGCTAAACACTGACGACTAAAACCATCACCTTCAGCTGCTCCTACAAACTCAGTATTTTTGACATCAACTCCTTCCCTTACTCAGCCAATACTTAAGGATGAACCAGAGTGCTTCTAACTTCAACATGCTATTCACCCTTGAGTGGAACTTCCAACCCTATATCCATTCCATCATCAAGACCATAGATTATTCCAATGCTTACTTGGTCAGGTTTTGATCCTCCACTCTCTCAGAAACAGATCATCCAAAACTCTTGTGCCCATATACTATCCTACACTGCCCTGCTCAATTACCACCTCTGTCTTTGTTGATCTATATTGGCTCCCAGTCTCCTAAGTTCTCAATTTAAAATTCACATCTTCGTATTTAAAATCCTCACAGCCTGAGCCCTCATCTGTCATCTCAAGTCCTGCAAATCTCCCTCCTGCATCCACCCACCCTGCCAATCTTTGCAATAAACTGTTCTTCTGACTCTAGCTGCTCATGTATAATCCTCCCCCATACACTGCTCCATTAGGTGGTTGCCACTTGAGCCTCCTAGGTTCCATACATAGGAATTTGCTCTCTAAACCATTCCCATTCCTTTCTCTTCCTTTAAACCCCGTTTAACCCACATGACTGATTAAGCTATTAGTCAGTCCTCCCAACATCTCCATTTTGGCTTGGTGTCCATTTTATCCATTGCGCCTCAGTGAAGAACTTTGGGACATTTTTTCTGCAGTGAAAGCATCACATGAATGCAAGCTATTGCTGTTGTTAAGGATTGCTGGAAATACAATGTTTTGATGGCACCGTTTCATGCAACTGAAGTCTTTCATTGCTGGTGCCATTCTAGTAAAGTCTCCTCTTGACTCTCTCCAAGGTCTTTACACCCTTCCAGAAGTGTGGTGCTCAGAAATGGACACACTGCTCCAGCTAGGGCCTAACCATGTTTTTATAAAGATTTGAGACAACCTCCTTGCTTCTGTATTCAATGCCTCAAGTTATAGATCCTGCATGCCTTTTTAAACAGCCTTCTCAACTTGTCCTGCCATCTTTAAAGACTTATTCATCTATCCTGGGTTTCTCTATTCCACAATTCCCTTAAAAAAAGTATCATTTTTGAAAATTGTTCATTCTACTCCTCATTTTTCCCTCAAAAATGAATCATTTCCCACATTTCTGCATCAAACTTCATTTGCCACATGTCTGCTCATTCCATCAGCCTGTCTACATCCTCCTGAAATGTGTTCCTATCCTTCTCATTGGTTATTATATTTACACAGTGCCTCAAAGTTTCCCTGCCATCGGCATCAGGTTGGCTGGCCTGTGGTAACCAGGTTTCTCCCTCTCCCCTATTTTGAGCATGCTAATATACTTGGCCAAGCAGGCAAAGCTCATTCCAAGCCTTTGTCAAAGTTACTTGACAAAACTAGTTTAATAGCACTTTATCTTACCATTGAAATGGCTATTAGTATCTTTCTGATGCTCCCTTCTCTACTCTTAATGGTAACACATCCGATCCCTTTATTGTCCTTCAGATCATTCCACTTGTACGCATCATTTTGTGGTTTACCCTCCCTTCAATTATGGTAGATTGTTTTTTATCTGTACACTGTACATTTCAAACCTGCAGTTCTTGTAGTTTAAGCCGGAGATGAATAAGTTTAACAACGGCATCTTTCTGCTTCTCTGAATGCTCTGGCAAATCTAATATAACTTGTTTCACCTCATCAATGGCACGCTTCAGATTTTCAATGTCTAATGCCACAAATGATCCCTGCATTAACAAAAACACAGAAAACAGGCAACGGTCAAGGTGAAGAACATGAAATTCTTTACTGCTTACATTAAGAGTGATCCAGAAACAAGCCAGCACTAAAACCTGTTATCATATGGAATGGTTACAGAACAGACATAGGCCATTCAGCTTGTCATGTCCATTCTGGAGCTCTACAAAAGCAACTCACCTAGTGCCACTACCCCACTTTTTTCCTGTGGCACTACAATTTTTTTTTCCTCTTCAGATAATGATCCAATTCTTTTTGAAATCCACGACTGAATGTGCCTCCACCACGCTCTCAGGTAGCACAATCCAGATCCTAACCACTTGCTGCATAAAAAAAAGATTTTCCTCATGTTGCCATTGCTTTTTTTTGCCAATCACCTTAAACCGGTGTACTCTGCTTGCATGTACATTTGAGCTTAAATTTCAGACCAATGACTAGATACAACCAAATACAGGATACGGCACCAATTCATCTCCTGGTGCTGTCTGGGGGGCAATTAGTGTGCAGTGTGCTGGATGTGCACTCACCAGCATCTGAGCAGTGGTTCTGGATTGATTGTGTGATTTCTCCTTCTATTCCAGGTGGCAGGGTGGCATGATCAGAGAGAGTAGTTTCCTACCCTGTGGTGGGGAAGCAGGTGCTAATGGGTCAGAAGATAGCCAGGGAAATGCCGTCAGCAGCCATCAAGGTGGTGTGGCTATTTTCTCTTGGCTGCCTCCAATTAAGTCACATTGCAAAAAGGCATAATACCAACACAATCCCGATCACCAAGTGTGAAAGAATAACATCTTATACCAAGTGCTGGAACAGTAAAAACACTTTGATATTCACGAACACAAACAATAAAGTCCTTCACTGGAAATAGTTTTTCTCCCAAGACAAAGCACCTACATGGCAACTGTGGAAACAGTAGCACCAGATTCTTCTGGACACATCACCATTGAACCTTCTTCAGACGCCGACACCAACAAGGCCATGGAGTAGGTTTATTTGTAGTGCTATTCATTATATTAATGTTCATTTTCAGTTGGCATCCAATTCATTTTTTAGACTCTATTTCAGAGCACAACTGCCCCCCAACCTATGTTTGTAAAAATAGATTTCTGTTGGATTGTTCCACAATTTGGGAGGTAGGAGGAAATATGTCATTACCTCATGCTTAAAACAGCTCTTTTATATTCATTGAAGAATAAAGAATTTGTGCTTAGAGAAGAGTCATCAGAAAGCACAACATAAACAATCTTAACCCTAATTCATTCCACAGAAGACTATAACACAGAAGATACTGAGCAACATTCTAGGCAGATGAATCTATACTGGAACCAAAATTATTTCACTGGCATCAGACTTGGGGTGAAGAGCATAAAAATAATTTTTAAAATGGATATTTCAGCTTCATTCCTTGTGAAAACAGGCCGTGTGAATTAAATACTTCTCTAAGGTTTATGCTCAACAATTTAAGTGTTTTACTTATCTGCATTTAAATTAAAAGAAAGTCAATACTTGCCACTGGTTTAGAGAAGTGATCCTCAGCCAGGCCAAGATCCATCACTCTGTCTGTATGTGCATTGACCTCCCTATACAAAGAGTCTGTGTATAGTCCTAGATTAGGAAAAACTGTATTTGTTAATGGAAATATGAGCTACTGAAAGGAAAAGTGATCCAGAAAAATGCAAGTATGTCTAGGAATTTTGTGCAAGTACTGCTAGCCCCAGCTAGTTAGGAGATATTCTCCAGCCAGCTTTATACGAATTTCACTGCAGAAGATTAACTGCAGAAATGCCCGATTCAATTTAAATCCTTAGAGGTTTTAAAATATATCAGCAAAAAAGCTTAAAAAGAAAATTTCAAGTCATACCTTTTATTTTAAATTCATTTACTTCAATAGGCTCAACCGTCAAGTTAAAAACAAACGAAGGAAGCTGACTCCTGTATCAACAGTTTTCGTTTACCAGATATGCATTACGTAATTTCTCTGTTGTTCCTCCCATCTTTCTTGGAGTCACAAGACTGGTTGCTTCAGCCTTAGCTTTCTCTTTCACCAGTCACATGGTTCTTCCTCACATTGTACACACTGGTCAAATTGATGTAGAAAACGAAACACTTTGCTTATGCCGTGGAGCTTGTACAATCTAATGTTAATTTGACCATAATCCAACTATATATTTTAAGAGGAGATTTCAATTTTTATTTCTTCCAGTTTACACCTGCTCCCCTAACCACAGCCCCACAAAGAGAGACTCATACTGGGTTACCGCATTATAAATCCCAGTAGGTCTCTGGTGTTCCATCCTTGTAATCATTCTTTTTTGCCTTCACCTTTAACACCAGCCTTTGCATTCATCAGAACAAAAACAGAAGCAGAAATACTTGGAAAAACTCAGCAGGTCTGGCAGCATCAGCAGAGAAGAGCACAGTTGACGTTTCAAGTCCTCATGACCCTTCAACAGTTCATGCTGCCAGACCTGCTGAGTTTTTCCAGGTATTTCTGTTTCTGTTTTTGTTTTGGATTTCCAGCATCCGCAGTTTTTTGTTTTTATCTCTGCATTCGTCAGATCATTTTTCACCGTTTCCAGTAATATCATAATTCCACCAGCAAACAGTTTCCACTCTGTTCTCAGCCTTTTGCAGAGTCTATTCCCTCTATGACACCGGAGATACACACTTGCACCACCCCACCATCTACTGCCTTTGCCCTGGCACCTTCCCATAGAAGTGCAGTGAATGCAACACCACTTACCACACTACTGCTCAGGGCCAGCAGTTCATATTTTCTTCCAGTAATGAAGAATACGCACATTTGCAAACTTTTGAGCAGGGGACACTGGAGATTGATTAGGAGCAGGAACATTGGCTGATGCACTTTCTGCTTTCTAATCAGGTAATACTGGGGCCTTCAATGCTGGCCCAGAGATCAACTAATTAATTTTAGATTAGAGACTGAACCTGGGACTTTTGCCTTTATGGTTCATTACACACAGGACAATGCAGGGCACTGGCTTACTAAACCATCTATTTTAGTATTCCCTGACATGCCATTCCAAATGAACGCGGTGTAGTGGGCAACTAGTAAGATCTCAACTTGGATCCAAAAGTAAATTGTATGGTATTCAACCCATGAACCCCGCCCCATTTGATAGATTTATTACAGGTGTACAATATTATAATAGGCTTAGATAAGATAGACAAGAAAAATCTCTCCCCAGTAGCTGATTAGGGGGCAGAGCTTTAAGATTTTAGGAAAATGATGCAGAGGGAATGTGTGGAAGAACCTTTTTCTGCAGCAAGTGGTAATGACTGGAACTCGCACCCATGAGGGAGGTGGAAGCAGAAACAATCAATGATTTCAAAAGGAAATTGGATTGGCACTTAAAAGAAATGAAGCTCCAAGGCTATTGGGATCAAGTGGGGGAGTGGGGCTGACTCAGTGCTGTAAATGACTATGGCCCCCAACTCAATACAACGAACTTAGTTGGTAATTCAGCAAGCAAACTTGCATTATAATCTGTGACCATTTCAAATACAGTGACTGACTTACTGGAGTACAATTTCAAGAGCACACCACAAAAATTATGAAACTTAACCAGAAAACATCACCCAAAACTTCCGGTTTCTAGGCCAAAAACCGGATGTACGACCCAAGATGTATTTCGGGACCCTGCAGAGTTCCTGATGCACGACATCTCTGGGAATTGAACAGCAAGTTTAAACTTCTGATGGGCTTCCCTACTGATCTCAGGGCCCTAAAGGCAGAAACTTCAGACAGTTCCAATGTATTTACGTGGATAGTTACCCAGGAAAAATGGGACAGAAAAGTCCTAGTCTAACTCCTGAGAAGCTATACAAACAACCCCGGCCCCCCTCCCCCCCATCACTTTTACTGACCACCACACTCCAGCCCCTCCAAATACCTGACTACCCCCATGACCCCTCGGCCCAACTAATCCCCCTGAATTCTCAACCATCTCGTCCTGACCACGTTAGCCCTCCCCCTGACCACTCTAGCCCATCCCGCCAAACAATGCTACGTCCCTCCTGACCATCCAACTATCCTGCTGAGCCAACTCACCCCACCACTTAGCTCATCCACATAGCCACCCTGCCAACCTACCCATTCGCTAACATTCAAACTGGACCTTTAAACTCACCATATTGCAGCTAGTGCCGACAAAGCAGGCATGTCCTGGTCTCCCCCCACTCTATAGTGCTGCGACAGAGGTCTTGGTGTGATCCTGCTCTCCACATTTCTGGTAAAGCTGGGCTTGGATGACCCAGCAAGAAATGTGGAGCAGCATCAAGTTGGGGGAAAGTTTGAGTGAAGCTGCAAACAGACAATGATCAATTACTTGAATAGAAAGGTTAGTGGATTGTACTGTGGGTGAAAACTGCTGACTCACAAAGATGATGGTAGCAATAACTGGACTGTATTGTATTGAAAGGAATTCAAATCTGCAATCAGATGTGAAGGGAAAGCTGGATAATGGGCCCTGAACAACAATAATTTGTTTTTACATAGTGTCTTTAACATACTAAAACATCCCATAGTGCCTTTTTTCTTTATTCATTCATGGGATGTAGGCATCGCTGACAAGACCAGCATTCATTGCCTATCCCTAATTGTCCTCAAAATAATAAAACGGTGATATATTTTCATGTGTGGTGGCATTTCCAAGCACCTAAGTGGCAGAGGTTGCACATTTGAAAGGTGTTGTTGAAGAAGCCTTGGCACTGAGTCTTGTAGATAGTACACACTGCAGCTACAGAGTGTCAATGGTGACGGGAGTGAATATTTAAGGTGGTGGATGGGGTGACAATCCTGGATGGTGCCAAGCTTCTTGAGTGTTGTGGGAACTGCACTCATTCAGGCAAGTGGAGAGTTTTCCATCACATTCCTGACTTGCCTTGTAAATGTTGGACAGGCTTTGGGGAGTCAGGAGGCAAGTTACTCGCTGCAGAATTCCCAGCCTTTGACCTGCTCTTGCAGCCACAGTACTTATGTGGCTGGTGCAGTTAGGTTTCTGGTCAATGGTGACCACTGTCCCATCCAAGGTGATGATGATGGGGGACTCAGTGATAGCAGTGTTGTTTAATGTCAAGGGGAGGATGTTGGAGATGGTCATTACCTGGCACTTGCGTGACATCAATGTTAGTTGCCTCTTATTAGCCCAAATTTCAACATTGCCTAGGTCTTGCTGCATGCAGGCACACAGTGTCTCATTATGCAAAGTGCTGTGAATGGAATTGAAAACTGTACCTTCAGCAGCAAATAATCAAACATCTGGTCCTCTGATGGAAGAAGTGTCATTGATGGAGCAACTGTAGATGCTTGGACCTAAGACATGATCCTGAGGAACTTCAGCATCGATGCCCTGGAGCTGAGATGATTGGCATCCAACAGCCACAACCAACTTCCTTTATGCTAGATATACATGCAGCCAGTTAAGAGTTTTCTCTCCAGTTCCCATTGGCTCCAATGTTACTTGGGGCTGATCGTCCCAGATTTGCACTAGGTGCTTTGGCGGTCATGAAGAAAAGACATTTTACCCTCCGGCCACAAGGGCAGATTTTCACGCTGTTTCATCCCCTTCCCACCTCATTAATTATGCGGTCACAGGAAACACGCTGTCTCACTGGTGGGCAACCTCCAAATCGCCCGCCATGCCGTTACCTCACTCTGGATGCCATATCTAAACTGCAGCCACGCACACAGTTCTCAATGTTTGGAGCCCAGGACTGCTCGGTGAAGACATGGCCCTGAAAGCCAAGAAGGAGTCAGTGACCCATCACTACGATGTCTTTTGAAGGCCTGTCATGATGCCCTCCACCCCCCGATCTGGCCAAAGGAGTTCCCACAATCTCACCACTCCGGCTTGGGAGGTGGTGGCAGTGGTGGCCAGCACCAACAATGCACAGAAGAGGTTGGCCATCCTGTCCAGAAAGAGGTTGAATGATCTCCTCCATACCATCAAGGTAAGGCAATCATTGCATCACTCTAAACTGAAACAATCACAAGGTCATCACACATTCACTGGCATCTCTCTCACCGCCTGCTCAAGGGACATCTCCACTCACTTTCTCTCACACCCTCACATCACCATCTAGCCTCATCTCCTCTGGGGACTGACTCCTCAGCCCTCACCATCTTAAGGCCACTTGCGCAGATCAACATGTGTCTCCACACACACCCTGGGATAGATCCCTTCCCCAGTACAGCCCTTACCCTGCAGCCTCTTCCCTTGCCTGAGGCTACTTCTACCCCTTCTCCAAACAAGCCCCAGCCCTGCAGCCGTTGAAAAAACACCTCACCCTCAAGGCTGGTCTGGTGGAAAGAGACCTGAGCCGAGAGCTCCCCTAAAAGTGACGTGGTGCTGTCTGCGAAGCCTGGCACTAATGACTGAGTGCTGCCTGAAGCAAGATAGGTAAACAAACCTTGAAATCCCGAGTGAAATGCAGCTTGCCAAATGCAGATTGCTTATGTACAGTTGTGAAACATGTTGCCGTGCAATCACACCAATGTGCCCGGATGATCCAGCATGAGGGGATGATTCTGGCAAGCAGGCCTTATAATGAGATGCTAAAGTAATGAAATTAGGTTCCCGACACGCTGCAGCAGGAAACTTGGCCTCCCATTGATGGGTGGAGTGGACGATCTCAAATTGCCTTCACAACAGCATGAAAGCGATCTTTGGCCTTCTCTTCATATCGTCCCCCGCCCGCCATCAACGGGCCGGAAAATTCCGGCCTGGGGCTCCTGGGTGCCACACTTGTCAAATGCTGTCTCGATGCAAAGAACATTACTTGCACCTCATCTTTGAAATTCAACCCCTATATCCATGTTTGGACCTAGGCCACAGAGATTCACAACAGAGTGGCCCTGGCAGAATGTGAGCAGGTTACCAGTGAGTGAGTTCCACTTGATAGCACTGTCAACATCACCTTGAAAATCTTTGCTTACGATTGAAAGAACCCTGCTGGGGTGGCAACTGGCTGGAGTGGATTTTGTCCTCCTGTCTGCGGAATGGACATACCCAGGCAATTTTTCACATTGCTGGATAGATGCCAACATATTAGCTATACTGGAATGGTTTGGCCAGAGGCATGGCTAATTCTGGAGCACAAGCCAGGATGCTGTTGAGGCCCAAAACCTTTGTAGTATCTGGAGTGTTCAGCTATTTTTTGATATCATGTGAAGTGAATTAAATTGGCCAAATACTAGCTTCTGTGACTGTGAGGGTCTCAGGGGGCTGAGATGGATCATCCACTCAGCACGTCTGGCTGTAGATGGTTGCAAACCCTTCAGCCTGGTCTTTTGCTTTGGTGTTAGCAGTCCTATGAGAAATGTCAAAAAACATTCAAAAATATCCTGCAAAATCAGATCAGCATTGAAGTGGGGTAACTGATTAGGGTGAAAATGTATTAATAGCTTTAGAATAGACAAATGTGGTTATGAGGGCTCTTTCTACACATGATGGGAAATCTAGCCAACACACAGGCATGATGGGTATATAGCCAGGACTGTGGGAACCCAACTACCAATCACAAGTCATAAAACTTAATGCTCTTCACGGGATGGGTAAAAAAATGTTAGGGTGATAAGAGCAGAGATTGAGAAGCATTAGAACAGAGGCATTCCCAGCCTCCCAGTGAGATAATGGTGACATCTGCAGCCTGAATAATTCTGCTCATTGGGTACATAACCAGAGGTTGTACTAGGTATTATAGCGAAATGTGATAACTAAAAGATATAAGTATGTTAAGTAGTCTTTGTATCAGAGAGACGCCCTTTAGAATCAGGCTGTGTCCTCCCAACATATACTTGTAAATAAAAGTCTTTGGTTAGTCAAAGCTTACAGACTCGAAAGTGGTTTCTTTTTCCACAACGAGTATCTACCTATATTTGTACTTTAGCCTAGAGACTAGATCGCGCTGCAGATGTTTAAGAGCTCAACATAGCAGAAACACCTCAATGCAACCCACCTTCAATATTGGATCTGGGACCGGCATGGAAATCCAAAGCTCATACCAGAAGCACATAAAAGACTCATAATGTTTAATTAAGAATGCTAAGATTGCTGTAGAACACTGTTGTGAAATTTGGCTGCCCCAGCACCAAACATGCCACATGATGCACAGAATTTAATGTGGCCCTCAGAAGTGGGTTATAATTTTGGGTGGGGGGGTGGGTGTGCTGGTCCAGAGAATTGGGAGTTTGGGAGGGAATTGTGGGGTGGTGTGTGCAATGCCCATTACCTTCCCAACGCTGTGGAATTCTACCATCTGAGGAAGGTAGAGAACAGCCTTCCCTCACCATCACCTGCTTCCTACCACAAGAGGCCAATTGAGGCCCTTAAGTGGCCAATTAAAGGCCACTGAAGGACCTCTTCCCCCTATCGCTGGCATTTTACCAGCAGCCGAGGGCGCACCCCGAGTAGGGAGACCATCCAGCAAAAGCTGGTGGCTTCAAGAGAAGTAGGAAACCTCCTGATCGGGCACAGTGCAGCCCAGGAAGGGCTCCCCCCTCAACCCACAGCAAGAGCCACCTCTGTGGTAACAAGCACTCTGCCCTCACCAACCATACCTTCCTCTGCCCCTCCACCAGGGCCTGCCTGACTGGCCCCCCCAACCCCGACCTTACTTACCTTAATCCCAGGGCGGCCTCCATGCTGCTCCTCTCAGTTGGGTGCAGACCCACTAGTGGCCACTTCTTCCGGTGGCACTGTGGGACTAAAGAGCTGCCAGCACTCCAATTTAAAGGCAGCTCTTGGAGGCGTGAACTTATCCGTTAATGGGACAGGAGCCCCCGATGCTAGGCAGTTAATTGCCTGATTGCTGCAGAGTCAGCTTGGGGCTCTCCAAACAGCCAGGGAGGGTTGCCCCTGCTTTCTGGCTCAATAGCAATGTGAACACCACCCCAACAAAATTCAGACTGATAAACTTACTCAGCAATTCATGGCACTGCAGTGGAGCTGTTTAAAAGGGTCACCCCCAACACCCACCCCACCCCCACAGAGTTAGTTGCTGATTTGTCCATTCAGGCTGCTGGTTAATTTCTGGGTGTTTTTTTCTGCCATCTACTACCAAATTCTAACTATCAAATATTTGATGCGTCGAACTGCTTTTATCTACCTTCAAACCACCAAGAGGTAGAGAGGCAGCAATGTCATAGATACATCATCACCTACAAGCTCCTCTCCAAGTCACAAAATATCCTGATTTGGACATTTATCACTGTTGGGTTAAGATCCTGGGAATTCTCTACTTATTATTGTGAGTACCTTGCAAGGACTGCAGCCATTCAAGTTAGCAACCCAGCAGCTACTCTGGGGAACCAATGCGAGTTTGGCCAGTGTCACCATATCCAGAAAGAAAATGAGAAAAAAATCTTGCAACCAAGATGTCAGCCAGTTGACCAAATGACAGGTTTTTCTCAGATACTACTTTGAGCAACAGCTGTAAAACACATAGCAGGAGCCCAATGACAACTTCTGATTTTTTTTCTCTTTCACCCTGTAGGTCAGAGCTCAGGGGCTGGCAGAGGATCAAATATGAAGGCATCTCCTAATGTTTGGTCCTGCATTTTGAAAGTTTAATATAGCACTTACCACTCTGTTCCTCTGAGCTAATTCAGTAAGTGGGTAAATACGTCAAAGGCAACAATTTCCTCTATTTGGTGTTTGTAATAAAACATGTTTTTTATGAACGCTGTTATCTTATAGAACCCAGAGGAAATCCAAAGCGTTGTGGTAGTTAGATTGTACAATATTATATAGCTTCAAACTATAAAGGAGTTGGTTGATCTCAGCTAGGATAATGATGGGGCCATGGCAAACCAGGCCCTGTAGGGAATGACAGAGCAAAGGAATGTGGAATACCTTTTGCCTTGACTCCAGTTCTCAATGATTTTTTCCATAACCCTTGGGAAATAATAGACCAGGATCAGTGCATACAGCACTCGAGTTAATCTAATGAATCATACAAGGTGGAAAAATACAAAAAAAAAGGATACTAGACTGTTCCCAATGACACTACAGTCTAGACTGATGAAGTTCACTGTTCTGACCTTTTACTGACAGATCACCCTCTTCCTCGCCGCCTTTCTCCACCTTTTCACCTGGATCTTTATTGAAGGGATTGAGATGACCTTGTCGAAATCGTGCCAGTCTTTCATCGTATTCCATGTCAATTTGACCTGAATAGGTAGAATAATTTAAAAATACTACATATTCCATTGAAGTGAATTTTTTTCGATATTTCAATTTTTAAAAAATTCATTCATGGGATTGGAAGCCAATGTCCAGTGGTGTGCCACAGGGATCTGTGCTCAGTCCCCTATTATTTGTCATTTATATAAACGACATAGATGACTATGTCGGGGGTAGGAGTAGTAAGCTTGCGGATGACACAAAGATTGGCCAGATGGTTAACAGTGAAGTTGAGTGTCTTGGGCTACAGGAAAATATAGATGGGATTGTCAAGTGGGCAGGAAAGTGGCAGACGGAATTTAACCTGGAAAGTGTGAGGTGATACACTTTGGAAGGAGTAATTTGACAAGGAAGTATTCAATGAACGGCATGACACTAGGAAGTTCTGAGGAACAAAGGGACCTTGGCATGTGTGTCCGTAGATCTCTGAAGGCAGAGGGGCATGTCAGTGGGGTGGTGAAAAAGGCATATGGGATACTTGCCTTTATGAATCAAGGCATTGGTTACAAAAGTAGGGAGGTCATGTTGCAGTGGTAAAGAATCTTGGTGAGGCCACAGCTGGAGTACTGTGTGCAGGTCTGGTCGCCACATTATAGGAAGGATGTGATTGCACTGGAGGGGGTGCAGAGGAGATTCACCAGGATGTTGCCTGGGATGAAACATTTAACTTATGAAGAGAGGTTGGATAGGCTTGGACAAAAACAGAATTACCTGGAAAAACTCAGCAGGTCTGGCAGCATCGGCGTAGAAGAAAAGAGTTGACGTTTCGAGTCCTCATGACCCTTCAACAGAACTGGGTTGTTTTCGTTGGAGTAGAGAAGACTGAGGGGCGACCTGACCAAGATGTACAAGATTATGAGGGGCATGGACAGGGTGGATAGGGAGCAGCTGTTCCCCTTAGTTGAAGGGTCAGTCAGAAGGGGACATAAGTTCAAGGTGAGGGGCAGGTGGTTTAGGGGGATGTGAGAAAAAACTTTTTTACCCAGAGGGTGGTAACAGTCTGGAGTGCACTGCCTGGGAGGGTGGTAGAGGCAGGTTGCCTCACATCCTTTAAAAAATACCCGGATGAGCACTTGGCACGTCATAACATTCAAGGCTATGGGCCAAGTGCTGGTAAATGGGATTAGGTAGGTAGGTCAAATGTTTCTCACGTGTCGGGGCAAACTTGATGGGCCAAAGGGCATCTTCTGCACTGTGAGATTCTGTGATGTGGGCAGCGCTGGCTAGGCCAGCATTTATTGCCATCCCTAATTGCCCTTGAGAAGGTAGCAAGTGAAATATGAATCAATGTCAGCAGAAATGAGAAATAATAGAAGTTAAAACATTGTACTTGTGTACTTTGGTGTTATTCCAGAATTTATGCAAGGGGTGATCATGTGCATTTGGGCTGTCAGCAGAATTACCAAAGAGAGATTAAAATGCAGTTTGGTATAAACAAGAGCTTCTTAGCAAGAAAAGATTGGCAGTCTGAGCCACAACTGTAGACCTCATCGTCTTTGTGGTTGGATTGTCATGTTGATTTGCTCATTGATCATTAACTCTAGCTCAACAAAGAATAAGTAATAGAAATTGAGATTATTCTTCAGACTAAAAATAAAATTCCAATTTCTGAATAAAAGTCCAATTTTTTTTTTTTAAAAGTCTTATGCAGTAGATAATCCCCCAGCCAATACAGCTGTTCCCAAGCCTACAAATGTCTTTACCAACTGACCACTATTAAATCACTGATTGAGAAGAACATGATTTCTGCTGGCCCTAGAATCAGAAATTGAGTCATGGCTATGAATCTATGTCTCCTCATTCTATGCATGGTGTGCTGCAACATTCGTTCTACCTCCTAAGTATAAAATGCAAAGTCTGCTGCACAGTAGAAAATGTTATTTCAGCCTATTATAATCAAGAGCATAAGAATTACTGTTGTGCACATCTCCATTTGAAAATTTCAAAAGCAATTACACGGTCGGCTGAAAATAAAAATCTAATATTCAGATGTTTTATGCCAACTCTCACATGTAAACATTTGTTAAATACTCTAGGCTAACAAGTATCACCTTAATGAATAGGGAGAATACATTCTGATCTAGATTTCAACCTATCTACAGGCTACTTGCTTGCTGATGCAGACAAGATTGTTTATCATGGATTATTACGCATCAAACTGGTCGCAAAGTTTAATCAGTTGGTTTAAACATGTCGCTCAGTAATGAGAATATATGGGTTAACAATGAAGACTATAATTTTCTAATCTACTACATTCTCTGACCATATAACTTTATTTCTCATCAAAAGCAAAACAATGAGACCCTTATAAATTGAAGCATGCTGGAAGAACAGTTGATTTGATAAGAAAATTGTAATCATACTCACAGGACATTCTGAACAACCCAAATCATTGTTACAACTTTTGTGACGGAGGCTGGAGAGCAATCATTTACTCAGCTAGAGTAGCACCCTTGCAAAAATTAGCTTATAAACAAAACACTAGAACTATATAGTCCATGGTTAGAGGCTAGACCCAAATAAAAGAATGAGGGTTTTAAAACATGGAATGTTTTGCCAAAGAAAGATCAGGCAGAGACTACGGCATCTCTTAAGGGTAGAAGCAAAGAAAGATGATGGTCTATGAAGATATTGTAATAGGGCACTGGGAAGTAGTTTTGACTTACACCAGCAAACAATCTACACAGACTTAACAGGTTGAACTGTTGGGAACTTCTATAATCCTTCTACAATTATAGATTATAAAAGTTTTAGAAGTTATGTGAGCAACCAGTGATTAAAGAAAGATTGCATTGATATAGTACCTTTCATGAGCACAGGACATCCCAAAGCACTTTATAACCCATGAAGAATTTTTGAAGTGTTTTACTGTTGCAAAATAGGAAATGAGGCAACCAATTTGTGCACAAACTCCCACAAACAGCAACTGAAAATAATCAGATAATCTGTTGTGTGATGTTAATTGTAGGATGAATACTGGTCAGGGATAGCCCCTCTTGCCCTTCCTCAGAAGAGCACCATCCATCTTCTACATCCATCTGAACAGGCAAATGGGGTCTCAGCTTAGCATCTCATCCAAAAGGCAGCACTCTCTCCATTCTGCACTGCAGCATCAGCCTTGATTTTGAGCTTAAGTCCTGCAGTAGGGTTCTAGACTCCAAGTTAGAAGGTTGTGGGCTCAGTGCTACCAGCAGAACCATAGATGTTACTAAATAGTATTTGGATGAAGTCACAGAGGTTACTACACTGTACAATATATTTACCTCAGTAACTAGTATGGGCCACATAGGTAAATGAACACTGTCCATTAATGTGACTAACAGTTGTTCCATGGTAGTCCATCACATGCAAACCATCAACCCCATCCTCATACACTAAGACAAAAGGTTTAGGCTGAAAAAACACTGAAGTCAAACACACAGATACAAACATGGGATTTTTAAAAGAATTGAAATGGAGAGGATTTGTAGTAAAAAATGCAATTTATTGGTATATTTAAAAGACTATATTTAGCACATTAATAAGCTTGGCTGGAGTGCAACCTCAATGGAGTGAGGGAGTTTGGTGAGCTGAGGGCAACTTAAATATCTTTCTAAAAATCTAATGTTGTTTGCATTTAACTGTTTAAATTCTAAGTCTCATCCAGGCCCCTAAGCTGGGAGATAGAAGTTACTAAAAACAAAAACAGAATTACTTGGAAAAACTCAGCAGGTCTGGCAGCATCGGCGGAGAAGAATAAAGTTGACGTTTCAAGTCCTCATGACCCTTCAACAGAACTGAGTACAATTAGGAGAGGGGTGAAATATAAGCTGGTTTAAGGTTGGGGGGGGGGGTCGTTGTAGGGACAAGCAAACAGTGATAGGAGCAGATAATCAAAAGATGTCACAGACAAAAGAACAAAGAGATGTTGAAGGTGGTGATATTATCTAAGAGAATGTGCTAATTAAGAACGGATGGCAGGTCACACAAGGTACAGCTTTAGTGGGGATGGGGTGAAATAAGACTAACAGGGCATAAAAGGTATAGATTTTAAAATAATGGAAATAGGTGGGAAAAGAAAAATCTATATAAATTATTGGAAAAGACAAAATGGAGGGGAAGAAACAGAAAGGGGGCAGGGATGGAGGAGGGAGTTCAAGATTTAAAGTTGTTGAATTCAATATTCAGTCCGGAAGGCTGTAAAGTGCCTAGTTGGACAATGAGGTGCTGTTTCTCCAGTTTGCATTGAGCTTCACTGGAACAATGCAGCAAGCCAAGGACAGACATGTGGGCAAGAGAGCAGGGTGGAATGTTAAAATGGCAAGCGACAGGGAGGTTTGGGTCATTCTTGTGGACAGACCGCAGGTGTTCTGCAAAGCGGTCGCCCAGTTTGCGTTTGGTCTCTCCAATGTAGAGGAGACCGCATTGGGAACAATGAATGCAGTAGACTAAGTTGGGGGAAATGCAAGTGAAATGCTGCTTTACTTGAAAGGAGTATTTGGGCCCTTGGACGGTGAGGAGAGAGGAAGTGAAGGGGCAAGTGTTGCATCTTTTGCGTATGCATGGGGAGGTGCCATAGGTGGGGGTTGAGGAGTAGGGGGTGATGGAGGAGTGGACCAGGGTGTCCCGGAGGGAATGATCCCTAAGGAATGCCGCCAGCGGGGTGAAGGGAAGATTTGTTTGGTGGTGGCATCATGCTGGAGTTGGCGGAAATGGCGGAGGATGATCCTTTAAATGCGGAGGCTGGTGGGGTAATAAGTGAGGACAAGGGGGACCCTATCATGTTTCTGGGAGGGAGGAGAAGGCGTGAGGGCAGATGCGCGGGAGATGGGCCGGGCACGGTTGAGGGCCCTGTCAACCAGCGTGGGTGGAAACCTCGGTTAAGGAAGGAGGAGGACATGTCAAAGGAACTGTTTTTGAAGGTAGCATCATCAGAACAGATGCAATGGAGGCGAAGGAACTGAGAGAATGGGATGGAGTCCTTATAGGAAGCGGGGTGTGAGGAGCTGTAGTCGAGGTAGCTATGGGAGTCGGTAGGCTTGTAATGAATATTGGTGGACAGTCTATCACCAGAATTTGAATCAGAGAGGTCAAGGAAGGGAAGGGAAGTGTCAGAGCTGGACCACGTGAAAATGATGGAGGGGTGGAGATTGGAAGCAAAATTAACAAATTTTTCCAGGTCCCGACGAGAGCATGAAGCAGCACCGAAGTAATCATCGATGTACCGGCGAAAGAGTTGTGGAAGGGGGCCGGAGTAGGACTGGAACAAGGGATGTTCCACATACCCCATAAAGAGACAGGCATAGCTGGGGCCCATGCGGGTACCCATAGCCACATCTTTTATTTGGAGGAAGTGAGAGGAGTTAAAGGAGAAATTGTTCAGTGTGAGAACAGACGGAGGAGAGTAGTGGTGGATGGGGATTGTTCGGGCCTCTGTTTGAGGAAGAAGCTAAGGGCCCTCAGACCAGCCTGGTGGGGAATGGAGGTGTAGAGGGATTGGACATGCATGGTGAAGAGGCGGCGGTTGGGGCCAGGGAACTGGAAATTGTTGATGTAACATTAGTAGAGCAAGAACCAATTCCTACAGGGTGAAAAAGTTAGTAGAAGTAAAGGAGTGCCTTCCTCCCCACTGAAACTTCCTCAGTCTCACTCCATTGAGATCGATTCCGGCGTTGGTCACACTGAGAATGTTTGGATTTATATGTTCTGAACAAAGGGACTAGCTGAGCCCTATTTGATGTTTTAATCTCAGATAGAAGTTATTTACTGGCAGCAGCTGAAATAGTTAATTGATAAAACTAGCTTGAACTGGTCTTTACTGTACCTGGGCTCAGCTAGTCCCTTTGTTCAGAACATATAAATCCAAACATTCTCAGTGTGACCAACGCCGGAATCGATCTCAATGGAGTGACAAGTTTGGTGACCTGACGAAGTTTCAGTGGGGAGGAAGGCACTCCTTTACTTCTACTAACTTTTTCACCCTGTAGGAATTGGTTCTTGCTCTACTAAAGGGGAAGAAGCAAGCTGTTTGGTGAGTTTACAGTAAGTGGTCAAGATCTATTCTATTCCTAAGGTTTAAAATTGTACAGGAATTTGTGATACGATTAATATATAAAAGAAAATAAATAAGTGAATAAAACAATTAAGTAATTAATTAAAGCACAGAAGGATGGCAGGACAGGTTATGTCTCATGGCTGCAGCACATGGGAGCTCCTGGATACCAGTGTGATCCAGGGCAAGCATGTCTGCAGTAAGTGTCTGCAGCTTCAGGAGTTTCAGCTCAAGTCATTGAGCTGCAGACACTACGACGCATCAGGGAGGGGGAAGTTACCTGGATGTTTTGTACCAGGAGGTGGTCACACCCCTGAGGATACGGTCTTCTGATTTGGAAGGCGGTTGGGGACAGGAGGGTGTGACTGCAGCGGAGGAAGGTCAGGGGATGCAGAGGGCAGGAGTGTCAGCCTCTGCAATTGTGCAACAGGTCTGAGGCTTTTTCAGCTTGTTTGGATGAGAGTGGGGGCTGCAAGGTGGATGAGCTGACTGACCATGGCACGGTGGTACAGGAATCCATTCAAGTGGGAGGAGCACAAAGGAATGTAGCGGTAGTAGGGGGATTAACACTGTTCTCTGTAGCAAAGAGTGAGAGTCCAGATGGCTATGTTGCCTACCTGGTGCCAGTGTTTGGAATGTTTGCACCAACATAGATGGACAAGGGAGGTGGTTCTGCATAGGCAGTAAGAGGAGCTAGGCATCAAATTAAGCTGAGCCTCAAAGGTAATAATTTCTGGATTATTACCTGAACCATGTGCAAATTGGTATAGGACAAATAAATGCGTGGATCAAAGACTGGTGTGAGAGAGGTGAGTTTCGGGCACTGGCACCAGTATTGAGGAAAGTGGGATCAATACCGTTGGGACATTCTACACCTGAACCACGCTGGGGCTGGTGTTCTAGAGGGCTGCATAACTAGGGAAGTAGAGAAGGTTTTAAACTAAATAGTGGGGGCAAGGGATTAAATCTGGGAAGATGTGGTAAATCAAAGAGTAGAGACAAGGCAAGAAAGGTAATAATAAGGGAAATGATAAACAGACCATGACAGGAAGGGACAGAAAGCGCAAATCCAAGAGTAAATCCACAGATGAGGCTAGATGCTAGAATAATAGTAAAAAGGACAAAACTAAGGGCTCTGTATCCAGATGTACATAGCATTCAAAGCAAAACATATGAACTGATAGCACAATAGAAATAAAGTATAATCTGATTGACATGGCTACAGGATTGGGACCTGAATATTGGAAGGACAGGAAATTAGGAAAAGGTGGAGGGTTGGCTCTGTTAATTAATTATGGTATTAGCATATTAGAGAGGGATGACCTAAGTTTAGGAAACCAGGGTGTAGAAACAGCTTGGGTTGAGGTGAGAGATGATAAAGGCAAGAAGTCACTTGTGGAAGTGATGTACAGGCCCCCTAATTGTTACCATATGGTAAGACACGGTATAAAGGAAGAGATAATAGGAGCTTATCAGAAAGGTACAGCAATAATCATGGGGGATTTTAATCTACAGATAGACTGGAAAAGTCAAATGGGCAAATGTGGTATAGATGAAGTCATAGCATGTTTTTGGGATAGTTCTTAGAACAGCACACTCTGGGGCCAACCAGAGAGCAGGCTATATTAGACCTGGTATTCTGCAACGAGATAGGATTAATTGGTAACCTCATAGTGAAGACGCCCTAGGTAGTAGCGATCTTAAAATGATTGAATTTTACATGCAGTTTGAGGGAGAGAAGAATGCGTCGATGACTAGTATTTTAAACTTAAATAAGGGCAATAATGAGGGCATGAAAGTAGAGCTAGCTAAAGTGAACTGGCAAACGAGGTTAAGAGATAGGTCAATAGAATTGCAGTGGCAGGCATTTAAGGGACATTTCAGAATACACAGAATAGATAAATTCCAATGAGAAAGAAAAATTCCAAGGGGAGAATCCACCATCTGTGGTTAACTAAAAAAAAAGTTAAAGATAGTATCAAACTTAAAGAAAAAGCATATAATTGCACAAAGATGGATGGCAGGTCAGAAGATTGGACAGAATATAAAGAACAGCAAAGAATGACAAAGATTAATGAGGAGGGAAAAATTAGAGTACAAGGGAAAGCTAGCTAGAAATACAAAGACAGATAGTAAGAGTTTCTATAGTTAGTTAAATAAGAAGAGTTAACTAAGTGGGTGATGCTCCTATAGAAAGTGTGCCTGGGGAATTGGTAATGGAAAGCAGGGAGATGGCAGATAAATTGACCAGGTGTGCTGCATCGGTCTTCAGTATAGAAGATATAAGTAACAACCTAGAAATAGCTGTAAATTAGGAAATGGAAGAGAGGGAGGAACTCAGAAAAAATTACAATCAGGCAAGTGGCATTGAGCAAATTGTTGAAGCTGAGGCTGACAAGTCCCTGACTCTGGATGGACTTCATTGTAGGGTCTTGAAAGAAGTGGCCAGTGAGATAGCTGATGCATTGGTTTTAATTTTCCAAAGTTCTCTAGATTCAGGGAAAGCTCCATTTGATTGGAAAATAACAAATGTAACTCCATTATTCAAAAAGGGAGGGAGACAGGAAGCAGGAAACTACAGGCCAGTTAGCTTAACATTTGTCATAGGGAAAATATTAGAAGCTATTAAAACTTTTATAGCAGGGCAGTTAGAAAAATTCAAGGCAATCAGGCAGAATCAAAATGGTTTTGTGAAAGGGAAATCATGTTTAACCAATTTATTGCAGTTCTCTGAAGGAGTCACACGTGCTGTGAATAACTGTTGATGTACTGTACTTAGATTTCCAGAAGGCATTTGACAAGGTGCCATATCAAAGGTTATTGTAAAAAAGCTCATGTGTAGGGGGTAACATATTGGTATGGATAGAAGATTAGCTAACTAACAGGAATCAGAGTTTGCATAAATAGGTTTTTTCCTGGTTGGTAGGATATGATGAGTGGTGTGCCACAGGGATCAGCGCTGGGGCCTCAACTTTTCACAATTTATATAAATGACTTGAATGAAGGGACCAAACGGTATGGTTGTGAAATTTGCTGATCACACCAAGATAGGTAAGAAAGTAAATTGTGAAGAGGACATAAGGGGGTTACAAAGGGATGTGGAAAGGTTAAGCGAGTGGACAAGGATTTGGCAATGGAATATAATGTAGGCAAAATGGTCCATTTTGGCAGGATGAGTAAATAAGAAACTTATCTGAATGGTGAGAGATTGCAGAACTGAGGTTCAGAGGGATCCAGATGTCCTACTACATGAATCACAAAGGGTTAAGTATGAAGGTATAACAAGTAATTAGGAAAGCTAATAGAATGTTATTGTTTATTGAGGGAAATTGATTACAAAGGTAGGGAGGTTATGCTTCAATTGTACAGGGGACTGGTGAGCCCACACATGGAGTACTATGCACACTGTATTAGCCTCCTTATTTAAAGGAAAGACGTGTAAGAAGCAGTTCAGAGGTTTATTAGGCTAATACCCTGAATGGGCAGGTTGTCTTAAGAGGAAAGGTTGGACAGGTTAGGCTTGCATCCATTGAAGTTTAAAAGAGTCAGAGGCGACTTGATTGAAACTTTAAGATCCTGAGGGGTGTTGACAGGGTGAATATGGATAAGATATTTCCTCCTGTGAGGGAATCTAGAACTAGGGGTCATTGTTTAAAAATAAGGGGTTTAAGACAGATGAGCAGAATTTTTTCTGAGCGTCATGAGTCTTTGGAACTCTTTCTCAAAAGGTGGTGGAAACAGAGTCTTTGAATATTTTGAAGGCAGAGCTAGACAGATTCTTGATTAACAAGGGCCATGAGAGGTTATCGGGAGTAGGCAGGGATGTGGGGTTGAGGTTACAGTCAGACCAGCCACGTTCTTATTGAATGGTGGAGCAGGCTTGAAGGGCCGAGTGGCCTACTCCTGCTCCTAATTCATACGTTCGAATGTAAAATGCCAACTTCACACAACAACAAGAAAACAATGGGCCTAAAAGTTCCTTCTAAAAACCACAAGTGCTTCAAGATTTGAAAACATTTCATCCATGCATGGGTAGAATAAACTACTGCTCGAAATTCTGTGTATGCTTCAATACAAAATTTAGTATATGTTTAAATTTCTGCTAGCTGCAGCAGCCCCACCCAATCTCCAACACACACACACAGACTCCTGACATTGAAACATAATTCTTACATATTTAATGCTACATTTAAAAATACTCAGGCATTACTGCAAGTACAGTGCACTGGAGACCACTGCTGTTCCAGGAAATAGTAGCACACAGCTCAAGATTTTCACAAGCTTATAATGTCAACCATAGATTTGTGGGGAGACAGCTAGAGGGGAGGACAAGACAGGGTCAGGGCAGGAGAGAGAACTGGAAGATATCTCAACATTGCAACCTGATTTTCAGGCCCAATAAGAAAGCCATTTTTCTAATTGTTTAATTGCATTAAAAAAATTTTCTTCATACTTAACATTAACGAGGCTACGTCTTTTCTGTTTCTTTCAATGCATTCTTTCAAGTGGAAATCGAAAGGTTTGATGTTGAAATGAGTTGAAAGCTTTTAACTTTATTACTCAAAGAAATACAGAGTTCAGCATGTCATTGATCCCAAGATTGCATATGCTGATTTATATGCATTTCAAGTTCGGGCATATTCTAGTGGGATTGGGAGGATATTTGGGTATAAATCAACATTGGCAAAAATGGATGAAGTTTCTGGCATATCCTCTGGGTTGTGTCCAAGAAACTCCAGAACCTATCATTGCCTCAATGAAACGATGGGTACAAGGGCTGGGTGGCAGAGGAAAGGGAAAGAAATAAAAACAGTCCTCTAAAGAGTGTGTACTTGAAGCAGGCAAAAGTACTTTTCAATGTAGGCAAAAAATGTTAATTCTGGGACATTCAAGACATAAATCTGGCCATGCAAGTCAACAAGATTTTAATAATGTAAACCCAGTTCAGAGAGCTTTTTATAACTTCCTGTCTCTGCATTGTATTGTGCAAAGTGTTCCCCTGATAAGTGTACAAGATGTAAGCAAGGAACAAAGGTGTAAAGCTGGTGCTGAGTAGGTCAGATTCAGCAACAGCATGTTTGCCTTTATTGCGCTCATCTGAAAATATTGGCACGCAAATAGTTATCGTTCTCCAAAAAGAACTGAGTCATAGGTCATGACATTTAACTTTCTTATATTATGCATTTATGGAGTTTCCATGAAGACAATTAACAGATACATATGAAAGGTGTATACATAACCAGTATGGGAACTGAAAGTTACCGTGCTTTGAGACAGTACTTGATTAATGTGTAACTCTTAACTCATGAGACCTTGCATTTCTTGAAAGGCTGAACAGATCTGGGTTTTGTCTTAGGAAAAAAAATGACTTAAAGGTGATCTGATAGATATCTTTAAAATTATGAATGGGTTAGATAGAATTGATGTGGAATGATTCAGCTCCTGAATTGGATAAAAGCAAGACATGTGATATTATAATAAAAGGAAAGCACTAGAGAAGTTAATTAAGCTAAAGGAAGACAATATGTCAGAACTTGACTGGATTATCCATGGAGCCCGCTGGAAGTGGGAGGAAATTCTGGACGTAGGGCTAGTGGTGTCCAAATAATTCAGATGATATGAGAAGAGTAAATAATTCTGAAGAGCAAAGGCTAATTGATAAGATGGGGGAATGGGCATTTAAAGTGGCAGATTGATTCAAAAGTAAAAATTATACACTGAATGGTGAAAATCTGGGTAATACAGAAGACAGCTGAAGGGTATGGACGTTCAGATTCATAAGACATTAGAAGCAGCAACTCAAGTGATAAGACCATCAAGAAGGTCCAATAATTTACATAGATTTTTCTTTTCCCACCTACTTCCATTATTTTTAAGTGTATTTCCATCCATTGTTTTATCTCTATCTTTTAGCCTTTTTTGATTCCTTCACCCCACCCAGGCTATCTGTACCTTGCTTGTCCTGCTTTCTACCCTTAACTAGCAAATTCCTTCGATAATATCACCACCTTCAACAACTCTTTGTCCTTTTGTCTGTGACATCTTTTGGTTATCTCCACTGGCCCTTTATTCAGCTCTACTTGTCCCATCCCCCCTTAAACCAGTTTATATTTCACCTCTCTTCTATTTTTACTTAGATCTGTTGAAGGGTCATTCGGACTCGAAACGTTAACTGTGTTCCTCTCCGCAGATGCTGCCAGACCTGCTGAGTTTTTCCAGGTTTTTTTTTTGTTTTGGATTTCCAGCATCCACAGTTTTTTGCTTTTATAAAATAAATAAAGTGCTATTTGACAAGTGGTATAGAATATAAAATCAGAGATTTAATGACATATTTCCAAAGAACACAGTTGGAGATGTGTGTATAATTTTTGACTCCACACTAAAGGAAGAATATTGAAAAGAGAGAGATGACAGTGCAGATTCACTTGGATACTGCTTGGTTTGAGGAAATACCTACAAGGAGCAAAACTTGAAAAAATTCGGCTTCTTTTTGTTAACAGCAGATTATGGTGTGATTTGTTGTATTTGATTAAAATTCTGAAGTGATGGGACATGGTAGCTGGAAAATTATCATTTCCAGTGGTTGAAGGGTTTTTAATGTGGGGATGTAGATAGGAGATTAACTAGAAACAACTTAGGAGAGAAAGCTGTAGAACCTTTTTTTCCACCACATAAATTTGAGGGGCCATGGAATAGGGTAGGGTTTGTATCCACAACCTTCAGACTCAAAATGAGTGTGCTAGCACTACAAACATGTCAACTCTTATGAATTCATCACAAAATGTTATTTCTGGGAAAAATTAAGCCTCATTTACGATCTCACATCTCATGATTTTTCACAGGCAATCTTGTAACTGCACCATTTGTAGGCTGCTCTATCCTATTGTTCCCCTGGATGAATCATGCCATGGATCATATAAAACTAACAGGTACCAATGGAGGGTCTCCACTATGCCAAAAGAGCCTGAAGCAGCTAAAACTGAAAAACCAACAGAGAACTGGAGCAAACAGCATTAGCTTCACCACACGCCAAGAGACGCCCACTGTAACAGGCAGCAGCCACCCTTGTGCTCCCACTCCCAGCAGCAACTCAACTATTCCAGTAAAACACATGTACTATCCAGTTCAGGTAGTCATGGAGACACTTCTCCCAAAGTGCACTGAGGTGATTTGTTTTCAGTTTGGGAATTTGGCTAACATTCAAATGATTGCAGGATCCATATCTACATTGCTGAATATAATTATTTTATTTAGTGAGCAGAACACTTTACAAGGAGCAGGGGAAAAATTATAGAGAAGCCCAATGTAAGGAAGTTTCCTGGTATATAACTGTCAATCAAAATAGATCATCATAAGCCTACATTATTCACCAAATCCAAAAACCAGTGATACTAGGTTGATATCTGCTGAGATTGAATGCACAGCTGATAGCAGGTAGGATACTTTTAGAAGTATTTTTAGTAAAACATTTTTAGATGCGGTAATATAGAGTTCTGACCTATTAGAAATTAAATAAGCCGCTAATGAGGTATACAAACCAACCATCAGTCTATATTTATGCTTGAAAAAGAAAGAAATTCATGACATTTATACCAAGTCTCTTGATCTTTGAAATGGTGGCATTGGCAAGTCTGCCACTGGGCTGAGGCTAACACCAAAAGTGCAACTGTTGCTATAGCATGTAAACTTAAATGTTGAATATATTGTTATATCATATATTACATAAAAATTACACAAGAACAGCCTAGCCCAACCAGAAGGCAAATGGAATGCTGGCATTTATTGTAAGAAGAATGGAATGTAAAAGTAGGGAAGTTTTACTGCAGCTGCTGAGACCACATCTGGAATACTGTGTACAGTTTTGGTTTCCTTATTTGAAAAAAAGATATAATTGAGTTAGCAGTTCAAAGAAAGCTCATGTGACTCATTCCTAGGATGAGGGGCTTATACCCACTGGAGTTTAGAAGAATGAGAGGTGATCTTACTGAAACATATAAGATCCTGAGGGGATCTACTAGGAGGATGTTTCCACTTTGTGGGAAAGACTAGAACAAAGGGACACAGTTTAAGAAAAAGAGACCGTTTAAGACTGAGGTAAGGGGAATTTTTTTTCTCTGAGGATAGTTAGTATGAGCAATTCTTGTCCCCAGAGAGCAGTGGAAGCTGGGTCATTGAATTTATTCAAGACAGAGATGGACAGATTTTTGATAGGCCAGTGAATCAAGGGTTTTAGGGGAGTAGACGGCAAAGTGGAGTTGAGACCATAACCAAATCAACCATGATCTTATTGAATGGCGAAGCAGGCTTGAAGAGCTGAATGGCATAAGTTCTATGTCCCTATAACCTCAACCCATGTGCCTGTCCTGCTCTCTTATCTCATTCTTGCCTTTTCCTTCAACCCTCTATCCAACTGAAACTTAAATATTGACATGGTGCCTGCATACTAGACTCTCAATCTTCAGTGTAAAAGAAAAGCGGTAAGTTTCCAATTTTGGCACAATCAAGGAATGGGGTACAAATTGTACTTAAAATTGCACTTAAGTTAAAGTTCAAGAATCTGCTAAAATGTAATAGCATAATCACAGACAAAATCTTTCATATATCAGCAGAGTTGGTCAACGTAATAGAAAATGTATTTTTCCCCTTTGCATTGATATTAATTGATGTACTTAAAACGTGCAGTTTTATTAACAGATGAAAATGGGCTTACGACAAAAAAAAGCATTCTTATAATCGAAGCATCTTGTCCTCTACCGGAGTTAACCTGCTGTTAAATCATTAATGATGGCTTTAAAAATTGCACGGAACAATTTACTTATTTCACTGTGTACACTAGTCAGTTTCTTAATTTTAAATAATAAAGTATTTCATTTACTATGAAAATGTGTGCAAAGAAACCAAACTCAGTTTACAGGCATTCCTCAAACACCAACAAATGAGCAGTTTTGAGAGGTTGATTCTGGCAAAATTATTTTTAAACCAGCTTTAAAAGTAACAGAAACTCAGCTTACACTTGATGTAACATATTTAAATTTCCCTAATCTTTTGCGTTAGTTTGATCATTTAACACATTGTGCTGATAAATACTAACGCAAACTCAAGTCTAAAATGTCTTCTGTTCTCTGTCCCAAGTCTCTTGCAGTTACTCTCAAACTTAGTCTGCTGCAATCCCCTCATCTGTTACACAAACATTAAGGTTTTGTCTTAAAACAATGAAATCCCTATAACTACACAAAAACAATGTAAACTGAATTTTCCACACGTGTCTTCCCTGCAGGGAAGAGGAAACATGCTGAATAAAAATAGTCAATTACTGTTAAAGTCACTTGTTATAAACTTTCAGTTTTAAAGTACTAAATTTCCAACTTGCCTCACTAAAATGAATGGATTCACATGCTTCGCTAAAAAAAAACAAGATTTAAATTTATCGGTAGGAATTGGCGACTGCAGGAGTAGAAGCAGCTAAATGTACAATTACTATCGCAATGGGATAGCAACTAGTACACAATGAAATGTCCACTCACGCTGCGCTATAACCACAGAATGAAGATTTTTTAAAGTACAGCAGAATATCCCATTTCTGAACCTCCCACTTGGATTTTAGTGCAACAAAGTAACAGTGGACCGAGTGAATGAATTAAGGATTACACAATCACTGCAGCTGCGGATTAGTGAGAACTAGCACAGTACACTGGATAGTAGCCAAGGGGAGCTGGGCCCAGGGCCGGAGTTGGGGAGAGACAGGGAAAGGTATCATTGTATCCCCTGGCTGGGAGGGAATAATTTGTATCGCCTTCATTTCATCCGAGGATCTAACAATTGCTGCATGGATACATCACTATAACAAAAAGCGCTCGAACACGGTACCTCATCGTTACGGTGTGAACGGGAGAGAAACCGGACAGAAGGGGGTAAATCAGACAGCCTGAAGCACCGGATCTACACACAACGACATGTTGCCCCACTGCATCTCCCCACATCAGCTACACCCAGCCCGCAACAGCGCCAGACCCACCCAACAAGGCTCCACCAATCAGGGTCCGCACCCTCAACAACCCGCCAATCAGAGTCCGCACCCTCAACAACCCACCAATCAGAGTTCGCACCCTCAACAACCCACCAATCAGAGTTCGCACCCTCAACAACCCACGAATCAGGGTCAGTACCCTCAACAACTCGCCAATCAGGATCCACATCTTCCGAAACCACGAATAACCATTCGCACCCTCTGCAGCTCGCCAATCACCATCCGATTCCTCTACAGTCCACCAATCACCACCTGCACTTTCTGCAACCCGCCAATCAACAAGCTCAGGCCGCAGGGCACCCCGGGATACTGGCTGACCCATACAACCCAGACAAGAGCTGGGCTCAATGTTTTAAGGATACACCAGTAACACCGTAAGTAAAATGTTTGGGTCTAGGGTTCTCATTGTTTGCTAAGCTCTCCTGTACCCGAGGGAGTCCAGCAACGGAGGGAAATCCCACTGCCCTTCGAACTATCCGCACACCTGGAATGTAATATAATTCCCTGCCGTATGGTACACAGGATTTGTTATAAAAGCCAAAAAAATACTGGAAATACTCAGCAGGTCAGGCAGTATCTGTGGAGAAAAATAGAGTGAACATTTCAAATGAAGATGTCCTTTTATCAGAACTGTTACCTCCTCGGTGCAATGATGTGCTGCTGCCTGGAATTAGTGCCGCTACTCGGTAGGAACCGATTGCAAAAAAGTGCAAGGCCACTATAATTTTTAGATCCACTGGAAGGCATGATTCCAGTGAACCGTCAGCGACCATGTGTCTGAACAAGCACAGCCATCTGCAACATTGATGCCTGACAGGGACGTCGAGCTGGTTTCTCCTTTGGCAGGAAACCTTCTGCTCAGGCTATTCCCTTCTTGCTCCTCTTTTCTGACTGCTGCACCCGTAGTGTCCATGAATCTGCCTTTGCTCCTGCAGATGTTGCTCCCCATCACTAAGCGATCCTATCTCTGAGTAACTTAATCACATTTCCTGTTACATACAAACTTATGAATTAGGAACAGGAATAGACCAGTTGGTCCTTCGAGTCTGCTCAGCCATCCAAAAGATCATGGCTGATCTGTTTAGTTAGGTCCTTCCTTCCTTTCAATTGGAATATGCAGTCTTCCTGAACCCCCATCAGCTTGTGAGGCCTGTAAGCAAAAGGACACATCTACTGTCCCAAAACTGCTCCAAACTTCCCTTGTTAAGAGTGAAGCAATATGACAGATAATTTTCCTGACACTATGGGTGGAATTTTCTCTTTTGCTGACTAAGTGTGGTGGCAGGCTGGTTAGTCGGCGAGTTTCATGCTGATTGGTGAAGTGGGTTCTCACAGCCAATCTGTTTGAAAGCTAATTAATTATGCATCAGCGAGCTGCTCACCGAATCACTTGGTGGGGTGGGGTGGGTGATTTGTCCACCTGCTGTAACCCCAAGGGGTTGTTGTTCCTGGCGCCATATTTAACCAGCACCCAAACACACATTCACTCTCTGCAGGCCAGCTGTGTGCTGTGGCCGAACAATATGTCCTCTAGAAGAAGCAAGCCCTATGTGCTTCCACTACTCCCTGGTGACTCCTTTCCAGACTGTCTGCGACACCGAGATGTCTTATTCCTGAGGGATGGAAGCAGGAGGGCAACCAGCCTGACCTCGCTGGTCTGGGAGGAGGTCACCAGGGACATCTGTGCCTGTGGCACACAGAAAAGAAAGACCCTGCAGTGCAAGAAGAAGATGAATGATCTTATCTGCTTTGCCAGGGTAAGTCCACCTTGTACTCAGTCTAGACTCACATTTTCGTAATGGCATCAGGGGCCCTAAGGGCTACAGTCCACAGGGATCTCACACTATTAGCAGAAGGGGTATCTGCACTGAATGTCTTACACACACTTTGACATCACCGCCATTTCATGTAGGGGAGGTGGTGGCATAGTCACCATCTAGTATTTCAGAGACCCTGGGTAATGCTCTGGGGACTGGGGTTCGAATCCCACCACAGCAGGTGGTAAAATTTGAATTCAGTAAGAAAGTCTGGAATTCAAAGCTAATTGCTGATTGTCATAAAAACCCATTTGGTTCAGTAATGTCCCTTTAGGGAAGAAAATCTGCTGTCCTTACCTGGTCTGGCCTACATGTGACTCCAGACCCACAGCAATGTGGTTGACTCTTAAATGCCCTCTAAACAAGGGCAATTAGGGATGGGCAATGAATGCTGGCCTAGCAGGTGACATCCATGTCCCATGAATGAATAAAAAAAAATCTGTCCTTACTGGAGACGGCACAGTACACACAGTAGCCATGCATGCTTCCCAACTTCTCTTCCATCCGTTCTCATCACCTTCCATTTCATCTGTCTTCATACTGCCAAGGCTAGCCCACAACCACAACAAGAGGGAGGAATCCCAGACCAGTGGGGGAACTCCTGAAATACAGGGGTTGACTCCATTCAAGGAGGAGGCAGCCTGAGTTGGCAGGGGAGAACACAGATTGCTCCTCTGGTGAAGGCAAGGTCGGTCTCCCTCAGCAAAGGAGTACAGATGAAAGTATTTGTTGAACACATCATGACCTTCACAGTGAGTTAAATGTAATGTTGGATTCTGCCTACTCAGAAACTGATTCCGTCCTCTTTCTTCCAGCCACCAGCAGGAGCACACTGAGACAAACCCCAGACAGTCCCTCAGCCCCAGCCCCCATCCACAATGGATGATGATACTGAGCGCCCACTAGCTGTTGAGCTGTTACTGCGTTCACCTGCACCCTCTGCCAGCTCAGAGACATGCACCTCGGTGGGTCCCAGATCTATATTTCACTATCTGGAAAACACAGGCAGGGCAACATCAGTCAGTAGTTGTCAGAGGCAGTTGCTAGACTGGAATGAAGGATGGAGGAGTCCGTCTGTGTTCTCTCTGATGTCCTGGCTCTGGCATGCAAGTGCATCAAAGCCTTCATTGAGGACCACAGTCCAGCAGTTTCTGTTGGATTTGCACATGGACCTACTGTCAGGAAAATTTAATAATGTTACTAGAATTTATTGGAAAATAGTGGTATCTGTGTGTGTGTTTGTGTGTGTGTGAGACCTAATTAGATTAAAGGCAGCTGGTCTGGAGGCTTTGATGTAACAAAAGATAGTCTAGGTTTGAAATATTAAGTGTGTAAACATGGGGGAAGTTTAGAATGTAAGGTGTAAAAGGACATTTGCATTTTTAAATAAACCGGATTAGATTGTTTTCAAAGGAGGGGTGAAATGTGTCACCTGGCCAGGTGAAGCTCAGAAACAGTGTATTTATTTTTCCCAAAGGTTACTGGTAAAATTAGTACTATGATCATTTTTATGATCAGGGAGGTAATGGCCAAAGACATGGTGAAACAATGGGAATTTGCATTCAAAGGAGAAAATATGTACAAAGGAGTGTAGGTTGTATGTAAAGGCAAGCATTTTAAGATTTAACAAGTGTGAAAAGCCTTCAGCATCTACGCCTCAAGCTGCTGTCTAGAAAGAACTGAAGTTAAGGAAACTCACTTTGAATTGGATTGTTCAGTGTATCATGTTTCTTTGCCTGGGTCATTTAAAATCTATGTGTTTTGCTGTTGCCTTAACAAAGGTGTAACTGGGGCTTAGATTAATTAGGGGATTTAAAAGTTATTATAGTAGTATTTTATAGGCATATGTATGTGCTTAAGATCATTTCTCTTATTAATAAATGTTTAATCTAGTTTTATAAAAACCTATAAGGCTCGGTGGCCTTATTGAATTCAAAGCCTGCATCTCGAAACATACAAATTGCAAAAGTAGTTGTGGCAGTTATCTCAAGTTTCCCTCTGGGATTTGAACAACTCAGCATTTACCATCCGCTAAGCCATAACACTGCTCTCCATCAATCTAGGCATAGGTAGGATCTAGGTGTGGCAAAAGGAGGATGGGGCACCTCGGCCTCCTTCCTCAGAGAATCAGCAGGAGCCCTTGGGCACCAAAAGAGTGGAGGAGCCTCTGCTGGACATCCTGGGCCATCCATACAGGAGGCTCTAAAGGTTTCCAGCCGCTCCCAATCCCCTCCACCTGTGATCCCATCAGTTCCAGCTGCTCAGGCCAAGGAGGGTGCACCTGCCCCACAGTAGGATCCCGGGCCTCCAGAGGATGCCCACCAAAGTAATCTCAGACAACAGGACATTGATGTCAGCAGGCTGCCTCCATCCCTGCTGCGGATGCCGGGGCTGCATCCAGGCATAACAGTAGAGTATGTAAAGTTAAGAAATTATAATTGGATACTGGTGGCACGGGTGCTTAGTCGCTGTATATATAATGCACCTCTGTAAATACTTGACTTTGTGATTCAGCATCTCAGAATGTGAATGCCTTATGCATCTAATTATATGTGCCATCTTATTTCAAGGGTGACCTAAGCTCCCACTGCTCAATGATCTGCCTTCATGTCTCTCAGATTCATGTAATGTTTAGCAAAGTCATGTTAGTCAATTGCGCCTAACGTCATCTAAGGGAGTCTGTCAATCCAGAGCCTAAAAGTGCATGTAGATACAGTCCTGCAGCACTCGATTGAATTATGTGTGCTGTTGTCTCTTAGAGGGTGAGATATAATGTCGTGGCATCAGATCTGAACTGTTCCTTGTGAGTGTGAAAGCACATTTCCTGAATGTATTGTGTCGCTGCCACCAAGTCAAAATCTAAATGGCCACTGAAAGTGTCATGTGCTGGTGGCAAAGACTGCACAATGTGCAGTTGACTCAGGCTGCATGCTGGTCTACTGCCTTCCACATTGCACAGGCCCCACAAGCTGCATTGCTTGCAGACCTTTCTGACATAATACCTTAATGATCCTGAAATCTACTGGTTCCAGCAGAAAAATGAGCTTGTTTGAGATGTGCACATTTGGAAAGGACTTCCTGATCACTTCCATGCCTCGAGGGGACAGGCAAAAATGTGCACTTGTCATCTTGTGTGGACCTCACTCCTCCTGGAACCTGGTGATAATCAGTGTGTAACGGGTACATCTTTTGCGTTGTGTTATTGCGATGGCATCCTAATGTGGAACCTCTCCATCCTGGCTCTCTTCAGTCCCGGCCCTTCCGAGGAAATCTCTGACTCCTCCATGTCTCCCTCTGGCAAGTGATCCCCTCTTTGAAGCACCAGGCTGTGCAGTATACAGCAGACCACAATGATGTGGGAACCCTCTGTGGAGAGTACAGTGGAGCACAACTGAAACGGTCCGAACATCGGAAGTGCAAATTAAGGATGCACAGATGCATTTTACAGGGAGAGTGCTTGTGAAAAGCAGCGAGGCCATTTACACAGAGAGCGCTTGTGAAAAACATTGGGGCCATTTACAGGGAGAGCGCTTGTGAAAAGCAATGGGGCCATTTACAGGGAGAGTGCTTATGAAAAGCAGCGGGGCCATTTACAGGGAGAGTGCTTGTGAAAAGCAGCGAGGCCATTTACAGGGAGAGTGCTTGTGAAAAGCATTGGGGCCATTTACAGGGAGAGCGCTTGTGAAAAGCATTGGGGCCATTTACAGGGAGAGCGCTTGTGAAAAGCAATGGGGCTATTTACAGTGAGAGTGCTTATGAAAAGCAGTGGGGCCATTTACAGTGAGAGCGCTTGTGAAAAGCAGTGGGGCCATTTACAGGGAGAGCGCTTGTGAAAAGCATTGGGGCCATTTACAGGGAGAGCGCTTGTGAAAATCAATGGGGCCATTTACAGGGAGAGTGCTAGTGAAAAGCATTGGGGCCATTTACACGGAGAGTGCTTGTGAAAAGCAGCAAGGCCATTTACACAGAGCGTGCTTATGAAAAGCAGCGGAGCCATTTACAGGGAGAGTGCTTGTGAAAAGCAGCGGGGCCATTTACACGGAGAGTACTTGTGAAAAGCAGCGAGGCCATTTACACGGAGATTGCTTGTGAAAAGCAAAGGGGCCATTTACAGCCAGAGCGCTTGTGAAAAGCAGCGAGGCCATTTACACGGAGAGTGCTTTTGAAAAGCAGCGAGGCCGTTTACAGCCAGAGTGCTTGTGAAAAGCAGCGGGGCCATTTACAGGGAGAGTGCTTGTGATAAGCAGCGAGAGAACAGTAGTTTTTAACAGTGAGAGGGTGCGAGAGGAGTGTGGCCTTTAAAGTGAGAGAGTGAGAGAAGCAGCGGGGCTTTTAACAGGGAGAGAGTGAGAGGAGTGTGACCTTTAACAGTGAGAGAGTGAGAGGAGTGTGACCTTTAACAGTGAGAGAGTGAGAGGAGTGTGACCTTTAACAGTGAGAGAGTGAGAGGAGTGTGACCTTTAACAGGGAGAGAGTGAGAGGAGTGTGACCTTTAACAGGGAGAGAGTGAGAGGAGTGTGACCTTTAACAGGGAGAGAGTGAGAGGAGTGTGACCTTTAACAGGGAGAGAGTGAGAGGAGTGTGACCTTTAACAGTGAGAGAGTGAGAGGAGTGTGACCTTTAACAGTGAGAGAGTGTGAGAGGAGTGTGGCCTTTAACAGTGAGAGAGTGTGAGAGGAGTGTGGCCTTTAACAGTGAGAGAGTGTGAGAGGAGTGTGGCCTTTAACAGTGAGAGAGTGTGAGAGGAGTGTGGCCTTTAACAGTGAGAGAGTGAGAGAAGCAGCGGGGCCTTTAACATTGAGAGAGTGAGAGGAGAGTGGCCTTTAACATTGAGAGAGTGCAAGAGTGTGGCCTTTAACACTGAGAGAGTGAGAGAGGAGTGTGGCCTTTAACATTGAGAGTATACGAGAGGAGTGTGGCCTTTAACATTAAGAGCGTGCGAGAGGAGTGTGGCCTTTAACATTGAGAAAGTGAGGGAGGAGTGTGGCCTTTAACATTGAGAGTATACGAGAGGAGTGTGGCCTTTAACATTGAGCGCGTGAGAGGAGTGTAGCCTTTAACATTGAGAGCATGCAAGAGGTGCGTGGCCTTTAACAGTGAGAGAGTGAGAGGAGTGTAGCCTTTAACTGTGAGAGAGTGAGAGGAGAGTGGCCTTTAACATTGAGAGCATATGAGAGCAGTGTGGCTTTTAACAGTGAGAGAGTGAGAGAAGCAGCGGGGCCTTTTGAGAGTGAGAGAAGCAGCGGGGCCTTTTGAGAGTGAGAGAAGCAGCGGGGCCTTTTGAGAGTGAGAGAAACAGCGGGGCCTTTAACAATGAGATCGTGCAAGAGGTGTGTGGCCTTTAACAATGAGAGCGTGCAAGAGGTGTGTGGCCTTTAACAGTGAGAGAGTGAGAGATGTGTGGCCTTTAACAGTGAGAGTGTGAGAGGAGTGTAGCCTTTAACTATGAGAGAGTGAGAGGAGTGTGGCCTTAAACAATGTGAGAGTGAGAGGAGTGTGGCCTTTAACATTGAGAGAGAGTGAGAGGAGAGTGGCCATTAACATTGAGAGTGTGCGAGAGGAGTGTGGCCTTTAACATTGAGAGCGTATGAGAGGAGTGTGGCCTTTAACAGTGAGAGTGTGTGAGAGGAGAGTGGCCTTTAACAGTGAGAGAGTGAGAGGTGCAGCGGGACCTTTAACAGTGAGAGTGCGAGAGGAGAGTGGCCTTTAACAGTGAGAGGGTGAGAGGAGAGTGGCCTTTAATAGTGAGAGATGCGAGAGGAGAGTGGTCTTTAACAGTGAGAGAGTGAGAGGTGCAGCGGGACCTTTAACAGTGAGAGAGTGAAAGGAGTGTGACCTTTAACAGTGACAGAGTGAAAGTAGTGTGACCTTTAACAGTGAGAGGGTGTGAGAAGAATGAGACCATTAAAGAGCATGAGAGGGAAAAAGAACACAGAGAGCAACTGATTGGTGAGTATTTCTAGTCTTTAAAGTAAAAATAAGGTCTTTAGCTTGTGTTTAGGTCTCTAGTCTTTTTTTCTCTTCTCTCATAGATAGCTTGTTAAGTAGAAGATTGATACGGGTGTGTATAAAATAATAATTATAATAAAGTGTAAAGAGTGGGAATACTAGAGTAATTAATTAATAAATTGAATAAAATACGATAGTGATGGCAGGATGGGTGATGTGTTCCTGCTACCAAGGTGATCCAGAGCGAACACATCTGTACCAAATGTTTGCAGTTCGAGGAACTTCGGATCCAAGTTAAGGAACTGTTGTCTGAGCTGCAGACATTGCGCTGCATGAGGGAGGGGGAAAGTTACCTGGACACTTTGCTCCAGGACGCGGTCTTTCGCCTCAGATTAGGTTAATCAAATTTGGTCTGTGACCAGGGACAGGAGGGTGTGACTGCAGGTGAAGCAGGGTTGGAGGCCCAGGGGTTAGTATTTGAGGAGCCTTGCCCCCTGCAACTGGCCTACAGTTACAAGGGTTCTTGCAAGCTTGGACGAGAGTGGAGACGGCAGGGAAGATAAGTGAACTGACCACGGCACTGTGGTACAGGGAGCCATTCAAGTGGTGGGAGGAAATGGGAGCATAGTAGTGGTAGGGGGATAATTAGGGGGATAAATAATGTTCTCTGCAGTCATGAGTGTGAGTCCCGAAGGCTATGTTTCCCGCTCTGTGCCAGGGTTAAGGACATCTCCTCAGGGCTAGAGAGGAACTTAGAGTGGGAGGCGAGGGATCCAGTTGTTGTCATCCACGTTGGCACCAACAACATTGATAGGACTAGAAAGGAGGCTCTGCTGAAAGAATTCGAACAGTTAGCTAAATTAAAAAGCAGAACCTCCAGTTACTACCTGAGCCACGGGCAAACTGGCATAGAGTAAATAAAGTCAAGGAGTTAAATGCATGGCTCAAAGATTGGTGTGACAGGAATGGGTTTCAGTTAATGGGGCACTGGTATCAGTACTGGGATAAAAGGGAGCTGTTCCGATGGGATGGTCTTCACTTGAACCGTGCTGGGACCAGTACTGCGAACTGAATAATTAGGGCTGTAGAGAGGGCTTTAAACTAAATGGGGGGGGGGGGGTTCTAGAAAGGGGATACGTAGGCTTCCAAAGCAAAAGATATGGCAGCCTTGCAGGGCAACTATTTAGGTAATAATACCCAGAGTTTGATAGGAACGGACAGAGTGTACAAACATAAAAAAAAAGCAGCAAATAGGGTCAAAGGGGGAAAAATGATAAAAGGGCAAAATTAATGGCTCTTTACTTAAATGCATGTAGTATTCGGAACAAAATAAATGAATTAATGGCACAAATAGAGGGTAATGGGTATCATATAGCCATTACAGAGACTTGGTTACAAGGAGTTCAAAGCTGAGAATTAAATATTCAGCGGAATGTGACTTTTCGAAAGAACAGGCAGGAAGGAAAGGGTGGTGGGGTAGCTTAGTACGAGATGGAATAAGTATGATAGCAAGAAAGGATCTTGGATCGGAAGATGTAGAATCCATATGGGTGGAGGTAAGAAATAACAAGGGGAAGAAGGCACTGGTGGGAGTAGTCTATATGCCCCCTACTGTAGGGCAGAAATAAATCAGGAGATAATGAGGGTATGTAAAAAAGGCAGTACCTTAATCATGGGTAACTTTAATCTTCATGTAGATTGGGAAAATCAAATTGGCAGAGGTAGCCACGAGCAAGAATTCATGGTGTATTTGCAACAGTTTCCTAGAACAATATGTTGTGGATCCAACCGGAGATCAGGGTATTTTGGATCTGGTAATGTGTAATGAGGTAGATTGAATAAATGATCTCAGAGTAAAAGATACCATAGGAAACGGTGACCATAATATGGTAGAATTTAGCATTCAGTTTGACAATGGGAAACTTGGGTCGGAAACAACTGTGCTAAAATTAAATAAGGGTAATTACAAAGGAATGAGGGCAGAGTTGGCTAGAATGGAGTGGGATAAGATTTTAGCAGAAAAAACGGTTGATGATGAACAATGGCAGACGTTTAAGAAAATAGTTCATGACTCACAACAAAGATATATCCCAGTGAGGAAGAAGAATTCAAGGAAGGGAATAAACCCACCATGGTTAACCAAGGAAGTTAAGGATAGTATCAAGTTAAAAGAAAAGACATACAATGTGGCAAAGACTAGTGGTAAGCCAGAGGATTGGGAAAGTTTTTAAAGCCAACACAAGATGACCAAAAAAAAGGGAGAAAATAAACTTTGAGAGTAAACTAACAAGTAATATAAAAACAGACAGTTAAGAGCTTCTTTAGATATATAAAAAGGAAGAGGGAGACCAAAGTGAAGATAGGCCCCTTACAGAATGCAGTGTGGGAATTAATAATGGGGAACCAGGAAATGGTAGAGGAGCTGAATAAATACTTTGCTTCAGTCTTCACAGTAGAAGACACTAATAGCATTCCAATACTAAATAATCAAGGGGCAAAAGAGGGGGAGGAAATAAATACAATAAATGTCACTAGAGAAAAAGCACTATGGAAAGTTTTGGGGCTAAAGGCCCATAAATCCCCTGGACCTGATGGGATATTAAAGGAAGTAGCTACAGAGATAGTGAATGCACTTAGATTCTAAAAAAATCCCAGAGGATTGGAAAACTGCCAGTGTAACACCCTTATTAAAAAGGGAGGAGACAAAAAACAGGTAACTATAGGCCAATTAGCTTAACATCTGTCATTGGGAAAATGTTAGAGTCTATTATAAAAGATGAAATAGCAGAGCATTTACAATTACATAATCTAATCAAGCAGAGTTAGCATGGCTTCATGAAAGGGAAATCATGGCTGACAAATTTATTATAATTCTTTGAGGAGGTAACAAGCAGGATAGATAAAGGGGAACCTTTGTAATATGTAATATATTTGGATTTCCAAAAGGCATTCGACAAGGTACCGTACATAAGGCTATTTAATAAGATAAGAGCCCATGGTGTTAGGGATAGTATATTAGCATGGATAGAGGATTAGCTAACTAATAGAAGACAGAGAGTTGGGATAAAGGGGGCATTTTCAGGATGGCAATCTGTAACTAGTGGAGTGCCACAGGGATCACTGCTGGGTCTCAATTATTTACAATATACATTAATGACTTAGATGAGGGAAGTGAATGTACTATTGCCAGATTTGCAGATGATACAAAAATAGATGGGAAGGCAAATGGTGAGGATGACACAACGGGTTTACAGAGGGTTATAGACAGGTTAAGTGAGAGTGGCAGATGGAATATAATGTGGGAAAGTGTGAGGTTATGCACTTTGGCAGGAAGAATACAGGAGCTGAATATTATTTAAATGGAAAAGATTGCAGAAGGCTGCAGCACAGAGGAATTTGGGAGTCCTTGGGAATCTCAAAAAGCTAACATACAAGTTCAGCAGGTAATAGGGAGAGCAAAATGGAATGTTGGCCTTTATTTCAAAGGGAATGGAGTATGAAAAAAAGGGAAGTCTTGCTAAAACTATACAAGGCACTAGTTAGACCACACCTAGAACACTGTGAACAGTTTTGGTCCCCTTATCTAAGGAAAGATATACTGGCATTGGAGGCAGTCCAAAGGAGGTTCACTAGGTTGATTCTGAGTATGGAGAGATTTTCTTATGAGGAGAGGTTGAGTACGTTGGGCCTGTACTCATTGGAGTTTAGAAGAATGAGAGGCAGAAACATCCTTGAGGGGCTTGACAGGAGGTTGTTTTCCCCTTGTGGGAGAGTCTAGGGCCGGAGGGCATAATCTCAGACTAAGGAATCGCCCATTTAAAACAGAGATGAGCAGGAATTTCTTCTCTGAGGGCGGTTAATCTGTGGAATTCTATACCGCACAGGGTTGTAGAGGCTGGGTCATTAAGTATATTCAAGGCAGAGATAGACAGATTTTTAATCAGTAAGGGAATCAAGGGTTATGGGGAAAAGGCAGGAAAATGGTTTTGAGGATTATCAGATCAGCCATGATCTCATTGAATGGTGGAGCAGACACGATGGGCTGAATGGCCTACTTCTGCTCCTACACCTTATGGCCTTATGCCAATGGATTGCACTATGATGGACTTTGTCACAGAATGTGCCGCATTGTATCTCTCCTCCGAGGCGCTTAGGATGTGGAAGTTGTGAGAACCCCCAGGGAACCTGGCGCATTCATGATCTTTTCCTGATGATTATCGCACACCAGTTGCACGTTGAGGGAATGGAACTCTTTTCTGTTGATGAAGGTCTGTGGCTGCTGCATGGAGTTCTTACAGTGACGTTGCTGTTTTCAGCCTGTACTCGTGGGAAGCCAGAGATCACTGCAAATCCCAGAAATCTATTGGCCTGGCTGGTTTCATCCAATGTGAATTGGATGCAATGATGTGCCTTACTGTAAAGGGTGGAGGACTGAGATACGTTGCATAGGTCCCCAGTGGCACCCTGTTACAAGGCCCTTGCAAAAATATTGAGTGCAGTAGTCACCTTTACAGCCACTGGCAAGGGATGGCCCCTCAGTCTATGCAGCATTAGATCTTCACTGAGAATGTGACAAATGAGAGCCACCACATCCCTTGACAGCCAGATGCGTCTATGGCAGTCTCTCTCAGTCATCTCTAAGTATGTGTCGGTACACCTTGGGGTGCGCTAGTCGCCTCTATGGGATGGGTCTCACCTCCTAAACCTCTGGATCTTCCTGGGTCCCCCCTGGACCATGCACCTCAGGCCAAGGCTCTTCTCTAAGCCCTGGCACACAGTGATGGGCTCTTCTTCTCCTTCGGAACACAGCCATCAAGAAGGCAGTATTCTGCACTTCCCCTCCTTCCTTGGGACACATAGATCACTCCTATGAAAGTATCTTACCCTTCAATGATCAACCTCCTATTTCAAGACAGAAAACCAGTGTGAAGCCCTTGGGCTGCGCTCATTAGATTCCCAGTTCCATCCTTGGCGGTAACTCAAGGATCATATGTGCCTATTAATTCCCCCAGCAACTTGATAGCACAATCGCAAATGGGATTGGAGAGGGTTGAGCACAGCCATATGATTTCAGAATCCAACTCTCTGTCAGGCTGCCTCATTAAGATTTGAAGACTTCCCATCCTTGTACTTTTGGAATTTTTGGAAGCTTTGTGCCCCCAGGTCTATGTGCAGGGACTCATGGACCATCTTGCATATGGCATATGTCCTGCTACCGCAATTCCCTAATGGTGTGGTCCCTCTTCCCTTTTCACATTCCTCTGATGGTAAAAGGCTCAATGAGACCAACTCAAATGTGACCCCAGGGCCTACTGTGTTATCGCATTAAAGCTTACCATGATTTGCAGTTCCTGATTCAATATCTTTTCAATAACTCTTCATTAATATTTTCAGTTGAGCCTTGATCTCATTGCTCTCATGTGCAAAATATTAGGGTGCCCGTTGAATAGGCCCATGAGTCCTGCTGTCAACTCTTCCCACATGGCCTTTGACCTCTCCCCTGGCCATTTTTTCCTTAGGATTTTTTTTTAACAGCGTCATTCCATCAGGCAGTCAACATGGTGGTGCTGCACTTTTACTTTGAGACCAGTTTCAAACCCTGCCCTGTCACCGTGGAAGTCCCTCCGATCATCCTTGAACCCCACAATGTGCCGGTATACCTCCCTCCAGTCACTCTCCAGTAACCCTGGAGCTTGTAATCATTATGAATATTCCTGCCCTCCCTCCTGAGCTCATCACTGTTGATGTCCCAATGCCCCGTGTGGACCTCACCCCTTCCCATCTTGAGGCCGTGTGTACCAACACATACAGAGACCACCCCCACCAGAGCTTCAAGTACCCCTCCCTGTATTACCTGTTCTCCATCTACAGGATGTAGATGCTTCCCCTAACCATGACAATAACATCTGCAGCCCAGTACCGAGCCACACACCCCCAGGACCCTTGGGGGTGTGTAAGGCATGGCCAACCCCACAGCGTGGACAGGCATTCCCCCTCTTTGATCCGGCACCATGACATGCATGCTACGCATAGCCTTGTAGCATGGCCCACAGAGCCCCATGACTGGCTTTGATTTCTAACCCCAACATGTGGCCCAATGAGACATAACTAAATGTGTGACTGCTGCTTCCCCTCTGGTTCCATCAAATCATCGCCTCCCCCAGTCAAGAGTCTGTGTGAACGCCCTCCCTCTCATCCAAAACTAACCCCCGCATGAGTCTGCATCCACCCCCTTCATGTCGGGCTCCAGTTTCCCCAGTCCCAGTCATTCCCCTGCATGCTAGCCCTGGCCTCCCTTGTTCCTCATAACCCAACCTACCCCCAGTCATTTCTCTGCCAGCCATCCCCTCACTCCGTCCCTAGGTCATCTGAAACTGGCACTTCCTCTCCCACCCCGCTACGACTCTGCCTATCCCCCACCTTCCTTCCCCAGTCTGGTCTATCTGGGTACAATGCAACTCTGTCTGCGCCGCACAACAGTCTCTCTGGCCACAGTGCAGCCCTGCCTGCGCTCATAAGTGTCTCCAGGTACAGTGCAGCCTTGTCTGCGCCCCACAACAGTCTCGCCAGCTACAATGTCAGCCCACCCACCCTGGTCTCACCTGAGAGAACAGCTTTGCCTTTGGTCAGGAGTTGGAGCAGCGGCGAGAGATGGCAGCAGCGCAGTGCAAGGTAGGCGAACACTGTGTTTACGCACCTCGAAGTCGCGAATGAAGTGAAGGTGGGCGCCACTTTTACTCCGCCATTGATCAGACCTGCTAAAGTGGCATGAAATTAGAAGGGATAGCATGATTCCAGCGAGTTATGATTTTGATGAATATTTATGACATGCTGATGCATGCAGATGGGGTTGACCTGCCATTAGGCCACCATGGAAGTCCTGAAGGGAATATTCCAACTTATCTTCCCACTAGAGGATATCCGACTTTAGGCCTCATACCCAATTTTGCATTCCTGGCCGCCATGATTCCTGCCACTGGTGGGGCAGAAAATTCCATCCTATACAACTGTTTACCTGTGAATGAGTAGCTTTTCTGAACCTATGTCCTTTAATGATGCTGCTTGCTGCTATCCCCCCAGTCTGACCTGCTACGCTGTATTTGTGCCTTCTCCTCCCTGTCTTTGAGATCCTAGTTGGATCCCGTGTGTCATAAAGAGAATTCAAAATTGGCCCTTAAAAGATAAGGTAATTAGCCATATTCCACAAGGGACCATAGGCATCTTTCTGTTAGAGAGAAACAAGAGGTTATATGGTTTGAGGGGCACTGCTCCACATTGAGTGTGGGGCAAGGCAAGAAGACAGGCCTTCATGTACAACCACAATCAGTACACGGATTTAACTCACGCTGTTGGTGTTATGCTGCACCACACTTTACCCAACCGAGCTAAATGATCCCCACAGCCTTTAAGAAGCTGATAATAAACTCATTAAGAGCCTTAATGACCATTTATCCATTCCAGGCAAGAGGCCTCTTCTGGCTTTTGTCGGAGCCTTTTAAACCTTAAAACTTTTGAACAACTTGATCAAAGACTAGTCTATAATATGAGAAATAAGATTGCCTCATTAGCCATTATTATAGTGAATTTATGTATCAGAAACAAAACAATGTTTCTGGGATATAATGACATGTTTCAGTGCAATGATGACCTCTGTTCGGTAAACTATTTAGGAACATTGAAATGTATAGGATCTGAGAAGACCAGTTCAGTCCCTCTGGCCAGCACCAGAATCAAAACTAGAATACACCGTTCACTAACTTTATCACTGAAATTGATTTTATCTACAAATTATTATCCAACTCCCTTTTAAAGTTTTTGATGTTATAAGCCTCCCTGGGCAGTCCATTCCAAAAATTGGTCACTCTCTATGTGAAGTAGTTAAATTGATCTGTTCATTCACCTTCCCTCTTTTGAGTTTCATCCCATGCCCTGACTTGGTAATTATTTTTCAGGGTTCAGCTTGCCAACTACAACAATTGTTACATTTTTAAAAGTACTTCATTGGTAATAAAACAATTTGGGAAGTTCTGGGGTTGTGGAAGGCACTATATAAATTCAAGTCTTAATTTCAATACACCTAAGAATAATAAACTCATCCATCTGTCATCTCTAGTGCAAATAAATTTAGATTCTGTTGTACCTCCTTTCAGCATGTTCAAGATGAAAAATGTTGAAAGGTTGAGAGAGAGGTAAGGAGCTGGCAAAGATTGGGGAGAGAAATTTCCAGATAGTAAGACAAAGGTGATTGAACACTGCTACCCATAATGGATTGAAGAGATGGGAAGGTGCACAAAAGACAGAGCCAAAAGACTGTAGGGGGAATAAGGAAATATCAAGTTTGGGATATTTGGGGGTTGGGTGGGGTGCGTTATGCAAGACCCTAGAAGGATTTAAAGATCATGGATCCAAAATTTAGTACATTGGTTTAAGGCACTGGAATGCTGCTTAGGGTTGCAGTAGGGTGCTTAAGTTGGAGTTTGGTGACTGAGGGAATTTAAGGGTTAATTTCTATCTAAAGTCAAGTCTTTCTTTAGTAATTAACTAAAAGTTGCTGTTTGGGTGGGAAGAAGGCGAGTTTTAGGCCAGCTTTAAAACAGTGTTTACACAGGGTCTGATTGCAGCTACAACTAGTTAATTAGATAACTGGCTTAAACAGGTTTTCAGAAGCTAGATTCAAAGAGTATAAAAACAGGCCATCTTACAGTGCTGACTTTGACTGTACTGGAGTGCTGCTTTGGGCTGCAGTAGAGTGCTTAAGTTGGAGTTTGGTGACTGAGCGAGTTTGGTGAGAAGGGAATGAGGTGATCCTTTGAGTACTGTGAGTACAGTCGGGTAAGTATTTACTACTTTTATCGCTTATAGTTTTTAAGTCTTATTTTGCGGTTCATTGTTTGTAAGGGCTATATTCTGTAACAATGAGGAGCAGGGAGAAGAGCCCTAGAGTAATTGGATATTATTTGATATTAAGTATCTTCCAAAAGGTTTAATTTAATTTAAAGGGGTAAGTCATGGCAGGAGAGCTCAAAGCCATGATGTGCTCCTCCCGCTCTATGTGGGAAGCCGGGAACGTTTCCAGTGCCTGGGGCCAGCACGTGTGTGGGAAGTGTCTCCAGCTGCAGCTCCTAGAAGCCTGGGTTTCGGAGCTGGAGCGGCAGTTGGGGACACTGGAGCATCCGCGAGGCGGAGAGTATCGTGGATAGCATGTATAGAGAGATGGTCACACTACAAGCTAAGAGTCCATAGGCAGGAAAAGAATGGGTGACCACCAGACAGAGCAAGAGGACTAGGCAGGCAGTGCGGGTATCTCCTGTAGCTATTCCCCTGCGAAACAGATATACCACTTTGGATACAGTTGAGGGGAATGGCCTCTTAGGGGAAAGCAGCAACAGCTAAATTCGTTATACCATGGTTGGCTCTGCTGCACAGGGGAGGAGTAAAAAGTGTGGGAATGCAATAGTTATAGGGGATTCAATTGTAAGGGGAATAGATAAGTGTTTCTGTGGATGCAAACGAGACTCCAAGATGGTATGTTGCCTCCCAGGTGCTAGGGTCAAGGATGTTTCAGAGCGGCTACAGGACATTCTGAAGGGGAAGGGTGAACAACCAGTGGTCATGGTATACATTGGTACAAACGACATAGGTAAGAAAAAGGGATGAGGCCCTAAAAGCAGAATATAGGGAGTTAGGAAGTAAGCTCAAAGGTAGTGATCTCAGAATTACTACCAGTGCCACGTGCTAGTCAGAGTGGAAATAGCAGGATGAATACGTGGCTGAAGAGATGGTGTGAGGGGAGGGTTTCAGATTCCTGGGACATTCATTGGGGCCGATTCTGGGGGAGGTGGGACCAGTACAAACTAGACGGGTTACACCTGGGCAGGACCGGGACTGATGCCCTAGGGGGAATATTTGCTAGAGTGGTTGGGGAGGGTTTAAACTAAAACGGCATGGGGGATGGGAACTTATGCAAGGAGTCAGAGGAGGGGGAATCAAGGACACGAAGAAAAGACAGAAAGGGGAATAAGAAAAGTGATAGGCAAAGAAATCAAGGGCAAGAATCAAACAGGGCCTCAGTGAAAAATAGTGGGGACAAGTAATGTTAAAAAGATAAGCCTTAAGGCTTTGTGCCTTAACGTGAGGAGCATTTGCAATAAAGTGGATGAATTAACCGCACAAATAGATGTAAACAGGTATGATATAGTCCAGATTACGGAGTCATGGCTGCAAGGTGACCAGGGATGTGAACTGAACATCCAGGGGTATTCAATATTTAGGAAGGACAGACAAAAAGGAACAGGCGGTAGAGTTGCATTGCTGGTTAAAGAGGAAATTAACGCAATAGTGAGGCAAGAAATTAGCTCCAACGATGTGGAATCTGTATGGGTAGAGCTGAGAAACACTAAGGGGCAAAAAATGCTATTGGGCGTTGTATATAGACCAGTGGTGATGTTGGGAATGGCATTAAAGGAAATTAGAGACGCATGCAATAAAAGAATAACTGAAATCATGGGTGACTTTAATCTGCATATAGATTGGGCAAATCAAATTATTAACAATACCGTAGAGGAGGAATTCCTGGAGTGTATCCAGGTTTTCTGGACCAATACGTTGAGGAATCAACTAGAGAACAGACCATCTTAGACTGGGTATTGTGTAATGAGAAAAGAATAGCTGGCAATCTAGTTGTGCGAGGCCCCTTGGGATGAGCAACCATAATATGATAGAATTCTTCATCAAGATGGAGAGTGATGTAGTTGATTCTGAGACTAGAGTCCTGAATCTTAATAAAGGAAACTACAATGGTATGAGGCGCAAGTTGACTATGATGGATTGGGAAACGTCACTTAAAGGGATGATGGTGGATAGGCAATGGCAAACATTCAAAGAGCGCATGGGTGAACTGCAACAATTGTTTATTCTTGTCTGGCGCAAAAGTAAAACAGGAAAGGTGGCCAAACCATGGCTTACAAAGGAAATTAGAGATAGTATTGTATCCAAGGAAGAGGCATACAGATTGGCCAAAAAAAAACAACAGGAGCAGTTTAGAATCCAGCAAAAGAGGTTCAAGGGATTGATTAAGAAGGGGAAAATAGAGTACGAGAGTAAGCTTGCGGGGAACATAAAAACTGACTATAAAGGTTTCTTTCGGTATGTGAAGAGAAAAAGATCAGTGAAGACAAATGTAGGTCCCTTACAGTCAGAAACAGGGGAATTTATGATGGGGAACAAAGAAATGGCTGACTAACTAAATACATACTTTGGTTCTGTCTTCACAAAGAAAGGCACAAATAACATACCAGAAATGTTGGAGAACACGTGGTTTAGTGAGAGGGAGGAACTGAAAGAAATCAGTATTAGTAGGGAAATGGTGTTGGGGAAACTGATGGGATTAGAGGCCGATAAATCCCCAGGCCTGATAATCTACATCCCAGAGTACTCAAGGAAGTGGCCCTAGTAATAGTGGATGCATTGATGGTCATCTTCCGAGATCCTATAAACTCTGAAACAGTTCCTACAGATTGGAGGGTAGCTAATGTAACCCCACTATTTAAAAAGGGAAGTAGAGAGAAAACAGGGAATTATAGTCCAGTCAGCCTGACGTCCATAGTGGGGAAAATTCTAGAGTCCATTATAAAGGATTTAATAACTGAGCACTTGGAAAACTGGCAGAATCAGACAGAGTCAGCATGGATTTTGAAAAGGGAAATCATGCTTGACAAATCTACTGAAATTTTTCTAGGATGTAACCAGTAGAGTTGATGAGGGGGAGCCAGTGGGTGTGGTTTATTTCGACTTTCAGAAGACTTTCGACAAAGTCCTACATAAGAGGTTAGCATGTAAAATTAAAGCGCATAGGATTGGGGGTAATGTATTGAGATGCATTGAAAACTGGTTGGCAGACAGGAAACAAAGAGCAGGAATAAACGGGTCTTTTTCCGAATGCCAGGCAGTGACTAGTGGGGTACCGCAGCGATTGGTTTTGGGACCCCAGCAATTCACAATATATATTAATGATTTAGTTGAGGGAACTAAGTGTAATATCTCCAAATTTGCAGATGACACAAAGCTTGGTGGGAGAGTGAGCTGTGAGGAGGATGCAGAGATGCTTCAGTGTGAATTGGACAAGCTGAGTGAGTGGGCAAATGCATGGCAGATGCAGTATAATATGGATAAATGTGAGGTTATCCACTTTGGTAGCAAAAACAGGAAGGCAGATTATTATCTGAATGGCTATAAATTGCGAGAGGGGAATGTGCAATGAGATCTGGGTGTCCTCGTACACTATTGCTGAAGGTAAGCATGCAGGTGCAGCAGGAGGTAAAGAAGGCAAATGGTCTGTTGGCCTTCATAGTGAGAGGATTCAAGTACAGGAGTAGGGATGTGTTGCTGCAATTATACAGGGCCTTGGTGAGACCACACTTGGAGTATTGTGTGCAGTTTTGGTCTCTTTATCTGAGGAAGGATGTTCTTGCTATAGAGGGAGTGCAGCGAAGGTTTATCAGACTGATTCCTGGGATGGCGGGACTGACATATGAGGAGAGATTAAGTTGGTCAGGATTATTTTGGCTGGAGTTCAGAAGAACGGGGGGGATTTCATAGAAACCTATAAAATTTTAACAGGACTAGACAGGGTAGATGCAGGAAGGATGTTCCCGATAGTGGGGAGCCCAGAACTAAGGGTCACAGTCTGAGGATATGGGGTAGACCATTTAGGACTGAGATCAGGAGAAATTTCTTCACACAGAGAGTGGTGAGCCTATGGAATTCGCTACCACAGAAAGTAGTTGAGGCCAAAACATTGTATGTTTTCAAGGAGTTAGATATAGCTCTTGGGGCGAAAGAGATCAAAGGATATGGGGAGAAAGTGGGAGTGGGCTATTGAGTTGGATAATCAGCCATGATCATAATGAATGGCAGAGCAGGCTCGAAGGGCCAAATGGCCTACTCCTGCTTCTATTTTCTACGTTTCTATGTACCAATGCAGGTCCATGAGGATGAGAGAGGCGGACAATTGGGGATTAGTATGGAACAGGAGTTTTTAACAATAGGAGTTTGGAGCTACATGTTCTTTCTCGGTCTTTCTGCTCTCCTGGCCGGCCTCTCATCTTTCACTCTCTGTAAAGTTGAGCTCATTTAAAATTTTGCTGTGCATATCGTAACTTGTACCAATTACTGTTCAACCGTCGCCCCTGTGCTCACTAATGAGCATTGGTTCCCAGTCTGGTACATGCTCCACCCTTGTTTCCAATCCCTCTGTAATTACCATCCTTGTTTCCAATCCCTCTGTAATCCTCATCCCTCCCTAGCTCTGTAATCTCCACCCTCTCTGTAATTTTCACCCTCCTTCTCTCTGTAATCTTCACCCTTCCCTATCTGTGTAATCTCCACCCATCTGTAATTTCATCCCTCCCTATCTCTGTCATCTCTACCCTTCTAATCTTCACCCCTCCCTATCTCTATAATCTCTTGCAGCCTGAGAATTTTATGCTCCTCCAATTATGGCCTTTTAAAAATCCCTGATTTTCGTCGTTCCAACATTGATGGCTGCGCCTTCAATTGTCTCAACCCTAAGCACTGGAATTCTCTCCCTAATGTAAGATAATGTATTCTTAAATACATATATACTCAGGATTAGGACTTAATAGAATCATAAAATGATTACAGCACAGAGAGAGGTTATTTGGTCCATCGTGTCCATGCTGACTCTTTGCAAGAGCAACTCAGCTAGTCTCACTTCTCTCTCCTGTCCCTGTAGTCCTGAAAATATTTCCTTTTCAGGCACTTATCCAATTTCTTTTTGAAAACCATGTTTGAATTTGCTTCCACCACACTCTCAGTGCATTCCAGATCCTAACCATTCACTGCATAAATAAGCTTTTCTTTATGTCACCGTTGGTGCTTTTGCCATTCACCTTAAATTGGCCCTTGACCCTTCCATCAATGGAAATAATTTCTCACTATCTACTCTGTCCAGATCACTCATGATTTTGAACACCTCTATCAAATCTCCTTTCAACCTTCTCTAAGCAGAAAAACCCCAGCTTCTTCAACCTATCCATCTAACTGAAGTCCATCATTCCTGAAACCATTATCATAAATCTTTTCTGCACCCCTTCTGAAGCCTTTATATCCTTTCTCAAATGTGGTGCCCAGAATTGGTTACAAATCTCCATTTAAGGCCAATGCAGTTTTCTATAAAGGTTCATCATAACTTCCTTGCTTTTGTACTATCTGTCTCTATTTATAAAGCCCTGGATCCTGTATGCTTTCCACTTTCTCAACCTGCCCTGCTACCTTCAACAATTTGTGCACATATACCCTGTTAGAATTTGCTTGTGTCCCATCAATGTCTATCACATCTTAGCGTGATTGTCAAAGAAGGATTTGTGTTAACATTAGAGATTAGTCAGAACAATGTAAGTAGCAACTCGCAGACATGTTGGCTGCATCCCATGTGAGGGCAAATATTGGGAATTGGCCAGAACAATGGAAGCACCCAAGCCGTATCCTATTAACTATTTAGGATTGTCGAGGGTTCCTATTGTAATATTAAGGCCACATGTCATGTTGAAGCGCTTAACAGTTAAGCCATCAAGATGGCTATTATGTCAAGTTTAGAGGTTTGGTGAGAAGGAAATCTCGTTTCAATTTACATTCTGAGCATCATGTGATATGATTCAAATGAAAGGGGATACAAAGATCAGGAGACAACCTTCTTGTGTCAGAGTTTATGGAACAATTGAAAGTCCCAACACCTACAGAGGCCAAATTTGATTACCTTAAGTCTGCAGGAAACCAGGTTGTATGAGTCTGTTGTATAACCGTAATAGTCATTATACTATTGGTGTCTGAGTAATAAACTAGCATTTGGACAATAGACTCAAACCTGAATCACAAAGAATCATTTAACTGAGTTTAAGGGATTTCCCAACATACCCCAAGATGTCTCTGTTTCTGAACTCCCATTTGAATTGCGCCCTTTATTTTATATTGCATTTTCTCATTCTTCCTACCAAAACTTACCACTTCACACTTCTTTGCACTAAATTTCATCTTCCACATGTGCAACCATTGCAACAGCCTGTCTATGTCCTCTTGGAGTCTATCACTATCTTCCTCACAGTTTATAATACTGTGTCATCTGCAGATTTTGAAATTGTATCTTGTACATCCAAGTCTAGATCATTAATATATATTAATATACAAAACAGTGGTCTTAGTTCCGACGCCTGGGGAACCCCACTGTATATCTTTTTGCAGTCCAGAAAAACAGCAGTTCACCACTATGTTTCCTGTCACTCACCCAATGTCGTATCCATTCTGTCACTGTCCCTTTAATTCCATGAGCTTCAACTTTGCTGGTGAGCTTATCACATGCCTTTTGGAGGTCCATATAAAACACATCAACCGCATTGCCCTCATCAGATTTCTCTGTTGCTTCATCAAAAACCTCAATCAAGTTAGTGACACATAATTTACCTTTTACAAATCCATGCTTGGCTTTCCTCAGTCAGTCTTCACCTGTCCAAGTAACTGTTAATCTTGTCCTAAAAGCTTTCCCACAACCAAGGTTAAACTGACTTATTTGTTGGGTTTATCTTTACACCATTATTTGAACAAGGATGTAACATTTATAATTCTTCAGTTCTCTGGTATCACCCCTATATCTAAGGAGGATTGAAAGATTATGGCCGCTACCTCCACAATTTTCACCCTTATTCCTCTCAATATCTTCGAATGCATCCCATCTGATCTTTGTGATTTATCAACTTTATTTAGAGCCATCCTTTCTAATTCCTCCTCATTATCAATGGGCTTTATTAGCCCATTCAACTATCTCCTCTTTCGCTATGATTTCTGTAGCACCGTCTTCCTTGGTAAAGGCAAATGCACTCATTTAGTACCTCCGCTCTGCCCTCTGCCTCCATGTACAGATCTTCTTTGGTACCTAATCAGCCCCTCCCCTGCACTTAATACCCTTTTACAGTTTATATGCCCATGAAAGATTTTTCGATTCCCCTTTATGTTAGCCGCCAGTCTCTTCTCATACTCTCTCTTTGCTTCTCTTATTTCCTTTTCCACTTCCCTTCTGACCATTGTATATTCAGCCTGGTTCTCACTTGTATTATTAACCTGACATCTGTCGTACACACCTTTTCTCTGCAGCATGTTACTCTCTATCACTTTCATCAGCCTAGGAGCTCTGGCTTTGGTTGTCCTACCTTAAAAAGTGGTCCATTGTTCCATTACAGTTTTGCCTTTGATTCCGATTTACCTGGACCAAACCAGTTTAGACCCCACTGAAATTGTCCCTCCTCCAATTAAATATTTGTACTCCGAATTACTTGTCCTTTTCCACGGCTAACCCAAACCTAATGATACTATGATCACTGTTTCCTAAATGTTCCCCTACTGACAAGCTACAAGCAGACAGGACTTCAACACAGAACTTCATACAGGGAGAGAGGGACCAACAACACAGCCACTCAACTGCTGTAATCAACCAAGCTAAAGAAGGACCACACCACAGTTCCTTGAAAGGGAAATAAAGAACCTCCTTTCTGGCCGCCCCCCCCAACCTGGTTCCATCTTCAAACTTACCTGTGAAACCAACCTCTGGCCAATCAATCTCTAACCATCACAACTGATTTTTAAAATTCATTTATGGGATGTGGACGTCGCTAGCTAGGCCAGCATTTGTTGCCCATCCCTAATTGCCCTTGAGAAGGTGGTGGTGAACTGCCTTCTTAAACCGATGCAGTCCATGTGGTGTAGGTACACCCACAGTGCTGTTAGGGAGGAAGTTCCAGGATTTTGACCCAGCTATAGTGAAAGAACGGCGGTATATTTCCAAGTCAGGGGGATGGTGAGTGGCTTGGAAGGGAACTTCCAAGTGGTGGTGTTCCCATTTGTCTGCTGCCCTTGCCCTTCTAGATGGTAATGGTTGTGGGTTTGGAAGGTGTTGTCTAATGAGGCTTAGTGAGTTCCTGCAGTGCATTTTGTATATGGTACGCACTGCTGCCACTGTGCGTAGGTAGTGGAGGGAGTGAATGTTTGTGGAGGGGTGTCAATCAAGGGGCTGCTCTGTCCTGGATGGTGACAAGTTTCTCAAGTTGGAGCTGCACTCATCCAGGCAAGTGGAGAGTATTCCATCACACTCCTGACTTGTGCTTTGGAGATGGTTGACAGGCTTTGGGGAGTCAGGATGTGAGTTACTTGCTGCAGGATTCCTAGCCTCTGACCTGCTTTTATAGCCACAGTATTTATTTGGCTATCCCATTTCAGTTTCTGGTCAATGGTAACCTCCAGGGTTCAGTGATGGTAATGCCATTGAGTGTCAAGGGGTAATGGATTCTCTGTTGTTGGAGATGGTCATTGCCTGGCACCTGTGTGGTGCGAATGTTACTTGCCACTTGTCAGCCCAAGCCTGGATATTGTTCACATCTTGCTGCATTTGAACATAGGCTGCTTCAGTATCTGAGGAGTTGCAAATGGTGCTGAACATTGTGCAATCATCAGCGAATATCCCCACTTCTGATCTTATGATGCAAGGAAGGTCATTGATGAAGCAGTGGAAGATGGTTGGCCCTTGGACACTACCCTGAGGAACTCTCGCAGTGATGCCCTGGAACTGAGATGATTGACGTCCAACAATCACAACCATCAGAAATACCTGGAAAAACTCAGCAGGTCTGGCAGCATCGGTGGAGAAGAGCAAAGTTGACGTTTCGAGTCCTCGTCAACTTTGCTCTTCTCCGCCGATGCTGCGAGACCTGCTGAGTTTTTCCAGGTATTTCTGTTTTTGTTTTGGATTTCCAGCATCCAGTTTTTTGTTTTTAATCACAACCATCGTCCTTTGTGCTAGGTATGACTCCAACCAGTTTCCCCCCTGATTCCCATTGAGAGCAGTTTTGATGAGGCATCTCTGCAATTTCAAAGCCTTTACTTCCACCAGCGTAACAACACAACTATGAAATAAAAGGCCTGCATCAAAACAGACTGAATTCATTTCATTTTTCTTAGTATTGTTTGTATCTTCACTTTACCTAGTTTTGTTGTGTGCGTGAGAGTGAGCGAAAGTGTGTATGACATGTAGTTTCTTTAGTAACCTCCAGGGCAAGGGTGTGAAAATAAATTAATCTTTTCCTGTTTAAAGACAAAAAAGCATGCTGCTGGCTTACCTGAAATCTACTCACTCACCCCAAGGGTAAGTAAAGGCACATCTCACATACAAATATATATGATCACGGGCAAAAAAATTGTTCGGAACACAGGAATCTGACCTCCCTCCTACACCATCTCTCCAGCCAAGCATTAAGCTGCTCTATCCTCCTATTTCTATATTCACTAGTGTATGAACCTGGAGCAATCTGGAGATGACTACTTCTGAGGTCTCGCTTGCTAGTACCCTTCCTAACTCCCTAAAACCTGCTTACAGGACCTCATCCCTCATCCTACCAATGTTACTGACACTGGTATGTACCATGACCTCTGGCTTTTCACCCTGCCTTCAGAATTCTGCAGTCACTGAGTAACACCCTTGACCCTGGCACAGGGAGGTAATATGTCATCTTGGAATCATGTCTGTGGCCACAGGAATGGTTATCTGTTCCCCTAACAATAGAATCCCCTGTCACTATCACTTTTCTAGTCTTCCTCCTGCCCACTATGCCATGGACTTGGCTGTGGTTGCACTCCCCAGTGGAACTATCACTTTCACCAATATTCTGAATTGAACACAAGTTGGAGAGCGAATACTATCTGTCTGGTCCTCCTTGACTGTCTGGTTGTCGCCCATTTCCTCTCAGCCTGCATAACCTTAAGATGCAGTTTAGTCTCATAACTAATTTTTTGGGGGTTTTTTTTACAATTTGTAGATTTTTATTGTAGCTATAAATAATTTAGTTGTTAAATTTATTCGTTTTCAAGGTGTTTTAAGGTTTAATGTGTCAGGATACTATATAGCTATTTGTGCCATTTTAGTTCTGCTAAGGTGTAGGATGAGGGTGGCAGGATGTGTGATTTATGCCTGTTAGTTTATTTTTGTCGCGATAGTGTGATGCAAGATAGCAAAACAGTCTTGAGATAGCAAGTAGTACAATGGATGATTATTTACATCCTAAATGATAAACAAGTTGACACCTGGGCAGTGAAATTAGGCTCCATGGCACTACTGGTGCCAGCACTATGGAAGCCTTAAAGTGAAGCAATGCTTTAGGTCACTTTCAGTGTGGCCTAAGTGGCCCCAATAGTGGGAAGAGTACAAGCACAGGCATTCCTTGTGTGTTCTGGAAGATTTCACATTGGACATATTGTGATGTTGAATGACCACTTCAGCTGATTTAATGCACACACTATAAATTTGGACCATGCAGGTCCAGTGAATGTCTGTGCTAACCACTCACTGCTGAAAATGCACTCAGCTGCACGGAGGATCCTCCACTAGTACTATTTAAGGGTCAGCTATCCAACTTGCAGTTGAGGTACTTATTACTTAGGCTCTTGCAAAATTTGGGGAAGTAGTACGGTGTCTTTTTGGAGGTGTTTTGGTGAGTTGCTGGCAAGAACTGTTGCAGCATGCTGAGACGGAGGGCAGAAGAGTTTTGTAACATGTCCACACAAAGGCTGTGACAATTGTAAAGTTGTAAAGACAGTTGAAAGACTGTAGTTGGAGTGCCTCTGGGTCTGCACCACATCAGGCAAATACTGCAGAGGCTGAAGAGAGATGTTTTGTGCAAAGGGAGGAGGAGGAGGAGTCTTCGCAGAAGGCCCTCCCACCAAGTGTTTTCCTGGAGTGTTCTAGAAAGCCAGCTGGTGAAGGATAGAACTTGAGCCAATCTTCACACATTTTTATAATCATTTATTTACAGAGATGCACTTTACAAACATGCATCTCCTAACCCAACAACCACAATTTCAATCTATTTCTATTTAAAGGAGCACAAGTGGATCCTCATGACCCACATACAATTAAACATAATTAATATGGAATTTAGAGAGTGCACTTCTCCTGCCTCCATCTGAGCCAGTGCCTGAGATTCACCAAGGAGCTGGTCGTGGAACTGTGCCACCTCCTTTTATGGGATCTACTGGAGCAATGCTCTGGAGACATGAGTTAAAATATCACCACGGCAGCTGGAAAAATTCAATTAATTAATAAATCTGGAATAAAATGCAAGTCTCATTAATAATCATGCAATTACAGTATTGCCGTAAAAACCCATCTGGTTTACTGATGTACTTCAGGGGATGAAATCTGCCATCCTTATCTGGTCTGACCTACATGAGACTCCAGACTCATACCAATGTAGTTGACTCTTAACTGCCCTCTGAAGTGGCCTAACAAGCCACTCAGTTGTAGGCAGCTCACCATGACCTGCTAACAGGCAATTAGGGATGGACGGTAAATACTGAACTTGCCAGTGATGCCCATGTTGAAAGAACAAATAAAAAAAAAACGGCAGAGGTGGTGGTGGATCTGGTAGGATGATATCACCTGTCAGAAATTCCGCCAGTTCCACCACCCTTGCCCTTGGTGTAATCTACCTCAGCACAAAAAGGCGTACATTAATGGTTTCTGAATGGCAACAGGTCACAGATAGATTAATTGCTTTTCAGAAACTGGCGTTTGCAAAGATAAATGGCATCCATGGCATGGACATTTGGGAGGGATGTAACAAGAGGTAAAGGTTTAGGAAGACAATTCAAGAGTGCAGAGGTTTAATAACTAAAGACTCTGCCACCAATATGAAGTGGAGAGGGGTCATGCAGGAGAGCATAGCTAGAAGAGTGAAGGATACAGGCTGCAAAGATAGGGTGCGACAAGACATAAAGGCATTTATAAATGAAAATTTTGAATTCAATATGTAGGTTTGATAGGAAATCCATGGAGGGCAACAACTGTTAGAGTTAGAATGCAAGTGCAAATTTTTTAATTGTTAGAGTTTGCACAGTGTCATGCTCTGGAGAGCAACCACCCAGTGGAAAGATGACCCAGTTGATTCTTTAGTGGTGCCAGGGTGAGGATGTGATTGTTACAGGTATTTTAAAAGTCTTCAACAATGGGCATTTATGCTTAAGGAAAATGGTTAATGATGGTATCCTACAGCAAATGGCAGATTCTAAAGTTTAAAATGTACTTAATTTCTTAATTATTCTTTTGCATTGAATTGGTTATGCATTATTTTCCTCCAATGCAATTTTTTTAAAAAGGAAAATGGGCTTGCATTTATACAGTGTGTTTCATGACTTCAGTATGTTCCATAGTTCTCTGCAGCTAATAAAGTACTTTTGAAGCATATTCATTGTTGTAATATGGGAAGCATGATAGCTAATTTGCACGCAGTAAGGTCCCACAAGCAAAAATGAAATAATGAACGGATAATCTGTTTTTGTGGTATTGGATGGGGGATAAATATTGGCCAGAACATCAAGCTTCTTCAAATACTGCCATGGGATAGTTTACATCCAATTGAGAGGGCAGGTAGGGCATTGAATAGTGCAGTACTCCTTCAGTACTGCACTGAAGTGTCAGTCTAGACTATTTGCTCATGTCTCTGACTGGAGCTTGAACCCACATCTTTCAGACCTAAATGAGAGCGATACAATTAATCCAAGGTAGAAACTTGATTGGTGATGTTCAAACATGGAATCGGAAGGATAGGCATAGATTTGAGAGGTGACGGCACGTTCAATGACTTTTCAGAAGAAAAAGAGGTTGAAGAGGAGTGATAGTTTGCAGGGATAGAGGAATTAAGGGTTTTTTTGAGGAAGGTTACAACAGTAGATTTGAAGAAATGGGGATGGTTCTTAAGGACAGAGAACTGTTTACAAGGTCACTTACAAAACGCAAACCATAGAAATAGTCAAATTAAAAAAAGGTTGTAGATAACCATAGCCATGAGATGAAGATTACAGTTGGCAAAGGATGAAAATTTAAGATTTAGAAACAAATAATTGGAGTTGGAATTTGTAAAGGTAGAGAATACAGGAAAACAGGCAATAAAGCTTCAAACTTTGTCAAAGTGTTGAAACCTTAATGTGAAGCCTATGCTCCATGGAGGTTTGAGTTTGTCTAATATTGTATATGAATGTGGTGATGTCATTCTTTAGCAGCAGACTAGAGGATACGGATTTTAAGTGCAACACTGATACAGCATATGTTTTCAGGCCGGTCCTTAACACATAGATGATGTTGGTTTTCTTTTATCCAGAATAATTTGGAAAATTCTTAAACCACAAGGTTTCCATAAAATGTCCAACATCAGAAAATGTTTCACAGCAATAATTTATTAAATATTTAAAAAATAAATTGGCAAAACAGTAAAAAATAAAATATCAGGAATTCATGTTATTAAAATAAAATTGGGAGTTTTAAATATCCATAACTTATAAAGAGTTGGTTGCTGACCAGTACTGAGTGTAAAGAGGATAACAGGGTAAGGTTATCAGAAGCAAGTAATCTATGACTGAGCTAACTCTTAGTAAAGACAAGTAAAAGCATGGTAAGAGAAGATCTAAGGTAAACTGTGTTTTCAAATCATCTCAGTGGATGATGAGTGATTCAGGTTTCATTTTGGACCCTGTGCTTCAGATTCTTCCTCATCATCCTCATACATCTCTCCTTCTTCTTCTGCTGTGGCATCTTGGTACTGCTGGTACTCAGACACCAGATCATTCATGTTACTCTCTGCTTCAGTAAACTCCATCTCATCCATACCCTCGCCGGTATACCAATGCAAGAATGCCTTCCTGCGGAACATAGCTGTGAACTGCTCTGAGATGCGTTTGAAAAGCTCCTGGATAGCAGTACTGTTTCCAATGAAAGTGGAGGACATCTTAAGTCCACGGGGTGGGATATCACAAACAGCCACTTTAACATTGTTGGGGATCCATTCCACAAAGTAGCTGCTGTTCTTGCTCTGGATAGCCAACATTTGCTCATCTACTTCCTTCATGGACATCTTGCCTCTGAAGACAGTGGCTACTGTCAGGTACCTACCATGACGAGGATCACAAGCAGCCATCATATTTTTGGCATCAAACATCTGCTGGGTGAGTTCTGGGACAGTCAATGCTCTGTATTGTTGGCTTCCTCGGGCTGTGAGTGGAGCAAATCCCGGCATAAAGAAGTGGAGGCGTGGGAAAGGTACCATATTCACTGCAAGCTTCCTTAAATCGGCATTAAGCTGCCCAGGAAACCTCAGGGAAGTGGTGACCCCACTCATGGTAGCAGATACCAAGTGGTTAAGGTCTCCATAGGTGGGTGTTGCAAGTTTGAGGGTCCTGAAGCAGATATCGTAGAGAGCTTCATTATCTATGCAATAGGTTTCATCTGTGTTTTCTACAAGCTGATGGATGGAGAGGGTGGCATTGTATGGTTCTACCACTGTGTCAGAAACTTTTGGAGAAGGAACAACACTGAAAGTGTTCATGATTCTGTCAGGGTATTCCTCACGGACTTTGCTAATAAGCAGGGTTCCCATGCCAGACCCTGTACCTCCGCCCAGGGAGTGAGTAAGCTGAAAGCCTTGCAAACAGTCACAATTTTCACATTCCTTCCTCACTACATCAAGGACTGAGTCCACCAGCTCTGCACCTTCTGTGTAGTGACCCTTTGCCCAGTTGTTTCCAGCTCCACTTTGTCCTGTGATTAAAAGGATGTCAAACATATTCATAAACATTAAAACAGAGGAGTTACAGTGAGTGTGCAAGGTGTAAATATATGTAGAAATAGCCACTGATATGGAATATTCTGGAATGGATTCCCTGCTGAGGTAAACATTTTAGTACAGAATTTTGATTTCTCACTCTGGTGGTTATATTGGAAGCTCTATTTAGCATCAGCACATAGACAACAAAACGTGTGTATTGACAGTCATCAAGGAGGAGAATATCAAAGCTAGCTTTTTGCTATAGTGTTATATGATTCCTTCAATCAACTTTTTTGCCCAGATCAGACCATAGTGATTTTATAGAAACAAAAATACACTTCAAATATGAAGAATGCATTTATCACTAAAGATGAATTTCATCAGCAAAACATAATTACTGTATATACTCCAGTAATGGTCGATCTCATGTAAAAGTTGACCCCCGACTTGTAGCCAAAAAATCCAAACTCTTTGTACTTATCACCCACTCACCAGTGAAGTCAAATTCATCCTGGTGCAAACCTACTCAATGATAGAATCATAGAATAGCACACCACTGATGGGGACTGTTCAGCCCCTAGTGTCTACGCACGTCAACACCTTGTCAAGACTGCCAACTCACTGGTGTGCGCTGAATTCCCACCAATCCTGCCCTCCAATATGGTAACATGATATCAGGGAGGAACAGCAGAATGAATTTAGTGTACACAAATGAATGTCTGTCTGCATGGAGCTTATTTATTTATAAATAAAAATTCAACTATAAAAATGCTTTTTGGCTCCTTTTTGCCCTACTTTTGGGTTTGGAATTGGTGGGAACAGTTTCCACTCTGGCAACTCTGAGATTACGAGATGATGGGAGAGGGTGGATTTCAACCCCTTGAAACTATCATTTGTGTAAAAGTCAACCCTCTAGTTTTTAGCTAAAAATGTAGTCATTAGAAATTTGACTTACATCAGTATATTTTGGTAAGATAGCTAATCTCTTGTGGTGTTGCACATCGGAAGTTAAATTAAATAGTTTTCTCTAGTAACTTCTGAACGACAGGTGTTAGGCCAGTTAGCCTTTAGACCTAAAAAGGATAGAACAGGGTACTTCCTAAATAGTGAAAAGCTAGAAACAGTGGAAGTCCAAAGAGACACGGGGGTCCAGGTAAATAGACCACAACATTGTCATGAACAGGTACGGAAAATAATCAAAAAGATTAATAAAATTCTAGTCTTTATATCTAGAAAACTAGAATAAAAGTGGGTAGAAGTCATATTTCAGCTATACAAGCCCTGGTTAGACCACACCTGGCCTACTGTGAGCAGTTCTAAGCACTCCAACTTGGAAAGATATATTGGCCTTGGAGGGAGCAAAGTGCATGTCTACCAGAATGAAACGTGGACTCTAAGGGTTAGATTATAGGGTAAGATTACAAACTAGGGTTGAATTCCCTGGAATTTAGAAGGTTAAGATGTTATTTGATCTAAGATTAAGATACTATAGCATAGATAGAGATTAAATTACTTCCACGGGTTGGGGAGAATAAAACCAGGCAGCATAGTCTAAAAATTAGAGTGAAATTAGGAAGCACGTACACATAAAGGGAGATAGGAATTTGGAATTATTTTCTGCAAACGGTGATGAATGCTCAGTCAATTGTTAATTTTAAAACTGAGATTTATAGATTTTTAAAAATTCATTCATGGGATGTGGGCATCGTTGGCTAAGCCTGCATTTTTTGCCCATACCTAACTGCCCTTGAGAAGGTGATGGTGAGTTTAATACAGAGGCCTTAAGTGGTATGGAGCAAAGGCAAGGCATACGGAGTTAGATCACAGATCAGCTTGTTGAATGGCAGAACTGACTTAAGGGGCCAATTGGCCTAATCATGTTCCTATGCTGATACATGGTTCAAGGGCAAGGAAAGGGCTCCAATGTGGCCAGATATAACTGAATTCTGGTTTTAAAGTCATAGGTTAAGTCCTTATTTTTTTTTCTCCATGATAAATACCCACACCTATATTTATAATGGGAAATTGTCTATGTAAAAATGTGCCAAGCTGTATTTTCACCTCACCACTAATGGTGGTGCAGCATCTTTCCTACTGAGAGAATGTAATTTCAGATTGACAAACATAGGCAGTTTCCATTACAAATAGCTACGTCTACATTTATAGAAGGAAATATGTAACACAGGGTGCTCACAAACACAACATTTTTAATATATTAGCATTCGATTTGCCATGTCATTGCACTTAGGGAGTCACATCTGAATGGGTCAAGGGTGAGGAACATAAAGAGAAAGGGAGATAGTGGCTGAAGCCTGAACAGGCTGTAAATATTCGAACGGAGGCACAAAATGGCAAAATTTGAGGTTAAAGCTCAAGGTATGAGGCCCAAATGTGCAAAAATTAGACAAGAGAATTTGAGAATAGGCAACAGCAGGTGGCAGTGTGATGAAGACTACCTCTTTGGAAGAATGTTATGGGTGACATAGGGAGCAGCAACAGTTTGAATAGGGCTGCTGTTCCAGTAGCTGGGAATGAGCCAGAGATGGGCAAGCCATGAATGTAACATTTGGTAGACAAAATCTTAACATAAAAATTGAAGCAGAGTTCCAGAATTTATGTAAATTACACAAAGATAATAATCCTTTAAATTAAGTTCAATATTCACTCACCACGGGGTGTGGGGTGTGGTAATGGTGGGGGTCAGTGGGGTTTGCTCAGTTAAAAGAAACAAGATGGCAAGTGAGCTGGCATTGATAGAATAAAAAGTTGCTACAGAGATCCTCAATGCACAATGAGTGCCAAGTTTACAAAGTTGAAGTCCATTTATATGCAGGCATAGGAAATTATAATGAGAAAAAAGTAGGTACAAAAGTGGGTAGAAATTTATCCAGGCCCAATTTTGTACCCATTTACACCACTATTCAGGCAGTGCATTCCCCCAAAAGGAAGGCTGCAGGCTAGCCTGAAACTGGGCCTTACAAATTCATTTCAATAATTTAGATTCAATAATTTCCAAAGGCAACTTACCCATCGCAGCACATGAATTTCTGGCCGTGTGTCTCACCAACAACAGTCCATGGGTAATTGCCAGGGGTGGTTGCAATCACAACTGTCAGGAGCTATGAAGCCAGGAGAAGCGCTGTCCTCTACCAGGCACCATAATTTTTTTTTCATTTAACAATCTTTCAAGAGGAAATCCTAGCCTTGAAAGCCTGAGCAGAGAAAGTCCAATACCTGTTCCCTGGGAAGCTCAATTTATCTGAGAGGACCTAAAACTGGTGCTAAGCCTCTCATCAGGAAATACAAGGGGCCTAATTCTCTTTCAGAGAGGCCACTGGATGCCTGAAAATCCTCCCAAGCCAATGTGGTGTTGAACATATTTCAGATGTCCTTGGAGAAATGGATCATTTTTGCCCTGATTTTCCATTTAGGATGCTGGGCAATAATGGCTGACTTCTGTCACAAAGTGTGCAATCAAATTAATCAACCTTCAATCATTTTTAGAAAAAAAGTCTATCTATCATTTCTATTTTTTTCTGTTTTGTGGTTGATTTCTACGTACCAAAGATAAAATTGTCTGGTCTGAAAAGATGTCCAAAGGGGCCCGATCGGACACTGTCCATTGTGCCTGGTTCCAGATCCACTAAAATGGCTCTGGGTACATATTTAAGAGCTGTAAAGAGAACAAAATCAGAATAGTCAGTAAATCGGTTTTACCTTGTGTAAAAGGGAAATTTGGCACAAGTAAGGAATTATTCCAAACATATGCATTCCCAAATCAGAAAGCTTTCAAACACATTGCCCAGGCACCTTCCCTATTTTGCTGTCCCACGAGGATATCCTGCGATAACAATTCATATTTCCATTCCACATGTGTGATGCCTTGAGTATAACTGCAGTATTAGTGCCAAATTCAAGATATTTTTATTATTAAAAATTGAGATAAATAGTCAATAAGACATTAGAAAGATTTAAGTAAATTAAGGATTAGACAATGCTAAGCTTCTTCTTTAAATGCTTTCAAATGTTGTCATATATAAAAAAGTGTTAACTTTTATTTAGGATCTATGTTAACTCTGTACTTGGATATTTGCATAGTTTTAATATTCCATGCATTTTATTGTTTAAAGTTCAGTTAAATGTTTGGACCAAATGTTTGCATCTCCAACAAACTTGAGAAATCCCAAAATACTGCATAATTTGTAGTTTTTTCAGAATTCAGCATAAACACGTTTGGCTTTATTACTTAAGGCGCTCTATTCTAACTTGTAGTTTCCCCTTGACATCACACAGTTCACAATGAACCTTGACATTATGTAGCTCTGTATGACTTACAAGACGCTTCATTGTAGTAGACACTAATTCTCTCCACCTGCAGGTCTGAGTCACCCACATAATTTCCACTGGGGTCGATTCCATGTTCATCACTGATGACTTCCCAAAACTGAGGAAAAAAAGGAAGAAAATCGAGAAATATAAGATAACCAGCGAGATTAATTAGCTTTAAGCTAGATGCTGTGTGTATATATTTGGAAGAAATGGAAAATAACTGTTCCAATCATGTATGTATTTCAGTGTGTGGCTAATTATTCTAATGTGACAAAATGATGGATGCAGGTCAATTATTTTTATTGACCAATAGCATAGTATACCATTAGCACTGGCTTTAACCTAAGCAGATATACATGTGAGATCTAATCATTTTTATTTGGCTACATGTCCCTAATAATTATGTTAAGGTGGTCAAGTCTTTTGCTTAATAAATATTACGTTTTTGCTTTGCTTTTGCCAAGATCTAAAAGGATTCCCGCATTTCAATTTGATCTCAACTGGAATATCAAAATCTATTTTTTCTCTCTGCCTCCAACTAAAGCTGGTATCTGATATCCACCACCACCACCCCGCTCCAAAGGTTCAAAAAATTGTCTCTATGGATTAAATATGCCCAAAGTTGCTCTTGGTATCTTGTGATGATTGCCTGAACAGACTCTCCGTCGGCTGACAGGCAGTAATTATCATAACATCAGGAATAGCAGTGGTGGGGACAGCAAGTAAAAACTAATTACATCTCGCTTCACACTATGATTTATGTGTTCTTTGAACTCAAAATAAAAAGAACATTTTCAGTGGATAACTTCTTAACATCAATCGCATTTATTAATTATGCTAGGTTGCAAAATATATTAAAGGCATTGAGGGAACATGAACCTTTCAGCTACTATTTACTTTGTAAGCTGAATACATATCCTAAACATAATTTACTTAGAAAAAATATAAAATATCTAATAATAAATTGTATTGGAATCTTATGGCATTCTTGAAATATGATTTTAAAAAGCAATTTTTGAAAAAAAAACTGCCACAATTTCAGTGAAGATAGAAACATTTCTCCTCTAACAATGAAATCAGTCATATGATTAAGAAGCAGCATGTTAAAGGAAGCCATTATGTATCCATTAGCACAAATACGTCATCATTTTAAAAGCTGCATGCAAACTAGTTGTAAATACCTATTTGGTAAAAGAGGGCACATTAACTATTATCATTAACAGCTTGGTTTACCGAATGAATTATATTTTCTGGGCTTTTCATGAATACAGCATGTGAAGCTCATTTTATTTCAAAGGAGAACATCAATGCAGCAATGTATACAGTTTTACCTGCATTATTATTTTACACTTTTAATGAAAAAGGGGTCATTCATTGCAATATGTTTAAATTTGAACTGTAAAAGGTAATGTTTCCTTCAGCAGCTGACCATGGTACTGAAAGTGCAAGCATTATCTAATGGTATATTTTAACTCCAGCTAATTTTGAGAGATTGATTTGGTTGCTTGAATGCACAAAGTAGCTTTAATGCTATTCTGCATCTCCTGGGGCTATAGTTAATTGAGTAGGAGCCCTCAGCTGTCCAATAAATCTGAATTTCCCACTTTGTCTCATTCATCTCAAGCTCACCTACTTTTCAACACCAGCTGGCAGATACAGCACCGATTTAATTTCTTCCTCTGCACCCTCCAGAGAATAAATTGGATGCACTCTAACATTTTGACTCCTCCCAATTCTATTATTCACCTCAGACCCATATGCCTCAATATTTAATAGACTCATATTTAATCTTTCCAAAATGTAATGCAACTTTAAAATGACTTTTACTAAAATTCTGATACTCTACTAACTAGCATATATTACATGCGTTTAAAAGGAGAATATGGTAATGATATAGTGAAAAGCACATAGATGTAATCCTGATATACAATCTTAACTGAGGAGATAAAAGTCTCCTCTTTCTGCTAGCTGAAAGTTGATATGAACCACAGTTCCTAGTAGGCCCAAGCCCACCATAAACAGCTTCCTGCAACATGATCCAAATTGGATCAGATTCCCAGAGCTTATTAGTATGTCTGATTTCTGAAGTGAAAAATCACACTCAGGTACCTAGGAAAAGGTTAAGTACATTGTCGGTCCAAAATTATAGGCAGCTTAGTTTACAAAACTGTAACTGCATTGCATGATCACAAAAAAGGAACATTTTATAGGTGGAAATTCAAGGCAAGGCCATCAAGATCTGAACAGAATTACAATCCTGAATGTTAACCTATTTGTTTTGTTATTTTAGATCTGGGTTGTCTATTTTGCATTTTTGGGTGTTATTTCAGATTTTCAATTCTGCAATTTTTCTTTTTATTTCTGCATTAACATTTTATTACTTATTTGTCTATTCTGTGAAGACATGAAAAAAGTGCGATTTTTACTGATACCTTGTGCCATTCTGCAGTTTAATAGGCTAGGCATCATAGTACAGAACAGCAGCCACCATTGATATGGCAGGTGTTATAGGTATTTTTTTTAAATTGGAAATGGTGAAGAGGGAGGTGTAGGAAGAAGTAACTACCCATTTTCATTGATTTTGTCAGCCAACGTATCAATTTGTCCATCCAATCCCACGAGAGGTTAAGAAAGAATGTTCCCTGGCTTTGTTTGGACCACTTTGGGTTGGGAATGATCTAATTTTTCTCGCTCAAAATGTTAAGACGTTCATCCGAAAGATTTCACTTGTGCTTGGCTGCAAAGATGGAAAATAACTCTTTTGTGTGGCGATGCCCCGATTTAATGAAGACCGTTTCCTTGGTTGCATCAAAGCCAACCACGCCCATATTTAACGCCCAGTTCTTCTTAATGGCGAAGAGGCCACCTGCAAGCAACCATCAAAGCCCCGGGCATTGTGATCCCACTCACGTAATCGTCAGAGCCTCTCACTCGATAGATAACCAGAAATGGATTTCAATACAGCTAAACCTTAACCCAGCCTGCGGCTTGGATCACTCGACAGATGCTACATTTAAGACTGTTCAGATATTTTCATGTCAGCTATCTCTGTCTTGGTTGCTTTGACGTCTAGCCACGTACGATATGTTGGTAATAATCCCTGCACCGTATTTAAACAACTCTTCTAATAATTATTCTACATTGAGAACAAAGACCCCACCCACCCCACACCTAAATGGATTGTGATTTTTCTGAGCGCATGAGTTAGCCTCTATTCAGACTTTCAGCTTCTCTCCAATGTTTATTCTGATCCCGTGTTTTGATCAGACTCAAAAACAGAATTACCTGGAAAAACTCAGCAGGTCTTCTTCTCCGTCGATGCTGCCAGACCTGCTGAGTTTTTCCAGGTAATTCTGTTTTTTTTTGGATTTCCAGCATCCGCAGTTTTTTTGTTTTTTTTTGATCAGACTCGTTTGATCTGAATAACAGGAGGGATTCCCCTTACAATAGATTAGTTACCCTGCCTGGCAGTCACTTTAAAATGCACAAAGCGGTTGCGTGCCATAACAATACATGAATTGAAACAATTTTGTAGATTGTCCCTGCTATTGCACTTTTACCGAATGTCATCGTTAAGCATTTGCTTGCAAGTTATTTTTAATTATATTTTAATATGTTCTCTACGCGAATAGAGGCGGAGAGGACAATGACCCACGCCAAGGTTATTCATCTTAGAGATCGGACTGTTTTAACTTCGATGCCAACTCTGAGGAAAGGCTTTTGAAATCAGGGCTCCAGCTCGAGGATGCTGATTTCGTGCAGATCCAGGCTTTACTTGCGATGGTGCCGTCCTCGGACAGTGCGGCAGAGCTGAGCTAATCCCCTTCTCCCCTGGTATCTGCAGTCTCGGGCGTGGCTGTCTGCAGAGCCCACGTCTCTATCGAAAGCAGCCCACAGGCGCAGATTCCAGAACAACCCTTCCACAGTGTAACAACACAACGGCGAGGTCCTAACTAAGACAATGCCAAACTGAAAATGCAATTACAAATCATCTCGATTTACAGGCTGAGCCATGAAAAGTAGAAACAGATGGAAAAACAGAAATAATTATATTTAACATTGAACAAAGAAGCTTATAAATAGAAGAATGACGTTTATTTATCGCAAACAAGACAGTATTGCACACTACCTCCTTATATGGTGGGTTTTATTTCACAAAATAATGCAGTGAGAAACATTTAAGTCCATTTATACTCAGTTTTTTTCTGTCCAGGCATAACCACTCAGCACCATTTACCATAATCACATAAATGCTTCCATATCAACTAAAATTTACCTTGGCACCGATCTGGTTGCCACATTGGCCAGCCTGGATGTGGACAATCTCTCTCATTCTCTCGCTGTTCTGCCTCTTGCTGTGGGTCGGTCAGAGTGCTCAGCAACCGATCCTGGCTGGAGAAGGCGGTGGGATGGTGCTGTCTGCTCTTTTATACCATTTCACGGCACCAGCTGATTCGTGCCACAAGCAGGTTGATTCCAGACGAGGATTACGTCAGTCTCCTGGGAGACAAGACTCAGCAGCCAATAAGGATCCAGGGGACACTGCAACATCCCTGCAACGCCAGAATCGCCTCCCACGAAACGCATCGCCACTGCTGCAAATACTGGCTATCCGATTGTGTTCGCCATGTTAGAAGCAAAAAAGGGGCAAACAAAAGAATGATGCTAAACTGCGAATTTACCATCCGATTAAATCGTTCGGAGTACTGGATAAGCAGGCCTTTATGAAAAACAAATCACTTTGTCAGAAACGCTGTAGTGTTGCAAAGCTCTGGTACCCATTAGATTTTTGTTTTAAAAAGATGCCTATAATGCAGTACAGGAAACTGTTTCTGAAAAAAAAATGAAAATACAAATACCAAAGCAGACTGTGGAAATCTGAAATAAAGACAGAAAATGCTGGAAATAATCAGCAGGTATGGCAACATCTGTGGAGAGAGAAACCGAATTAACGTTTCTGGTCTGTGACCTTCTCAGAACTGGGTGATAGGGTGGAGGGCAGGAGAATGACAAAAGGTTTCAAGGGAGGGGCAATGGGCAAGTGAAGAAGCAAAATGTATGTCTAGAATGACAGGATAACTATGTTGGAAAGGAATAAAAGAAAAACGAGAATGAAACAAAATTAAGGCAGAGGAAATTATCTCAAATTGCTGAATTAAGTATTGAGTCCAGAAGGCTGAAAAGTGCCCAGTCAGGAGTTGAGGTGCTGGTTCTCAAGCTTATGCTGAACTTCATTGGAACATTTTAGCAAATCAGGGGCAGAAAGATCAGAGAGAGAGAACAAGGTGGAGAATTGAAATAACAGTCAACTGGAAGCTTATTGGGGCCACTCCTGCAGACTGAATGGAAGTGTTCTGCAAAGCAGCCACCCAGTTCGTCATCTTGTCTCCTTCTAAGGGGAGACCACATTGTGAGTAGTGAATACAGTATACTAAATTGAGAGAAGTACTGGTAAGTTGCAGTTTCACTCAGAAGGAGCATTAGGGCCTTGGATGGTGAGGAGGGAGGTGGTAAAAGGGCAAGTGTTGTATCTTTTGCATTTTCATGGAAAAGGTACTGTGGGAAGGGGTGATTGAGGAGTGAAACCAGGTATTGTGGAGGGAATGGTCCCTTTTAAATGCTGCAAGGAGAAGGGAAATGAAGATATATTTGGTGATGGCATAACGCAGCAGGTGATGGAAATGGTGGCAGAAGATCACTTGATTACGGCAGCCGCTGGGATAAAAGGTGAAGACAAAGGGAACCCTATTGTGTTTCTGTGGGGCAGGGGATGAGATTAGAAGTTTGTGAAATAGAACAGACAAGGTCGAGTGTCCTGTCAATCACAGAGGTGGGGCATCTGTGGTTGAGGAGAAAGGAAGACATATCAGATGGAAGGTTGCATCATTCAAACAGAAACAGAAACTGAGGATGGAATGCAGTCCTTAAGGAAGCAGGGTGTGAGGAAATGTAAGGTAACTATGGGAGTCGGTGAACTTATAGTAAATATGGGGGAGACAGTGGAGCAGTGGCATTGCCACTGCATGAGTAATGCTGTGTCCCAGGGTGTTTTTTTAAAAAATATTTGTTCACATGATGGCTAGGCATTTATTGACCATCCCCAATTACTCTGGAGAACTGAGTGGCTTGCTAGGCCATTTCAGAGTCCTTGTCATTTCCAGTGCCTAGGTCAATGCCAGGTGGTCCGTCTGGTTCCATTCCTCTTAGACTTTTGTGGTTTGATACAACTGTGTGGCTTGCTTGGCCATTTCAAGGCATTTAAGGGCCACTTAACCACATTGCTGTGGGCCTGGAGTAACATGTAAGCTAGACAGGTAAGGACAGCAGATTTCCTTCCCCAAAGACATTCATGAACCAGGTGGGTTTTTGTGACAATTGACAATGGTTTCATGGTCATCATTAGACTTTTAATTACAGATTTTTTTTATTATTGAATTCAAATTTCACCATCTGTCATAGGATTCAAACCCGAGTCCCCAGAGCATTACCCTGTGTCTCTGGATTATTAGTCCAAAAACAATACCACTACACCACCAACTCCCCTGAATACTCAGCAGACCTGGGTTCAAATCCCACCATGACAGGTGGTGAAATTTGAATTCATTAAAAATCTGCAAATAGAAGTCTAATGGTGACCATAATAAACCATTATTGATTGTTATAAAAACCCACTCATGTCCTTTAGGGAAGGAAACCTGCTGTCCTTACCAGGTCTGGTCTACATGTGACTCCAGATCCACAGTAATGTGGTTGACTCTTAAACGGCCACGTAAGCCACTCAGTTATACCAAACCACAAAAAAGTCTAAGGAATGAAACTGGATGGACCACCCGGCATCAACACCAAGGCATCGGAAATGACAGTGGCAAACTCAGCCCTGTCAACCCTGCAAAGTCCTCCTTACTAACATCTGGTGGCTAGTGCCAAAATTGGGAAAGCTGCCTCAGACTAGTCAAGCAACAGCCTAACATAGTCATAATCACAGAATCATACCTTACAGATAATGCCCCAGACACCAGCATCACCATCCAGCAAAAGTGGCACAGTGGTATACAGTCAGGAGGAAGTTGCCCTGAGGGTCATCAACATAGACTCTGGACCCCATGAAGTCTCAAGTCAAACACAGGCAAGGAAACCTCCTGATCACTTCATACCACCATTGCCCCGCCACTCAGCTGATGAGTCAGTACTACATGTTGAACACCACTTGGAGGAAGCATTGAGGGTGAAATGGGTACAGAATGTGCAATGGGTGGGAGACTTCAATGTCCATCATCAAGAGTGGCTCAGTAGCACCAGTATAGACTAAGCTGGCAGAGGCCTAAAGGACATAGCTGCTAGACTTGGTCTGAAGCAGGTTGGTGAGGGAATCAACAAGAGGCGAAAACATACTTGATCTCATCCTCACCAACCTGCCTGCTGCAGATGCATCTGTCCTTGACAGTATCAGTAGGAGTGACCGCCACACAGTCCTTGTGGAGACGAAATCCTATCCTCACATTGAGGATACTCTCCATTGTGTTGTGTAGTACTACCACTATGCTAACTGGGATAGATTGAAGATCTAGCAACTCAAGACTGGGTAACCATGAGGTGCTGTGGGCCATCAGCAGCAGCAGAATTGTAGTTGGCCACAATCTGTGACCTCAGCCTGCCATATACCCCACTCTGCCATTACCACCAAGCCAGGAGATCAACTCTGGTTCAAAGATGGGTGCAGGAGGGTATGCCAGGAGCAACACCAGGCATTCCTAAAAACAAGGTGTCAACCTGGTGAAGCTACTTGTCTGCCAAACAGCATAAGCAGCAAGTGATGGACAGAGCTAAGAGATTCCCCAACCAGTGGATCAGATTGAAGTTCTGCAGTCCTGCCACATCTAGACGCGAATGGTGGTGGAGGAGGCTCTAAAAAAACCCCATCCTCAATGATGGGGGAGCCTAACACATCAGTGCAAAAGATAAAGCTGAAGCATTTGCAAAAATCTTCAGCCAGAAGTCCTAAGTGAACAAGTCATGTCAGCCTTCTCCGGAGGTTCCCAGCATCACTGATGCCAGTCTTCAGCCAATTCGATTCACTCCACGTGATAAATCAGGAATGGCTGAAGGCACTGGATACTGCAAAGGCTACAGGCCCTGACAATATTCCAGCAGTGGTACTGAAGGTGTATGCTGCAGAACCTGTGCCCCTAACCAAGCTCTTCAAGTAAAGCTACAACACTGGCATCTACCTGGCAATGTGGAAAGTTGTCTGGATGAGTGTAGCTCCAACAACACTTAAGAAGCTGGACATCATCTAGGACAAAGCAGCCTACTTGATTGGCACCACATCCACAAATATTCAATCCCTCCACCACCGACACATAGTGGCAGCAGTGTGTACCATCTACAAGATGCACTGCAAGAATTCACCAAGGTTCCTTTGACAGCACCTTCCAAACCCATGACCACTACCATCTAGAAGGACAAGGGCAGCAGATAGATGCGAACACCACCACCTAGAAGTTACCCTCCAATTCACTCAACATCCTGACTTGGAACTATATCACTGTCCCTTCACTGTCGCTGGGTCGAACCCCTGGAACTCCCTCCCTAGCAGCACTATGGGTGTACCTACACTACATGAACTGTAGCTGTTCAAGAAGGCAGCTCACCACCACTTTACCAAGAGCAATTAGGAATGGGCAATAAATTCTGGCCTACCCAGTGACACCCACATCCCATGATCAATTTTTTAAAAATTGGTTGATAGCCTATCCCCAGAAAGGGGGGCAATAGTCAAGGCTGAGAAGGGAAAAGTCAGAGATAAACCATATGAAAGGTGAGAGAAGGGCAGAAATTGGAAGAAATGTTGATTAAATTTTCCAGTGCAGGGTGAGAACAGGAAATGGCATTGATATAGTTATCAGCATCATAATAGTGCCCTGATAGTGATAATCAGTGTTGATTGGCTGTGATGCCTTAGAAGGGAGCCAATATCATGCACTGGCCTACACTGCTTAAAGCTAGATAGCACCTCTTAAAGGGGAGGTTCATAGTGACTGAAGAGGGTGATGGGAGTTGTTTGTGAGCTGAATCTAACCTGGAGCAGACAGAAGAATGGTACAAGGTGCAAGAGAGTGGGCAACAAGTTTTTGAGATGCTACAATGGAGGCCTTGGCAGAAAAGGTGCAGAGGAAGAGAGATGTCCTTTATCCACAGGGGGCCAGGAGGCTCTTCAGAACTCTCAGAAGACTGTGGGAGCAGATAGTCATCGAGGCCTGTGTTACTTACAGTAAATGGTTATAGTGGAATAATTAATCCAGGTTGGTCTTTTAGTTCAATCTGGTTTATTTTCAAGACAGCTCCTCAATGCTACTGACTTCCTAGTAGCTTCCACGCAAAATATCCCAGCTGTATCTTTTTATCCTGTATAGATGGGGTAATCAATGCCCATCACCTGTTTAACTAGCAATTGTCTTCAACAAGGTGATTGCTATGCAGTATGATTACTTATACATTAACAGATTCCCCTTTAATTATGTATATGCACACACAAAATATATACGTTTTTCTTCATTTCGTCATTATAACACAAGACACCCCTCTTCCAATATGTTTAGTAATTTCTTGGAGCAGGAACTTACTTTTCGTAAAAACAAAGTCTGCTAGTTGGTGACTTGTGTCAACTCATTGTATCTTAGAGATCTCCTGTCATTTCTTTTAAGGTGGCTAGGTATATTAGCCTTTTCCAGCAACAATATGTTGAATGAACATTATTCCAAAGAAACTGGTTATCAACATAACATTCTACGGGCAAATTTCTCACATTGCCCCTTATATAATATTTCTGTCAGTATACTGGATAAGCAAACCCTCATACCTATTGCTTCTACTAATTCCAGTGTTTCAGCAGTTAAGGTGCTTCTTACTGCCTTTATTTTCTTGGCCTCGCAAGTCAGTGGAAAACATTTATCATTCTTTCCCGCCAAGAATATGATAAACTCTGCTGTGCTAGAATACCCATCTGGAAGATTGGCATGTGAAGGAAGTATAGCTAAAAATGACCAACCTCGTACCTCCTGGTTCACCCAAGGCTGGAAACTTGAGTCCACATCTCTCTGAATTTAATCTTTTTTAGTGTTTTATTTGGCCTCAGAACTTCCTCACTGTTGCATGTTTCATCATAGTACTCAGCTCCAACACATGATAACTAGCATTAGGTCTAGTCTGAGTGCACAACCAGTTCAACTGCCCAATCAAACTTCTCAACAGTTCCATTTCTTCCTTGGTAGCAGGATCCGCTTTGCAAGGTTCTATCCCAACTTATTGGGATACGATTAACATTTTCTAGATAAGATTGTTGATTCAGTGTCACTCCTGACTTGCTCTGCTTAATATCTAAACCTATGTATTTCAAGGCTCCTGAAGCCTGTCTTCCTACCTTGCACTCCTTCTTCATCTTCAATTACCTATTGCTCAAATTCTATAGAATTTCCCCACAGGAAATCATCAACATGCATGATAAAGATTCCAGCTAGTTTCTCCTTAAGGTACCAGTAGAGCATCACAGGTTTTACCTTTAACTGAATGCAACCTGTTTTCAACTGGACAGACCTCACTGAAAAATACCATACTCTTGCCTTATCACTCAACCCATAAACACATTTGTTTAATTTCCACAGCTTTCCTTCTACATCACCGGCTTCTTTGGGTGTTTTAAAAAAAAAACTTCCCTTTGAAACTTCTCCCCCTGTAAAAATGCAGCCTATGTCAATTGATTTGCACTTCCAGGAACATGATGCCAAAATTGCTAAAAATATCTTCAAACTCACTTTCCCCACAGTAGGCAAGTCCACCCTGACATCCTGATCCTCGAGTCTCTCTTCAAAGCTTCAGGCTAATCTTGCTTTGGCCTTTTATGTACCATCTGGGAGTACCTTTTCTGTACAGATCCATCTGTGAGATAAAGCTGGCTGTCCTGTCAGGTATTTCAAAATATACCCCAAATGCCTTCCAACTTTCTAACTCTGTATGACTTGCTTTATCAGCTTATTTTCCACTTTATTAGCAGCTACTAAAATCTCTTGGTCATAAAGGACTTCTACTTCTATTGAGATTCCTAGCTTGCTCTCTAGTCCTCATTAAGCTATGGCCTTTACTCACATTCCTCTCTTTCCGAACTACTACATGATCTTTCTCCCATGAGAGCAGAACCCCGTCCGCAAGTCCATGATTTTCTTCTGGAGTCATGACCACTCTCTGGTTCACTGTCAGAATTAATTCTGCACTTTCTGGGTTTCCACATCTTTACCTCAGTTTGCCAATCCATAGACCTTGTCTCCTGTCCTTCATCCTGCACATTTAGCCAATGTTTGTATTTACCAGTGGCCGTTCCTGTTCTCCCTATGATGGTGGCATCCCTCCACACACTGGTCCCTTCTGGCATGTATGTTACCTTTGTTTCTACTTTGGGGAGTTGCACTTTTGGATGAATAGCATTATCCTGTACCTCAGTGTTACTTTGTTCATCAGTCAACCCTGTATTTGCCATATTCTGCTCCTCATAACTGCCATGTGTATGTATGCATGTGTGTGGTGCCTCCGCGCTTTCTATGTCCTGTTCAGAACCTGTAAAGGTATAGTCAGTACCAATTAACTGCGAAGAATGTACCCTAACAGTTTGATTGCTGTGTTGCACAATCATTACTTTCCCATCACTCCTTATTACATTGCCAGGTCCTTTACAGCCTTACCTTTTGTAACGTACCATGTCTCCTTGTCTAAACTGTATTCCTGATGGTCTTATGCAGTGCCACAGGGCTTGCTGAATTTTCTCCAAAACCTCAGCTTTAATGAAAGCTTTTCTGCCCGCTTGCAAAGCATTCAGATCAGCAGAAACGTGCAGCTAATGCTATTCACTTTTAGAGCAAGAGGAGCATCTGATAACACTGAAGGCAACTTCTGATTTCTTCTGTACACCAACTGGTACGGACTGTACTCCCCAACCATTTGCAGTGAGTTCTTCTAGTGCACTGCCTATGCTAACGCCATTTGCAATTCACAATCTGGTCATCAGCCAATATTTTATGCAACATTGTCTATTACTGCATAGTTTCTTTTGCAAAGATTACCTAAATGGGCTCTCAGCTGCAGTGTGCATAGCTATGATGTTTAAATCTTCATACATCAAAATTCCTCATTGGTGAATTCCCCACCATTATCTGTCAGGAGCTTCATTAGCATCCCTATTCCTGTTCCTACCCATTTCTCCATGACCATGGTCCTTTTGTCTTTACTATGCAAGACAATGGATAGGCTAAATCTAGTTGCCATATCCCTGAAGTGTAGTAAAAAAAAAATACCACTATCCTTGTCCCAAACTGTCAAGTCCATTGCTACTCATTTTAAATTCCCTGGCTAGTGACAAGCTCTCAACAGGGTGCAGTGGCGTCTTGCAATATTTGAGACAAATTTCATACTGAGCAGTTATTTGTTCGTTAAGGTGATTGTATCCTTTATCAACCACTCCCGCATCTCGAAGTAGAGTCTTCAGTTTCTGTGGCGCCGGATGTGCAAACTGTCTATGTAATTTCCAAATGGATCTTTTTTGTCCACCAAGTTCTTATTCCCAGCAGTTAACAAAACTCAATGAGCTTTTTGATGAGAAATCTCTGGCTTCCTTAGTGGCAGGCAGTAATGGCCTGACTGAGTAAAATGCAGATCTACATTTTTTTCCCTGAACACGACTGCTCTATCATTCTTCATATCTAATGTCACCTGAGTCTTCTTCATTGCAGATAGACTTAATAGCAGTATCTTGCTAGAAACCACATCAGTACTGATAAACACACTGATCCCTGCTATCTTACAAGGGAGGACCACCAATTGAGGATGTTAATGTATTGTCATCTCTAAATCTGAAGCAGGTAGAGCTTTCATACTCCTTGACCTTCCGCCGGTCTGCCTCAGAGAGACTTCAGAAAGCAGTCAAAACAGTCCATGCCACACACCATAGAAGTGCAACCACTGTCCAGAACTGCACAGTTGAAGGAATCTACCATCAAGATATTCTTCACTGGGTTCAAACTTTCAGTGACCAATACAATTCTATCATGCCATCTGAGACTATCATTTTCAGTCTCAGATGAATCCAGTTCATGGGTCACTTCAAAAATGCAATTCCTTAACTGTGGGCAGTCCAACACATAATGATACTGGGAATCACACCAAAAACACCAATTAATCATCCCAGGCACATTTTTTGTCCTGACTCTCAAACTGGCTAGGGCTATGACTGTTTTCCAACCTCCTGTCATTAACCCCATCTTTGTATTGGAATCTTCGCCTAGTATTTGGTCAACCTCAAAACTTGGCCACCATGTAATCCTCTATGCTTTGTTTCATGGCATAGTTGTTCGCATTTGCTAAGAAAGTGGCTGGGAACAACTGTTTCCCTAGAAATTTAGGGCACCAGCCATTGGATCTAGGAGATTCTTTCCCCCAGAATTGTACCTGTAAGTACTAAAAGTCATCAACATGGGAAATGCGAGCACAGTCCAGTAATTTAAACAGCAATACTGACTCCATAATTTCAAGTTCAAATCTGTAGTCTCCTGTACCATTTATCAAAATCCATGATATATTCTTCCATGGATGGATCGTCTGATTTCCTAAAACTGTCAAAGATTGTCCAAGCTTCATAGCCAAAAATTGTAACAGAAGGTCCAATCCCTCTTCATGATCCAAATCATCCACTTTCCACTCTGTATAAACCTTACTCCTTGATGCTGGTAATGATAACACCAATGCAATACTTTGTTTCTTCTGGAGTATGGAAGTAACCCAGGTCCATATCTCAACTTCAGCCTTCCATTGCTGATAAGGTTCAGAGTCAGCAAAACAATTGGTGGATAGTCAAAGCTTGCAATTTTACATACTACTTCCACCATTCAATAACTTAAATTTGTCAGCAATAGTGCACTTCTTTTCCCTCAGAGGATTAAGACAAAAAGCTTCATTTACAGCAATCAATCACCAAGCTTAAAGCTCATTCTCTGCTACTATGTTACTGTAGTGGAAAAATTAATTCAGACTGGTCTTTTGGTTTAAGCCAGTTTATTTTCAAGAAACTACTAACTTCCTAGCAACTTCCACACAAAGTGTCCCAGCTGTATCTTTTTATTCTGTTTAGATGGGCTAATCAATGTCCCTCACCTGTTTAACTAGCAATTGTCCTTAACAAGGTAATTGCCATGCAGTGTGATTACTTATACATTGACAAGCCTGTGCAAGCAGTCCAGGACCTTCATGCAGTTCTGCAAGAAGTTATGGATAACAGATGCATTGGTTAAGATCTTCCAAAATTCCTTAGATTCTGGAAAGTGGATTGAAAATAGCAAATGTAACACTTTCATTTAAGAAAGGAGGGAGGCGGAAAGCAGGAAACTATAGGCCAGTTAGCCTAACATTTGTCATAGGATAAGTGCTGGAATTCATTATTAAGGAGGTGATAGCAGGATACTTAGATAATCACAATTTGATCAAGCAGACCCAACATGGATCTGTGAAAGGGAAATCATGTTTAACTAATCTGTTAGAGTTTTTTGACTAAGTAACATTCAAGGTGGATAAAGGGGAACTGGTAGATGTGGTGTACTTGATTTTCCAAAAGGCATTTGATAAGATGCCATATCAAAGGTTGCTACAGAAGATAAGAGCACATGGTGTAGGGGGTTACATATTAGCATAGATAAAGGATTGGTTGGCTAAGCAGAGAGTAGGGATAAATGGGTCATTTTCAGGTTGGCAAGTTGTAAATAGTGGAGTGCCACAGGGCTTAGTGCTGGGGCCTCAACTATTTAAATCTATATGAATAACTTGGATGAAGGGAGTGGATGTATGATAGCTAAATTTGCCGATGACACCAAGATAGGTAGAAAAGTAAGTTGTCACGAGGTGGGAGAGAGTGTGCAAAGGGATATAGACAAGTTAAGCGAGTGGGCAAAAATTTGGCAGCTGGTGTATAACATGGGGAATTGTGAACTTGTTCACTTTGGCAGGAAGAATAGGAAAGCAGTATACTATTTAAATAGAGAAAGATTGCAGAATATGGTAAGACAGATGGATCTAGGTGTCCTGGTACATGAATCACAAAGTTAGTATGCAAGTACAGCAAGTAATTAGGAAGGCAAATGGAATGTTGGTTTTATTGCAAGAAGAATGGAATATAAATGTAGGGATGTTTTACTACAACTGTACAGGGCCTTGGTGAGACCACATCTGGAGTACTGTATCAGTTTTTGTCTCCTTATTTAAAAAAGAGATAAAATTGCTTTAGGAGCAGTTCGGAGAAGGTTCACTGGACTCATCCCTGGGATGAAGGGGTTGTCTTATTAAGAGGCTTGGCCTACACCCATTGGAGTTTAGAAGAATCAGGGATGATTTTATTGAAACATATAAGATTCTGATTTGACTTAATAAGGTGAAATCCGGCGGATATTTCCTCCTGTGGAGGAGACTAAAACTAGAGGACAAAAAATAAGAAGTCTTCCTTTGAAGACAAATGAGGAGAAATCTTTTTCCCCAAAGGGTCGTTGGTATGTGGAATTTTCTTCTGCAGAAAGTAGGAGAGGCTGAGTCTTAGAATTTATTTAAGGCAGAGTTAGACAGATTTTTGTTAGGCAATGGAGTCAAGGGTTATGGGGGGCAGACAGGAAAGTGGAGCTGAGAACACAAACAGATCAGCCATGATTTTATTGAGTGGTGGGACAGGCTCAAAGGACCAAATTCCCTACTCCTAAGTTCAATGGTCTTATAGGAATGGTCAAGATCAGTGAATGCATCTTTAAATGCCATATCCCATCAACTGCACGACTAACCTCACACATTGGTCAATGCACCACACCCCCATCTCTCACCTACCAACAATCTCTATTAATCAGGCCTCATAATTGTGTGAAGAATATGCTTTTAAAAAAAAATAATTTGAAGGGCATTGGATTTTGGACACTCTCCCTCCTGAGGTTTTTTTTAAGTCCACAAGTTCACTTTGGCCTGTGTGCAAGCTGCTTTCTTTTCCAAGAAATCACATGTTTTCAGTTGGATGACCAGCAAGACACCTGATGAGAGAAGAATTATTTTGTTTATTTGAGTAAAGAAAAAAAACTGCTGTTGCCAGCCTGTAATCTCATGCTGATTGGTTGAAAACACCTGTCCTGGGGGAAGTTCTCTCTGGACATTTTATTTTGAACTCAGTTGTGCCTTGGAAGGAGACTGTGAAGGAAGACTATTTTTCTCTCTCTCTCTCCTCCAGCAATGCCTGCTGTCCAGAGTGAGTTAACACTGAGCCAGAAAATTCACATCTCAGAATAACTCATATGTATTTTGAAAGCCTGTGATGCTTTGACATATAAGTGTTATCAACAATAATGCTTCACCAAAGACTCACCTGACTGTGACCAGAACTCTGTCAGATCAACGACGCCAAGACTTTTTTCAACTCTATCATTTTCAAAGTGTTCCCTTACACCAACCTCTGCAGACAGCTTATTTGTTTTGTTCTTTGTTTTGTGCTTTTTTGTGTTTTTTGCATGTGTACGTGTGTTGGGGTTTTAAAAAGGGGTAAATCATTACAGTTTCAGATTACAAATTGTAAGTTAACCAGTTTTGCAACTTGTTTTAAAAGAAGTTTTGTTTCATTATAAATCAATTATTCTGTGTTTATTGAAAGAAGCCTGGTTAAAGTCTCTTTTATGTTAGGTATAGCAGTAGCGAAGGTAAACAATTGATCATTTTGGGTGAATGAATTAAACATTTACATTATTGCTGCAACCTGTGGAGTAGTGGGGCTAGAATTAATAGCACACTCTTCCCATCCCAGTCATAACACCTGATATAGAGGTCGGCGTACCATTTGCCTCCTTGATTGCTGCACCTGCGTGTTAGCTTTCAGTGACTTATGGACAGGGGCATTCAGGTTCCTCTGGACATCAACACTTCCCAATCTCTCTCCATTTAAGAAGTACGCTGCCTTTCTGTTTTTCCTGCTAGGTTGGATGGCTTCACGTTTTACCAGTTATATTCCATCTGACATGTTCTTGCCCGCTCACTTAGCCTGTCTAAATCCCCTTGAAGCCTTTTTTTGCATCCTCCTCACAGCCCCATCTAGTTTTGTGTCATCAACAAGCCTGGAAATATTACATTTGGATCATTGATGTAGATTGTGAACGGCTGGGGCCCAGGCACTGACCGTTGTGCTGTCCTACTAATCACTGCCTGCCAACCTGAGAATGATCCATTTGTTCCTTTCTCTGTTTTCTGCCTGCTAGCCAGCCCTCAATCCATGCCGGTATATCACCCCCAGTCTTGTGTGCTCTAATTTTGCTTACTCATCTCTTGCATGGAAAGCCTTCTGAAAACCCAAATACACCACATCCACTGGTTCATCCTCAAAAAACTCTCAACATGTTCATCAAACATGATTTCCCTTTCATAAATCTATGTTGGCTTTGCCCAGTTCTACCATTATTTTCCAAGTGTCTAGTTATCACATCCTTTATAATAGATTCTAGTATTTTCCCTACTGATGTCAGGCTAACAGGTCTGAAATGCCTTGTTTTCTCTCCTTTCTTAAATAGTGGGTATACATTTGCTACCTTCCAATTTGAAGGAACTGTTCCAGAATCTATAGAAATTTGGAAATGACCACCAATGCATCCACTTTGTCTACAGCCACCCTCTTTCAATTCTCTGGGATGTAAATCATCAGGTCCAGGGGATTTATCAACTTTCAGTCCCACTAATTTCTCCAATGCTACTTTTTTACTCATACTAATTTCTTTCAGTCCTCAAACTCGCCAGTCCTTTGGTGTTCTCGTATTTCGGGGAGGGTTCTTTGTATCTTCCTCCTTGAAAACAGACACAAAGTATTTGTTTAGTTTCTGTGCCCTTTCCTTATTCCCCATTATAAATTCTCCTGTCTCAGCTTGCTGTGGGCCCACATTTGTCTTTGCTAATCTTTTCCTTTTCACATACCAAGAGAAGCTTTTACAGTTCATTTTTGTTTCTTGCCAGTTTACTATCATGTTTGATTTTCTCTTTGTCAGTTTTTTGGTTCTCCTTTGCTGAATTCTAAAATGCTCCCAATCTTCAGGTTTACTACTTTTTTGACAACTTTATTAGCATTTTCCTTTAATCTAATACAATCTTTAACTTCCCTCGTTAGCTATGGTTGGATCACTTTTCCTGCTGGAATTTTGTGCCTTAAAGGAGTGTAAATTTGTTGTAAACCATGTATTAATTCTTTAAATGCTAGCCATTGCCTGTCTACTGTCATACCTATTAATGTAGTTCCCCTGTCTCCCACACCCCTTCGTAGTTTCCTTTGTTTAGATTTAAGACCCTGGTTTTGGATTGAACTAAATCATTTTCAACTGAATGTAAAATTATATCATTTCCTGAAAGCTCCTTTACAACAAAATTATTAATTAGCCCTTTCTCAGAGCACAATACTAGCCTGTTCTCTAGTTGATTCCTCAACATACTGTTCTAGAAAACATCTCATATACATTCCAGGAATTCATCTTCCACAGCATTAGTGCTAATTAGGTTTATCCAGTCTATATATAGATTGAAGTCCCCAATGATTACTATTACCCTTGTTATATGCACCTCTAATTTTCTGATTTATACCGTGCCCTACATTACCACTACTGTTTGGTGGTCAATAAATAACTCCTACCAGTGTTTGCTGCACACCGTTGTTTCTTAGCTCCAGCCAAACTGATTCTACATTTTAATCTTCCGATGTAAGATCCTCTCTCACTAATGTACTTATCTCATCCCCTATTAACAGCACTACCCCATCTCCTTTTCCTTTTTGCCTGTCGAATGTCAAATGTTGAATACCCTTGAACGGTTCCCAGCCTTGGTCACCCTGCAGTAAGATTTCATACAGTATATTCAGGACAGATTTCTAGAATAATATATTGTGGATCCAGCCAGGGATCAGGCTATTTTGGATCTGGTAATGAGTAATGAGACAGGTTTAATAAATGATCTGAGTGAAAGATCCCCTGGAAACAGGGGTAGAATTTGACATTCAGTTTGAGAGTGAGAAACTTTGGTTGGAAGCAGCTGTGCTATACTTAAGTAAGGGTAATTACAAAGGAATGAAGGCAGAGTTGGCTGGAGTGGACTGGGAAAGGAGTTTAGCGGAAAAGGCGGTTGATGAACAATGGCAGGCATTTAAGAAAATAGTTCATGATTCACAACAAAGATATATCTCAGTGAGGAAGGAGGATTCTAGGAAGGGGATAAATCAACCATGGTTAACCAAGGAAGTTAAGGATAGTATCAAGTTGAAAGAAAAAAACATACAATGTGGCAAAGATTAGTGGTAAGCCAGAGGATTGGGAAAGTTTTATAAATCAACAAAAGATGACCAAAAAAAAAATTAAGAGGGAGAAAATAAACTTTGAGGGTAAACTAGCAAGTAATGTGAAAACGGACAGTAAGAGCTTCTTTAAATATATAAAAAGGAAGAGAGAGGCCAAAGTGAACATAGGCCCCTTAGAGATGAGGCTGGGGAAATAATAATCAGTTTTGCATTAGTTGTCACGGTAAAAGACACTAACGGCATTCCAGAAATACTAAATAATCAAGGGGCAAAGCTGGGGGTGGGGGGGGGGGGGGGGGGGGGGGGGGGGGGGGGGTGGTGGGGGGGTGGTGGTGGTGGTGAGGGGGTGGTGGTGGTGGTGTGTGTGGAGGAATAATAAATGAAAATCCAAAGTTACTTTACAAATACATTAAGAGCAAGAGGATAACTAGAGAAAGAGTAGGGCCCATTAAGGACCGTAGTGATAATTTGTGTGTGGAGCTGGAAGACGTAGGTAGGGTTCTAAATGAATGCTTTGTGTCGGTGTTCACAAGCGAGAGGGATGATGTGGGTATGGAAATCAGGCAGAAGGACTGTAATATAATTAAAGAAATTAGCATAGAAAGGGAAGAAGTTCTAAGTGGCTTGGAATGCTTAAAAAATAGATACACCTCCAGGATGAAATGTGTCACTGGCTGTTGAGTGAGGCAAGGGAGGAGATAGCAGGGGCAGTGGCAATAATTTTCAATACCTCTCTGGCCACAGGAGAGATGCAAGAGGACTGGAGGACAGCCAATGTGGTACCGTTATTCAAGAAGGGAGGAAGGGATAAATCAGGGAACTACAGGCCAGCCAGTCAAACCTCAGAGATGGGGAAACTATTGGAAGCAATTCTGAGGGACAGAATTAACCTACACTTGAAGAGGCAGGGACTAATCAAGGACAGTCAGCATGACTTTGTTAAGGGGAGGTCATGTCTGACCAATTTGATAGAATTTTTTGAAGAGGTGACCAGGTGTGTAGATGAGGGCAATGTATTTGATGTAGTCTACTTGGACTTCAGCAAGTCTTTTGATAAGGTCCCGCATGGGAGACTGATAACAAAGGTGAGAGCCCATGGGACCCAAGGCAATGTGGCAAATTGGATCCAGAATTGGCTGAGTGGCAGGAAGTAGAGGTCGAGGGGTGGTTTTGTGACTGGATGCCTGTGTCCAATGGGTTTCCACAGGGATCGGTGTTGGCTTCCTTGCTGTTTGTGGTATATATACATGATTTAGACTTGAATGTAGGAGGGTTGATCAATAAGTTCGCGGATGACACAAAAATTGATGGGGTAGTAAATAGTGAGGAGGATAGCCTTAGATTACAGGAGGATATAGATGGGCTGATCAGTGGCAAATGGAATTTAATCCGGATAAGTGTGAGGTGATGCACTTGGGCAGGACAAACATGGCAGGGGAACACATGATGAATGGTAGGACCCTGGGAAGTACTGAGGATCAGACAGACCTTGGTGTGCAAGTCCACCGGTCCCTTTAGGTAGTGGGACAGGTAGATAAGGTAGTTAAGAAGGCATATGGGATACTTGCCTTTATTAGCTGAGGCATAGAATACAAGGACAGAAAGGTTATGCTGGAACTGTATAAAACGCTGGTTAGGTCACAGCTAGAGTATTGAGTATTGCGTGCAGTTCTGGAATCCACATTATAGGAAGGATGTGATTGCACTAGAAGAGTGCAAAGGAAATTTACCAGGATGTTGCCTGAGCTGGAAAGTTTTAGTTATGAGGAGAGATTGGATAGACTGGGGCTATGTTCCTTGAAGTAGAGGAGATTGAGGGGGGACATGATTGAGGCGTATAAAATTATGAGAGGCAGAGAGACAGAAAGGAACTTTTCCCCTTGGTGGAGGGATCAAGAACCAGGGGGCATAGGTTTAAGGTGAGGGGCAGGACGTTTAGAGGGGATGTGAGGAAGAATTTTTTCACCCAGAGGGTGGTGGGAATCTGGAATTCACTGCCTGAAAGGGTGGTAGAGGCAGAAACCCTCATAACACTTAAGAAGTATTTGGATGTGCACTTGCGATGCCATGGCATACAAAGCTATGGGCGTAGTGCTAGAAAATGGGATTAGAATAGTTAGGTACTTGTTTGATGAGCGCACACTTGATGGGCCAAAGGGCCTTTTTCTGTGCTGTCAGCCTCTATGATTATGATATGCTACATTGCACCATCACAAATTTCACACTACTGTAAGCCCCATATCTAAATCTCACAGGCTGCACACATCAAGACAACCACATCATCCAAACAAATGGCAGAAGACTCATTTACACACTTTCCTTCTCTCTTGAAGAACAGGCTGGTGGACAGCTAGAAGCAGTGGGTGCTAACTGGAAGGAGTTGGATGCACCTGTATGTCCTGATGCTCACGCTGGCCATTATTGGGAAGCCCATTGGTGAGGCCATGGCCAGTGGAGGCATTAAAGGTATTAAGAATGATGGTATCTGCATACCTAATTCTCCTTCTCACCGCTGATCTACATGTTCATCCCACACTCTGTTCTGATTTACAAGCTGCAGATGATGCAAGCACCACTTGCTTTTCCATAACCCTGCCCCAGCACCCACCCCCTCTACCTCCCACTCCCCCAATAGCCTTATCCTTGTGCTTTTCTCCATTCAGATACCCAAGCAATGCTAACTGGTCAGGCAGCGCAAGAACAGCAAAGACAGTGATCTGGAATGCAATGCTTGAAAATGTGGCAAAGCAGATTAAATTATAATTTTCAAAAGGGTATTGATAAATACTTGAAGAGGAAAACTTTGAAGGGATATGGGGAAAAGGCAGGGAAATAGGAGTAATTGGATCATGCTTTCAAAAACCAGCAAAGGCACAATGAGCCAACTGACCTCCTTCTGTGCTGCGCATCCTATGATTCTATGATGAAGACATGGCACTGTCATTGATTTCATATTCACAGCCACCAGTTTAGATACTGACACTGCATGGAGCTGGGATAGGACAATGGGCACAAGTGGGCTGCAGCCATAGCACGGCAGGGTACAAAAATCATGTAGGTGCCAGCTTGCTAGATGATAAGTGGACATGGATGAGCACTTCAATAGTCAGCATGCAGAAGATGGCTGATGGTCCTGCATAACAAAGTGCTGGGTCTGTTACAAAGGCTGCTAGAAAGCCTGTGGTCAATGTGAAGAAGCATGGAAGAATCCAACACCAACTTGGCACAGGGCTTTGCACAGAGCTTGGAGCCCATCTCTCTGTTGCTGCCCATGCTGAGATGGTGCAGAGTGGACCTTTTAGGGCCTGAGCGGCTAGAGGTCGCCCTCCAAGGCTTAGAATGCAACATGGAATGATTTGATTTGAAATGTTTATTTTGTGCTGGTTTTAATTTTTGCAGTGTGGCCAAGTGGAGGCTGTAATGGTCAGTGATAGCGGGAAGGTAAGGTATGGGGTTGTTGGTGAACGGGGAGCTGGGACTGCAATTACTGGTATCACACTCTGTTGATTTCTTCATGGACAACCTAGCCATTGAGGAGATGATTGGGTTGCCTCCTCTCTTCCTCGTGTTCATGCTCCTGTTCCTGAGCTGCTCTCCATATAGTTGGTGGCTCTCTTCTTATGTTCACGAGGTTGTACAACATACGACAGACCACCATGAATCTTGAGACCCACTCTGTCGAGAACAGTAGGGCTTCTCCAGAGCAGTCTACGCAATGGAAGCATTGTTTTCAGTATGCCATTGATCTGTTCTATCACATTTCATGTGGCAGCATGGTTTTAATTGTATACATGCTGTGCACATGTAAATGGGCTGTACACTGGGATCATCAACCATGATGTCAATGAATAGTCTTTTACCTTAAAACCACCCTTTGGTTTGCTGTGGTTATTCAAATACAGCTGGCACAGAATGAAGACATTATGGCTGCTGCCAGGATACTAAGGCATTGACTTGCATGATTCATTGCCTATGGCTACACAACAGTTGGATTTTGAGGAAGTGGAATAACTTTCGGTTCTGGTATAGATTTGACATGATGTGTCTGCAAAGCAATGTGTGTGCAGTCAATAGCACCATCCATCATGGGGAAGCCTGCAATCCTAACAAAGCCATGTACTTGCTTAACCTGCTTGACTCGAGAAGGGGAGAATGAAATGTAGTTAGCTGTCAATGAATAAAGAGCTTTCATCCTCTTTGTTCGCAAAAATATATCTACATTGCCTTAAAAGTATTCAAAGACTCTGCCTCAACTGTCTTTTGAGGAACAGAATTCCAAAGTCTCATTACCATCTGAGAGAGAAAAAAAATCCTCATCTCTGTCTTAAATGGGTGAATCCTTATTTTTAAATAGTGACCTCTAGTTTTAGATTCTTGCACAGGAGGAAACATCTCTTCACATCTACTCTGTCAAGTCCCCTCAGGATCTTATATGTTCTATTATCTTTGTCTACCTTTCAAAGTGCTCTACTTATTCAGACTTTGAAATTCCATAATCAGCTGGCCATAGCTATCCACTATCGTTCCTGAATTTATTTGGATGCGCAGCATTTGGTTGGCCCAAATGTGCAGCTGCACAGATGTGATCTATGTAAATGATATTGCCCATTGATTTCTGCTTCTCAGTGAAGAACTGCAACCAATAAACATTAAAAGGTTAACTTGACCTTGTGGAAGACAATTCTAATTTTGTTGACACTATTAATGGTTAAATGTTTTCATTTTAGGTGGGAGAAATGAGTGCAAGTGAAACCATTTATTTGACTGAGAAACAAAGGGCGGTAGGAATACTGATGTAGGCTGAGATGTATGTCCTACTAATTTTCAGAAAATCAAGTTTATATGGAGATGATAATGCTATGCTTGGAAGAGCTGAGCTTGTGAAATTCTGTGTGCACAAAGTGAAACTGAAATCTGAACCAGTCAAATTATGTGGAAGACGAATGAACGAATGCAACCCTCACCCATCAACCTTGAAGGGTGGAGGAATATATACTTGCCAGTACAACATAAAGATCAAATGACCATCCCAGACTGATTGTCCTGTAGACATTGCCACAAAAAACAAGTGTATCCCCCGCTATAATCAACAGATAAATAGATTCAAAATTATGAAATTGATGAAGAAGGTTGCTCAATGCAAATACTGATACAGGATTCAAAACTGAGGAAAATATTTTAGACCCCATGAAATCTCATGGCATCAAGTCAAACATGGGCAAGGAAACCTCCTACTGATTACCACATACCACCCCCCTACCCTCAGCTGATGAATCAGTGCTCCTCTATGTTGAACATCACTTGGAAGAAGCACGGAGGGTGGCAAAAGCACAGAATATACTCTGGGTGGGGGACTTCAATGTCCGTCACCAAGTGTGGCTCAGTAACACCACTACTGACTGAGCTGGCTGAGTCCCAAAGGATATATCTGCTAGACTGGGTCTGTGTTAGGTGGGGAGGGAACCAACAAGAGGGAAAAACATACTTGACCTCATCCTCACCAACCTGCCTGCTGCAGATGCATCTGTCCATGACAGTATCGGTAGGAATGACCACTGCACAGTCCTTTTGGAGACGAAGTCCCACCTGCACACTGAGGATACCCGCCATCATGTTGTGTGGCATTACCACTGTGCTATATGGGATAGATTTCAAACAGATCTAGCAAATCAAGACTGGGAAACCATGAGGCACTGTGGGGCATCAGCAGCAGCAGCAGAATTGTACTCAATCAAAATCTGTAAACTCATGGCCCAGCATATCCCCCACTCTACCATTACCATCAAGCCATGGGATCAACCCTGGTTCAATGAAGGTTGCAAGAGGGCGTGCCAGGATCAGCACCAGGCATACCTAAAAATGAGGTGTCAACCTGGTGAACTACAATACAGGATTACTTGTATGCGAAACAGCATAAACAGAAAGTGATAGAGCCTATTCCTGCTCCTAATTCATATGTTCGTAGAGCTAAGCGATTCCACAACCTCTGGATCAGATCTAAGCTCTGTAGTCCCGCCACAGTTGCGAATGGGGGTGCACAATTAAACAACTCACTGGAAAAGGAGGCTCCACAATTATCCCCATCCTCAATGATGGGGGAGCCCAGCACATCAGTGCAAAAGGTAAGGCTGAAGCATTGGCAACAATCTTCAGCCAGAAGTGCTGAATGAATGATTGATCTCAGCTGTCTCTGGAGGTCCACAGCATCACAGATGTCAGTCTTCAGCCAATTTGATTCACTCCACGTGATATCAAGAAATGGCTGAAGGCACTAGATACTGAAAAGGCTATGGGCCCTGACAATATTCTGGCAATAGTACTAAAGACTTGTGCTCCAGAAGTTGCCACGCCCTTAGTCAAGCTGTTCATGTTCAGCTGCAACACTGACACCTACCCAGCAATGTGGAAAATTGCCCAGGTATGTCCTATATACAAAAAGCAGGACAAATCCACTCTGGCCAACTACCATCCCATCAGTCTACTCTCAATCATCAGTAAATTGATGGAAGTGGTCATCAACAGTGTCATCAAGTGGCACTTGCTTAGCAATAACCAGCTCATTGATGCCCAGTCTGGGTTCCGGCAGGGTCACTCAGCTCCTGACCTCATTACAGCCTTGATTCCAACAAGGACAATAGAGCTGAACTCCAAAGGTGAGGTGAGAGAGCATCAAGGCAGTATTTGACCAATTGTGACATCAAGGAGCCCTATCAAAACTGGAGTCATCGGGAATTAGGGGAAAACTCTCCACTGGCTGGAGTTATAACTAGCACAAAAGAAGATGGTTGTGGTTGTTGGAAGTCAATCATCTCAGTTCCAGAACATCACTGCAGGAGTTCCTCAGGATAATGTCCTAGGCCCAACCATCTTCAGCTGCTTCATCAATGACCTTCCTTCCAAGATAAGGTTAGAAGTGGGGATTTTCGCTGATGATTGCACAATGTTCAGCACTATTCATGACTCCTCAGATGCTAAAGTTGTCCATGTCCAAAGGCAGCAAGACTTAGACTGACAAGTGGCAAGTAACATTCACACCACACAAATGCCAGGCAATGACCATCTCCAACAAGAGAGAATCTAACCATTGCCCCTTGACATGCAATGGCATTGTCATCACTGAATCCCCCACTCTCAACATCCTGGGGTTTACCATTGACCAGAAACTGAACTGGACTAGCCATATAAATTCTGTGGTTACAAGAGCAGGTGAGAGGATAGAGATCCTGCAGCGGGTAACTCACCTCCTGACTCCCAAAAGCCTGTCTACCACCTACAAGGGACAAGTCAGGAGTATGATGGAATATTCTCCAATTGCTTGGATAAATGCAGCTCCATCAAGACTCAAGAAGCTTGGCACCATCCAGGACAAAGCAGCCTGCTTGACTGGCGCCATATCCACAAATATTTACTCCCTCCACCACCAAGACACAGTGGCAGCAGTGTGTACCATCTACAAGATGCACTGCAGAAACTCATCAAGGCTGCTTAGACAGCACCTTCCTAACCCACGACTGCTATCTTCTAGAAGGACGTGGGCAGCAGATAGATGGGAACGCCACCACCTGGAAGTTCCCCTCCAAGACACTCACCATCCTGACTTTGCAATATATCTGCGTTCCGTCACTGTCGCTGGGTCAAAATCCTGGAACTCCTTGCCTAACAGTACTGTGGGTGTACCTACACACACCAGCGACTCACCATCACCTTCTCAAGGGGAATTAGGAATGGGCAATAAATATTGGCCCAGCCAGTGATGTCCACATCCCACGAATGAGTAAAACTAAAAGAAATTGGAAGCGAATTGAGAGTTTAGATATAATTGTTTCACACAAAGAATAACAGCAAATGGAATAAATAACCAAGGAAAGCTTTTGAAGAAAGTGAAGTCCCATTCGCATTTCGTGTACGGGTTAAATAAGCCATTTAATGACCAGGTTTTACAGGACCTCAGGGAACATGCTGGGAAGCAGTTGAGGGGGTAGTGGGGGAATGGCAGATGGAGGGGTGGGGGTACAATGTGCCTGTTGCCTTCCTGCTGCCACTGGCATTTTATGACCCACCCGGCCTGAGGCCATTAAGTGGCCGACTGAATGGTGGGTGCGCCCTTGGGCACATGGAGAGACCACCAGGTATACTCTGGTGATCTCCAGTCAGACCCGGGACAGGAGTGCCATCCTGATTAGGCACATTGTGGCCCACGGAGGACCCCACAGAATCAAAGGCTGCCCCTCAGAATGGCCCCTTTCTGCTTCTCAACAAGAACCCAACTCCGCCTCGCCAGGGCCTGTTTGACTTCGATTGGCCAGCAGTTCTTTGGGGCATGACCTTATCCCTTAAGGGGTCAGAAGCCCCGATAGTAAGCAGTTAATTGCCTGCTGGGTGTAAAATCCTGTTGGAGGGCTCCCAGAAATGGCCTCAAGTCTCCAGCCAGTGCCCCTAAAATCCTGACCAATGTGTTTACGAGGAGAGGAAGTAAGAAATATGATGAGAAGGAAAGCTGTTTTGTCCTTCTCCATTTTCACTGTAATAGCAGAACACAGAAATTGTGTCATTCATGAAACCCTTTGCCATTTATGCCATCCCTGCTTTATTTTCACAGAATCACAGAATTTTAACGGCACAGAAAGAGGCCATTCGGTCCATCATGTCTGCACCGGCTCTCCAAATGAGCATTATGACCTAGTGCCATTGCCCTGCCTTTTCCCCGCACCCCTGCACATTGTTTCTATTTAAATAATCATCTAATGCCTACTTGAATACCTCAATTGAACCCATCTCCACCACATTCCCAGGCAGTGCATTCCAGACCCAAACCACTCATTGTGTGAAAAAGTTTTTTCTTACGTCACATTTGCTTCTTTTGCAAATCACTTTAAATCCTTATGCCTTCTCATTCTTGATTCTTTTACGAGCGGGAATAGCTTCTCCCTATCTACTCTGTCCAGCCCCCTCATGATTTTGAACATCTCTATCAAATCTCCTCTTAGCCTTCTTCTGTCCAAGGAGAACAGTCCCAAACTCTCCAATCTATCCACATAGCTGAAGTTTCTCATTCCTGGAAACATTCATGTAAACGTCTTCCGCACTCTCTCCAATGTGTTCCTTCCTATAACGTGGTGCCCAGAACTGTACAAAATACTCCAGCTGAGGTCTAATCAGTATCTTATATAAATTTAGCATAACCTTCCTGCTGCTCTGCTCCATACCCCTATTAATAAAGCCCAGGATATTAAAAGCTTTATTAACTGCTCTCTCCACTTGTCCTACCACCTTCAATGATCTATGCACACATACACCCAGGCCTTTCTGCTCCTGCAACCCCTTCAAAATTTCACCCCCTATTTTATGTTGTCTGTCCATGTTCTTCCTACCAAAGTGCACCCTACACTTCTCCACATTGAACTTCACCTGCCACCTATCTGCCCACTCCACCAATTTGTCTATGTCCTCTTGAAGTTCCACACTGTCCTCCTCGCACAACACTCCCAAGCTTCGTAAAGTCTAAGTTTGAACCTATTCCGGCCAAAATTGGAGAAGTGCTAGATTTTTTCAATGGTTCAAAAATAGTCAAAATCTAGATCACATAAAGTAGAAGATTGCAAAGTATGACTCTGGAGCACCCATTTTTCTGGCCCTATGGGTGCCATATTGCCTGCAAAGTGGCATCTGCTTCGCACATGCATACTTCTGTTGCAGGCTGTGCTGGATGCCATTTTGGTGAGGGTGCTGGTTCTCATTTCAAAGCTTCTGTTCAGGCCACATTTTCCCAGTGCTGTAGTTACCATTTCTCTTGGTGTACAGCAAGACAGGTAGATTGAGCAGAGGTAATACAGAAATGGACAAGCTGCTCAAAGAGGGAAGAGGAAGAGATGGAAAAGTGTACTCAACATGAGATGAAATCCACCGAATGCCTGGAAAACAATTTTCCTCACTCAACCTTAGCAAGGATCAGTGTGCACAATGTATGAATTTTAAGAAGGAGGTGCTCACTGAAACCTGTCACCTGTTGTAGGCAAAGCCGCAATCTCTGAGGACTGGGAATAAAAAGATAATGCACGACGAGGGGGAAGTGGGATTTGACAGGAAGATTATGTGGAAGCATATCATCATCTTTGGTCCTTTCAATCCCACTGATAACAACAGTCTTAGTCATGGATGCTTTAATGATGGTGAACAGTGCTTCCTCTATCAGGAGAAGGTTATTCAGCCAAGCCTGTCCTCCGCTGGTTAACTACTGCTGCTTTTGGTTATGCACCACCTTGTCCTGCAAGAGGGAGGTAAGTGTATCAGTGAGTGTGGTACAATGTATTTGGGTGATGTGGCTGTTATGGTTGAATAACTGGCAGTCTATGCTATATGTGTGATATGGGTGTGAGGATTTCAGCAGGGATTAATGAGTGAGGGTGAGGTGAAGCTATGAATGATAGGTATCAGTCATGATTGATGGCTATTATTGATTTGTGAGAGATGGAGTTGTAGTGCATTAAGCAGTGTACGAAGCTAATGGGGAATTAGGGGGAATGTGGCATTTAAAAATGCATTCACTAACTTTGAACACACATATGAAATCATTGAACTTTTTCCAGCACTACTTCTAGGTCATTGAGGATACATTACTTGCATTGACCTGCATGGCTATCTGTCCCCATTGCCTTCTCAAAGTTTGCCTGGCTTCCTTACCCAATGTGGACAGAAGACCTCTTCTGTTGATCTCCTGCACCAAGGCTTCCAGTGTTGCATCAAAGAACTTTGGAGCTCTGTGTTTGCCATGTTGTTTCATTTGTGTGTCTTTACCAGGTCAAAACCACTTGTTCCAGCATCTTTGCAGCCAAAATGCATCTGCCCCTTAGGTTCTGAAGAAGAGTTATATGGACCTGAAATCCCATTAATTCTGTTTCTCTCTGCACGGATGCTGCCAGACCTGCTCAGTTTTTCCAGCATTTCCTGTTTTTATTCTTTAGGTGGTGTAGCTTAGATTAAGTAGCTCAGGCTACCTGGAATTTATGCAATTCTCTCATAATCCCTGCTCAGACGTGCAGCCACTCAGCAACATGCTTAGTGCTGGTTGCACACTGCAATCATGGAAAGGAACCGGCAGCACAAAATTTGCAAGCTGCCTGCTTCGGAACACATGGTTGCAGGTTACTCATGCATTGCAATCCCCTGTTTCCAGGCCTTTTCCAAGTTTTTCACCAAATATCTGGTTAGAAGCTAAAACTGCATTGGTACTTTCAACGTTCAGACTTTTGTAGAGTTAGCTGGTCATCCTACATAATACTCTGAATATTTCCTTAACAGTTGTAACGGAGCATTATGAAGAAATGACCTTGAATTTTTTATGTATAATCCCTTTGATGCAATTCTGTGGCTTGTGACCATTACAACGTAAAGGTTTACAAGTGGTCCGTTTTGTCAATGGAGAAACCAAGAGCACCCCAATAATCATCTAAAGTGTGGAGTAACGCTCCCTGAATTACTCCAAATCTGTGATTTATCATGCCATGATTTAATAGGAATCATGTTACATTTAACATTCACCAACAGAAAGAAAGACACATTCATTTGCAAACAATTTTCAACAGAAAACCAGTCAGCCCATCATTTACAAAAAAAAAATTATTCACAGGAAGTGTGCATTGCTGGCAGGGCCAGCACTTCCTACCCATAGTAATTGTCCTTGAGAACGTGGTGCTGAACACCTTCTTGAATCGCTGTAGTCCATGTGGTGAAGGTGTTCCCACAGTGCTGTTAGTAGGGAGTTCCAGAATTTTGACCCAGCGATGATAAAGGAGGAGCTATATACTGTAGTTCGAAGTCAAGTGTGATTTGAAGGAAATTTGGAAGTGGTAAAGTTCCCATGCAACTGTTCTGTGCAGATAGATGTTGTGGCTTTGGGAGCTGCTGTTGATGAAGCCTTGGCGAGTTGCTGCAGTGCATCTTGCAGATGGTACAAAATACAGCTATTGTGGAGAGTGGTGAAGAGTGAATGTTTGAGGTGGTGCATGGGGTGCTAATCAAGCGGATTTCTTTGTTCTGGTTGGTAACAACCTACTTCAGTGTTGTTGGAGCTGCACATACCAGACAGGTGGAGGTAACTTAATCAAACTCATGATTTTCACATTGTAGATTGTGGAAAGTCTTTGATGAATCAGGAGAAGTCAATCACCACAGAGTTCCGAGCCTCTGACGTGCTCTTGTAGCCACTATATTTATGTGGCTGCTGCCATTAAATTTCTGGTCAAAGGTAACCTCCAGGATGCTGATGGTGGGGAATGTGATGATGGTAATGCTATTGAACCATCAATGGAAGATGGTTAGACTTATTCTTGCTAGAGATGGCCATTACCTCCCACTTAAGTAGCACAATTATACTTTCTACTTATTGGCACAGACCGCTTCATTATCTGAGGAGCTGATAGAACTGAACATTATGCAATTATTAGCGAATATCCCCACTTCTAATCTTCTAATGGCGGGAAGGTAATTGATGAAGTAGTTGAAGATGGTTGAGCTTAGGACACTGACCTGAGGAACTCCTGCAACAATGTCCTGGAGTTTAGGTGACTAGTCTGCAACAAGCACAGATGTGTCCTTTTGTACAGGTATGACTCTACTTGTGGAGAGTTTTACTCCTGATTCCCATTGACTTCAGATTTGCTAAGGCTCCTTGAAGCCACATTCAGTCAAATGTCACCTTGACACCATGGGCAGTTGCTCTCACCTCACCTCTGGAATTCAGTTCTTTTGTCCATGTTTGGATAAGGATGAGGTGAGGAGGCAAGTGACTCTGGCAGAACCCAGACTGTACAAGTTATATGGTACGTAAATGCTGCTTAGCACTGTTGACGGCATCTTCCATCATTTTGCTGATGATGGAGAGTAAGCTGATAGGACAGGAACTGACTTGTTTGGTTTTGTGCTGTTTTTTGTAGAATGGACATCCTTGGACAATTTTCCACATTGTCGGGTAGATGCCAATGTTGTAGCTACATTGGAACAGTGTGGCTGGGGTTGTGGCTAATTCTGGAACACAAATCATCAACATTACAGCTGGGATATGGTCAGGCCTATAGCCTTGTTTTTTAATATTATATTTAATATACGTATCACATTGACTATAGACTTGCATCTGTGATCGGGAGGAGGCTGAGATGGACCCTCCACTTGGCACTTCTGGATGCAAATGCTTCAGCATTGTTTATTGCACTCATGTTCTAGGTTCTGCCATTGTTGAGGATGGGGTATTGATGGTGCCTCTTCTGGCCATTAATTGCTTAATTGTCTACCACCAATCAAGACTTGGGTGCAGCAGGACTGCAGAGCTCTGATCTGATCCATTGGTTGGTTGGATTGCTTAGCTCTGCCTTCTATAGCATGGTGCTTCTGCTGTTTAACATGCATGTTAACTTGCATGCATGTGTTGTAGCTTCACCAGGTTGGCACCTGCAGGTACACCTGGCGCTGCTCCTGGCATGTTCTTCTGCACTCCTCATTGAACTAGGGTTGGTCGCCTTCCTTGATTGTTATGGTAGTGTGCAGGGCCATGAAATTGTGGCGGAATACAATTCTGCTGCTCCTGATTGCCCCAGTGCCTCATGGATGCCCAGTTTTGAGCTGCTAAATCTGTTCTACCCATTTAGCATATCGGTTGGTAGTGCCACACAACACAAAGGAGGAATTTATCAGTGTGTGGATAGCAGTTTGTATCCACAAAGACTGTGCGGTGATCACTCTTACCAATGTTGTCATGAACAGATGCATGTATAATGGGGTAGCTTGGTGAGGATGAGGTCAAGAAGGTTTTTCCCTCTTGCTGCCTCTCTCACACCACCTGCAGCAAGCTCAGTCTAAGAATTATGTCCTTCAGGACTCAACCAGCTTGGCCAATAATGGTGGTGCCAACCCACTTATGAAGCCTCCCACCCAGATTATATTCAGTGCCTTTGTTACCCTTAGTGTTTCGTACAAATAGTATTCAACATGGGGGAGAATTGATTCCTCAGCTGAGGAAGGGCTGTAGGTCATAAGCAGCAGGACGTTTCCTTGCCCATGATGCCCTAATGCCATGAGACCTCCTGGGGTCCAGAGACAATGTTAAGGGCTCCTAGGGCATTCCCTCCTGACCGTATACAAGGTGGATCAGCCCTGATGGTGGGACAGGACATAAGCAAGGATGGCAATGCAGATGTCTGCGACATTGACTGAAAGGTATGATTTTGTGAGTACCACTCACTGGACAGTTTCTTGACTGGTTTATGGGATAGCTCTCCTAATTTTTCCCTCTAGATCTCTGTAGTTTTTCAGATGGAAGTTATTTTTTATCATTCATTTTGCTCTTGCGATTTTAAACATCTCTTCAGTTGTCTTATGATCGGATTTTGGAAACTTTAGCATATGTCTTAGCATCCACATTTCAAAGGCCTCTACTTTCTTCCACAAATCTATTTATTGTCCAGGTTTCTGAGGCATACATGAAAGTGGATAGAATGTAGCATCTTATGAGATTTTTTTCCTTGTTAATGGAAAGAAATAATAACACATTTGAAGCAGAAATTGGCAAAACGCAATCTGGGTTTAAACCTGGATTGGGAACAAGGGAAGGAATATTTATCCTATGTACAATATTTGATAAATATCTAGAAGTAAACAAGAACATCTACATATACTTCATAGACTGAAAATGTTGCTGGTACTAGTTGTTAATCTTACGAGGACTCAAACCTGTGTATCTCTATTGTCTAATGACCAACCAATGATCTTTTGGTAAGGAGGTAAGTGGAGTATCTCTGGGTCAAGATGGCTTCAAAATAACTTGCCTGGCCAATGCTTAGGAACTCCCATTAGGATTTTGGCCTATTGGGTTATCTGGAAAAATTTCAGTCCCAAAGGCAGGTATATTTCTTTAGATTTTGATAATGAGCCAAGCTGAGAGTCAATCATTAGCAGTACCCTGGAGTACATTAAACCTCAGAGTCATAGAGTCATTGAAGTCTACAGCACAGAAAAAAGCTCTTCGGCCCATCGAGTCTGCGCCAGTCAAACAAGTACCTAACTACCCTAATCCCATTTTCAAACACTAGGCCCATAGCCTTGCATGCCATGACATCAGAAGTGCACATCCAAATACTTCTTAAACACTACGAAGGTATCTGCCTCTAACACCCTTTCAGACAGTGAGTTCCAGATTCCAACCACCCTCTGGGTAAAAAATTTCTTCCTCACATCCCCTCTAAACCTCCTGCCCCTTACCTTAAATCTATGCCCCCTGGTTATTGATGCCTCCACTAAGGGGAAACGTTCATTCCTGTTTACCCTATCTATGCCCCTCATAATTTTATACAACTCAATCATGTGCCCTCTCAATCTCCTCTGCTCCAGGGAAAATAACCCCAGTCTATCCAATCTCTCTTCATAACTAAAACTCTCCAGCCCAGGCAACATCCTGGTAAATCTCTTTTGCACTCACTCTAGTACAATCACATCCTTCCTATAATGTGGATTCCAGAACTGCACGCAATACTCTGGCTGTGGCCTAACCAACGTTTTATACAATTTGAGCATAACCTCCCAGCTCTCATATTCTATGCCTTGGCTAATAAAGGCAAGTATCCCATATGCCTTCTTAATCACCTTATCTACCTGTCCCACTACCTTAAGGGACCGATGGACATGCACACCAAGGTCCGTCTGATCCTAAGTACTTTCCAAGGTCCTTCCATTCATCATGTATTCCCTGCCTTGTTTGTCCTGCCTAAGTGCATCACCTCACACTTATCTGGATTAAATTCCATTTGCCTCTGATCAGCCCATTTGACCAGCCTGTCTATATCCTCCTGTAATCTAAGGCTATCCTCTTCACTATTTACCACCCCACCAATTTTCGTGTCATCCGTGAACTTACTGATCAATCCTCCTACATTCAAGTCTAAATTGTTTATGTATACCACAAACAGGAAGGAACCCAACACTGATCCCTGTGGAACTCCACTGGACACAGGCATCCAGTCACAAAAACACCCCTCAACAATCACGCTTTGCTTCCTGCCACCCAGCCAATTCTGGATCCAATTAGCCAAACTGCCTTGGATCCCATGGGCTCTTACCTTCGTTATCAGTCTCCCAAGCAGGACCTTATCAAAAGCCTTGCTGAAGTCCAAGTAGACTACATCAAATTCATTGCACTCATCTACACACCTGGTCACCTCTTTGAAAAATTCAATCAAATTGTCAGACATGACCTCCCCTTAACAAAACAATGCTGACTGTCCTTGATTAATCCTGTCTAGCTTAGGTGTCAGAGTACTCGGTCTATCATTGTGGATCATCTTGGTTAGAACCATTCAATGCCAGGAGCAACTCCAAGTCCAAAGAGATCCCAGTTATCTCCTCCCATATGAGTGCAGTCATCAGGCAACTAATAATCATCAGATAATTCACTGCAGCAGTTCCTCAAGGTTGTGTCCTCACCCCAACTATCTTCAGCTGTTCATCAATGACCTTCTCATCATCATAAGGTCAGAAGTGAAGATGTTTGCCTATGATTCCAAAGTGTTTAGCTCCATTCGCAACTGCTCAGATAATGACGTAGTCCATGCCCAAATGCAGCAAGACCTGGACAATGTTCAGGTTTGGACTGATAAGTGGCAAGTAACATTCATGCCACACATGTGCTGGACAATGACCATCTCCAACAAGACAGAATCTAACCATCTCCACTTGATGTTCAATGGCATTACTATCTCTAAATCCTCCACCTTCAACATCCTGGGAGTTACCATTCATCAGAAACTGAACTGGGCCAGTCACATAAACACTGTTGCTACAAGAGCAGGTAGAGGCTGGGAATTCTGTTGAGAGTAACTCACCTTCTGATTGCCCAAAGTCTGTCCACCAGCTACAAGGCACAAGTCAGGAGTGTGATGTAATACTCTCCACTTGCCTGATTGAAAGCAGCTCTAACTACACACAAGAAGCTTGAAACCATCCAGGACAAAGAAGCCCACTTGATTTGCATACCATCCATCACCTTCAACATTCACTCCCTCCACCCCCAGCACAGTGGCAGCAGTGTGTACCATCTACAAGATGCTTTGCAGCAACTCAAGGTTACTTTGACAGTACCTTCCAAACCCATGATATCTACCTGCCTAGGAAGACAAGAGCAGCACATGCATGGGAACACTTCTACCTCCAAATTCCCTCTAAGTGACACAACAGACTTCCTTCACTGTCACTGGATCAAAATCCTGGAATCCCTCTCTAATGGCTTGGTGGGTGTACTTACACCATACGGAAAGTGGAGATTTAAGAAGGTGGCACACCACTTCATTTTCAAGGACAATTTGAATGGGCAACAAAAGCTGGCCTTGCCATGATACCCATATTCCATGAATTAATTTTTAAAATGGCTGCTTTTACCCTTTACTAGGCTTACTGATAGCTCATTGTAAAACACGTGGTGACCAGCAAAACTGAATAAAATGTATGAATATGTCGCCACTGATCCTGTTGATGAAAATATGTCCAATTTAATAGTGGTTCCACTTAAGGGATGTGCGAGGTTCTAAGACCAACTGCTTCATTCTCTGCAAACCAATTATGCTTAGCACTGGGTGCTGGACATATGAGTACAAATTCTCATACCAGATCTGCTAGCAGTTGTCCTTCCAAATCTCATATGCTAAATAATAGAAATGTGTCTTCAGCTTGAAAGAAGGGCCTGCACAGAACAGCTGGCAATATGCCAACCACTTTGATCTTCCAGGTGTCCAAGTCCAGTAGCATACAACTCATTATAAACTGTTTAATCCAGATCCATATCCTACCGATGTTGGCAAAGAAATTGATTTCCCCTTCCAGGGTACTCAGTGATTGCTCATTATATGTGGATTTCCCTTGGTAACAGTCGCAACAAAGGCTTGTTAGACTTGCAACAATAATGTCCACATGATTCAGCCTGAGTGGATTTAAACAACATTGAATAATAACTGTATTGGTTTTATAATTTACATTATTACATTAAGTAGTGAGCAATTATTACAAGCTGTTTCTTCCACAAAGTCCTGTTCATGCTGATCAGGCTTGTATGAGGTTAAATTCATTAGGCCCTGAAAATAGGGATCATGATGTGTGATGAACCCATATTCATTGATTCCAATGCAGACAGTATGCTACATGGCATTTTAAATGATTTCAGCGTCCGACCAGTACTAGCCTAATAAAGGAGACAATGCCATGAGTGACTAGAACCACACTAGCTTGCGCTGCTTCAAACTAATCTGTACCTCTTAAATGTATTCTTGCAGGAGCAGTTGCAGCCAATCATGCAGGAAGTGAATCTGGCCTGTGAAACATTGACAAATGGTACAACATGGGGGAGAGGAGGTTCCAAGTTAATCTGATGCCACAATGGAGACATTGTCAAGGAGGTGTACAGCAGGAGATATGTGCTCTATCTGTAAGGAGCCAGGAGATCCTTCAGACAAGTTCTCAGGAAATAGGGGGAGCAGATATCCATGGAAGTCAATGCCAGAAATCAGGCCCCGCAGACCTGGATGAAGTGCAGTGGGAAGTTCAATGAGCTCAAACAAGTGGTCAAAGTTAGTAAATGCATCTTCAAATGCCATTTCCTAACAACTGCACCACACACCTCAGCAGCTGCTCAATGCACCACTCTTCCATCATTTAGCTATCAGCATACTCAATCAGCTGCAACTCATACTTAACATTCATTTCCTCCAATATGAATGCACAGACTTAGCATTGCTGCAACCCTCACACGCACGCCTCACAGCTTGCATTTGCTGCCAGCTATTCAACGATGACATATCTCTCAACAGTTTACATGACACTTACTGGCACACTTCCCTTCTTGCAGCACAGGGTGTTGCAGTTGGAGGCAGCAGGTGCTAACAGGAGAGACAAGAGCTAACAGGAGAGACAAGAGCACCTGCAGGTTCTAGTCCCCATTGAGGAGACAGTGCTGGCCATTATTGGGGTGACAGTGCTAAGTTCATGGCCAGTTAAGGTGCCAAAACGATTGAAGATACTGATATTCTTATACCTAATCCTCCTTCTCACATCTCACCTTTCTTCATGGCACACTCAATTCTGATTTACAAGCTGCAGATGGTGTAAGCATGTACCTCTTACTCCCCAACCCCTCACCACATCCACAACCTTACTCTTGTGCCTTCAGATGCCCAAGAACTGCATCCTTGCCAGGCAGTGCAGGAAGGTAGTGATGATGAAGACACAGGAGGCAAGGATAGCACAGGCACAGCTCACCAAAGGGCAAAGTCACACAGGGGTTTGCTGCAGAAGACACAGATGAGCACTTCAAAGGGGCAGGTTACAAAGAAAACTGATAGATATGCATAACAAAATGTTTGGTGCATTGGGAATCCTGCCAGAAAGCCTGCAATCATTCTCAAGGAGCATGGAGGAATCCAACACTAACTTGGCACAGGCTTTTGTGCAGATTTTGGAGCCCGTCCTTTCCAGTATAGAAGTAGTGGGAACTCCATCAGCACACTTGTGGATCAACCATGTTGCAGCTTCCATTGCAGCACAAGCAGCTTTCACCAGAAGTCTGAGTGTTGTAGTGACTGAAGGCACCATAGTGCCATGCAAGCTCATAGTGCTGCCTTCGTGGCTGTTGATTACAAGTGTAAAGGGGCTTTCAGAGCGTCACAGCAGTTCAGCAACCTGTCTTCCAACAGGTTACTAGGATTGCTGAGGCTCTGCTCATAAAAACATAAGAACAATAGAAATAGGAGCAGGAGTAGACCATATGACCCATTGAGACTTCTATTCAATATGATTATGGCTGATCTTCAACTTCAACTCTACTTGCCCACCCACTCACCATATGTTTTGATTCCCTGAGGGACCAAAAACCTATAAATCTCTGCCTTAAATATATTCAGTAATGGAGTATCCACAATCCTCTGGGGTAGAGAATTCCAAAGATTCACAACTGTTTGAGTGAGGCAATTTCTCCTCATCTCAGCCCTAAATGATTGGGCCCTCATCTTGAGACTTTGCCCCCTTACTGTAGATTTCCCAGGCAGTGGGAACAACCTCTCAGTGTCTACCTGGGGGGAGTGGCAGTGACTCCGTGCAGAACGAACCTACTGGTCTCTCCCAGAATGACAGCAATGATCCTCCTACCACTGCCGGTCTGCCAGTGCCTTTGCTATTACTGGTCAGCTAGCCAGCCCAGACTGTTGCTGCGCATGTCGAGATGGTGCAGTCCAAAGCTGGGCCTTCTAGACCAAGAGCTGCTTGACGACATCCTACAAGCCCACCTGCCATCTCCCAGACTGAAAGTCAGCACTCTTCCACCAACCATGCTGGGGTAGTGCTATATAGGTACACTAGGACAGGCAAAGGCACATTGAAGACAGGCACTAAGGGAATACACAAAGGTGATTAGTTAACAGTTGTGTACGTGGTGGAATTATTTGATTTTTAAATTTGGTTTGGAATGTTTGTTTTGTGTTGACTTTATTTTCGCATTGTGGTCGAATGGATGCTGTGATGGTCAGTGACAGAGGGAAGGTAAGGTGTGGGACAGTTGATAAGTGGGGAATTAGGATTGTGGTTCCTGGTACAGCACATAAATGGGTTCTTCATGGGCAGCATGGGCAGGAAGGGGTTGTCTAGGTTGCCTCCTCCTCAAGGTGCTGTTGCTCCTGAGCTGCTTGCTGTATAGTTGGCTATCATGATACTGAAGCTATGTAGCGAGCATCAGACAATGACAAATCTTGACACCCATTCTGTCATGTAGTGCACGACTTCTTTAAAATGATCCAGGCAGCAGAAGCATTGTTTCAGCTTGCCAATGGTCTGCACTATAGATTTTGTGAGGCAGCATGGCTTTCATTGTACGCAGACTGTTCACACGCATGTGGGGGACACACTGGAGTCATTAGCCATGTAATCAGTGATAGCCCTTGTCATCCAATAGTCGCCCATTGGTTTGCCATGGTGGGTCAAATGCAGCCGAGTGCCACAGAATGCAGGCGTGCATCATGACTGCTGCCAGGATACCAGTCACTGACCTGCATGATTCTCCGTCAATGGATCACTGATAAATAATATGAAGGGGTCGAATCCCTTTCTGTCCAACATGCGGCAGAATTGACATGCAATGCGCACAAAGCAATCTCTGTGCAGCCAGTGTCACCCTACACTATGGGGAATACTGCAATCCTACAGAAGCTGTATGCTTGTTTCTGACTCTCTGGGAAGAGATAATGAATGTGATTAGTTGTCCACCAATAGAGGGTATCAATGGCCTCCCTTATGCAGCTGTGGCTGACGAATTGCGAGATATTGCAGAAATCTCCAGCTCCAACTGGAAGGAGCCAAAAGGTCCATTGCCATACTCACCTTGACAACCATTGGTGATGCAGTCCTTGCCCTGCTCTGAGATTACAGTTGTGGCTGGAGCAGGTGGCAAATTTCATTGTGGATGTTGTACTGAAGTGCACACATTTTTCCTTATTGAGAATTATTCCTTGAATGCCCCGGTCAGGCATGGTCTTGTGCTTTCCACCCCCTTCCATCACCTTTTTCCAGCAGTTGGTCCTATTCTGCGTGATCTCTGTTCATTGTTCAAGCCATGCAGTATTGCAAGGGGAATGACTACTAGTACACCCATATCTCTGAGTAACTGTTTTGTGTAGAAGCAGCAAAATCTCCTTTAGCACCTGTCACACTTCTCCCCATAAACCTTCGTAACTTGAAACAGCTAAAGAAAGCACCATGATTTTAGCTTAAATGGTGTTTCATTTTCTTTTGTTTCTCTCTCTCTCTCACCTTTCTTAAATAGCAACATGCACAACTTTCCAATCTAAAGGAATAATTGCAAAATTAAAGGAATTTTGGAAGATTATAATTAGGTCATCTATATTGTCTCATTTACTTCCTTTATAACTCTAGGATTGAAACTATCTGGCTCTGGAGATTTGTCTCTCTTTAAAGCCATTATTTTCTTCTTTCCTCTTATTTTGCTTACATTGGCCTGAATCTTACAAGGAGCAGCAATCACTATTAGATCGTCACTCTGTTATTACTTTTCTGCATCCGCCAGCCCTCCATATTTCTGGCCAAGAGAACCAATTCCGTTTTCTCCAGAAATGTGGAGTGTACCAGAAATGGAACTGCTTCCTCATAGCACTGGCTTGTTGGGAGAAGACAAGCCTCGCCCTCTTTTTAAGGCACAAGTGCTATATTCTGGTAATGTTTAAGTCCCAATTAAATGTCCCAAAGCTTATTTCAAAAGCTACAGACAGAAGGTATGTGGGTAAGGGGATAAGGTGGGTGAGGAAAGGGGGTAGTGTGGGTAAGGTAAGGTGGTAAGCAGGTGAGGTGGTAAGGGGATAAGGTGGGTGAGGTAAGGGGGTAGGGTGGGTGAGGTTGGGGGTATGGTGGGTAAGGTAAGGGGATAAGGGGGCTAGGGTTGGTAAGGGGGAAAGGTGTGTGAGGTAAGGGGGTTAGGCTGGGTAAGCTGGTAAGGTGGGTGAGGTAAGGAGGTTAAGGTGAGTAAGGGGGTAGGGTGGCAGCTGGATAGGTTGGTGGAGTAAATAGGGAAGGGGGTAGGATGGTAAAGGGGGTAAGGTGTTGGGCAGATAAGCTAAGTGAATAAGGAGGTGGGGTGGGTAAGGGGTAAAGGAGTAGGATGAGTAAGGTAAGTAGGTAGGGTGGCTAAGAGCACAGGGTGGTTAAGGTAAATGGGTAAGGCTGTAGGGTGGATAAGGTAAGTGGGTAAGGGTGTAGGGTGGGTGGGGGTTAGGGTGGCAGCTGGGCAGGGTGGTCAGGTCGGGTCAAGGGAAGTCAGGGGGTCGGGGCTGAGTCGGGGTGTCGGAGAGGAGTTGGGTGTTGAGGTTAGGTCAGGTGGGGTTGGGGGAGGTAGGGGGTGTCAAGGGGGAGGCAGGTGGTTGAGGAGGGAGTCAGGTGGTGAGGTTAAGTCAGGGGAGAAGTCAGATCCGAGAGGGGGGGGAGGGGGGGTTTGCAAGTAGAGTTGGGTGGTGAGGTCAGGTGAGGTCTAGTCACAGGGTGGGACTCGGGGAGTCAGAAGGGGAGTTGGGTGGTGAGGTCGGGTCGAGCAGAAGTCAGGGCATCGAGGGAGTGAGTTGGGGACTCAGGGAGGAGCTGGGTGGTGAGGTCGGGGGCTGGGGGGGGATTCAGATGCTGGGGTCAGGTCAGGTTGGGTCAGGATGAATCATGGGTTCGGGGGGCTGTCGGGGTTGAGGATGGAGTGTGGGGGGGTGGGGTCAGGGAAGGAGTCGGTGATTCGAGGTGGGAGTCAGGGGGTATCATTGTGAATGATTGGACTAGGATTTTTCTGTCTAACATTTCCTGGGTAATCATCCAAGTAAGTAAATTAGAACTGTCCGAAGTCTCCGACTCTAACTCAGAGTTGGAGACTTTCTTTGGAGGGTCCCTTGGAGCAGAGGAATTGCTCTTTGGAAGCTCAAACTTCCATTGGGACATCCGAGGAGTCCTGTAGTGCATCTTAGGGGGTACATCCAGTCTCCAACTATCGAGGGACGAGAAGATCTGGGCCATTAATCTTGGTAAGATGCTTTCCCAGATACAAATTTAGTTCCTTGGGATTTTTAATAGATTAACCTTTTCCTCTACTCTAAATACTTATCTGCCACTTCCTGTTTTCATTAACAATATCGTTATCATCAATTTTCCAGATGCCCACATTGCTCCTGACCACCCTCTTTTTCCTAATATACTTGTAAGCTTTCTTTGTGTTGGTTTTGGTATCCCTAACATGCTTAATTTCATTGGCCAGGATGTCTCGAATGGCAGAGTTTCCCTTCCTGACATCCTAGGAGTCGGTAGCAGACACATCCACACCCACACTGGCTGCCCTGCAGCCATTTCACGCTTCAATGAATGTTAATTGACTGGAACCGGGACTTCTGCCCCTCAGTCGGGAGAAAGTCCCGTATCAGAGAGCATCTGGCCAACCTGATTGGCTGGCTGCTCTCTGGTCCCTGCAGCGCCAGAAACTGCAGTGGTTGAGACTGGGACTGTAAGCAGTCCCCAGAGGCTAAGCCCAGAGAGTCCAGGACCAGATAAGTTTTGGGGGTCTCAGGGTGGGGACGGTAGCTGAGGTTTGGTGAGGGGGACAGCTGAACGGGGGTGGGGGGGGGGAGCTTGGGCTGTCAGCAGAGAGACTGGGTTGGAGGAGGGAGCCCCTGCAAGGTCAGAACTTTTGGAGGGGGCACCCGATGTTAAAATGAGGCTGCTGATGGAGGCAACCCCCCACCCCCACTCCCCACAACTTTCCACCCCGAGAGCTGAACACTGTTCATTTTTGGGCCCCCTTCTTGCCCCTGAACTCCTTCCGTCAGCCTGAGAATTGAGGCTGAGCAGGAAACAGCCACAAAGTGCTCAATAATTTAGCCATCCATGGCTTTTTTTGGCAAGTAAAGCTAAGGAGTTTAAATTGGTTCTGTGTCAAATTAAAATCTTTTTTGAACACTGTGTAGTTTGTCCATTAACAGGTATGCCTAGCTTATTGTGAACAGTCTCTGTTTCATTGCATTGAAATTATTCTTTCCGAAATCTAGAATCTCAGTAGCTGTTTTGTGCTTCTCCCTTTCAAACATTACATTGAACATGATCATGATCACTGTTCGATAAATTATCAGGCACCATTAACTAAATTAACTAAAGTTGCCGGCTGGGGAGGTGTAGTCCAATGGTGGGGGTGACAGTCGGGGGTTGGTCAGGAAGGTTAGAGGGCCAGGTGGTAGCCAGGGGGTGGAGGTGGATGGGGGGTGTAGTCGGGAAATGGGATGGGTAGTCAGTGGGGAAGTAGTCGGGAGTTGGGGGAGTGGTTGGGGTGGGGGTGCAGTCAGGGGGTTGGGGGTTAGTCTGGAGTTGGGGGCGGAAGTTGCGGGGGTTCAGGGCTTGAGGGAATGGTCGTGGGGTGGGGGATAGTCGGGAGCGTGGGGGTTAGTTGGGGTGTCCAGTTGGGGGCGGTTTCAGTACTATAGTCACCCAGGAGTTTGAAGTGGTTTTAATCCTTTTAACTTTTTCCTGGGTAATTATTCTGCTAAGAGAACCTTCCGAAGTCTCTAATTTAAGTCGGAGTTTCGGATGGTTCCAGGTGCAGGATAATTGCCCATCAGAAGTTTGAACTTGCTGGGCAATTCCCATGCAATCCTTGTATGGGAATTTCCAGGGGGTCCCCCAGCAGATTTTCTGGGGTACCTCTGGTGTACGGCCGCCAAGGGAATGGAAGATCAAGGCCATAGTTGCAGAAAGCTATCCCAAACATAGTCTGTATATCCTAGCCGATGTGGGATTTAAAATCCCCCATTTCAAACCTATCTACCTTTGCTACATCCTTGTCTAATCTCTCCATTTATACAATCTACCACAACTCACTCTGCAGACTTAAATCTTTTAATATTTCTTAAATCTATATAAAAGTTGCTGTCCAGGTTGCACCACTCGACCATTAGCTTTGCAAAAACAACATTTCACTATCTGCCTCACTGCTGAAATGCATTGAATGAAGTTGCTACATTCCCTCCCCTCAAAGAAAACCACTGACCCTTCAGTCCTTGGAAACCACTTCCACATCTCTAATGTCCCTTCCCTCTTCAAAACCCAGGAACTTGTAGCCACTTCCCAAATCCTTGCCCATCTTTTCCAGAACCCCAGGGCCAGGATTTTACAGCCCTGCTGCAGCCTGTCTCCCCCAGGCGGATGCTGCGAACCATGTAAACCTCCATTCAATTTGGCGGGACCGTAATATCCTGCCAGGAGGGAGGAGCCTTAAAATCCTGGCCCATGTTCGAATCCCTCCTATTAGTTTCCACCCTTGTCACCCTGCCAAAAGGGCTCTTATAAAAGTCACAAATTACATCCTAAATGACTGTGACAAAGATAAATTATCCGTCCTCATCCTTCTCAATCTTTCTATAGCTTTTGACATGGTCGGATTATACCATCGTCCTTCAGAGCCTCTCTACCTTTGTCCAGCTGGGTAGGACGGCACTCAAGTAGTTCCATTCTTAACCACCTCGTCATAGCCAGAGAATCATCTGCAATGGGTTCTCTTCCCATCCCTGCTCCATTACTTCTGCTGTCCACCAAGGAACTAACCCTGACCCCTTCCTATTTCTCATCTCCACGCTGCCCCTCAGTGACATCATTCAAAAACACAACATTGGCTTCATTATGTATGCTGACAAATTCCCAGCTCTACCACACCACTTCAGCTGGTCCTTCCGCTGTCTCCAAATTGTCAGATGGTTTTTCTGGTAGCTGATCCTGGATGAACATAAATTTCCTTCAGCTAAATATTGGGAAGGTTGAACTCATTTGGCAGAAGTTTACTTGCCCAGCTGGTGGGTTTGTAGGTGGGGTCAAGCCGTAAAATTCTTCAGATGGCCTTCACATCAGGTTCCCGCCTGCACCAGCCTCTCCACAATTTTATGGTGGGGTGGAAGAGGTTGAAGCTTAGGTCAGTCCACCCACCCTTGCCCCAATTGAGGCCCTTAAGTGGCCAATTAATGACCACTTAAGGTCCGTTTCCTGCCCAGCCTCAATTACCAGTCTGGCAGGGGAGAAGCCCAAAAAGTGACCCTACTCAGACTTCTGTTGGGAAGACAAAGAATCTCCTTTCAACATCGGGCTCCCCCCGCAGCCCCCCCCCCACCCCACCCTCAGCAAGAACACCCCTGGGGGTTCTCCCTCCCTCCCTGGCCTACCCACCAATTCCCCCACCCCCCACTCTGCCCAACCTCCCCAGGCCTCACCTGCCATGCCAATCCCATGATCCCCACACTTACCCAGTCCTGGACTCCTGGGACTTAGACTCTGGGGACTACTTGCAGTCCCAGTTCTGCCTACTGCAGCTTCTGGCACTGCTGGGGCTAGAGAGCTGCCAGCTGATCAGCTCTCCAAAGCAGGACTTCCTCACAGCTGAGAGGAGCATTAAGTGGCTGCGAAGCAGCTAGCATCAGCGGCAATGCATTTGCCACTGACTCCTTGGATAATGAGAAGGGAAACTCCACCATCCTAAAAATCCTGGTCTTCTGTCCCCATCATAAACTTCATTACCTAACCACTGACTGCACCCCTCTCCCTGAGAACTGTCTGATGGTGGATCAGACCCTTTGCAATCTTGATATCTTGTTTGACTGATTCCTAGTTGAGCTTCTGACCACATATCTGTGTCATCACTAAGACTGCTTACTTTCACCTCGAAAACGTTACCCAATTCCAGTCCTACTTCAGTTCCTTTCATCCTAAAACTCTCATCACTACCTTTGTTAACTCCAGACCTGGCTACACCAATGCCCTAGGCTCTGGAATTTCCTCTGTAAAACTCTCTGCCTCCCTACCTTTCTTAAAACCTACCTCTTCAACCAATTTTTTGGTCGCTCCTTAATACCTCTTTACGTGACTCAGATTTTTGTCAAATTTTTGTTTTATTATGCATCTTCTTATCTTGGGTTATTTTATTACCTTAAAGTTGCTATAAAAATACAGGTAGTTGTTGTATTTGTGCAGTAGATACAAACTAAACTTGCCACAGAAAATTAAGTCTTGTCATTAAAAGCACAAGTACCCTTTTAACAATGTGATTTACTGTGATCAATTTCTCTGGCACTGAAAATTAACTAATGCAAGTGTGGAGTCTTATTCTTTCATGTATTAATTGTTGTTGGAGATTTTTAAAATGCCAAATTTAAAATTTTAATTTTTCTTTTGCCTTTTCCTTTCCATCTTTCTCTCTCTTAATCCTATCCTTCTTTCTCTCTTTTTACTTCTCCGACATGCTACTGACCACTCTACCTTACCTACTTGAACATACGCATCCTTCTCAGTTGCACTATTTACTTCAACATCCTTCAATCTGATAGGTTAATTAGATACACAGTTGGTTGCTCTGTTCACTCAGGTCCCAGATGCCTGGCATCCCTCACTGCAACGTTATCAGCTCACACTTTCAGCAACATTCCAAACAAAACATTAAAACCCTCTGCATGCAAGGGTAAGTCTAACTAATGGCATATGCCATTAGATCCCCTGCTGCAACAAAATCTGACGTAATGAATAAACCCATTAATTGTGTCTGGGTATATACAGAAGACCTCAATAAGTGCCATGTTTAACATTACTCACACTAGCCCTTTACCTATCAGACAGTATTGACAAGCAGGTTAATTCAAAGGGGGGTGGAATTTAATGAGACCGGTGAGGGGGCCGGACATCGGCCACCAAAACTGGCGGCATCCCTACCGACCCAATCTCCAGGAGCTCTGAGAGAACTAAGTCCTTAATTGACATTGGGAACCCTGTCACCGGGGCTTGCAGAGATCCATGGGGGACATTTAATTCCAGAACATTTCCCTAGTCTCCCACCCCTGAGAGTTGCCAGCCAATCAGAGGCCAGCAGCTCTCCATTACCGGCAGTGCCAGCAGGAATGATGGCTGCTAAAGGCTATACATTTGGGCTTTCACCAGGGATCATCGTTGAATCCCTGGAGGAAGGTAAGTGAGGGCGAGATGGAGATCACAGGGAGGGGTTTGCTGCTGAGGGGAGGTTGGAGGAAAGGGCGGGGGGGGGGGGCTGGTTGGCTTTCTGTGGGGCCCTCTCCCTCCGACACGTAGTACCTCTATCAGGCAGTGAGTGCCTTTGAATGAAGGATCCCCCACCCACTAGGGTTTGCTTGTCCGTCTCCCAGCATGGCAAGTCCCTTGCCTGCTGCTGGTTGAATACTGCTAGCGGCAGCATGAGGTCCATATATGTGCATTAATTGCCCAGTTAAGGGCCTCAATTAACATCTGGGAGGGAAGGCTGTCCCTGAGCCTTCCTTCCCAGATTTACATGGGGAGAGGCAGGGGGGCAGCTGGGTCCTGACCTGCACCTTCCTGCCCAATTCAATGGCCCCGCTGCCCCCTAACCCGCCTCTGAAAGGTTGGGCATTAACTTCTGTTCATAGCTTTTCAGTTTGAATAACACCAAAAAATTATTAAAGAATTGATGCAGTCGCTTTGAATCGTTCTTGAAGGAATTAAACAGAGCAGCTAAGCAGTTTAGTTCCATTGTTCACAGATTTTTCAAATAACAATAACGTTTCTTAGTAGATTTTTCCCAATACCGGCTCCTGCTCAGGGAGGTTGCCTGGTGGGGAATCCAATGGAGTCCCCTGCCCAGTTCCTAGGTTAAAATGGCAGATCAGCTTGCTTAGGGTGGGTGCCCTCGCTGTCTGCAATTTAAAATTGCAATCTGTCAGATACATTCGGAAAGGGGGTGTGTAAGTCCTCTAAGTTAAAATTGAGCCCACAGACTTTAGATCAGATTTGTCCAGCCTTTCCGCGTGGGAGGCCACATTTCAATCTTTTTCTCACTCCATGAGCCGAAGATCAAATTTCTGTAAGATAAGGTTTCACACAACACTGAACATGAATTTAAAAAATCAATATCAAAGCAACAAATTGATAATTTCAAACAATGGTAATTAATTAAAAGGCTCATTAAAAAGTGCCAAGCAGCATAGTTCACCAGTTAAACATTTTTTTTCCTTTTCATGTAAGAAGCAAAGCTAGAAGGCGACAGACTAGGCCCAAGTCCTGGTCTGGGAAGGGGTGGGGACTGGGCCTGAGCTGGGGAGTTGGGTTTAACTAACGCAGACTTTGCATTCACCTCTGGTGGTGCACATTCCTCGTTGGCCTCGACAGAATTCATACGAAAGCCGGGTTTGGAAACAGGTTGCCTTTCAGCCTGGGTTTTCCTCCTCTCCCAGCCTGCTTTGTGGATAAGCTTTTGGGGAGGGAGGAGGAAGAAGGCAGGGTAATTGCATGTCCAGATCACTCCCAGTCTCAAGGTTCCCGCGCAGGCACACTCACTCGCTCAGGCACACAGACTCACTCACTGGCACAGACTCACTCCCCACCCGGGCTCATGAAGTTTGGACACTTTACCTCGGGAGGAATCAATCAGGAGGTGGCGGCTGGGTCCTCCTCCCATTTGGCGGGCCTTCCCAGCCTCCAACGGTCCCGCAGACCCATACCACTGCTTCCCACTCTGTGGGCCTTCCCAACCTCCACTTGATTGCCAAAGACATGTTGCTTCCTGCTTGTCACCCTTCTCACCGCCCCTTTCCCCAGCCCTTGCTTGGAATGGCCCGTAGAGCAATCAGCACTATTAGGAAGCAGCATGATTTCATCTCATAAGATAAAAGCAAAAAACTGCGGATGCTTGAAATCCAAAACAAAAACATCTGGAAAATCTCAGCAGGTCTGACAGCATCTGCGGAGAGGAATACAGTTAATGTTTCGAGTCCGTATGACTTCACCAGAACCAGATTTCATCTCATGTTCTCAGCCAGTGTGTATTTGTAGATTTTGATATTTTTCAGTTTTTTTTTAAAAAAAGCATCTCTGCTTTACCTGGCCCCCATGGCCACTCCGCCATCTTGGCCCTGTGCTCCTTCAAGGGCCGGCACCTGCACAGGAGCGCGAGAGAGAGTGCGCACTTTGAAAACTCACTACTCCTCCAATCAGATTCTGACTCTCCGAGCCTATCAGCAGCAAACATGGACGGGAGGCAGCCTGTGATTGGAGGAGCAGCTCCTTGCAGATCGTTCATTCAACCCACCCGTGGTTTGAACAAGTGAGTCTGCGGCCTGGATACAGAGGCTTCAGGACCGGGTAGTGGTCCGCGGTCCGGGTGTTGGGTGATCCTGCTCAAGATGGTGTGACAGAATTCTATGTATAGGTTTGCCAGATTTTCTAGGTTTTGGCACTGACACGAATCAAAATAACCCTAAATCCATATCTGAGAAATTCATTGGGTAAAATTCACTAATGGTGACGGGAACATCTGCTGAGAATGGTCCTCGTTTACACTCCCCTTAAAGGAACAGCCTACTGGAGCACGAGTCTTGGATTTCTCTTTAAAACTGCAATTACTCGTGACCCTGCAGTTTTATTTTTCTACCAGTAGAGGATGTTGTAAAATCATTATTTTCAAATTATTTTACATGGTACATGTATGCCTATGCTGGCCAAAAATAACATTACAGAACAAGCAAACATTTTGGGCCTCACTTTATGACTGTTGGCAATGTTACTGCTGATTTCCTACTAATTTTAAAATGCCTTTGCTATGGTTTGGGCTTCTCTCCTGATAATTTCGTTTTGTGCTCACTAAAAAAAAAACAAGCAGTTTGTTTAAGCACACGGATCATCGCATGGACAAATGAGACCTTTATATGTGCTATGAAGGGAAAAGTGTGTCCAAGTTTATTCACTTATTAAGATTGCTAACTACTGGACATTATCTGGTTGCTCACTATGAGCACCTGGGTCCTCCAAAAGGCAGAAGATACCACACTATAAAACTAGTTTCATATGGGCTATAATTAACAGAGATATACATGCAAATGGAATGCACAGTAGCAGTGTGAAACAGCCAAGATATTCATACAACCAAGGGAGTACAGTGCTTGGAAAACAACAAAAATTGCATCAGCTCAGAAGCAGGTTAAAATATCCTTTGTATGTGCATTTCTTTTACAGCTCTCTTTTGAAGACATTCCTGATGTGATGTTGAACTTCCAGGGTCCCCATCTGTCCCCCCCACACATCCCTCAGCAGTTCAGGGGGTAATTTTAACTTTGGATGACATTGGCAACATTGGATTAGCCATCAGTTGTACATCTCTTCAATGGTAACAAAAATCATAAGAGGTGTTTAATGGATGGCCATTCTGATATTGCCCATTTTATACTATGTCCAATGTTAGAACGATCCCATCTTCAGTCATTGCACAGATTTAAAGGGTAGATTTTGACTTTGTGCAAAAGAGTCAAATTGATGATTGTGATTTTACTCCTCCCATTTTTTTATTGATGTGTTCTGCCTATTGAAGGACACAGGAACCAGTGGGTGAGGTGAAAATTACTATCTGGCCTCACTTGCTTTACACTTGTGTCAGGCATTGTGAGTGTAAACATGTGCAGGCAACTTTATTTTTCTCCAGTTATTATGGAAGTGAAAATAGTGAGAGGTAAAGGGAGAACAATTTGGCAAGCAGATTAGTGAATTAAGTAGGCAGTAAAAGTGGATGCAGTAATTACACTGGAGTGGTAGCACATGAGGATCTGCAGACTATTGAAAATGGACCATTTCTGAATCATGTGGGTGTGACTTACTTCAGAGGTAGATTTATTTTAAGGTCATTGAGATCAAGGAGTATTTGCTGGCAATAGGTTGCATTTGAGCAGTCATTTACTTAGGAAATAAATAGATTTTAGAAATTAGCCCTGACATGCCAATCCAGGAGATGATAGTATACTTCAACAAAAACAAAAATTGCTGGAAAAACTCAGCAGGTCTGACTCTTAAAGGAGTTATCTGGACTAGAAACGTTAACTCTGTCTTTCTCTCCACAGATGCTGTCAGACCTGCTGAGTTTTTCCAGCAATTTTTTTTTTGTTTCAGATTTCCAGCATCCGCAGTATTTTGCTTTGATGATAGTATACTTGTTGTTTTGACTCAGAAATCAGATAAGATCATTAGTAAACTAAAATAAGTGTGATTTGCTTGTTGGTGACCCATCTTCAAATTTGCAAGGGTATGATGGCTGTGGAATAACAGAAACAAAGGGGTAATTTTGTCTGTAAAGAATAGGTGGGTTGGAGTTGGGTGGGATGCTGAAATTTTAAGAATCTAAAACACGATCCCCAACCCACCCGCTTCTGATTTTAATGGAGGTGGGATGGTGACTGACAACCAACCATTTAAATATTGTAATGAGGTTATGTGTCTCATATGTAACCTGTCCTCCAGGCTTAACCCTGGCTGACCAGGTATCCTGGGTCTCAGGAAACATGGCAGCTAAAGGGAGGTGAGAAGTGTTTCATGGAAAAGATAAGTGCCTTTATATTACGTTACTGCCTGTGGGTGAAGAGAGGCAGGAGTGTTTCCTCCCAGTCACCAAGCTTACCTTCTTCCCTGTTCACTATCAGACACCCCACTGATCCAAAGAACCCCCTCACAATTGGAGATCGGGCCCCTTCCACTGAATGGGCATCACACCCCTTACTCTTGTATTGTGCATTCCATGATCAAGAATCAGACTGCACCCCAGGATCTGGTGATCACCTTCCCAAATATCCAGATCACCTACCCCCCCATCCCCACTCCTCCATGCCCCTACTAACCAACTGTACTCTCCCTACCTGATCCTGGCCTGCAGCCTCCTCCGGAGTGTCCCCTGTCCCACAGAGAGCCACGCCTGTTAACCAGGCCCAGTAGGGAAATAGCTTGAAAAATCAGTTGCACACTGTGGAGTTCGGATTGCCCAAAACAAAACTCCTCCATCCTTAGCCCTGCTCACAAATCCAACCCCAGTCAAGACTCAGGCCATGATTTCATTAGAAAACAATGGTCCAGATTTTGCCTTCAGTATAGATGTGAGGCTAATGGTGCAAGCAGGTTTTCTATGTGAAAATGCTACAACAACTTCAGGCAAGAGATAAATGAGTGGTTAAACTAAAATTTCCAAAATTTGATGTCTGAGTTGTGCCACTCCATCACTAGTTTTGTAAGAATAGAATCTGCCTTATCACTGAATTCCATTGAGGGGCATCAAGATGCTATATTTGCATGGTAGATACAGACAAGTTATGTCTTTTCCATTCTAGTCTAAGTACCCTTTTAACAATGTGATAAGAGTTAATTACTACCAAACAACCTTTGTAACACTGAAAATGAACTGTTACAAATGTGAAATCTCAAACGTGAAGTCTCATTCCTTCAAGTTTGACTGCCTACTTCCACCATCATGGCTTCATCCATCACTGCTCTGCCTCACCTCATTTGCTTCTGAAACCATCATCCATGCATTTGTTACCTGTAGATTCACTGTTCTAATGTTCTCCTGGCCTTACTCCAACCTTCTCCAGAAATTTGAGCTTAACCAAAACTTGATTGCCAGTATCCCAGCCCACAGCATCCATCACCCCTGTGCTTGCTGATGTATATTGGCTCCCAGACTGGTAAAGCCTCGATTTTAAAATTCTCTCTGAGAACTATCTGCCAATTCTGGCCTCTTGCACATCCCTGATTTTGTTTGATCCATTTACTGTGCCTTCAGCAGCCTTGGTCCTAAGTTCTGGAATTCCATCCCTAAACCTCTCAATCTCTTTAACTTTTCTCCTCCTTTAAGATGCTCCTTAAAACCCACTTCTTCACCAGGGCTTCTGATTACCTGCCCTAATATTTTGTTATGTGACTCAGTGTCACACTTTGTTTGATAATTGCTTCTGTTTCACATCTTGGGATGTTTTACTACTTTAAGGATGCTATATAAATCAAATTGGTGTTGTTTTATCAACGTCCATCAATTTTCTAAGCACTTTTGTATAATGAATGATGGTATGTATGTGCTTTTATATTGTTAACTGAATACTAGGTGGCTCCGTGATGGCAGCAAGCACATCTTAATAATGAACTACAATATTTGGTCAAAAACAGAATTACCTGGAAAAACTCAGCAGGTCTGGCAGCATTGGCGGAGAAGAACAAAGTTTTTACAATATTTGGTCTTTGTTTTGAAGATGCAAGTGTGAGAATGGAAATTAAGCAATGGATTAGCTGTGCTGGAGTACTTGGAAGAAGTGCTGTGGAGTGTTGGGTGATATAGAAGTACCTCTGAAACTAAAAGGAAGAATCTACAAGACAGCTGTGAGATTATCTTTGTTTTATAGTGCAGAAACTTGGGCAATATCAAAAGGGGGTGACCAACAGCTGGATATTATTGAGATGTGGATGCTGAGATGGATGTGTGGATTGACAAGAAAGGACAATATCAGGGACCAGAATTTCAGGGGCTTTGTGAACATTGTGCAAGCATCAATGAAAGTAGTCAAGAAGAGATTGAAAAGTCTGCTTATGTGTTCAAGTGGGTATGTAGCAAGGGGAGTGGTGGAGATGGGACTGCCAGGAAGAAGGAGAAGGGGATGGCCTAAGACCAGATGGAAAGATGCGGCGGCAAGAGACTTAAACGCAGTGAGATTGAAAGAGGAATGGTGAATGACAGGAGGAGGTGGAGAAAGCTAATCAACCAGCATTGTTGTGACCCCAAGTATAATGGAGAAGCTGAAAGAAGAAGATGTTTAGTCTTTGTATTATTTTGCTATTCTTTGATGGAATATAAAAGTAGGTAGTTAGTAGTGCACCAATTCAAGTGTTTATTTGAACAAAAACATCTTGATGATTCAATGAGAGCACTTTTTGGTTTGAAGGAAACTTCTGTACAGAAGAAACTTGGCAGAAAATAGACTCATGTCTGCTAGAGCTCTTGAAATAGCATTTGAGATGGAGACTGCTGCTAGGCATGTGATTGAATATCTAGCTTTTACTACAACAATTCAAGTGTTTATTCAGTCATAACAGATAAGTACTGTGTATTGCTTTGGAAGGGTCACTGAGCACAATAGTGGCATAGAGCCGAATTAACATACACAGTCAAATGAGAATCATCATAAATTTTTGATTGTATCTCAACTGATAATAATTCAGTTCCTTGTCAGTTTCAATAAGTTTTTCAAACCAGCATCCTAGTGATGGCATCAACACTTGCTCTTTAAAATTTCAAAGAAAGATCAACAAAAATTGATTAGAAAAACATAAACATAATAACGTTAATCATAATTCTTTCGTAATGTTTTATTTCCAATCGAGCTCTCTTGCTGCGGCTCTTCTAATGTTTTACAAAGTTATCAAAGAAATAGACTGAAAACATTGCTAATACTTCCAATGATTCATCCCATACTATTAAATCTAAGATGCACTATAGAATAAAACTTTTTCTGGAATTCACATTGACATTTTTAAAGGTATTACGCTTATATGGATAGAATATGAGTAGAAATATATTGGAAGTTGCACCACCTTTTTATGGTGGCCAGAATTTTCCAGCCCCTTTGCTGTCGGAGGTCAAGGCGGGTGGGGGAGCAATATGGTGAGAAGGCCAAAAATTAGTTTCATGCTGTCATGAAACCAGTTTGTGATCATTCACTCCAGCCATCAATGGCGGCCCGCGTTTCCCGCTGCCACAGATCGGGAATCTAATTTCAATACTTTAGCATCTCATTATAAGCCCTGCTTGTTGGAATCATCCTCCCATCCTGGATCATCCGGGCATCATGCTGACGTGTTTCACAACTGTACATCAGCGACATGCACCTGGTGAGCTGCGCTTTGCTCGGGATTTCGAGATTTGTTTGCCTACCTTTCTTCGGGCAATACTGGCAGATATCAGCTCCAGGCTTCGCAAACACCACAAAGCTTTTAAGGGGGCTCACGGGCAGGTCTCTACCTACCAGACCAGCCATCAGGCAGGGGTGGCTTTTGGACCGTTGCATGACTAGTGCTTGCCTGAGGAAAGGGGAGAATTAGCCTCAGGCAAGGAGAGAGGCTGCAGGGGCTGTACTGGGAAAGGGGTATCCCAGGGTGGGTGCGGGGGCACATGTAGATCTGTGCAAGTGACCTCAAGATGGTGAGGGCTGAGGATGCTGTTTCCAGAGGAGATGTGGCCAGATGGAGATGTGAGGGTTTGTGTGAGAGAGTGCGTGCTGATGTCCCTTGAGCTGGCAGTGAGTGAGATGCCAGTGAATGTGTGATGGCCTTTTGAGTGTGTGACTTTAGAATGATAAGATGGTTGCCATACCCTGGTTGCACAGATGAGATCATTCATCCATTTTCAGCACTGGATGGCTAACCTCTTGTGTGCAGCTTTGGCACTGACCACATCTGCCACCATCTCCTAAGCCAAAGTGGTGGGCCTCCTGCAGTCAGAGCGGGCATCACAGTGGGTGTACAGAAGGCATCCCACAGATGTGTCACTGAATTGGAGGCCTGCACTCTTGGCATTTGGGGCCATGTCTTCACTGGAGCAGTCTTGGGGAGCAAGCATTGAGAAGTATGTGTGCGGCTGCAGTTTAAATATGGCACCCTGCGTGAAGGAGCGGTGAGGAAATGGCATGGCGGACAAATCAGAAGCTGAAGCCAGCAAGACAATGTGTTTCTTATGGCTGCATAATTAATGAGGTGGGAATGGGACGGTAAGATGCCATTGTGGCCAGCGGGTAAAATGACTTTTTTCCCACCTGCTACCACACTTGGTGCAAATCTGGGACAATTCTGCCCAGCATGTTTTGTCCTTTGCCATGGAAAGCTCATTCTCTTTTCAAAAGAATTTAAAGCTTTTATGTAACAACAGAAAGAGTTTTCTAACTGAGCTGCAGCTGGTACAGTCCAGGCCAAAAATATCATGTTGTGTTTTACTGAATAACACTTTTCATAGCTGTAGGCTGTTGCATATTATTGCTACAGTTACTTTTTAGCTGATTAACTTCCATATATAGTATCCTTTGTTCCACAATTAGCTTTTCTAATTCTCAAGGAGATTGCCCATCATCTATTTGATTTAATCATTTGGCAGAACATGAACCTTGTGGTAATAGATTTGTATTTATCTCTAGATCTCAAGAGCAGCTATAGAGTTTTGGGCTATCCCTCAATAATTACAGCTGAAGTTTGCAGGGTTAATATATAAACCAAAATTATCGGTTCAGTGATTTTGGTACAAAAATTGAACAAACATGATTCATCAAAACCTTTTACTAATTAATTTACAAATATAGCAAGGTATGTGAAGTGTTTTGTCACTTCTTAACAATTAAGAATGCACATACACACAAACACACATACACACAGCTATCTGCTTCTGAACCCCAACTTCCTGTGTAAATAACAGAAGTTTCCTTTATTCCTTATTCTACACCAGAGGGCACTACATCTGGGACTTAGCATACCCTACTGTTAGGTTTTTTATATAACACTGCTTTTTAACTAAAATGCCCTTTTACAAAAAAATCATAGACGATAAGCGCAATTATCATAGTATGCTTCCTTTTGTTTTCTTTTTGGGGTGGGTTCAACTTTACACCTGGCAGAAACTTAACAATTTTAATAGTTTGTTGAAGCTGGGGGCCAGCTCTTTACTGACCGAGGCTGAATAGCCGTTGCCTATTTGCAGAAGGATTCTTTGATTGTGTGGTGGGTGGGAAATAAGGAATCTTTGGGTGTGTTCTTCTGCCACTGCTGGGAGTGGGAAGAAAGGCAGGCAGGAGAACTTAATGCCGTGGGAGGCTAAAATTCAGAATCCCGACGGCAGGATAAACTTTTGCAATTAAGTTCTCAGAACTTTAAAGACAGGTTGAAATTCCTGATGGCAAGTTTCAGAAAGCGCTTTTGCATGAACCTGCATTTCGTGCAATCTCATTTAAAGACTAGCTCACCAGAATTAAGTTCCCCCTCCAAATTAAGTTATCCCTCGAGCAAGAAAATCGTGCCTTCAGATGCATAACTGCATGTAAGTGGTGTGCACCAGATGTGGTAGTCATCTTCCTGTGCTTTGGAGTGAGTAGCCACTACCTTGCCCTCTTTCTGCAGTGTTCTTCTGGCTGTCCAAGGTACATGAAGGGCAACCAAGGGAAGGAAGATAAAGACAACCGGGCAAGAGTCAAGGAGGCTGGACAAGGGAGGCAGGATCAGAGGGGAAGGGTGGAACTAGGCCCAAGCAAAGGCGCAATGGTCAGTGGGGCAGGGTGGGAGGGGTGGTTGGTGGGGTGGGGGGGTGGTGGGGGTGTTGGTGGACTGTCCAGGGGAGGAAGGCAGCAAGGAAGGCAGGCAGGCTGACCAGGGCAGCGAGTGAGCCGGGGTGAAAGGCAGATTGTCCAGGGTAAGAAGAGAGTTGGAATAGTCACAGTGAGATGGGGGAGTGGGATGCAGTAAAGTAGCAGGTTTGAGGTCATAGCTGAGTAGCAAATGGTCTCATGGCAAGGGGGGTGGATAAAGGAAACAGACAAAACAAGAGGCATGGATAATGGAAGTGGTCAGGGTCAGGGTGGGCATGAGGATGGTAACATGGCTCAGGGGGGAGGGAAGGCATGTGGAAGGTGACATAGGCTCAAGGGTAATGGGAAGTTCAAGGGTAACAGAAGGGAGAGGAATTGGGTGGGTCAACGGTGATGGGAGAGATGTTGGTGGGTGACAGGTAGAAGGTGGCAAAATGGGTCTGAAATGTGATGTGCACCATTTTTTAAATGAATTCTTCGAAACACTGTCGTTCTGAAAGTCCAATCCTTTGAAGTGGGAGGAGGATCATTTTGGTTGGGTGGAGTTAATGATGAGACAATTGGCCAACTAAAGGTACACCCTAATAATTATGAGTCAACTGGAGGAGAACCATGATGAAGTGTGTTCTCCGAGCTTGCTAGGATCTCCTAGGTACAGAGCCCAACCCTGCCCTTCCACTGGCCATAGTCCAGCTGAGGAGAAACTGGTGAAGGATGGCCCAGGGCCAGAAGCAGCAACAGCCAGAGCAGCATGAAGCAACAGCGGCAGATCCTCAAGAAGCACAGGATGCTGGCAACCAGGGGCCAGTGTGATGGCGAGTATTAGCCCAAAAGCAGATATATCTCAGGTGGTGTTGCTACCTCCAGATGAGTGACAGGCAATGACGGAGGTGCCTTAGGGTATGCTGGGATGTGGTTAATCACATATACCAGCTGCTCAATGAGGGTCTGCATCCACAAGGACTGGGAGGCAATCCCATGTCGGTGACATTAAAGCCGAAGGGCCCTAAGCTTCTTTGCCAGTGGCTCCTTCCAAGACTCTACTGGGGACTTCTGCGGAGATCTGTGATGCACAAGTGCACCCAGGAGGTGACAGATGTCCTCTTCAGTATAGCACATGAATTTGTGAAATTCCATTTGGATCACAAGAGCCAGGCGACCAGAGCATTGGGTTTTGCAGCAATCACAGGATTCCTGCAAATGCAAGGGGCTATAGACTGCACACATGTGACGTTGAGAGCTCCCTGGGAGCAGCCATTGTATTCATCAACAGAAAAGGTTTTCATTCTTTTAATGTTCAGCTGATACGTGATCACAGCAAGCAAATCCTCCAGGTTTGTGCATGCTACCCAGGGAGTTCTCACAATACTGACATTCTCAGCCTCGCAAGTGCCACAATTCTAGATGCACTGCGTTGATTGTAGGGCTGGCTCATTGGAGACAAGGGATACCCCAAGAAAAGAAAACCTGGCTGATGACACCAGTTCAGAATCTGAAAAGTGCCACCGAGGAGAGGTAAAATGCCACATGTGCCTCCACAAGGGCCACCAGTGAAGATGATAGGCTTGCTGAAAACAAGATTCAGATACTTGGACCATTCAGACAGAGCACTCCAATTTTCCCCACAGAGAGTGTCCTGGATCATTGTGGTATACTGCACCTTGCACAACCTCATGTAACAAAGGGGGGATGTCCTTGCAGAGGGAGAGGTGGAGGACTGAGATGTCTCCTCCAACGATGAGGAAGGCGATGTTGAGGACAGGGGCCAGGATGTTGCGGGTGGATAGGCAGAAGCCGGGGCAATGTTGCTGCAAGGCACACAGACCCGTGACAATCTAATAGCTAACAAATTTCCAGCCGAGTGAGCTACCTATACTTAGCTTTTACACTTTGGGTTTTGTTCCTCTGCTGGCTGAGAGGCTGCAGCTCCCTATTTGAGGCAAACGTTATGGTCTACTTTCATTGACCTTGTTTTATCTTGGCTGAAATAAAAAGCACTATTTCATGTTAGCTCTGCTGGTAGACTGATCCTTTGCATGCGCCCATCTAGATGGACAGACATTCCCCTTGTGCTAAATGTGTGCAACAGTACCTGCGCAATACTGCGTATTCCTGTGACCTCGGACACCTGAAAGGAAAAATAAACCTTCCCTTAGCTGCAGCAAGCCGATATGCATGCCACATTAGAAACAACATGCAGCCTTATCTCGACAGGGACATACTCATGTTGTGCTGACACCTGCTCCAAATGGGAACAATATGTTGCAGAGAATTCTGTTAGGCAGATCCAGAGACATAGGAACATAGGAAAGAGCAGCATGAGTATGCCATTTGGTACCTTGAGAATGCTCCGCCATTCACCTTGATCAGGGCTGTTCTTATAATTGATCACTGATTTCCCTCAATATCCCCATACCCCTTGTCATCTTTGTTCGCTACAAATACATTGATCTACTGATTGAGCACACTCAATGATAGAGCCTCCACTGCTGTATGAGGTGCAGACACTCACTACTCCCTGAGTGTTGAAATTCTTACACATCTCAGTCCTTGATGTCCTACCTCTTACCCTGAGACTGTGGCCCCTTGTTTTGGACACTGCAGCCATGGGAAACATCCTTTCTGCATTCACCCTGCAGAGCCCTGTAGAAGTTCTTTATGCTTCACGTAAATAGCCTCTCAGTCCTCTGCACACTTGAGAATTCAGGTCCATTCTCCTCATTCTCACCTCATAAGACAATCCCACAGTCCCTGGAATCAGCCTGGTGAACCTTGGTTGCAATTACCTGATGGGAGGGCTATCCTTCCCTAGGTAAAGAGATGAACAGGTCACACAATACTCCAGATGAGCTCTCACCAAGGCTGTAGCCAACTGCAACCAGGCCTCTTTAATCAGACACAATCCCTCCTGCAATCAAGAGCAACTTGCCAGTTACCTCCTTAAGCTTGGCCTAAATAGCCAAGTGGTTATGGTACTGGGTTTGTAACCCCAAGATCAAGAGTTCAAATCTCACAATGATGAAACAATGTAACTTCATCTGAAACAGATGGAAATATGTTTATACTCAAAAGAGTTACATTTGGCTTGGCCTAAATAGCTAAGTGGTTATGGTACTGGGTTGGTAACCCCAAGATCAAGAGTTCAGATCTCACAATGGCAAACTATGAAACAATGTAACTTCATCTGAATAGGAACAGATAGAAGCGTGTTTGTACTTGAAAGAGTTACTTCTGGCTGCACCTGCATGTTAATTTACAGTTACTTTTGAACAAGGGCAGCCAGGTCCGTTTGGCCGCCCACACCTCTCATTATCTCAATGTCTAGGAAAGACCCTGGTTTTCTATTCCTCAGCCTCACATTTTTGGCCCTGTTAGTCCATCTGCCCTGTTCCTGACCACTCACATAGCCTGTCGTACTCTCCTTGAGGCCTCTTTGCATCCTCCTCAAATCTCACAGCAGGACACCAGCAGGACAGGCAATGATGTGGCTGCAACTGCTATGCAGACAGTATTCTCAGGGGCTGAAAACGGGGTGAGCAATACCTGCTGGGTTGCCTGATGCGTGCCTCGGCTGTACATGTAAGCCAAGGCTGAAACATACTCATGTCAGGATATTCAGTAATGACACTACTGATGGTGTGAAACAATAAATGGTGTAACTTTGGAACCATTATTGGAATCTGATTGGGAACAAAGTGCAATGTCCTTAATTTGCAGTGACCATGGCGGCAACTAGCAGCATAATGAGAATACAGCAAACCTAAACACAGTGCAATTAAACATATAATTAGAATTGTGAGTCACACATACAATGATTGGACACCTGTGCTACCTATGTGCCTTCAAAATGTCTTTATCTATTGCTACGATTTCTTTATCTATTGCTACGTCTAGGTGCAGCTCTGACATCCGCAGCCTGCTGCCTTGTTGACTGTGATGACATTGGCAGGTGTCCTCTAGTGGTCTGAAGCCTAGAGGGTTCCGGCCTGCTAAGGGTCTCCTGCACAGGTGTGAGTACACCCTCTTCGGCCTGACCTGTGGAAGCGAAGGGGTCACTGGCAGAGGGGAGGTGAAGCTGCAGGGCAACCTTGGCATATCCTGGGATGAAGCCCCAAAGGTGTCTTTCTGGTACTCCTCCTCCCTGTGGGTGCAGATGGCACCTCTCTTGAGGAAAAGAGGCACCTAGAGGGAGGTTGAGACAGTTTGTCCCCTCTCGCCTTGCCATAGCTAGAGCAATGCAGTGCAGGTAAGAGAACATATCCAGCTACTATGTGTTCTGTTGGACCTGGGTCTCCAAGGCATCCATTACCCTTTCCATGGAGGCAGCCAAGCACTCGTATGCTGGAGCCATGACAGCAAACAAAACGTCGAAGACCTCCTCCAGCCTTCGGTTCATTCTGACATGGCCTCTGGCAACCCTGCTCAATATTCACCTGCCTGCCTCTGCACCTTCAACATGTCTCTTATGGCCAATTCCAGGGGCTCATCATCTGCATGGAGTTCAGCAGGGGCCTGGTCACCAGCAGTCCTCCGAGTGTCAGAGACATCAGCTGTCACTTCCTCTGCCAGCTGTGGACCAGTGTCTATGATGTGCTCACCAGATTGTGACCCCAAGCCTAGTCTGGAACATGCACCCACCGAAGTGAATGTATTTGCACTGATGGAGGGTGCAGGTGAATGCTGTGATAGTCTATCCTCTGAGGATTGAGAATCATCATCTTCAGAGGTGGTGGTGGAGGTGGAGCTGGAGGTGGAGGTGGAGATGGGCTGGCTTCTCTTCTTCTGCTTGGCCTGCTTGCTGGTATGTGGACCGGAGAAGAGAAAGGATTAGCTGATGGTTATGCACACTCCCTTATCTAAACAATGTCTCACTCTGTCGGCGCATCAGACAACTGCAGTCTGAAGCATCCTCACTGGCTTCCTGTGAGAGTCCTGTCTCTCCATTCATTCAGGCATGGTCCCAGTCCTTCCCAGCTATATCTGCAGCATCCTCCTTGAATGGGGTTAGGATCCAAATTTCTGGCACTCCGATGCTAGTCTAGGATCACTCCCTCTTGTTGTGTGTATATTTTTCCTGCAGACAGAAGGATTGAGTGTCATCCCAATGGGTGCATGAGAAGTTTAGGAGCATGCATACCTATACCAACTCCTAAGCCCTCTTTAGTAAGTGATTAACAAGTGCACAAGTTCTGCAATTGGTACAACATTGGCAACATAAAGTAGCTGCCACATATTCCGTCCACACATTTGATCTGTTTCTGAGTCCGGCACATAATCCTCCTATTTGATATTCCTCTGCGCTTGTAGTTACACTGCCTGATGCCCTTATGAATGTCACTTTGCAGTGACTAGACGGCGCCACGTACTCATGTGGAGTGCAGCATATATAGAGGATTTTTTTAAAATTCCAGTAATAGCTATAAATCAGGAGGTAGAAGGGAGAGGGGAACTTGGGAAAATTACAATCACTAGGGAAGCAATGCTGAGCAAACTGATGGAGCTGTGGACTGACATGTCTCTAGGTCCAGATGGACTTCATCTTAGGTTCTTAAAAGAGGTGGTTACTGTGGTAGTAGATGTGTTAGGTGTTAATTTTCCAAAATTCGCTAGATTCTGGAAGGTTCCATCAGACTGGAAAGTAGCAAATGTAACCCCTCTATTCAAAGGTTATTCAAAGGTTATTGCAGAAGATAAAAGCTCATGGGGTAGGGGATATATTAGCATGGATAGAAGATTGGCTGGCTGGCAGAAAACGGAGAGTATGCATAAATGGGTCTTTTTCTGATTGGCAGGATGTGACGAGTGGAGTCCCGCAGGGGTCTGTGCTGGGGCCTCAACTTTTTGCAATTTATATCAATAACTTAGATGAGGGGAGTGAAGGCATGGTGGCTAAATTTGCAGATGACACAAAGATAGGTAAGAAAGTATATTGTGAAGAGGACATAGGGAGGTTGCAGACAGATGTACATAGGTTGAGTGAATGGGCAAAAATCTGGCAAGATGGAGTATAATGTAGGAAAATGTGAAGTAGTTCATTTCGGCAGGAATAATATAAAAGCAGAATATTACTTAAATGGAGAACGGCTGCAGAATTCCAAGGTGCAGAGGGATCTACATGTTCTAGTGCATGAGTCACAAAAAGTTAGTATGCAAGTGCAGCAAGTAATTAAGAAGGCTCGTGGAATGCTATCCTTTATTCTGAGAGGAATTAAACATAAAATTAAGGATGTTATTCTTCAGTTATACAGAGCATTGGCGAGACCACATCTCGAATATCGTGTGCAGTTTTGGTCTCCTTATTTAAGGAAGGATGTAGATGCATTGGAGGCAGTTCAGAGGAAGTTTACTAGATTGATACCTGGAATGAGTGAGTTGTCTTATGAGGAAAGCTTAGACAGACTGGGCTTGATTCCACCGGATTTTAGAAGCATGAGGGGTGACTTGATTGAAGTATATAAGATCCTGTAAGGTATTGACAAGGTGGATGTGGAAAGGATGTTTCCTCTTGTGAATGAGTCCAGAACTAGGGGGCATTGTTTTAAAATTAGCGGTTGCCCTTTTAGGACAGGGAAAAGGAGAATTTTTTTCCCTCAGAGGATTGTGCAACTTTGGAACTCTCTGCCTCAGAAAGTGGTGGAGTCATTGAATATTTTTAAGGCAGAGGTAGATTCTGGTTAGGCAAGGGAATCAAAGGTTATTGGGGGTGGAAGGGAATGTGGAATTTGAAACACAAACAGATCAGGCATGATCTTATTGAATGGCAGAGCAGGGTCAAGAGGCTGATTGGCCTACTTCTGCTCCTATTTCATATTTTTGTATGTTTGTAGATCATTCACCCTTTTTCAGCACTGCACCCGAGTTCTTTTGTAGGCCCCAGTGGTGCTGACCTGTGCTGCTACCTCCATCCAGGCTGCACCATGGTCTGATGGGTCTGATGGGAGGGCGTCCTCCTGTCATCTGTGGGGAACAGGACCTCCCGCCTTACCCAGATAGGCTGGAAGAGCACCTGCATCGAGGCATCGTTGAACCATGGACCAATCTTGTGCTCTCAATATTCTGGTATCTGAAGTAGGGTTCCCCCTCTAGAATGACAGCCAGATTGATGCTCCTGACTTCCAATGAGTGAATGGTTGTTCACTTGCTCTTTATATATAGACTCCGGACTTTTGAGCTGATGAGGTAAGGGTGTTTGCGACGACTTCCTGCCCACCCTGCTGCAAGGTTCACTGAGCTCCTTACGCATGCATATCTAATAAGCTGACCGGTGTGGGATAGTACATGGCCAGCTGTCCCATCCTCGAGCAGACATCACACTCACTTCCATTCCCTCCTCTTAACTTATACTCCAGAATGGAAGATTCTAACCCTTAAAGCAGAAGTCCAATGTATTCTGAAAGTTGGGGTAATACATGTGTTAAATGTGTTAAGGAATAAATTTCTGAATTTAGGTTAATGTCCCTTGTATTAACCTTCAAGCACATTTTAAAAATTACTCCATGAGTAAAATGGTATAACTCACAAATGATGTAATTGAGACACAATAGTACATCAATGATGCTTTTGTATTTTAACCAAGCATCAGCTTGATAGAACTTACAAAATCCTAACAAAGTTGCTTTTCTCACAAGTAATTTTATCAGACTTATTTTCTACAGTAATAAAAGCATCTATGGGAGCAGGCAAAAATCGTATAATCATTAGACTTACAAAGAGCTTAGGGCTATTGGAAAAAGGAGACAACAAACAGCATAAGTGCAACATCATGTCCATTATTGGATTTGTTGGAAGGCGAGAAACACGAACGGGAAAATATGGCAAGAGATATGCAGAGACTGACCTGTGGCATTAAATTTCTATACATCCAGGCCCATTTATTCACCAGTTGGAGGCTTCAATGAATCAGTCAGCATGCAGTGCATCACTCCATATTGAAGGTAATGTGCTTCATTCAGCACATGTCTCCTAATATGCAATTCAACAATGGTAAGCAGCAGCAGTTGGACTGGCAAACACATTTGTTTCAGAAGTACTGCATTTCTCAAATGCACAGTGGTATTGATTGTATGCCTTTCTGTGGGCCTTTTCACAATTACCTCCTTTTGTTTGTCGATAGGATTACCTACTTGCTTCATGTGTTGGTGTGTAACTGCCTGCTTTCTGGGAAATTTTCACAAAGCAAATGTCTTCTACAAATATTTGAGAGAGGAAACAAGTTAGACGATCTTGGTTAACAGGGCTACTCACTCACAGATTGGCTGCTTACACTAATGTAAAACCTCAGTTAGCCCTCAAAAAAAAGGGTGCAGTTTGAGTCATATTCTAGAAGAAGTAATATAATAGAGCACACATTTGATAATTTAAACAATGTTTTAGATGTTTAGACAATTCTGAAGTGTCTTGTAGTAGGAGACAGAATGAACTGACGGAAAAGCAATGACAGGGCTCAGAGAGGATTGCACCCCTGACTCGGAGTTTGCAGAGCTGTCCCTGCCAACGATGTCTGTTTGTGCTCATTTGTCAATTTTGAATCACCAAAGTGCAAGTTTTTACGCTGATACATGGGTGTACAGTATATCCTATGATTGTGCACACTCAGGAGGAATGAGGTCTTCTGAAGAATCATCCTCACATCTTAAGCTCTACATACTAAGGCCCTAGAAAACAAAAGGCGGGCATATGATTTAGTCGTGGCAAAATAACTAACTTGACAACCACCAAATTCAGTCTTCCCTTCATTCAGTCATCAACTTCAGGAGGACACGAATGGTGAAATGAGCAAAATAAAAGGGATATTTGTGAATTGATGCATTTTGTGAGAACCAATATCGGGAGGCAGTATAATCGAAATGATACTATTTTCAGGAGTGTGGATGAGCAGAGTGACTTGGGGATGCATATTCACAAATCTTTGAAGTGACAGGCAAATTGACGAGGTAGTTGGGAAAGTGTGTGGGATACTTGGCTTTGCAAATATGGCATTCAATATAAAAAGAAGGAAGTCTTGCAAAGCCCTTACAGATCACTGGTTAGGTCTCAACTGGAGTGTTGAGTACAAAACTGGGTACAAAGCCTTAAGGAAGGGTGTCAAAGTCTTGGAGAGGTATAGAGGACGATTACCAAGGATAAGAGCGTTCAGTTATGTGGACAGATTGGAGAAGATGGGATTGCTTTCCTTAGAGCAGAGAAGATCAAGGGGTGGCCTAATAGAGATTTTCAAAATTATGCTGGATTTTGATGGAACAGGTATGGAGGTACAATTTCCTCTGGCAAGTGGAACTGTAACCAATGGTCATAGATTTAAAATAATTGGATAAGGATCTGGAAGGAAAAGAAGAAGAGCATTTTTCATACAGAGGATTAAGTTCATGAACGCACTATATAAAAGAGTGGTGGAATCAGATTCCCATAGGAAGCTTCAAAAGGCAATGTGACTTGTGCTCGAAGAGGACATATTTCCTGAGTTATGGGGCAAAAACGAGGGTGTGGGACTAAATTGGAGAGTTCTTTCAAAGAATCAGCACAGGGCAATGAACAAAATGGCCTCTTTCTGTGCTGTACGATTCTAAGGTTCTACCTGTTATTTCTATAACAGATCATTACGTGGAAAACAAGTTACTGGTCCTCTAAATTGAACTACTGTGTATCTTGAAATTCAAATTTATCTCATTATTGTTTCCCTAAATAACTGGATATCAAAGACAGTTTATTACAGTAAATAGTTTAAACAACATCACAGTGATGATGTTACATCTGACCACTTACAGATTCATGGGGGATTAGCTGCTAACAGAAAACCTTTGAAGGCAACACTGGAAAAATGTTATTTAAAGAAATTTGGCGAAAGATCAATCATTCTGGGCTTGAATCGGACAATTCATTGCACAATATGATAGGATCAATTTCTTTTTTATGTTTCTGATTGCCGTTGGCAATTATCCATCTGAATTAGTGGATATCGCATGGCACTATTCAATAGGGCAAACCCTATGCTCTTTTGTAAGGGCAAGAAAAATATACGGTGTAACAAAAAATATTATTCTACTGAGAGGGTTGATAGGAGAGAAACTAGAGAAGGTTCAACGTTAGGGCAGCGGTGATCATTAGAGGAAGATTGGCCTGGTGGGTTAGTAGAAGGGAGGGACACAGCAGAAGCAGCTGATTGGACGGCTCGATTTTAGTGATAAAGAAGTCCATAAGCTTCTCACACTTGTTGGACGTGAGGGTGGAGGGGATGGGGAGTGAAGTTTAAGAAGACAGCTTGCAGTAGGGAAAAGCAGCTGGGGGTATCTTTGTATTTCAGGATCCTGGAATATTGAGCAACTTTAGTGGATGAACGTGATTTTTTTTCTCGATATAAATATTGGAGGTAGGGTTAGGGTGTGGAAGGAGAATGTGAGTGCTGAGTGATACAAGAAAGTAATTAGAGATGGCCTTCTCTATCATTGATGCAATAGGACTAGCAAGACCACTTGAGGTGTCAAGATCAAGAGGTGGCCTTGAATATGGGTTGAGAAGTTTACATGGAGGGAGAGATTTAGGGAGGATAAGAATAAACTCAAAGGAGAGAAAACATGAGTTGAGATGGAGTTTGAATCACCAAGGATGACAAATTGCTCGATGCAGGGGCTGTGGCAGTAGCAGTAAAGATATCCCGATGGGATGGAGAAGGTGAGATGCACAAAGGAGAAGAGCATGCCAGAGGAGCAGGGGGTTGGCCAAGGTGATCCATTAAGACTATGATGTTGATAAAATCATCCATAATAATTTCATGAATGACAAGGGCCTTATTTACAAATGACTAGACATTCTGGATGGGGATACATAGAGGAGTGGTATGAGCTAATCCACTGGCAGAGTCCACATGATCAACAGTGGGAAGGGTGGGTTGGACAGGAAGAAGATTGGCCAGGTTAGCCTCCAGTGGGCACGTTGGATAGGAATGGCAACAAAAGAGTGGGATGGGGCAATTTGGGTGTTGCTCATAATGAGTCAGCATCATCTGCCTCAATGAGCCCATCAGAGGACGCCAAGGGAGGCTCAGAGGGAAGATTTGGATTAGTCAAGAGGGAGTCAACACTGAGGTGGCAGCAAGAGAGCAGGGAGGCCGAGGAATACTGGAGTTGAGATGGCAAATTGGGAGAGCAGAGTACCTGAGAGTGGAGAAGTGAAAGAAGTCATGGCAATAGAAGAGAATCCAGGAGGGGTAAAGAGAAAAGGAGTTAAAAAAAAAAGAGCAAAAATGGAAATAGATTGATGGGCTCAGGCTCGGAGCAGCAGCCAAAATGCGTAGGTAAATAGATATTGGGCATAATCAGAAACTCGAATATCCCTAATGTCATGTCAGAGTGATGAGTGTGTAGAGTTCATTACATTTATGTTTACAGAAAAATAAATAAAAGCAATGAATACTATTGTTCAAACAAGTAGATGAAAATTTACAACTGGCTCCTTACCATTTCTATATAACTTTTGACAGTTTACTTCTCTTGGACGACTAACATTAGAACAGTTGAAAATTGAAAATAAAAGCACCTCAATGGATATTAAGTCTTCATGTTATGGTAAGCAGAGATGAGTTGTGATTTTACCAGTTAATCAGTGCAATCTGTGCAGAGTTGGCCAAACCAACACAATAAAAAAGAAAAATCACAGAATTTAAAACATGGGTCATGTCCCAAAACCACTTACATTTGCATTCTTGCTCCTGGTTCAAAAAAATGCCAAAAAAAAAATCACTGGACCTGAAGCAGGCTCTGCCGTAAAATTGGCTACGGCCCTTGGTCAAAAGTTTGCAGATGGCATGTTTCTGCTCGTGCCACCTGTTCACGAGAGGTTATTTTTTTCAGATTCATTCATAGGATGTAGGCATTGCAGGCTAGGCCAGCCTTTATTGCCCATCCCTAATTGCCCTTGAGAAGGTGGTGGTGAGCTGCCTTCTTGAACCGCTGCAGTCCATGTGGTGTAGGTACACCCACAGTGCTGTGAGGGAGGGAGTTTTAGGATTTTGACCCAGCGACAGTAAAGAAATAGCAATATATTTCCAAGTCAAGATGGTGAGTGGCTTAAAGGGGAATTTCCAGGTGGTGTTCCCAAGTGTTTACTGCCCTTGTCCTTCTAGGAGGTAATGCTGCCTAAGGAGCCTTGATGAGTTCCTGTAGTTCATCTTGATGATGGTACACACTGCTGCTACTGTGCCTCAGTGGTGGAGGGAGTGTGACTGTTTGTGGAAGGGGTGCCAGTCAAGTGGGCTGCTTTGTCCTGGATGGTGTCAAGCTTCTTGAGTGTTGTTGGAGCTGCACTCATCCAGGCAAGTGCTGAGTAATCCATCACACTCCTGACTTGTGCCTTTTAGATGATGGGCAGGCTTTGGAGAGTCAGGATGTGAATTACTCATCACAGAATTCCCAGCCTCTGACCTGCTCATGTAGCCACAGTAATTAAACGGCTAGTCCAGTTCAGTTTCTGGTCAATGGTAACCACCAGGATGTTCATAGCGGAGGGTTCAGCAATTATAATGTCATTGAATGTCAAGGGGCAATGGTTAGATTCTCGCTTGGTGGAAGTGGCCATTACCTGGCACTTGTATGGTGCGAATGTTACTTGCCACTTGTCAGCCCAAGCCTGAATATTGTTCAGGTCTTGCTGCATTTGGACATGGACTGCTTCAGTATCTGAGGAGTCGTGAATGGTGCTGAACATTGTGCAATCATCAGCGAACATCCCTACTTCTAACCTTAAGATGGAAGGAAGGTCATTGATGAAGCAGCTGATGATGGTTGAGCCTTGGACCCTAATTCCTGCAGTGAAGTCCTGGAGCTGAGATGACTGACCTCCAACAACTACAACCATCTTCCTTTGTGCCAGGCATGATTCCAACCAGCGGAGAGCTTTCCCCCGATTCCCATTGACTCCAGCTTTGCTAGGGCTCCTTGATGCCACACACCATCAAATGCTGCTTTGATATCAAGTCACTCTTACCTCTGGAGTTCAGCTGTTTTGTCCATGTTTGAACCAAGACTATAACGAGGTTAGGAGCTGAGTGGCCCTGGCAGAAAGCAAACTGGGCATCAGTGAGCAGGTTATTACAAAGCAAGTGTCGCTTGATAGCACTGTGGATGATCCCTTCTGTCACTTTACTGATGATGGAGAGTAGACTGATGGGGCAGTAATTGGCTGGGTTGGATTTGTCCTGCTCTTTGTGTACAGGACACACCTGGGCAATTTTCCACATAGCCGGGTAGTTGCCAGTGTTGTAGCTGTACTGGAACAGCTTGGCTAGGGGCGCAGCAAGTTCTGGAGCACAAGTTTTCAGTACTATTACCAGAATATTGTCAGGGGCCATAGCCTTTGCAGTATCCATTGCCTTCAGTGATTTCTTGATATCGCGTGGAGTAATTTGAATTGGCTGAAGACTGGCATCTGTGATGCTGAGAACCTCTGGAGGAGGCTGAGATGTATCATCGACTCTGCATTTCTGGCTGAAGATTCTTGCAAATGCTTCAACCTGGTCTTTTGCACTGATGTGCTGGGCTCCGCCATCATGAAGTATGAGGATATTTGTGGAGCCTTCTCCTCCAGTGAGTTGTAATTGTCCAGCACCATTTGCAGCAGGATGTGGCAGGACTGCAGAACATTGACCTGATCCGTTGGTTGTGGAATCGCTTAACTCTGTCTATCGCTTGCTGCTTATGCCATTTGGCATGCAAGAAGCCCTGTGTTATAGTTTCATCAGCTTAACACCTCATTTTTAGGTATGCCTTTTGCTGCTCCTGGCATGCTCTCCTGCACTTTTCATTGAACCAGGGTTGATCCCCTGGCTTGGCAGTAATAGTAGAGTGGGGGATATGCTGGTCCATGAGGTTACAGGTTGCGGTTAAGCACAATTCTGCTGCTGCTGATGGTCCACGGCATCTCATGGTTGCCCAGTCTTGAGTTGCTAGATCTGTTTGAAATCTATCCCATTTAGCAGGGTGATAGTGCCACACAACATGATGGAGGGTATCCTCAGTGTGAAGACGGAACTTTGTCTCCACAATGCAGCAGGCAGGTTGGTGAGGATGGCCAAGTCTGTTTCTTCCTCTTCCTCTTGTTGATTCGCTCACCACCTGCCGCCTGGGTGGAATTTTCTGTGCCCACTGGTGTCAGGCGTGCTTGGCGGTGTGAGTGGAAAATATGGTGAGAAGGCCAGAAATCGGTTTCATAACTTCATGAAACCAGTTTGCAATCGTCCGCTCAGCCTGTTGATGGTGGCCCGTGTTTCCAGTCATTGGACATTGGGATCGTCACTGTAATACATCTGCATATGAGGGCAGCCCTCCAGAACCATCTGCCCACGCTGGATCGTTCATGTCAATGTGTTTCAAAATAGCATTTATAGGTGTGCACTTGGTGGGCTACACTTTAAGGGGAACTTGAAGGTGAGTACACAGTGATGTCGCACAGTGCTCATCTGGGTCACCTGTTAGACCTGAAGGTTGAGGCACATTGGTGGGGGTGGGGATTGGGCGGGGGCAAGGGATGCCCTGCGGTTGAGGCAACTTGGGGTGGGGGCAAGGGCTGCTTTGTGGTTGAGGCACGTTGGAGAAGGGGGCAAGGGCTGCCCTGTAGTTGAAGGTAGTGCACAAACACTTGCGGGATGGCGGGGGGAGGGAAGTGGCCACGCATTAGGGAATCCTTATATAAAGTGACCATTCCTTTGCAGCTGAGACAATTCAGATGCAGCCACATTGACATACGTGGAGTCAGGTCTCTAGCTTATTTGCTCACTCAAGCAATGCAGAGGCATGAAAGTGCCAACAAGGTGCTCCAGAGCTTTTCACCCCTTGGGCACAGACTGCAAAGCAATGAGTGTTTTAGTGGACTGCAAAACAGTTGGTTAACTGTGCTTATTGTGCAATCTCCCTGTTAAAGCTGGCCATGAGCAGTCACTGGTGGAGGTGCTGACAGCCCCTTGCAATGTCATCATCCTGGTTTGGACCAGTCTCCCCCCTGGTTCAAGCTAACAGGGTAGCCTTGCAGTGTGGGCTAGGAGAATGCCTGCGTCTAAGCTGAGAGCACAGCATGCAGTCCAGTGGGCAAAGCTGCTGCTAATCGGTCGTGTGGAGTGGGGTGGAGGTGGGTGGGGTTTCGGGCAGCCATGCAGCGCACTAAATTCTGGCCATCCAAGTGGTGGCCAGCACTCTCTGGGATGCATTAAGGGGCCTTCAGACATAACCAAGAGAGGTTCTTAATACACCCAAAGTAACAAACGTGTCTCTCTCTTTCATCTTGCAGGAGGAGTAGATCAGCAGCATGGAGCCTGGTGAACTAGTTGTGTGCCTCGCAATGTACAGAGAGAGGAGACGATGGAGAATAGAGTGACAGAAGTGGCTGACTGTGCAGACTGAGGAGCAGCACCCTCAGAAAGAAGGGGCGGCTTGGGCTCCTGCACACGCTGCTGAAGAGCCACAATGAGCTGTCGTTCGTCAGCACCTAGCTAGACACAGGGTCTATAGGCGTTGCCTTTCATTCCTGCAGATAAGTGAGAACCAGTGTCACTGAAGACTGCACTTGTCTAGGGAACTGGTCAGCCACATCTGCCACCTGCTTCAGGATTTGGCGCCACAGGGACATGGAGGGCATCCACTGCCAGTGGCCATGAAAGTGACCACGCTGCTCAATTTTAACTTCAGTGGCTTCTTTCAGGGGTCCACAGGTGATCTTTATGGGATATCACAAGCCTCCACCCACAAGTGCATCCATGAGGTCACAGATGCCATCTCTGAACGGGGAACACAACTTTGTTTATTTCGCCTGGGACCAGGACACCCAGAATGCAAGAGTGATTGGATTTGCCCAGGTCTCGGGTTTCTCACAGGTTCAGGTGCGATCGATGTGGTGCTCAGTTCTCCGTTGCTACAAGGGGTCAACTATGTCAACTGCAAGAGCTTCCATTCACTGAATGTGCAGCTGGTGTGTGACCACAACAAATGCATTCTGCAGCTCTGTGCATGGTTTCTAGGGAGTGTCCATGACTCCTACGTTCTCAGTTGGTTATAGATCCCTGACGTCTTCCAGATTCCACAGAGGCTGCAGGGTTGGCTCCTAGGGCACAGGGACTACCCGCAGAGGACATGGCTGATGACTGCAGCAGAGCGAAGGTATAGCGAGGCTCATGTACGGCTTACAACTTGGTGGAGCAGACCATCGGGATGCTGAAAATGAGGTACCAGTGCCTGGACCGTCTGGTGGAGCCCTGCAATATAGTCCACAGAGGGTGTCATGTATTGTCATTGCCTGCTGCACCCATTACAACCTGGCGCTGCAATGGGGAGAGGAGCTGGCTGAGGAGGAGATGCAGGAGCTGAAGGTTTCCTCCAATGAGGAGGTTCGCGAAATCAATGATGACGGGGCTGAGGCCCTCACACTGGCCAGATGAGGCAGGTGTGCTCGGGAGGCTCTCTTAGCTGCTGGATTTGTGGAGGATGATGATGACATGCAGTGAGGAGACACTATGGATCCTCACATTGCACCTATGAACATTTGCATCCAGTCTGGCTTCTAGCAGCGCACATAACCTTGGTGATAATGCTCCTGTCATTGAGATGCAGTGGAGGCCCTAATATTCGCTCAATTGCAGGAGGATATTGACGACATGCAGTCAGGACACTCCATTGATTTTCCCATAGCCTCTGTGAATGTCTGACTCCTGTTTGTCTGAGGGCTCTGTGATCATGGTCATATCACGGAGATGCAGCCATGAAGCTTTAAAAGCACCTGATCCTTTGTCAGCCTTCAGCACCTGACCCCCTCAGGAGCACAGTGTCACTGGTCTCAGATACTGAATAGACCTTGAAAGGCACTGAGAGCACACAGAGAGAATAACGGAACTCTGTGACACCTGTCCACATCATTCTAACAGCAATTACAAGCTCCATCGAGGTGCAGGCATCAGTAGTATGTCCAGTGAGTGTGAGGCTGGACCATCACTTTGGTCTGAAGGCTGCACAAAGCATAGGGAAGAGGCCCTGGACTGAGACACCTGCCTTTATCTTGTGCAGAAAGATTTCACATCTGACTGACACAAACACTGCTCAGCAGAACAAGGAGCCATAGGGAGGGAGACATAACTTTTCTAACCCTGCTGCTATGTCTTGGTGCTCCTGGACATCCACAGTGGAGGTGGAGGCAGCCTGCTGACCTGTTACGCCCTGTCTGTAATGACCTTGGTGGGCATCATCTGGAGACCTGGAGGGCCCCGGCCTGCTTTCGGGGTCCTGCTGTGTGGCAGTGGCACCCTCCTTGGCCTGTGAAGCTGGAGCTGTGGAGGTCACAGGAAGAGGGGAGTCAGATGGGCTGGATGCTCCCAGCGTCACCTGGATGGCTGGGCCCAGAGTGTGCACCTTCTGATCCTCCTCCCTATGGGTGCCTGGGGGCCCCAGACTGACTCCTTGAGGATTAGGGGTAGCTGGAGTGAGATCAAGCTGTCCCATATCCATCTCGCAAACACACTGTTGGAGGCCAACTATGGCATCAGTGATGGAGTTGAGCCTGCGCAGCAGCGCAGGACCGATGTCCTGGACCAATATCTCCATGGCAACCATCCTACCAGTGTTGACCTCGGCACATTAGCATGCTGGCACTATCACCTCAGACTCCTCCATCGTGTCTTGCAATCAGAGGAGTGCAGCGGACATCCCTCCTTGATGTTCCTGAGCTTATCTCTGCAGCTTCAGCAACTGTGACATGACCGAGTCCAGAGGCTCGTCATCTAACTCGGACTGAGCAGATTTTTGACCTCCAGCAGTGCCCCGAGTGCCGGACACCTGGGAAGTGCCTGCTTCCACCTGCTGTGGATCAGAAAGTGCGATATGCTCACCAGATTGTGATCCCGGGGCTACTCTAAAGCAAGGTCCCACCGAGCTGTGTGTCTGCACTGCTGGAGGGTGTGGGTGAGCGCTGTGACGGGACTTCAGGGAGGGTGCCTTCAGATTCCTTTTCAGAAGTTTCTTCGAGGCTTGATTGGAGGCCTTGGGTCATGGACTCTCTTAGCCCTTTGGCAGATGTGCCTGCAAAAGTAAGGGGAGATAAATAGTGCACGGCAGTGGCCTGTAAGACAGGACACATCACTCATTGTATGGTTGTTTGATGGATGTTGCACTGCTGGATCCTCATTTAGTAGAGCACCGCTGACCTCACTGTCAGCACGGGAACGGTCCAGATCCTCACCGGCCAGCTGGATGACCCTATTTTCAAAGTCCACGAGGATCTTGATTTCAGGCATTCCTCCACCGGCCTGCGACCTCTCCCTCTTGTTGTGTGCCAGCTTGTCTTGCATGAATAGAGATGGAGAGGGTGTAAGCAGGATGCTTGCCTGTCCAGATGATAATTGTGCCTGCCATGTGTGGGTGGTGGATGGGATGAGGACAATGACAGTGTGTGTGAGAGAGTGAATGGTGATGTCTCTTGAACTGGCAGTGAGTGAGGGCCCTGTGGATATGTGATGGGTTTGTGAGTGTGTGAGTTGAGAGTGATGAGAAGAGTGACTTACCCTGGTGGAAAGGAGGAGATAATTCATCCTCTTGCGGCACTGGGTGTCTGTCCTCTTCTGAAGGGCATTGGCACTGATCAATGCTGCCACCATCTCCCAAGCCGGATTGGTGATGTTGCTGCCCATCCTGTGGCCAGAGCGGGGGTAGATGACATCATGGCGGGCCTCCACTATGTCCAAAAGACGTTCGAGGGACGCATCCTGGGGGCTGCAGTCTTCTTGCCTTTCAGGGCCATGTCTTCCATGCAGCAGTCCTGGGCTGGAAGCCTGAGAGGTGTATGCTTTAAATATGGTGCCCGACGTGATGAAGCGGTGAGGTGATGGCTTGTTGGTGAATGAGAGCCCACCTGTCATCAAAACGACGTGTTTCTTGGGAATGCATAATTAATGTGGCGGGTTTGGGACGATATGGTGTGAGAAGCTGCCATTGCGGCCAGTGGGTAAAATGTCATTTTACCTGCCCGCTACCACATAGTTCAAATCTGGCATCATTCCACCCCCAGTTTAGCAGCTATGTCCTTCGGGACTCGGCCAGCTCAGTCTGCACTGGTGTCAATGAGCCACTCTTGGTAATGGACATTGAAGTTCCCCACCCTGAGTACATTCTATGCACTTGCTACCCTCCGTTCTTCCTCCAAATGATGTTTAATATGGAGGAGCACTGATTCATCAGCTGAGTAGGGGGTGGTATGTTATAATCAGCAGGAGGTTTCCTTACCCATCTTTGACCTGATGCCATGAGACTTCATGGGGTCCAGAGATGATGTTGGAGACTCCTAGGGCAATTCCCTCATGACTGTATACCACTATGCCACTGCCTCTGCTGGGTCTGTCCTGCTGGTGGGACTGGACATACCCAGGGATGGTGATGGTTGAGTCTGAGACATTTTATGTAAGGTATGACTCCATGAGGATGACTATGTCAGGCTGTTGCTTGACTAGTCTGTGAGACAGCTGTCCCAATTTTGGCACTAGCTCCCAGATGTTAGTAAGGAGGGCTTTGCAGGGTTGACAGGGCTGTGGTTGCTGTTGTTGTTTCCGGTGCCTAGGTCGATGCTGGGTGGTCTGCCTGGTTCCATTCCTTTTTGACTTTTCTGTGGTTTGATACAACTGAACGGCTTGCTAGGCCATTTCAGAGGGCAGTTATGAGTCAACCACATTGCTGTGGATCTGGAGTCACATGTAGGCCAGACCAGGTAAGGATGGCAAATTTCCTTCCCTAAAGGACATTAGTGAACCAGATGGGTTTTTACGACAATCAACAGCGGTTTCATGGTCATCATCAGACTTTTAATTCCAGGTATTTATTGAATTCAAATTTTACCTTCTGCCTAGGTCCCCAGAGCATTACTGTGGGTCTCTGGATTACTTGTCCAGTGACAATACCACTATGTCACTGCCTCTCCCTCAGCCTGGGGAATTTTAATCTAAGAACTGTCTTTTACAGTGAGGATTTTTCCCTGGAGATTCTCCCTCTAGAAAATCTTCCAGCCTCATTTTAACTCTTCATGAATTTGATCTTTTCAATCTGAGTGTGAGTTATCTCCTGCATTCCTGCGTGATGAACCATAGCGTCTTGTTGCTCTCCCTCTCCCAGATCCTGGCAGATTAACCTTGTTGGGAGCTTTCAGGGAAATCTTAGACTCTTTCCCTCTTCAAGCCCATCTCCGTGTCAATGTGAATCACACGGGTCTTGTATCCAGATAGAAGTGCTGATTAGCTATCCTTGAGACCCCAATTCACTTATCTTGGAAGCAAATGGACAATTTTAAAGCACAACTATTTGCAACATGATATTCTCAATGCTTTTCTGAGACTTTGGAGACTCACAGTCTATCCAATGGTAGCACGCAGGCTGCTGCCAGTGTCTCCAAGTGTAAACACCTTCCACCCTCTTCCCAGTAAAATAATCTGGGCCCCCTTTAATCTCTAATAATCAAACCCCTCAGGCTTACTGTCAGGCTGACTTTAGAACAGGTCACATGGACTCCTTCATTTTATCTTAACTTAAAGACACAGTCCCAAAACATAACAATCCTATAAACCTCATAAGTGCCATAAGTGCAACAAGTAAAATGAATTTAGATAAATCAGATCAATGCTCTTAAAACAATAAAGGCAAGGCATATGGCAGTAAAATATTTGTGGAGAGAGAAAAGTGACCTTACCTTTTGATCTTCTGAAGGATAATTTTTTCATTGTATTTTATCGGACCCTCCTCAGGAACGTGAGGCCTGATTAGCTCTGTTCCCAGTCACTAATCAGTTGCATTCATTAACAATGCTCTGTTGCATTGATTCATGGGAAGTTTTATGTTCAGGATTATGCAGGTTAGTTTGGGCAGAAGCTTGTAGCGTTACTTCAATCAGAAACACAGTACAATTTCAAGCACATTTTAACTGCAATTTCTTAATTGTGCTCAAAATGGAATTTTGACACCCCCTTAGGTTCATCTAAGAGCAGATTTCCTAGTGGTTCAAATTTCCTATGTATTGGCTAAGAACAGCATTCTCAAGATGGAAATTTAGCTAGACAGAGAATTAAGAGCAAGGGGAAGAGGGAAGGGATATGGAGACAGGAGGAGAAAAATTGTTTAATTGAAAGTAAATTAGGTGAAAAATATAAACTACAACATAATTATAACTTAGTCAACATTTATAGTAGAAATGGCAGCACAGGACAATGATGTATAATTCAACGTGCAGATGTTAACCTGGACATCTCCAGTTGAAAGTTCTTGAGCTCAACATCTCAGAACTGGAGTCAGCTCAAATACAATTTACACATTAAAGAGACAAAGAAGTTTTTGGAGCAAGACTTTTAGTGGTACGTGTGGTAGGCAGTTGTCTATCCACAGATCAGACATAACAAGCAGGGTCAGGCTATAGCAGCAATGTTGATAGAAAATAGTAAAGTTACTTCGCAGGTGACTATTGAAGGATTAGGAGAGAGCAGGAAATTGGATTCAAAACTGATCAGAAGGGAGGAGTGTATGGGTTATGCTATTTTCGCAGAGCAGTTGGAAATGGATACCAGTGTCCCTCAGAGTTCTGTCTGGAACTGCTTCTGTTTACTGCTCAAATTTGCAGACGGTGCTAAAATAGGAGACGGGCCAAGGGCATTTTGATAAGAAGGTGGAATGCGTAAAAAGGTGACAGATAAAAATTGATATCAGTTAATGGGAAGTTAAAGAGTGTATAGGGTAGGATTTTCCAGCCCTGCCCAACGCCAGGATCGTCCAGTCCCGCTGAAGGTCACTTTTGGCTGCTCCGCTGCATTACCTGTGGCAGGTTCTGCTGAAATGCCAGCCAGAGTCATTTATGGCACAGAAAGAGGCAATTTGGCTCATCGGGTCCATGCCAGCTCCCCGCTGAACAATCCAGTCAGTCTCACTGCCCCACTCTCTCCCCCATTGACCTGCAAATTTATTTCCTTCAATTACCCATCCAATTTCCTTTTGAAATCATTGATTGTTTCTACTTCCACCGCACTCATAGGCACAGAGTTCCAGGTCATTCCCACCTGCTGCATAAAAAAGTTCTTCCTCACATTCCCCCTGCATCTCTTGCCCAAAACCTGTGTCTCTTAGTCCTTGTACCATCAGCTAATAAGAATAACTTTTCTTTGTCTACCTTTTCTAAACCTGTCATAACTTTGTACACCTCATCAACTCTCCCCTCAATCTCCTTTGCTCCAAGGAGAACAACCCCAGCCTTTCCAACCTAACCTTATAGATAAAATCCCTCATTCCTGGAAACATTCTGATAAATCTCCTCTGCACCCCCTTCACATCTTTCCTAAAATGTGGTTACCAGAACTGGATGCAATGTTCTGGTTGGGGCCTAACCAGAGCTTTATAAAGATTGAGCATGACTTCTCTGTTTTTGTATTCAATGCTTCCATTTATGAAGCCCAAGGTTCCATATGTTTTGCTAGCCAATCCTTCAATATGCTCTGCCACCATCAAAGATTGATGCACATGCACCCCCAAGTTCCTCGGTTCTTACACACTCTTTAGGATTATGCCGTTAAGTCTGTACTGTCCTTGCCTATCTCTTTTTTCCAAAATGCATCACCTCACACTTCACTGTATTAAATTTCATCTGCCACTAGTTTGCCTATTCGACTAGCCTATCTATGTCCTGTTGCAGGCAATATGTATCTTCCTCACTGTTTGCCACTCCTTCAAGTTTGGTATCATTGGCAAATTTTGATATTTTACTCTGTATTACAAGAACCAAGTCATTTATATATAGCAAAAAAATCAGTGTCCTAGCACAGACGCTTGTGCAACCTCACTGTCTACCACCCTTGAGTCCAAAAAACAATCATCTACCATGACTTGCTGCCATCTTGCATTGTAATCCTACCTTTGCATAGTCCTATCTAATATGGCACTACTTCCTTCTCTTGTACTGTCCAACATTCTCACTTCATGCACCTTACTCCTCTTTTCTATTTCTATATGCAGGTACCCATCCCTGTCAATTTAGTTTAAACCCTCCCCAACCACACAGTGAAGCCCCCCGCAAGGACATTGGTCCCAGTTCTGTTGAAGTGCAACGCGTCCCTTAAATAGGGTGCCTTCTGTCCCACAACTGGTCCCAATGCTCCAAGAATTTGAAGCCCTCCCCACTGCACCATGTTTCAAGCACGCTTTGATCCTCCCTATCTTCTTATTTCTCCTCTGGCTAGCATGTGGCACTGGGAGTAATTCAGAGATTACTACACTCAAGGTCTTACTTTTTAACTTCTTCCCTGGCTCATTAAAATCTGATCTTAGGACTTCAATATCTGCACTCTGTGTCATTGGTACCAATGTGTACCACAGCTTCTGACTCACTCACTTCCCCTTATGTCCTTAACCCTTGCACCAGGGAGGCAACACGGCACACAGGACTCACAACGATGGTTACAAAAATTCCTGTCTGTCTCCCTAACTATGGAATCTCCTATAACGGCTGCATTTCTGCACTTTTCTGTTCCCTCTTGTACAGTTCCTTGCCCATTGGTGCCATGGTCAGGGCTGCACTCCTTCAGGTTATCATCATTCGCAGCAGTCTGTAATACTGAATACCTGTTTGAGAGTGGCATCCACCCTGAAGACTCCTGAACTGTATTATCTTCCTCTTCCTACTCTCCCAGATGGCAACCCACCTAATATCTTGACCTCTCACTGTCAGTGGGATGACCATCTCCTAGATCATACAATCCAGGAAACTTTCATCCTCCCTGAAGTTCTACCATTACTCCAGCTTGGAAATCCTGAGTTTGAGCTGGAGACACTTCCTATGTATGTGGTCACATAAGACATACCGAGTATTTTGAAGATCCCACAGGGCACAGGTGGTACCTTCTGGTTAACAGAGTAAGAATTATACTTTGAACAACTTAAGGCCAGCTGGAAGAAAGAAAGAACATGCATTTATATTGCACATAGATGCAAAGCAATTCATGGCTAATGAAATACTTTTTGAAGTGTTGTCTTTGTTATGATGTGGGTAAAAACCTCAGCACACAGCAAGCTCCAATGAACAGCAAATGAGATAACTAACCAGATCATATGTTTTGGAGATGTGGTAGGGGGATAAATGGCCAGCATACTTCCCCTGCTGTTCTTAAAAGCATGTCATTGGATCACTTATACTCACCTTAGCAGACAGAGAACCTTGGTTTAACATCACATCTGAAAGACAGCGGGTGGAATTGTCCCAGATTTGCACGAAGCGGTAGCAGGTGGGAGAAACAACGTTTTATCCGACGGCTGCAATGGCGGCTTCTCACCCCGTATCGCCCCAATCCTGCAGCATTAATTATACATTCCCAGGAAACATGCCGTCACCTCGCCGCTTCATCATACCAGGCGTTATGTTTAAAGTGCAGCTGTGAGCACACCTCTTCATGCTTGCAGCTCAGTACTGCTGCACAGAGGTAAGGATGGCCCCCAAAGGCAGCTCCCAGGATCAATGAGGCACCTATTGGATGCAGTGGAGGCCCATCGTGATATTCTCTACCCCAGCTCTGGCTGCAGGATGGGCAGCAATATGACCAATCTGGCTTGGGAGACAGTAGTAGTGGTGGTCAGAGACAACGCCCTGCAAAAGAGGGCATACACCCAGTGCCGCAAGAGGATGAAGGGTCTCCTTCGTTCCGCCAGGGTAAATCACCCTTCTCATCACTCTTAACTCTCACACTCTCAAACCCATCACACGTCTACAGGGATCTCACACCTCAAGGGATAACACCACTAACTTCACACACACTCTCACATCTCCATCAGACTCATATCCGCTTGAGCTCGTGTCCTCACCCCATCCATGGCTCCGTTCGCCACACAAACATTCCATGCATGCCACCCATCCTGCTCACGGTCTCTCCATCTGTTTTCATGCTGGAAAGCTGGCTCATATCAGCAGGGAAAGGGCCCAGACTGGGGGTGGAGTGGCCACTGGACCTTCTTCTCCACCTCCTCGATCATCATCCATTGTAAGCAGACGCTCAACGGTGACTTTCCAACTTCCATGAGCTACTTCACAGTGGAGCCATGTCTATGAGAATCCACCCAGCATGCCATGGACATTCCTCCAGGATCCCATTGCTGTTGGGCTCTAGCACCCTCTGCTCCTCGGATGTCTGTGATGTGAGCAAGGCCCTGGTCGGTAAGTCTCGACTTCAGAATGTCACACTTGCCAAGGTGTTTTCCTGCCAACGTGGGCGAACGATCCAGCATGGGGAGATGATTCTGGGAGGCTGGCCTGATAATGATATGCAGATGTATTACAATGAGGTCCCCAATGTCCAATGGTGGGAAACGTGGCCCTTCATCGACAGGCTGAGCTGATGACCGCAAATTGGTTTCATGACGTCGTGAAGCCGATTTTTGGCCTCCTCATCATATTGTCCGCTCACACCACCGAACACACCCAACGCCAGTGGGCATGGAAAATCCCACCCAGCATCTGTGACACCACAGGCTAAGATCAGGGAGCACAAAGGTTGGGATGGGGGCTGTCCTGGGAATAAGAGCCAGCAGTGGCCTTCATGATTTGAATGTGGGATCGGTGGGGTGAACTCCTACATAGATTGAGGCATAAAAAGAGGTTTTTTGAGGTCATATGAAGAAAGCAGAGAACACAACTAAGAACTCTACCTCCATGCCTTGCATTAGGGCATTTACTGCTGTGGCTCCAAAGACTACAACCCTCTTTCTCTGGGGTTGGAGGACACCACATTGGTAAACAGGGAAATGGTCCCTGCCTTTCCACAGGTATTTAAATATTGCAGGTGGGGAAGGAGTGATCAGTGATATTCTAATAGGGAGGGGAGGGAAATCAAAATCGGAATGGGAACATGTTGCTAGGCCTCACCATCTAACTTTGGATGGGACAGTGAAGGGAAATCTAGTCCTCTATGTCAACAAGCTGCCCATTCACATATTATCTTTAAAATCATAGTGTACCTATTGATAAGTTAGTACTGACTATCAGTTAAGAAGATATATGCAGTGTGTAAATTGGTCTGACTGTTCACCGTAAGGCATAATACAGTAGTTCTTATGCAATGGGCTATGTATGGACATTAAGCTTGTTATGTTAATTAACCTTAACACAGAAAAGCATCTGTTCCTTTAAAACACTAGACTGTTCAGTTTATTTTCCACAAAAACAGTTACTTTCCCAAAATAACTTAGCTGACCATGGCTGATCACAGGCTGTGTGGATGTTCTGTTTAAAATCAAGTAAACTGTATACCAGTTTCTGATCCCAGCTGGAGATAAATATTCTGAAAAACTATCAAACAAACTTTGTTGGCTTCATCCCGTGATTCAAGCACCAAGGCATCATTCAATTAGACGGTGAAACAAACTCTTCTGTATTTTGGCATTTTCATTCCTCATGTGATGTGGTCCTCGCTGCAGAACTTAAGTTCATGTGATTATAATGAATCTTTTAGGTCTAAAGCTCAGTGATGTCCAATCGGCAATTACTGAATAACACGCCATAACACTCTACTAAAAGCAAAAAGATGCAGGTATATTTCATTACAAAGGAGCATGAAGAAAGATAAAACAATTAGACAAGCATTTAGCAACATGACCACAACAGTTGCTAGATGTGATTTCATTATTTTTACAATATTGCAAACATGTCATTAGAAGCAAAAAATGACCATTCAATAGTCACCTTTTACAATATCATTGTAACAAAAAAATGAGTAGATAGATTTCTACATTGTAACAAATATATGATCTCCCGTGTCATTATACTTGATAAGTCATAGAATGTGGACTCTCCACATCTTGTCTCTGTCATTTTTGGGTTGCTGTTTGTTATACTCCTGATAGCCAGTTGGTGAAGGAAGAATCCAAATCCAGTCTTTATTTAGGGTAGATTTATTCAGAGTGAAATATTACAGGTATATATCTCCTGAATACACAACTTTTGTGTCAGTAAGTGTCTCTTTATAAAAACAAAAAACTGCGGATGCTGGAAATCCAAAACAAAAACAGAACCACCCGGAAAAACTCAGCAGGTCTGGCAGCATCGGCGGAGAAGAAAAGAGTTGACGTTTCGAGTCCTCATGACCCTTCAGCAGAATTGAAGTTCTGCTGAAGGGTCACGAGGACTCGAAACGTCAACTCTTTTCTTCTCCGCCGATGCTGCCAGACTTGCTGAGTTTTTCCGGGTGGTTCTGTTTTTGTAGTGTCTCTTTGTATGTGCTCAAGTAATCATCCAATCAATGCCCTCCACCTGGATGTATTTAACTTCAGTTGATACAATGAATGCTGTTTTCTTGCTAGTTTCTCTTCTGTTTCCCACCCTTTCCTCTAGTCCTCTCCTTGCTTATTTTTCCCCTTCCTTTCAGGTCCGTGACTTGGGAAGAAGGAAACTATTGAGGGTTACAAGCCAGTTTCTTGTAGCAAGGGTAGTGAAAACGCAGCCTGCAATTCTGGGCACCTCCTTTCCCGTCCTCTTCTCCCATCATGTCCCCTATTCTTTGGGCACTTTATATATGCTAAATTTCCATTCTAGATTTATTAATAAAGTGGTAGGCAGAAACAAAAAGTCTTAGGTTACAGAATTGAATAAATACTTCATAGGACTATTGGGAAAGATCAGGGGAGTGTGACTAATTGGATAACTCTACCAAAGAGATAGCATAGGCACAGTGGGCCAAATGGCTTCAACTGTGGCATTTTATTCTATGACTCAATGAAATGCTAAATATGAACAACAATTTTTACAGGCTCCCCTCTACAGCCACTTAGCATTCTGTATCTGTTGATCTCAGTTTAATTAGGAGCGCCATATTTCTCTGCGTCATGTCCTCGTGCTTTGTTTGACTGTCTGTTCCTGGCACATTTATAATAGACATTCTTGAAAAGTGACATAAAATGATTCATGAAATATACTGCCAAACTAGCTATAAGTTAACTAAGTAAACCAACTACTGTTCTTTATTTAACGACTGCGCTCCCAAGGCTACTGGTATGTCCTTTAGCCAGAACTGCCTTTTCAATAGCTGCATTCTAATTTCTATGCACCCCAGCAGTTAACACCCACCTGTATTGCATGGATTTTCCACCAATCACTATTCCAATGAATGTGCAAATGAGCTGATTTGGGAAAACTTGATGTAGATATCTCTCCAGATCATTGTCAGGTGTTAATCTTTTTCATGGTGAGAGAGAGCTGTAACTCACTGTGTGGTAATTTTCTCCAAGAATCTTCTAGCATTATAGTCAACTACAAATTCTCCAATTCATAAACTTACCAAAATACATGCGTCAGAAGGCCAAGCAGATTCTGTGATGAGAGAAACATAGATTACCATTTTGGGTCAATGATCAAAATGCATGCTTGTCCATCTAGAAGATGTACAACAGTTGACAGGTTTGATCTAGACCATGGGGGCCACCATGAATGCTGATGTTCCTCAAGGGGTTCAGGATTGCTACCATTAGAAAAGTCATTCTGCTAATCAGTGGGGACATAGATTAATGGAATGAAGATGGCCAGAATTAACTTGCCAGGTTCTGCCAACTCTCAAAATAGCAGCTCATGCCAGGCCATTCCCTTCAGACCAGGAAGCTAGTGAAGCGTAGGAAGTGAAACCTGGCTATCCAGAAACAAGCTCCAGAGATGCTGCTGCCAGCAGCTCGCTGTTAGAAACAAGCTATCAAGGAGGAGGATTGCCTCAGTCCTATAGTTTTTTAATAGAACATGAGCAGTCAACAACTTCTCGCGATACTGAAGCTCTGGCGGTGTCTATGCGAGGTACTAGGTAAAGGAAAAGCATGTGTAGCCACTGGGTTGAAGCACAGTGATTGGAATGAATATGTTGGCTCATGGTCATTTTGGGCTTTGTTGTAATAAAATAGGATGTGCATTGATGTCATGCTTTATTGCTCATGGGTTGCTTCAACAGGACTTCTGACCCCCTGTGACAAGACAAAAAAAAATGTTTTAGGAGCACTATCACTATCCTGACATAAACATACAAAACTGTTCCTTCATCATCACTGGGCCAATATCATAGAAATCCTTACTTAATACCATCATCATAAGGGTGACAGAGGTTTAAGCAGAAGGCATACTACCACCTTCCAAGGGCAACTAGAAATGGACAATAAATGCAGTCTTGCCAGCATTGTCCACATTCTGATAATACATTTTTAATAAAATTATGCATTCTGATCAGTGATAACAGTGTCTACCATCTACATGATGCACAGCACCAACACACCAAGGCTCCTTCAACAGCACTTTGCAAACTTGCGATCTTTACCACTTAGAAGGACAAGGGCAGCAAATGCATGGAAACACTACCACCTGCAAGTTCCCCTCCAAGCCACACACTATCCTGACTTGGAACTACATCGCCATTCCTTCATTGTTGCTAGGGCAAAATTCTTGATCTCTCTCCCTAACAGCACTGTGGGTGTACCTGCCCCACATGGGCTGCAGCAGTTCAAGAAGGCACCTCACCACCACCTTCTCAAGGGTAAATAGGGATGGGCAATAAATACCGGCCTAGCCAGTGATGTCCACAGCCTGTGAAAGAATTTTTTAAAAATTAGGTCCCTTTGAATTATAAACCATATGGTGAAACTCCAAAATGATGCCCTTAGCTTACTTAACTCTTGAATGGATATATCTGAGAGATCTACGAACATATGAATTAGGAGAATGAGTAGGCCACTCGCCCCTCGAGCCTGCTCCACCATTCAATAAGATCATGGCTGATCTGATTGTAACCTCCCGCCTGCCCCATAATAACTTTTCACCCCTGGGCTTATCAAGAATCTACCTACCTCTGCCTTAAAAACATTTAAAGACGCTGCTTCCACTGCCTTTTGAGGAAGAGAGTTCCAAAGACTCATAAACCTCAGAAAAAAGGCCAGTTAGTTTTACATCTAATTATAGGCCAGTTTGTCTTACATCGGTGGTGAGCAAATTAGTAGAATCAATCCTGAGAGATAGGATTAACTGTCATGGACTAGTCAGGGATGGTCAGCATGGATTTGTTAAAGGAAGGTCTTGCCTCACAAATTTGTTTGAATTCTTTGAGGAAGTGACAAGAAGGATTGATGAAGGTAGTGCAGTGGATGTTGTGTACATGGATTTTAGCAAGGCATTTGACAAGGTCGCACATGGCAGATTGGTCAGGAAAGTAAATGCTCATGGGATTCAGGGTAATGTGGCAAACTGGATAAAAGGTTAGCTTTGTAACAGGAAACAAAGGATAATGGTCGATGGATGCCCTTGCGAATGGAAAGTTGGCTCAAGTGGTATTCCACAGGGCTTGGTGTTGGGACCCTTGTTATATATTAATGATTTGGACGTGAACGTGGGGGACACGATTGGGAAACTTGCAGATGACACAAAGATTGGCCGAGTAGTGGATAGTGTAGATAGCCAAAATCTTCAAAATGATATAGAAGGGTTGGTGGAGTGGGCGGTAAAGTGGCAGATGGATTTTAACATAGAGAAATGTGAGGTCATACATTTAGGGAGGTCAAACAGTTAAAGGGCTTACACAATAAATGGGAATATACTAAGAGGGGTAGATGAAGTGAGAGATCTTGGTGTATAAGCACACAGGTCCCTGAAGGCAGCAGTTCAAGTAGACAAGATTGTAAAAAAGGCATATGGAATGCTCTCCTTCATTGGCAGAGGTATAGAATATAAAAGTAAGTATAATGTTGGAATTGTATAAAACACTGGTGAGGCCACAACTGGAGTATTGTGTGCAGTTCTGGTCACCACATTACAGGAAGGACGTATTGACTCTGGAGAGAGTGCAGAGGAGGTTTACAAGAACGTTGCCAGGGTTAGAAAAGAGTAGCTACGAGGAGAGATTGGATAGATTTGGGTTATTTTCCTTAGAACAAAGAAAGCTGAGAGGTGACTTGATTGAGGTGTACAAAATTATGAGGGGAATAGATAGATAGAGTGGACAGGATAAAATTGTTTCCCTTGTTGGAGAATTCTAGAACAAGGGGACATAGATTCAAGATAAGTGGCAGAAGGTATAGGGGAGACATGAGGAAGAACTTTTTTACACAGAAGGTAGTGGGTGTCTGGAATTCGCTGCCCAAATTGGTGGTAGAGGCAGAAACTCTAAACTCTTTCAAAAAGTACCTGGATCTGCCCCTTAAGTGTTGTAAGCTGCAGGGCTATGGGCTGGGTGCAGGAAGGTGGGATTAGAAAGTGCTCCTGGGTGTCCTCGGGCTAGCATGGACAAGATGGGCTCAATGGCCTCCTTCTGTGCTGTAACTTTTCTATGGTTCTATGGTTCTAGAAAATTTCTCCTAATCTCTGTCTTAAATGAGCGACCCCTTATTTTTAAACAGTGATCCCCCAGTTCTAGGTTCTCCTACAGGAGGAAACATCCTCTCCACATCCACCCTGTCAAGAACCCTCAGTGTCTAAAAGGTTAGAAGCTATTTTTAAAGATGTTATAGCAGGGCACTTAGAAAGATTCAAGGCAATCAGGCAGCGTCAACATGGTTTTGTATAAAGGAAATCATATTTAACCAATTTATTGGAGTTCTTTGAAGGGGTCACATGTGCTGTGGATAAAGGGGGACCGGTGGATATACTGTACTAGATTTCCAGAAGGCATTTGATAAAGTGTCATATCAAAGGTTATTGCAAAAAAAAGCTTATGATCGCTGTCACCTAGGGGTGCCTTCACAAAGAAGTTATCGATCTTATCTTGTTGCACAATACCAGGTCTATTATAGCCTGCTCTCTGGCTGGCTCCAGAACATGCTAAGAAACTATCCCAAAAACATTCAATGAGCTCCTCATCTATGTTACCTTTGCTCATGTGATCTTTCCAGTTTATATGTAGATTAAAATCCCCCATGATTATCGCTGTATCTTTCTGACAAGCTCTCATTATCTCTTCCTTTGTACTCTGTCCTACTGTGTAGTTACAATTAGGGAGCCTGTACATCACTTCCACAAGTGACTTCTTGCCTTTATCATTTCTCAGCTCAACCCAAACCACTTCTACAACCTGGTTTCCTGAATTTAGGCCATCCCTCTCTAATATGTTAATACCATAATTAATTAACAGAGCCACCTCAACACCTTTTCCTAGCTTCCTGTCCTTCCTAAATGTCACATACCCTTCAATATTCAGGTCTCAATCTATGTCATCCTGTCACCATATCTCTGTAATGACTATCAGATCGTACTTATTTATTTCTATTTGCATTATCAGTTCATCTGTCTTGTTTCGAATGCTACATGCATTCAGATACAGAGCCTTTAGCTTTGTCTTTTTATTATTTTTGTAATGTCAAGCCTTATCTTTTTTATTAATTTACAGAATGTGGGCGTTGCTGGCTAGGCCAGCATTTATTGACTATCCCTAATTGCCCTTGAGAAGGTGGTGGTGAGCTACCTCCTTGAACAGCTACTGTCGCTTTGGTGTAGGTACATCCACAGTGCTGTTAGGGAGGGAGTTCCATGATTTTGACTTCATCTTAGATTTGTATTCTCTGTCTTTCCCTGTCATGGTCTGTTTATCATTTCCATATTAGTACCTTTCTCTCTTACCTTGTCTACACCCTTTGGATTAGCGCATCTTTCCAAATTTGATCCCTTGCCTCCACAATTCAGTTTAGAACCTATTTTACTTCCCTAGTTATGCAGCTCACTACAACACTGTCCCAGCACAGTTCAGGAGCTGTTCCTGCATTTTTGCACGTCATGGACATTGCAGCAGGAACAGCTCCTTCTTCTATTGCCACTGATATTGTGGATGTTTGAGGGTCTAAGTTCCAGGTGCAGTTTTGGAATATAGGAATAGGAATACATCAGTCAGCACCTCAAAATTGTTCTGCTATTCAATTAAATCAAAGCTGATCTATACCTCAACTCCATTTACTTGCCTTTGCTCCATATCTAACACAAATCTCTCTCAGGGTTGAAAAGTGCCCCATCATTCATAACCACTTTGGAGAGGCCAGCTCCAGATTTTCACCTCCCTTTACAGGAAAAACTGTTTCCTGATTGGCTTAGCTCTAATGTTGGGGTTATGCTCATTTCTTTTGGATCCCCCCACATCCCACAACCTGACAAAATAGTCTCTCTGCACCTACCATATCAAATATCTTAATTATTTTAAACACTTTGGTTAGATCATCCCTCTAACCATCTAAGTTTGAGGGAATACAAGGCAGGTTAATAGAACCAACCATCATAATTTAATTCTAAGTCCTGATATTATTCTGATTAATACCTCTGCACACATTCCAAGGCCAATATATCTTTCCTGAGATAAAAACAAATTACTGCGGATGTTGGAAATCTGAAACAAAAACAAAAATAGCTGGAAAAACTCAGCAGGTCTGACAATATCTGCGGAGTGGAACACAGTTAACATTTAAAGTCCGTAAGACTCTTCATCTGATGAAGAGTCATATTGACTCGAAACGTTAACTGTATTCCACTCTGCAGATGCTATCACACCTGCTGAGTTTTTCCAGCTATTTTTGTTTTTATATCTTTCCTGAGGTTCAGTGTCCTCTAAATCCTGTTTTGTGAGTGTTGAAGAGCTATACATAACCATAATGTTCTCATTTTTTTTAGGTCAATGGTTGTTAGCACTTAGTACCAGCAGGTGGCAATGGTGGAGAAGAGCACCTGGTAGAGGGAATTTTTCATCTCCTACGGGTACCTTAAGGGGAGGGAGCGGCATCTCTGGTGTGCTCACAGGGATGAAGCCGGAGGCCACAAGTAGGAGCTGAAGAAGAGGAAGGAACCTCTGGGAGTGACAAGATACTGTTAAAGAGCCATGGGCGCAGTGAGTCTTGGAATGGGCTGGAGGTGAAGGAGCCTCAGGGAGAGGCTGAGAGGTCACAAGCAGTGGGCTGGAGTATGGGCAGGTTTGCAGGAGTAGGAGCCGAGAGATCACCTGAGGTCTATATCGGGGCCTGAAGACCTGGTGAGAGGAACTGGAGTAGGCATCCAGCTACTAGGGACTTAGGAGGATGGCCTGGGCAGCACAGAATCCCCCTGAGTCTGAGGATCCACGAGAAGCTGGAGATAGCGTTTGTGATCTGTATGCCAAGGTAATCTGGCTCACATGGTCAAGCAGAACTAACAAAAGAAGTGTCACAAATGTGCCAGATCTCAATTTTGTTTCTCTGCTGCACGTCAAGTCCAGTTTTAAGCCCAAGCTCATTTTGCAAAAAGTTGTGATGGGGGTAAAAGGAAACAATTTGGGATCAAGACCCGGCACTCCTGATGAACTCAAGGCATTCTGGTTACCATTGTTTAACAAACAAGTCTGCAACACTGTTCATTCAAGGCAAGGGCAAGGGCTGAGCTCTCAATGGTTTTTCTGAGTTTTGTAATGTTAAACAATGTTTGTCCACTGTAAGAAGTTTGTTTCTTTAGTATAAGCTTTTCCTGAATATACTTATATATTTGGTACCAGTGGGATAAAGAATCACTGAGCTGGAGCCTTTGTGTGTTCCATGTCTCTTTCCTGTGTTACACTTCTGTAGGTAAGAGGTGCCAGAGGTCTCTCTGCTATCAGTTCCGGAATGTCTACATCTTTGTTTTGTCTCAGTCCCTGGCTGCTAAGAATGCTTTTTCTGAAGACAGAAAGAAAAAGAAAACATACGAATTTCTAATAAGGGTTCACAATAATAAGCCTGCTAATTCTATAATATTCTTAAATACATTGTTTCTTACAATTCCCCACTTTGAGAAGAAAATATTCTTATTGACTTTTCACAACTAATTTTAGCTAATCTAGTTATTTCTAAAGTACAAACTCGTTTCCCTAATTTTTTGATTGCATATTGTAGATAACATACAATAGCTGTTAGAATATCCGGCTACAATCGACTTGGATCCCCACTTGCAGATCACCTCACTCAATGATATCCCTTATTCTTCTGCAGGAGCACTGTTAATTTCTAGCCTGCTAGCATATAAGTACATACAATTAAAGCAATAGATTATGCACGGACTTAAAAGATTCTCCAATGTTAATGTTGGAATTGTGCTGCAATAGAGTACGTGCTTTAAGTTGGTAACCAACAGCAGCTCTCCCCAGTTAGGGAAGTATTAAGGCTTCATTACAAGAGTATAAAAAGGTGTTCACACTGGTTGTTGGTGGGGGGGGGGAGCGAATTGGGAGAGTTTGTGTCTTTATTCTGTAGGCTAGGAAATAAATCTGTCTTAATGTACAGGCTGGCTTCACACTCATTCTTTCCTCAACATGATTATTGGAATTAACATCCAGCTCGCCCTTCACCTGTATCCATCTTGTGGATAATTCATATTTAGGGTTATTTCTCCCTCACCTACAATTAACTCAGCCCAAAATTTCTTTTACTTTATTTTTACTCCTTCTGACCATTACCATCTTGCTTGTCTTAAGCAAGTTCCCCACCAAGTCACTCACCATCCTGAGTTGGAAATATATCCTTCACTGTCCATTCCTTCACTGTCGCTGGGTCAAAATCCTGGAACTCTCTTCCTAACAGCACTGTGAGTGTACCTACACCACATGGACTGCGGTTCAAGAAGGCAGCTCACCACCACCTTCTCAAGGGCAATTAGGGATGGGCAATAAATGCTGGCCCAGCCAGTGAAGCCCATATCCCATGAACGAATATTTTAAAAAAGGACTGAATTTTACGGCGCAGGAGCAGGCATATGGCACTCTTGACGTGCTGTGAAATAGAGCGTGATGTCTTCGGGCGGGGTTCCTGACATCTTGACGTCACATTGCGATATTTCAGTGGGCAAGCGTGACCAGGTGATCTTGCCCCCTGCTTGCAAGCCAAATCTAAAATGTCCTCCTCCATCGGCGGCAGCTGGGCCAGGTTTGAGACACCACCACCTGTACCACTATCGCATTGTGCTCCCCCTTCTCCTGTGAAGGCAACAGTGGATTCATGAGTCTCTGTTCTATATGGCTGAGGTTTACATGCTCCTCCCCACCATCACTGGTCCATGTACCCAACACATTGCAGGAATTCCTCCTTCTCGGCATGCCTGCCATCCTGTCTAGTCCTAGACAGCCTTGTTGGGCACAGGTCCCTGTTGCATCTGATCACGTACCACTTTCCAGCCCCACAAAATGCATGCTCACACATATACTTTCATTTAAGATGCAAAGGGGCTTCCTTACTCACCCTTGCAGAGCGGAGAAGGTCGTTCATTCTCTTTTGACACCGCACTAAGGTCCTATGAATGACCCCATGGATTCTCACTAACGCTGGCATCTCTGTCCAGAATTTCTTGCTAACATGTGGAGGCTTACTCTTGCCATTGCCTAGCAAGTAGTATCTCCCATCATTCACTGACTGCCTGCAGGAGAGTCTGCATCAGTATTTGGAGAAACGTGAGGCTGTGTACAAGCGGCCTTTACCATAGCCGCTTGCTTGCGTTGGTCCTCTGGACAACATGACAAATCCTTTGCCAAGTTGGTCCTGCCTTTGGATCTGGATAGCAAGAATTGACTGTCTTCTACCACTGCAAAAACGCCCAAATTTGTTCAGGGTTTTCACAGTGTCTTTCCTGGCTTTTTAAACACCCTGCACACAGCTGCCTTCATGAAGGACCCTGTCCTGTTCCATCCTGAACAGTGCTGGCCCTCTCATCGAGCAACTTTCACATTGGCTGGCTGTTTATTGGCCAGCCAGTGCATGATTGCTGTCAGTTGCAGTGTCGGCAGAGATTACACCCGCTTCTGCGTGCCGAATGAAAAATTCAGACATTAAAACTCAGTTTCTCTATGGAGTATGTCTCGGTGCCTTAATGGTTTAAAAATATTTTCTTACTCTACAGGCCACATTAACCATTTCATGTCACACTGTTTGTCAAGTAGCTGAGCACGTCAGGGACCTGTTCTTCAGTGCATTCTCACCATGTACTGCCACACGTTAGTTACTTCACATGTAACAAATGGACACACAGACTATCACAACTGCACACCCACCCACAATCCCAATATCATGCCACACATGCTCCATCTAATACCAGGCCTTCCCTAATCTTCTCAAAAGGTCAAGGGAGGTGCTGTCAGAAGATCTTTGCTGATCTCCTCCTGCATGGTCCTGATGGCTTGAGTAGTGGCCAGTTTATCTAATTCAGTTCTCTTAAAAGGTTCATAGGCAAGGACACAGACATCTCCAAGAGAAAGCCATCAATTTATTAGTTTCATCTACACTTTCCTGTCACTAGAATGTGCATCAATACTAGATTGATATATTCCATTGAACTACACCCAAAGTGAGTTATTCTAATTTCCATTTAAGTGGCAGAATTTTCCTGTCTCTATTTTTTATTCTAAATGGGTCATTCCATTAATTACCATTCCAACTCATTCAGGAACCCTGGAGAACATTACAGTCCGAAAATATGTTCTCATAATGGTCAAGAACTTCCATTCCCTGGAGGGTCACATCCCTGAGGTATATCAGAAGATGCGCTGGGGGTATCACCTGGAAGTCCCCATGCAAGTACTACATGGGAATTGCCTGGAAAGTTTAAACTTCCGTTGGGAATTACCCGATACTTGGAACCATCCGAAACTCTGACTTAAATTGGAGACTTCAGATGGTTCTGACTCTCTTAGCAGAATAGTTACCCAGGATAAGTTAGCACAACTTCGAACTCCTGAGTTGGTCATTTAGGAGGGTAGTCGGGTGTAGGGGGTTGTTGGGGATGTTGGGTATTTAGGAGCAGGGCATCGGAGAGCTGTCAGTTGGTCAGGGATGTAGTCAGGATGGAGACTGAGGGGGTAGTCGGGGGCAGGGGATTAGTCACGGTAGGGGGTTGGGGGTGGTGGTCAGGGGGTGTAGTCGGGGAAGGGGAGTGGTCGGGTGTGGTAGGGCAGTGGTGGGTAGTCAGGGTTCAAGTAGGGGGTGGTGTTGGAGGGGGGGTCACGACCATAGTTACTTAGGAGTTCGAAGTTTTTGTAACTTATCCTGGGTAACTATTCTGTTCTTTATTTTAAACAACATTTTATTTTATCAAAAGCAAGCCCACTAAATTAAGTTGTGCCTGGCTTTTTGTTTTGCTTTTCAAACTTCAATTTCAATTTAGCTCTTTCCAAAACAAACTTGTTTTTTGATACCCAGAAACCACCCAGACTGTTTTTCATTAGCTTTTTTGAAAATTAAAATGTATTTATCCTCATAACCTTCTGGTAAATTTCCCTTTGAATGCTTGAAATAACAACTTATAGCAATTTATTTTATCAGTTACAATTTCAGAAACAATTTTGCCCAGGCTTTAGTTCTAAATAGTGCTTCAGAAGCACTTGCAATCAGTTTAGATGTATAACTTCCACATTTCCCGTTCTCAAGCACTTTGGAAGATAAAATATGATTTGAATGGCCTCACCTTTAACCAGCAAAGACTTTACTCAAAATTGTCACCATGCTGCACTTTAATCCTCAAAGCTACTGGATTTCTTGCTGCACCATCAGTATTCACGTGGACCCGGAAACCATTTTCACCTACTTAATAAAAACACACAAACAGTCCACATGGCTCTGGACAAGAGCCCAATGGGTGAATATGCCCAGTCATTTCTGCAATTTTAGAAACTTAAAATTTACTCATGCCCAAGTTGTGGTCAATGAAAAAAAAAGCAGCAGTCAGCAGAAAAGGTTAATTTAGCCTTTATTTTCACCCCCAAAGTGGGGTAGTAGGGGTGGTGGTGGTTGTGGAGAAAATGTTGCATGCAACTGCATCACTTTTTTTTTTTACATATTTGTTTATTTAACAAACTTCCCTGATCAATATAAAACCAAACTCCATTTTAAACTTTTTCCAAATTTTTTGGTATGTTTTCTTCAACTTGGATTAAAAAAAAAACGTAAGCCTTCACAGTCAAACAAAACTTTCAACCTTGCATTTATCCCTTGTCTCCCTTAAATCAATTTTCAATTTCTGGCATTTGCTACTTAACATCATTTGGAAAAACTGTCGTAAGGCCACAGATCCTTAACTTACACTTTATAAAACAATGGCATTTTTAAAATCTCAAGCAAATTGTTTTTGAAAAATTCAAAGTGGATTTCTGCCAGTCATTTAGGAACATAGGATTTAGGAACAGGAAGAGGCTATTCAGCCTTTCCAGCCTGCTCTGCCATTCGGGTAAGATCATGGCTGACCCGATTGTGGCCTCAACTCCACTTTCCTGTCTGCCCCAACATTTTCAAGGCTTTAAACTTATATTTTGGGAAACTGTAGAGTCTTTTCACAGCTGTACAAGTACATTTTAGTTCATACATAAGGCATATTTTAGTAACTTAGGAACTGTAACATCTGATTTTTCTCAGCATCAAAGCTTGCAACAGTTTAGATTAAAAGCTAATTATTTCCAAACTTTTTAGCTTCTTCCTCAACCCAATTTTATTTGAAATTCTGATGCTTACGATGCTTTGACAATAAGTTGACAGTGTTTCGAATGCATGGTTAACTCACAGCAGGGTAATTGTATTGCTTCGTGGGGGCACGTACTGCTCTGCTAATATCTTAGAGTTTGGACGTGTTTCCACAATCACATAGATGGGTTGCTCGTACACCTGGCACAGACTCAAGAATTGCCTGTACACCAGAGATGGCTGGTTCGTGCACCCCCCTACAAAGCCTGATAAAATTTGGGGCACAACCTTCATAGAATCCGGGTAAGAATTGTGGAGGATGGTGGTGGAGGAGTCAGATTTGACTAACATTAATTGCTGATGGCCTCTATTATCAATAGTGCAGTATACTAGTCTCCCACTGCCACTGTGTCAGAGAGTGGAAACAAATTTCTCCAATAGCCTGCTGGAGTCACTGGGCATCTGGAGTTACTTTCCCAGGTACCCGATACACCGCAGCAACAGGCCAAACTGTGTTATTAATTCACTTGGCCTCTATTGCTGCCTCTGTTCTCTCTAGCTGCTGCTCAAAAGAGTCAGGACTCATCTGTACAGGAGGAGGAGGGAGGCAGGGTCACTGTTACTGTCAGCCTCTGCGGTTCATCTATTGTGGCTATCACAGGCATAGTGGACCACGCAGTTGCAATTAAACCAGCACATTGGGTCTTCCCTTCTTGGCATCAATTCCTGGATGGTCCAGATTTCTGGCTAGATTTCTTCACCGTTCCTGGCACCTCCTTCTGCCTTGGTCTTAGCCTGTCCTGTGCCCCTAGTTTGCGTGACTATACATACTGACACTCCCTTAGGTGGAGCAGAGGGGGAAGTGCTTTCAACTATATTGTTCCATCAAAGGTGGATGTCCTGCCCTGGTTTTGGAGACAGCAGCCACAAATGCTCACTGTTGGCTGATTTGTGCCTGAAGCGGTTTGATTTGAGCCAAGCACGGGGAGTAGTCTGCTACAGGGAAGGCAAAACTTTGTTGCCAAATTAACTCCTCAAATCCCCCCTCGCATTTTCTAACTCCTCACTTTGCCTGGTATTTTCTGTCTGTAAATCAATATTTTGTTCCAATGTTTGGTCTAGTTTTTATCCTTGTATAATACACTCCATCATGTACTTTCTGTTCACAGCATAACTGCTGGTCCACACAGTGTTCTCCTGCCACCCATCACTTTTCAACTTATCTACCCATTCCCTCAACTGCTTGTACTTTTTATTCTACTGTAAGGCACACACATGCACTGTAGGTCAATTTATTTTGTACTTTCTTTAACTTAATCCTGCCTTTCTGAACCTGTTTAGAAAGCCTATTAAGAATACACTGTTAATCTCCGACGCCCTCTTCTACAGCTCCCAGGATCTCTCTCATTCCCGGTGTATCTATTTATTCAGTCAAACCCTTTATCAGTCTTTCCCTAGCATATGCCAAATCCAATGTGGCTCCTGACTTCACTGAAGAACTACTCCACACATGTTTAACCACAAACTAAGACTGTTGCTTCTCAAATTTCAAGTCAATGATACCCCAATCACTGTGAATTCCACTCCTGACACCTGTTTGTAAGTTTTAGGGTTTGGGAGCCACAGATTACCCAAGATAGGTGGTGGAGAATTCAGAAGTGATTTGGTTTAGAAATGATGTGTTAGCTAAATAGATAGGAAAAGAATATGACCAATGACAGGTGATAGCGGTTTACTAATCCTGGAGGACGAATGGACGGAAGGCACAAAATAGGTTGATCTCTGGAGCTCGTTGCCAGCATCATTCTGCTCTGTAGCCGAAGTGTCAGGAAGCTCTTCCCTCATTCTTCCTTCATCTTGCCTGGTCTTCCTCTATCTAAAGAAGGCAGCTGCCTGATAATGACTGCCCACTGCCTCCAGGCACCTGTCAATATTCTTTATATCTATTAGCTGGTTGTTTTACCCTATGTCAATCATCTGTTCAAATAGCTCTGGCCAATGACCACAGAACAGGTACCCAAGGTATCACCACCTCCTGTCCATCACTTTAGTTCAAGGCCATCTTTTAAGTTGCATCATGCCAAAGGCCATTCGTTAGCCCTTACTGGAACTTTGTACAGGTAAGAGGGTACACAAGGTGCCAGAAAACTCCCTGTTATCAGTTCAGGGATGTCCACATCTTTTGTTTTGCCTCAGTCCCTGGCTGCTAAGAATGGTTTTTTTTTTAAAGGAGAGAGGGGAAAAAAGAAAGCATATGACATTCTGCTAAGGGCATGAAATACTATCTCTGCTAAGTCTATAATATTCTTAAAGATACTATTTCTTGGATATTGAATTGTCAATGTGATCATAATAATAAATGTATTGCCTACAAATATATGTTCCCTGGTTTATAACAGGGTCACAATTGGGCAGTGCACAATAGGTAACTCTGCAGATCTATTTTCATCCACAGGCTTAAAAAATGATTTTCAATCAGAAGTCGCTGCTATGGAGCACCCAAATCATGGAGTTTTGTTGCTTTATTCATATTTTCTGAAAAGTAATGGATTATACTCTCATTCAGTGCATCTTTTATCATAAATGTGGGAAGCCCCCAGCCCAAGGGCCAATCTGACCTGCGGTGAGATTTTGTAAAAAAAACCACGTGCATATGACGCATACGTCTCCGCCATTTTAGGCCTCGCATTTCCCAGCCTTTCTCCCGAGAGCTTTTGAAATCCAGCCCAGCCACTTCAAATCTTGGAAATCAAGGAGCTTGTGCTCCAGCCTTTGAGCAGGTTGAAGGTAATAGAGTGACCATCCCCAGATGATGAGGGCTTTCTCCATTCCGCACACACCATTTGTGCCATCTGAGAAGAAGCTCCCGATTGCCAGACACAATGAAGCTCAGCCTCGTGGGGACAGAGTACATTTTCTGGCTGTGCTTCTCTCGAACAGCACAATTGGGACATTAGGAGATTTCTGCAATATTGTGAAAGGCAGGTAACTAGCAGTCCTCCCCGTTTGATGGAGCAGAAGTCGGCAGAATCAAGATTGGTGCAAATCCCTCGGGAAGCCTGAGCGTAGTCTGCCAGGAATACTGTGCAATCCTCATTACAGGTGGAATTTCTTAAGTGTCCCACTGCTTCCTCTCAGCTATTTTGTCCTGACATTTTATCCAGAATCCTGTTTCCACACAATACACAAGCTTGGGGTTTTGTTACATGTGGTATTCACACAGTTTATTTTCAAATAAAACATGGCTACTGCCAACAAAAGAAGAGAAGTGGATGCGGAGTGTCGCGTCTTTAATGATAAATGGACAAACGATGGGTGGATGAGTTGAATGTTTCTGTATTCAATGAAAAAATAAATTAAGTTGGTTTTTATGTATGTGTGTGTGGCCTGTGACTGATTTCGACTTATGTGTGAGCGGCTTTTGATAAGGAAAATGTTCCTTACCCCTGCTTTATCATATCACATGCATCAGCTATATCACAGTTGTTACTATCTCATTAGGGATCAGTAAAATTTTTGTTTAAAGTAGACAAGTTTAAAGTTAGAAATCTCAGGTACTTACTAAGAGAATAAAGTCACAAAATTCCATGTTTTTAAACAACAAAAGAATGTTTGCTACACAAAGTCAGAAAAGTAAAACAATTTACAATGTTAATCTTAAACCCTAACATTCAGAATTGACATGAGATAAACATATATTAACAAGCAAACTGCACATTAATGACAGAGTGCCCAAGACATATCCCATGGATTTCTCAACAACCCACACAGATGTCAGTGTCCATGGTGAGTTACACAATCTCATGAAAATTCCATTTCCCTCACAAGGGACTGCAAGTCTCCACTTTCAAAGATCTGGTCTCTGAATTCCCTCAAAAACTACTCTGCCTTAGACTGCCTCAATGACTGCACACCTTGCAGTGGTTCAATCTCTTTTCCTGAGAGTACCTTCCATAGGATTCACAAAGCTGCACTCCAGTATCTGATTACTACCACAATTTCAGCTCTTTAGCAGACTGCCCGCTTCACTCAGCTCGCACTGCCCCTGGGTTTCTCCAAAATCCAGTCTCCTGATTGCACCCAGCTATAAGTGGCTCCACAGGACTTTTCCTGAGCCCTCACTACCTGCAGCCTACCAACAACAGCATTTTTGCTGCCTGAAGCCTCTTCTTCTGCCTCCCAAAACACCCAGTCATGTGTTGTTACCTTTTACCACCTCCATGGGTCCCATGACGGGGTTTCCATGCCACCATCACCACACAGGCCTCTGCATGGCCCCAAAGAACCCAGAACACTGGGCTGTCCGTGCGCAGCCTGTCCCATTCTACGATTGCGCCTGAACTCCCAGGGCATGCCAGGCCCAGCTTCCATCCCGAAAACATCCCAGGGAGACAGAAGAGTTCAGATTTCTTAACACAGTTTTAATAATGCAATCAAAAATGTCATTTATTTTAATCAATTTTGCCCAAATATCAAAGCATTTTGTTAAAGAGTGGGTGAAAAGAGGACCCAGCAGCAGTCAGCAGCATTGAGAAGAGCTATCCAATCCAGTCTAGTCTGTAGCTGCAGTGTGGAGCATCCGCGTTCTGAGAGAAATCACAGTGTGACGTCACAGAAAACAGGTAAGTAATTGGTTGGTGAATACTTTGTTTACCTTCAAAACTCATGCAATTTATTAGCAATTATAAGGTTTACAAGCAGTAGTAAAGGTTATTGGGAATAGCAGTGTTTATTAATTACAAATGAATTAAAAATAAATAAATTAACACTATAAGATGGCAGGGCAGGTAATGTGTTGCGACTGCAGAATGTGGGAACTCCTGAATGCTGGTGTGATTCAGGGTAAACACATCTGTATTAAGTATCTATGGCTTGAGGACCTTTGGCTCAGAGTCATTGAGCTGGAGGCCAAGCTGCAGACATTGTGACACATCAGGGAGGGGGAAAGTTTCCTGGATGCTCTGTACCAGGAGGCAGTCACACCCCTTAGGATAGGGTTTTCTGATTTGGAAGGTAATCAGGGACTGGAGGGTGTGACTGTGAGTGAGGCAAGTATGGGGATCCAAGTGGTAGAAGTGGAGGAACCCCAGCCTTTGCAATTGTCCAACAAGTACGATGTGCTTGCAACCAATATGAGTGAAATTGGGAGCTGTAGGCTGGATGAGGAAACTGCCCATGGCACTATTGTACAGGAAGCCATTCGAGCGGGGGGCCGAAAATCAGAATATAGTGGTACCATGGGACAGTATTGTCAGGGGGATAGACAAAGCTCTCTGCAATGAGAGTCCAGAAGGCTGTGTTGCCTGACTAGTGCCAGGGTTCAGGACATCTGTTCTGGCTGGAGAGAAACTTGCAGTAGGAGAGGGAGAATCCAGTTGTCATCATCCAAATGGGTACCAATGATATAGGTAGGACTAGGAAAGAGGTTCTCCTTAGGGAGTATGAGCAGCTAGGGGCTAGATTAAAAAGAACCTCAGAGGGCAATAATCTCTGGAGTTGAATGCGTGGCTCAAAGATTGGTGTGAGAGAAATAGGTTTCAATTCATGGGCACTGGCACCAGTACCAGGGAAAGTGGGAGCTGTACCGTTGAGATGGTCTTCATCTGAACTGTATTGGGACTAGTGTTCTTCCAAGTCATATATCTAGGGCAGTAGTGAGGACTTTAAACTAAATAGTGGGGGAAGATGTGAGCAATTAGAGAAGACAAGGCATGACAGCAACGTAGCAAAGAGAAATGATGATCAGAGCATAGCAGGAAGGGACAGAGTTTACGAACTTAAGAGTGCACCAACAGATAGGCCAGAGATTTCAAAAAATTGTAAAATGACAGAGTTTAAAGCTCTGTTTTTGAATCCACATAGCATTCATAACAAAACAGATGAATTGACATCTCAAATAGAAATAAATATGTATAAACTGATAGCCATTACAAAGATATAGCTGAAAGATGACAAAGGCTGGGACTTGAATATCCAAGGGTACATGACATTTTGGAAGGACATGAAGCTAGGTAAAGGTGGAAGGGTAGCCCTGTTAATTAAGGATGGCATTAGTGCAATAGAGAGAGATGATCTTAGTTCTAAATATAAATATATAGAATCAGTTTGGGCAGAGGTAAGAAAGAGAAATTAGGAAGTCACTTGTGGGAGTAGTTTATGAGCCCCCTAACAGTAACCACATTGCAGGACGACATACACAGGAAGGAATACTGGAAGCTTGTGGGAAAGGTTGGTGAATATCATGGGTGATTTTATTCTACATATAGATTTGCCAAAGATGAGTTCATATTTTTTTGGGGACAGTTTTAGAGCAGCACATGCTAGAGCCAACCAGAGAGCAGGCTATTTTAGATCTGATAATGTGCAATGAGACAGGGTTAATTAATGACCTCATGGTAAAAGCACCCCTAGATAGTAGTGATTATAACATGATTGAATTACATATTCAGTTTGAATGGGCCCAAGACTAATGTTTTGAACTTAAAAAATGGCAATTATGAGAGTATGAAAAGAGAGTTGGCTATAGTGAACTGGGAAATTAGGTTAAGGATTAAGACAGTAGAGATGTAGTGGCAGACATTTAAGGAAATATTTCATAAGACTCCACAGATACATTCCAGCAATAAAGAAAGGCTCTAGGGGAAGGACGTACCATCCGTGGCTAACCAAGGAATTTTAAAATAGCATCAAATTAAAAGAAAAGAGTGTACAATTCTACCAAGATTAGTGGCAGGTTAGAAGATTGGACAGAACATAAAAAACAGCAAAGAATGCCTAAAAAAGGGAAAAACTAGAGTATGAGAAAAAGCTAGCTAGAAATATAAAAAGATAGTAAGAATTTCTAGAAGTATTTAAAAAAGGAAAAGAGTAAGTAAAGTGAATGTTGGTCCTCTACAGAGTGAGTTTGGGAAATAATAATGGAAAATAAGAAAATGACAGGTAAATTGAATAGTTGTTTTGCATCTGCCTTCTTTGTAGAGGATACAAATAACATCCCAGAAATAAGTGTGCATCAAGAAGTGAAAGGGAGGGAGGAACTTAAAATGATTAGAACTAAAAGCTGACAAGTCCCCAGGTCTTGATGGACTTCATCCTAGAGTCTTAAAAGAAGTGGCTGCTGAGATGGTAGATGCATTGATTTTAATTTCCAAAATTGCCTAGATTCTGGAAAAGTCCCACCAGATTGGAAAATAGTGAATGTAACTCCTCTATTCAAGACAAGAGGGAGACAGAAAGCAGGAAACTACAGGCCAGTTAGCTTAACACCTGTCATAGGGAAATTGCTGGAATCTATTGAGGTAAAGTGGGGCACTTAGAAAGTATCAATGCAATCAGGCAGAATCAACATGGTTTTGTGAAAGGGACATAGTGTTTGACTAATTCATTGGAGTTTTTTTAAGGAGGTTACAAGCAATATGGATAAAGGGGTAAAAACAAAAAACTGCGGATGCTGGAAATCCAAAACAAAAACAGAATTACCTGGAAAAACTCAGCAGGTCTGGCAGCATTGGCGGAGAAGAAAAGAGTTGACGTTTCGAGTCCTCATGACCCTTCCACAGAACTGTCGCAGAGAGGAACAAAACTTCTTCAAGGTAGGCATTTCTTGAAGAGGAGTGGCAGCCAATTAAACACAGAGATGAAAACAAAAAACTGCGGATGCTGGAAATCCAAAACAAAAACAGAATTACCTGGAAAAACTCAGCAGGTCCGGCAGCATCGGCAGAGAAGAAAAGAGTTGACGTGAACCTGTAAATGTCGTGTACTTAGATTTCCAGAAGGCATTTGACAAGATGCCACATAAAAGGTTACTATACAAAATAAGAGTTCATGGTGTAGGGGGTAACATATTAGCAGGAATAGAAGATTGGTTAGCTAACAGAAAACAGAGTAGGCATAAATGGGTCATTTTCAGGTTGGCAACCCACAGGGAACAGTGCTGCTGTCTCAACCATTTACAATCTATATTAATGACTTAGATGACGGGACCGAATGTATGATTGCTAAATTTGCTAATGACACAAAGATAGGTAGGAATGTAAGTTGTGAAGAGGGCATAAGAAGTCTGCAAATGGATATAGATTGCTTAAGTGAGTAGGCAAAAATTTGGCAGATAGAGTATAATGTGGCAAAATGTGACCTTCTCCACTTGGCAGGAAGAATAAAAAGGCAGCATATTATTTAAATGGAGGAGAGATTGTAGAAGATACAGAGGGATCTGGAAGTCTTAATACATGAATCACAAAAAGTTAGTATGCAGGTACAGTAAGTGATTAGGAAGGCAAATGGAAAGTTGTCGTTTATTGCAAAGGGAATGGAATATGAAAGTAGTGATCTTTTGCTATAGTTGTACAGGGTGTGGTGAGACCCCACCACGAGTACAGTGTACAGTTTTGGTCTCCTTATTGAAGAAGGGACATAATTGCATTAGAAGCAGCTCAGAGAAGGCTGATTCCTGGGATGAAGGGTTAATCCTGTGAAGAAAGTTTGGAGTTTAGAAGAATGAAAGGTGATCTTATTAACATGCATTAAGATCCTTAGGGGATTTGACGGGGTGGACGATGAAAGGATGTTTCCCCTTGTGGGACGGACTAGGACCGGAGGACACAGTTTAAAAATAAGGGTCTCCCATTTAAGATGGGGAAAAGTTTTTCTCTCAGGAGGTCATTGAGTCTGTAGAACTGTTCCTCAGACAGCAGTGGAGGCAGGGTCATTGAGTATTTTTAAGGCTGAGTTAGATAGATTCCTGATTGACAAAGAGGTCAAAGGTCATAGAGGGTAGACAAGAAAATAGAGACAGGCCACAATCAGATCAGTCATGACCTTATTGAATGGAGGAGTAGACTCGAGGGGCCGAATTGCCTACTCCTAATTTGTATGTTCGTATGTATGTAAAATTGATTTTTATCCAAAATTGATAAAACTTCCCAACCCATTGTCATTTCTTGAACTTTTTGAGAGTCAGAACATTGGCATTAATTTAATGCTTTCAGCCGCACACTGAGATATTGTTTGAGTGGAATGTAGCAGTTGTTTGGTTCTTTTCCAGTATCCTAATGAAAGACAAGTCTCACAACAATACTTTCATTTATATCTTTCTACTTGAATCGAAAGTTGATCTCTGTAATGGTACCATGAAACAATTATCGATTGTTGTAAAAACCCATCTGGTTCACTGATGTCCTTTAGGGAAGGAAATCTGCTGTCCTTACCTGGTCTGGTCCACATGTGACTCCAGATTCACCGCAACGTAGTTGTCCTCTGAAATGGCCAAGCAAGCCACTCAGTTGTACAAAACCCAGACAGAAAAAACAATAAAACCGGATGGACCACTCAGCATCAACTAAGGCATCAGAAACGACAATGGCACACTCAGCCCTGTCAACCCTGACATGCCTCCTTGCTAACACCTGGGGGCTTGTGCCAAAATTAAGAGAGCTGTCCCATAGACTAGTCACTGAATCATACTTTACAGACAATATTCCAGACACCTCCATTGTCACGGGTATGTTCTGTCCCACCGGCAGGACAGACCCACCACAGGTGACGGCACAGTAGTATATAGTTGGGAGGGAGTTGCCCTGGAAATCCACAACATTGACTCTGGACCCCATGAAGTGTCATAGCATCAAGTCAAACATGGGCAAGGAAACCTCCTGCTGATTGTTACATAGTGCCCTTCCTCAGCTGATGAATCAGCACTCCATGTTGAGTGTGACTAGGAAAAGGTACTAAGGGTGGCAAGGGCATAGAATGTACCCTGCATGAGTACTTCAATGTCCATCACCAAATGTGGCTCAGCAGCACCATTACTGACCAAGCAGGCCAAGTCTTCAAGGACATATCTGCCAGACTGAGCATGTGGCAGGTGGTGAGGGAACCAAAGGGGGAAAAACATGCCATCATATAAATATTACAGGGCAGAAGGAAGCCATTTGGCCCATCGTGTCTGCACTGGATCTCTGAATTGGATCTGAGCAAATCACTGAGTGTCATTCCCCTGCCTTCTCCCTGTAACCCTGCACATTCTTCGTTTTTAGATAGCTGTCTAATTCCCTTTGGAATGCTTCAATCAAACTTGCTTCCACCACACTCTCAGGCAGTGCTTTCCAGATCTTAAACACTCACTGCATGAGGACATTTTTCCTCATGTGGCCTGTGCTTCTTTTACTAATTATTTTAAATCTGTGTCCCCTCAGTCTTGATCCTTTCACAAGTAGTAACAGTTTCTCTCTATCTACTCTGCCCAGGCCCCTCATGATTTTGAATGCCTCAATCAAATCTCCTCTCAGCCTTCTCTTCTCCAAAGAAAACAGTCCTAACTTCCCCAGTCCATCTTCATAAATGAAGTTCCTCATCCCTGGAACCATTCTCGTGAATCTTTTCTGTGCTCTCTCCAGTGCCTTCTATTCCTTCCTAATGTGCAGTGTCCAGAACTGGATGCAATATTCCAGCTGAAGCTGAATTAGTGTCTTATACAAGTTCAAAACAACCTCTTTGCTCTTGTACTCTATGCCCCTATTGACAAAGCCCAGGATACTGTATGCTTTATTAACTGCTCTCTCCAACTGTCCTGCCACCATCAATGATTTATGCACATATACACTCAGGTCCCCCTGCTCCTGCACCTACTTTAGAATTGTACCCTTTATCTTATACGCTTTCTCCTTTCAGGTTAGCATCCAGTCTCTTTTGATACTTCTTTGCTTCTCTAATTTGCATTCTCACCTCCCCTCTGAACTTTCTATATTCTGCATCATTCTCAATTGCATTTTTAGATGGGAAGGAGAGGAATGAAGAGATGGGGTAGGTGTGGAGGGCTAGAGGAGGAGTCGGGGAGGTTGAGGGTGGTAGGGAAAGGGAGACATGCTGCAGAGAGATGGAATAGGTGAGGTGGTATGGAATGGTAAGGTGGGAAGGGCCATGGCGGAGTGTGAGTAGGGGTCAGGGTGTACAGGTAGAAAAAGAGGGGAAAGGGGTTCAGGGGGATGAATCCTGGGGGGCATACTGAAGGAATTAGTGATAGGAAGGGATGGTGAGAATTAAAGGGGGCAGTGGTAGCCAGGGGGGTGAGAGGGTGAGGGTTCCACAATGATGGCTGAAGGGACACTGAGGGTTGTTGGAGGGGACATGGAAGTAAAACCGGATTCTGGGGGTCAGCAAGATGGGGGAGGGGAGGGGGCATGTCTATTGTTCTGGGGGTGGGCTCCTTGGAAAGGTAGGGAGATGAGCATTCACCTGCATGGGATGGAGGGTGATGGGGGAGGGTTGTAGAGTGACTATGAGGAGGTCTAAAGTCACACCAGGAAGGTCAATGGTTATGTAGGGCCGAGGGGGGTGGGGGCGGTGCTTGGGTGGGAAGGTTGGAAGGTGTTGGACTCAACCTGAAAAGTCACATGCACCATGGCCACTTGCAACTATCTAAACCCTCAATGTGAAGATCTCAAGATGCCGAGCTGGCTCAGTGGGGGTGGGTCAGCTCAACTGGACAACTGAAGGGGAACCCCAGCATGTAGTACTGACATTGCTAAGGTGTTTCAACAGATAAGCGCGTGAAGAGAAAGGCTCAGCGTGTGCGAGAGGCTTCTTGCACATGGATCGCAAGGGCCTGGGTGAAGGTTTTTTGCCTCCCTACACATGCATGATTCCGGGGGACAGTGACCCCACCTGGTGTGTCCGTCTGAAGATGGGCCGGATAAGGTGGAGTGCACAAGCTTAAGGGCTATGAATCGCATTTAAACCACATCCGAACTCATTAAAATAAAAATGTAGTATATTTACAAAAGTTTAAGAACATTAACAATCATAGTGCACCAGTGTAACTACATGTGAAATCATACCTTTTTAATCTTCTGTTCCCTACCACTTCTTCTGGGTGCTCCCTCGACATCCGTAGCAGGGGTGGAGGCAGCCTGCTGAACAGTTTGCCCTGTTGCCTTGGATGACCTTGGTGGGCCTCCTCTGGAGATCCGAGGCCTGGAGGGCCCTGGCTTACTTTGGCTGTTGGGCAATTGTTCCCTCTGCAGTCACAGAGGATGAAGCAGAAGGGGCCACAGGCAAGGGGGATTCCAAAGGGCTGGACACACTCAGAGCCCTGAGTGGTCTCAGTCCAACAGCCACTCCTCCTCAACTTGGGTGCCTGAGGACCCCTGCCTGACTTCTTGAGGAGAATGGGCACCTGGAGGGAGTTAGAGGTGCCCCATCCCCCTATTGGTCAGCTACAGCAAGATCTCACCCATGGCTACAGTGATGGAGTGCAGGTCTCCAAACATCTCTAACAGAAACCTGGCATTCTGCTGGACCAGGTTCTCCATAGCGTCCCCCATCCTCTCCATGGAGACCTCGATACACACTCAGGTCATCAGCCAGCAGATGGAAGGGCTCCTCCGCCTCACGTGCCACTCTGTTGAGGGCATCTGCCATCTCTGCCTGATGTTCTCCCCACCTCTCATAGCATTTCCAGTATCTTACGCAGGGCCAATCCAAGAGGCGCGTCATCCCACTAGGATAGCGCAAATGCCTCTTTCCCAGCAGTCCGAGTGCTGGTGAGCTTGGCTGGCCCTGCCTCTTCCTGCAGCGGACACATGTCCGTGCAGTAACCACCCTGCATGAACTACATCTAGTACCCACCAAGGTGTGTGTCTCTGCGCTGGTGGCGGGTGCAAGTGACTGCTGTGACGCCTCTGCAGGTGCATTTTCTTCCTCCCACCCAATGTCCTCTGTGGACTGGAGGAACTGATCAGTAGGGCTTCCTCTTCTGGCCTTTCCCTCTTCCTGCTGGCACCTGTAACTGAGAGGGAAGAGAGTGAGTGACTGCATGAGCCGATTTCTCCATCAGCACAGGCTCGGTGCAGTTCCTCCCCCACCAGCCCGGTTACCCGTTACTCAAACCCTAAGGCTCGAGGTCAGGTTGGCCCCCTCCTATCATTCTCTCTCTCTCTCTCTTTCTGTCTTCTGTTGTGCCGTAACTTTGCCTGTGCAAAGAGAGATGAGGTTGAAAGCAATTGGGTTTCAGGTATCTTTTCATGCTTCCACTGTTACAAATAACTCACTGGATTGTGTGCCATCTGATTGGACAACCTGCAGTGTATCACAAGGGTTGTGGGGCTACACCCTCCAGAGCAGTTACTCCATGCAGATAGAAGGATAAGGCTCACAGAGGCATGTCATTAGTGGCCCTTGCTGGTGCTTTCATCACCTAAATGCCCCACCCCCCGACTAGACAAGGTGGAGTGCAGTGGGGCTATGAGGCATCACCTTATTACATTGAGTTGCTCTTTTACGCATGGGTGACACAGATGGTGCCCTTGCCCATGAGGCCCATGTCACTACGACCAGTGAGGTGAATGTGAGCATTTGAGGGTTCACTTACCCTGGTGGACTGAATGAGGTCATTCATCTGTTTCCTACACCTCAGGGCAGACCTCTGCTGGAGCCCCTGGGCACTGACCACCCTGGAGACTTCCTCCCGTGCAGGGCTGGTGTGATGGCTTGGCCTGCTCCTTCCGCCCTCAGGGTACAGGACCCTTGGGCCTCCACGGCATTGATCAGCACTTCAAAGGAAGTGTCACTGAATCAGGGGGCTGGAGCTCCCTGGGATTGCCAGGTCATCTCCTCCTTCAATGGTGGGTGCGCAACAAAGAAGTTGATGTCCGGGCCCCTTTTAAATATGGCGCCTGGATATGACGGTGGGGCGCATGTCACCCAACCTGCCTCACCGGGCAATGTGTCGGGAAAGCCCCAACTGTATAATTAATTAGGCCATCATTGCACAATTCAGCACAAATTCCCACCGGCCTCCATGACAGGAAACATTCCTGGTTCCCCTCCCCGCAACAGGACTTGGGTCTGGAATGGAAAACCCTGGCCATTGTCATGCGAGGAGAGGTTGGACAGGTTAGGCTTGTTTCCACTGGAGGTAAGAAAAGTAAGGGGTGACTTGATTGAATCATATAAGATCGTGAGGGATCTTGACAGTGTGGATGTGGAAAGGATGTTTCCTCTTGTGGGAGAATATAAAACTAGGGGACTCTGTTTTAAAAAATATGGGATCGCCCATTTAAGACAGAGCTGTGGAGATTTTTTTTTTCTCTTAGAAGGTGGTGAACCTTTGGAACTATCTTCCTCAAAAGGTGGTAGAAGCAGAGTCTTTGAATATTTTTAGGACAAAGCTAGATAGATTCTTGATAAGCACGTGGGCAAAATGTTATTGGGGGTAGACAGGAATGTGGAATTGAGGTTACAATCAAATCAGCCATGATCTTATTGAATGGCGAAGCAGGCTGGAGGGGCTGAGTGGTCTACTCCTGCGCCTAGTTTGAATGTATGTTCGTATACAAATACTGTGGCTACTAGAGCAGATCAGAGGCTGGGAATCCTATGGTGAGTAACAAACCTCCTGAGCCCCGCAAAGCCTGTCCACCATCTTCATGACACAAGTCAGGAACGTGATGGAATACTGTCTACTTGCCTGAATCAGTGCAGCTCCAACAACAAGAAGATTGACACCAAGCTGGCTGCTTTGTGCTGGATGATCGGTACACCATCCACCAACTTAAACATTCACTCCCCCTACCACTGATGCATAGTGGCAGCAGTGTGTACAGTGTACAAGACACACTTCAGCAACACACCAATGTTCCTTCGGCAGCACTTCCAAACCAGTGACAAGGGCAGCAGATGCAAGGGAACACTACCACCTGCAAGTTTCCATCTAAGATACATACGATAACTTGGAACTATATCATTTTTCCTTCACTGTTGCTGGATCAAAATTCTGGAACTCCCTCCCTATCAGCACTGTGGGTGTATCTGCACCAGATGGACTGCAGCAGTTCAAGAAGGTGGTTCACCAACACCTTCTCAAGGGCAATTAGGGATGGGCAACAAACGTTCACCTTACCAGTGATAGCCACCTCCCATGAAAAATAAATTAAGAAATCTCTATTGAGGTTCCATTTCCTTTAATACCTTTGTCTGACAAAAATGTTTCAATCTTAGACTTAAAGTTATTAATTGAACTAGCATCTACTGCTTTTTGTGGGAGAATTCCACATTTCTACCAACTTCCAGGAAGATGTGGTCCCTAACTTCTTTCCTGAATGGCCTGCTTCCAATTGGAAGGTTATATCCCTTGCCCTGGATTTCCCACCAGTGGAAAAAGTTTCTCTCTTTTTACCCTATCAATTTCTTTCAAAATCCTTAAACCACCTTCATTTTCTATATTCTAGGGTACACAAACCTAGATTATATAATCTCTCCTCAATCAAACCCTCGAAGCCCTGATAACAAAATATTTAACAAACTGTTCAACCTGAAAAAATAATTCTGCTAGGTTATTTGGATTTTGTTTTTCTAATGATGTTGTTAAAGATTAAATATGCATTTGCAGTGTAGTTGTGGTGCTAATACATGGAGGGTTTGATTCACACTGATGTTGTGGTCATAATATAATTGAGATATCATGAAACCAGATGCAGGCCACAGACATCTAAAAAAAAATGAGCTACTTGAATTTAGCAGTGGGACCAAAAAAACTTTAGCAACGCCAACCAATTTCTACCCTTTATTCTACAAGGATTACGAATAATTTCTGTGCCAGTTTTCATTCTGTAGTATAAGGGTTTGGCATAGAAAGAGTTAACATGAGACTGAGTACAGTACAGCCCACACATGACCCATGTCTACCAGCCAGTCTTGGACTGGACAGAGACGTGTGTAGAGGCAAGCATGGAGACAGCAACTAGCTTAGACATTACACTGTATATATGTACATAGTTATAAGCAGTTAATAAACACCTACTGTTAATCTACATAAAACACAGAACCTCTTCAGGAGACTTATAGAGCTACACAAAACATCTTACAACATTAAATTAGCAGCTGTTGGAACATCTCAGAATATTACAGAAGCTGGAGAAGAAATTTAAAAGCTAGAAGATTAAAAGAGCTGCGTTTTGATCTGACTGAAAACACCAGAAGCAAAGACACAGAGGGAAATCACCTGACAGAAGCTCCAAAGCAGGATTGGAAATAAAGGGCAGAAATAAAACTCCGCAGTACAGCAGAAGACACCATTGAATCCCGGGGAAGTCCAGCTTCAATATCCAGAGAGTGCAGAGTTGGAAGACCTAGCAGGAGTGAGCTAAAAACTTAAGCTCTTGGCCAGCACAATTTAAAAAAGCTTTTTAGTCAGTAGCAGTCAGAATTGCAGATTTAAAAAGCACAGTGAACAGCCCCGTGTTCTGACTCGGTGCCTGACCACATGACAGCTGAGCTCGCACAGATTACAAAATAAATAAATAATCGGTATTTTAAGCCACAGCAAAAGTTGGGAATTGATGGTTTCATGACTCGAAAATATTTAGATACTGTGGGGAAGACTCAAAGGTTGATCCAGGGAGTCACTGAAAATTTAAAACACAGCAATCACAAACACCATTACTGTGGGAGCCTGCCAAAACCAACAAGCATGGGAAACCTAGTTGAGAAGAAGCAAACTGCAGCATCATCTTGGATTGCCATACAGCTTTTAAAGCTGTGTGCACATTTAAAATTTAATGACCATGGATCAAAAGTCTACCTTACCAGACCAGTTTGGTCTCATCCAAGACCCAGACCAGTCACAAATTTGGGGACTTTGGAGAACTTAGATGCATGATTGTTTCAGGTCTAGATAAAAAGACAGAAGCTGAATAGGTTAACACATCGCTTTATTCAGTAGGTCCAATAGCTGATGATATAATAGCTGGACAATGAATCATCAGCAAAATTAGATGAAGTTTTAAAATCATTTGACAGATTTTAATTTGAGCAGTAACAAGATCCTTGAAAGAGCAAAGTTTAACAAATGTGTCCAGTAGCTAGGAGAACCTGTTGACCGCTTCATTAATGAGCTGTACAGATTGGCTGAAGGCTGTGACCACAGTGACCTGAAATCAGAGCTAATTTGGAACAGAATTGTTGTCAGAGTGGTGGACTATACATTCTCAGATATGCTCAAGCTAAGTATGATTCAACTCTTGAAAAGGCCATTCAGATGGTCAAGCAATCCAAAATTCATTTACAGCACAGGTCTATCTTATGGAGCAAAGGCAAGCTATGGTACAGAGCAACCCACACTGCCTAGCTAGTAAAACAAGAGAGGAGCAGGAACACTACAGGCCAAGGAAAGCAGCCCTAACCAACCACTAGAGGGTAGGCAACCATGCTAATGCTGTGGAGTCAAGCAACTCCACAGGCATGGCCAATGTCTGGCAATCTCAGCGCAGTGTTTTAAAATACAACCGCACAGAACACTTCAGAAGGCTATGCAAAGCTAAAACACGCAGATGCACAGAGGATCCACAGATCATGAGGTGGAGGTCCCACACCAAGAGGAGACACAACCATGTTTCTTGGGTGAGGCCAAAGATCAGCGATTTTCATTCTGGAACATGGACATCTCAGTTAACGGTCATCTCACAAACTTAAAATTGGACACAGGAGCCAGTGTTTATGGTCCTCCTGGATAAGGAATTGTGGCTGAAAGATCATTGGCTATTACCGACAGGCACACCACTCTTTTGGCCCAGAAGAATCCAACTTCCCATTACAGGCCTGATTCTGGAACCATTAAGGTATAGAGAAAAACAAATCTTTGAAGTCATATATATTATCCATAACCATTCTTTTTCTCTTCTGAGCAGAGATGCCTGTGTAGCCCTGAACCTTCTAAAATGGCAGAAGGCGTCAAAACAATCTCTGTCGTCAATTATACAGAACTGCAAGTTCTTGAGAGCCCTGACAGAAAAGATACCGTTGACCAGGAATTCAGCTCTGAATTGTCTTCACTCTTTGCAGAGCTGGTTTGCCCACTTCTTTACAGGTGCCAGAAGCTCCTCATGTGTCAGACCAGTCAACCAGTTGGATGGTTACCATGATACCTCAAGTGGAAGACAACCAAAAGATGAACCAGCAGCAGCAAGAAGAGCCCCAACATCTGTTGGTACGATACCTTAAGGCACCATTAAACAGACACTGCAACATCCAGCCAAGTAGACTTGTTAGCCAGACGATGCTGGAAAGGGAAGCAGTCACCATCTGACTGCAACATGCCTCGGTGAGCCAAGGAAGCAAATTGAAGAGAATATTGTTGCACAGAAAGCCAAACTACAAGGTGAGCTCATTGGGAAGACACACACATGCAACAAGAAGAGATATCTTCCATTCCAATGTTCATCACAGTGAACCACACCCAAGAAGAAACACAGCCTGTGCACTACAGACGAGCTGGGAATTCATTCGTTCTCCCCATATGGGATGGGATAAACCACTGACCATTGATAATATCAGATAGGGAGCTGGGAAGGAGCAGTTCAACTCCAAAGAACAAAGAAAGGGAATTAAGATCAACCAACCAAATGCCAAAATGACCATATCCAAAACAACCTCCTATTCATCAAGGTTTACCCAGTACAACAGAATCTACTACTCCTCCATCAGTTATAAGGACAAGATCTGGAAGAATTATAAAGCCTCCAGACCACCTGAGCCTGTAAACACAGAGACTTGGGGGGAGGGGAAGTAGAAGTAATGTACATATGTTGGGTAAACATGATTGCATTGTAAATACATTGGATAAAGACTTGGGGAAAGTGTAGTATAAGGGTATGGCAAGGAAAGGGTTAATGTGGGACTGGGTGCAGTACCACCTTACTGTGACTCAAAGGAACACATGACCCCTTATACTGTATATATGTATATAGCTATGAGCAAAGAAACACCTACAGGAGAATTTTCTCCCTGTTGGGCAGGCCAGTCAGGAGCAGACATGGAGCCAATCACTGCCCACGATTGGCTTCGCTCCACCATTTGACCATGCACGCGAAAGAGCACAGAGATCTCCCTGAGGCATGGAGCTACCTCAGGTACATTAAGCTCAGTTTTAAAGTTTGAGAAAAAGAAAGATTAAAATTATTCATTCATGTCCCCTCATGTGACAGTGTGACATGAGTTGGGACATGTTTATGAACTGTCAAAATTTTTATTTATTTATTTAATAAAACCTTCATGAAACCTCATCCCACTCATGGATGAGGTTTCATGAAAAATGTGAAGGCCGCCTTAAGGTTGGATGGGCAGCGCTGAGAATCAGTTTAATTCATTTATTAATGGCCTTAACAGGCCTTTGATAGTTTGGCGCCGAACCCACCAAATAGAAGTTTGGAATGACACACGCCTGACGTCACCACGCATCATTTTATGCGTTGGCATGCAGGGCCCTCCCTCGCATGCTGACGGGAGAAGAAAAGAGTTGACGTTTCGAGTCCTCATGACCCTTCGACAGAACTTAAGTTCGAGTCCAAGAAAGAGTAGAAATTTTTAGACCAGGAGGGAAATGGAAAGCAATGAAGGTGAGCAAGGCAAAAGAGAGGTACGGAAATCTTGTCGCAGAGAAGAACAGAACTTCTTCAAGGAGGTAGGCATTTCTTGAAGAGCAGTGGCAGTCAATTAAACACAGAGATAAAAACAAAAAACTGCGGATGCTGGAAATCCAAAATAAAAACAGAATTACCTGGAAAAACTCAGCAGGTCTGGCAGCATCGGCGGAGAAGAAAAGAGTTGACATTTCGAGTCCTCATGACCCTTCGACAGAACTTGAGTTCGAGTCCAAGAAAGAGTTGAAATATAAGCTGGTTTAAGGTGTGTGTGTGGGGGACGGAGAGAGAGAGAGAGAGAGAAGTGGAGTGGGGGTGTGGTTGTAGGGACAAACAAGCAGTGATAGAAGCAGATCATCAATAGATGTTAACAACAATAGAACAAAAGAACACATAGGTGTTAAAGTTAAAGTTGGTGATATTATCTAAACAAATGTGCTAATTAAGAATGGATGGTAGGGCACTCAAGGTACAGCTCTAGTGGGGGCGGGGAGAGCATAAAAGATTTTTTAAAAAAATTTTAAAAATAATGGAAATAGGTGGGAAAAGGAAAATCTATATAATTTATTGGAAAAAAAAGGAAGGGGGAAACAGAAAGGGGGTGGGGATGGGGGAGGGAGCTCATGACCTAAAGTTGTTGAATTCAATATTCAGTCCGGAAGGCTGTAAAGTGCCTAGTCGGAAGATGAGGTGTTGTTCCTCCAGTTTGCGTTGGGCTTCACTGGAACAATGCAGCAAGCCAAGGACAGACATGTGGGCAAGAGAGCAGGGTGGAGTGTTAAAATGGCAAGCGACAGGGAGGTTTGGGTCATTCTTGTGGACAGACCGCAGGTGTTCTGCAAAGCAGTCGCCCAGTTTACGTTTGGTCTCTCCAATGTAGAGGAGACCACATTGGGAGCAACGAATGCAGTAGACTAAGTTGGGGGAAATGCAAGTGAAATGCTGCTTCATTTGAAAGGAGTGTTTGGGTCCTTGGACGGTGAGGAGAGAGGAAGTGAAGGGGCAGGTGTTGCATCTTTTGCGTGAGCATGGGGTGGTGCCATAGGAGGGGGTTGAGGAGTAGGGGGTGAAGGAGGAGTGGACCAGGGTGTCCCGGAGGGAGCGATCCCTACGGAATGCCGATAGGGGGGGTGAAGGGAAGATGTGTTTGGTGGTGGCATCATGCTGGAGTTGGCGGAAATGGCGGAGGATGATCCTTTGAATGCGGAGGCTGGTGGGGTGATAAGTGAGGACAAGGGGGACCCTATCATGTTTCTGGGAGGGAGGAGAAGGCGTGAGGGCGGATGCGCGGGAGATGGGCCAGACACGGTTGAGGGCCCTGTCAACGACCGTGGGTGGAAAACCTCGGTTAAGGAAGAAGGAGGACATGTCAGAGGAACTGTTTTTGAAGGTGGCATCATCGGAACAGATGCGACGGAGGCGAAGGAACTGAGAGAATGGGATGGTGTCCTTACAGGAAGCGGGGTGTGAGGAGCTGTAGTCGAGATAGTTGTGGGAGTCGGTGGGTTTGTAATGGATATTGGTGGACAGTCTATCACCAGAGATTGAGACAGAGAGGTCAAGGAAGGGAAGGGAAGTGTCAGAGATGGACCACGTGAAAATGATGGAGGGGTGGAGATTGGAAGCAAAATTAATAAATTTTTCCAAGTCCCGACGAGAGCATGAAGCGGCACCGAAGTAATCATCGATGTACCGGAGAAAGAGTTGTGGAAGGGGGCCGGAGTAGGACTGGAACAAGGAATGTTCCACATACCCCATAAAGAGACAGGCATAGCTGGGGCCCATGCGGGTACCCATAGCCACACCTTTTATTTGGAGGAAGTGAGAGGAGTTGAAGGAGAAATTGTTCAGCGTGAGAACAAGTTCAGCCAGACGGAGGAGAGTAGTGGTGGATGGGGATTGTTCGGGCCTCTGTTCGAGGAAGAAGCTAAGGGCCCTCAGACCATCCTGGTGGGGGATGGAGGTGTAGAGGGATTGGACGTCCATGGTGAAGAGGAAGCGGTTGGGGCCAGGGAACTGGAAATTGTTGATGTAATGTAAGGTGTCAGAGGAATCACGGATGTAGGTGGGAAGGGACTGGACAAGGGGAGAGAGAAGGGAGTCAAGATAACGAGAAATGAGTTCTGTGGGGCAGGAGCAAGCTGAGACGATCGGTCTACCGGGACAGTTCTGTTTGTGGATTTTGGGTAGGAGATAGAAGCGGGCCGTCCGAGGTTGGGTGACTATCAGGTTGGAAGCTGTGGGAGGGAGATCCCCAGAGGAGATGAGGTCAATGACAGTCCTGGAAACAATGGCTTGATGTTCAGTGGTGGGGTCATGGTCCAGGGAGAGGTAGGAGGAAGTGTCTGCGAGTTGACGCTCAGCCTCTGTGAGGTAGAGGTCAGTGCGCCAGACAACAACAGCACCACCCTTGTCAGTGGGTTTGATGACAATGTCAGGGTTGGACCTGAGAGAATGGAGTGCAGTAAGTTCAGAGAGAGACAGGTTAGAATGGGTGAGAGGAGCAGAGAAATTGAGACGACTAATGTCGCGCCGACAGTTCTCAATGAAAAGATCAAGAGAAGGTAAGAATCCAGAGGGAGGGGTCCAGGTGGAGGGAGAATATTGGAGTTGGGTAAAAGGATTCGTTGAACTGGGAGAGGACTCCTGCCCAAAGAAGTGAGCCCGGAGACGAAGACGGCGGAAGAAGAGTTCAGCATCATGCCGAGCCTTTCAACCTGTGTTAATGTTGGTTATTGATGGAGTCAGGTTTTTTTTTAAATTATTTTCTACTTCTCGTTCAAGGTTCTCTTGATCAAAAGCTGCTGTACAATTATTTCAATGTGGATGAGCTCTTACTGTACATATGGTGAACAATATCCTTCAATTTATAGAGGAGGAGACATTAAAATCTTTGAAGTGGCACACAGATAGAAATGCAACAGAACAAAGGTCTATTGAATGAAAAAGAATTAACTAGTAAACATCGCTGGGTTTGGAATTTGAGTTTTTATTTTAAAATAGTACATGTAAATAAGTAGAGGCATAAAATTAACATCACATGAAAAACAAAGTCACACTTGCATAAAGACTGTTCATGCATGATTAGGGTGAACATTGGTTGGGAAATATAAAATTCATCATCCAGCGAGAAGCACAACATCTTATGCAATGCATATAATCAAATAATTGTTCTGTCACAGTTGCAAAACAACCCAACTACCACTATACTAAAAACTAAGTGAAAAAAAATATGTAATTGCAAAAGTTAGGCAGATTGTTTATGTAATGATCAGATGCATTGAATTTTCCATAACTGCAAAATTAAATTTTTGGAAAAACATTTGAGTATAAATTAATTTTGTTCAGTAGCACAGAATGGACAATAGTGAATTGGCAGCCTATCAACATCAATGGAAGAAAATCGACCAAAGTCTAACATGGGTAACTAATTTGTTATCACTTGTTTTACATTACTGCCCAAACTGAATTTATACTCTATTATATTTATTTAAACTACCTCCTAAAATTTATGAAGATCTCGAATTTCCAAAAAACATTCAGGCAACAGTTAAGACAAAATCTCCTTTCACTGTAATCACTCTGATTGTTCCAAGGCACAATATAATATTTAGATCAGTTTTTACAACTACAAGGTATATCAGTAGATATTCCTAAATGTTGCATTACAGCACTTAATCTGTGTGCTGTGCAAAAAACTGGTCAGCTAATTGGCTGCACATCTGAAGTATTTATGTAAATAAATCCAGGTGTTTCTGTATTTAAAATTAAAACAGAATGTTCTCCATTCCCAGATTAAAATGTTTAAATGTGAACTTTTGCAATCATAGTGATTAATTTAAGTGGGTACAGAATTAAAGCACGGCCTGTACAATTATGAAAAGTACATCAATTTAACAAGAAACTTACAATTCCATGACATAATGGGCCAGATCTAGTTGGAAAAATAACAGCGCATAAACAACATATGCTGTTATTAATATGAAAATTGGCCAGCAAATCCAGGGTTTATGAAATATGCCTCGAGTTATGATTCTTCAGAAATGGTTGGAGGATTTATGCTGCTCCAGTCTTTGATTCATAAAAAAAAATCTCATCCTTGGCATCCCCATTATATTAAGAACTTGCTAGATTTGCGCATTAATTGCCCTTTAACCTCAGCACAGAAAGTTAAGTCTTGTAATTAACAGCATAAGTATCTTTTAAGTAATTTGATCATTGTTAATGTAATGCCAATCAACCTCTCTCACCCAGAAATTGAACTATTTAAACTGTGGTTTTCTATTCCTTCAGATGGTAAATTGCTCTTGGAGAACTTTACAAAGTTAAATGTTAAATTTTAAGGCTTTCTGTTTCTTTTTCGTTCTCTCTCTCTAATTCTATCCTCCTTTCCCTGATTTGATCTAATTCATTCTCCTTCTCAGTTGTTCCTGTTTCTTTCTCAATCCTTAAATCTCACTGGTTACATAAATACTCTGCCTTTCACTGAGGTTGCAGATGCCACATTTCCCTTGCTATTACCCATGCTGCACCATCAAGTCAAAATACAAAAATGTTTGCAGCTGAAGGAAGCAGAAAAAAGTCTGAGAGCACAGAGAAGCCCCGTTCTAGCAAGATCCAGCCCAATATCTACTATTAAAGATGCATAACAAATCTTACACAAATTTAGTAAATATACCAAATACAAATGAAACTCAAAACACTGTTTACCATAATGTAAAGCTTTACAATGAAAGAAACATTAGCAGTTTTGGTTGCCATTATTCCTTTTAATAATGTTCTTCACAGAACTTCCTATGTCTTCTCATTCACTCATTCATCTATGTAACAATTCATATTCCATTTTTATTTCCTAAGACCTCTTTTATAACCAAATACATAAACTTTATGTTATCTGGCACTCTACCAAATATAATTCCCTATTAACCAGAATCTCTGATGTTCCCCTGACACAAATTCCCCTGTCACTTTACCAACCAGAAGCAATTATGACGTTATCCAGAACCTGTACCTATATACTGTGTTATTTTATACTTTAATTCATGTTTTGAAGCACTGTTGAAGATTAGAAGTAAAAAGAATACTGGTCTTTACTTCATGAGTATTAGTTCATGCACCATGTATTGCGCTGATAACATTGGTAAATGGAACTCTCTGTTAACTGGCATTTTTGATTAACCAGCACCATTTCCCGTGCATGACAGGTACTAAAGATTTTACTGTATGTTTATATCCAACACTTTCGTGCCAGTTTGAGAAAATATTTTGCTACATTTAGCTCCCCTTAAACAAAAATCACATATGAAGTTAAAGCCAACGTGGAAAACTTTTCAAATAATCCTCCATATATGCTGAATAGAAAAATAGAATACCTCAAACTTAAGGCAAGAGAATAGCACTACTCATCAGCAGTCCAGCTGATTATAATAGTAATCCTTTGTCTTAACTCTATGCAATTAAAAAGGAAGAACTGATCACTTTTAGTAGCAACTTTAATCTAATATAAAATTAGTTTAATAAAAACACGATTTGAGCCTAAGAGCATAAATTGTGCCTTTAAAACTGACCTCTGTAAGTAGAAAAGTTTATGCCATTTTATGCTGTCTAATGTAACCTTTATTTATTCCCCAAGTTTGTTAATCTATTTACCTTTCTGGGCAGGCTGATGGTATAGCACAATGCATCAGCAAAACAAGATAGAATGGGATGGCAGAAGTAGGGTTCATGCCAATGGTTCTCTGTATTGTGATTTCTCAGTGACGACTGCAGCACAGCAGCCAAATGTTTTCTAACAGGAGAGGAAGGAAAACAGGAGAAGTGGTCAACCGGCTGCTCTCATGTGTTTTGCAGCAGTTGTATAGGAACATTGACAGACACTTCAGGACAGCTTTCCAGCCTTTCTTGATGGCAGAAAAGTGAGGGGTGCAGAAAACATTAAGAAATGGAAATAAAATTATTTATTATAATAAGTTCCAAATATATATAATTGCCTGAAGTTGGTCAGTTTTAAAGAATCACATGTGCACAACAATGTCTAATAAATTCAAATATGCAACACACAGTGAAAGAAGGCAAATGTCTGATGAAATTTTAGGTTTATGTAATAATTAATAAATTGTAACCAATCAAAATAGGTAACTTTATTAAACATAATTTTAAGTGAATTTGTGCCACAATAGACAAACGGTGCAATAGCACATTTTTCCACTTAGTACACATTTACAGATATTTGAAAAAGTAATATCAGGCTTACATCATATTTTTAATATTATCTTTAAATCATAACTTAGCTGGAAGAATCATAAAACTATTGTAAGTAAATATATGTTGATTTAAAATATCAAATTGTGATTATTTATATTGAGAGTGCCACCAAAATGCACTTGTTATTTTGCACAGATTTTGGTTCTGATATTAAACTATTCCCATTCAATGAGCTTTTTGCTTCATCACTAAAGATAAGAACATCATCCAACTTTGTTATTTGTGGCAGCAACAGACTGAACTGAATCACAATAAAGTGCCGTAAGTTCATATTTTGCAATCTTGCTAGTATTATCTGTATCTGTGTTGAAATCATATTAATTGATGAATTGAGTTGAAAATGTTCATGCAATTTGTTGGTCTGTTCACAAATGAATTACATATTTTTTCTGATCTTTGTAATGAGTTTGTGATGATGGTGTAATAAAGGCTCCTTGTTTGGCATAATCACAATTCTAAAATAAGTTTCTCTATTTTAAAAATGCAGCACTAAAATAATTATTTTTCTTAATTGTATTTTAAAGTGATTTTCCAAATGTTGGAAAATTTAAAGTATTAAAGCAAGGTTCATGGTACAGGAAATTAACACATCGCTTTTTCACTTCAGGATCTTCAATTTGAATCATGCTGGCTGCACTGAAAATATTTTCTTACTTGGCTGTGAGGATTCTAATAAAAATGAAATTAAGCAATTTTAACTCAGCTTTTACTTGCTATTTGTCCACTACACACCGAAGACTGAGCAAAGTCCATGATTAGCACCCATGCGACTAGACTCATTAACCACCTCGTTCACACTGCAGGAGGTACTAACTAGAGGATGCACTACAGTGATTCACCAATATTAATTAAAAACTAAATTAAAAATTAAATAATTTAAAACACTTCCTAGTCCCACAACCTCTATCACTTAGAACAGCAACATCATATCCAACTTCCTCACTGAGTTACACATTATCCTGCTTATGTTGCTGCTCCTACATTGTTACTGAGTCAAATTCTGGAATTCCCTAAATAATACTGAGAACTATATTGATTCAAAGAGCAACCTCACCACCACTTTCTGAAACTAACTACAGACGTGTAATAAATGTATTCCAAGAACAATTTTTAAAAATTCTAGACCGTTTAATGTGATTGGTTCTGCCTCCTAACTGAAAAGGGATCGATTCTAGCTCCTAATATCTGATATTCATAGCCAAGATATACCTTAGCTTGTCTTCAGTTGGATTGGATTACATAGCTGATCACTATAGAAAATAGAAAATTAAGTCTGGCTCACCTTTGACTTGCATTTAAAGCATGCTTTTCACAAACTCGAGAAGCCCTGAAGCACTTCATAGCTAATGGAGTATTTTTGAAGTAAAGTTGTTGTGAAGAGAAATAACTTGTGCATGGTTGTAGAGTAGACTGGCTGAGAATACAGGGCAGAAATCCTTTCTAAAGCATCAAATTCAATTTATATCATTATATAATTGTGAGGATCTTAATGGACGATTGCACAGTGTATCATTCGTGATTCCTCATATACTGATAGAGTCCATGCCCACATGCAGCAATACCTGGACAACATTCAGGTTTGAGATGAAAAGTGGCAAATAATATTCATGCCACATAATTGTCAGACAATTGCTGGGGATTTTGTTGCCCTGCCTGCCGAGGGGGTTTACTGGTGCCGCCGAAGTCAGTGGATTTTTGGCTGGCCTGTTGTATCCCCCACAGCGGGACTGGAGGATCTCAGTCAATGACTATCCCTAACAATCTAACCATCTCCTTTGACATTCAATGACATTACCATCGCTGAATTTCCCTTGACTCCATCAATATCGTGGGCATTACCATTGACCAAAAATATAACTAGACCAGGCATATAAATACTGTGATTGCAAGAGCAGGTGAGATGTTGAGAATTATGTGGCAAGTAACTCACTTCCTGACTCCCCAAAGCCTGTCCACAAATTTCAAGGCACAAGTCAGGAGTATGATGGAATACTCTTCACTTGCATGGATGAGGGTGGTTCCAACAACACCTAAGAAGCTCGACACCATCCAGGACAAAGCACTTTATTGGCACCCCATCCACCACCTTAAACATTCACTCCGTCCAACATTGGTGCACAGCGGCAGCAGTGTATACCATCTACAAGGTGCATAGCAACAACTCACTAAGTCTCCTTCGACAGCACCTTCCAACCATGCAACCGCTACAAGGACAAGGACGGCAGATACATAGGAACATCACCACCTGCAAGTTCGCCTCTTAGCCACACGCTATTCTGACTTGGAAATGAAGTGTCGTTCCTTCACTGTCGCTGGGTCAAAAGCCTGGAACTCCCTTCCTAACAGCTTTGTGCGTGTACCTGCACCACAAGGACTGCAGAAGGTCAAAAAGGCAGCTCACCACTACTTTCCCAAGGGTAATTGGGGAGGGGCAACAAATGTTAAAATGGCTTAATCAGCAACATTCACTTCCCATGAAAGAATAAAAAAATGTAGTTAGACTGTGCTGCTCTTCATTAAATCCTTGGGAATATTTAAATGACTCTTCCAGCTTTTAAAATATGAGGATTTCATTCCTATGTCATTTCAAAATATTTTCAAAATTTCTACAGCTTAATGATATAACTAATGGAATGCAAATAATCAAAGCAACTATTCTCAATTCATAGCCCTGCTCTTGAAATAAAATGCAGAACTTTAATTCCATTTTATTTTTTCTTGCTGCCTCTGTAGTTCTCAAAGACACTTCAAGCAGTTTATTAATTCTATAGGAAAAAATATTGCAAGCACAATTCCTACACTGGTGGCAATTGTAACTTTGATAAATTGCAAGTGTGGTTTTTTTTAAATATTTAATTCACAGTGAATAGGAGTTCTAATGATTGTCACCTGAACATGTGGTTCTTGTTATAGTTACCACACCCGAAAAATGGTGGGAAGGCAAGTGGCTGGATGGCTGGACACAGAAGTAATATCTCATTAATCTGACAAAAAAAATGAAAATACCATTCCTTACTTACACTTGCACCAAAACATTTGGGGATTTCCTGATGTTGGGAGGTATTCTTGAATCTGAGAATAATGGAAGATAACACTTTGAATGAAACATGTAATCGTAGAAGAGACTTTAATAGTAGAGATAGGGAATCAGGAGGAGAGAACTCAATTGCATGTAAGGCTGATATTACTTTCTTGAAATAAATCATTTTTTCCAAAACTGCATCTGCAGACATGAGACAGCTACCAGGAGCAGGAAATTAGTTCCTTTAAGGTTTTGCGTAGCTCCTGGCTTCTGAAGGCATAGATAATGGGGTCAATTACTGAATTGCAAATGATGAGTATCAGGAACATGTTAAAATGAGAAGTGAAACATAGACAATAGGGATTTTTAGGGCAGACGATAATGAGAAGAAGATGAAGAAAGAAAGGACTCCAGCAAATGAGGAAAAGTCCCAGCAGTATTGTCAGTGTAATGGCTCCTTTCATATTTGTGGCCTGATGAGTAGCTCGGTTCTTGTTTTGGGACGTGATCTTCTTGGCATGGATTCGAGCGAGAGTAAACATATGGAGATACAAGGCACCCATGATAACCAACATCACAAAGAAGAAGGAAATGAGGCAGATGATAACTGCACTATTGTCTGAGTATACGATGAACAAGATGCTTGAGATACTGCTGACCACCCAGATTCCGGCAATGATGATCACAGCACGTTGAGTTGTCATAATGGTGTGATATCGTAAGGCATAAAATATAGTGATGTACCTGTCAGCAGCAATAGCACCCAGAAAGGACAGTGAGGATACCATTGAGCTACAGATCATCACATCTATTAAATTGTCTATTTGCTTAAGGATGTGGTTCTGTACCATCAAAACTTCTCTCTCCATTAGGATAAGAACAATTGTTTCTATCACATTACTCAAACTGACCAACATATCTGCCACAGCCAGACAACAAATGAAATAGTGCATTGGAGAATGCAAATTTCGGTTTCTGATAATTGCTACGATAACCAGATTATTTTCCACCAAACTGACAATCCCAAGTGTTAAGAAAATCTCTTCTGGAATACTGACTTGTTCACACTTTAAAGTGGACGCATTGTGAGAACTGTTGGAATCCTTCGGCAACCAGTGGGATGAAATGTCCTTTGGCAATGTTCCGACAGGAGTTAAACTTGTGACGTTCATCATTCAATAAGGTTAAACAATAAAGATAATACGAAAATAAGTGTGGGTATCATGAAAACAAGATTGTAAAGGAGTTTTCAGTAATCACTTTCCCACTGGAAATGAAGATCTCTGGAACTGGAAAGCCTTTGTACACGGAGCAGGCAAAGTTATTAAGTTCTCAGAGCTAAAATAGTTATTGTACCTTAAATGAAATTAGATGTACCAAACACATCAAAGAAATTACCCGTGCTCGAAAACTGGGTGCCTCTTTGGTGTTCATCAGCTGTTTGCAGAAAGTGACCGTACTTTTTCTGGCATGTCTACTACATACTTCTGTTGCAGCGTTTCTTTCATTTGTATCTACTTTTGTTTCTCTCTCCGTGGATAAATTTTAAAGAGCACCGAAGTAACACCTTGAAGTCCTCTTTACTTAAATTGCTTCAGATCTGTTGTCTTGTTCTTCTTTGGGAATAGCTTCAAAAGGCAGGCTGGCTAGTAAAGCATAAACTGAATTGCTTGATGAGGAAACTCAATTTATTAAACTTTCTCTTAAAAGATCGTGCATTCTCCACATAGGTCTTCCCACTAAACATAAATGAAAATTGACCAATCAAATGCTGGACCCACAGCATGCTATTAATTGATTGACAGTCAAAGGACTGGATCAGAAGAAGAAACAATTAACAAAGATCATCTGTTTTCTTGATGTTTGTCTGACTGTGAACGTATGCATGTAATTCAGATTACATAATGACAACAAACTGTTGTGTTTCAATCTGCAGGGACTTCCCTCAACAATATGGTTCCTTATGGCTGTTGGCATGCATATCAGTGTAGTAAGAGTGCTCTGGTGTTCTAATCCACTGTGTATGTTACAATCCTCATGCAAGTGAGTCTGCTCAACATTCCTCCCTATGGATAGCTTCTTTCACTCTTAAGTTATCAGGAGAGTTATTTTTAATTCATAAAGTAGTTGATATGGGAAATAAAATCACATGCTGATCCACACTTTTAAGACAGAGCTTAATTTATCTGGGTGGTTAACAGGAGTTTGACTCTTCATCTTGTAATTGAGGATGTAGTTGTTAGCTCTTTTTTTTTCTTAAATTATACAACACTTCATTAATTGGCAATCCTTGATACTGGTTGCAAGAATACAGAAAAATATTTCATTACTTAGCATGTCTGTCCCTCATGTTGATTAGCAAAAGAGACAACATCAATTGGAAGCTCTTGCGGGATTTCAAAACGTGGACAATGAATGGACGTGGAATTATTGATAAAGGATAAAAGGACAGATACCAGCAGGTTTCTTATACATTAGTAAACCAAAATGGCTTTGGAAGTTGCTGAGACTTTGCTATAGATGGAAGGTTTAACTCTGATTAGTTTACATAAAGAAACCAAAACTAAGTTAACAGGGTTGGTGGATAAATTGAAATTAGAATTAACTACAAGGATGAGGAAAGCAGACGTACTTGAAGTAGTAGCGCGGAATTTGAAATTGGAAGGGATACAAGAAAGACCATGTTCTCTATGAGATGAGTCAATTGAGTTAGCTAGTATCCAGTTGCAAATTAAGCAGCTTGAACACAAAAAAGAAATGGAGGAACTTAAATTTGAAAAATGAAACGAACTGAGAAAACTTGAACAGGAGAAATGGAAATGTGAAAACTTGACCTCCAGAGAGAGAAGTTTGTAAGGGAAGAAAGAGAGAAGGAATGAGAAAGGGAATATCAACTTAAAAGTCTGGAATTTAAAAAAAGAGGCCTCAGATGTGGAGGAAAATTCTGATGATGATAAAACCACTCCATCCCGGAGCCCAGTGGGGAGAAGTTTAAATTTGTACAAGTCCTCCCAAATTTTGAAGGAAGAGATGTAGAAGCATTCATTATTTTGTTTGAGAATGTAGGAATCATGAAGTGGCCAAAAGAAATCTGGACATTGCTCCTATAGAGTAGATTGGTGGGTAGAGCTCATGAGGTTTATGCATCACTTACAGAAGAGGTTTCTGAGGATTATGGTGCAGGAAAAAAGGCTACTCTTTTTGCATCCCTGAGGCATATAGGCAGAAATTTCAAAACATAAGGAAGCAGCTAGGGCAAACCTATATTGAATTTGAGAGGATAAAGCAAAATAATTATGGTCGTTGGATATGGGCATTAAAGGCAAATGTTACTTATGAAGCTCTTAGGAAAATAATTCTCCTGGAAGAATTTAAAAATTCATCTTCTCCAGAAGTTAGAACCCATGTTGAAGACCAAAGGGTTGAAACAGCTAGTCTGACAGCAGAGGTGGCTGATGATTATGAGCTGGACCATAAATCCAAACCCTATTTCATAACCTACACAAACACGCAAAGGATAGAAGGTGGGAAGGTAAAAAGAAGGCAAGTAGCCAGGGAAGAGAAGGGACAGCTGGGAATGCCCCATAAGTGCCTCCTCAGACTAGAAAGGAAGGTGCTGAGGGTGGAAGTGACATTCGAAGCCTAAGTGTTTCCATTGTAATAACGTGGCACACAATCGTGCAGACTGCTGGAAGTTGCGTGGGAAATTGATGGGACTTATGGAGAGGTGATGGTTTAGTGGTATTGTCACTGGACTAATAACCCAGAGACCCAGAATAATGCCCTGGGGACCAGGTTCAAATCCCACCATGGCAGATGGTGAAATTTGAAGTCAATGATGACCATGAAACCATTGTCGATTCTTTTCCTTTCCTTTAGGGAAAAAAATCTGGCATCCTGGTCTGGCCTACCTGTGACTTCAGATCCACAGCAATGTGGTTGACTCTTAAATGTCCTCTGAAATGGGCTAGTAAACTACTAAGTTGTTTCAAACCGTTACCAAAGTCTGAAAGGAATGAAACCTGACAGACCAGTTGGCATCGACCTAGGCACCGGGAACAACAATGCCAATCTCAGCCCAGCTGACCTACAAAATCCTTCTTACTAACATCTGGGCAAAAATTGGGAGAGCTGTCTCACAGACTAGTCAACCAACAGCGTGACATAGTCATACTCAGGAAATCATACCTTACAGACAATGTCCCAGATACCACCATCACCATCCCTGCCAGTGGGACAGGACAGACCCAGCAGAGGTGGTGGAATAGAGGTATACAGTCTGGAGGAAGTTGCTCTGGGAGTCCACAACACCAACTCCAGACCCTATGAAGTCTTGTCATCAGGTCAAACATGGACAAGGAAGCCTCCTGCTGATTATCACATTCCTCCTCCCCCTCAGCTGATGAATCAGTGCTCTTCCATGTTGAACACCATTTGGAGGATGCACTGAGGGTGGCAAAGACGCAGAATGTACTCTGGGTGGTGGACTTCAATGTCCATCACCAAGAATGGCTCAGTAGCATAAATGCAGATCGAGCTGGCCGAGTCCTAAATGTCATAGCTCTAGACTGGGACTGCAGCAGGTGGTGAGGAAACCAATAAGAGGGAAAAACCTACTTGAATTATCCTCACCAACCTGCCTGCCACAGATGCATCTGTCTATGATGTCGGTAGGAGTGACCACCACAAAGTCCTTGTGGAGACAAAGTCCCACCTTCACATTGAGGATACCCTCCAGCGTGTTGTGTGGCATTATCACTGAGCTAAATGGGATAGATTTCGAATAGATCGAGCAGCTCAAGACCAGGCATCCATGAGGTGCTGTGGGTCATCAGCACCAGCAGAATTGTACTTGAACACAATCTGTAACCTCATGGCGCAGCATATCCCCCACTCTACCATCACCATCAAGCCAGGGGATCAGCCTTGGTTCAATAAAGAGTGCAGGAGGGCATGCCAGGAGCAGCACCAAGCATACCTAAAAATGAGGTGTCAACCTGGTGAAGCTACAACATAGGACTACTTGCATGCCAAACAGCATAAGGAGCAAGTGATAGACAGAGCTAAGCGATTCCACAATCAACAGATCAGATGTAAGCTCTGCAGTTGTGAATGGTGATGGACAATTAAACAACTCACTGGAGGAGGAGGGTCTACAAATATCCCCACCGTCAATGATGGGGTAGCCCAGCACATCAGTGCAAAAGATAAGGCTGAAGGACTTGCAACAACCTTCAGCCAAAAGTGGTGAGTAGATGATCCATCTTGGCCTCCTCTGGAGATCCCCAGCATCACAGATGCCAGACTTCAGCCAATGTGTTTCACTCCATGTGACATCAAGAAACGGCTAAAGGCACTGGATGATGCAAAGGCTATGGACCCTGACATTATTCCCGCAATTGTACTGAAGACTTGTGCTCCAGAACTTGCCGCGCCCCTAGCCAAGCTGTTCCAGTACAGCTACAACACTGGCACCTACCCGACTATGTGGAAAATTGCCCAGGTATGTCCTGTACACAAAAAGCAGGACAAATCCAACCCTGCCAATTACTGCCCCATCATTCAACTCTCGATCATCAGTAAAGTAATGAAAGGGGTCATCAACAGTGCTATCAAGCGGCACTTGCTTTGTAATAACCTGCTCACTGACACTCAGTTTGGGTTCTGCCAGAGTCACTCAGCTCCTGACTTTATTACACTTTATTGGTTCAAACATGTTCAAAAGTGCTGAACTCCAGGGGCGAGGTGAGACTGCTCTTGATATCAAGGCAGCATTTGGCATCAAGGAGCCCTAGTAAAACTGGAGCCAATGGGAATCAGGGGGAAAACTCTGCCCTGGTTGGAGTCATGCCTAGCACAAAGAAAAATGGCTGTGGTTGTTGCAGATCAATCATCTTAGCTCCAGGACATCATTGCATGTGTTCCTCAGGGTAATGTCCTAGGACCAATCATCTTCAGCAACTTCATCAATGACCTTCCTCCCATCATAAGGTCAGAAGTAGGGATTTTTGCTGATGATTGCACAATGTTAAACACCATTTCTGACTCCTCAGATACTGGAACAGTCCATGACCAAATGCAGCAAGACCTGGACAATTCTCAGGCTTGGGCTGACAAGTGGAAAGCAACATTTGTGTCAAACAAGTGCCAGGCAACAACCATCTCCAACAAGAAAGAATTTAACCATGACATTCAATGGCATTACCATTGATGAATCTCCCACTATCAATATCCTGGGGGTTACCATTGATCAGAAACTGATACTGTAGCTAGAAGAGCAAGTCAGAGGCTAGGAATCCTGTGGTGAGTGAATCACCTCCTGACTCTCCTAAGCCTTTTCACCATCTATAAGGCACAGGTCAGGATGTGTGCAGCTCCAACAATACTCAAGAAGCTTGACGCCAACCAGGATAAAGTATCCCACTTGATTAGCATAATAATAAAAGTGAAACACTTTGGATGCTGGAAACCTGAAACAAAAACAGAAAAGTTGGAAAAATTCAGCACGTCTGGTAGTATCTGTAGAGAGAGAAACAGAGTTGACGTTTTGAGATCGTATGACTCTTCAGAACTGATTGGCACCCAATCCACAAATATTCACTCCCTCCACCACTGGCACACAGTGGCAGCAGTTTGTACCATCTACAAGAAGCACTGCAGGAACTCACCAAGGCTCCTTAGACAGCACCTGCGAAACTCATGACTGCTACCATCTAGAAGGACAAGGGCAGCAGATAGATGGAACACCACCTCCTGGAAGTTCCCCTCCATTCATTCACCATCCTGACTTGGAAATATATCGCCATTCCTTCACTGTCGCTGGATCAAAATCCTGGAACTCCCTCCTTAACAGCACTGTGGGTGTACCCAGACCACATGGACTGCAGCGGTTCAAGAAGGCAGCTCACCACCACCTTCTCAAGGGCAATTAGGAATGGGCAATAAATGCTGGCTTAAACAGTGACCCTCACATCCCATGAATGAATATTAAAAAAGTGTTGCCAATCTGTGGTAAAACTGTGGCAATTTCAAATTCCCTCAAATCTGTTTTATAATTTAAGTATTGTACAACTAAACAGCAATGTGATATTGAAGTCAGTACAATTATGTAACTGATCTTTTGAAGTAATAGACAAAAAAATGTCAAAATCTGTGAAGGATTTATTCATGTAGTGCCAAATTCTTTCAGTAACTTTATTAAAATAACCCTTTCAAAATATATATACACATTTCAGATACCAGTCTAAAATATAAATTTATGTCACTGAACATGTGGCAAATCAAGGGGTAGATTCAAGACAGGAGACCATAACAGTAATATGGGAAATGAGGGTCATAGAATAGCAGGAAGGGACACAGAGATAAAACCTAAGACTACACCGATAGTCAAAACTATTGTCCTGATGTTGCAAAGACACCCGGCAGAATTTTGCCCTCGGTTGGCAGGCGGGCCCCACTGGCTGGATGGCGGACGGCAGCTGAAGTCCGCCGCCAAAACGTGGCCCGCTGCCATTTTGAGTGGGCGGGCCAATTAAGGCCCGCCCAGTGGCCTGCCCGACAGGAAGCGCTATGCGCTTCTGGTGCAGGTGATAGAGGGATTCCCCATCTGTCAAGGTGCTGAGATTCCCCATCTGCTCCCTGAGACTAAGTGCTGTCTCAGAAAGATTAGTGACAGTCTAAAAAACTTTAAAAATAGAAAAATTTAAAAATTATTAATATGTCCCCCTCATGTGACAATGTCACACGAGATGGGACATATTAATAAATATCACTAATTTATTAATGTTTTTAAAAATGGACATGAAACCTCATCCCGCCAGTGGATGAGGTTTCATGTATTATCAGAAGCCCACTGGGGCTCCTGGCCTGTCCGCCAGCCTTAAGGTTGGTCGGGCAGGTCTTTAATTATCTTAATTATTCTGTCAATGGCCTCAATTGGCCATTGACAGGTCAGCGGGCGAACAGCTGATTTCGCTGTCCGCCCACCTTCCTAAAAATTTAACTGGACCGGGATAATGTGGTGGTTCCTCCTGACGTCATCCTGCGTCATTTTCCTGTCGGCGAGCGGGCCCCGCCCCCAAATCGCAGACGGGAAAATTCAGGCCAACAAGAAGACAAAACTAAAGGCTTGCATTTGAATTGATAGTGCACATTGAAGTAAATAAATATGATCTGGTAGCCAATACGGAGACGTGGCTGCAGGGTGACAAGGATTGGGTCCTGAATAATGAGTGGTATATGATATTCAAGAAGAATAGGAAGCTAGGTAAAGGTGGAGGGGTAGCACTGGTGCAGGAGATCAGGATGTCGAATCGGTTTGGGTGGAGATGAGGAACAGTAGGGGAAAGAAGTCACTAGTGGGAGTGGTCTACAGATCCCTTAACGGTAACCACACTCTAGGACAAAGTATACAAGAAGAAATATTGGGTGCTTGTGATAAAGGGTAAGCAATAATCATGGGTTAGAAATATCAAAGTTAAATAATTTAGGTAATTAGCATATTGTTACAAGATGCCATCCTCATCAGAACATGGAAATTGTCTTTGGGAATAGGTTATAAACACTGTAGATTTCAGATAATCTACGTATAAACTGGAAAAATCAGATTGGCAGTAATAGCCTGGAAGGGAAGTTCATAGAATGCCTTTGAGATAGTTTCTTAGAGCCGCATGTTCTGGAAACAATCAGAGAGCAGGTTATATTAGACTTGATATTGTGCAATGTGATGGGATTAATTAATGGCCTCAGAGTGAAGGCACCCCTAGGTAACAGCTACCACAACATGATTGAATTTTACATCCAGCTTGAAAGGAAGAAAGGTGGGTCTAAGACTAGTGTTTTAAACTTAAATAAGGGCAACTATGAGGGCATGAAATCTGAGCTAGCTGAAGTGAACTTGGATACTATGTTAGGGAATATATCAATAGAGAAACAGACATTTAAGGGGATATTCAGAATAAGTATATTCCTACTGTAAACAAAAATTCTAAGGGGAGGACCCACCATTGGTGGTTAACTAAAGAAATTAAGGAAAGTATCAAACTTAAGGAAAAAGCGTATAACAGCATAAAGATGAATGGCAATTCAGATGTTTGGTCAGAATATAAAGAATGGCAGAGAATGGTTAAAATCAGGAGAAAAAAATTAGAGCATGAGAGGAAGCTAGCTAGAAATGTAAAAGTGGGTAGCAAGAGTTTCTACAGGTATTTAAAATGGAAAAGAGTAAGTAGAGTGTTGATCCGCTAGAGAGTGACAGTGGGGAGTTAATAGTCAATAATAAGGAAATGGTGGAAGAAATTAAAAAAAATTTTGCTTCTGTGTTCACTATAAAGGATATAAAAACATTCCAGTAATAGCTGTAAATCAGGAGGTGGAAGGGAGAGGGAGCTTGGTGAAATTACAATCACTAGGGAAGCAGTACTGAGCAAAGTGATGGAACTGCAGTCTGACAAGTCTCTGGGTCCTGATGGACTTCATCCTAGAGTCTTAAAAGAGGTGGCTAATGAGGTAGTAGACGTGTTGGTGTTAATTTTCCAAAATGTGCTAGATTCTGTTAAGGAATCAGTCTGGAAAGTAACAAATGTAACCCTTCTATTCAAGAAGGGAGGGAGGCAGAAACAGGAAACAATAGGTGAGTTAGTTTAAAATCTATTATGGGGAAGGTGTTAGAATCGATCATTAAGGAAGTTATAGCTGGGCACATAAGAAACTCAAGGTAATTGAGAAGAGTCAGCATGGTTTCGTGAAAGAGAAATCATATTTAGCCAGGTTATTGGAGTTCTTTGAAGGAGTAACATACATTGTGGATAAAGGGCAGTCTGTAGATGTACTGTACTTGTAATTTCCAGAAGGCATTTGATAAAGTGCCACAGCAATGGCCATTGCAGAAAATAAAAGCTTATGGTGTAGGGGGTAACATATTAGCATGGATACAAGATTGGCTGGCTGGCAGAAAACAGAGAGTATGCATAAATGAGTCTTTTTCTGATTGGCAGAATGTGATGAGAGGAGTCCCGCAGGGTTCTGTGCTGGGGCCTCAACTTTTTACAATTTATATCAACAAGGGGAGTGAAGGCCAGGTAGCTAAATTTGCAGATGACACTGAGATAGGTAGGAAAGTATGTTGTGAAGAGGACAGAAGGAGGTTGCTGGTGGATATAGATAGGTTGAGTGAATGGGCAAAAATCTGGCAGATGGAGTATAATGTAGGAAATTGTAAAGTTTTTCACTTTGGCAGGAAGAATAAAAAAGCAGAGTATTACTTAAACAGAATTCTGAGGTGCAGGGGGATCAAGGTTTTCTAGTGCATGAGTCACAGAAAGTTAATATGCAGGTACAGCTAATGATTAAGAAGCCTAATGGAATGCTATCCTTTATTATGAGGAGAATTGAACATAAAAGTAAGGATGTTATGCTTGAGTTACACAGGGCATTGGTGAAACCACATCTCAAGTATTGTGTGTGGTTTTGGCCTCCTTATTTAAGGAATATAAATGCATTGGAGGCAGTTCAGAGAAGATTTACTAGGTTGATACCTAAAATGAGCAGGTTGTCTTATGAGGAAAGGTTACACATTCCTCGTACGAGCACACCCAAGTCTCTTCTGTCTCATCAACACTCACAAGTTTCTCATTTTCTAAAAAATATTCTGTTTTTCTATTCTTATGACCACCTTGAATAACTTCACACTTCCTCTCATTATAATCCATCTGCCATATTGTTGCCCATTCACTTAAACTCTTTATATCTCTTTGCAGCCTCTCTGTGTCCTCCCCACAGCTTACCTTTGCACCCAGCTTTGTATCATCAGCAAACTTAGATACATTAATCGCTGTCTCTTCATCTAAGACATTAATATAGATTGTAAATAGCTGAGACACCAGCATTGACCCTTGCAGCACTCCACAATTCACTGCCTGCCCACTTGATAAAGCTCTGTTTATGCCCAGTCCCTTCTTCCTGTCTGTTAGCCAATCCTTCATCCATGCTAATATATTACCTCCAACTCCATGAGCCCTTATCTTGCCTATTAACCTTTTGTGAGGCACCTTATTGAATGCATTTTAGAAATTCAGAAATATTACTTCAATAGTTCCCCTTTATCTACCCTACTAGTTACATCCTTAACAAATTCTAAACTTGTCAATCAGGATTTCCCCTTAGTACAACCATGTTGACTTGTTCTAATCATGCTATGCTTTTCAAAGTGCATTTTTAAGACTTCCAGCATTTTCCCAATGACTGATATGAGGTTAACTGGCCTGTAGTTCACTGTCTTCTCTCTCTCTCCTTTCTTGAAAAGTGATGTAATATTTGGCAACTTTCAATCTGATGGGACTGTTCCCGAATCTAAGGAATTTTGGGAAATCATTGCTAGCGCATCCAATAACTCTGCAGCTAACACTTTTAGAACCCTAGGAAGGAGGCCATCAGGTACCAGGGATTTATTGGATTTAGTTTCTCCAATACTTTGTCCCTGCTGATATCAATTTCCTTAATTTCCTCACTCTTTTTAATCCCCAGGTTACTGCTTATTTCTGGTATGAAACATATCTTCAACTGTGAAGACAGACACAAAATATTTTTCAATGCCTCTACCATTTCCTCATTCCCCATAACAATTTCTTCTGTCTCTGCTTCTAAGGGACCAATGTTTATTTTAGCTCCTCTTTTTATTTGTTTACACTTACAAAAGCTCTTACAATCATGCTTTATATTTCTAGCTAGTTTACTCTCAGATTCTATTTTTTCCCATTTTATTAACTCTTTGTGGCCCTTGGCTGATTTCCAAAATACTCCCAAATCCTCAGACTTGCTACTATTTCTTTGCAAGATGATAGGACTCTTCTTTCAATCTAAAACAATCCTTAACTTTCTAAGTGAGCCATGGATGGGTCTCTCTTACTGAGGTTTTGTTTCTCAATGGAATGTATTTTTGTTGGACATTTTGAATTGTTTCTTTAAATGTCTCCCACAGTTCATTTACCACAATACCTTTTAGTGTATTTACCCAATTAACCTTGGCCAGATTTTAACATGGAATTCAATGGTATTATAATTACTATTTCCTAGTAGATCTTTTGACATGACATTACTAATTAACCCTGCTTCATTACACAATACTAGATCTAGGATAGCTTTATCCCTAGTTGGTTCCACAGCATATTGCTCCAAGAAACTGTCATGAAAACATTCTACAAACTCATCTTCTAGATCACTCTTACCAATCTGATTGTCCCAGCCTACATGAGGATTAAAGTCCCCCACAATTATTGCATTGCCTTTGTTGCAAGCTCCAATAACTTGAGTTCAACAACTTCAGATCATGAACTCTCTCCTCCATCCTCACCCCTTTTTGATCCCCCTTTTTTCAAATATTTATTTTTAAAATTTTATATATACATTTTTTCCCACCCATTTCTATGATTATTTTAAAAAATTATTTCCATTCATTGTTTTATCTGCACTTTTTAGACTATTTTGATCCTTGCTCCCACACCATCTTCTCCCACCACCACACCCCCACTAGGGCCACCTGTCACTGCCTCATCCTGCTTTCTACTCTTAATGTCACCATTAGCACCTCCATTAGCCAGTTTCACCACCCCTTCGACCTTCTGTTTATGACATCTTTTGCAATCTCTCCTTTGCCTCCACCTATCACTGGCCTTCTATCCAGCTTCATCTGTCCCACCCACCTTAAACAGTATATATTTCACCACATTTCTACTTCTCTTTAGTTCTGAAGAAGTCAGCTGGACTCGAAACGTTAACTCTGACTTTCTCTCCACAGATGCTGTCAGACCTACTGAGATTTTCCAGCAATTTTTGTTTTTGTTCCAATAATTGCTTGTATCATGCTCTGTCCAACAGCATAACTACTGTTAGGGGGCACATAAGCTATTCCCACGAGTAGTCACTATTCTTAATTTCCACACACTGGGCAGAATTTTGCCCTTGGTGGGGGTGCTCGGCAGTGGTGGGCGGGGGCGGTTGGGAAGCCAACCGCTGCCCGCGATGGCACCGGACCACGATTTCATGTTGGCGGGCCAATTAAGGCCCGCCCGGCGTTAAACGTGAACAGCAGCGCTGAGTGCTATCTGTGTTGCCGGGGGAGTGGCGGGGGGGTGGGCGGGGGGTGGCGGTGTGATTGGGGGGGGTGGGGAGGAAGGTGAGCGGGCCCTGGGCAAACTTCATGCCAGCGTGCGAGTGAGCGCTGCATAATCTCCCCGAGGCACGGAGCTGCCTCAGGGAGATGAAGGGATATAACAAAAACTAATAAAGAAACTAAAACTGTAATAAAACATGTCCCCTCATGTGATTCTGTCAAATGAGCAGGGAGATGTTATTAATTCAATTGCAAAACTTTCATTTTATTTTTATTTGCTTTTGGAAACTTCATCCCACCCATGGATAAGATTTCAAAAAACATGCAAAGGCCGTTTGGCCTTTTCGTTGGCGCGGCAACTGTTGGGTTGGATGGGCAGCCAAAATTTTAATTTAATGGATTACTTAATAGCCTCAACAGGCCTTTTAATTGTCAGCAGGCACGCTGCTGGCTCCGGTGCACACCCGCCAACCAAACTATCATGCGGCTGCATTTTGGCGTCAGCACGCTCGGCCAACATCAACGCGTGTCATTTCATGCACACAGCTGCCCACCGCGCAAACATTTCTGCCCGCTGATCATCATGATCACCTGAGGCCAGATCCTTTCTCACTAACGTCCTTGTGTCATTCTTTATTATCAGGGCTAGCCCTCCTCCTTTGCCACATTGTCTATCTTTCCGAAATATTGTGTACCCAGGAATATTTATTTCCCAACTTTGATCACCTTGGAAACATGTTTTTGTAATGACGATTAGGTTTAAATCATTTACCCATACTTGTGCCACTAGTTCATTCATCTTATTGCAGATGCTTTGTGCATTCATGTAAAGAATATTTAGTTTTAATTTTTTTACTTTTATTCCTTGCAATGACCTTATTCGCTGATGTACGCTTTTTATTAAACTCTCTGTCCCTACCTGTGCCATTCTGCTTGCCTTTACCCATATTACTATACTGTTCTGATGCCTTGACATTTTGTCTTTGGATTCTGAGGTAAGTAGCAGACTTCCCAAAGCCTGTTCACCATCTATAAGGCACAAGTCAGGAGTGTGATGGAATACTCTCCACTTACCTGGATGAGTGCAGCTCAAGCAACATTCAAGTAGCTCAACTCCATCCAGAACAAAGCAGCCCACTTGATTGGCCCCCCCATCCACCACCTTCAACATTCACTCCCTCCACCACCAATGCACAATGGCAGCTGTCTGTACCTCTACAAGATGCACTGCAACAACTCACCAAGGTTCCGACGACAGCACCTTCCAAACCTGTGACCTCTACCACCTAGGAGGATAAGGTCAGCAGATGCATGGGAGCACCATAACCTGCAAGTTCTCCTCCAAACCACACACCATCCTGACTTGGAGCTATATTGCCATTCCTTCACTGTCAACTGGATCAAAATCCCAGAACTTCCTTCCCAGTGGCACTGTGGGTGTATGTACATCACATGGACTGCAGCGGTCCAAGAAAGTGGCACAACACCACCTTCTCAAGGACAATTAGGGGTGGGCAATAAATGCTGACCTAGCCAGCGATGTTCGCATCCTTAAACAAATAAAAAACATTGTTCTAGGAACATGAAAGCATTCTACAAACCCATCTCCCGGACTACCTTTGCCAATTTGATTTGTCCAGTCTAAATCAAGATTAATGTCCCAAAATTCTTACATTGACTTTGTTACAAGTTCCAATTATTTATTGCTTAATGTCAGGGGCCTATAAACTAGTCCTAGCATTTTCTGATGCTTCTTATACCTAATCTCCACCCACACTAATCTTACTCTCTGATCTTCTGAGCCAAGATCCATTCTCATTACTGTCCTTATGTCATCCTTTACTATCAGGTTATTTCTCCTCCTTTTCCATTATGTTTGTCTTTTTGAAATACTATATACCCTGGAATATTTATTTCCCCAAACCTGATCACCTTGTAACCATGCTTCTGTAATGGTGATTAAACTTAAACCGTTTATCTCTATTTGTGCCACTAGCTCATCTATCTTATTATGAATGTCTTGTGCATTCAGATAAAGAGCCTTCAATTTTAGTTTTTACCACCATTCACTAATGTACTATTTCTATTAAACTCTCTCTGTCCAACTCTGCTGTCTTTATCCAAATCGCTACATTGCTTTATTGCCTCAAACTTTCTCTTTAGATTTCTAAATCTTCCCTCTCTTGACCCCTAGCCCCTCTTTTAGTTTAAAGCTCCATCCACAACACTAGCCATACAATTCACCAGAATACTAATCCCACCCTGTTTTAAGTCAAGCCCATCCCATGGAACAACACTCTTTTTCCATTGTATGGTGGTCACTTTATCATGATTCAAAACCTTTTCTTCCCACACTACTCATCGCATCATGCATTTAATTCATGTAGCTCAGATAACAATCCAGATGTTCTGTGTTTTAATTTTAGGCTCTAACTCCTCAGCCACTCTCAGCAGAACATCATTCCTAATTCTGTGTTCAAAGATTCAAAGTCAAAGGCTGAGGCCCCTCCATCATTATGTCCTCAATCCCCATCCAGGTCGATTCCTATGTGGACCATGAAAACTGAATCCTCCCCCTCCTACTTCAAGTTGTTCTCCAGCTGCAAGGAGATGTCTCTAACCCTGGCAGCTGGCAGGCATCACAACCATTGGAACGCCTAGCCTCTGCTGCAGAGAACAGTATCTAATTTCCTGACTATACTGCCCTCATCACTAACACGTTTCTTTTCACTATCCCCACTTGAATGGCTTCCTGCACCATGGTGCTATGGTCATTTTGCTCATCTATCCTGCACTTCCTGTTCTCACCCACAAAAATAGCAAGTATCTTGTACCTGTTGGTCAAAGTCAAAGGATAAAGGAGTACAAGGAGAGCGGAGACACAGGATGAAAGAGCGCGAGGAGAGCAGCAGAGACACAGGATAAAATAGCATGAAGACAAACCTTGTAGTTAAGAAGCATATAACCTTAGTTGTTAGTGGTACTAGCATTCAATAAACACAGTAAATTGTAGCATACATTGGAAGAAAGTATTTAAAGTAAATTAAATAACATAAGTTAGAACAGCAGTACAGTTGTTAAGTTGCAGCTGTGAGGTGTGGGAGCTTTTGGACGCCAAGGCAATTCATGACAAACATGTCTGCAGGAAGTATAAGCAGCTTGAGGAATTCCAGATCATGATTATTGATCTGGAAGCCAAAATGCAGACACTATGCAACATAAGGGAGGGAGAGAAATACCTGGATACTTTGTTCCAGAAGACAGTCGTACTTCTTAGAAGAGAGTCATGTGTTTTGATTAGCAGTGAGGGACAGGAGGATGTGACTGTCAGTGAGGCAAGTAATGGGACCGAGCAGACAGTAGGGGAGGAGCCTCAGGTTTTGCAGTTATCAAACAGGTTTGAGGTGCTCACAACCTGTGTAGATGAAAGTGAAGTCTGCAAGGTGGATGAGCTGGCTGGCCATGGCACTGTGGTACAGGAAGCCATTCAAGTGGGGGGAGTAAAAAGGAATGTGTGGTAGTAGGGGATAGTATAGTGGGGGGGATTGACACTGTTCTCTGCAGCAAAGATTGAGAGTCCAGATGCCTGCCCGATGCCAGGGTTCAGGGCATCTACTCAGGGCTGGAGAGGAACTTGCAGTCAGAGGGGGTGGTTCCAGTTGTCATGGTCCATGTAGGCACCAATGACATAGGTAGAACTAGGAAAGAGGTTCTGCAAAGTCAATATGAGGAGCTAGATACCAAATTAAGAAGCAGAACCTCAAAGTTAATAATCTCTCAATTATTACCTGAGGCATGTGCAAATTGTCATAGGACAAATAAGATTAGAGAGACAAACGCGTGACTCAGAGACTGGTGTGGGAGAAGTAGGTTCCAGTTCGTGGGGCGTGGGCATCAGGATTGGGGAAAGTGGGGGCTGCACCGTTGGGACGGTTTACACCTGAACAGTGCTGGGACGAGCGTCCTTGCAAATCACAAAACAAGGGAAGTAGAGAGGACTTTAAACTAAACAAGAGGGGTGAGGGATCAAGTTTGGGTAGTGATAGCAATACAAGGTGTGGAGTCAAGATAGGAGAGTAAAACAGTAATATGAGAAATGAGGGCCAGAGAGTGGCAGGAAGGGACAGAGAGAAAAAAACCTAAGAATACATCAACAGTCAAGACTAGGTGTTACAAAGGTAACAAAAAGATGAAACTGAAGGCTCTCTATCTGAATGCACATAGCATTCATAACAAAGTAAATGAATTGATGGCCCGCATTGAAGTAAATAAATATGATGTGATAACAATTATGGAGACATGGCTGCAGGACTACAAAAATTGGGTCCTTAATATTGAAGGGTACATGACATTCAAGAAGAATAGGAAGCTAGGTAAATGTGGAGGGGCTTGGTGCAATAGTTAGAGATGACCTTTGTTCAGGAGATCAGGATGTAGAATTGGTTTGGGTGGAGATGAGGAAAAGTAGGGGGAAAAAGTCATTAGTGGGAGTGGTCTACAAGCCCCCTAACAGCAGCCACAGTGTAGGACAAAGTATTCAAGAGAAAATATTGTACGCTTGCAATAAAGGGATGGCAATAATCAAAGGTGATTTTAATCTACACAGAAACAGGAAAAATCAAATTGTAGTAGTAGCCTGAATGAGGAGTTCTTAGAATACTTTCGAGATAGCTTCTTACAGCAACATGTTCTGGAACCAACCAGAGAGCAGGTTATATTAGGCTTGGCATTGTGTAACATGACAGGATTAATTAATGACCTCAGAGTAAAGGCACCCCTAGGTAGCAGCGACCACAATATGATTGAATTTTACATCCAGTTTGAAAGGGGGAAGAGGGGGCCAAAGACTAGTATCTTAAACTTAAATAAGGGCAACTATTTGGGGATGAAAGCTGAGCTAGCTGAAGTGAACTGGAAAACTATGCTAGAGGACAGGTAATAGAGAAGCAGTGGCAGACATTTAAGGGGATATTTCAGAGTATTCAGAATAAGTATATTCCTACTATAAAGAAAAATTGAAAGGGGAGGACCCACCATCCGCAGTTAATTAAAGATGTTAAGGAAAGTATCAAATTTAAGGAAAAAGCATATAACTGTGCAAAGCTGAGTAGTAGGACATATGATTGGACAGAATATAAAGAATGGCAGAGAGTGACTAAAAGGTTAATTAGGAGAAAAAAACTAAAGTATGAAAGGAAGTTGGCTAGAAATGTAAAAACATACAGCAAGATTTTATGCAGGTATTTAAAAAGGAAAAGCGTAAGTAAAGTGAGTATTGGCTCTAAAGAATGAGAATGGGGAGTTAATTGTAGATAATAAGGAAATGGCGCATGAAATGAACAAATATTTTGCTTCTGTGTTCAATATAAAGGACACAAAAAACATTCCAGTAATAGCTGCAAATCAGGAGGGGAACGGGAGAAAGGAACTTGGATAATTGAAATCAATAGGAAAATGGCACTGAGCAAATTGATGGAGCTGCAGGTTGGCAAGTCTCCGGGTCCCAATGGACTGCATCCTGGCATCTTAAAAGAGGTGACTAATGAGGTAGTAGATGCGCTGGTGTTAATTTTCCAAAATTTGCTAGATTCTGGAAAGGTTCCATCAGATTGGAAAGTAGCAAATATAACACCTCTATTCAAGAAGGAAGGGAGGCAGAAAACAGAAAACTATAGGCCAGTTAGCTTGATGTCTGTTGTGGGAAGTTATTAGAATCGATCAGTAAGGAGATTATAACTGGGCACTTAAAAGAGCTCAAGGCAATAGGGAAGAGTCAGCATGGTTTTGTGAAAGGAAAATCATGTTAACCAATTTATTGGAGATTTTTGAAGGAGTAGCATGCACAGTGGATAAAGGGGAGCCTATAGGTATGCTGTACTTAGATTTCCAGAAGGAATTTGGTAAGGTTGACAATAATCAACCCTCTCTTCCTTCCTGATTCAATCTGATTGATTTCGTCCAAATTGCAAATCGACTCTACGGCCTTGAATGCTCTCTCCAGACTGATAGGTTTATCCTTACCTGATTCTTGCTTATTAGCTGAAAGCCCTAGCTACCATTCTCATTATTCAATTTACCTGGACACCAGTCCCAGCTGATTTAAGTGGAGTAAGCTACAAAGGAACACTCTGTTTTTCCCAGTCTTGGCAACAATGCCCCATGAGTTGAAACCCCTGCCTCCCACAATGTTTTTGGAGTCTGCATTGAAACCCCTAATCTGATGATCCCTTTGCCAAATTGTGCATGGCTCAGGTATTACTAAAGTGATCATTATCTCTGAGGTCCTGCTTTTTCATTTGTACCCTACCTTGAAATCACTTCTCCCTTGGCCCAACCATCTTCAGCTGCTTCATCAGTGACCACCCTTCCATCATGAGATCAGAAGTGGGGATGTTTGTTAATGATTGCATAATGTTCAACACCTGGCTCCTTGGATAATGAAGCAGTCCATGTCCAAATGCAGCAAGGTCTGGACAATATCCAGGCTTGGGCTGACAAGTGGCAAGTAATATCTTTCAGGTTAAACCAATTAAACCAAATCAACAAAATGAGGACAAATCAAACATAGCCCCTAATTCAGGTCAGCTGTAAAACTAAAGACAAAATTTAAAGGAAACTTACAACTTCAAACCAAAATGTGATTAAAGGGGTCAACAAAACACCCCAGTCCCCACGGTGCCCACCGGGCACGGAAGGCCTCGAGAGTGCCAGCAGACACCGCGTGCTCCCTCTCCAGGGACATCCGGCCGCGAACGTAGCCGCGGAAGAGGGACAAACAATTGGGTGGGACTCCCCCGTCGATCGCCCGCTGCCTGGACCTGTTAATGGCCAACTTGGCCAGTGGCAAGTAACATTCACACTACAGAAGTGCCAGGCAATGATCATCTCCAACAAGAGAGAGTCTAACCATCGCCCCTTGACGTTCAATGGTATTACCATCACTGAATCCCCCACTGTAAATATCCTGGGGGGTACCATTGAGCAGAAATTGAACTAGACCAGCCATATAAATACTGTGGCTACAAGGGCAGGCCCTGTGATGAGTAACTCACCTCCTGACTCCCCAAAGCCTGTCCACCATCTACAAGGCACAAGTCAGGAGTGTGATGGAATACTCCCCACTAGCTTGGAAGAATGCAGGTCCCACAACACTCAAGAAGCTCCATCCAGGACAAAGCAGCCAGCTTGATTGATTGGCACCACATCCACAAACATTCACGCTCTCCACCACCGACGCACAGTAGCGGCAGTGTGTACCATCAAGATGCATTGCAGGAACTCACCAAGGCTCCTTCAATAGCACCTTCCAAACTCATGACTACTACCATCTAGAAAGGCAAGGGCAGCAGATAAATGGGAACACCACCGCTTGGAAATTTGCCTCCAAGTCACTCACCATCCTGACTTGGAAATATATCGCCGTTCCTTCACTGTCGCTGGGTCAAAATCCTGGAACTTCCTTCCGAACAGCACTGTGGGTGTACCTACGTCACATGGACTGCAGCGGTTCAAGAAGGCAGATCACCACCACCTTCTCAAGGGCAACTAGGGATGGGCATTAAATGCTGGCCCAGTCAGCGCAGCCCACATTCCATGAATGAATTTTTTAAAAATGCTCCCCAAACTCCCTCCACAGAATCTCATTCCTAGTTCTGGCTATTGTGTTGAATTCTACGTGGACCACAACAATGGGGTCCTCTCCCTCCTTCTCTAGGTTTTTCTCCAGCCATGAGAAGATGTCTTTAACCCTGGCACTGGGCAGGCAACACAGCCTTTGGGAGCCCTGGTTGTGGCTGCAGAGAACAGAGTCTATTCCCCTGATGATACAAGCCCCTACAAATACAACTTTCCTTTTTGTTTCCCTCCCCCAAACCCCCATCACTTGAATGGCTTACTATACCACAGTGCCATGGTCAATTTGGCCACCCTCCTTGCAGACTTTGTTCTTATCTATGCCAGTAGCAAGTACTTATACCTGTTAGTCAATTGCAAAAGTTAAGGGTCCTCGTCCATCACTGCACCTGAGATTCCTTTAACTGACTAAGTCTTAGTTACATCTTCACTCCTTGACAACTAATCAAAATCTTAACCACTATTTAACCTATGAGATGTGGCTATCCTGGATCAAAATTTCCAAGTAACTTGCTCTCTCCCTGATGCATCGCCATGATAGCAGCTCGAATTCCAGTCAACAACCCTGAGCAGAATTTCCTCAAGTTTCAGATATTTGCTGCTGATGTGGTTGTCTGGGATTATGCTGTTCTCTACAAACTTCCACATGCTACAGATAAGGCACAGTTCCTCCACTGCTATCTCTAATCTTGCTTTATATATTTAATTAACTAAAGTTTTTTTGTAATTAATTCATTTGGTTTATTTTTCTTTCTTTATTAACTAATTAATTTAACTACTATCAATTAGTAATTTAATAAAGTATTCATTATAGGTTCCAAATTACTAGTTTCCACCACTATTTATATTTATTTATAGGTAATTATTTTTAATTTGAACATTTCCTTTTTACACACTAACTTGCATCAAGCACTAAAACATTGACAAAATTTTAAATACACAGCCTCAAGCTTACACAAACCACTACAAGTGTTAAAGGCAAAAAGAAACACCTCCTTCCCCCTCTGCACCAAATTCCCATAATTTATCAAATTCTCAACTTTCCACTCAGTTAATGTTTTGATCTGTGGTTACACAGTTATGCATTGCACTGTAGCTCATCTTTGTTGATGGCATCAGCTCACGATTCAACTCGAATTTAATACAGGCTGGTGATTCTCATATGACTGAAAAAGAATATTTCTCCACACACAGGATGCAAGATTGAACTGGTTCTTTCCTTGGGTTCTTTTTCTTCAGCTAACTGGATATGACTTGCTTCGAGCTTCATCATGCCTATAATTTAGCCTATTTCTCCTGTCACAAGCATCATGGTCCCACATGTCAGTTGAGGTGCCATATTTTCTTTTAGATTGGTCTCTAAGCAGTCCCTATATCTTTTGAACTGAACTCCACAAGAGGATTAGAAAGCTTCAGCACACTGCAGAATACAGTCCTGGGTAACCTAGCATGAAACTTTCAGACCAGGTGACTTTAGCTTCACCTTCTTTATTCATTCATGGGATATGGGTATCGATGGTAAGGTCAGCGTTTATTGCCCATCCCTAAATGTCCTTGAAAAAGTAGTGAAGAAGTCTTCTTTAACCATTGCAGTCTATATGGCGTAGGTAAACTCACAGTGCTCTAGGGAATTCTACAATTATAACTCAGTGATGATTGAGGAGCAGTAATATAGTTCCAAGTCAGGATGTTGCGTGACTTGGAGGGAATCTTGCAGGTGCTGGTGTTCCCAAGCGTCTCCTGCTCTTGTTCTTCTAGGTGGTAGAGGTCACCTAAAGGTTCAAGGTGCATGTCAAAGGAGGCTTTGTGAGTTGCTGCAGTGCATCTTGTAAATGTTACACAAAGCTGCCAGTCTGCACCTTTTGTGGAGGGAATGAATGTTTAAAGTGGTGTAAGCTACCAATTAAGCAGGTTGCTTTGTCCTGATTGGTGTTCAACATCTTGAGTGTTTCTGGAGCTGCACTCATCCAGGCAAGTGAAGAATACTGCATCATGCTCCTGACATGTGCCTTGTAGATGGTGGAAATGTTTTGGGGAGCCAGGAGTTGAATCAATTGTCACAGACTATCCACCTCTTTTCTGCTCATGCAGCCACAGTATTATGTGGCTGGTGCAGTTAAGTTCCTGATCAACGGTAACCAGAATGTTGATGATGGGCAATTCAGCAATGGTAATGCCTTTGAATGGCAAGGGCAATGATTAGGTTCCCACTTATTGGAAAGCTTATTGCCTGAATTTTGTGTAGTGTGAATGTTACTTCCCACTTGTCAGTTCAAACCTGAATGTTGTCTACGTGTTGCTGAATGAGGGCTGGGCTATTTCATTAGCTGAGGAGTTAGGAATGGAATTGAACATTGTGCAATCATCAGCAAGCATCCCCCTTTTGACTTCATGGTGTAGAGATGGTAATTGATAAAGCAGCTGAATATGGTTGAGCCTAGATCACTGCTCTAGTTCCTGAGGGACGCCCCCAGCAATATCCTGGGCTGAAATGATTGGCCTTCAACAACCACAACCATCTTGCATAGTGCCCGGTATGACTACAACCAATGGAGAAATTTCCCCCAATTCCCATTGACTTCATTTTTACTAGGGTTTCTTAGTCCCACACTCGGTCAAATGCTGCCTTGATGTCAAGGGCAGTCAATCTAACCTCACCTCTGGAATTCAGCTCTTTTGTCCATGTTTATACCAAGGCAATAATGAGATCTGAAACTGAGTGGTCCAGTCAGAACACAAACCGGATGCTGATGAGCAAGTATTGATGAATAAGTGCAACCTGAAAGCATTGTTGAAGACATTGGATTCTCCCAAAATTGCACTAAGTGCAGTAGCGAGCCGGTAAAATGGAATCCTTTCTGCCAATGAAAATGACAGGTTTTCATGCTGTATCTTCCTGAGCCCACCTCGTTATATATTCACTCCAGCTAAATGCACCGTTTTCACAATGCAAGACGGTTGTGGTTGTTGAAGGCTCTCATTCGCCTGCTCACCATCACCCCGCTGTTGCATCCTGCCGGCCGCCATCTTTAAAATACAGCCGCCAATAAAGCTCAGACTGCTGCCTGGCAGACAAGGCCAGCAAAGGAAAAAGACTGCAGCCTCCTGCTTCAATGACAGGTCCCTCGAGCAACTACTGGATGCCATTGAGGCCCAATGGGATGTGCTCTACCAGCTCTGGCTGCAGGATGGGCAGCAATGTCACCAACCCAGCTTGGGAGGCGGTGCCAGCGGTGGTCAGTGCAAATGCCCTTCAGAAGACTACAGCCACCCAGTGCCGCAAAAGGATGAATGATCTCCTCTGTTCTGCCGGGGTAAGTCACTATTTTCATCACTCCCAACTTTCACACTCACAAACCCATCACACATCCACAGGGCCCTCAGTCACTGCCAGTGCAAGGGACATCACCATTCACTCTCTCACACACACCGTCGTTGTCCTCATCCCATCCATGGGATCAATCATCACCCACACAAGCCACACATACTTATCATCTGGCCTGCAGGAGTCCTGATACATTCTCCCCATCTCTATCCATGCAGGACAAGCTGGTACACAACCGGAGGGAAAGGTTGCAGACAGGTGAAGGGATGCTGGAAGTTCTCACAGAATTTGAAAACAGGGCCATCCAGCTGGCCAGCAATGACTGGGACCAGTCCTGTGCTGACGGTGAGGTCGGCGCTGCTCTACCAAGTGAGGATCCAGCAGTGCAACATCCATCAGATAACCATGCTGTGACTGATGTATCCTCTTCCACAGGCCACTGCCATGCACTAATTATCTCCCCTGGCTTTCGCAGGCACATTTGGGAAGCAGCAGATAGAGTCCACAGCCCAGGGCCTCCAATCAAGCTCCAAAGAAACCTCCGAAGAGGAATCTGAAAGCACCCTCCCTGAAGTCCCGTCACAGCGCTCACCCGCACCCTCCACCAATGCAGAGACACACACCTCGGTGGTATCTAGCTTTAGAGTAGTCTCAGGACCACAATCTGGTGAGCACATCATACTTTCTGATCCACAACAGCCAGAGGTAGGGACTTCCCAGGTCCCCGGCACTTTGAGGACTGCTGGGGCCAGAATGTTGCTGAGTCTGAGTCAGATGATGAGCCTCTGGACTCGGTCATGTCACAGTTGCTGGAGTTGCAAAGGCAAGCTCGGGAACAACAGGAAGGAATGGCCACTGCACTCATCAGATTGCAAGGCATGATGGAGAAGTCCATCTGTCTTCAGGCTGAGATGATAGAGCTGGCATTGCAATGCACCGAGGTCAACACTGGCAGGATGGCGGACGCAATGGAGACCTTGGTCCAGGACATCACTCATGCACTGCTGCACAGGCTTAACTTCATCGCTGATGCCATAGTCGGCCTCCAAAATTATGTACACAAGAGGTGTGCTGGGCAGCTCAATCTCACTCCAGCTACCCCTTCCACTCACAGAGTCAGCCAGGGGCCCTCGGGCACCCATATGGAGGAGGATCTGCAGGTGCACGCTCCGGGGCCATCCACCTAAGTGACTCTGGGAGCAACCAGCCCATCTGACTCCCCCCTTCTTGTGACCTCCGCCGATTCAGCTTCACAGGCCGAGGAGGGTGCCACTGCCACATAGCAGGACCCCAAAAGCATGCCAGGGCCCACCAAGTCTCGGCCCTCCATAGGACACCCACCAATATCATCACAGACAGGGCGTCACAGTCAGCAGTCTGTCTCCGCCTCTGCCGTGGATGTTTGGGGAGCACCGAGACATAACGGCACGATTAGGACAGTTAAGGAGAATTAGTTGCACGGGTGCAGGTGTTAATCACTTGTACATAATGTTCACTATTGTCAATAAATTCCCAAGAATGTCTCCCTGCCTGTGGCTCCTCGTTCTGATAAGCAGTGTTCTTGTCACTCAGATGTGAAACCTTTCTGCACAAGATAAAGGCAGGTGTCTCAGTCCAGGGCCCTTTCCCTGTGCTCTGTGCAGCCTTCACATCACAGCAATGGTCCAGCCTCATACTCCCTGGAAACATTACTGATGCTTGCACCCTGGTGGTGCTGGTCATTGCTGCCAGAATGTAGAGGGCAGGCGGCTAAGAGCTCTCTCATTCTCTCTGTGAGCTCTTAGCACCTTTAAGGTGGGGCTGGCCCCTATCACACCAGCATCTGTGACCAGTGATGCTGTGCACCAGCTCCTGAAGGGCTGAGATGCTGAAGGTGGACACAGCATCAGATGTGTCTAAAGTTTCATGGCTGTGTCTCTATGATATGGCCCTGATCATGGAGCGCAAGTGAGCTGCCCTTGATCAGACAGGAGTCAGACATTCTCAGAGGCCATGTGAAGATCAATGTCCTCACTGCATGTTGTCATCATCCTCGATCGAATGACTATTAGGGCCTCCACTGCATCTCCATAACAGCAGCATTCTCTCAGAGGGTATTGGTGCTGAGATAAGCCAGACTGGAGCCAAACATTCACAACTGCGATGTGAGGATCTATGGGGGCACCTCACTGCATGTCGTCATCTTCCTCCACAAATCTGGCAGCTATGAGGGCCTCCCGAGTGCGCCTGCCTCATCTAGCCAGTGCGAAAGCCTCATCCCCGTCGTCGTCACCACCGAGGACCCCCTCACCCTCATCCTCGTCAGCGTCCTCCTCATTGGAGGAGACCTCCAGCTCCTCCATCTCCTCCTCAGCTAGCTCCTCACCCCTTTGCAGCGCCAGGTTGTAAAGGGCGCAGCAGCCGATGATGATGTGTGACAGTCTCTGTGGACTATATTTCAGGGCTCCACCAGACCAGCCCTGGCATTGGAACCATATCTTAAGCATCCCGATGGTTTGCTCCACCGAGTTGGGAGTTACAGCATGAACCTCATTATACCTTCACTCTGCTGCAGTCTGAGGCTGCCACACGGGTGCCATCAGCCATGGCCTCTGCGGGTAGCCCTTGTCCCCAAGGAGCCAACCCCGCAGCCTCTGTGGACCCCGGAAGACTGCAGGGATCTGCGAGCAACTCAGGATGTAGGCTTTGTGCACAGTCCCTGGAAACCTTGCGCATACCTGCAGGATGTGTTTCTGGTGGTTGCATACCAGCTGCACGTTCAGTGAGTGGAATCCCTTGTGGTTGATGAAGTCCACTGTGTGTAGTGATGGAGACTTAAGTGCCACATGCGTGTGGTCAATCACACCCTGCAACGATGGGAATCCCCAGATCAGGGCAAATCCAATGGCCCTTGCATCCTGGCTGTCCCAGTCCCGGGTGAAATGCACAAACCCGTGTGCCATGGAGAAGATGGCATCCATGACCTCATGGATGCATTTGTGGGTGGTGGATTGTGAAATCCCACAGAGGTCACCTGTGGAACCCTAAAAGGAGCCACTGGCATAGAAATTGAGCGCCACGGTCACTTTCACAGCCACTGACAATGGATGACCTCCATGTCCCCCTGGCGCCAAGTCCTGCAGTAAGTGGCAAATGTGAGCCACCAGGTCCCTAGACATGTGCAGTCATCGGTGACACTGGTTCTCAGTCATCTGCAGGAATGGCAGTCAGCATCTATAGACCCTGGGTGTTGCTATGCGCCGACCAGCCACAGCTCACTGTCACTCCTGGGCAGTGTGTGCGGGAGCCCCTGCTGCCCCTTCTTCATGAGGTTGCTGCTCCTGCCTTTGCGTGGCCAGGAGCCTCAGCTGCTCTCTCCTCCATCTTCTCTGCTCTCTGTAAGCCATCAGGCATACAGCTAGGTCACCAGGATCCATGATCCTGACGTGGTCCTCCTGCAGCATGAAAGGGAGAGAGACGTGGTTATCATGGCTGTACTTAGCACCTTTCCTGGTCCTGTGTGACCGCCTCTTAATGCTTCCCAGAGAGTGCTGGTCACTCCTCGGATGGCCAGAGATGAGTGCGCTGTATGGCTGTCCTGTCAGCCTGCAACATGGGGGACACTGATCCAAACCGGGATGCCGTGATTGCAAAGGGCTGTGAGCACCTCCAGCAGTGACTGCTACATGGCCAGCATTGGCGAGGAGATTGTACAACGCGTGCAGTCCAACTGCTCTGTGGTCCAATAAAGTGGTGGCGGACTCAAAGTCTGTGCTGGAGGTTAGCGGGGCTGGGGCGGTGGGGTTAAGGTATGGAGCGCTTGTTGGCCCTTTGGTGCCTCCACGATGCTTGCATGGGTGGGCAGGCTAAGAGCCCAACCCCAATCATATCACTGTGGCTACACCTGATCTGTCTCAGTTGCAGAGGCATGGTCAGTTTATATAGGTGTCCCTAGTGTGTGGCCACTCTCCTTGCTTACTCTGCCTGTGTGCAGAATGCAGTGCCAGGGTAGCACTTGACACCCCCCCAACCCCCGAGCAGTTGCCTCCAAGGTTGGCCAGCACTTGCCCCCAGACACCCCCCACCCCTCAGCAGTCACCTCCGAGGCTGACCAACACTCGCCCCCCGACACCATCTCACCCTTAGCAGTCGCCTCCGGGGCCAGGCATCAGTTGTCCCCACCACCCAGCATCCCTGCGCCCTGTAAACAATGGGCAAGCTATGGAGAACACTGCTGCTCACTCACCTGAGTTTCCCTCAAAGGGAAGACCGCCAAGTGCATGTCGCCTGCGTGCTGTTTTGGAACATGTGGGCATGCTTTCCCGCCAACGTGGACGAACGATATGGCGGGGTTTCAAGAGCCTGGCGGGATGGCATTTTAATTATATGCTAATGTATTACAATTAGCGCCCTGTTGACCGATGGTGGGAAACGCGGCCCACCATTGGTGGGCTGAGCAGAAAATCGCGACCTGCCTTCACATTGTCGTGAAATGAATCCCGCCATATTTTCCGCGCACGCCACCTATAACACCCACCGTCAGCAGGCTCGGAAAATTCCACCCGTTTTCTATCGCTTTTCTGATGAGACTTTGTGTCTGTCTTCACAGCAGAAGACACAGAAAATATTTCAGAAATAATGGAGAACCAAGGATCTAATGAAAGAGAGGAACTTAATGTAATTATTTTCAGTAAAGTAAGAGTACTGGGGAAATTAATGGGACTGAAAGGTGACAAATCCCCTAAACTGGCATGTATTCTAGGATTCTGAAAGAGGTGGCTGCAGAGGCAGGGGATGCATTGGTTCTTCCAATTTAACAGGATTCTAGAATGGTTCCTGTGGATTGAAAAGTAACAAATATAACACAGCGATTCATGAAAGGAGAGAGAGAGAGAAAGCAGGGAACTTACCTTCAGGGAGCAAGGTGGAGAGGAGCGGACCTGTGGGAGAAACACAAATCAGGGAGCAGATAAATAAAGCCCAAGGAGTGACGACTACAGCACTTATCCAGGAGCACCCTCAGTTTGAAAAGAAAGTGAACAGTGATATCACAGGAAAGCCATAAGATGATTAACTGGTGAGTATTGCTTCTTAGGGACTGAATCTAAACAAATGGAAGTTTAACAAACATTAAAAACATTAACTATTAATAACAAGTGTGTAGCTGGTGAATTTCATCTTCCACTTTAAGTAAGGTATATTACCTCCATTAAGCATTGTTAGGGTTTATTAGTATTAGTAAGGTTTAGTATTAGCAGTAAAGTGTATTAGTATTGGTAAAGCTTTATTAGTGAGACATGGGCAGAAGGGAAGTAAGGAGCTGGCGAATCTACTGTTTTATTCTATTTCTAAGTGGTAAGGTTTATTGTATTACTAAGGTTTAAAGTAGCATGTTAAGTTGCAGTACAGAGAGGCATTAATTAAAACATCATTAAGAAAATAAGTAATTAGCTAATTGGAAAGTGGCAGGAAGGAGCAAGAGCTGACCGGGATGTAAAAAGCAGCCAGTGGGAGAGAAGCACAGGCAAAGTTCGAAATGTGATGTCAGGAATAAAAAGTTGATGTTGGCACAAGGGATGGAACTGAATGGTCAGTGGCTGGTGAGAAGTTCTACTTTCTGGTCTCCAGTTTATAACAAAGTATGGCAGGGCAGCTTGACCATGTGGAATGCACATCCTACGACATGTGGGAAGTTGTGGACTCTTCCCATGGTCTAAATAACCACACATGCAGGAAGTATCACCAGCTGCAGAAACTTGAGCTCTGGGTTTCTGAGCTTGAGTGATGGCTGAAGTTGCTGTGGCACATCTGTGAGAGTGAGAACTATATGGATAGCAGGTTTAGGGAAGTGGTCACATTGCAGATTAAGAGAGTGCAGGGAGAGGGGGAAGGATGACCGCCAGACAGTCTAGGAGGATCAGACAGGTAGTGCAGGAGTCCCTTAAGTTAGTGACAGCAAAGGTTCCTCAGAGGAGTGCAACCAGAGCTAAGTCCTTGGTAGACACCAGGTAACTCAGCCGCACAGGAGAGGGGGAAGAAGAGTGGAAGAGCAATACTGATAGGGGATTTAATATTTAGGGGAACAGACAGTGTTTCTGCAGCTATAGATATGACTCCAGGGTGATATGTTGCCTCCCAGGGTCAAGGGTGTCACTGAGCAGCTGCAGGACATTCTTACGGGGCAAGGTGAACAGCCAGAGGTCGTGGTCCATATTGGTACCAACAACATTGGTAGAAAGGAGGATAAGGACCTGAAAGCAGATTTTAGAGAGCTGGGAAAAAGATTAAAAAGTTGGACTTCAAAGGCAGTAATTCCAGGATTATTCTGCTAGTGGGTACTGAAATAGAAAGATAGGGGCAAATGAATGTATGGAGAGATGGTGCAGGAGGGAGGTCTTTAGATATCTGAGGCATTGGGATCAGTTCTGGAGCAGTTGGGAGCCATACAAGGAGGACAGGTTACACCTTAGCAGGACTGGGATCAATATCCTCACAGGCAGATTTTCTAGTGCTGTTGGGGAGTGTTTAAATTAGCTTGGCAGGGGGTTGGGAACCAGAGAGGGAATTCAGATAGGAGAGAAACAAAGCTGGTAATGTTAGGAAGAAAAGTAGTAAGCGAAATTGGAAGGCAGCAGAAACAATAGCCAGCATCTCATAGGTTCAGATAGAAAAAATGTTTAAAGGCAAAATTAAAGGCACTGTATCTGAATTGAGGGCACAAATAGGGTATGATCTAATTGCCATTACAGAGACATGGCTGCAGAGTGACCAAATTTGGGAACTAAATGTTCAAGGGTATTCGACATTTAGCAAGGATAGACAAAAGTGAAAAGAAAGTGGGGTAGCACCATAAAGGATGAGATTAGTACATTAATGAAAGAGGATCTTAGATTAGAAGATCAAGATGTAGAATTAGTTTGTTTGGAACTAAGAAACCGCAAAGGGCAGCAAACATTAGTGGGAGTTGTTAATAGGCCATCAAACAGTAGTGCTAATGTAGGGCACAGTATAAATCAGGAAATAAGAGGTGCAAGGTAATACAATAATCATGGGTGACTTCAATTGATATATAAACTGGGTAAACCCAATATACTCTATGGAGGGCAAATTCCTAGAATGTATAAGAGATGGTTTTCTAGAGCAGTGTGTTAATGAACCAACTAGATAACAGACTATTTTAGATCTGGCATTGTGCAATGAAAAAAGGAAAATTAATAATCCTGTTGTAAAGGAGCCTTTAGGGAAGAGTGGCCATAATATCATGGAATTTTACATTGCATTTGAAAGTAATGTAGTTCAATCTAAAACTAGGGTCTTAAATCTAAACAAAGGGAACTACAAAGGTCTGAGGGGAAAGTTGGCTATGGTAGATTGCAAAACTACATTAAAAGGTTTGACAGTAGACAGGCAATGTGGGCATTTAAAGAACCAATACATGGTTTACAGCCCAGGACAAGCCCAGCACGCCTGCACAAAATGAAGGAAAATAATGTGAAAACCCAGGTCAGGTGACCAGGAGTGTTGTTTGAGTGCATACTTGGGAATCCAGTGGAACAGAATCTCGGAAGACGAAATTGAAACTCCGCAAGGGGGGCCATTGTTGATGCTGTCTGAGCTTGGTAATTGAAGAGGGCTCAAGAGAAGCTTTGAAGATCCAAGAAGGCAGCCGAAGGTTGGTGACTCTGCGCTGCAAGCCATTAGGGCAAAGATACCCCTTTGGAGCAGTCGTGTTTTGCTTCACAAGGCTGAAGAGCTGAAATTGTGCTTGTGAGTTGGTGGTTGAGTGTATATACTCGGGAATCTAGGGGAATGGTGGGCCATCGTCAAAACCATCTGGGTTGGAGCGACTTTTGGAGGTGAAATCTTCAAAGGTGAAGATTGGAACCCCTTGTGTGAGAGATAAACTTTCAGTGAGATTGGTTGACTCACAGTGTTATGATGTCTGGGTGGGTTGTTGAGAAATCTATGGAATCTGTTTTGGTCATGGTGTGGTGTTTTCGACTACAGTTTGCCTGTTAATTCACATTTACTTCATACTAACCCTGAATGTTAGAGTATAAGATGGATATTGTAAATCATTTTATCTTTCTGACCTTGTGTAGTAAAGTTTATTTTTGTTTGTTTAAGCCCATGGAATCTTGTGGCTTTCTTCACTGAGCAAGTGTTCTTGAATCTCAAAGTTGTCTACTTTAAACAAAGCATCATTGGTCCCTAACAAGATCCTACCAACAACTTGGGGGTGTGGCCAAGGATCACAACACTGCCTTGATGGAGAAAGATACAAAAAACCTCCCAGGAATACTAGAGAACCAAGGGACTAGCGAGAATGAGGAACTGAAAGAAATTAGAATAAGTAAGAAAAGAAGTACTGCGGAAATTAGTGGGTCTGAAGGTTGATAAATCCTCTGGACCTAATGATCTACATCCCAGAATGTTGAAAGAGGTGGCTGTAGAGATAACGGATGCACTGGTGGTCATCTTCTAAAATTCTATAGATTCTGGAAAAGTGCCTGCAGATTGCAAGGTTGTAAATGTAACCCCACTATTTAAGAAAGGAAGGAGAGAGAAAATGGGAAACTATGGACCTCTTAGTCTGATGTCAGTAGTAAGGAAAATGCTAGAATCTATTATAAAGGATGTGATAATTGGACACTTAGAAAATGATGGTAGGATTGAGCAGAGGCAAAGTGGATTTAAGAAAGAGAAATCAAGTTGACCAATCTGTGAGTGTTTTTTGAGGATGTAACTAGCAAAATAGATAAGGTGGTGGGGGAGTGGGGGACCAGTGGATGTGGTGTATTTGAATTTTCAGAAGGCTTTTGATAATGTCCCACACAAGAGGTTAACAAACAAAATCAGAGCACATGGAACTGGGAGTAATATATTGGCATATATTGGTTAATGGACAGAAAACAGGGAGTAGGAATAAACCAGCCATTTTCAGGTTGACAGATTGTGTCTAATGGAGTACCACAAGGGCCCCAACTTGGGCTTTAGCTATTCACAATCTATGTCAATGGTTTAGATGTTGGGACCAAATGTAATGTCTCCAGGTTTACTGACGACACAAAACCAGGTGGGAATGTGAATTGTGAGGAGAATGCAAAGAGGCTTCAAGGGGATTTAGATGGGCCAAGTGAATGGGGAAGAACATAGCAGATGGAATATAATGTGGGAAAATGTGAAGTTATCCACTTTGGTAGGAAAAAACAGAAATGCAAAGAATTTCTTAAATGGTGAGAGATTGGGAAGTGTTGATGTCCAAAGGGACCTGGGTGTCTCTGTTCATGAGGCTCTAAAAGCTAACATCCAGGTGCAACAAGCAATTAGAAAGGTAAGTGTTGGCCTTTATTGTAAAAGAATTTAAGTACAGGGGAAAAAACGTCTTGTTGCAATTGTATAGAGTGGTGGTGAGACTGCACCCGGAGTATTGTGTATCGTTTTGATCTTCTAACCTAAGGAAGGATATACTTGCCAATAAGGAAGTGCAACAAAGGTTCACCAGACTAATTCCTGGGATAGTGGAGAGATTGAGGAGACTGGGCCTGTATTCTCTAGAGTTTAGAGGAACGAGTGGTGATCTCATTGAAACTTAAAGAATTCATACAGGGTTCAACAAGGTAGAGACAGGAAGGACGTTTCCCCTGACTGGAGTGTCTATAGCCAGAGGACATAATCTCAGAAAAAGGGATAGACCAGTTAGGACTGGGATGTGGAGGAATTTCTTCACTCAGAGGGTGGTGAATCTTTGGAACTCTCTACCCCAGCAGTGCATCTTGTAGATGGTACACACTGCTGCTTCTGTGCATCGGTGGTGGAGGGAGTGAATGTTTGTGGATGTGGTGCCAATCAAGTGGGCTGCTTTGTCCTGGATGATGTCAAACATCTTGAGTGTTGTGGGAGTTGCACTCATCACACTCCTGACTTGTGCCTTGTAGATGGTGGACAGACTTTGGGGAGTCAGGAAATGAGTTATTCGCCGTAGAATTCCTAGCCTCTGAAGTGTTCTTGTAGCCACGGTATTTATATGGCTAGTCCAGTTTCTGGTCAATGGTAACCCCCAGGATGTTGATATTGGGAGATTTAGTGATGGTAATGCCATTGAACATCAAGGGGCGATGGTTGGATTCTCTATTGTTGGAAATAGTCATTGCCTGACACTTGTGTGGCACGAATGTTACTTGCCACTTGTCAGCCCAAGCCAGGATATTGTCCAGGACTTGCTGCACTTGGACATGGACTGGTTCAGTATCTGTGGAGTCACGAATGGTGCTGAACATTGTGCAATCATCAACGAACATCCCCACTTCTGACCTTATGATGGAAGGAAGGTCATTGATGAAGCAGCTGAAGATGGTTGGGCCGAGGACACTACCCTGAGGAACTCCTGCAGTGATGTTCTGGAGCTGAGATGACAGACCTCCAACAGCCACAACCATCTTCCTTTGTGCTAGATATGACTCCAACCAGAGGAGAGTTTTCCCCCCGATTCCCATTGACTCCAGTTTTGCTAGGGCTACTTGATGCCAAACTTGGTCAAATGCTGCCAAGGACAGTCACTCTCACCTCACCTCGTGAGTTCAGCTATTTTGTCCATGTTTGAACCAAGGCAGAGCCCAAACTGGGTTTCAGTGAGCAGGTTATTGCTAAGCAAGTGCTGCTTAATGGTACTGTTGATGACCCTTTCCTTTATTTTACTGATGATGGAGAGTATACAAATGGGACAGTAATTGGCTTGGTTGGATTTGTCCTGCTTTTTGTGTACAGGGCATACCTGAGCAATTTCCCACATAGCCAGGTAGATGCCAATGTTGTAGCTGTACTGGAACAGCTTGGCTAGGAGTGTGGCAAGTTCTGGAGCACAATTCTTCAGTACTATTGCTAGAATATTGTCAGGGCCCATAGCCTTTGCAGTATCTAGTCCCTTCAGCCATTTCTTGATATCACGTGGAGTGAATCAAATTGGCTGAACATGGTTTAATATTCCCATCTGTTCCTATTCAGATGAAGTTACATTGTTTCATAGTTTGCCATTGTGAGATTTGAACTATTGATCTTGGGGTTACAAACCCAGTACCATAACCACTTGGTGAAGACTGGCATCTGTGATGCTGGGGACCTCTGGAGGAGGCTGAGATGGATCATCCACTCGGCACTTCTAGCGGAAGATTGTAGCAAATGCTTCAGCCTTATCTATTGCACTGGGCAATTGCATTGTGCTGGGCTCCTCCATCATTGAGGATGGGGATATTTGTGGAGTATCCTCCTCCAGTGAGTTGCTTAATTGTCCACCACCATTCATGACTGGATGTGGCAGGACTGCAGAGCTTAGATCTGATCCATTGGTTGTGGGATTGCTTAGCCCTGTCTATCACTTGCTGTTTATGCTGTTCGGCATGCAAGTAGTCCTGTGTTATAACTTCACCAGGTTGATGCCTCATTTTTAGGTATGCCTGGTGCTGCTCCTGGCATGCCCTACTGCACTCTTCATTGAACCAGGGTTGATCCCTGGCTTGATGGTAATGGTGGTGTGGGGGACATGCCGGGCCATGAGGTTGCAGATTGTGTTTGAGTACAATTCTGTTGCTTCTGATAGCCTACAGCGCTTCATGACTGCCCACTCTTGAGTTGCTAGATCTGTTCGAAAACTATCCCATTTAGCACAGTGGTAGTGCCACACAACACAATGGAAGGATCTTCAATGTAAAGCTGGGAATTCACCTCCACAACAATGTGCAGTGGTCATAACCATAACTCTCCCTCTGCATTTTGAGGATCGCAATGCTCTCAGATCATTAGCTGATTGCCCATGGGTCTTGAGAGAAATGCATTTTCAGGGCTACTGGGATAGAGCAGGGGAATGGAACTGATTTGATTGCTCTACAGGGAGCATGGTTCAATGGGGTCGATGGGCTGAAGGGCCTCCTCCTGTGCTGTAATGACTCTGATGATGACATACCAGCTCTGTCAGTTTGGCCATCTGCTCAAATCTCCTGTTTCTCCCCACTCTCCAACATCTGCTTAAGTGGCTCATACTCCATACTCCCAGGCACTAGCCTGTTCCTTCCCACCCTGAGTAATTGTATCACCCACTCCACCTCAAGTACACCAAAATCCTGCCAGAATCCAGATACTTCCAAAGTCCCAGCAGACTGTACCTCTAGGTCCCAGCACTGCCATGGTTAGTCTCAGCTTAAACCCTTCCTCTCACGCTCAAACACCCCCGTAATTTTTAACCTGTGCCCAGTTCCTTCATGACTTGATCTTCAGTCCCACCTTCTTTCTCAGCCAACCATGCTGCAGCACTTATCTGTTACTGCTGAAGAATCTTTCTCATTTGTGGTTAAAATCCCATCATTTCCCATATCCCATCCTGTGTACTCTGCCCTTAAAAGAACAAATCAGTAAAGGAACATTTGAGAACCACACAGGAGACATTAGAAACATAAAGTATGGAACAGGGGAGACAGAACAAAGCAGAGACTTGCAGAAACAGTGAGATAGAAACATTGCGAGAGATAATCAGGAAACAGTGTGTGATAAAGAATGAAGATAAAGACAAAGAGTGGAATTTTCCCATCCTGCCTGTGGTGGGTTTTGTGGGGGCGAGAGCGGAATATTAGGAGAGCGCTCCAAAATTGGATTCCCGCCCATATGAAAACAGTTGGCAATTTCCCCCTAACCTCTTTAATGGCGGGTTAATGGTGGATCAGGTATCCTAGTGACTAGTGATGTGAATGCTATTTGCATTCATTACCATCTCATGAATGCTCATTAAATATGCTTCTCTCCAGAATGACATGCCGCCTTCCAATTCTGCGTCTCGCCAGTGGGAACTCAGGCCTGTCTGTTTCATGTTTGAAGAAGAATTGTGTGCAGTGGTCAGTTCTCACTTTGCCTGTAACTTTGAGATGAGTGCAACATTCAAAGCCGACCTGGAACAGAACCACTCTGGTCTCATTGCGATGCCAGTGGAAAGCCGCACTGCTGGGGGTGTAGGGTTGGTCTGCTCCCGGTGGGTGTCTCTGTACTTCGGGAGGGCACCATTGTGCAGGCTCTCAGGCAGGGTTGTACACTCATACAGAGACCAGGTTGGTGATTAGGGGGAGTGGAAGGATGACGTACACATGTGGGGGCAATGGGGTAGGGCGGTGTTGGAAGGGGATAGAGGGTAACGGGCACACAGGGGGCAATGGGATAGGAAGAGGTTGGAAGGGGGTGGGGTGTAGGGGAAATGATGGGAGGCAGAGGGGAGACTGAGGAGTGGGAAGGTGGAACCCAACAAGGAAAACTGAAATGCAGACACACAAGGGGGTAGATGGTATTCCAAATATATGAATGGGAGGGGATATACGCAGACTTCGGAATAGGAAATGGGGTGTGTGTTAGTGTGGCACAAGAGAGATAGGTTGCACAGAGACTCATGGAAGGGGGGGTGTTGGATTGTGGGGGGAAAGGGAGACTGCGTTGTGATCAGTCGTGAGGCAACAAGGGAGCTCACTGAAAGATAACTGGAGTCCCTGGTATGGGACCAACAGGTAGGAGTGAGAGAGTAGAGACAGTCCTAGAGCTCTGTGTTCCCCACAGCCTGCGTGAGAGAGTATAGACAGTCTTGGGTTGCAGTGGGCCATGCTACAGGGCTATGCATGGCATGCATGTCATAGTCACGCTCTAGAGAGGGGTAAGGCTTGTGTGCTCAATTGGGATAAGGCACAGCTTAGTGTGTAGGGCGTGTTCACAGTCGGTTGCTATGGGTTTGTCTGACTCAGTACTGAGCTGCAGATGGGATGGTCATGGTTAGGGAAGGTACCTGTAGCCTGTAAATGGGGAAAATGTAATAAGGGAAGGTATTTGAAGCTCTTTTGGTGAGGGGGACGCGTGGTCTCCTCTGAATGTGACTGTGTACTGAGCCTCTAGATGGGGAAGGCGAGGTCCACATGTGGCACAGGCACATCAACAATGATGAGTTCAGGGGGGAAGGGTTGTTATATTTACCTCTACAACAATGGGAACCAGTATACTGGGGGAGGCTTGAGAATATCAGGAGGGAACTCGACCCGCACATCGTGAGATTCCAGGAAAATTGGAGGGAGCCAAACACTGACAAGGGGAAGGTCAAAGCTGGTCTCAAAATAAAAATGAAGTTCTGCCATCTTGAATCAACAAAGTAATGGCACAGTTTGAAATCAAAACTGGAAACGATTCTGCATGGGGGTGGGGGGGTCAGAGGCAGAGTGGAATGAACGCATGGCTGGATTAAGGGCCTTTCAGGGGGTGCCCTCAAACTACTTAGAGGCACAAGATTGAAACTGAGTCAGAGCTGAGAGAAAATAGGAAGACTTCCTTGAGAAGGTGTAATTGGAGCCAATGCCTTTTGCTGCACAGCAACAAGAGACTGCAGGAGTCATTGCCTTCACAATACAGTCACTCCATTTCAGCATTAACACACAGGAATATGAAGATTGGGAACGCAGGCAACCATTAAGGAGGCACAGCTGCTGCATATCTGCCAGATCGTCAATAAAAGCCTCTAATGTGCTTCCCACAATTGATATGGATAACGGGCCAAAGGGCATCCAGTCATTGCTTGGGTGCAAGTTATCTGTAATCAGCATACCCGATCAGAGATTGCAGGAGTGAGTTTGGTAGGATGGTGCATTTTATGAATGTGTCCAAACCTTTTCCAATCTCTGTGGATTGAGATGTTCAGTATCAAGGTTGGTATCTTGGTCACCTTGATCTGTTAGTTTGCTACAAGGCTGTATCATTGACAACACTCGCAATGCAGATGCAGCGTGAGGCCATGATAGCGGCTTTTTGTTTGCAAGTGGAAGCTTTACTATTTTTCCCTGCTATTCATTAATATGTTATATCTATTAGTCCACAGAAAGAAGGAGGAAACAAAAAGGATCCTGGGCTCAATGCTGCCTTCTTGAGGTACTCATCAAATGGAGCAGGAGAAGAAGGGACCAGTGACACCTAGTGCAGCTTCAAGAGGAGGCCCCATCTGAGATCCAGGGTACAGGGGTGCCCCAGCAAGAACCAGAGGATCAGAATGATAGACCCATACCACGGAGGTGACTCGCTCACTCAAGGGTCTACCAAAGAAGATTCTCCTATCTGCTGATGAGCAAGGGACAATGCTGTGCAGGTCTGTGCTTCTCCAAGGATGTGGTGGATCTAACACCCCATCGGCTGCGAGGGCATCCCCTGTCAGTGGACCTGAAGGTCACCGCCACGCTCAATTATTTTGACTATGGATCATTCCAGTGATCCACAGTGACCTTGTGTGGCATCTCACAGTCCGCCACACATAGATGCTTCAAGGAGGTGACGGATGCCCCCTACAGTGAGGCTGATCAATATGTGAGGGTCACACTTAATGAAGATAGCCAGGCTGTTAGAGTTAATGGTTTTGTAGCTATTTCAGGCTTCTCTAGAGTGCAGGGTGCAATTGACTGCACACATGGTTTTGAGGGTTCCATGGCAGCAATCCCTAATGTTTATCAACCATAACGAGTTCCACTCCATCAACGTTCAAGTGGTGTGTAATCATCAGAAAACATTGTGTACATTTGTGCTGGGTAGCCTGGGAGTTCCCATGACTCACACATCCTGAGTCACTCTCACATATTCGAAGAGCCTCAGCGAATACAGGGCTGGTTGCTTGGGGATAAAGGGTACCCACTCAATTAATGGTTCATGACACCAGTGCATCATCCTCAGAATTCCTCTGAGAAGAAGCACAATGTAGATTATGGCTCAACAAGATCCATAATCAAGCAGACCATTGACATCCTGAAGATGTGTGTCCAATGTTCGGACCGCTCAGTGGATGCTCTGCAATACACTCCACAGAGGGTCTCCTGCATTGTCATGGTATATTGCACCCTTCGCAACCTGGTGCTTCAAATGGGGGATCCCTTGCCAGAGGGGAAAATGGAGGAGGATGAGAGATCCTCCGATGAAGAGCAGGAGGGCTGGGAACCTGAAGAGGGAGATGAGGGTCAGCTTCCACATGACAATGCCATCAAGGAAGCGAGACATGGGTGACTTTCCCATGCCCACTGATAGCCACAAGATTACAGGAACAGTAAGGTGAAGGCAACAGGAGATGGCCACATTCTTCCTGTCCCTTAATGCAATGCCATTGCACTGAAAGGTGTTGGAAGGTGGCCGAGTTGTGCTGTTAGTGATAGAGTTGATCAGCAGACACTTCTTAGGTGGAAACTTTAAGTTTATTTGCGAAATGCCCAGCAGCAACTACACTTACGTTTTCAGCTCCACTTTAACTCTGCACTGACTGCTGAGATAGCCCGAGCTACTCTCCTATTGGTTACTACAGGTCATGTGATCGTCCTTAACAAGTATTAATCTTAAAGGTGCATTACACACTAAATAAAACCATAATTTCTACATTTCTCCCCCTTTAATTCAGCTGTACATATATTTACAAGTACATATTTTTCAAGACAATATGGTATTTACACAGGGTAAGGATTTTACAAGTTCAGGCTTTCAGGTGGTTTCCTGGTACATGTGGAACATCGCAGCTCCACAACTTCAGATTCTTTGTCAGGAACCTCCTTTTCCGGAGTTTCCTGGACATCAGGAGCTTCGGTGAGCACTTGCAGTTCTGTATCCTCAACTCCTACAGGAACATCAGACATGTCAGTCCTGGGTTGAATATCCTCAACAGGAAACGCAGACCCGGTCATGATCATTGGTTGAACCAAATCTTGGTGACTAGTCTCTCTCTTCCTTAAATGGTTCACATGTTTACGGATTATCTGGCCTTTCACCTCTACGTGGTAAGATAGAGGTCCAGTCACCCCACTTTTTTCACCCGGTAACCACTTTGGTCCTTCCATGAAGTTTTTCACAGCTCTCCCGCGGTAAATTTCCTCTCACTGACTATGCCAGTCGTATCTAGTTTTCTAACTTCCCTGACTCCTTTCCACCTTCCCCTCCAAGTTTGACATGATTAAGCTCAATCTCATCCTGAATTAGTGATTCAACAATAACTCGGCAGGTGTGACACCTGTTGTTGTGTGAGGGGTGGTCCTGTAATGAAGGGATCACTGGTTAGCTTTTTCATGCCTGCCTTGAATGTTTGAGCCGCCCTTTCGGCCAGTTTGAGGAAGGGTGGTACGGTGCAGTTTTTACATGAGTGATACCATTGAGGCTGATAAACTGTTGTAACTCAGCACTCTTAAATGCCATGCCGTTATCGGAAACAACTACTTCTGGTAGTCCATGAATGGCAAAACTCAGACAAATTTTCTCAATTAAAGCGACCGACGTTGGTGACTTCACCTCATATACATCCAACCATTTTGAAAGGGCATCGACAATGAGCAGAAATATTGTTTCCCGGAAGGGTCCAACATAGTCAATGTGTAATGGCACCCAGGGTCCAGCTGGCCACTCCCATGGGTGTAATGGAGCTGTCACTGGCAACTTTTGCAGTTGCTGACATTGCACACAGTGCTTTACTAAACTGTCTATTTCGCCATCCATCCCAGGCCACCATAGATAGTTGCATCTATGGACTTCATTCGGGAAACTCCTGATTGGGCACTGAGTAGTTCAACTATAAGTGGCCCCCTTCGCTTTGGAGGAACTATCACTCGTGCTCCCCACAATAAGATGCCATCCTGGTTGGTTATTTCATGTCTTCTGTTGAAGTACGGTTTCATTTTGTCCAATACGGGCTCCTGTGACCAACCATGTAACACTTGTTCTCGTACTTGAGATAGGACTGGGTGTCATCTTGTCCAGTCTCTGATCTGTCGAGCGCATACCAGAGAGGAATCTAAGAAATTTAACAGTAAAACAAGTTCCAGTGGAACTGGGACATGCTCATCATTTTCTTGTAAAAGCAAACAACTAAGGGCATTGGCGTTTGTGATTTGATTGCCAGGCCTATGTATGAAAGTGCATTCGTATACTACCAGAATTAAAGCTCATTGTTGTATTGTTGCTGAGCCTATGGGTGGTATAGTCTTATCCTCACTAAACAATCCTAGTATAGGTTTGTGGTCTAAAACAATTGTAAAATGGCAGCCATGTACATACTGGTGAAATTTCTTGACACCAAAGATGATGGACAAGCCTTTTCTATCTGCAAATATCCCTTTTCAGCTGTGGTGAGCATTCTTGATATGTAACCTATTGGCCGTTCCGTGCCATTGTCCATCCGATGAGAGCACTAATCCCACTCTGTAGGGAGATGCATCACATGTCAGCACCAATTCTTTCGTCTGGTCATAATGCACTATTAGATTGGATGAGTGCAACAATTGTTTCACCATTGTGAAAGCTTCTTTCTGGGGCACCTCCCAAGACCAACGTTGGTTCTTTTTGAGTAGAGAATGCAGGGGGGCCAGCATTGGAGACAAATTGGGTAAGAATCACCCATAACAGTTGATCATTCCTAGGAATGATTTAAGCTCTGAGGCATTCTTTGGTGCAGGTGCCTCTCTTATGGCTCTCACTTTTTCCTCAGCTGGGTGGAGGGCCTGTGAATCTACCCAGTGACACAAATAGATTACCCCCCTTGCTTGGAACGTGCACTTTTCTTTTTTTTAGTGCAGATTTTAATTCCAGCCTTCTTTTTGACTTCACTATTGGCCAGACCTCTCCCAGATGCAAGCTCATCTTGTCTAGGCTCAGTGGCTGAGTCTCCCAAAATTTCATTATCTGTCTGCTTTTTGGGGAATTCTGCTACTTTTGCTTCCAAAGCCTCTTTGGCTTCATTTAGCTGATTCTTCAGCTCTTCTGTCTCTTTTTCTGCCTCCTGGAAAATTGAACATTGTTGTGTCTTCTCTGCCAACTCATTCTCCAGTTTGTTCAGAGAAGTGCTGAATTCTTTGTTTCTTTTCATACTTTTCCAGAGGTACAAACTTTGACCTGAGGGAATCTTGTAGTGTGTGAAAGTCTTTCAACAGGTTTTCTTTTTCCCTTTGAAGGTTGCTCACCTCATCTTGAACTCTGTCATTAAGCAGGGCGGTCTTTGAGGTTCTTCTGTTCATCTTCCAGGGTTTGGCTTAAGACTGTCTGCATTTTTACAGGTTGTTGAGTTCTTACACACTCCTTTTTCAAAACAGGAATGCTTCCAACTTCCTTTTGGAATCCCAGTGGACAATCAAGGTTGATTTCCCTAAGCCAATTTCGCTTTGTCCTCTGCCTCTCAATACAAACACTGGTAGCTTTGCCGATTGGCTTCCATAATGGACAATTACTCTGCTTATGCCTTTTACTTGAATGTCTTCACCTCTATATGTTTTTAGCTTGGCAGCTGTTTCTTCTAAACTTAATTGATGTTCATCATTATTCAAACATCTGGGGGTATGTTCCGCAATTACTGTAGTGGAAGCTCTCGTGTCCACTTCCATTCTAACAGGTTGGCCATTTACTTTCAGTGTGACAAATATTGATTCTATCTTTCCAACTTTCAGATTAAACAACGAGTAAATGTCTGAATTTGTTGTTTCAGGCTCTTCTATATTGTAGATTTCATTGGGCTTCTTCTTTTGTTTACAAGCCTGCTTGAATCTTTCCTTGCACTGCCTCATTATATGTCCATTTCAATGACAATAGTAGCATTTGATTTTTTTAAACTGTCAATGGCTCAAAGATTGTTTCCACTTCTATTAAGATTATTCTTCAATCTCACTGCTAAGTTATTTTTCTTTATTCTTGGCTAGCGGGAGCTGTTTCCCACTTTTCAATGGAGTCTCACTTTATCGTGCCTCTTTCGGCTGAGGTTTCCTGCTTGATGTGGAGAACGGCGCCATTTTGCACACCCTGTATTGCTTTCAAATCTCTTACCGACCTTTCCATGACCAGTGCTATCTCTAGCGCCTTCTTGAAATCTAGATTTAACTCCTGAATAGTATCCTCTTTCATACCACATACTAAACGATTTCTGAGTATGTCGTTCAGAGTCGTACCGAACTCACAATGTTCTGTTAACGCTTCAAGTTTGCCACGTGGCATGCAATTGTCTCACCTGTAGCTCTATTTCGTGAATTAAACCTCAACCTCTGCATCATGGGTTTGGGTTGAAAATGACCCTTCACAAGGTCCACCAATTCATCGAAATTTTTTGAACCTGGGGCACTGGGTGCCATCAAACTTCGAATTAGACTGTAGCTTTTCTCCCACAAGTACTCAAGAGGATCCCTCGCCTCTTCTCTCCCCCATAATCTCATTCACTTGAAAAAAGAATGTGAGGTGCTCTATGTATTGAGGCCAATCATCTGTGGCTGGTTCAAAAGGATCAATTCTCCCAAACTGTGCCATTTTGAGAGAGGATAACTTATTCAATTCTAACGGAGCTTGCTGATTACAATCACTAGGCAAGGTACAGATCCAATTTCTTAACTTGATTTCTTGTTTTATTGTTTTATCCTCATCACTGGTTTGTTGTAGGGTGGCCAAGTTGTGCTATTAGTGATAGAGTTGATCAGCAGATGCTTCTTGGGTGGAAACTGCAAGTTTATTTACAATATACTCAGCAGCAACTATACTTGTGCTTTCAACTCCAACTCTAACTCTGCACTGACTGCTGAGGTAGCCTGAGCTACTCTCCTATTGGTTACTACAGATCATGTAATCTTCCTTAGCAAGTATTATTCTTAAAGGTACACTACACACAATATAAAACTATAATTACTACAAAAGGGCATCACAACCAGTAACATTTAGAGCAAGTTCAGCATTCGGACTTACACCTTCAATCCTCATGATTCACCAAGCCATGATCTGTGGAAAGGTCAGCGGTGAACCGTGTGTGTGTGTGTGTGTGTGTGTGTGTGTGGTCTGGGATCTGAAAGTGGACACATCAGCGCAAACGCTGCATCAAAGAGTTTGATGCAGTTGCGGCCACCTTCATGAGAAACTACAGCAGCCGTTGAGATGAGCGCATGGATATCATCTCATTAGGTCTTATGTTTTGGCACTGCCACTTAAGAGACACAACTGCAGCTAACCCTTCAAGGCTGCTGAGCAGCCCTCACAGAAGATTGTCTTGCAAGTAATAAAGGTTACAAATTCATTTAGCACACACTTCCAATAAAGATTTTGACACATCTCCCTGACATCACAGAAGGGTTTGGTAACTATTTAAAGTGAAGTTGACATTGCATGAATGTGAGGCTCACAAAGGGAGGAGACCACTGAGTGGGAGGATGGCTCACCCTCGCAATAAGATGGCTTATATATGAATATGCATGATGCCTTCAAATGACCAAAGCATTCTCATTGACATCAAATGTATTTACAAAAGTGCAAGATTTATACAGGATTTATTCCATGCCCAGAAGTGATGTTAATGTTTCCTAATGTCCCTAATCCTACCACTAAGTCTGATCTGTAGTCCTGACATCTGCAGCAGAGGTGGAGACAGCCTGCCCACTGCTATGCCCTGATGTCAGTGATGACCTTGATGGCTGTCCTCTGGTGGCCCGAGGCCTGATCGGGGCAAATGCACTCTCCTCAGCCTGACCAGCTGGAGTGGATGGGGTCACAGGCAGAAAGGATTCTGAGTGGCTTGACACCCTTAAAGTGTCCTGTGTGGAGGCTCCTGGGGTGCCCGGCTGACGCTCATCCTCCCTGTGGGTGCCTGAGGGCTCCCCCCGACTTCTTGAGGAAAAGGGGCATCTGGAGGGAGGTCAAGGTGCCTCGCCCCCTCTTGCTGAGCCACTGATTAATCGCACTACACCTATAGCCATGGAGTGTAGATCTAAGTGCATCTCCGGCAAAGGCTGCTGAGCCAAGATCTCTAAGGTAGTCGCCACCCTTCCCTTGGTGACCTCAAGCCACTTGCATGTCAGAGCCACACCATCAGACAGCATGTGAACAGACTCCTCCATCGTTTACTCTAGTCTGCTGAGTGACTCTTGCATCTCTGCCAGATTTTCCATGGCCTGTCATTTCATCTCCAGCATTGTCTCGACTGCCGCTAGTAGAAGTTCAACATCTGACTCGGACTCAGCAGGTGCCTGATCTCCAGCCATCTTCTGGATTCCAGAGACCTGGGCTGTCATTGCCTCCAACTACTGTGGGGATGCTTCAGTGAAGTGTTCTCCAGAAAGTGACCCCAAGCCTAACCTAGGACTATAACTCACCAAGGTGCGTGTCTCTGTACTGGTTGAGGGTGTGTATGAACACAGTGATGGACCTTCTTGACTTGGTTCTCAGCATCCTCCTCTGAGGTGGACTGGGGCCTGGGGTTTATGCTGGCCTTCTTGTGTACCTGGACCTACTGGTGCCTTGTAAGAGAAAGAAGATAGATTTAGTTCGTGAGCAGGCAGAATACAAGATTGTGTGTTACTCACTGTGAATGTCAGCATGTGATCAACTCATGAAGAGCTCATCCTTACAAGATTGCTGGGAGAAGCTAATCTCACCTTCCCCACAGGAGCGATCCCTGGTCCTTCCCACCCAGCTCAGTGGCATCCTTCTTGAATCTGGTGAGCTCCATGATGTTAGTCGGCCCTCCTCCCATCTGGGATCTCTCCCTCCAGCTGTAGGCAAGCTTGGACTGCATGAAGACAAAAGGAAGGAATGTGATGAGGTGGGATGGAGCAGAGGTTGGGAAGCTGCATTCCTCCTGTGTGTGGTGAGCCCTCCCCTGAAAGAGCTGAGAATGGAGTTTGTGCAGCATGATAGATGAGTTAGTGGTGATGTGAAAGTATCCATGAGACAGTCAATACTGATATGTGTCTCTTGCTAATATTGTGTGAGATCTCTGAAGAGGGTAGCCCTTTGAATGCATATGTCATGATGAGGGTGTGATACTGGAGCTGAACAATCGCAAACTAGTTTCACGCAGTCATGAAACCGATTGCGCCATATTTCCGCTCACGCCAGCGAACACGCACGATGCCAGCGGGCACGGAAAATCCCAGCCCATGTTTAAGTATGATCATCTCTGTTACCTGGCTTTGATCTCTTGTGCGCAGCATGAAAGTAAGTCCCCTCATTTTACCTGGGAACATTTCCCGCCATCAGACATCGGGAACCTCATTGTAACACATCAGCATATCATTATCAGGCCAGCCCGCTGGATTTATTCCCCCCACTGGATCGTCCACCCACGCCGACAGGAAAACACGTCAACATGTTTCATAACAGCAAATAAGCGATGTGCACCTGGCAGGCTGAACTTCACTTGGGACTTCAGGGTTTGTTTGCCTATCTTGCTTCAGTCAGTACTTGCAGCCATCAACACCAGGCTTCACAGACAGCACCACATCACTTTTAGGGGGACTCACGGGTAGGTCTCTACCTACCAGACCAGCTATATGTGGGTGGCTTTTCAATGGCTGTAGGGCTAGGGCTTGCTTGGGGAAGGTGTAGGTGTGGCCTCAGACAAGGGAAGAGGCTGAAGGACAAGGGCTGTACTGGGGAAGGAGGGTATCCCAGGGTGTACGTGGGGGCACAGGTTGATCTGTGCAAGTGGCCTCAAGATGGTGAGGGCTGAGGAGGCATTCTCCAGAGGAGATGAGGCCAGATGGACATGTGAGGATATGTGTGTGACAATGGGTGGTGATGTCCCTTGAGCTGGCAGTGAGTGAGATGCCGGTGAATGTGTGATGGGCTTGAGTGTGTGAGTTTAAAGTGATGAGATGGTTGCCATACCCTGGCTGCATGGATGAGGTCATTCATCCTCTATCATCATTGGATGGCCAACCTCGTCTGTGCAGCATTTGCACCGACCACTGCTGCCACCGCCTGCTAGGCTGAATTGGTGATGCTGCTGTCCATCCTGTGGCCAGAGCAGGGGTAGAGGATATCACAGCAGGCCTCCAAGGCATCCAAATGGCATTCCAGTGCCGTGTCATTAAACCTGGGGGCTGCAGTCTTTTTGCCTTTTGTGGACATCTTCCCTGCAGTAATCTTGGGCTGGAAGCAGTGAGATGTGTGCGCAGGCTGGACTTTAAGTATGGTGCCCGGCGTGATGAAGCGGCAAGGTGATGGCGTGGCAGGCAAATGAGAGCCCGCCTGCCATGGAAACGGCGTGTTTCCCGGGAATGCATAAGTAATGTGGTGGGTTTGGGATGATACAGCGTGAAAACCCACCATCACGGCTGGTGGGTAAAAGTCATTTTGTCCGCCCACTACTGCACTTAGAGCAAAGCTGGGACGATTCCGCTCATGGTTTTATATTCTCTGTGCTCTTACTGATTAATAACAAAAAAAAGGTAACATTTAAATAGATTCTATAAAGATTGTATACACACTATACATTTAAGTAAGAGTACTAAACATTACCAGAATGTTATTTTCTCAAATCCCAGGACGGTATTCAGGCTGAAATCCAATGCATAGAAAATTAAACTTTTGAGGCCAACTCGAAAGGCAATGAAGCACATGTGACATGGTGCTAATTGCCCTACTTTATAGACACTAAAATGATTCATTATTCATCTAATGCAACATCTGCATTTGTTTTGCTCCTTATGTAGGACAGTGAATCAATTAAATACTTTCAAACGTAAATTTTATAATGTTACATCAAATGCTGAATTTTGAGTTCTATTCTTGTTCCACTAATTCTGTGACTATCTGACAAAATAATATGATTGCATTTTCTCACTCTAATTTTCTTATATCATTACATTAAGTTATGGGGAGACAGAGGCATAGTGGTACTGTCACTGGATTAATAACCCAGGCTAATGACCTGTGGGCATGAGTCCAAATCCCATCATGGGAGATGGTGTAATTTAAATTCAATGAACAAATATGGAATTGAAAGCTAGTCTCAGTACTGGTGACCGTGATTGATTGCCAACTGTCATCGATTGTTGTAAAAACCCATCTGGTTCACTAATACCCTGCTTTGGGGAAGGAAATCTGCCATCCTTACCTGGTCTAACCTACATGTGACTCCAGGCCCACAGCAATGTGGTTGACCTTTAACTGTCCTTTGAAATGGCTTGGCAAGCCATTCTGTTCATGGGCAAACAAATGCTGGCCTTCCCAGCAATGCCCACATCCCATGAAAAAATAAAGGAAAAAATGCCATGAATACAAAAGCAAAATACTGCAGATGCTGTAAGTCTGAAATAAAAATAGAAAAGGCTGGAAATGTTCAGCAGGTCTAGCAGCACCTGGGGGGGTGGGGGGGGTGGGGAAGAAACAGAGTTAATGTTTCAGATTGATGACCTTTCATCAGAATGGGAAAAGTTAGAAATGTAATAGCTTTTTAAGCAAGTGAAAGAAGGAGGATGGGAAAAAAAACAATAGGGAAGGTCTGTGATAGGGCGGAAGACAGGAAAGAACAAATGAGAAAACAGTTAGTAGTGCAAGACCAAAGGGACTAGTGATGGGATGAGTAAAGAAACATAAGATGTCTAGAGGAGGTGTGAATGGCAGTGAACAGCTACCCTCCAAAGCAAAAATGAGAAAATTAGAATAAAACTGAAACGCACAAGGAAAATGGAAACAAAATGGGGGCAAAGGTTACAGTTTAAAATTATTGAGCCCAATTTTGAGTTTAGACAGCTGTAAAATGCCTGATCAAAAGATGAGGTGCTGTCCCTCAAGCTTATGTGAGCTTCATTGGAACACTGTAGAACACTTGTAATGGTTATCCAGCTGCTCTTAAATGTATCTGAGTATTTGGCTCAACTACTCCATCTGGTGGGCAAATTCCACATTCTAACCATTCCAGGTAAAGGATTTATTTCAATTTCCTTGTTGAATTTATTAATGTCTCTCTTTTTTTATGACTCTAGTTTTGGACTCCCCCAAAAGTGGAAGCAATTTCTTTATGTCTACTCTGTCACTCCCTTCATAATTTTAAAGACCTCTAATAAGTTATCTCTAAGCCTTGTCTTTTCTAGATAAAGGAGCCCCAGCGTGTTCAGACTTTCTATATAATTATACTCTCTCAGTTCTGGTATCATCTTTGTAAACCATTTTGGCACCTTCTCCAGTGCCTCTATACTAGTTTTGTAAAATGGAGACCAGAACACAGTGCAATATTTGGAGTGAATCACAGAATTATATAATTCACAGAATCACAGGATTTCCAAAAGACATTTGACATTGTGCTTCACAACAGACTTGTGAGCATGGTTATAGCTTATGGAATAAAAGGAGGGGTAGTAACCCAGATACGATATTGGCTAAGTGGCAGGAAATAGAGAGTAGTGGTTAGTGGATGTGTTTTGGGCTGGAGGAAGGTTTGTACTGGAGTTCCCCAAGGGTCAGTGTTGGGACCCTTGCTCTTCCTGATATGTATTAATGACCTGGACCTTGGCGTACAGGACACAATTGCAAAATTTGCAGATGATATGAAATTTGGAAGCATTTTGAACTGTGAAGAGAATAGTGTAGAACTTCATTAGGACACAGACAACTTGGTGGAATGGGTGGACAAGTGGCAGGTGAAGATCAATGCAGAGAAATGTGAAGTGATTAATTTTGGTAGGAAGAACATGGGGCAACACTGTGGGTGTACCTACGCCACATGGACAGCAGCGGTTCAAGAAGGCAGCTCACCACCTTCTCAAGGGCAACTAGGAATGGGCAGTAAATGCTGGCACAGCCAGCGAATCCTGTGTCCCATGGATGAATTAAAAAAAAGACAATATAAAATAAAGGGTATGACTGTAAAGGGGGTGCAGGAGCAAGGAGTCCAGGGTGTATATGTGCATGAGTCATTGAAGGTGGCAGGACAGGTTGATAGCATGATAGCATACAGTATCTGAGGCTTTATTAATAGGGCATAGTGTGAAAGAGCCTGCAGGTTATGCTGAACTTGTATAAGACACTGGTTCGTCCTCAGCTGGTGTATTGCATCCAATTCTGGGCGCCGCACTTTAGGAAACATTGGAGAGAGTGCAGAAAAGATTCCTGAGAATGGTTCCAGCGATGAGGAACTTTAGTTAAGAAGATAGATTGGAGAAGTTGGGAATGCAGCAGTTTAAGAAGGCAGCTCACCACCACCTTCTCAAGGGCAATTAAGGATGGGCAATAAATGCTGGCCCAGCCAGTGACACCCACATCCCGTGAATGCATCAAAAAAAGGAAGAGAAGGCTGAGAGGAGATTTGATAGAGGTATTAAAAATCATGAGGGTCAGGACAGAGTTGATGGAGGGAAACTTTTCCCACTTGTGAAAGGATCAAGAATGAGAAGACACTGATTTAAAGCAATTGGCAAAAGAATCAAAAGTGACATGAGGAAAAACCATATGATGCAGCAAGTGGTTATAGTCTGGAATGCTCTGCCTGAGAGTGTGGTTGGAGGTAGGTTCAATTGAGGCATTCAAAAAGGAATTAGACTGTTATGTGAAAAGGAAGAACATGCAGGGTTACCGTGGGAAGGCAGGAGAATGGCACTAGGCGAACTGCTGATTTGAAGACACAATGCAGTGCAGACACAATGGGCCAAATGGCCTCCTTCTGTGCTGTAACAATTCCTTGATTCTCTGGTTTTATCTTGAGTATAGTCTAACCGATGTTCTATGCAGAACAAGCTTAACGTAACTTCTCCGTTTTTCAATTCTATTCCTCTAGAAATGAACCCCTGTGCTTTGCATTTTTATCACCTTGTTAATCTGCATTGCTATGTTTAGTGATTTATGACTGCACCCCTAGGTCCCTTTGCTCTTCTCCACCACTTAGACTCCAGGGACTATGTTACCTCTTTATTTTTCCTACTTCCTTATTAATTCTTTATTTTTGTTTTTGCAAAATTAGTTATTGGCAAATTTAAATGAAATAAAGAAAACTCCACAAGAGGGTGCTATTTTACTGGCTCAGCTATGCAACAAATATCAAGAAACAGAAAGAGGTTACTCAAATAAGAACCTGAAGCTAGTTCAAAGGTACAATTTAGTCCTAACTGCAATGTAGAGCCAACAATACCACAATATTCAGAATAGTTTGGCATTGACAAAACCACTTGAACAGTATTTGAAAATGTAGCATGCCTAGCATCCATATTTAGTGCCATTAATAACTTGCATTTATATTGTGCCTTTAACAAAGCCAAATAAAGGGATTTAGGAGAGGTGGCTGAAGTATTGGTCAAAGAGGTGGGGTTTAGAGAGAGTTTTAAAGGACAGGTGTGGGAACCATAAAACAGTGTAACGACAGAGGAGACTTGTGAGTACAAAAAGAGAACACAGTTAGAATGGAGGTCAGATTATAAAGAGACCCTTGCGAGTGGGAAAGTTGTCAGTGTGCAGCAAGAGTGGAGGCCTAGTATGCAAAGAGGGTGTAGTGAGAGTGGAGACCTAAGAATATAAGGAGAGCTCAGTGAGTAGAAACCCAAGAGAATGAACAAAGCCGGGTGGTAGTGAATACCCATAGAGCAGAGTTTTGCCCTTGGCGTGTGGGGTCGGCGGGGGGCGGTCAGTACAGTGATTTTATGCTGGCGGGGCAATCAAGGCCCACCCAGCGTGATACATGGCTTGTGAATAAGCGAGAAGGGGCGGGCAAGGGCAGAGGCATGATGTCCGCCGGGTCCAATGGTGATCTGGTGGCCGATTCCAATGCTGCCTCTGCAGCCCCTGGAAGGCTGCCACGAAAGGACGAGGAAGTCTGGTCATTGGAATCTGTTATGAGTGGACACAGCAGGCGGGAGAGCAGACTGGCAGGGCAGTCGGCCCCGCGATTCTCGGATGAGTGCCTCGCAGCCCTCCTGGAGGAGGTGGTAGTGCAGAGGGAAACCCTTCTCCCCAGAGACGGTAGGAGGAGGAGGCCCCCCACCTCACCAAAAAGACCTGGGAGGAGGTGGCATCCTGAGTCAGCAGCCACGATGTGGTGAGGTGCACATGGGTGCAGTGCCGGAAGTGCTTCAATGATCTGCTGAGATCGGGGAGGGTGAGTACCGTGTTGGCATGGGTCACCTTGCAGAACAGTTAAGAGCTGCCCATCCCCCGTGGACCTCAGAGTTGTTAGAGTGTAAGTGGAAAATGTCAATGAGACAGGAGCTGACCAAGGGTGTGAGCCCTGGCTGCTTGGACTGAGTGCCTTGCGGCTCCAGTGTCATGAATCAGCTGAGCCCTGGGAGGTGGTCCTCGGGTGGGATTGGCCAGGCTGCAGTGACGCTGCAGGTAGAGGGGGAACTAATCAATGCTCCTCTATCCTTTCAGGAGAAAACATCCCATAACAATGCTGGGAGGTCGCGGACTGTCGGGGGACCCCACACATCTCCTCATCCTCACGCAATAGAGCAGGAGACCTTGGAGCTGGGGAGGGGCCATGCACCTTAGTCAAGCAGCCGCGCTGAGGTTGGGGTGCCAGAGGAAGGTAAGAGTGCAGTGCACTGAGGTGAGAATGTCGGTTATTGCAACCATTCCAGTGTAGTATCAATATTGATGTGAACCTGGAGCCTGGAATCCCCATTGATAATGGAAAGACGAGGGCAACATGATGTATATCTCTGTCTCATCAAGGTGCCAGGCATGCGCAGTGACAGTGTCATGACTTAAACAAATGACATGTCCTTCTTCTCCCTTTTAGACTCACCAGCAACTGGTCATCATGAGGAGCCTGAATGTCCACCCCTGACCCCAGAGGACCACCATGTTCAGCACGCACCTGCATTGCACCCTCTCTGCCATGCAGGCACCAGCACAGATACAAGCACCTCGGTGGGCATAATATCGCCATGTAGTCTATCGGTGCACATTGGTGAGGGCACTTCACACTTGCTTGAGGTGCAGGCAGAGGCAAAGAGTGCCCAGGGGACTGGCAGTCAGAGGATTGATGAGGACCAGGGCAATGCTTAGTCAATGGCTGATGATGTGCCTCTGGAGTCGTCCATGAGGCAGCAGATGCTAGATGTCCAGCAGGGTGTGCGAGAAGATCTGGTGGAGTCCTTGTGGAGCATAAGCAGTCCATTGACCTTCATGGCTGAGTGAAAAGCCTCCTCCATGGAAAGAGTGGCAGCTCTCATGGAGAGGCTCCTCCAGGGAGTCAATCAGGGGTTGCTGGGGGTGCACTCGGACCTGCAAACCCTCACACCAGCAACCTTAGCTAGCCAGTGTCAGTGTGGGAGATGGATTGGGCACCCAATATCCCAGCTAGGTGCCTGTCCATCAATGATGAGCAGGGAGGTCCAGAGCGACCTCACATTGGCACACATCTCTGCAGGCTCCTCTCAGGGCACTCTGGATGACGGCAGTGGCTCCTCCGACCCTCTGCCAGTGACTGTGGCATCCGGTGAGGCTGTGGCGCCTGGGGAGATGCCAGCTGTGGCACTGGCCGCTCCCTCCCAGGCAGGGCCAGCACAGTTTCCACGGGACAGAGGATGCCTGCCAAGGTCATCAAGGCCAACAAGACAGCAGAGTCAGCAGGCTGTCTCCAATGCCAGTGCCAGCGAGGGGGAAGCACCTAGACGTAGCACCCGCAAACAAAAACTTAAAGCACCTTAATCACAACACAGGCTTAGTCAGGGTGATATTTTATTCCCCCATTTTTCTTTACATTTTTTAATGGTGTGATTGAAAACACAGGTTAATGTTAATTTCAGCAATGTTTCATGTTCACAAGTAAATGAGATGTTATTTTGTGCAACTGGCCTCTGTACACTTCATTTGTTCTGTAGGTTCAGGATAGGCCATCATGTTATGATGGACATGTGTCTGTCAGGGAGCAAGTATGGAGAGTCTCAGCACCTGGGAGTGCCTCAGGATGTAAGCGTCGTGAGAGCTGCCTGGGTACCTTGCACAGACTTGTAGAATCAGCATCCTGCGATCACACACTATCTGCACGTTCATGGAGTGAAATCCCTTCCTGTTGCCGAAGGCACCAAGCTCACCCGCTAGCGCCTTGATGGCCACATGTGTGCAATCTATTGCACCCTGGATGCGGGGGAAGAGAGCAATCACGACAAGCCTCTGGCTCGCTCTGCCTGGCTGGCCTCGTCCATATGGTAATGAATGAAAGTCATTGCACGTTTGAACAGAGCTTCTGTCACCAGTTTGACACAACTGTGGACAGCTGATTGGGAGACTCCACACAGATCCCCCACCAACCCCAGGAAAGAGCCAGATGCATAGAAGTTGAGGGCCGCTGTGACCTTCAGCCCCACTAGCGTGGACTGTCCACTCACACAGTCGGAGCTGATCTCAGGGACGACTCTCTGACAAATGGAGATCACTGTCTCCCAGAGATACGGAGCCTCCTTCGGCATTGCACCTCAGACATATTGAGGTAGCTGCATCACCACCTGGAAACCTTGGCAGCAGGATATTGGCATCCTCTGCAGCCCCTTACGCCTTGGACTACCTGATGGCCATGCGGCCCTTGTCCCTGCGCCTCTACCCCCACAATTTGCTCACCTGGAAACTGAATAGGGACACCTGGCCTTCTTCCCCTTCTGACCCTCTCTTCCTCCTCAGAGCAGGTGCCTCCAGCAGAGGTCCCAAGCCCCATTCCCAGGGTAAGGGAAGGCTGATATTTGGAAGGGCCCATGCTGTGTGACTCCTCTGGGGGCCTGGAAAATAACAGTTGAGTCCTGAACTGAAGCCTATAAATTCTCTGAATGCAGTTCTGAAGCGAGATGAAGCTGTCCTGTTCACGGAAGCAACCAGCAGCAAGTGATATCCTGAACTCCTCACTAATCGCTTTGAAGACCCCTCTTATCCCACCCGTGGATGAGGTTTTGCAAATTGTGGCCTGCCCGCCTGCCTGTTTTGCCCATGTGATGGCCTAAAAATCGCGCGGGCAACGTAAAGTTGGAGACAATTGGTGTCTCAAGGACCTTAACTGGCCACTTAATTAATGGCCGGTGGGCCTCTGTCTCCCTCACACGCCCACCTCACGAAATATCATGAGGGTGCGCGTTGACGTTGGCATGCTTGGCCGATGTCAATGCGCTTTATTGCGCGCCCGCCTGCCTGCCAAGCTAAAAGTTCTGCCCATAAAGCGTAAAGAGAACATTGTGATACAGGAAAGCAGGGAGTATAAAGAGACCACAGTAAGAGCAGAGCCCAGGGTGCAACTAATTTTGTGCATGGCCACCCTTGACATTTGTGTAACAACTACATTTTGATTTCCATGAGAAAATCCTTCAGTCCCACTGTAGTGTATACACAGTAGTTTGAGTTATAATCATTTGAATATGGCAGAGCATTGCAATTAAATCAGCTTTCAGCCAGACTGGAGGAGGAATAACTTTTTAAACATGCCAAAAGTTGGATTAAAAATAAATTTTTGACCTGAATCTTCTGAGGAGCAGCACTCACCAAATTGCTGCTCTACTCCTACTTTTCTGTACCATTCTGGAGCTCAGCATTTCTGGCTGCAACTTCCAATCCCAGCTTCTTCAGAAATGCAGTGCCCACCTTCAATCCAATTGTTTCCATATAGCACTGGATTATTGGGGGATGTCAAGCCACACATCTTATTACAGCACGAGCTGCAGTTTTCTGCTAAGTGTTTACTAACACACTGAAAAGCTAGAACATTTAAATAGCTTTTCAGTGTGTTAATGTAGCAGTGTCTGAGTGAACGGGTGAATGTGCAGTTGGGTAAGGGGGTAATGTGATTGAGGTAAATGAGTAAGAGTTTAGTGTGGCAGGTGGGTGAGGTGGTAGGTAGGGTAGTAGATGGGTAGTGTGGCAGATGGGTAGGGTAGTAGGGTGGCAGGTGGGTAGGGTGGTAGCTTGGTAGGATGGTGAGGTTGGCTGATGTCAGGTTAAGGGCAATCAGAGTTCAGTTGGGGAGTTGGAGGGTCAGGTCAGGTCAGTGGGGAGTTGGGGAGTGAGTCAGGGGTGGTAAAGTCAGGGGGAGTTGGGGGCAATCATGGGGTCGAGGGGGAAGTGGGCAGGGGGAGGTGTCAGTTTGAGTGATTGTGGGAGTCACTTGTATAGTTACTCGAGTGTTAGACTAGGATTTTTCTGTCTAACATTTCCTGGTTAACTATTTAGGTAATAAATTGGAACTGTCCAAAGTCTCTGGTTCTAACTCAGGTTGGAGATGCTTTCAGGGGGCCCCGGGGAGCAGGGGAATTGCCCATTGAAGTTCAAACTACCTGGGCAATTCCCACTGAGTTAATATGTTGAGACTTCTGAGGTGTATCAACAAGTAACTTGGGGATATGCCTGGTCTCCACCAATTCAGAGACCGGAAGATCTGAGCCAATATTTATCTTACCTTCCTCTAAAGCACATTAAGATGTACTCATTAAGGTGTACTATATACAGGGTTGTACAGCCATAGAAATTACATAACATGAATCTCCAGTGCAGTGCTGCACTGTTGAAGGTGCTATCTTTCAAATGAGACATTAAACCAGAGGCTCCACATTCCCCCTGTTATAACCTCAGTAGAGATTTATTTATTTTTGTATCTGAAAATCCAGTTGTTTACTAAAAGTATGAAGTCATAAGGTTCAAGGTTCAAATCAAAAGAATTTTAGCACTCAAAAATCAAAGAACATGAATACTAATAACTACATTCTATCTTAAATAGTCAGTTACATTAACAATATTGAAAGTACAATGAACACAGATACTTATGCTTTAAACCAAATTTCTGAATTCAACTTTCCATCCACATCCATTTGACTTACCTTGTCCCTCACCTCCAATAAATCAAGTCAGATACTTATCAGAAATTGGAAGATTAACCCAATTGGTCTGAGTACTATTTGAAAAATAAGTATAACTGTTAAGATTTCTTGGGCCTTCTGCTTACTTCCGGGAAGGTTGTCCCTTCAAATCTCACCCAATCGTCCCATGGTTGTAGACTCCTCATTTAACATAGACGTTGCTATTGTCTTAAGCATAGCCACCTCAGGTCAGAACTCTCTTGGTTCTAGTATTCTTTAACTCTGGATTCTTGCACCTAAAACTCTCTCTTTCTCCTCAGCTTGGCTATCCCAGAAGTCTAAATCACTGCTAGGAGTCTTTCAGTTAACAAGAAGGGTTAAACTCTTTTAGCCAGCACCCCAAATTTCAAATGAACTCTACTGGAAGAGATGTTCTTCGCTCTGCACCCAGATTATTATAAAACAAAAGAAAAAAATCCAGTTGAAACAGACACACCCCACCACCCACGCACACAATCTACTCACTACGACAATTAACTTCTTGTTGGCCCTTTGCAATTTTACTGTTTATTCCCAGGCAACCTGGTCACATGATCAGTTACTGGAAGCCAGGTGCTTTACCAGAAAAGATATCATAGAGACACCTAGTTCTTATTGACTATCACCCAACATAAAAACATAATAATTTCCTCAAAGTACGTGGGCCATCACACATCCCTCTCAAAAGATGAAAAGCTTTACTGAAGTAAGAATTTTTTCACAACTCTTTCAAATACTACAAATTTTAACATTATAGTTCAATCAAAATTCAAACGTCCAACATCTTGCAATCCAAGGTCCTTGATCAAGAGATGATAGCATTTAAACAGACGGAGAGATCAGGTCCATATAAATCAAGTTTGTGTCTTCCTTATGCACTTGAGGTATTTAAAAAATAGTCAAACTCTGGATAAAGCATCTGAAATTACATTGTTCCTTCCAGCAACATGAACAATTTTTAAAGTAAATGGTTGCAGCATCAGGCTCCAATGAAGCCAACACAAAATCTTGTTCTGTAATTTTTCCAAAAACGTTCTTGGATTATGGTCTGTGTAGATCATAGTCTCTCTGGCATTTCCAGAAATGTATATTTGAACAAGTTAAAGAGCTTCCTTTTCAACCATGGAGGGCTTATGTTGACAAGAATTAAGTTCCTCGAGAAATAACTGACTGGAAGCTCTATGTTAGCATCATCATCTTGTAACAATATGGTTCCCACACCACTGGCTATCTTGAATAGTTTATGGAAATTTGGAGCAACCAATGCAAGCACAATTATTAAAACAACTTTTAATCTCTTGAAGGCAGTCTGACAAAACTCCATCCAATCATATTTGACTTTCTTCTTCAGTAAGATTTTGTTAATGGAACAGCTGCTTTGCTGAAATTAGGGGCAAACTTCCTATGAAATTCATATATTCCGAGGAACTGCAGTATGACTTGTTTGGTTTCAGGAATAAGTGTTTCAATTTTAGCTTCTCGCGGCAACACTTGACTCTGCCCATGACACGTCCCAAATATGTGACCTTGGCTTTGGCAAATTCATTTTTCACCAAATTTATCACTAAGTCAGTTTTTTGTAGTCTCTTGAATAATGCAGCAAGGTATTTCACGTGGTCTTCCAAAGTGACACTGGAGACAAATAAATCGTCAATATAGACAACGCAGTTTGATAGTCCGTTAATAACTTGATTTATTAGTCTTTGAAAAGTAGCTGGTGCATTATTCATTCCAAATAGCATCAATTTACATCGATATAAGCCACCTTGGGTAGGAAAAGCAGAAATTTCCTTGTTTTGACCCATTAGTGGAACTTTCCAATATCCGTTCAATAAGCCAATCTAACTGATAAATTCTGAGTTTCCAGCTCTATTGATGTAATCTTCAATTTGTGGTATAGCGTAGGTATTGTCGCTGGATAGTAATCCAGAGAATTAGGTAATGCTCTGGGACCCAGGCTTGAATCCTGCCATGGCAGGGGGTGGAATTTGAATTCAATAAAAATCTGGAATTAAAAGTCTAATGATGAGCATGAAACCATTGTCGATTGTAGTAAGAACCCATCTGGTTCATTAATGCCGTTTAGGGAAGGAAGCCTACATGTGACTCCAGACCCACAGCAATGCGATTGATTCAGAAAATGGCCTAACAATCCACTCAGTTGTTTCAAATCTACAAAAAAGGAATGAAACCAGATGGATACTCAGCTCCTGACAAAAGAGCTGAACTCCTGAGGTGAGGTGAGAGTGACTGTCCTTGACATCAAGGCCTCATTTAACCACCAGGCATCGACCTAGGCACCCAAAATGACAATAGCAAACACAGCCCTATTGACCCTGCAAAGTCCCCCATACTAACATCTGGGTGCTAGTGCCAAAATTGTGAGACCTGTCTCACAGACTAGTCAAGCAGCCTCACGGGATCATATCTTAAAGACGCCCCAGACACCACCATCACCATCCCTGCAGAGGTGTCAGCACAGTGGTATACAGTTGGGAGGGAGTTGCCCTGGGAGTCCTCAGCATCAACTCTGGACCCCATGATATCTCATGGCATCAGGTCATTACCATGTACCGCCCTCCCTCAGTTGATGAATCAGTGCTTCTCTGTGTTGAACACCACTTGGAAGAAGCACTGAAAGTGGCAAGGATGCAGAATGTACTCTGGGTGGGGAGTTCAATGTCCATTACCAAGAGTGGCTCACTAGCACCACTAATGGCTGAATCCTAAAGGACATAACTGCTAGACTGGGTCTGAAGCAGGTGGTGAGGGAGCCAACAAGAGGGAAAACATATTTGACTTATCCTCACAAACTTGCCTGCTGCTGATGCATCTGTCCATGACAGTATCGGTAGGAGTGACCACCACACAGTCCTTGTGGAGACAAAGTCCCGTCTTCACATTGAGGATATCTGCCATCATGTTGTGTGGCACTACCACTGTGCTAAATGGGATAGATTTCGTACAGATCTAGCAACTCAAGACTGGGCATCCATGAGGCATTGTGGGCCATCAGCAGCAGCAGAATTGTACTCAACCACAATCTGTGACCTCATGGCCCGGCATATCCTCCACTCTACCATTACCATCAAGCCGGGGATCAACTCAAGTTTAATGAAGAGTGCAGGAAGGCATGACAGGAACAGCACCAGGCATACCTAAAAACGAGGTGTAAACCTGGTTAAGCTACAACACAGGACTACTTGCATGCCAAACAGCATAAGCAGCAAGTGATAGACAGAGCTAAGTGATCCCACAAGCAACAGGTCAGATCTAAGCTCTGCAGTTCTGCCACATCCAGTTGTGAATGGTGGTGGACAATTAAACAATTGACTGGAGAAGGCGGCTCCACAAATATTCGCATCCTCAAAGATGGAGGGAGCCCAGAACATTAGTGCAAAAGATAAGGCTGAAGCATTTGCTACAATTTCAGCCAGAAATGCTGAATGGATGATTCATCTCGGCCTCCTCCGGAGGTCCCCAGCATCACAGGTGTCAGCCTTCAGCCAATTTGATTCACTCCATGTGATATCAAGAAACAGCTGAAAGCACTGGATATAGCAAAGGCAATGGACCCTGACAATATTCTGGCAATTGTGCTTGTGTTCCAGAGCTTGCCATGCCCAAACTGTACCACTACAGCTACAACACTGGCATCTACTGGGCAATGTGGAAAATTGCTCAGGTATGTCTTGCACACAAAAAGCAGGACAAATCCAACCGGGCCAATTTCTGCCCCATCAGTCTACTCTCCATCATCAGGAATGTGATGGAAGGGGTCATCAGCAGTGCTATCAAGCAGCACTTGCTTAGCAATAACCTGCTCACTGATACCCAGTTTGAGTTCTGCCAGGGTCACTTAGCTCCTGACCTCATTACAGCCTTGGTTCAAAACTGGACAAAAGAGCTGAACTCCTAAGGTAAGGTGAGAGTGACTGCCCTTGACATCAAGGCCGCATGTGGCCGAGTGTGGCATCAAGGAGCCCTAGCAAAACTGAAGTCAATGTGAATCGGGGGAAAACTCTCCACTGTTGGAGTCATACCTAGCACAAAGGAAGATGGTTGTGGTTGTTGGAGGTTAGTCATCTCAGCTCCAGGACATCACTGCAGGAGATCCTCAGGGTAGTGTCCTCAGCACAACCATCTTCAGCTGCTTCATCAATGACCTTCCTTCCATCATAAGGTCAGAAGTGGGGATGTTGATGATTGCACAATGTTCAGCACCATTTACAACTCCTCAGAAACTGAAGCAGTCCATGTCCAAATGCAGCAAGACCTGGACAATATCCAGGCTTCGGCTGACAAGTGGCAAGTAACATTCGTGCCACACAAGTGCCAAGTAATGACCATGTCCAACAAAAGAAAATCTAACCATTGCCCCTTGGTGTTCAATTGCATTACCATCACTGAATCCCCCACTATCCTGATGGTTACTATTGACGAGAAGTTGAACTGGACTAGCCATATAAATGCTGTGGCTACAGAGCACACCAGAGGCTAGGAATCCTGAGCTGAGTAACTCACCTCCTGACTCCCCAAATCCTGTCCAATATATACAAGGCATAAGTCAAGAGTGTCATGGAGTATTCTCCACTTGCCTGGATGAGTGCAGATTCCACATACTCAAGAAGCTTGACACCATCTGGATGTCTGCTTGGTTGGCACCATGTTCACAAACATTCACTCCCTCCACCACCGAGGCACAAAAGCAGCAGTGTGTACCTTCTACAAAATGCACTACAGAAATTCATCAAGGCTCCTTCGACAGCACCTACCAAACCCACAACCACTACCATCTAGAGGGACAAGGGCAGCAGAGAGATGGGAATGCCACCACCTGGAAGTTCCCCTCCAAGTCACTCATCATCCTGACTTGGAAAATGTTTCGCTATTCCTTCACCATCGCTGGGTCAAGATCCCTGAGCTCCCTTCCTAACAGCATTGTGGGTATACCTACAGCACGCAGACTGCAGCAGTTCAAGAAGGCAGCTCACCACCACCTTCTCAAGGGCAACTAGGGATGGGCAATAAATGCTGGCTCAGCTAATGTAGCCCACATCCTGTGAATGAATAAAAAAAATCAGTTTTAGTTACGCCATTCATTTTACAATAATCAATGTAATCTTAATACATCTGGTGAACTCTAACAGCTTTGTTCAAGTTCAATTACATTATTATCCAACATGAATATGGGTTCTTCTCCGATTTGAGCATACTTCTCAGCATTTGGTCTATAAGGGTTTGTTTAATGGGAGGAGTACTTCCCACATCAACATCATGCATAGCTAAAGAAGCTTATCCCAGTCTACCACTACAAAGTGACTCATAGTCTTTTAGCAATTTGACTATGTCATCCCCAAGGCTTTTGCTGGAAGTTGGTGAAACATTTGATCCAACTTTTTTAGCACCTCAGTATTGACTAATCTTATTATTGAGAGTTCAATTTGAAAACCTCCAGTCTCTGTCTCATCATCTGAAGCCTCAGGTATGGTCAGATTACTCTCTTCTTTCTCACTACCTGAAGGACACTCATTGGTTGGTTATCCTCCCTGCTGTAATACCGTTTCAGCATTTTTATGGGACATACCCATTGAGCTCTCCTTCTATCTGGCACACTAATAACATTGTTCACCTCATTAAGTTTCTTTTCAACCAAGTACAGTCCATTAAATCTAGCCTTCACTGGTTCACCCTGCATAGATAATAGAACCAATACTTTTTCCCCGGGTTTAAAAGTGTACACTTAGTGAAAAACTGAACTAACCTTTCAATTAGCATCTTTGCAGTAATCTTTCTTAGGGGAATTACTTCTAGGAACCTCATAGGCAAATCCATGATAGCTAAAAGGTATTAAATACCCTTAAAGCCAAGTGCTTTACCAGAAAACATCCCATATAGAAATCTAGTTCTTAAAGGAACCATCACCTCACAATAAAACATAAATTCTTTCCCCAAAAGCACATAGGGCATCATACCGGTCAGGTGGATGTAAAAGATTCCACTCCACTGTTTTGAAGAGCTGAGAGTTAACCCTCCCGCCACCACCCACCCCCCCAAACAAAATTCTGTTCATTATATTTCTCTTTGTGGGAGATTGGTGTGCAAATTGGTGGCCACATTTCCTACAATAATGAGTGATTACACTTCAGTAGTACTTGAATTTGAGCATCCTGAGGTCATGCTATATAAATGCAAGATGTTCCTTTTATCACATGCTTATGAATGACTATTTGACTTACTGTGCCTGTGAAAGCTCTTCAACTGAAGCTCTCTCTCCATGTCCTGCATTTGCACCAAAAAAAAAGCTGAAATTAAAGAGCAAGCCATTCAGCCCCTTGAACCTATTCTGCCATTCAATTAGATTACAGCTGATCTGCAACTTAACTCTATCTAGTCACCTTGATTCTGTTACTGTTAACGTCTTTGCTGAACACAATCAATTAATCTGTTTTGGAGTTTTCAATTAGCTGAACCTCAACAGCTTTTCTCTTGAGGGTGAGGGGTGGCAAAAGTGGCAGATTTCCACCTGTGAAATGCTTCCTGGTATCATCGCTGAATGGCTTAGTTCTAACTTTATGATTATGTCCTCTTATTCTGGATTCATCTAAAAAAATTGTTTATGCTCTATTGACTCCCTTAATCATCTTGACACTTCAAATACATACTCCTTAATCTTCTATATTCAAGGCAATATAAACCTCGTCTATGCAACACATCCTTATCATTTAACCCTTTCAACCGTGTGATATTCTGATGAAGCTGCCCACTCATTCATCTATCAATTTACTTTTGTAACTTTCTCCTGCTTTCTGTTATTCACTGTGGGAAAAGCTGTGTCAAATCAGTGAGAGGCATACAAAGGCAAAGCTCTACAGGCACAGTGTAGACATGTCCCCACAAAGAAAATGGGTGGTACTGCCAAATCTAGAGCCCCCTGGTTATCCAGATGCATGCAGGCCAAGAAAAGTGTAGCTACAAGCAGAAATTGGATAGGTTGGGGTTATTTTCCTTAGAACAAAGGCGGCTGAGAGGTGACTTGATTGAGGTGTACAATATTATGAGGGTAATAGATAGAATGGACAGGATACAATTGTTTCCCTTGGTGAAGAGTTCTAGAACCGGGGACATAGATCAAGATAAGTGGCAGAAGGTGTAGGGAGGGCATGAGGAAGAACTTTTTTTCTTTTTTTTTTTTTACACAGTGCGTAGTGGGTGTCTGGAATTTGCTGCCCAAGTTGGTGGTAGAGGCAGAATCTAAAAAGAACCTGGATCTGTACCTTAAGTGCTGTAAACTGCAGGGCTATGGGCCGGGTGCAGGAAGGTGGGATTAGAAAGGGCACCTGGGTGTCCTTGGGCTGGCATGGACAAGATGGGCCAAATGGCTTCCTTCTGTGCTGTAACTTTTCTATGGTTCTATAAAGCAGAAAAAGAAAGCTTGTGACAGTCACAAAAGACTTAATACTGTAGAAAGTCTTGAGGAATATAGAAAGTACAGGGATGAAGTAAAAATGGAAATTAGGAAAGCAAAGAGAGGATATGAAAAAATATTGGCAGGTAAAATCAAAGAAAATCGTAAGATGTTTGACCAGTACTTTACGAGCAAGAGAATAACTAAGGAAAAGATAGGGCCTATCAGTGATGTACATGGTAATTTGTGGGTTGATGCAGAAGATGTGGGCCAGGTTCTCAATGAGTACTTTGTCTTGGTCTTCACTAAGGAGAAGGATGATGCAGACATTCTAGTTAAAGAGGTGAGAGAAAAATTAGATACAATAAGCATAGTGAGAGAGGTAGTACAGGAGGGACTGGCATTATTGAAGGTGGAGAAATCACCAGGGCCAGATGGATTGTATCCAGGCTGTTGAAGGAAGCCAGGGAGGAAATAGGGGATGCTCTGATGATCATTTTCAAACTCTCGCTAGATGCAGGCGAGGTACCAGAGGATTAGAGGTCTGCAAATGTTGTACCATTATTTAAAAATGATGGAACACTCTTCACTTGCCTGGATGAGCGCAGCTCCAACAACACTCAAGAAGCTTGACACTATCCTGGACAAATCAGCCTGCTTGATTGGCACCCTGTCCACATTCACTCCTTCCATCACCATCGCACAGTGTGCACCATCTACAAGATGCACTGGCAGGAACTCAAGCCTCCTTTGACAGCACCTTCCAAACCCACAACCACTACCGTCTAGGAGGACAAGGGCAGCAGGTACATGGAAACACCACTGCCTACAAGTTCTCCTCCAAGCCACTCACTATCCTGACTTGGAATTATATTGCTGTTCCCTCACTGTCACTAGGTCAAAATCCTGGAACTCCCTCCCTAACAGCACTGTGGGTGTACCTACACCACATGGACTGCAACAGCTCACCACCACCTTTTCACAGACAACTAGGGCTGGGCAACAAATGTTGGCCTAGCTGGCGACACCCTCTTCCCATGAATGAATAAAAAAAACCAATGATTGTGGGGACGAACAAATGCCAGAATCTTGTATGAATAATTTTGTTATTTGGAATTGAACCCAAGTAACTTCTGATTCATGTGTGTGACAATATTGAAAAATTCAAAGTATAGGTACATAGCAAATAATCAAAGCCCATGGCACAATGTTTACTGCTCAGTCCAACATAATTAGCAAAATTGGCTACACAATCTTTGAAGTAATAGGAAACATTTTCCATCTTTATTGCAGTAAAACAATTAAACAAATTAAGGGTTTTGCTTACGCTCAGTAACACTATCTCATACAAGGATTTGATCAATGGATTCTAGCATAGAAAGGAGAGCAAGAAATTCAACTTCCATGAACCAAAAAGGATTTCAAACATAATTTCAGCCTAGGCCAAGATATTTATATGGTAGTGAATGGAAGGGATACCACAAAAATAGCTGAGTTGATCCATGACAGGTTTCACTTGATTTTCACTTGATATAAAAAGGAGAGAGTGGAATAATCAACCCCATTATGCATATCATTTTCAAGGTACACAGATGACTGGAGATGTTGAAAGTACATTCAACATTTTGCGCTTTAAACCCCAATCTCAATTTACAATCTATCATCATTATGGAAGCACATATCTTTAGAAACATGAACTTGTAATGGAGATTGAACTTCCTCAGCTGATATGTTAAGCAGTTTATAGTTTAGCCAAACCGTTCGTTAAGTGTTAGAAAATACAAAGTCTGTAATGTCTAAATGACTATTTGCTGTAGTGCAGGATATGCAATAGTAGAATATTTCTACATTTCTATGTACACCATGAAGGATTGGTTAAGATGCTGACTCTCTTGTATCCTCAGTCACACTTTCATTTACAGGGTCCTGTGATTGAAAAGGGACATTCTGGGCTAACATTTTCTTGGTTGCTGTGACAAGCTTGGAATAGTTTTCTGGATTATAATGTCTATGCTGTTTTGAATGCAGCAGAGGAGCTCTATCCTTGTTTTGTGATAAAAACATTGGAGGACGTCTCTGCTTTTCACCATCTTTCAAAGATTCTGGGAGTGGCTTCCGTTTGCTTTCTGGAAGCAACATGATGCACAGTACTGAGAGGACAGCAAAAGAAGCAAACACAACATGAAGGAGGAAGAAGCCGTGCTTATTGTGGAGATCCATCATTGGTGATGTTGCTTTTCCAATGCTGCCTGTTGCCATAATAAGGCCTAAGCCTGCACCTCTGTGGAAAGATTTTATAAAGATAAAAATTATGAATTTATGAATATAGGTGAAAATAGATAAGTGTTTCTGGAAAACTTGTAAGGTTAATTATAAAAAGTACATAAATGACCTAATTCATAAAAGGCCAAAATTGTTGTCAAAATAATGGTAAAGCATTATTCATGGGTAAATGGTACAGCAATTTTAGCCGGGGTGGGGGGGGTGCAAAAGGTATGTTGTTCAATGGCAATATCCAAAAATAGCTGTCTGAGTTTCACTGCTCCACCATTAGCTTCATGAGAACAGCATCTCAATCTTGACCTCCTGATTTTGTTTTAAAATATAAAATAACTTTCTAAGGTGACTTTATTGGGTAAAAAAAGAAAGTTTTAAGTACAAAAATAACAATGTGATGAGTGTCAATAAATAAAATCAATAATAAATGACAGTCAATCAACCTCTTTGGCAATAAAAATTAACTACTACAGGTGTGGAGTCTCATTTATTTAGGGGCTTGATCCCATTTTTGAGAGACTTAATCTTTCCTGTACATTAGTGTTCATAGCCGTTGCCAATGATTTGTGTGACTGAATACATCAAATTCAGTTTTATTTTATGGTACTCTGAGATCTGGGAGGAGGAGCGCAGGACAGAGACGGGAAGCTGCCGGCTGTGATCGGGTGATGAACTATAATAATCCAGGGCGGGCCAGAGCAGAGCAGGGGATAGGGAGCCTTCCCCACAGCAACTTCAGCGGCACCCGCCCCTGGCTAATTGAGCCTCCCCACTCCGGCTTCATCTGTGACCCCTCCCACGACCGGCTTCTTTTGCGGCACTCAGTGGAACAGAGGCTCAACAACTGCAAACAGTCAGGAAAGGGTCCAGGCTCTGGAGGCAGAGAGGGGGGGCAGAGAAAGAGAGCGAGGTGGGGGGCTTGGAAAACGGAACGAGGGGGGTGGCTTGGAAAACGGAACGAGGGGGGGGGCTTGGAAAACGGAGTGAGTGAGCGAGGGGGGTTGGAAAAAGGAGAGAGAGAGAGAGAGAGAGAGAGACAGGGAAAGGAGAGAGAGCGTGAGAGACTGGAGAGAGAGGGAGGGAGAGACAAAGAAACAGACAGTGGGAAAGGAGAGAGAGAGGAAAGGAGAGACAGTGAAGGGGTTGGGGCGGGGGGGGGGGAGGGGGGAAGAGAGAGAGAGAGAGAGAGAGAGAGAAAGAAAAAGAGACCCAGACAGAGAAAGAGATAGACAGAGAAAGGAAAGCAAGCAAAAAGATAGTTGAATTTCAGGTGTGCTGTGGATGGGACACAGAAACTGTGCTCCTCAGGGCTTGTTTGGGTGATTTAGTGTTATATAATTTCAATTTATATAGTATTTCTGTTATATTGTGATTTATTTCAATTTGCAAGCTATTCCAGCTAGTGCTGCAATATGTCTGGCACAGTATTTCAGTTTGTACATTGGTTTTTCCTTGCAAGAAATGTCTGAAGGAATCCAACTCTGGCTTTAACATTGATTCCTAAAGGAACCCATGATTCACTTTAAGTCGTTTCACTTAAAATCACAATTTTCAGGAATACAACCACAACTTTAAGTGAGGACTTTCTCTACAATTACTGGGTAAGTGGGGATATACCAAATGAAGGACCAGCACTTTCCAATTCAGGTAACAACAAGGAAGAACAGTGCAGCTTGTGGCCTATTATTTCAAAATGGCATGAGCTTATTCTTCCATTCTTCTGTGATTCAAATAGTAGACTACAAAATACCTGATGTGTTGGACCTCAGCTACTGAATCCTACTGCATGTACCAACCTGAGTTTCTGCTTCAACACTGACCAGCCTGTGATTTTGCCAGTATGGGGAGGTTTAAGGGTGGGGGGGGGGGGGCAGAAAAAGTCACAAGCCAAATACTGCAGACTGCACCTCGACAGGTGTTGAAAATAATTTGCAACTTTCAGATGTGAGTCAATTTTGAAATAAATTTATTAGAAGGACACTTCTACCTTTTCATTGTTACTTCTAGTACATTTGTAGTATTGGAAAGTATTATAATGTTGCAGGAATTTAATATTTGCCACTTTAATTCAAATTCAAGGTCTCAAACTCTAGTGACATGCCTGTAAAAAGTCAGAAAAAATTGGTATGTAAAAAATTAAATGAAAATGAACATAAAAAATACAATTGCTGTACTTACCGAACTACAGTTGGAATAACCTCACTGGCAAAAAATATGCTCAGTGTAACAACAGCATAGGCTGAGAAGAGACCCAGAATGGAAAGAGCCAGGTGAAAACCTTGATGGAGGTCTGGAGAAAAACAAAAAAAAAAACCTGTTGGTAGCATATTACCGAAGCACAAAAGCTCAAATCACTTGGCCAAATAGTTTGAGAATCATAGGGCAGAATTTTTTGTCCCATGGGCAGGCACGAGCCGGACCTGAATGAGAGTAAAATAATGCGTGATGATGTTGGGTGAGCATCCTTAAATCATTGCACACGCGCGCGATATTTTGCTCGGCGGGCGGGTGCAGGTGCCGGAGTGGCGCCCACCATTAATTCACAGGCCACGTAAGGCCCTTAACAGTCCAACAGACTGTGATTTTACCTTGCCCGTGCAATTTTCTGCTCATCGCACTGGCAGAAATCAGGCAGGTGGCCATCCAACATTTTCACAAACCTCATCCAAGGGTGGATTAAAGAGTCAGCAGCATTGCCAATGTGAGTAGTGAGAAGTTTTGGAGATAGTTAGCAGCTGGTTGCTTATTGGTACTTGGCAGCTATATCTCTGTTTGGGGCTTCATTCTTAGCATTTCCAGGCCTCATTTCAGGACTCATTGCTGTCTGCCAAGCCCCTGGAGGATTCAGACCATGTGAACCCTTCCAGGTATTAGACAGCCTTCTTTTACCCTGGTAACAGGGATTGTGGTCTCTGCTGGTGGCACCTACTCTGTGGAGGAACAGAGGGTCACAAGGGAGAGGAGGCCAGGTGTCCCAGTGCAGCTTCCAGGGGAGGGGCCTGTGGAAGGAGGGGTGCAGGCACAAGGGGCACAGGGCAGGCAGGTAATCCAAGGCAGACGGTGCAGCAGAAGGCACTACTATCCTGCTGCCAGGGTTTACAGGCGGCGATGCAGTTACCCCAATACGTCTGAGGTGCAATGCCGAAGGAGGCTCTGCCTCTCAAAGAAGGCCATGACCTCCATTTGCCAGATGATTGGGCCTAAGACCAGTTATGACTGTGCACCCCATGCCAGTGGCTCTGAAGGTAACAGTGCCCCTCAATTTCCATGCCTCCGGCTCTTTCCAGGGCTCAGTGGGGGATCTTTGCAAGTCTCCCAATCAACTGTCCACTGCTGCATCAAGCTGGTGACAGAAGCTTTGTTCAGGCGGGTACCTTTATTCTCTACCATACGGACGAGGTCAACCAGGCTAAGTGAGCCAGAGGCTTTGCAGTGATTGCTGGGTTCCCCCACATCCAGGATGCCATCGACTGCACATATGTGGTCATCAAGGTGCCAGAGGGTCATCTGGGTGCCTTTGTCAACAGAAAAGGATTCCACTCCATAAATGCAAATTCTGTAAGTCTGTGCAAGCAGTTCCCATGGAGTGTACATCCTGAGACACTCCCAGATGTCGAGGCTCTTCAGTGTTCCAGCCCAACTGGATGGATGGCTGCTGGGTCACAAGGGCTGTCCGCTGAAGAGATGGCTTATGACGCCTCTCTGCCATCCAGAACAGAGGCAGAATAGCGTTACAAGTCACACCTCCACAAGGGCGGTGATAGAGTGGACCATAGGTCTTCAAGATGCGCTTCCAATGCCTGGACCATTCATGGGGACCACTACAATGCCCACCAGAACTGGTGTCATTGATTGTGGTTACAATCAATCTCCACAATCTGGCACTGGCAAGGGGGTGCCCACTGGAGGAAGGGGATCTTGACACAGCTGCACAGGCCGCAGATGACGAGTCCAGTAGTGAGTCTGAAGATGAGCACGGTGAGAACACTGAGGGTGTGGAGCCAGACCCTGGTAGTCTCCAGGGAGGCAGGGACACCAGGGATGCCTTGATCCAATGCTCCTTCAGCTAGGCTACCAAAACTCAGTTTCAAACACATGCCAAGGTTGCCTCCTCCATCCCCGATGTCTGAAAGGACCCTTTCAACTGAACACAAAGGACACTTAGTGCCTGTGCAATAAAGTTCAAAAGGCACTTACATCCAGCATTACATACTGGCGTACCCTGTACCAATAAAATAAAAGGTGAAGCATACTCAGGCCATGACGACAAAAACAAAATTTATCCATTTTGACAATTACAAATTATTTATGTAAACTGCTCTGGTCTTCATTCCCAGACCAGTATAGATAAAGTAAACACAAATGAACATAAAATCACCCATGACCTGTCCCTCCTGTGCTCATGGTGCCTTTGACTTACATTTGCAAGTGCTCCCCACTCGTTGGCACCGACATTGGAGACAGCCTGCTGACTTGTTGGCCTTGATGACCTTAGTGGTCGTCCTCTGGCCAATGGAGCCTGTGCTCACCCCATCTAGGAGTGGCCAATGCCACACCTGGCATCTCCTCAGGCATCACAGCCTCGGACACCATGGTCACTGGCGGAGGGGCAGAGGAGCTGCTGCCGTCATCCGGAGTGCCCTGAGAGGAGGCTGCAGAGATGACAGGCAGCTTGTGTGCCAACGCGAAGTAGCTCTGCACTTACCCGCACACCACTGATGGACGGACACTTAGCTGGGATACTGGATGCCTTATCCATCTCCCACACTGACACTCACCACCTGAGGTCAGTGCCAGTGTGAGGGCTTGCAGGTTCGAGCGCAACCCGAGGAATCCTTCACTCTGTCCCCGGAGCTGCCTCTCTCTGAGTGTCGCCACTCTCCCAATGGAGGAGGCAGTGCGTTCGTCCATGACGGTTAACACAGTGCTCACGCTTCACATGGACTCCTCCATCATGGAGATCATGGCTCGCAGGCCCTCATGGATCTCTGCCAGATCCTCCTGCACATCTCACTGGACATCCATCGTCTGCTGCCTATAGGACGACTCCAGAGGCTCATCATCAGCCTTCGACTGACCATGGTCCTGGTCTCCAGCAGTTCTCTGACTGTGCGCACCTCAAATGACTGTGAAGTGCCCTCACCAACGTGTGCCAAGATACTAGCTGCCACTCTAATGCCCACTGAGAAGCTGGTATCTGTGCTGGTGCCTGCTTCAGACAGCGGATGTGACACAGGTGAAAATGATGCCCAGTAGTCCTCTGGTGTCAGGGTGGCCCTTCGGGGTCTGCAGATTGGACACCTGCTGGCGAACCTAAAAGGGAGAAGGAGATGTCATTAGTTAAAGTCATCACACTGTCATTGCACGTGCCAGGCACACAGGTGAGATAATGGAGATCTGTATCACAGTGCCATCGTCTTTCAATGATCAATGGGTCTCCAAGTTTGAGGCTTCCATCAATGAGGAGACTACACGAGAATGGTTGCACAATCTGAAACTCTCACCTTTTTGCACTGCGCTCTTACCTTCAACTGGACCCTCCACCTCTCCACACCCGGTTGCACGGGGAGCATGCCGGCTCTCGAGCTCTAGGGTGCCGTTTGAATCAGGAGAGCAGCAGCAGGTTAGGCGGGCCTCTGCTTGTACATGCCCTCTCCACTTGGTTATGGCTCTTCTGCTCCTGAAAGGACAGAGGAGCATTGATTAGTCCACTCTGTACCTGCAGCGTCATTGCAGCCTCGCCAACTCCAGCTGAGGAACACCTCACAGGGCACATCCAAGTCGTGGCCCTTGAGTGCTAGGCACTCAGTCCAAGCAGCCAGGGCTCACCCCTTTGGCCAGCTCCAACGTGTTGACAGTTAGCACTCAGGCTCTAGCATCCCTGAGGTCCATCAGGGGACGGTCAGACCTTAGCACTTCTGCACACTTATCCATGCCAGCACGATACTCACCCTTCCAGAGTGCAGCAGGTCATTGAAACGCTTCCGGCACTGCACCCATGTTCAATGCACCATGTCATGGCTGCTCACCAGGGCTGCCACTTCCTCCCTTGCCCTCTTTGTGAAATGCAGTGGCCGCCTCCTCCTATCTCTGGGTACAAAGGTGTCCCTCCTGGCAGCCACCTCCTCCAGGAGGACAGTGAGGCACTCATCAGAAAAGCAGGGTGGCCGAGTGCCCACCAGACCTGCCCCACGGCCTGCTGTTTGCAGCCGCACAACTCCATCGTTACAACGGTGAACAGATGTCCTTCCCTGGCAGCCTTTCTGGGGCTGCTTGGGCCATTCCTGAGCCAGCTGCCAGGTCGCCATTGGTCAGTGGCCGACAGGCCCCCACCTGGTCCTTCCTGGTCTGTGTAGAGTTGCGTTTCATGCTGTGTGGGTCTTAATTGGCCTTCCAGCGAGAAATCGTGTCAGTGCCTGATTGTGGGCGACGGTCGATTTCGTGGCTGCTCCAGAGGCCCGCCCACTGCACTCGCCCGAAAAGGGAAAATTTCTGCCCATAGTGTATCCTGTTGTTTTTACTAGCACCAGATTTGGCATAACTGCATTTGTCACAGACTGAGGCACTGTAAACAATCATAGGGCATTAGTACATTTAAAAAAAGTAGGGGTGGGCCATATACTCCCTTCAAACCTGATCCGCCATTCAATAAGGTTATGGCTAAAATTTTACAAACCTTCATTTTTCAGCCCAATCTCCATATCCCTCAATTCCCTTAGTGCCCAAAAATCTATCAATTTCAGTCTTGAACGCATTCAATAACTTAAATCCATGGCTATCTTGGGTAGAGAATTTTAAATATTCACAATCCTCTGAAGGAACTGTTATCCTGAGACTACTATCAGGCTCAGCAGCCTGGGGAAACAGCTTCTCAGAAGGTTTACCAGGGTAGATGCCAAGAATTTTATATGTTTCAATGAAATCATCTCTCTTTCTTCTGAACTCCAGCGAATGTCGGCCCATTTTACTCAATTTCTCCTCTTAGGACATCTCTTTTTTCCTAGGAATCAATCAAGTGAAATTTCTTTGCACTCCGTCTAAGGCTAGTATACCTTTCTTTAGGCAAAAAACCAAAACTGTACATAGTACTCCAGGTGTAATCTCACCAAAGCAAGACCACCTTATTCTTATGATCCAATCCCCATGAAACAATAGCTAGCATACACCTGGCTTCCTAATTCTTTGTTGTATCCGCATGTTAGCTTTCTGTAATTCGTGTACAAGGACATACAAAACCCTATGAATCCCAACATCTACTATAATAAAAGCAAAATGGCAAAAAATGCAAATTACTGTCCCCTTCTTTGTATCATCAGCAAACTTGGATATATTACATTCAGTTCCCTTCTCTAAGTCATTGATATAGATTGCAAATAGCTGAGATTCAAGCACTGATCTTTGTAGCACTTCAATAGTTACATCCTGCCATTCTGAAAACGACCTGTTTATACCTTTTCTCCCATTTTCTATCGATGAACTAATCTTCAATCCAAACTATTACTCCCAATACCTTAAACCCATTGTTAGCGTCTAAGTGAGTGCCTTCAGAGAATCCAAATATACTACATCAGATGGTTCCCTGATCAACTCTGCTAGTTACATCCTCAAAAATTAATAGATTTCACAAACATGGTTGCTCTTCGTAGCACTGCGTTGACTCTAACCAATTTGTGAATTTAAGTGTTTTTTTTAACCACATCCTTAATAATAGATTCTCTTGTTTTCCCTACTACTGATGTCAGGCTAGCTGCCCTCTTGTTTTCCATTTTCGCTCTCCTTCCTTTCTTGAACAAGGTTATATTTGCTACCTTCGAATCCATGGGAACCATTCTAGAATCTAGGGAACTCTGGAAGATCAAAATCAATACATTCACTATCTCTGCAGTTGATTATTTTAGAACTCTAGGATATAGGCCATTAGGTCCTAGGACTGTTAGCTTTTAGCCCATTAGTTTCTCCAGTATGTTTTCTATTACTGATAATAATTACTTTAAGTTCCTCACTCTCATGAGGCCTTTGGTTCCCCACACTTTCTGGTATATTGTGTGTGTCTTCTTACTGGTCAAAAAAAGACAAGGAATAATTGTTATTAATGTCTCTGCCATTTCCTTATTCTCTATTATAATTCCTCCCATCTCTACCTCTAAGGGACCCATGTTTTCTTTTGTTGATTTTTTAAACAAATACTTGTAAAAGCTTTTACAATCTGTTTTAATATTTCTTGCTGGTTTACTCTCATCCTATTATCTCCTTCTTTATTACTTTCATGCACATCCTTTGCGAATTTTGAAAACCTTCCCAATCCTCAGGCTTACAATGTTGCCAAGAAGTGTCGTAAGCCTCTATTAATTGAATACTATCCCTAACTTTGCTACTTAACCTTGGCTGTAGCGTTTCTCCAGTAGGGTTTTCATTCCTTGAGGAAATGAATATTCAATGAGAATTGTGATGTTTCTTTAAATGTTGGCCATTATTTATCTACAATCATATCTTTTAATTTACTTGCCCACTTTACCTCAGCCAACTCATGCCTCCCTAATTGCATGTGTTTAAAATTTAAGACCCTAGTTTCAGACTTAACTACATCACTCTCACACTTAATACTAAATTTCATTATATTATATTATGTCTACTTGCTCCAAATGGGTTTGCCCAATCTAGAAGACTAAAAGCCTCCAGGTCACCCTTGTTATTATTATTGCTTCCCCAATTTGCTGCCTTATACTCTGTGCAGCATTGTGATTACTGTTAGGGAGCCTAATAAACTATTTACAGCAGTGTCTTCTGCTCTTTGTCCATTTGTTAGCTCTACCCACACTGACTCTGCTTTGTTGTGTTAAGATTTATTCTCACTACTGACTTTACCAGGGCTATCCCAGCTTCTTTTCCATTTTGCCTATCTTCACTGGGATATTTAAATCCTAACCTTGATAACCCTGCTACTTCTCAGTAATGCCTACTAGCTCAAACCCATTTATGGCTATTTGTCCTACAAATTCATCTGTTTCATTACAAAAGTTTTGTGCATTCCACTATAGCACTTTAAATATACATATAGAGCGCTTTAAGTAAATTCACTTCATCACCTAGGCAGCACTCTTTGAAAGGCAAATAAAATGCAGATATCACATTTGGATCACAGAACCCGAATTTTCTTCCACTGAAATTAAAGAGAAATTGAGCAGGGTTCTGTAATGGATGTGCAATCCTCCAGTTATATCCTTTTTTGTGCTTTGCCCAGTGCATGAAAATTTAAATTTACTCCAGACTGAGAAAGACCCTAGAGCTAACTTGGTTCCTGGTCGAGCAACATTTTGACTTTTAAAAGTCTCATCCTTGTTTTCAAATCCCTCCTTGATCTCACAACCCCGATTTCTGTAATGTTCCCCCACCCCATAACCCTCAGATATCTCTGCTCTTCTAATTCTGGCCTCTTAAGGATCCCCGATTTTAATTGCCCCACCATTAGTGTCCACACCTTTTAGATAGCCCTGATAAAGGCAGTAGTGAGAATAGATCTTAACAAGCAAATCAATACAGATTTGCAAAGAATGACAAAGGGCGGAAAACACTGCTGAAAATAGTTTATTAGTCACCCTAACAGTAATAATAGCATTGAACATAAGAAATAGAAACGGGAGTAGGCCACTTGGCCCTTCAAGACTGCCCCCCTGTTCAAAAAGATCATGGCTGATCTGCCCCAGGCCTCAACTCCTCTTTCGTGCCAGCTCCTCAAAGCCCTCAACTTGCTGATATTTCAAAAATCTATCTACCTCCTCTTTAAATACTTGCAGTGATCCAACCTCCACAACTCTCTGGGGTAGAGAATTCCAGACATGCACACCCTCTGAGAGAAGAAATTCCTTCGCATCTCAGTTTTAAATGAGTGTCCCCTTATTTTGTAACTATATTCCCTTGCTTGAGATTCCCCCACTAGTGGGAACATCATCTTAATATCTACCCTGTCAAGCCTCCTCAGAATCTTGTACATTTCAATAAGATCAACCCTCATTCTTCTAAACTAATGAATAAAGGCCTAACCTGTTTAGCTGTTCTTGACAAGTCAACCCCTTCATCCCAGAAATCAGCCTAGTGAATCTCTTTTGAACTGCCTCCAATACCACTATATCTTTCTTAAATACAGGGACCAAAACTGTACATAGTACTCCAGGCGCGGCTTCACCAACACCCTGTACAGTTGTAACAAGACTTCCCTATTTTTAAACTCCAACCTCCTAGCAATACAGGGCAAAATTCCATTTGCCTTCTTAATTACTTGCTGCACCTGCATACCAACGTTTTGGTGTTTCATGCACAAGAACACCCAGATCCCTCTGTGCTGCACTCTTTTGGAATCTCTCCCCATTTAACAGTCTGCCTTTTGATTCTTCCTACCAAAGTGCATGACCTCACACTTTCCTACATTAAACTCCATCTTCCAAGTTTTCGCCCACTCACTCAACCTATCTATAACCCCTTGCAGATTCCTTATATCCTCATCACAACATGCCCTCCCACCTATTTTTGTATCGTCAGCAAATTTGGATATATTACACTCTGCCCCCTCCTCCAAGTCATTAATATAGATAGTAAATGATTGAGGCCCCAGGGCTGATCCTTGTGGGACTCCACTAGTTACATCTTTCCAACCTGAAAAAGGCTCATTAATCCTGACTCTCTGTCTTGTGTGTGTTAACAAATCCTCAATCCATGTTAATACATTACCCCAAATACCGTGAATACCCAAATATCTTGTGCAATAACCTTTTCTGTGGCACCTTATCAAATGCCTTCTGGAAATCCAAATACACTACATCTACCGGTTCTCCTTTATCAGCTCTGCTCGTTAGATCCTCAAAGAACTCTAGCAAATTTGTCAAACATGAGTTCCCTTTCACAAAACCATGTTGACTCTGTTCAATTGCGTTAAGCTTTTCTAAATGTCCTGCTATTTCTTCCTTAATAATACTCTAGCATTTTCCCAACAACATATGTTAGGCTGACTGGCCTATAGTTTCCTGCTTTCTATCTCCCTCCCTTCTTGAACATGGACGTCATATTAGCGGTTTTCCAATCTGCTGAGACCCTCCTGGAATCCAATGAGTTCTGGAATATTTTGACCGATGCCTCCACTATCTCTGCAGCCACTTCTTTTAAAACCTTTGGATGCAGGCCATCAGGTCCTGGCGACTTGTCTGCCTTTAGTCCCATTAGTTTGTCAAATACTTTGTCCCTCGTGATAAAGGCTGTTACAACATCTTTCCACCCATTAGCTCCTTGCTTACCTGATATCTTTGGGATGTTTATAGTGTCCTCCACTGTGAAGACCAATGCAAAATATTGGTTTAAATTATCTGCCATTTCCCTGTTCCCCATTATCAATTCTCCAGTCGCATTCTCCAAGGGTCCCATGCTCACTTTAGCCACTCTTTTTATATACCCGTAGAAGCTCTTGCCATTTGTTTTTATATTTCTTGCCAGTTTACTTTCACAATCAATTTTCGCCCTCTTTATTAGCTTTTTAGTCATCTGCTGCTGGTTCCTAAAAAAAATCCTAATCCTCTAGCCCATCACTACTTTTTCCTACTTCGTATGCTTTAGTTTTTGATTGGATACTCTCCTTGACCATCTTTATTAACCACGGGTGGTTCATCCTTCTCGAGTCCTTCTTTTTGACCGGGATAAATTTTTGCTGAGCATTATGAAATTTCTGCTTAAAATGTCTGCCACTGCTTATCCACTGACCTTTCCCTTAGTCTATTTTCCCAGCCCCCTTTAGACAACTCTTTCTTCATACCTCTGTAATTACCCTTATTTAAGTTGAGGACACTGGTTTGAGACCAGAGTTGCTCGCCCTCAAACTGCATTAGAAATTCTACCATGTTGTGATCGCTGCTCCTTAGAGGATGCTTAACTACGATATCTCTTATTAATCCCAACTCATTACACATTGCTAGATCTAAAATAGCCCATTCCTGGGTAGATTCTGTAATATATTGCTCTAAGAAACAATCCCTGATGCACTCTACAAATTCATCTTCCATGTTACCCCTGCCCAACTGATTTGTCCAGTCAATATGCAGATTAAAATCACCCATGACAATTGTAGCACCCTTCTTACATGCCTCCATTATTTCCCGATTTAAACTTTGTCCTAGAATGAGGCGGCTCTTCTGGGGCCTATGGACAATTCCCACCATGGCTTCTTCCCCTTGCTATTCCTTATTTCCACCCAAACTGATCCCATATCACGATCTATTGCACCTATATGACTACTCACCACCGCACTGATACCTTCCTTTATTAACAAAGCTATCCCACCTCCTTTTCCTTTTTGTCTATTTTTACAGAACGCCAAATACCCTTGAATATTGAATTCTCAGACTTGGTCACCCTGCAACCATGTCTCTGCAATAGCTATCAAGTCATACCCATTTATTTCTATTTGTGCAGTAAACTTATCTATCTTGTTACAAATGCTGTGTGCATTTAGATAAAGAGCCTTAAGCTTTGACTTTTTACCATTATTACTCATCCTGGTTCTAATTTCTGCTGCATTCTTCTGTTTATATTTTCTGCCCCTTCCTGTTATACTTTGATTATTGTTCACCTCTTCCTGACCCTGCACCTTTGCTCTTGCATTTCTTTTTGACTTTTTAAACTTCCCTTCAATTGAACCCTCCCCCCTACTAATTAGTTTAAAGTCCCATCTACAACCCTAGTTATACGATTCACCAGGACACTGGTCCCAGCATGGTTCAAATGAAGACCGTCCCAACAGAACAGCTCTCTCCTTCCCCAGTACTGGTGCCAATGCCCCATGAATCGAAACCCATTTCTCCCATACCAATCTTTGAGCCATGCATTTACCTCTCTAATCTTATTTACCCTACGCCAATTTGCACGTGGCTCAGGTAGTAATCTGGAGATTATTACCTTTGTGGTTCTGCAAAAATAGGCACGCATGTAACAAAGGTAATGCAATAACCTAGAGGCTTTTAATCTTCTAGATTGGGCAAATCAGTTTGGAGAAAGTAGCCATAATTTGATGAAATTTCATTTCAAGCGTGAGAGAGTGATGTAGGCAAGTCTGAAACTAGGGTCTTAAATTTAAAACAAATGCAATTAGGGAGGCATGAGCCCTAAACTATGGAATACCCTCCCACCACCTCTCTGCCTCACTTTTCTCCTTTAAGACACTCCTCAAATCCTAGCTCTTTGACAAAGTTTTTGGCCACCTGACCTAATATCTCCTTATATGGCTCAGTGTCATATTTTGCTTTATGATGATCTTCTGAAGCTCCTTGGAGTGTTGTATTATGTTAAAGGTACTATATAAATACAAGTTGTTGAAAAAGAACGTTTAAAATATAGGCAAAATATTAATATACTCAGTAGAACTCTCTACAAAATAAAATTCTATTCTCCTGGCTTAATGGAAGCAAACTTAACACTAGCTCCTCAAATAAGGTTTTATTCACGTACCCCAAAGTTCATTTTTCGTATACTTGAGTGGCACTAGTTGAAAAATAAAAATAGAACTTCAGAATAAACTGGTAACCAGGGAAATTACACAAATGTCAGAGAAATGGTAGAAATAGCACCTTATTTTTTAAAGGGACTTCTACCAACTTACCAAGGTTATTTTTATTCACATACAGGGTATGGACATTGCTGGCAAGCCCAACATTTATTACCCACCCCTAATTGCTCTTGAGAAAGTGATGGTGAGCTGCGTTCTTGAACCATTGCAGTCCATGTGGTGTAGGTACACTCACAATTTTGATGCGGTAGAGTTACAAGATTTTGACTCAGGAAAGATTAAGTAATATGTTCAAGTTAGAAGGATTGAGTTGGAGGAGAACTGGCAACTGGTGGTGTTCCCAAGCACCTACTGCCCTTGATCTTCTAGCTGGTGCAGGTCACAGTTTTGGAAGTTGCTGTCCAAGAAGTCTTGGTGAGTTGCTGCAGTGCATCATGTAGATGGTACACACTGCAACCATGGTGCGCCAGTGGTGGAAAGGTGAATGTTTAAGGTGGTGGATAGGGTGCTGATCAAGCAGTTGCTTTGCCTCAGAGGGTTTGAGCTTCTTGAGCATTCTTTGAGCTGTGCTTGTCAAGACAAGTGCAACATATTCCATCGCATTCCTGTCTTGTACCTTGTAGATGGTGGAAAGGCTTTGGGGAATCTGGTGAGTCATTCACCGCAGAATAACCAAACTCTGATCTAGTCTTGTGGCCACAGTATTTGTAGGACTGGTCCAGTTAAGTTTCTGGTAAGTGGTGACCCACAGGATGTTGATAGTAGGGGATTTGGTGATTGTCATGTCATTGAATATCAAGGTGAGGTGGTTAGATTCTCTCTTGTTAGAGATGGTCACTGTTGACAATTGATGTGGCACAAATGTTACTTGCCATTTATCAAGCCAAGCCTAAATGTTGTCCATGTCTTGCTGCATGGAGTCACGGACTGTTTCATTACCTGAAAAATTGGGAATGGTGCTGAACACGCTACAATCATCAATGAACATCGCCACTTCTGAACTTATGTTGGAGGGAAGATATTTGAGCTCAGGGCAATGCCCTGATGAATTCCTGTAGTGATGCCCTGGAGCTCAGCTGATTAGCCTGCAACAAGGAGAACCATTTTCCTTTATATTCAGTATGACTCCAATCAGTGGAGAGCTTTCCTACCCTCAGATTCCCATGGACTTCAATTTTACCAAAAATTTTCTTTATTTCATCCTCCCTTGCCTACTGGCAACAGTAATTGTGCCCCTAACCAACATCCACCAGATACATTTTTCATGGGGTAGTCATTGAGGTGATTAGGAGCAAGAACTCTGGCCAATATGCACAAACCATTGGACTGTGGCTTTACCAAAGCTCAGGTGATATTCACTAAGGCAGTAAAAGTCAGGGATAAAACCTAGAACTTCCTAATCTATATGTATAGTGGAAAGCTTTTGAGCACTATTACCTTTCAGCAGTTGTTCCATTGCCTATCCTAGAAATTAGTGGTTTGTTTTAGGTCCTCGGTTTGGTTACCAGTCACCATAGGTCAACCATGACAATCTCACCCATAGAATCCAGCAACGTTCCCATTACGTTCTTGAACAGCAATTTTTTGTAGAATTGCACAGTAAGTCTGTCATTTTTGCAATCTAAGCAACCTTTTCACTTCTGTTTGCAATTTAGCAACTGTGTGCAAAGTTGGAAGAGATTAAAATCAATCCAAGACCCATCGCTTTGCTCCTTTTCTCTTTTTACACAAGCCAAAATATTTCACTTATACCATTCTGAAAGATTGTTGTCCCAGATGACTTTATCTAGATGATCCAGTAGAGTAGGTTTTTGTAGTTATTATAAAATTTCTCACCAGGAACTACAATTAATGGCAACAGACACTACAAATATTATAGTTATGTGTTAGAAATTCAAACATGTTTCTATTCCATGCTAAAAATCTGTAGCAATCACCTATACTTACATTGTATAAGAGCAAGCAACAATAGTGACGACATTCCTGTGATGATTGTTGACAGCAGTAGAATACCACGTCGGCCAAACTTGTTCACGGTAAAATATAGGAAAAGGAGGGCCACACCTTCAGCACCAGTAATGACCAAATAGCTCAAGTGGAACCTGGGGCTATAAGCAACGAGGTTTTGGGAAAAACAATTCTGGATTCCACTGCCAATGAACCTGAGATGAAATGAATAAGGTTATTCCCTCTCAGTGGACTCCTTGCAATGGCTAACACATTAACCAGGATCAAAATTCAGAGAAGGGAAAGTAGAATCATAGATAGTGGTAAGATAGTAATAAATAGGCATTTTTATTTTACATAAACCAGTCAACTTTAAATCTCAGTGAAAGGTGAAAGTACCAATTTGTCTTCAGATTAAGATTTTTTATTTCTTGAACAAGAGTGTGGGAAGCCATTTTTTATTGTTTAGTAGAATTTCTTCCAGTCTCAATTATGAGCCTGGAGAGTGCCCTCCATGGTCCAATAGACACTATTGTTCACTCTCCAGGCTTATACATGAAGACTGATGACTTGGGAAAATTATTAGAGCGCTGTCAACATCTGTAGAATGCCACCAGTAAAAAATATAATCAGTACCATTAGGAACAGTAGAGATTTTCCTAAAGAACTAAAAACTACATAGAAATATAGTTTACAATGCAGAAACAGGTCATCTGGCCCAACAGGTCTAGGCTGTTGCTTATACTCCAAAAAAGCCTCCTCTCGCCCTCTTAATCTAATCTTATCAGCAATTTCTTCCTTCTGTCCTTTTTGGCTTTATGTGCTTATCTAAGCTCCCCTTAGATCCATTTAAGGTACTCAGCTTTGTGTTCGTGGATTGCACATTCTAACGACTCTCTGGGTAAAGTCGTTCCTCCTGAATTCTCCATTTGATTTATTAACAGGGAGAAAACTTTATTCAATTTAACCAAATTATTATTAAGTAATAGCAATTTATTTTTTCCAAAAGATATACCAAAGAATATTATGTCAACGTTGGTCACAAATCACAAGAGCAGTAACAATTTATGACTTCAAAGAAGGTCAACCCCTTGTTAAGTCAAGGACACTAGTAGTGGTAAGCTAGAGAGCAAAGAATACTGAGAAACTGATGGCATAAAAGAAAGAACTTTAAAGTATGTAAGACAAGACCAGTAGTCAATATGTAAGATAAAAAAATGTCTCATGCTACTTTTATCACCCAGAGCAAGTGGATAGCCAAAAAGCAATGAAGCCAATAAAGGATCGAGGAAGTTACCTTACTATCTGCTATAAGAGATGCTAAATAAATACTTTGTCACTGTGTTTATAGATGAGAAGGAAGGAATGTGTATATTATACAAGTTACTATGTGGCTTGAGGAAACTTAAACTTTTGAAGTTATTTAAATGTAGTTTAATGTATTGTGTAATTAAGTGCTCAAGGTATCAATTAGCCGAAGTACCTTTCTTTGGGAACAGGAATTGCCCTAGAAGACCAATGGGTAGTGAATGCTACACTTTCCATAAGAATATACAAATTAGGAGCAGGACTAGGTCATTCAGCCTCTCGAGCCTGCTCCACCATTCAGTAAGATCAGGGCTGATCTGATTTTAAGCTCAACTTCACATTCCTGCCAACTCCCAATAACTTTTCACCCCCTAGCTTATCAAGGATCTTTCTACCTCTGCCTTAAAGATATTCAAGGACTCTGCTTCAACAGTCTTTTGAGGAAGAGAATTCCAAAGTCTCTCAACCCTCGGAGAATTTTTTTTCCTCTTCTCTGTCCAAAATGGACCCCTTATTCTAAAAGGGTGGCCGAGTTAGAGATCCTCCCACAAGAGGAAACATCCTTTCCACATCTACCCTGTCAAGTCCCTTCAGGATCTAATATGTTTCAGTCAAGTTGCCTCTTACTCTTCTAAACACCAGTGAAAACAAGCCTAGCCTGTGCAGCCTTCCCTCATAAGACAACTGCCCATTCCAGGTATTAATCTAATAAACCTTCTGTGAATTGCTTGTAAATGCATTTACATCTTTCTTTAAATAAGTGGGCCAATACTGTGCACAGTATTCCAGATGTGGTCTCACCAGTGCCCTGTATAACTGAAGCATAACCTCCCTATTCTTGTATTCGATTCCCCTTGCAATAAATGATAACATTTTATTTGCTTTATTAATTATTTGCTGCACCTGCAAATTACCCTTCTGCAATTCATGCATTAGGCCACCCAGATCCCTCTGCATCTCTCACCTTTTAGATAATATGCCTCTTATTTGTCCTGACAAAACGGACAACCTCACATTTTCCCACATTATACTCCATTTGCCAGATCTTTGCCCACTCACCTAACCTACATATATCCTTTTGTAGCCTCATGTCCACAACTTACTTTCTTACCTATCATTGTGTCATCAGCAAATTTAGCAATTATACCATCAATCCCTTCATCCAAATCATTTATACAAATTGTAAAGAATTGAGGCTCCAATGCTGTTCCCTGTGTCACACTACTTGTCACATTCTGCCAACCAGAAGAAGTCCCACTTATGCCTCCTCCTAGCATGTTAGCTAGCCAATCTTCTATCCACACCTATAACTTACCCTCTACACCACGAGCTTTTATTTTACACAATAACCTTTGATGAGGCATCTTATCAAATATCTTCTGAAAATCTAAGTACAGTACATCCACCAGTTCCCCTTTATCCAAAGCACCTGTTATTTGTTCAAAGAACTCCAATAAACTGGTTAAATATGATTTCCCTCTCATAAAACCGTGTTGACTCTGCCCGATTACCTTGAATTTTTCCAAGTACTCTTTTATAAGGTCTTTAATAATAGCTTCTAACATTTTCCCTATGACAGATGTTAAGCCTATAGTTTCCTGCTTTTTGTCTCCCTCCCTTTCTGAATAAAGGAGTTACATTTGCTATTTTCCAATCTAATGGAACCTTCCCCGGATTGAATTAATTTTGGAAAATTAAAACCAATGCATCAACTATCTCACTAGCCACTTGTTTCAAGACCCTAGGATGAAATCCATCAGAACCCAGGAACTTGACAACTCATTGGATCTACGAGTTGACAAGTATCACATCCCTGGTGATTGCAATTTTCCTGATTTCCTCCCTCCCTTCCAATTCCTGATTTACAGCTACTTCTGGGATGTTACTTGTATCCTCTATGGTGAATACTGATGCAAAATATCAGTTCAATTCATCTGCCATCTCCTTATTTTCCTTTACTAGTTCCTCAGGATCACTTTCTATAGGATCAATGCTCACTTTAACTTTTTTAAAAAATCTATAGAAACTCTGGCTTTATATTTCTAGCTAGCTTTCTCTTGTACTCTAATTTTTCCCGCCTTAATCTTGTCATTCTTTGCTGTTCTTTATTTTCTATCCAATCTTCTGACCTGCCACCCATCTGTGCCTTTTCTTTAAGTTTGCTACTATCTTTAACGTTTTTAGTTAACCATGTATGGTGGATTGCCCCCTTCGAATTTTCTCGTTGGAATGTATCTATTCTGTATATTTTGAAATATCCCCATAAATGTCTGTCACTGCATTTCTATGGACCTATCCCTTATCCTAAATTTCTAGTTCACTTTTGCTAGCTCTGCTTTCATGCACTTGTAATTGCCCTTATTTCAGTTTAAAGTACCAGTCTTGGAGCCATTTTCTCTCCCTCAAACTGGATGTAAAATTTAATATCATAATATGTAGCATTCTAAACAAAACAGATGAATCGATAGTGCAAATAGAGATAAATAAGTATGATCTAATTGCCATTACAGAGACAAAGCTGCAGGATGGCTTAAATTGAGACCTGAATATTGAAGGAGATGTGACTTTTAGGAAGGATAGGAAGTTAGGAAAAGGTGGGGGGTTGGGGTGGCTCTGTTAATAGAAGACAACATTAGCACAATCACTGCTACGTAGGGACACCTTCACTAGGAGGTCATGAATAATCCTTGTTGCACAATACCAGGTCTCATATAGCCTGCTCCCTGGTTGGCTCCAGAACATGCTGATCTAAGAAATTATCCTGAAAACACTCTATAAATTCGTCATCTACGTTACTGCCCATCTGGTTGTTCCAGTCTATAATCTACATTAAAATCACCGCACCTTTCTGCAAGCTCCTACTATTTCTTCTTCGATACCCCGTCTTACCGTGTGATTACTATTAGGGGGCCTGTACACTACTCCCACAAGTGACTTCTTGCCTTTATCATTCCTCATCTCTACCCAAACCACTTCTATATCCTGGTTTCCTGAACTTAGGTCATCTCTCTCGATGTGCTAATGTTGTCTTCTATTAACAGAGCCACCCCAACACCCCACCTTTTCCTAACTTCCTATCCTTCCTAAAAGTTACATCTCCTTCTATATTCAGGTCTCAATTTAAGCCATCCTGCAGCTTTGTCTCTGTAATGGCAATTAGATCATACTTATTTATCTCTATTTGCACCATCAGTTCATCCGTTTTGTTTCAAAGGAACTGCAGTCTAACTGCATCTAAGTCACGGTTCCTAATAACAGCCAACTTTACAACTTGAAAGGTTGCATTCCAAGAAATAATATGTGCTTTTGTGTTCACAAGAAACTAGGTTAAGAACATTCAAACTCTTTTCACATATTCTCTGTAACTATAGCCATGCTGCATCACACACTCAGTCTTTCTGCAGCTTTTGATATGATCAACAACATCATCCTTCCCCAATTCCTATCTACTGCTGTCCAACTTGGCAGGGCTGACCTCATTTGGCTGGGTTTTAACCTATTTGATCAAAGCCTATGAATCTCTAGCAATGGATTCTCTTCCAGAACCAGCATTGTTCTAGAATGATTTATCCTTGGTTTCCCCCTCATTCACATGCTTCTCCATGGTGACATTGTCCAAAAACATGGGCTCAGTCTAAATATCAATGCCGATGACACACAGCTCCAGTGCTCTATCACCTCTTTTCACCATTCCACCAGCCACTATCTTTGCAGCACACCCAAAATTAGAGGGCAGACAAGCAGTACGGCAACAACTTTCTTCAACTAAGTACTGGAAAGACTAAAGCCATCCTCATCTCTGGCCCCTGCCAGAAACTCTGATCCCTTGCCAATGACTGCATCAGTCTCAGTGTCACCATCTTGGTTTTTGAACCAGAATGCTGATTATCTCAACTTACTCTGTGACTGCAAATAAAGTTCCATATTGCCTCAAATTTTACATTTTCATTCTCATTCTCTCTGTAACTTAAGCCAATCATACAATGCCACCCCGCCACAACCTGGGCCCCAACACACATACTTTCTGGCCACCTGTACATCATGAAGGCAGTTTGATAATCTGGAAATAAGTAGTAAGTCACCTTGAAGGTGTTGAACTGTCTAATTCATTAATCAATGAACCAAACAGATTCATTAATGCCTTTTAAGGAAAGAAAAGGGTCACCCTTACCCAGTTTTGCCTACATGTGACTCCAGTCCAGAGTAGTTGACTGACTGTACTCTAAAATAGTTCAGTAAGCCTCCCAGTTAGCAACCATGCTTTCCCCTCCTATTCCTTCCTAAATCCCACTGCCCATCTAGCACTTTCAGATCCCCCTTAACAGCTACCTCTTTTGGTCAACCATCTTAATATCTGCTCCTTTGGTTTCCTATCCATATTTTTGATTAAATCTGTATGTCATATTAGGGTTTTTTTTCGAGAATAAAGGTGCTACATAAATGCAAGTCATTGTTACACCACATTAGAGGTGCAAACTGATCAATGTGCATCCAAGATTGCAGGGCAATATTTCAACCCATTTCTGAAATAAAACAAGTGGATCTTGGGTAGCAGAACAAGTTTATTATTAAACAGCTTTACTTACGTGGTAAACCCCAGTATCAAGATGTTCTTCCAAATGACTCGCGTGGTCACCATATCGCAAAAAGTATACAGGCGAGGCTGCGTATACTCGCCAAACATGGAATCCATCTCTGAGGGCGGTGGGGGTGGGGTAGGGGAAGAAGGAGGCAAAGCTCTCAGTAATAATCTTTAATGCACTGAAGGAAGATATTCATGTAATAACAGGCTTTATTTTAAGATCCTCATAACATATTTTGAATAGTGTGCCCAACTGTCCCTATTTAAAAAGAACATTAACATTGTGGTTTATATTCCTGAAATGTTAACTTGTCTCCATAGGTGCAGTCTGCCTGATGCATTCAGCTTTGTTTTCAAATTTATGGCTAAAGTTATTAGGAGAGACTCAAAGAACTGAATTTGTTTTCAGTGGAGAGCAGAACATTGAGGAGAAATGTGACACTGGTCTCTAAAATGTTAAAAGGCATGTTCATAACTAAAAGAGATGGCAATTTGATGATCTGGAAATAATAAGCTAGAAAGAGTAAATCACCTTGAAGGTGTTGGATTGTCACAAACACCCAAAACTGGTTCATTAACCTCTTTTAGGGATGGAAAACAGTCACCCGTACCCAGTTTTTGCCTATATGTGATTCTGGTCCAGTATAATTGATTAACTGCCCTCTAAAACAGTCCAGTATGCCTCTCAGTCATTCAGGGAAACTAGGGATGGACAATACGTCAGCCTTACTAGTTATGTCTACATCCCAAGAATAAATAAAATGTCCACTACTAGCAACCATGCTTCCACATACGCTGGAACTTCCTTCCTAAATCCCACTGCCCCGCTAGTCCTTTCAGATCCTTCTCAACATCTACCTCTTTTGGTCAACCATCTTAATATCTGCTTCTTTAGCAGACAACAGTTAACAGACTAATAAGAGGTTTAAAGAGAAAAATGTGTATTTATATTTCAAATTATGTTGCTCAAACTTTCCAAAGTGTTTTACAAGGCATTACTTCGAAGAGTAGTCACCTAACCTCAGAAAATTCTATGAAGTACTTTTTCATCTTTGCTTCAGTTCATTGGAAGGTCATTCAAAATATTAACCTGCCTTTGTTCTTCTCTAGTTGCTGACAGATTTGTTGCATCTCCAGCCAGTTTTGTTTCAGATACACATGGTTGAAAACATATGGCAGAAATTTCCCCCCGTTGTGCAGGGTGGGGGGGGGGGGGGGGGGGGAAGAGAGAGGAGAGAGAGAGAGAGAGAGAGAGAGAGAGAGAGAGAGAGAGAGAGAGAGAGAGAGAGAGAGAGAAAGAGTTCAGGAGCTGGCACGTGCAGGCATGCCTCCGATCAGCACCCTCAATTGGGGGCGCGCCGCAATTTTACGTCGGTGGGCCAATTAAGGCATGATGTCCGCCAGGAAGCGCTATGCGCCCCTTGTGCGGGGGGGTGGATTCCCTAAGCCAAGGGTGCACTCTTTCGCGCATGCGCATGAAAGAGTGCGCTCATCTCCCTGAGGCAAAGTGTTGCCTCTGGGGGATCGGCGACAAATTCAAAAATGTTAAATATAGAAAAATAAAATTTCCCTGACGTGTCTCCTCATGTGACTCTGTCACGAGTTGGGAAATGTCCATCAATTTTAATTAAACTTTCAAAAACCTTAAGGTTGGATGGGCAGGTCCTTAAACGAGTTCAATTACTTTTTAAATGGCCTCAAATGGCCGTTGACAGGTCAGTGGGCGCACAGCTGATTTGGCTGCGCCCCCGCTGACCTGGAAAATGAAATGACGTGGGGTGACGTCAGGAGTTCCGGTGTCATCCCACCATTCTCAATATCCTGTCCACAATTGTAGGTTACGAGAATAAATTGAAATCAAATATTAAACAGAGCATAACTGTTTGTGTGCTTGCAGATGAACTGCAACCAGAAAATGTTTGTGGAACTGTGGAGATAGAGGGATGGTGGAGGAAGCAGGGGTATGGATGGCTTGTCAAGTTTATTTATGTAGAGCTTTCTACATGCAGCTAAGTGGGAAAATGAAATGCACGTTAGGTAAGGAACAAGCTTGGTGGACTTGTTCTATACTAATGTGTTAAAACACACTAATGGAGCTCAATCGGGTTTTCCATTACAAATTCACAGCGTGTCACATACCATTAAACACATTGCATGGGGTGTATAATTCATCATCCATGCTGACACCATTACTAGCTGCTATACTTCGCAGTATTTGCTTACACTTCGCAATCTGTCTGGTTGCAAGAAGCCAGCGTGGAGACTCTGGGAATAAAGCCGGAATGCTGTAATTGTTCAAAAGACATGATTTAGTTTCATAATTGGAAAATTAGTTTATTAAAATGTTACTAAAAATGTTATTGATTCAATTGAAGAAAACAATTTTCACCAAAAGGAAAGAATATAAAAGAATCTATTAAAAATACTTACTTCTGCAGTGACCAATGCTGAGCAGGTCATGCCATTACCATTTTGGGAATGAAATGGGATGGGTACTTAAGGTTGAGAATGAAGCTGCCCTCAGGCACTCTCATGCCATTGAGTAGGCTGGCAAAATGACAACAGCCCTAACAGGAGAGATTTATATTACTTATTTATGATAAGTATATTTAAATCTGTTGGTCTATCACGTTGATAGTTCCAGCCAGATATGGCACTTCAGACGATCAATCCATTAAATGTGTCTTCAGTAGTTACCATGAAATCAAATATTCCTCCCAATTCTGATGCAAGCACACAACTAAAAAAGTTCTCAGCTAGTCAAAGTTTTGAACCCAAGTCAATGAAAGGTGTGAATTCATACTCACTGTCAGTTCAGTCTAGCAATTGTGAAGATTCAATACACAGGTTTCCAGCAAGCTTTAAAGTATTACAGAACGTTTTTTTAGGTAGTACAGAGAGAGTTCTTTTAAAATTTAATGCTTATTTTGGAACATGATTGCTTAATGGGTCAAAGAATTGCATAATGAAGTTAATCCTATTGTAAACGAATCATACATTTTACACCAGAATGAGATAATTGTCACATTTCATCTATTCATTTGGATGAGTAGAAAATTCTAGCTAATATTTTCAACTATATTCCAGGACATGATATCACTAGCACATTTCATGGATGGGCCAATACCAGAAAGTCAGGAACTATGCTTTCAACTTTACTTTTTGTTTTATAAATGTCTTAACCATCAACTTTGGAAAAGGGTGGGTTGGAGGAAGGGTAGGGCAACATGGATAAATCATGTGAATCCATATCCATAAAAACTTGCAGTGTCCCCTCAGCTCCTCTCTCTTATAAAAAGGGGTCTTACAGCATAAATTTTGGTGACATACTGAAATGATCATCAATGTACAAATTGAAACAAAATAATATCCATAATGTGTACTCCTTTCAAGGCTCAGTCTCAGATCCAACAGGATGCAAGTGCTGACACCCATGCAGCTTCTTCAATGTGGAAATGGGCAGTAGAACAGGGAACTGAAATCCTGAGGGAAGTCCCATCCCATATTCAACTTTCTTGAAATTCTAAAAATCAGGTTTCAACATTCTAGATAGTGCCCAAAATAATGCAGGACATACTACCCAGCAATCCAACACACATCATCAGGATTTCGCAGCTGGCGAGGTCTAAAAGATTTTGGAATTCCAAATAAGAGTGGCAGGTCTTAATGGTTTAGCCATTAAGCTCACAAGCTCCCAGCTTACAAACTTGCATCTATTAAACATTTTAAAAAACCAAGAGGTAATTTCATATGGAATTATCTTAAGAGAATAGCAATGTATGGAGTTCAACAATTTTTAAGGTATTAGAGTTGTCATCAAGACCAAGCAAAATTTCCTTAACTGGGTCCCTGCAGTCACAACATTCTGAATTATATAACTGTTGCTATAGAGTCATAGAAATTTACAGCACAGAAGAGGCCATTCAGACCATTATGTCTGTGCTAGCACACAAGTAACAATCTAGCCTAATCACACTTTCCAGCTCTGGTCCAGAGCCTTGTAGATTACAGCATTTCAGATGCTTTTCCAAATACTTTTTAAATGTTATGAGGGTTTCTGCCTTTACCATAGTAACAATGAGTAAGTTCCAGATCCCCACCACCCTCAGAATGAAAAGATTTCTTACCTCTCACCCTAAACCTATGCCCCCTAGTTATGGGCCCCCTAACCAAGGGAAAAAAGGCCTTCCTATTAACTCTACCTATACCACTCAATTTTATACACCAATTAGGTCTCCCCTCTGCCTGCTCTGTTCCAAAGAAAACAACCCTAGCCTACCTATAACTAAAATTCTCCAGTCCAGGCAACATCCCCTAATTCACCTTTGTATCTTTGCAGTGCAAATCAAACTGCATGCAGTACTCCAGCTGAGGCCTAGTGCTTAATTAGAGTTCCAGGATAACTTTTTATATTTTGTATCTTAGCTAATAAAGGCAGCTATCCTATATGCTTTCTTGACCTCCTTATCTAACTGCCCAGCTACCTTCAGGGATCTGTGGACATGTACTCCATGGTCACTCAGTTCCTCTAGACTTCTCATGTATCCTGAAAAAAAAAACCTGTAACAGGCCAAGGTTCAAATAGTAGTTTTGGTAGTAAAGAGCTTGAGTATTACTGGAAAAAAAAGACATGCTATTGAAGCTTTTAGTCTTGCATTCATCAAGACAGCTCGGAAGGTAAACTAACAGTAAAGGGAACAACAATTTATACTGCTTGAGAAGAGAGTGCTGATTGATTGATAGATTGAAGCATTGCCATGGAGAATGTCGCAGAGAATAGTTAGCTGCCCAGCATTGGTTCAAATTCAAACCAGGCAGGTAGACTCTGATTGTCCAATACTATAGCAATGTGTGGACCAACATAAGCTAACCAATCCTGACTGCTAAGAATTACAATGAAAACCAATTTAAGATCATTAGTTGGGCTCACAGTGTGGCTCACTTGTGCATGCTCTCCTTTGCAGACAGAAGGAGCATATCCACGCATTGCGCCTTTTCTAACTAAACAAAGCTTGGGGGACAACCGTTCCCTGGTTCATTCCCCATGGCAATGCCTTGACCAGAGTTGTCCTGCCTGGTTCAAATTTGAACAGAAGCTGCAAGTTAACCCTTCTCTGCTGCAGTCTCCAAGGCAATGCCTCTTACCAGAGCCCACTTGCCTAATCAGCACTCTTTTCTCAAGCAGTATAAATTGTTGTTCCCTTTACTGTTGGTTTAACTTGCGAGCTGTCCTGATGAGCTCAAGATGAAAAGCTTAAATAGTGTGTCTCCTTTTTTCAGCATGGCCAGGGTCCCGGGCACAAAGTCTTACGCACCCATCTCCCTTATCCAGTAACAGATCAGGGTTCTCGGGAACAAACTCATTTCCTTTACCTGCAAAAACCAGGATTCCTGTGCACAGACAATTCAGACCCGTCTCCCTTATCATGTTATGGTGTGTGCGTGCAAGAGAATCATAAAATGGCATCTGGTCATAATCTTAGATCTTTGGTGCTAGTAGCTCACTAACAGCAAAGACATGTTGCCATCATTATTGAACATCAAATGACTGCTACTAATTGCCACCACCCATAGTTTCATGATATTTATTTTCAACTGGTGTTCAACAGCATACCCTCTTACATTAAAAAAGCATAAGGCCAATTATCTTTTAACAGTTTGGCACTTCTGCACAGTTGTGCTCATACAGTGTGCAGTTTAGAAAATTACACACTCCAGTAGGTATCCAGGATGCTTTGCGGGCCACCAGCAGAATTATATTCCACCACAACCTGTAACTTCATGACCTGGCTCATTTCTCACTCTGTTAATACCATTAAGCTGGAGGATCAGCCCTAAATTAGTGTGTAGAAAAGCATGCCTGGAGTAGCACCAGGCGGACCTAAACAAATGAACAGCCAATCAAGTGAAGCTAAAACAAGGGAGCATATACATGCTAAACATGCTTGGCCTAAATAGCCAAGTGGTTATGGTACTGGGCTTGTAACCCCAAGATCAAGAGTTCAAATCTCACAATGGCAAACTATGAAACAATGTAACTTCATCTGAATAGGAACAGATGGAAAATGTGTTTGTATTCGAAAGAGTTACATGCTAAACATCAGAAGTAGCATAGCATAGATGAATTACATGAATCCACAAGCAATGGATCAGATCAAAGCCCTTAAGACCTGCCATCACCAGCTGTGAATGGTGGTGGGTAATTAAACAACTAATGGGGAGGTGGTGGTTTAAAGAACATTCCAATCCTCAATGACGGCAGAACACAGCACCCCCCCGGTCGGGTCCGCGCCACCATTTTACATGGAAGAGCCAATTAAGGCCCGCCCAGCGTGACGTGCACCTGGAAGCACTGTGTACTCCCTGTGTGGGCAGGCCGGGGTGGCGGGTGGGGGGGGTTCCCTGAAGCAGGGCCCCCCGACGCATGCGCTCTAAAGAGAGCAGAAATCTCCCTGAGGCACAGAGGTGCGTCAGGGAGATTAGTTTAAGTTTTAAAACTTTAAATAAAGAAAAGAAAATATTTTAAGACATGTCCCCTCATGTGACAGTGTCACATGAGCTGGGACATGTCAAGGAACATTATATGAAAAAAAATTATTTAATATATAAACCCTTCATGAAATCTCGTCCCGCCCATGGATGAGGTTCCATGAAAAATGCAAAGGCCGCCTGGGGCTCTTTGCCTGCCCGCCAACCTTAAGGTTGGACGGGCAGCTCAGTTTATTACTTTAATTGATATTTAAATGGCCTTAATAGGCCTTTGACAGTTTGGCGGGGGCACAGCTGAGTAGGCTGCGCACCCACCCAACTGAAAATCTAAATGACAAGTGATGACATCGGGATACCTACCCGTGTCACCGTGTGTCATTTTACGCCTTGGCAAGTGAGCCACACCCCCACTCTCTGAGCCAAAAATTCTGGCCTAGGTTTTTTTTTACAACAAAGGCATTACATTAAGGAAAGCTGTTGTTGTTGAATGTTTAACTACATGAAAGCAAAGCAATATAGTTGACAACATTAGCAATCCTATTGGAAGTTTTTAAACATAACCACAAGAGAAATTCAGAAGTTAGAATGAATTATCTGAATATGAAAAAATGCCTTTTGAAAAAAAAAAATTACTCTCTTTATGTTTCTAAAACAAAAAAATATTTTTTGTACATTTAAAAGCTGCCCACTCCATCCATGCCTGTAATATACAAGAATACTATAAAGGAAGATTATTTGACCGGTCTACAATTTTAGAATCTGCAAAAGAAGAGAGTTTGCATTTGGTGGTTTATACTGTTTTCTAACTGAGTCAGATGATGAACTTACTGTTAAAGCACTCACCACCAATAAATGAGTAGTAATATGAAAGGGGCAGTGACAACACCCTGCAAAATTCTCCAGTCCTTGCATAATTCAGCTAATCCTAGCAGCAACATCTTCCCACTCACTGTAAAGGATCCGGCAATCATGGTGATCATCAGTCGGTGTGGTGGGTCACACATCTCCAACCCTAGACAGAAAAAAAGTTAACATTGGAAATCGAAAAGTTCTAATCATTTTGTGCTTCCAGTATGAGAAACACGTACCCTGCAGAATCTTGCAAAGCAATTCCCAAGAATGGAACTGAAAGAGATGTTCACTAAAAGTAGGCCAGAAAAAGTGGATGTACAAAAAACTGGAGTTAATGGAGTTTATTTTGGTAGGGGCAGGGTGCCTTATGGGCTGCAGAAGGTTAGAGATATAAAGATGAGTTAGGTGATGGATGGATTTTAAAAAAACAAAAATTCTAAATTAGATTTTTGTGGACTGGAATCCAATGCAGGGCAGTGAAGAAAGGATTGTGAGTGGTACATGGTAAGGGATAGGCTACAAGCAGCTGAGTTTTGGATTAGTTTAAGTAGTGGAAGATGGCAAGTTGGCAAGGAGAAAGCTAACGCAATTGCTCTAAAGGGTGAGGAATGCATACATGAAGGATTTCAATGCCATACGGGGTGAGGTAGGGACAGAGGCACAGCGATGTTACGAAGGTGAAAGCGCGTGTCTTTTTTAATGGGTAAAACAGGATGCTCAGGTTGAAAATGTAAGTGGTTCAGTCAAAGACAGTGGCATGGAAAAAGAGTGGAATCAGTCAAAGAAAGAAAAAGCTTGTGGTATAGGTCAAAGGTAATGACTTTAGGCTCATCCAAAACAATAATATACGGCCAAACAACAGAGATGCAGGAGAGGGGCCTAGAGGTTTTAAAGAAGAATGTATTGCCATCTGCCTGCATGTGGAAGGAGATCCCATGAATATAGATGATAAAACTAAGGGATTGCATGTAAATGAGAAAGATAAGGGGGGCCAGATGGATCATTGGGGAACTCAAGGGGTGACACTGTAATGGAAAGAGCCTTTGCTAGAAATGCACAATTTACTGTTAAGTGCACATCTAGGCAATAAAATGGCTGCAGCATAAAGGCAATGTTGTGTGTTGCAGAGGTTAAGAGAACTGATGAGAGGTTGACAGTCCTTTTGTCACTTTGGTTAGATCATTTGTCTTGTAGGAGTGGCATAAAAATGGTGGCAGAGAAAAGCATGGAACTGGAAATAGCTGAAAACACATTTAAGGAAAGGGAGGATGTAGATAGAACAGCACTTCTTATGTTTGAGATGTTGAGATACTGGTAAACCAGCATTTGCCCTGAAAGGACTAAGAGCTAAGCCTATAATGTGGGACTGGGATTGCATAGATGCCAGGCTAGGTAGGGAGGCACATTGGTGAGGGTTTTTTAAATAAGAGTTCAGCAACCGTGATGGGCTTTGAACTTACAACCTATGGGTTGCTGCTAATCCAGTACCATAACTACTAAGCTTGCAAACAGAGGGATTGAGAATTTTTTTTTATATAAAAAAAGATTATTTTGCCAGTCACCTCTTTGCTGTTTATGGGAACAGTGAACAAATATTGGTTTATGTATTTGCCTGCATACATCGCGGCACTTAAAAAAAAAATCCAGTGTCTTGAAAAGTTGGAAGCTTGATAAAGTTCACAAATCTTTTTAAAAAGAAACTCAGTAAAGCTCTTAAAAGAATCTTGGTTTCCCAACATCATGCTCATATGGTTTTAAATCAGCAACATCTTGATATTAAAGGATGCAAATGCCACAAAGCCTTACTAGTGATAAAAGAACACGTATTGTGCAGGCAGATAGACTAGTGACAGGACCAGTGACACTAAACAGATGATTTTGACCAAGAGCATACAAACTTATCTTCAAATCAAGTCAAGGGAGTAAAGAAACAACAAAAAACTCTAGGCCACCTTTGACAAACTATTTAGTAGAGGAATGAAAAGATCTGTAAGAAAGCAAGTAGCGAGTTCAAAAATGACAGCAAAGGATAGAATAGGAATCAAATGCAGCAAAACACCAGGCATATGGTGGCACTACAATATTTTGCACTACATTCAAATATGCAACTATTTCACCACTCTTAATACAACATAAAAAGATTAGCAGAAATAACACATATTCATAAAGCACCTTTAACGCAATAGAATGTCACAAGGCATTTCAAAGGATGATTGTAGAACAAAACATGACACGATAAAAGAACACGTATTGTGCAGGCAGATAGACTAGTGACAGGACCAGTGACACTAAACAGATGATTGTGATCAAGAGCATACAAACTCATCTTCAAATCAAGTCAAAGGAGTAAAGAAACATCAAAAAACTCGAGCCACACAAAGAGATCAGATGAGCAAAAGCCGAGTCAAAGTATGTTTTAAGGAGTGTCGTAAAAGGAGGAAAGCGAGGGAGAGAGGTGGAGAGGTATAGGGAGGATATTCTAGAGCTTCGGGCCTAGGCAACTGAAGACTTAGCAACCAATGGGGCGATGATTAAAAATCGGGGATCTCAAGAATGACAGTTTATGTTGAGGATTGAGAAACTTGAGGAGATTACAGAGAAAGGGAAGGACAAGGCTATGGAGGGATTTGAAAACAAGGGCGAGAATATTAAAATCATGACATTGCTCAACCAGGGCCTGAATTTTTTGGTCATCGGCAGGCCCAGGAGCGGATTGGAAATGGGTCACAGGCCGTGATTTCATGCTGGCTGGCCAATTAATGGCCAACCAGCGTGAAACATGCGCTGAAATGCTCAGTGCTGCCAGGGTGGGAGCGGGAAGAGGGCGGCGCAGGCACAGACGCAGACGCAATTGAGGGTGCAGGTGAGCGCTTTGGAGGGTGCTCCCTGAAGACAGACAGCTGCCCCAGGGAGCTGCAGACCTCCACAGACTAAAGGACACGACAAAAATGCTGCAAAATATGTCCATGCAGCACAACCAAGCACCTGAGAGCATACCTAAAAAACAAGTACTCAGATGTCTCTTTTTATTTTATTTCTCCACAGAGATTTCATCCTGCCCTGGGTCAAGGCTTGAGTATAAATGGGAATGCTGCTTGGGAAAATGGCCCGTCCGCCAACCATAAATGTGGACGGGCCACATAAAATCACTGTTGATTGCATTGTTAATGAGCTTAATTGCCCACTTAATTGTTGGCAGGTGCACTTCTGACTGCCGCGCATGCCATCCGAGCAAAATATTGTGCGAATGCGGGATGATGTCGGGATGCTCGTCTGAAGTTATCTCGGGCTACATGTCCGTTCGGGTCAGCGCGAGCCCATCCGCGGAATGTAAAATTCTGGCCCGGGAGTCATCATAGATCAGTGAGCACAGGGATGATAAGTGAACGGCACCTACTGCCAGTTAAGGCACAGGCAGCAGAGTTTTGGATGACCTGAAGTTTACACTGGGTAGAATATACAGGGAGACCAGCCATGATCTCTAAATATAAAATTATTATAGTTGAATCTTAGCATTGCTGAAAAAACAGACGTGAAACTTTTCGTCTTGTACTCATCAGGACACTTTACAAGAATACCAATATAAGGGGAAAACAATTTATGCTGTATTAGAAGAGAGTTCTGACTGGTTGGCAAGTGGACTATGATTTGTAGAGACGTTGCCATGGAGAATGCACCAATGATGATGACTGACAGTTAACTGTCAAGCATTGTTTGAAATTTAAACCAGGCAGCTTGACCCTGATTGGACAAGGCATTGCCCTGAGAAATGAGTCAATGAATAGCTGTCACGTATTTTGTTCTGTTGAAACAGGCGCAATGTGTGTTCATGTTCACTCTGCCTGTAAAGAACAGGGCCCTGTGTTATTAATAGATGTAGTTTCCAGTACACGCAAACGTGCCACATTGTGAGCCCAACTGAAAACCTTAAATTGGTTGTCAGCGTAATTTTTAGCCCACTTGGGGGGGGTGGGGGGGGCAGGTGGGAGCGAGCGCAAACTCAATCAGCGCCCCCAATTGGGGCGCGCCACCATTTTATGTGGGCAGGCTAATTAAGGCCCACCCAACGTGAAGCACACCCGGAAGTGCCATGCACTCCCTGTGCGAGCAGGGGGGATTCCCTGAGTCAGGGCCTGAATGCTTTTGTGCATGCGCGCAAAAGAACGCAGCTCGAGGAGATTAGATTAAGTTTCGAAAAATGTAATAAAAGGTAAAAAAAAATTTAAGGATATGTCCCCTCATGTGAAACTATCACATGAGCTGGGACATGTCCATTAATCTTTTCAAAAAATTTTATGTAATTAATAAACCTTTCTTGAAACCTCATCCGGCCCGTGGGTGAGGTTTCATGAAAAATGCAGAGGCAGCCTGGGCTCTTCACCTGCCCGCCAATCTTAAGGTTGGATAGGCAGCATTCTTAACAGCTTTAATTACTTTATTAATGGCCTTAATAGGCCTTTGACAGTTCGGCGGGCATGCAGCCGACACTGGCCCCGCCCCTGCTTGCCAACAGGAAAATTCTCCCCTATGTTTCTTCAATTCTGGACCTGTCAACCCTTAGAAGCTTTGTTTCTGTCCACACAATTCCATCCTTCATAGTTTTAAATGCCATCAAATCAACTTGTAACCTCCTCCATTCAAATGAAAACAGTCCAATTTGAGTGGATATGTTTGTTTTCCCAAGTGAGACAGCTTTAAGAAATCCCATTTACCTTCAGCAATAAAAGATATTCCTTTGAATTAGATTTTACAAATGAAACAAAATTGATGCACCAACACTCCACCAATTTACTTGATGGATTTCAAGTCCCTCACCCTGCCCAATTTCTTTTCCATAACTTGATGACATTCACAAAAAGTCAAATTTTCTACATTTCCGATTCATTTTACCAAGCTGATTGAAAAGCATTTCTTATTGTCATGCAGTGCATTTGCATCCCATGTTTTCACTGGGTTATAATTTTAGCTTTTTATCAGTCCATAAAACTGCCTAGTGAACAGCTCAGAAAATAAAAACCAACTGAAATTATGCATCAGCTTTTACAGCTAACGCCAACATTTTCTCAAAGCATATTAAGTCTTAACAGCTGCAAGTTATTCAGTCCATAGTTTGAGACACAACAATTTAATCCAATTTAGCAAGCTTTACATACTGCCAACTAAATTTGCTGCAGCAATATAAAAAAGGACTTCTGAACTTGATGGGAGATGAAAAAGAATAATTTTGTAGTGCAAAAAGTTTGTTATAGTTTAGTTTAGATTTGGGGGAAATTTAATTTTAGGATGCACAAAGTGACTTCTTAGAACTGAAGAGCTCAAAGGTGTAGTATTTAGATACAGTTTGTAAATGAAGGGGATGTGGACAAAAGTCATATGTTAAAGGTCAGTACTGGAAAATTATATAAACGTTGACCTTGTACCTCCAAAAACCATAAAAAAGCCACAAGAAACTAAGAAAGGAGTAAAACCTGCAATTTTGAGAGGTAAGCACAAATTTGAAAACACTGGTTTGTCATGTGATCAAATTCTAAGCTGATTATATACTTACTTGCAATGTACAAAGACAAGAAGAGTCCAGCCAATGCTACCCCACTAAACATATGGAATACAACAAACATGAGGAAATCCACAGAGACTGATATTCCAATATGCTGGATAATTGTTACAACTAGCGAGAGAATGAATGTATTTCGACGGCCCAGTCTATAGGTGAGGAAAAAATAAATGATCAATAATTTGGTCTCATTTTGTAAAGTCTGCTTCAGCATTACAACTACAGTAGAAATGAAATTTGAAAATAGACAAGAGTTTTCAATTCAATTCTTCTGTTTCGGACAGTGGTCTGAGCTACTCAGGAAATCAGTTTTCCCACTTCCATTTGGATGGTCACTTGAGTAAATTTCTAGCTCAAAATATATTTGTAGCTTAGAAATAGAGAAGTTCTTTGTATCTGTGTTTATTAAGGAAGAGGAATCTGACCATATATTGGTAGGGGTGGAGATAGTAGAGGCAATGGATAGTGTGAAAATTGAGGGAGGTGGTACTGGAAACGCTGGAAACAATATGCTTCAGGTAGATAAATCACCTGGTCCAGATGGTTTGCAACCGAGTTTGCTAAAAGAAGTGGAGGTGGAGACAGTGGAAGGGCTTGCCTTAATTTTACAAGCTTCCCTAGGTTTGGGGGAAATTCCAGAGAATTGGAGATTGGCAAATGTAACATCCTTATCCAAGAATGGGTGCAAGAGCAGCTCCAGCAACTCAAGCCAGCTAGTCTAACATCAATGGTGGGCAAAATTTTGGAATCCTTAAATCAGGGATAAAAACAAACAGGTACTTGCAGTGGTTCAAGTTAATTAAGGAGAGTCAGCATGGATTTGGAAAATGCAGGTCATGTTTGACTGATATAATTGAATTTTTTGATGAAGCAACAGAAAGTTGATGAAGGGAACGTGGTGGGATTTTAAGAAGACTTTTGACAAGGCACCACAAAAAAGGCCGGATAATAAAACTGAGGCTTATGGAATAAGAGGGCCAATGTGCAATTGGATTTTTAAAAAATTAGCTTAAGGACTGACGTTTCTCACGTGTTGGTGCAGACTCGATGGGCCAAAGGGCCTCTTCCGCACTGTGATTCTGTGAAAGCAGCGACTTGTAGTAGCTGGTTGTTTTGCCCGACTAGAAGGTGTGCCCTTAGGGTCAGTGCTAGGAGCGCTGCTTTTTTTGCTATATAGAAATTGACTCAAATGTTGAAATATGGAGTGAAATTTCAAAATTTGCCAATGATGCCAAACTTAGAGGGATGGCAACAGTGAGGATGATACAAATTGCCTGCAACAGAACATAAAATGGGCAGACAAGCAGCAGATAGAAGTTAATGCAGAGAAGTGAGAGGTGATTCACTTTGGCAGGGATGGGAAGAGGCAACTTAATGACATAATTCCAGAAGTGTGCAGGAACATAGGGACCTAGGGGTACATGTGCATCAATCTTTGAAGGTGGCAAAACTTATTGAGAGAGCAATTAGCAAAGCATACAGGATCTTGGGCTTCATAAATAGAAATGTTGAGTACAAAAGCAGGGAAGTTATGATGAAAGTTTTAGTCAGGCCCAACAGGAATACTGTGTCCAGTTTTAGTCACCACAATTTAGAAGACATCTGATGGTCCTTGGGGGGGTGAAGAGGAGATAGTGGAAGGGGTGACGAGTTTTACTTGTAAGCTTAAGTTGGAAAGGCTGAGCTTGTTCTGCCTGGAGCAAAGGAAGTCAATGGAAAATTTGATAGAGGTGTGCAAGATTATGACAGGCTTAGATGAGGTAGGCAAGGAAAAACTCTTCCCATTAGCTGATCATACAAGGACTAGGAGACACTGATTTAAGATTCTGGACAGGTGATGCAGGGAAAATGTGAGAAAAAACTTTTTTTTAAAAAATGCAGCAAGTGGTAATGACCTGGAATTCACTGCCCACAAGGGTGGTGGATGGGGAAACAATGATTTCAAAAGGGAACTGGTCAGGCACTTGAAGGATACAAACTTATAGGACTACAGGAACCGAGTGGAGTGGTGAGACTGACTGGATTGCTTTGCAGGGAGTTGACATGGATTTGATGGGCTGAATGGCTTCCTTCTTTACCATAAATTATTTTAATAACAGTTTCTATTCAAAAGGTCCAAATGTTCCCATTATCCAAATCTACTTGTCTTTACTGAGAAGGATTTTCAAGCAGTACTTCACTGGCATACTAGTGAAGCTATTTTCAAACCCTGAATTTATTAGGCTGTGCAGGTGAGCATAACAGTAAAAGCAGGTAGGTGAACTAGCTATTGCAAGCCTTTTGCCAAACAAGAACCCGCAATCATACCAAAGCTAACCAAATGTGCACTGGGTAAGATTGTGCAAGTTGTTACACCTATATCATGTTGTTCAAAATAGTAAGCTTGCCACTACCAGGAATGTAAAACTTATGTACCTAGTTTCGTAAAGGTTATAAATATAGCAACAAGACAGGCAGATTCTTGAAATTTACACCAACAGCAGTTTTAGCAGGTTACCAAACACTAAAACAAATTGCAGAAAGCCCAAGACACCAACAATGTGAATCACAATAAGAAAAAAAACTTACCTATCAGCAACAGATCCTAAGATCAAATAGCCAACAGTCCAACCAATCTTGTAGCTCATTTGCTCAAGTGGAACTTTCCAGTAGTTCTTACAAACCAGGTTCCACTTAAAAGAATGAAAAGAAAACTGTTTAATCCCAAGAGCACAAATGTGCTTTTTTCTCGACCTTTCATTTCTGAGGCAAAACTCAAGTAGACTTATAATTTATACAGTAGATTGTGTTTATGGCTTTGCCCTTGCTCAATCCCTTCATTTTTTGGGTATTTTAGCCACTCTCACACAAAGTAAATATAGTTCTCTCCAGCAAACTTACACAAATTTAGCAAGTAGTAATGAAAAAAAGCACTATTAGGATGGCAGTCAGCTCAGCATTTTATGCTTCCAGAGCCAATGCCTCAAATATCATCTTATCTTTCCTCTTTACACTATTTTTGCAACATTTGCATGAGAGAAATTGTGTGGGAACAGTCATTTTAACTATTCCGATATTTGACATGTCATTTGTGAGCCAAGTTACCCAAAGGTGTGTTAAGTTGCGATTTTTAGGAAAAAGATGGCTAAAATAATAAATGCTCACTAAAGTTTCTCCCCACCCCGAACCTTCTTTGAGGTGTTTCACTTGCTATATGCTGAAATCATTATCACTAAAGTCAAGTGTGCACTGGGCATGTACACTTGTGCACTGGATTCAACATTATCTGCATCATAAACCATAAACATTCCACTCTCAGGGCAGAATTTTGATCCTGCCCGTGGCAGGTTTTGTGGTGGGTAGGAGTGGAGAATCTAGCAGGAGCCAAAAGTAGAAAGGAAAAATTGGAATCCTGCCAGCATAAAAATAGTTCACCATCCTCCTGATGGTGGGTTGGGTATCCCACTGAGTAGTGGTATTAATGCATTTAATTACCATCTCATGAATGCTCATTAAAATAGCTGCTCGCCAGAATCATGTGCCACCTTCTAATTTTAAATCCGGCAGGAAATCACACCAGTCTGAATCTAGTTTGATGAAGAGTGGCATGCAACCAGTTGAACCTCCCTTTACTCGCAAGTTCGAGGTGGTGCAACATACATATCCTACCTGCCTTGGCACTGTGCCAGTCTTGTTGTGATGCCAGTGACACTGCTGTGGGTGTAGGGTTGGTCTACTCCCAGCGGGTGCCTCCGTAGTCAGAAGGACACCACTGTGCAACAGTACTCAGGCAGGGCTCAACATTCAAACAGAAGTCAGTATTGCAACTGGAGGTATGGTGGCGTGTAGGGTTGGTCTGCTCCAGGTGGGGGGCTACCATTGTTCTGAAGGGCACAACTGTGCAATGGTACTCAGACAGGGCTGAACATTCTGAGGCCAGCATTTTGACTGGAGGTGGGAGAAGGATAACAAGCACATGGGGTTGGGGCAAAGGGGCAGGAAAGCTTTACAAGGGTTGGGGAATGATGGAAGGCAGAGGGGAAACTGAGGGGTGGAAAGCTGGAGCCTGACAAGAGAAACTGCAACTCTGACAAACAAGGGGATGAATGGGATCCATATGAGTGAATAGGAGGGGCTGCACACAGACTCTAGAATAGGAAAGGGGGGTTGTGTTAATGTGGCACAAGAGGGATGGGTCGCACTGAGACTCATGATGGAGAGGGAAGGGAGACAATGTAGTCTTCAGTCATGAGGGCAATGGGGAACTCATTGAAAGTCAAAGTCCTTGGTTTGGGGCTTAGCAGGTCAGAGTCAGAGAGTAGAGACACTCCTTGGGCTCAGAGTCAGGAAGCAGAGATAGAGCTGGAGCTCTGCGGACCTCACAGTCAAGAGTAAGAGAGTTGAGACAGTCATGGGGTGCAGCAGGCCATGCTACAGGGCAATGCATGACGGCACGCGGTACTCCTGCTCCTTGGAGGGTCAAGGGATTTGTGCTCAACTGGAATAATGCACAGCTTGATGTGCAGGCTGTTTTCACAGTCACTGTCCATGGGCTTGTCTGTTTCTGTACTGGGTAATGGTTATGGGAGGTGTCTGCAGCCTATATTTGGGAAAAATAATAGGGGGGGGGCGGTGCATATGAAGCTTTCCTGGGGGGGTCCGCCTCTGTTTGTGACAGTGCACACAGCCTCTAGATGGGGAGGGTGGAGGTCTATATGGGGCATGGGCACATCAGCAAAAACAGGCTCAGGGGGGAGGGTAGGAATATCCCGACCACAACAACAACAGGATCCAGCATTACTGGGGGAGGCTGGAGAATAACAGGACGGAGCTCTACCTTCACATAGGGGAGGTTTGAGGTAAATTTCTGGGATGTGGACAGTGAGAGAGGGAGTGTCAAAGCTGGCCTCCTAGTAATAACACAGAACCACCATTTTATACTACTGAAGTAATGGTGCAATAATAAATCAAAAATAGAAGCAAATCTGATCAGGAGGGGTCTGGGGCAGTGTGGGAAGAGTGCACTGCTAGACAAAGGGGCCCTCTAACTTGTTGGTTCCACAAAATTAAACCACAAAATCCGAGCTGAGAGAAAAGGTGGAAGGCCTCCTTGAGAAGCTAGCCGTTGGAACCCATGCCTTTTGCAGCATTGTAATAAGGAAATGTAGGAGTTTCTGGCTTGGCATCACAGTCGCTGCATTTCAACATTAACACATAGGAATGTGAAGTTTTGGAATGTAGGCAACCGTTAAGGAGACACAGGTGTTGCAAAAATGGCATCCCATCAATGAACGGCTGTCATGTGCTTCCCAGAATTGACATTCGTAATGAGTCAAAGGGCATCAACTCATTAATCATGAGCAACTTTTTGTTAATCAGTATGCCAGATGTGAGATTGGGACATTGAGCTAGGTCAGGTCACGCATGTCATTCAAACCTTCTCCAAGCACTGGAGAACTCAGATGTTAAATCTCAGGGATGGATCTTGGTCACCTGATGTGCCTGTTAGCACCTCAGATACAAGGCTGCATACAACGACAAGGCTTGTAAGGCAGAAACCATTATAGATTATTACAGTTGTTATTGGTTCAAGATTGTGAGCGTCATTATCTTCACCCATTATTCATTAATCTATTCAATCTTTCATTTCAGAGAGAAGGATAAAACAATTATGGATCCAGGGCTCAATGCTGCCTTTGAGGGTTCTGATACAATGGAGAAGGAAGAATGATGCTAAACTTTAGGAGGAGGCCCCACCTGGCATGCAGGGGAGCCACAATAAGAACCTGAGGTTCAGGAGGATAGACCCAGACCACGGAGGTAGGAACATAAGATGTAGGAGCAGAAGTAGGCCATTCGGCCCATCAGATCTGCTTCACCATTCAATGAGATCATGGCTGATCTGTTAATCCTCAACTCCACTTTCCTGCCTTGTCCCCATGCCCCGATTCCCTTATTGATTAAAAATCTGTAATTGAATATACATAACGACCCTGCCTCTACAGCCCTCTGCATTAAAGAATTCCACAGATTCACTACCCTCAGAAGAAATTCCTCCTCATCTCTGTTTTAAATGGGCATCCCCTCACTCTGAGATTATGCCCTCTGGTCCTAGGGTCTCCCAGGAGGGGAAACAACCTCTCAGCATCTACCTTGTCAAGCCCCCTAAGAATCTCAGATGTTTCAATAAGGTCGCCTCTCATTCTTCTAAACTCCAATGAGCACAGGCCCAACCTTCTCAATTTCTCATAAGAAAATCCCTCCATACCCAGGATCAACCAAGTGAATCTTCTCTGGACTGCCTCCAATGCCAGTATATCTTTCCTTAGATAAGGGGACTAAAATTGTTCACAGTATTCTAGGTGTGGTCTAATTCGTGCCTTCTATAGTTTTAGCAAGACTTCCCTACTTTTATACTCCATTCCTTTTGAAATAAAGGCCAACATTCCATTTGTCTTCCCTATTACCTGTAGAACTTGTATGTTAGCTTTCATGCATAAGGACTCCCAAATCCCTCTGTGCTGCAGCCTTCTATGGTCTTTCTCCATTTAAGTAATATTCATCTGCTCTATTCTTCCAGCCAAAGTGCATAACCTCACATTTTCCCACGTTATATTCCATCTGTCAAGTTTTTACCCACTCACTTATCCTGTCTATTTCCCTCTGCAGGCTCTTTGTGTCATCCACACCACTTACCTTCCCAACTATTTTTGTGTCATCCGCAAACTTGACAATAGTACATTCACTTCCCTCATCCAAATCTTAAATATATATTGGAAATAATTGTGGCTCTAGCAATGATCCCTGTGGCACTTCACTAGTTACATATTGCCATCCTGAAAATGCCCCCCTTATCCCAACTCTGTCTTCTATTACAAAAACAAAAATACCTGGAAAAACTCAGCAGGTCCGGCAGCATCTGTGGAGAGGAGCACAGTTAACGTTTCGAGTCCGCATGACTCTTCAACAGAACTAAGGAAAAATAGAAAAGGGGTGAAATATAAGCTGGTTTAAGGGGGAGGTTGGGACAAGAAGAGCTGGATAGAGGGCCAGTGATAGGTGGAGATAACCAAAAGATGTCACCAATAAAAGGACAAAGAGGTGTTGAAGATGGTGATATTATCTAAAGGAATGTGCTAATTAAGGGTAGAAAGCAGAACAAGCAAGGTACAGATAGCCCTAGTGGGGTGGGGTGAAGGGAAGGGATCGAAATAGGCTAAAAAGTAGAGATAAAACAAAGAATGGAAATACATTTAAAAATAATGGAAGGAGGTGGGAAAAGAAAAACCTATATAAATTATTGGAAAAAACAAAAAGGAGGGGGAGAAAAAAAATCAGAAAGGGGTTGGGGATGGAGGAGAGAGCTCATGATCTAAAATTGTTGAACCCAATATTCAGTCCAGAAGGCTGTAAAGTGCCTAGTCAGAAGATGAGGTGCTGTTCCTCCAGTTTGCATTCAGCTTCACTGGAACAATGCAGCAAGCCAAGGATAGACATGTGGGCATGAGAGCAGGGTGGAGTGTTGAAATGGCAAGCGACAGGGAGGTCTGGGTAATGCTTGCAGACAGAACGAAGGTGTTCTGCAAAGCGGTCACCCAGTCTGCGTTTGGTCTTTCCAATGTAGTGGAAACCGCATTGGGAGCAACGAATGCAGTCTGGTTTCTTAACTTCTCTTGATCTTTTCATTGAGAACTGTTGGCATGACATTAGTCGTCTCAATTTCTCTGCTCCTCTCACCCATTCTAACCTGTCTCTCTCTGAACTTGCTGCAATCCGTTCTCTCAGGTCCAACACTGACATTGTCATCAAACCCGCTGACAAGGGTGGTGCTGTTGTTGTTGGCGCACTGACCTCTACCTCGCAGATGCTGAGCGTCAACTCACAGACACCTCCTCCTACCTCTCCCTGGACCATGACCCAACTACTGAACATCAAGCTATTGTTTCCAGGACTGTTACTGATCTCATCTCCTCTGGAGATCTACCTCCCACAGCTTCTAACCTAATAGTCTCCCAACCTTGGATGGCCTGCTTCTACCTCCTACCCAAAATCCACAAACAGAACTGTCCCAGCAGACCAATCGTGTCAGCCTGCCCCACGGAACTCATTTCTCGCTATCTTGACTCCATTCTCTCTCTCCTTGTCCAGTCCCTTCCCTCATACATCCGTGATTCCTCTGACACCCTACATCATGTCAACAATTTCCAGTTCCCTGGCCCCAACCGCCTCCTCTTCACCATGGACATCCATTCCCTCTACAACTCCATCCCCCACCGGGATGGTCTGATGGCTCTCCGCTTCTTCCTTGAACAGAAGCCCGAACAATCCCCATCCACCACTACTCTCCTCCGTCTGGCTGAACTTGTTCTCACGCTGAACAATTTCTCCTTCAACTCCTCTCACTTACTCCAAATAAAAGGTGTGGCTATGGGTACCCACATGGGCCCCAGCTATGCCTGTCTCTTTATGGGGTAAGTGGAACATTCTTTGTTCCAGTCCTACTCCGGCCCCCTCCCACAACTCTTTCTTTGGTACATTGATGATTACTTCGGTGCTGCTTCATGCTCTCGTCTGGACCTGGAAAATTTTTATTAATTTTGCTTCCAATTTCTACCCCTCCATCATTTTCACATGGTCTATCTCTGACACTTCCCTTTCCTTCCTTGACCTCTCTGTCTCAATTTCTGGCGATAGACTGTCCACCAATATCCATTACAAGCCTACCAACTCCCACAGCTACCTCGACTACAGCTCCTCACACCCCGCTTCCTGTAAGGACTCCATCCCATTCTCTCAGTTCCTTCGCCCCCGTCGCATCTGTTCTGATGATGCCACTTTCAAAAACAGTTCCTCTGACATGTCCTCCTTCTTCCTTAACCGAGGTTTTCCACCCACGGTGGTTGACAGGGCCCTCAACTATATCCGGCCCATCTCCCACGCATCCGCCCTCACACCTTACTCTCCCTCCTAGAAACATGATAGGGTCCCCCTTGTCCTCACTTATCACCCCACCAGTCGCCGCATTCAAAGGATCATCCTCCGCCATTTCCACCAACTCCAGCATGATGCCACCACCAAATACATCTTCCCTTCACTGCGCCCCCCCCCCCCCCCGACAGCGTTCCACAGGGATCGTTCCCTCCAGGATACCCTGTTCCATTCATCCATCACCCCCTACACCTCAAGCCCCTCTCACGGCACCTTCCCATGCAACTGCAGAAGGTGCAACACTTGCCCCTTTACTTCCCCCCTCCTCACCGTCCAAGGGCCCAAATACTCCTTTCAAGTGTAGAAGCATTTCACTTGCACTTCCCTCAATTTAGTCTACTGCATTCGCTGCTCCCAATGCAGTCTCCTCTACATTTGTCCGCAAGCATGACCCAGACCTCCCTGTCGCTTGCCATTTCAACACTCCACCCTGCTCTCATGCCCACATGTCCGTCCTTGGCCTACCTGTGATACTGAGTTCAACAATTTTAGATCATGAACTTCCTCCTCCATCCTCACCCCCTTTCTGATTTTTCCCAATAATTTATATAGGTTTTCCTTTTCCTACCTATTTCCATTATTTTTAAATGTATTTCCATCCATTGTATTATCTCTACCTTGTAGCCTTTTTCGATTCCTTCACCTCACCCCACCCCCACTAGGGCTCTCCGTACCTTGCTTGTCTGCTTTCTACCCTTAATTAGCACATTCCTTTAGATAATATCACAATATCACCACCTCCAACACCTCTTTGTCCTTTTGTCGGTGACATCTTTTGGTTATCTCCACCTATCACTGGACCTCTATCCAGCTCTTCTTGTCCCAACCTCCCCCCCTTTAAACCAGCTTATATTTCACCCTTTTTCTATTTTTCCTTAGTTCTGTTGAAGAGTCATGCGGACTCGAAACATTAACTGTGCTCCTCTCCACAGATGCTGCTGGACCTGCTGAGTTTTTCCAGGTATTTTTTTTTCAATTTCCAGCATCCGCAGTTTTTTGCTTTTATCTGTCTTCTATTAGTTAGACAATCCTCTATCCATGTTAATATACTACCCCCAATACCATGGGCTCTTATCTCATGTACGGTATCTTATCGAACGCCTTTTGGAAATCCAAATATATTACATCTACTGGTTCCCCTAATCTATCCTGCTTGTTACCTCCTCAATGAATTGTAATAAGTTTGTTAACCATGATTTCCCCTTCATGAAGCCATGCTGACTCTGCTTGATTAGATTATGTATTTCTAAATGTTCTGCTGTTACATCCTTTATAATAGGCTCCAACATTTTCCCAATTACAGATGTTAAGCTAACTGGCCTATGGTTACCTGTTTTTTGTCTCCCTCTCTTTTTGAATAAGGGTGTTACATTGGCTGTTCTCCAATCCTCTGGGACATTTCCAGAATCTAAGGATTCTTGGAAGATTACTACCAGTGCATCCACTATCTCTGTAGCTACTTCTTTGAATATCCTAGGACGCAACCCATCAGGTCCAATGGACTAATTGGCCTTTAACCCCATTTCGCTAGTACCTTTTCTCCAGTGAGTTATTGTATTTATTTTCTCCCCCCCCCCCAACTTTTGCCCCTTGATTATTTAGTATTTTTAGAATGCTACTAGTATCTTCTACCGTGAAGACTTAAGCAAAGTATTTATTCAATTCCTCTGCCATTTCCTAGTTCCCCATTATTATTTCCCCAGCCTCTAAGGGGCCTATGTTCACTTTGGCCTCGCTCTTCCTTTTTGTACATTCAAAGAAGCTCTTACTATCCGTTTTTATATTACTTGCTAGTTTGCCCTCAAAGTTTATTTTCTCTCTCTATTTTTTTTTGGTCATATTTTGTTAGTTTTTAAAACTTTCCCAATCCTCTGGCTTACCACTAATCTTTGCCACATTGTACGTTTTTTCTTGAAATTTGATACTGTCCTTTACTTCATTGGTTAACCATGTTTGGTTGATCCCTTTCCTTGAATCCTTCTTCCTCACTGGGATCCATCGTAGTTGAGAATCATGAACTATTTTCTTAAACATCTGCCATTGTTCATCAACTGTGTTTTCTGTTAAAATCCTATCCCAGTCCATTCCAGCCATCTCTGCCCTCATTCCTTGTAATTACCCTTATTTAAGTTTAGCACAGTTGTTTCTGACCCAAGTTTCTCACTCTCAAACTGAATGTTAAATTCTACCATATTATGGTCACTGTTTCCTAGGGGATCCTTTACTCAGAGATCACTTATTAAACCTGCTTCATTATACATTACCAGATCCAAAATAACCTGATCCCTGGTTAGATTCACAACTTTTGTTCCAAGAAACCGTACCGAATACACAATGAATTCTTGCTTGTGTCTACCTCTGCCAATTTGATTTTCCCCAACCTACATGAAAAGTCACCCAAGATTAATATACTGTCTTTTTTACGTGCCCTCATTATCTCCTGATTTATTCTCTATCCTACAGTATAGCTACTGTCAGGAGACCGTTAGGCTACTCCCAACAGTGTCTTCTTCCCCTTGCTATTTCTTAACTCCATCCATATGGACTCTACATCTTCCAATCCAATATCCTTTCTTGCTATCGTATTTATTTCATCTCATACTAACAAAGCTACCCCACCCCCTTTCCTTCCTGCCTGTCCTTTCGAAAAGTCATATTCCCCTGAATATTTAGTTGATGGCTTTGATCACCTCGTAACCAGGTCTCCCTAATGGCTAGAAGGTCAGACCCATTAACCTCTATTTGTGTCGTTAATTCATTTATTTTGTTCCAAAAACTACATGCATTTAAATAAAAGGCCTTTAATTTTGCCTTTTTTTAACATTTTATCCCCCTTTGACCCTATTTACTGCTTTTGTTTTTAATGTTTGTATACATTGTCCCTTCCTGTCACTCTGGGTATTATTACCTAAATTGCTGCCCTGCAAGGCCGCCATATCCTTTTGATTTGTAAGCCTATGTGTCCCCTTTCCAGAACCTTCCACCCCACCACACCCCCATTTAGTTTAAAGCCCTCTCTACAGCACTAGTTATTCGGTTCATCAGGACACTGGTCCCAGCACTGTTCAAGTGAAGCCCATCCCACTGGAACAGCTCCCTTCTACTCCAGTACTGGTGCCAGTGCCTCATGAACTGAAACCCATTCCTCCCACACCAATCTCTGAGCCACACATTTAATTCTTTGACTTTATTTACCCTATGCCAGTTTGCCCATGATTCAGGTAGCAATCCTAAGATTATTACCTTGGAGCTTCTGCTTTTTAATTTAGTTCCTAACTGTTCAAATTCTTCCAGCAGAACCTCCTTGCTTGTCCTATCAATGTTGTTGGTACCAACACGGACGATGACAACTGGATCCCTCCCCTCCTACTCCAAGTTCCGCTGCAGCCTCGAGATGTCCTGAACCCTGGCACTGGGCAGACAACATAGCCTTTGAGTCTCATGCTCACAGCTGCAGAGAACAGTATCTATCCCCTTAATTATACTGTCCCCTACCACGTCTACATTCCTATTTCCTCACCTCACTTAAGTGGCTCCCGGTACCACGGTGCCGAGGTCAGTTCCTTCATCCTCCCTGCAGTCCCTACTCTCATCCACACAGTTTGCAAGAACCTTGTAACTATTGGACAGTTTGGGGCTCTTGAATGCTCCCCCTCGGTCCCCACACCTGCTTCACCTGCAGTAACAATCTTCTTTCCCTGATCACAGACCAAATTTGAATTACTTAATCTGAGGGCTGTGACCGCCTCCAGGAGCAAAGTGTCCAGGTAACTTACCCCCTCCCTGACGTGGCGCAATGTCTGCAGCTTGAACTCCAGCTCCTTAACTCAGATCTGAAGTTCCTCGATCTGCAAACTTTTGGTACAGATGCGTTCGCTCTGGATCACCTTGGTGTCCAGCAGCTCCCACATGCTGCAGCAACAACACATCACCCGTCCTGCCATCGCTATCATATTTTATTTAATTTATTAATTAATTACTCTAGTATCCCCACTCTTTACACTTTATTATATATATATTTTTATATACACACCAGTATTGATCTTGTACTTAACAAGCTATCTTTAAGAGGAAAAAAGACTAGAGAGCTAAATATAAAGACCTTATTTTTAGTTTAAAGGCTAGAAATACTCACCAATCAGCTGCTCTCCACGGTCTTTTTCTCTCATGCTCTTTAATAGCCTTACACTCATGTCTCACTCTCTCACCTGTAAATGACCACGCTGTTTCTCTCATGCTCTCTCACTGTAAAGTGACTCGGGTATACCGAAGATGACTCTCCCAATTACAAGCGAGAGACAGACAATGCTGTGCATGTCTGCGCTTGGGATATCTGCTATATTCTCCATGAAGACCCAACACCCTGTGGAATGGGAGGCTATCCCCTATCAGTGGCCATGCTCAATTTCTTTGCTTGCGGGTCACTCCAGTAATCCACAGGTGACCTATGTGGAATCTCTCAGTATACAACACAGGTGCATCAAGGAGATCACAGACACCCTCTACAGCAAGGCACATCACTGTGTGAGGTTTGCACTCAATGAAGATAGCCAGGTTGCGAGATTCAATGGCTTTGCAGCTATCTCAGGCTTCCCAAGAGTGCACAGTGCAATCAACAGTGCCTGTGTGGTTTTAAGGGCCCCATGGCAGTAGCCCCTAAAGTTTATCAACCATAAAGGCTTTCATTCCATCAATGTTCAACTTGTGCGCGATCATCAGAAGCACATAATGCGCATGTGCCAGGTATCCTCGGAGTTCCCATGACTCATACACCCCAGGTCAATCCCAGGTGCCTCAGATATTTGAAGGGCCTAAGCATCCATGGTTGGCTGCTTGTGGATAATATGTACCCACTGAGATGCTGGCTCATGACACCAGTGCGTCGGAGGAAAGGTACAATGCAGCTCACAGCTCCACACGGTCCCTAATTAAGCTGACATTGGAAGATGCACTTCCAATGTTAGGATTGCTCATGTGGTGCACTGCGGTATACTCCCATCACTGTGTGTTGCACCCTTCACAACCTGGTGCTGCAAAGAGGGGATCCCTTGCCAAAGGGTGAAATGGAGGAGGATGAGAGCTCCTTGTTGGATGAAGAGTAGGTGGTCCAGGAGCCTGAAGAGGGTGATGAGGGTCAGCTTTCATGGGACGATGCCATCGAGGAAGCAAGACATGAAAGACAGGCCCGTGCCACTTTAATTGCTATCAGATTCCAGGAAGAGTAAAGGGCAAGGGGAGATGGCCACATTTCACCTGGCGCTGAATGCCATTCCATTGCATTGAAAGGTATGTCCAGCCAACCAGTCACATCGAGAGCAAGTTCAGCATTCACACTTGCACCTTCTAGCCTCATGATTCACCAGGCCATGATCTGAAGGAGGTTAGCAGTACACCCTGTATGTGCTTGCTCTGGGAAGCGAGTTAATACAAGAACACTGCAGAAATGTACTTGATGCAGTCATTGCCACATTAAATGAGAAACTACAGCAGCCAGTGAGATGGTGACATGGTTGGGGATATCCTCCTCCTATCCAGGACTTGTCCTTTGGCACTAACACTGAAGAGACACAGCTACCACTAATTCCCTAAGGCTGCTGAGCTACCCTCAAACAAATGGTGTTTTGTTAGGAAGAAGGGTTACAAACACATTAATACACACGTCCAATAAAGATCTTAACACATCTCCCTGACATCACACAAGGGTGCGGAATGTAGCTTCAGTGAGGTTGACATCACATGAATGTGAATCTCACAGAAGGAGACTATCACAGTGGGAGGATGGCTACACCTTAAAATAAGAAAATTCAAATGTACATAATCACAACACTTTCAGTTGACCAAGCCATTTACATAAATATCAAATTTATTAACAGAAATGCAATATTTTTACAGTGGTTTCACACCTGTGACCCAAAATCATATCAATATTTCTCAACTTTCCTAATCTTACCAACATGCCTCGGTGCCACCCCGACATCTGCAGCAGAGGTGCAGGCAGCCTGCTAACTGCTATGTCCTGATGTCTCTAATGACCTTGGTAGATGTCTTCTAGTAGCCTGAGGCCTGATAAGGGTTTCCTGTTCAGAGGAAAATGCACCCTCCTTGGCTTGAGCAACTGGAGTGGATAGGATCACAGGCAAGGGGGAATCTGAGCGGCTGGATACTCTTGGAGTGTGCTGAGTAGAAGCCCCTGGGGTGTCTGGCTGATGCTCATCCTCCAGAGGACCCCTCCCTGACTCCTTGAGGAGATGGGGCACCTGGAGGGAGGTCAAGGTGTCTTGCCCCCCCTCTCACTTAGACATGATGGTGCCCACCAGTGTGTGTGGCCATGGACACCATGGGTGAGTGCAAATCTGGAGGATGGGCATCAGCCAGACACCCCAGGGGCTTCCACTCAAAACATTCCAAGGGTGTCCAGCCATTCCGAATCCCCTCTGCCTGGACCAAGGCCTCCATGGTGGTTGCCAATTTTCCCCATGGTGATCTCAAGATGCTCACATGTCGGGGCCATAAATCAGACAGAATGTGAATGGACTCCTCCATCCTTCGCTCTAATCTGCTGAGTGACATGCTGAATCTCTGCCTGATGTTCCGCCACCTGTTGTTGCATCTCCAGCACCGAGTTGCTAGCCGCTCCCAGGGGCTCATAATCTGACTCAGGCTCAGCCAGTGGCTCATCATCAGAAGCCCTCAAGATTGCCAGAGACCTGGGCTGTACCTGCCTCTGAATGCTGCGGGGTCGTGCCAGTGAGGTGCTTTCCAGTAGGTGAGCCTGAGCCTAATATAGAGGTATGCCCCGAGGTGTACGTCTCTGCGCTGGTGGAGGGTCCTGGTGAGTGCAGTGATGGTTCTTCCTCATCCGACGTGGTCTGGGGGCTGGGGCTTATGTTGGTCAGCTTTGTGGACCTCAATCTGCTGGTGCCTACAAAAGAAAGAGAAGAGAATTTTAGTTCATGAGCAGGCAATTTACAAGTTTGCATATCACTCACTGCGAATGTCAGGAAATGGTAAACTCATGGCGGTGTGATCCGTACTAGGTTACTAGGACAATCCGATCTCCTCTTTCCCACAGGAATAATCCCTTTCCTCCTCAGCAAGCTCTGCAGCATCCTCATTGAATTGCGTGACAGCAACTATGTTGGCCATCCCTCCCCTGCACTGGGATCTTTCCTGTCTTAGAGCAAATTTGCCCTGGATGAAGACAAAAAGACATGTGGTGAGAAGGGATGGAGCAGAGGTTGGGAAACATGCATGTCCCATGTGTGGTGAGCCCTCCTCAGGAGGGGTGGAAGATAAGTGTGAGCAGCATGATAGATGGAGATGGTGGTGACGTGAAAGTTTCATGAGAAAGCAGGGTTATGTGACCCCCAGTAATGTTTGGGAGAGATCCCTGAAGAGACAGTAGCCCTTTGAATACATGATGCCTTGATGAGTATTTAATATTGGGGGAGTTGAATGACTTACCCTGGTGGAGTGAGCGAGATTATTCATTATCTTCCTGCACAGGATGGCATTGTTTATATGGCAGCCAGCCACACTGACATCCTCTGCAATGAGCTCCTAGGCTGGAGAGGCAAGGCTAGTGTGCTTTCCGGAGCAATCCCTGGGGTAAAGCACAACCCCATCCTCACGCACGCCTCATATCAATGCCTTGAGGGCATCAGGGCAGAAGCAGCAGCCTTCTTGTGGTTTGCTTTCTTCTTTGAGATAGCCAGACATCTCGACCCATCTCCTGTAAACAGGTGGGTTGGAGAGAGCGAGGTGTGCGCGCTCGGGTGGCATTTAAATATGACATCTGGACCTTTGACCCCATCAAGTAATGGTGGGGTGGACAGATCAGCTCCCAACCCGCCAGGTGATTTGGAGAGATACTTGCCTGTGCATAATTAGTGAGCTTCCAAGCTCTGAATAGGGCATAATTTCCCGCCTTTCCAAACAGCAGGAAACATGCCGCAGAACTCGCCTGCCACTGGCTTAGTTTCAAAAAAAAGGAAAATTCTGCCCTCAGTTATTAAAGATCTTGAATATCTTGCTTACATGCTAAACATATTGAAGGCCCGCGTAACAGCAGAGTTAAGCCATACTTAACTCAAGAACATAAGAATTGGGAGAAATAGGCCATTCTGCCCCTCGAGCCTGCTCCACTATTTGATAAGGCCATGGCTGATCTGATTATGGCATTAACTCCACTTTTCTGTCTGCTCCCCTTACACAAATCTTACACAACATCCTTGTTAATCGAAAAACTATTTAACACAGACTTGAACATATTCAATGACCTAATCTACACTAGTTTTGGGGGAAATAGAATTCTACAGATTTATGAGCCTCAGAAAAAAATTCTCATCATCTGTCTTGATTGGAGACCCCTAATTTTTAAACTGTATCCCTTAGTTCTAAATTCCACCCCCCGCCCCCGCCAAATATCCTCTCAGCGTCCACCCTGTCAATTCCCCTCAGGATCTTATCCATTTCAACAAGATCACCTCTCATTCTTCTAAACTCCAATGGGTAAAGGCCCAAGATAACTCCTTCAGCCCAGGAGTCGGTTGAGTGCAACTTCTTTGAACTGCTTCTAATGCAAGAAAGAAGACCAAAGCTGTACACAGTACTCCAGATGCAGTCCTAAGTCCTTCTACAGCTGTAGCAACACTTCCTTACTTTTATACTCAATTCCCTTTGCAATAAACGCCAACATTCTATTTGCCTTCCTAATTACTTGCTGCACCTGCATGCTAACTTTTTGTGATTCACATACCAGGACACCCAGATCCCTTTGTACTGTAGAGGTCCGAAATCTCTCTCCACTAAAATGAGATACTGCTTTTCTATTCTATTCTTCCTGCTAAAGTGAAGAAGTTCACATTTTTCCACATTATACTCCATCTGCCAAACTTTAGCCCACTCAACCTATCCAAATCCCTTTGTAGACTATGTCCTCTTGACAACTGACTTGCCTACCTTTGTGCCATCAGCAAATTTAAGTACCATACATTCAGTCCCTTTATCAAAGTCATTGATATAGATTGGAAATAGTTGAGGCCGCAGCACTGATCCTTGTGGCACTCCATTCATCACATCTTGCCGACCTAAAAAACACCCACTTATCCATATTATCTGCTTACTGTTGGCTAAACAATCCTCTATCCATGCTAATATGTTACCCCCATGAGCTTTTATTTTATGTAGTAACTTTTAAACATGAAAAAAGTTAATCTTTGAACACATGGTACAATAACCTAAAAGTGAGATGGATTGTGCTGTAGTTTATAATAACAGGAAACAAATATAGCCTCAGTTGGTAAACCTATATGGAGGAGACAAATCAGGTGATGTGCTCTGACTGCCAGCATATGCAAAACAGATGAGTCACTGGTAGTCAAACATGCTTTCGTTAAAATCCTGATGCCTTTTAAAAGTGGTGCAATACAGGTCAGTTTTACTATCCCGCATTTTTTTTTGTCATTTAGTGTATAGTTCAATGAGGTTTAAGAATATACGGTGCTGCTCATACATTCTGTCATTAACTTTGGAAAAACATAACTAAGAATATTACATAATACAGAAATAGGACTTGAAGCTTCTTAAAATTTTTAAATGTTAATGTTAATAGTAGAATTTATTAATACCCATTGGCATTTGTTTAACCATTTAAACGGTGTTCTAAAAGCACATGAATTGTGCCAGCATCTTAAAAGCAAATTTAATGAAGCTACACAGAGGACATATTGTTAAAGAGTTTTGCAGAATTGAAATCAGTGAAAAATATCTGGCCACAGCCTCTGAGGGTAAGTTAGCTCTTTGATTTAATTCCATTTGAAAATTACTTGCCTAGATCACTTGTTTTTTTAAAAAAGCAGGGTGGTTCAACATATTTTAGACTTTACTATTCACTAAAATAGTATCAGTACCCATGCCCCTGCCCCAGCACTCATGACTAGCCGACCATGTAGGGAAATTGAATTCAAGAACCAAAATCACACAATTAACTTCACAATAAGAAAGGAGGCTATTTGGTTAGTTATGCCTCAGCTAATGTGAGCTGTTCATCTAGAGCTATTAAGTCCAACCCCAGGTCCCTGCCTTTACTCCATAGCCTCCTTTCCCAACTTTCTTTCAGATAAGGGGAGGTCATGTCTGACCAATTTGATTGAATTTTTCGAAGAGGTGACGAGGTGTACAGATGAGACCAATGCATTTGATGTAGTCTACTTGAACTTTAGCAAAGCCTTTGATAAGGTTCCGCATAGGAGACTGATAACAAAGGTAAGAGCCAATGGGATCCAAGGCAATTTGGGTCCAGAATTGGCTGAGTGGCAGGAAGCAGAGGGTGATGGTCAAGGGTGTTTTTATGACTGGATGCCTGTGTCCAGTGGGGTTCCACAGGGATCGGTGTTGGCTTCCTTGCTGTTTGTGGTATATATACATGATTTAGACTTGAATGTAGGAGGGTTGATCAATAAGTTCGCGGATGACACAAAAGTTGGTGGGGTGGTATATCGTGAGGACGATAGCCTTAGATTACAGGAGGATATAGACAGGCTGATCAGTGCCAAATGGAATTTAATCCGGATAAGATGCACTTGGGTAGGACAAACAAGGCATGGGAAATACACAATGAATGGTAAGATCCTGGGAAGTACCGAGGATCAGAGGGACCTTGGTGTGCACGTCCACCGGGGGTCCCTTAAGGACAGGTAGATAAGATGGTTAAGAAGGCAAATGGGATACTTACCTTTATTAGCTGAGGCATAGAATATAAGAACAGGGAGGTTATGCTGGAACTGTATAAAATGCTGGTAAGGTCACAGCTAAAGTAATGCATGCAGTTCTGGAATCTGCATTATAGGAAGGATGTGATTGCACTAGGGACTGTGTAGAGGAGATTTACCAGGATGTTGCCTGGGCTGGAGAGTTTTAGTTATGAGGAGAGATTGGATAGACTGGGGTTATTTTCCCTGGAACAGAGGAGATTGAGGGGGGACATGATTGAGGTGTATAAAATTATGAGGGGCATAGATAGGGTAGACAGGAAGGAACTTTTCCCCTTGGTGGAGGGATTAATAACCAGGGGGCATAGATTTAAGGTAAGGGGCAGGAGGTTTAGAGTGGATGTGAGGAAGATTTTTTTCACCCAGAGGGTGGTGGGAATCTGGAAGTCACTGCCTGAAAGGGTAGTAGAGGCAGAAACCGTCTTAACATTTAAGAAGTATTTGGATGTGGACTTGCGATGCCTAGTGCTGGAAAATGGGATTAGAATAGTAGGTACTTGTTTGACCGGCACAGACTCAATAGGTGCTGTAGACCTCTATGACTTTATAAATTGGATTTCTCAACAGCCACTTATCATAGATGATTAGAAAATATAATTCTTGTAATTCTTCCAGTCACAGTCCCAAGGCTATGCTGCCAATAGAAATAATGTTGTTATGACTTCATGAAAAATATCCAAAGCAGAAGATAATTAATGTAAACCTGTAATGTACACACTATAGGTAGGTTTCGACTACACAAAAAATCCAGTATTGTGTAATCATACCCAAGAGGTGGACTTGCGCACCTTTAGGACCGAAGTACTTGCAGTTTAGTTAATCTGCAACTTCATACACACATGCTTGGAGAGCCCTTTGTTCCTAACCAGGGAAGATGAAATGCAGAAGCAAAGTAACAGTGTGTAAAAGCTGTTCTGAGAATGGGGTGCAACAGCACCCACAATTTCAATTGCATTCAATCAACTACTAGAATTGCATGTGGTATGGTAAGATGGAGATTCTACTCTTCCACCAAAGACTGAAGAGGAAATCTCCGGTGTATTTTCCCACCATTATTAGCCTTTGATTTTTCTTTTTTTTTTAAAAAAAACCTCTCCCAGGAGGTTACATAACTTGGGTGGGGGTCAAAAGTTTCCAGTCATGATGTCCCAGTCACCACAAGTCTGGGCTTGATAGGCATACTAGTCTTTTCGGGCATGTGATTTTGCATGTATGTATCAAATCTCCTGCCCTCTCAAAAATTCATTTTGTTCTTGTGGTCAACTTACTGACCCCTCAACCTTTCAGTTTGCAGTGCTAGATGATTTTAAGGCAAGAAAACAAACATTTTTCTTAAATTCTTTCATTGGATGAGAGTGTCAGTTACAAGGCCAGCATTTGTTGCTCATTCCTAACTGCCCTTGAGGAGGCGGTGGTGAGTGGCCTTCTTGAACCGCTGCAGCCCTTTTTTTAAAAAAATTGCAAAGGATATGGGTATCATTGGCTAGGCCAGCATTTATTGCCCACCACCAATTGCCCTTGAGAAGGTGGTGGTGAACCGCCTTCTTGAACCATGCAGCCCATGTGACGTAGGTAGTGCTGTTAGGCAGGTAGTTCCAGGATTTTGACCCAGCGACAGTGAAGGAACAGCAATATATTTCCAAGTCAGGCTAGTGTGTGGCTTGCAGGGGAACTTGCAGGTGGTGGTGTTCCCACGTCCTTCTAGGTGGCAGAGATCGCAGGTTTAGAAGGTGCTGTTGAAGGAACAGTGATATAATTCCAAGTCAGGATGGTATGAGAGACTTGGGAAAGAATTTGCAGGTAGGCAGTGATGTTTCCATGCGTCTGCTGGCCTTGTCCTTCTGGATGGTAAAAGTTGGAGGTTTGGAAGGTGCTGTCAAAGGAGACTTTGCAAATTGCCGCACTGCTTCTTATATATGTTACACATTGCTGCCACTGCATTGGTGGTGGAGGAAGTGAATGTTTAAGATGATGGATGGGATGCCGATTAAACGGGCTGCCTTGTCCTGGATGGTGTTGAGCCTCTTGAGTATTGTTGGAGCTACACTCATCCAGGCAAGTGGATGGTAAAAAAAAAAAATCCATGGCCGATCAATTACAATCTCAATTCCATTTTTTTGACAGTGTCATTCCCATTTTCCAGATACACTGTTCCAATCACACCAATCTTTCTTCTACATATCTTACAGCGCTCAAGACAACTTCTTGCAAAAGTCATAAATGACTTTTTCTCCTCACTCTTACCAATATTTGCTACAATTAAGCAAAACATTTTCCTCCAAAGCTTCTCTATTGTCAGCTCCACGGGACTGTCTTTGCATGATTTCGTTCCTACCTAAATGAGCACATACAATGCACTTCTAGGAATGAATTTTCATCTCTTCCCTTGCAACCACTTTCAGAAATAAAGAACCTCCCCTTCTTTACCCAGAAGTTATCCCTTAGCAATATCATATGCAGACGTGTTCAGTTTTCACAGGCATGCAGGTGAACTATACTACTCTATCATTTCTATCAACCCTTGAATTCCCATATACAGCTTATCCAACATCAAGTCTTGGATGAGTCACAACTTTGTCCAACTCAAAACTGAGACAGCCAAAGCACTCGTCTGGCTCTCACCATAAATTCCTTGCCCACTTGGCAATTCTCAGGCTAAAAAGTTCATTTCTGAGTTTGATACCCTGTTTGAGCTCAGAGCAAAGGTTTTGACAAGATCCCAAAGGACAAACTGGTCAGAATCCTTGGGATTCAAGGGCAAGTGATAAGTTGGATCCAAAAGTGACAAGAAGCAAAGGTAAAGGTGGACTGGTGCTTTTGGATTGTTTCCACTGAGGTTCTGCACGACTCAGTAGTAGGTCCACTGCTTTTCATGGTTTTTAAATCAATGATTTAGACTTAAGAGGAGTAGGGGCACAATGAAATAAAGTTTGCATATGATACCATCAACCAAACAGCCAATTTTTGTAAGGAAGAGAGGTGGGCTGCAAGGTGATATCAATGGACTATTCAGGTGGGCAGAAAACTGGCAAATAGAGTTCAATCTAGATCAGTGTGAGGTATTGAATCCAGGGAGGGCAAACAATGTGAAGGAATGCACAATATGGTAGGATATTGAGAAGTGTAGAGGAACAGAGGGACCTTGGAATCCATGTCCATAGACCCTAATGGTAACAGGGCAAGTACAGTAACTAAGGCATTTAAGGCGGCATATGCTATACTTAGCATTATTAGCTAAGGTATAGAATATAACAGCAGGGAGGTTATACTAGAACTATATAAAACATTGAGATAAAAGCAAAAAACTGCAGATGCTGGAAATCCAAAACAAAAACAGAAATACCTGGAAAAACTCAGCAGGTCTGGCAGCATCGGCGGAGGAGAGCACAGTTGAGTCCTCATGACCCTTCAACAGAACTGATCTGTTGAAGGGTCATAAGGACTCAAAACGTCAACTGTGCTCTCCTCCGCCGATGCTGCCAGACCTGAGTTTTTCCAAGTATTTCTGTTTTTGTTTTATTTAAAACATTGGTTCGGCCACAGACAACAAACTTTATCATTATGATAATTGCATTACAGAAAAGATATGATTCTCATTAGAGAGGAAATTCACAAGACTTTTGCCAGGAATGGAGATTTTTTAGTTATGAGGAAAGATTGATAGGTTGGGATTGTTTTCTTTGGAACAGAGAAACTATGGGAAAATTTAACTGACATGTATAAAATTATGAGGAGCCTAGATTGAGTGGATAGCAAAGGACCTAGTTCATTTAGCAAAGAGGTTGGCAACCAGAGGATGGAGATTTAAACTAATTGGTAGTAAGAGGAAGCAGGAATTAAAGAGGATTTTGTTCCAGCTAGAGGATGTTCAGGATCTGGATTGAAAGTGCAGACTCACTGAAGGACATAGGAAACTATTTTATCAACACCTGGATATGTACTTGAAATGCCATAACTGTTATGGCTACAGACCAAGAGCTGGAAGGTGGGTTAAGCTGGATAGACTTCTTTTTGCCAAAAGATATGATGAGCTAAATAGCCTCCTGCACTGTAAATTTTAAAGTTTCTATATATTTAATGTATACCAATTAAATTTCAGCTGTAAACACAGTTTAATTCAAATGTTCCAATTATTTTGCACATACATCAAGCTACAGATAACAACTAGGATCTTCACATCCTGTTTCAGGATTTACACACAAATAAGGCAAGAATGAGAACAGCTCACCCCAAATTTGCAAATCCACAAAATTTAAAAGTTGGACAAATCAGCAAATAAATGCAAATACAAATGATTTGCCTGAGCGAGCGTTTACATGCTAAATTTAGATCTAAGCCTAGCTTTAAGAGTGAAATATTGAGGGCAATCAGTATAAATATTTGCGCAACAGGATTAACAGCGTTGTTACACAAAGCTAAACTTTTGATTGACATATGCAAATTAGCTCGAACCCGGAAAAACGTTCGGCATTTAAAAACCTACACACACACACACTTAGCAGGAGTTGCTCGCAAAGTGATTATCACGCCAAAAGCATCGCAAGATTATTTTTCCAAAAATGCATTTTTACAAAGGCAGTATTAAAATATGAAGTTATGTTCTATTAGTGGCCAGAAAGGAGTATGCTGAGTGCGACGGGCTAAAATTTCATCCAGCAAAAACTGCGGGGATTATTTTGAGTTTTGCAGCAGTCAGCTAAACTGTTTGATCCATCTTTCACGTCCAAGCTTTTTTTTAAAAAATGGAAAACATTCACACAAACGCCATCAAATGAATTACCGCAATCGGACCGGCAACATGCAGGCTAACAGCTGCAATAATCCTGGGCCACGGCTAAAACTCCGCGAAACCAAACTATAAAACTACAACAAATTTCGCATGTTCCCTTCGCTTCGACCCATTAGTTGCTACCAACTCTTTCAAAACACAATGGTGCCACATAAATCTTAAGGATTGCTATGGAAAGGATTTAAAAAAAAATGTGCGTGTCTCGTCCGAGAAACCGGCAAATCATATACAATCAGGCGAGATTTTAAACTCGGTCGAAACCCACCTACTCACACAAGAGTTAAAATCGGGCGCAAGGAGCGCACAGCCAGTGAATTCTTTGATAAAAGCAACAAAAAACATTGCGGATGCTGGAAATCCAAAACGAAAAGAAAAATACCTGGAAAAACTCAGCAGGTCCGGCAGCATCTGTGGAGAGGAGCACAGTTGAAGTTTCGAGTCCGAGTAACCCTTCGTTCACTGTGCTCTTCTCCCCCGGACCTGTTGAGTTTTCCAGTGAATTCTTTGAGTCAGTTTGAAACGGCGCGCGGCGGCTCACCTGGCTAACGACATTGCTGCGGAGGCCGCCGCGCGGCTCGAACCGCCAGCCTCGGGTGCACGGGACGGTGCCGTTGGGCAGTGGCTGCCTCGCGCCGGCCGTCAGCGGGTATCGGTAGAGCCGGCAGCGGCTCCAGGCGGCGGGGGCCCGCTCGCCGTCGCCGCTTTCCAGTGGGAGGCTGTAGTTGAGCAGCGGGGAGCCCGACAGGTTTCGGAGGGCGAGGGGCAGGAGCTGCGGGTCAGGCCGGCAGTGGTGGCTCGGAGTCAGGCCAAGGAAGGCGTCGCTGAAGAAGCCGAAAGCCAGCAGCAGGTTGGGGAGGCAGGCAGCGACCGCCAGCCGCTTCTGGTAACGACCGAAACCTCCGAGCTGCGGGACGATGATGTCGTACTCCATCGCCTCTCGCCAGTCGTTCTCTTAACCTGACTGATCCTGTGGAAAAGGAGATTCATGTGCTCAGTCGGTGAGTCATCACTGCTGGCTAATCACCTGCCTTTTAAAAGGCGGCTCAAACGTAATTGTTATTTTAAAAATTATGTATCTGTCGCACGCGCACAGAAAAAATCCTCCCCACCATCTTCACACCTTTTTTCCAGGAATATACTTTATTCATAAAATATCTAAAAGAACATCTCAAAATGGTCATTAATGAAAGTGCATAGTGTATGTTGCACTCAGGGGTGCCTCAATACAATTGCATTTGCCATATACATTCAATGACAAGCCTGAGGGGTTCTACACTGTTACCAGTCCCTCCATGCTATGGCTGAAAGACGTTAGACAGTAGCCTTTCCCCATTGCGCCTTTGCAGTGGCTGTCCCAATCTTTAGTGCATCCCTCAACATGTAATGTTCAAGCTTCGAATGTGCCAGTCTGTAACATGGTCAAAGGCAACTCTTTGCATTGGAAGGCCAACAAGTTTTAGGCAGACCAAAAAACATCTTTCACTGAGTTGACGATCCTCCAGCTGGAGTGAATATTTATGTGTGTGTGTGTCCCTGGGAACAGCCTGAAGAGCAGAGAGTCCTGGGCGTCATGGAGCTACACATGGGATGAACCTCGACAAAAACCACTGCATCTTTTCCCAGACCTCCTTTGCAAAGGCACGTTCCAGAAGGATGTGTGTGATGGTCTCATCCACACCGCAGCTGCTTCGAGGACAGCTTGCGGTGGTGCAGAAACTTCGGGCGTGCATGAATGATCTGACAGGGAGTACCTTTCTCGACATCAGTCAAGCCACGTCTCAATGCTTGTTTGAAAGTTCTAAGGATGAGGCATTCTGCCAAATTACTTTGACAGTCTGCTCAGGGAAGCATCCGAAAGGATGTACTATCTCCCTTTTCCCGCAGGGCCTCAAGAACATTATGTGATGGACTTGAGGTCAAAGGTGTTTTTCTGCACACACTTTTCTAAACCTATTGAGGGATAGGTGACACAGCATAGTCCAACTACTTGATGCGTTCCACAGCAACGTGGTCAGACCTATCCTTTGCAACACCGGGAACAGGTAGAACCTCAGCATGTAGTGACACTTGGTGTTTGCATACTGAGGGTCCACGCATAGCTTGCCTGTTAATTCACAAAGGTGACCATCAGGATAAGGGCAACATTGGGTATGTTCCCCTGCCCCACACCGCAGGATGGCACCAGTTCCAACTGTTATGGTCCTGGCCAGGTCCCCACATTTTTGGTGTGATTTGATCAGGGACAAGTAACCTTTTCTTTAAAGCAGACAAAATTTGAGGTCCAAAGTATTTGCTAAGAGAATAAAGGCACAAAGTTCCATGGATTTTGAACAAACAAAATAAACTTTACTATACAAGGCTAGAATGATAAAACAATTTACAATCTTATACTCTAACATTCAGAATTAACATGAGGGATTTGTGAATTAACAGGCAAACTGTGGTTAAACATCCCACCTGCACAATGAATGGCAAATGTGACCAAGACGGATCCCACGGATTTCTCAGCAACCCACCCAGATGTGAGTAAACACAGAGTCAACCAATCTAGTTGAAACTCTATCCCTTTCACAAGGGATTCCTTTCTTCACCTTTGTAGATCTAACCTCAGTATTCACTTCAAAGGTTGCTCCAAGTTGGACTGCCTCAATGACTGCTCACCTCCCAGGGTTTCAATCTCATCTCCCGAGACTTCGTTCCCCTGGCTTTGAGTCTGCACTCAAGCACCAACTCACAAGCACAACTTCAGGTCTTCAGTCACACCAAGCAGAACACTACTGCTCCAAAGGGTTACCTTTGGCCCAAAGGCATGCAGCCCACTGTTACCAACCTTCTGCCTTCTCAGACCTCCAGGACCTCTCCTGATGCCTCACTACTTGAAGCATGCCAACAGCAGCACTTTTATTGCTTGTGGCCTCCTTCGTTGCTCCTCTCCTTGTTGGTTCCTACCGGTGGTCTCTTCCTCCCAGTGGCTCCTTCCCTGGTTCTCTCTCTCACTCTCTCTGGGACCTCTCCCTGGGTCCCCTTTACCTCTCTGGGATCTTTCCCTTGAACTGATCTGGATGATCGATTTAACAGGGCAAGGACCTTGTACTCTATATTTTTATAATATATATACTCATTGCTACTTTCTAAAATTTTAAACTGGACAATGACTGAAGCTATGCCTGGCTATGACCCTTGAACAATAAGATCTATTTGGCAGTATCGCAGCACCTTGCACCTCATTATTTCTGAAGCGACGCTAATGACCCTAGTGGGCTGCAGAGACCTAATTCAATAATTCAAAGGGAATTATACAGAGGCCATCTACATGTCATAAGACAGGCTTGGCCACTGGAGTCTACTAGTCTGCTAAGACAAAGAGACCTGCAACCTTTCTTCCAAGTTCTCTAACAATCTCAGGAACCCAGACAAATGTACATACACCCCTTGTCAAAGCCAAAGTGGAGAGGTATGAGTCATGTGACATGACCCCCCACCCCCCAACCCCCACCTCCCCTCCTTTGCTCAGAGAACCAGTTATACTGTCTTGCTGTACTGCAAGTCAGTCTGCCATGTACCAAGCAGCAGCACAAAACAAGAGCTCTGTCCAGATATAAATGCCTGGCCCCCATCAACATTGTTTCTACTAGGACTTTTGAACTTCAAGACAAATTAATTTCTGCATGCCTATCTCCTTGTGGAAGCCAACTCTACTGGAAAAATGAATTATCCAGCATCAGTTCAGCCTGCCAACCTCCATGAAGGAATTCACCGTTGACATTTGATTTTGGACTCTGGACTCACGTGAAACAATAATTCTTTGCTCTGTGGTCTTTGCTCTGTAAATCTTTCTTTCCCTCGTTCATTGTATGAATGCACAGGCAACTACGTAGTGACACTCCTGCGTTCTGAATGTGTGCATACAAACTAATTCTCTGAGTTTCACCCTATCTCAAATTTGCTGTGGGATTATTAATAGTAATTAGATTGCACCAAAGCTGAGGATTTGGGAAATACGCCACCACTTTTGAAGAGGGAAATCAAAATCAAAACACCTTTCTGTTTACAGATGGGTGGTAAGCAGAGAAGTCAGGGCTATTTAAATTAAACACTCTCCTGTCCCTAACATCTAGCAAAATAATTCCAGAAGGTCACACCCTTTTTACTAGGCAGGAACAAATGTAACAAGCATTGGAGCATCCTGTACTTTAAATGTGTAATCCAGAAGTCCAGGCTGATCCTCTGGGGGCATGGGTTCAAATCCATCATGGCAGCCGGTGGAATTTAAATTCAAATAATAAAGCCTGTAATTGAAAGCTAGTCTCAGTAAAGACTATCATGAAACTATCATCGATTGTGATAAAAATCCATCTGGTCCTTGAGGGAATGTCCTTTAGGGGAGGAAATTTGCCATCCTTACTTGGTCTGGCCTGCACATGACTCCAGATCCACAGCAATGTGGTTGACTTTTAACTGCCCTCTGAAATGGGACGGCAAGTCACTCAGTCAAGGGCAATTAGGAATGGGCAACAAATGCTAGCCTTGCCAGTGATGCCCACATCCCATTGGGACAGAAAAATAGATTTTATCACACCACTCACCCAACAACATTAAATCAGAACCAGTAAGATAGAAATTTTTCAATCTGATGCTCACTGGCTCGATAGACTTTCTCTGTGATTGACTAGTTTAAATACAGGACTAACTCCACAAGCAAATGACACCCAGTAAAGGGGCAATGTGTCTTTGGAGGCTGTGTTGGCCAACCAAATGGAAAAGGTTAATTGATTAAAATAGTGAAATCAGAATCATCCATAACTCTCCCATTGGGCAACTTTGCACTGCAAGACAATCAAAAACAGAAAATGCTGGAAACACTCAGGTCAGAGAGCAACTGTGGAGACAAACAAGAGTTAACATTTCAGATCTATGACCTTTCATTAGAACTCCAAGACCTGAAATGTTAACTCTGTTTTTCTTACCACATGCTGCCTGATCTGCTGACTGGTTCCAGCATTTCTGTTTTTATTTTAGAATTTGCAGTATTTTGCTTTTGTATCAGTATAGTAATTATAGTTTTGATAAATGTAGGACTGTAGCTTTAAGAATAATCCTGTGTAGTAAGATCACGTGATGTGTAAACCAATGAGTTAGCAGCGGGGGGAACCTCTAGGGGAGAGTTCTCCTTTAGTTATAAAATTAGATGCACACATGTAGCTGCTGCTGCTGACTTGTAAATAAAGTTCAATAATTCCACCAAGAAAAGTTGCCTGGAACGTCAACTCTATAACAATCAGGAAGCTGGATTAATGAACTGCAGAATGTTGTCAGGCTTTTTCTGCATACAGGCACGAACTGATTCACAATCTGAGAGGCTGCGAATAATACCAAACATTGCAATTATCAGCAAGAATGCACCCTACTCTGACCTTTGCTCACATCCCATGAAAGAATAAAGCATCGCTGACAAGACCAACATTTGTATCATAATTGCCCTTGAGAAGGTGGCGGTGAGCCATCTTCTTGAACCGCTGCATCTAGTGTAAGCCACAGTGTTTATGATGGAGGGAAGGTCATTGTTGAAGCAGCTGAATATGGTTGAGCTGAGATGATTGGCCTTCAACAACCACAACCATTTTCCTTTATGCTAGGTATGACTCAAACTAGTGGAGAGTTTCCGCCCTGATTTTCATTAACTTCATTGGCTTGCTGATGCCACACTTTATCAAATGCTGCCTTTAGATCAAGGGCAGTCACTCTCACCTAACCTCTGGAATTCAGCTCTTTTGACAATGCTTGGACCAAAGCTGTAATGAAGGGTGGAGCCAAGTGTCCCTGGCAGAACCCAAACTGAATAATGATGAGCAAGGTTATTGCTAGCTAAGTGCCACTTGATAGCATTGTCAATAACATGCATCAGTTACTGATGGATGGAGAGTCGACTGGTGGGCAGTATTTGGATTGGATTGGATTGGTCCTACTTGTTATGCACAGGAAATACCCTGTTAATTTTCCACATTGTCATGTAGGTACCATTGTGTAACTGTACTGGAATATCTTAGCTAGGAATGTGGCTCATTCTAGAGCGCAATTCTGCTGTACAACAGCTGCTATTTTGTCGGGGACCATAGCCTTTGTTGTATCCAGTGCTTCTCGAAGTCACATGGAGTGAATTGAATTGGCTGAAGACTGGTATCTGTTATGCCAGGGACCTCTGAAGGAGGTTGAGAAGGATCATCCACTTGGTAAATGTTTCAACCTCGTTTTTGCACTGACATTTTGAGCTCCTCATCATTGATGGGGATTTTGTGATGCTTTCTCCTCTGATTCATTGTTTAATTGTCCAACACCATTCACAGTGGTAATGAAAGCAAAATACTTTGGAGGATGGAAATCAGAAATAAAAACAAAGTGCCGGAAATACTCAGTAGGCCTGGCAACATATGTGGAGAGAGAAACAGAGTTAATGTTTTGAGTTGAAAGTGACTCCTCTTCAGGACTCCATTCACTACAAGATGTGGTAGAACTGCAGGACTTTGATCTTGGTTGTGGGATCGATTTGCTCTATCACATCCTGCTTCCACTATTTAGCATATATGTATCCTGTGTTGTAGCTTCACCAGGTTGGCACCTTATTTTTAGGTACGCTTGGTGATGCTCCTAGCATGTTTTCCTGCACTCCTCATTGAACCACGGTTGATCCCCCTGGCTTGACAGGTAATAATGGAATTGAGAGATATGCCAGGCCATGCAGTTAGAGTGTAGTTGAATACAATTCTGCTGCTACTGAAGGCCCATAGCACTTCATGGATGCCCAGCTTTGAGCTGCTAGATCAATTCTGATTCTACCCCCATTTAGCATGGTGGTAGTGCCACATGACATGACATTGTGGTGTGTATCCTCACTGTGAAGGTGGGATTTGTCTCCACAAGGACTGTCTGGTGATCACCCTCATGGACAAATGCATCTGTGACAGGTAGATTGGTGAGGATGAGGTCAAATAGGACTTTTCCTCTTGTTGGTTCCCTTAGCACCTGTCGCAGGCTCTGTTCTTCAGAACTTGGCCAGCCTGGTCAAGTGGTACCACTTTTGGTGATGGACATTGAAGAGCCTCACCCAAAGTACATTCTGTGCCCTTGATACCCTCAATGCTTCATTCAAGTGGTGTTCAACATGGAGGAGTACTGATTCATCAACTGAGAGAGGGAAATAAGTGGAAATCAGCAGAAGGTTTCCTTGTCCATGTTGATTTGATGCCATAAGACTCCATGGGGTCAGGAATCAAAGTTGTGGATTCCCAGAGTCGCACCATCTTGACTGTCTAGTACTGTGCTGCCACCTCAGGTGAGTTGGTCTTGTCCTGCCAGCGGTACAGGACATACCCAGGGATGATGATAGTGACGTTTGGGGCATTGGCTGAAAGGTATGATTCAGTGAATATAACCACATCAGGATTTGCTTTACTAGTCTGTGGGACAGCTCTCCCAAATTTGGCACAAGGCCCCTGATGTTAGCGAGGAGGAATTTGGAGTTGAAAGGACAGGGTTTGGCTTTGTCATTTCTGGTGTCTAGGCCAATACCGGGTGGTCTGTTTAGTTTTATTCTTTTTTGACTTTTCTATAGTGGTTTGATACAACTGAGGGCAATTGAGAGACAACATTGCTGTGGGTCTGAAATCACACATAGACCTAACAAGGTAAGGATCCCAAATTTTCTTCCCTGAAGGCCATTAGTGAACCAGCTGGATTTTTTAAATGAAAACTGGTAGTTTTTTGGTTACTGTTACTGAGACTAGCTCTTCATTCCAGATTTTTTAATTGAAGATAATGATGGTTGTCAGGTTGATAACACAAATGAGAACTAGGCTGAATATAGGATATGAGAAAAGAAATAAGAGCAGCAAAGAAGAGAATGAAAAGAGATTTACAGCCAGCATAAAAGATCAAAGGAAGCGGCTTTTAAGGATGCCAGAAAAAGTGGTTAGCCTGAGGATTGGCAGCAATTTAGAATCTAGCAAAGGAGGAACAAGAAACTGATAAAGGGAAAAGAGAATATGAATGCAAACTAGCAAGGAACATAAAGTCGGACTGTAAAAGCTTCTTTAGGTATGTGAAAAGGAAAAGATTAGCTAGGACAAATGTGGGCTCATTACAGGTGGGGACAGGAGAATTTTTAATGGAGAACAGGAGAATGGCAGAGAAACTAAACAATTACTTTGCATCTGTCTTCACAGAAGATACAGAAAATCTCCCAGAAATACAGACGACCAAGGGACATGTGAAACTGAGGAACCAAAAGAAATTAGTATTAGGAAAGAGGTAGTACTTGAAAAGTTGACTGGATTGAAGGTTGATAAATTCCCTGGACCAGATGAGCTTCATCCCAGAGTGTTGAAGAAGGTGGCTAGAGAGATAGTGGATGCTTCAGTGATTATCTTTCAAAATTCTATGGATTCTGGAAAAGTTCCTGCAGACTGGAAAGTAGCAAATGTAATCTCACTATTTAAGAAGGGAGGAAGAGGGAGAATGGAGAACTAAAGACCTATTAGTTTTGACATCAGTAATAGGGAAAATGTTAGAATCTATTATAAAGGATGTGATAACTGGACATTTAGAAAAAAATGGTAAAATTGGGCAGAGTCAACATGGATTTATGAAAGGGAAATCACATTTGACAAACTTGTTGGAGTTTTTTTGAGGATATTACTTGTAGTATAGATAAAGGAGAATTAGTGGATGTGGTGTATTTGGATTTTCAGAAGGCTTTTGATAAGGTCCCACACAGGTTAGTAAATAAAACTAGAGCACATGTGACTGGGGGAAATATACTAGCATGGATTGAGAATTGCTTAACAGACGGAAAGCAGAGAGTAGGAATAAATGGATTATTATTAGCATGGCGGGCTGTTACTAGTGGGATACCACAAGCATCAGTGCTAGAGCCACAGCTGTTCACAATCTATATAAATCAGCTTGTCCAACCTTTTCGTGCGAGGGGCCACATTGCAATTGTTTTCTCACTCAAGGGATGGAAGAGCAAATTTCAAAAAGATAAATTTTGGCACGACATTAAACATGAATTTCAATAAAATGTTGAGGAATGAAGAAAAGAAACAACTTGCTGAGCAAAAATTAAATATCAGAGCAATAAATTGATAATATAAAATGAGTAATTGTTAATGATTACACAAACACTAGCACACACACACAGGCCAGGATTTTTCTCTTGCTGGGCAGGCTCAGTGAGGGCTAGTAGGAGCTGCCGCAAAAGCGACCACCGCCCATGATTGGGCACTGACTGCAATTTCATGCTGGCAGGCCAATTAAGGCTCAGTTTAAGGCTCAGCACTGCATGGGTTGGGTCGGGAGGAGGGTGAGTGCGTGCAATGAAAGTTGCTAGATAGGTGTGTCATGAAGCTATTAATGTAAATATTTTGGAAAATATTTTTCTTTTAAAATAGAGGTTTAGTCTGGGTGTGTCTTCATTGGATTAAAGCCAGCTAGTCTGGGTGCTTTGATGTGTACTAGTTTTGATATGTAAGAGAGATAGCGTGTATTTGCATTTTTTGAATAGAGCATTCAAGAAGTAGGGTGAAAACTGACTCCTATCTAGCAGCTACCAAGCGATATGTTTATATTACTAATAAAATTGGTACAATGAAAGGAGTTTTATTGATAAAGAGGTTTCGTTCAGAAGTTGTTGATACATTGAGAATTAACATTCAATGGGACTGGTAGCTATAACTTCAACAATTTTGGGTGTGCAGAGCAGAGGCAATGTGAGATCAAAAGGCAGCTGTAAGCCTCCAACCGGCTCCACAAAGTGAAAAGAACCTAATTTTGAACTCGTAAGGAGAAAATGCTTTGCCTGGTGTTTGCTTAAGTCTATGGGTTGCTGTTGCCCTAATGGGGATTAGTTTGGGAATTTGTTAAAAGTTATGATAGTAGTAATTTGTAGCCATGTGTATATATATTTTAGCCTGTGTAAATCAATAAAATGTTTTATTTAGTTTAATGTAAAATCTCGAGAACTAGTGGCCTGATTCCTGAATTTAGAGTCACATCTCAAACAATACCTAAAATTATAGGTTATGACAGTTGTTTAAAGTTTCCTCTGGGATTTTTAAATAACTCCGCTTTACCAACTGATCATAACAAGGTGCCCATTTTCACCCTACTTCTTGAATCCTTTATTCAAAAAAATGCAAATGCACACTATCTCCCTTACATATCAAAACTTGTATACATCAAAGCACCCAGACTAGCTGGCTTAAATCCAATTAAGACAGACCCACAGACTAAACCTCTACTTTAAAAGCAAAATATTTTCCAATAATATTACATTAATAACTTCATAACACTCGCACGCACTTGTTCTCACGCACACACCACTCTCATACACGCTCTCGCACACACTCACTTAGAAAAATTTCTCGTACTCAGCTGCTCGCAGCCACTCTCTTGTCCCCGTCTCCGGCCAGCAGCCAGTCTCTTGTGCCTGTCTCCGGCCAGCAGCCAGTCTCTTGTGCCTGTCTCCGGCCAGCAGCCAGTCTCTTGTCCCCCTCTCCCACCACTTCACTTCCTCTTGTAATAAAGGATAGCATTCCATTAGCCTTCTTAATTACTTGCTATACCTGTATTCTAACTGTTTGTGATTCATGCACCAGCAGACCTAGATCCCTCTGCACCTTGGAAATCTGCAGCTGTTCTCCACTTAAGTAATACTCTGTTTTTTTATTCTTCCTGCCAAAGTGAAAAACTTCACATTTTCCCACATTACACTCCAGCTGCCAGATTTTTGCCCACTCACTGAACCTATCTATATCCATCTACAGCCTCCTCTTCACAACATACTTTCCTATCTTTGTGTCATCTGCAAATTTAGCCACCATACCTTCACTCTCCTCATCTAAGTCATTGATGTAAATTGTAAAAAGATGAGGCGCCAACACAGACCTCTGCCACTCAACTCATCGCATCCTGCCAATCAGAAAAAAGACCCATTAATGCATACTCCGTTTTCTGCCAACTAGCCAATCTTCTATCCATGATAATATGTTACCCTCTACACCATGAGCTTTTATTTTCTGCAATAATCTTTGACGTGGCAACTTATCAAATACCTTCTGGAAATCCAAGTACAGCACGTCTACAGGTTCCCCTTTACCCACTGCGCCTGTTACTCCTTCGAAAAACTCCATTAAATTGATTAAACATGATTTCCCTTTCACCAAACCATGCTGAGTCTTCCCAATGACCTTGTGTTTTTCTAAGTGCCCAGCTATAGCCTCCTTAATGATCGATTCTAGCACCTTCCCCACAATAGATGTCAAGCTAACTGGCCTATAGTTTCCTGTTTTCTGCCTCCCTCCCTTCTTGAATAGAGGCGTTATATTTGCTACTTTCCCTTCTGATGGAACTGATGGAAAGCTAGTATGCAGGTACAGCAGGTAATAAGGAAGGCAAATGGAATTTTGGCATTTATTGCTAAAGGAATAGAGTATAAAAATAGGGAAGTGCTGTTGCAACTGTACAAGGCATTGGTGAGACTGCACCTGGAGTAGTTTTGGTCTTCTTACTTGAGGAAGGATGTAGTTGCACTGGAGGCGGTTCAGAGGAGGTTCACCAGATTGATTCCAGAGATGCGGGGCTTGTCTTATGAGGAGAGATTGAGCAGTTTAGGCCTATTCTCGCTAGAGTTTCGAAAGGAGATCTAATTGAGGTATATAGGATGCTGAAGGGGATAGACAAAGTAGACATGGAGCGGCTGTTTCCCCTCCTGGGGCATTCTAGAATGAGAGGCCGTTGTTTTAGACTAAGGGGTGGTAGATTTAAATCAAAGATGAGGAGGAATTACTTTTCTCAAAAAGTCGTGAATCTGTAGAATTCACTACCTCGGAGTGCAGTGGATGCCAGGACGCTGAATAAATTTGAGGAGATACAGATTTTTAATAGTAAATGGTTGAAAGGTTATGGGGAGAGGGCGGGAAATTGGAGTTGAGGCTAAAATGAGATCAGCCATGATCATAATGAATGGTGGGGCAGGTTTGAGGGGCTGAATTGCCTACTCATGCTCCTAGTTCTTATGTTTCAGAATCTAGGGAATTTTGGAGAATTAACGTCAATGCATCTACTACCTCATTAGCCACCTCTTTTAAGCCCCTAGAATGAAGTCTATCAGGACCCACTGCTCCATCAGAATTGCTTCCCTGAGATTATAATTTCACCAAGTTCCTCTCTCCCTTCCACCTTCTGAATTACAGCTATTACTGGAATGTTTTTTGTATCCTCTATAATGAACATAGAAGCAAAATATTTGTTCATTTCATCTGCCATTTCCTTATTATCCATTATTAACTCCCTATTCTCACTCTCTAGAGGACCAATACTCACTTTATTCTTTTCCTTTTTAAATACCTGCAGAAACTCTTGCTATGTTTTTACATTTCTAGCTAGCTTCCTCTCAAGCTCCAAATTCTTTCTCCTGATTAACGCTTTAGTCATTCTCTGCCATTCTTTATATTCCAACCAATCATTGTGCAATTATATGCTTTTTCCTTAACTTTGATGCTTTCCTTAACTTCTTTAGTCAACCATAGATGGTGGGTCTTTCTCTTAGAACTTTTCCTGACCCAAAGCTCACATTCCTTTAGCTTTATCATGGACTGACCCATAGGCTAGTCATTAACTTCCTGGCCTGGCCAAAAGGTTATATTCATTCTAGTCTTTTTTTTTACTGCGAGCACTTTTAAAACTTATATCCGCAACTTGACCAAGCCTAGGTAATCCCATGATGCATCCTGATATGCCTCTTCACTTGCTGTACAGGGAGTGAAACAGAGGTTCACCAGATTAAGCCCTGGGATGGTGGGTTTGTCTTATGAAGATAGGTTGAAGAAACTGGTTCTGTATTCCCTAGAGTTTCAAAGAATGAGGGGTGAACTCATTGAAACTTACAAAATTTTCACGCCATGGCATTTAGATTTTCAATCCGGTAGGCGCGTAGCTGAGTTGGCAGTGCACCTGCCGAGCTGTTAATGGCCACTTAAGGCCTTTAACAAAGGAATTAATCCAAGTAATGGACCTGCCCGTCCAGCCTTAAGGTTGACGGGTGGGCAAAGAGCCCAGGCAGCCTTCAGAAAAAACATGAAATCTCATCCACAGGCAGCATGAGGTTTCATGAGGGATTTAAAATGTGTTTAAATTTTTTAATTAAAAGTCATTGACATGTCCCTGCTCATGTGAGTGTGTCACATGAGGGGACATGTTGGGAATATCTTTTTCTCCCTTTAGTAAAGTTTTCAAATTTGAGCCGAGCTCCACAAGACAGCACTTTGCCTCAGGGAGATCTGTGTGCTGTTTTGCACTCCTGGCTCATGGAATCTCTCCCCGACCGCACAGGGAGCAGACAGTGTTTCCGGCAGGCCAATGTAAAATGGTGACGCGCCCCCAACTGGGGGCACCGAATGGGAATCTGCCTGCTTGCCCAATGGTGGTGGGGGGGGAGGTGGGGGAATGCTGCCCAAAAAAATCCTGGTTATAATAATTACAAACAAAAAGTCAGCCACCTCGATAACCTTAAACGCTGCCATCATCTCCTGTTCCCATTCCTTCAGAATCAACTGGTCAAAATTTTGGAATTCTCTACTGTGGCATATTCATTGTGGAAGAACCATCAATGTGAAGACTGCAATGCTTCAAGGATAAACCACTGTTTTCTCACAATAAAAGATGGGCAATAAATGTTGCATTGCCAGTAGTGTCCACTTCTCAAACAAAGAAAAATTAAATTACTCTTTCTCCCCACCAGTTACTCTTACTACACATTTGATTACAGGATGTGAAATCTACTTTGCATGTTCTAACAATGTATAATTTTAATTGGTGAGAAAAATCTGCACCTTCCTTTAAAAAATCTTCAACCAGTCTCCTACAGCGTAGAAAAAAAACACTCCTTCTGAAGAATATGCTGTGAGCCAAAACAATGCTTTTACAAAAAAATCACCTCCAAACAAAACTGACATTTATAGCATCAGCAAAGAACAATAGCAGTGTTTCCCAATAATACCTTCTACCGCATAAAGTGTTCAATTTTTCTCTATCTATGCCAACTTCTACTACTTATAATGCTACGAATACTGCCAAGAGAAATCATGCCCCAATTTGAGGATAGCTGCAGTAATAATTATTTTTCAACATTATATTTTAGTGGGAATTATCCTGATAGCTGGAAAATTACAACAATATCAATCAAATGAATCTGCATTTATATAGCATATTTTGACAATTTCATTTTATAATTTTAATTTCCAGTTGGCTTTAAGCATAGATCACATATATGAGGCTGGTTATCAATAAACGTGTTGTGTGCCCTGTACCAACAAGTTAAAAAACTTAGTAGTGGAGTCCACCAGATTTATAACTGCAAAAACCTACAGACTGGAAACTCAAGGTTACATTCAATTGCTTGAATTATTTCTTCAAAAATGGAACTGAGAACTGGTTAAACAGAGCAGATGAGGCACTTGATTAAAGTTACAAAAACACCACCAAATGATTTCTTTTCATTTATTTACGAACATAATTTTTGAGGGACAACAGCATCTCTCTTCTCTCTGTACATGCAACTGTAGAAAATAACCTTTGTTTTGCAGGAACTCATACAGCCAGTGACAGTACTGCAGCGGCACACTGCCAAACAATATGTACACAATTAACCTACATTGTACAAAAAAATTACATCATTACATCACTGATGGCATGTTTGCCACTTTTTTTTGGGAAAAAAACATTCTACACAGTTTACTATTACAAAGAGGAGGGTGTGAACCTATGTGTTATTTACAGTTATGTACAATGTCTCATACAGATGCAAGAACATTTACACATCTGAGACTTCAATCCATATACCACAGGTGTCAGAAAAAGAAAAAGGTTCATCGTCCTATTAACCAGAGGTGTGCAAAATTTTCGGGCTATCTTTGTTGGTCACCTTAAAATTTTAGCCTGGGTGATTGATACAGTGCTGTGTTTTTTAAAGTTTCCTAGCGTGCTCGTAGTGTTCTTTAAGCTTGAAATCAAGTCCCATCTTTGAGAAGCTAAACAAACAGAATATTCAAATTTTGTATTTTTTTTTAAAGAAAATATTTTTATAGCTGTCCAGCCATCTTCAGCAGCTGATATTACTATCTTATACATATTAGCTGGTTTTGAAACTAGTTTTAACTCAAATTCTTTTTGCCCTAGTTCCTTCCTTTATATCATCTTGCAACAGACAAGAATTATTACAGAACTGCTCTGCAGTCTATTACTGATGCTTATGCAACCACAAGAACTGTATTTGGAACAAATGGAAAGAAAATCTGAATGATTCCACAATAAAACATAATAAAACAAAAGTATGTATGTTGTGTATTTACATGTCATTGGTTTTTAAATTGCAGCTCGGCATTGATTCACAATACTAGGTAAGATACCAATATTCATTTAAGGTGATAGAGTGTATCATAAGGTGGGGGCAAGCTAATAATTTTAGGCAAAATTAAGCTGGTAAATAAAGAAAATCTAATTAGTCTTGTCCTAGTAAGATAATGATGTTTTGAATTTTATCTTTCATCATAAAGTAGCATTATTTTTTTAAAAATTGGTAGGATGCTTTTGCCTTTTGTATTAGGAAGAGCTATAAGGGCAGTACTGTGACAGAGACCCATAATTCAAAACTGAGTGACCAATAAAGGAAGTACAAGCTTTTTGCACATCTCTGCTAGGAACAATTTTCCATGCTTTATGAAGGATATTATTTTTAGAGATAATGTAGGGCTCAAACAATTTTTTAATTAGCAAAGAATGTTCCAATTGACATTACTCATTGTTATTTAGTATCATTCTCATTCCGTGCCCAATATATTGTGATAGTGACATTATACATTCCATACAAGCAATGTGACATTACATGCAATATCTGATGCTAGATAGTCACAAACCAATGACATTCAAGACTGCAGATTTAAGAATGTCACAATTGTTAGTCAATACAAAAATGGAATACAGTTCACTTCAGTTAGACAGTAAAGGGGAGGGTAAGTTATAAAAAATTCAGTTTGTATAGATAAACAAAGGAAAGAACATTAAAGCAGCACAAGAACAGTGGACCATTATATCTTATGTTGCAGCCTTCGCTGGTTGTGCAAAAGTAATAGCTATTGCTGGAATCAATTTGAAAGGTTCATGTAACTTTTGTCAGTACTTAGCCAAAGAGAATAGAATCTTAAAGAAATGGGAGCATGAAATGGATATGGTGCAAAGAAAATAGTTATATTTTAGGCACCATAAACTGCTAAATCCCACACAGATTTAGGGATGAAAATACTGACCTACTTAACTCCTCAAAAGGTAAAAGATAATCTGGAGAAGGGGTACTACCAAACTGAATGTGGAAATATTAAACTACCCTTGCCAGATTAAATTATACTTTCAAGAATAACCTGTCGACTGGTCAACAAAAAGGAGATTTTACATTCAGACAGGTGAATTTTCTGGCGGTGGGAGGAGAGGATAAGGCTTCAGAAATTAAGGGAATGTCATAGCTCAAATACTAGCTGAAGTTTAGCAAACTCAATGTACTGTATCCCATTGTTACAAAGCTATTTTAGTAAATCGTCAGTGTCAGTATTTAAATATGGATGTGCCTGCTGTACTGTTTGAGCCCTACGTTCAAGAAATCCAGTTGCTAAAAGTGGTATACAATGCACGCAGTTCAACTGCTAACATTACAGAGATAACATATGCCTGATTTACAATACATTAACTTTCCAAAAAGAAAAGAGTACAACTAATCAAAATACAGTACAGAATAGGAATTGGACACTCAGAGGTTAGTGTAAACAATCAGAAATATTTCTTTTGCTGAGCTTTTATATCCATTTTTCTACTCAATAATTACACAGATAAAATTTCAGTTATTTCCAGGCACTAACTGAAGGACATTCTGTATAAGTATGTATACTCAGAAAAAAACAATTTAATATTACCAATGAGCCATCATAGTAATCAGGTAGTTCAAAATACATAAGTTCTATTTTTATTAAGAAATAAGATAATGCCCTTAGTAAACCTAAAAGGGTTGGATTTATGTACTACCAAAAAGCCAGCTTGCAGAGCATAAACCAATTCTCAGTTTTTCCATTAATGTAAAAACCTTTGCTACGCAAACAAGGTTGCCTTTAAAATACTATTTCTGCACATCGCCACGATGTGGGCATCTTTAAGGACTGCATCTGCTGCACAATTGGATATGAAGATAAACTGCAGTGATTTACAAACATGAATGAAATATAATAGATAACAGTGTTGCAATTATCTGCCTTTCACTTTATTTTATTCTGAATAAGTTAAAATAATTTGATAGAAATCTTCATTAACATTTTTATTGATTTAAAAATGTATGTTTTGATTTAAATATTTGATAACTGGTGTATTAAGTATATTTCTGCAGCAATTTAAAAATAATCACTGAACTCACTGATTATAATGTTAGCTCACCTAATTAAAAACTAAGATTATGATAATTAAAATGCCACTGAAATAAAACAACCAGCAGCAACTAAATAGCAGTTGCTGCAGCAGCAGTGGTGAACTTACTGGAGGACAGAACAGATATCTGCTTCTTGTTGTTCTACATTACACTGTTGTTTAGTACTTATGGAGTGAATAACATTGGGCTGTTTTTCGAACTGCATATTGGATATATGATTTCCCCTTTTTAACTTTAATCTTAAAATGTTCAGCTTCATTGTAAAACAAAGCCAACATATGGTGGCTCACAATTCAGCTGACAAAAAAGCATTCCTAAGTTTGGACTCAGTGGGGTTAGAAAAATTATAAAGTCCATTACAAATCTATAAATAGGGAAAGGGATTTGATACACACAATATCCTTCAACAAATCCTGCACATCTATACACTTAAAAGATCACATGCCTTCACAGATGTCTACTGATCTCCCCAGAAGAGCATTCAGAGATTTTTGCTGCCACTATGCAACTCAAGACAATTCCAGATATTGACCACTTTCTACATTGCAAAATGCCTTTGGACTGCAGTCCTGAGCTTGCTTTTTTAACCAATTTGTACTTGTACATGTAGTTAAAATTTATGGCCTGGGAAGTGTCATTTGTATTAATTCATAGACTGTTTAAAAATGCAGGTTTTTCTGGAGATCTGAGTGGCAAGTCACTTGCCCAGAGTCAAAAGCAGATTCTGTTTCCACTGAAATCCAATAATGTGAGGAAATTTGTTTTTTCTTCAGGTGTTCTAAATTATGTCAAATATTTGAAATCCAGTATATGCAAGCAGACACAAGGATACACTATGTCTTTTTGGAATGGTTATCTTCCTTTACGAAGAGTTTTGTACACAGGAACTAAATTTGTGGAATAGTGCTCCTTCTTTGTGATATTGCTGTAGCTTAATAAAACTTATTGGTACAAAAGCATAATATTCCTTAGTTCTGGACATAGCATTTTACTAAGGATCAGTACCTTCCTGACTGAACAAACTCTGTTCTTAAATTGTATAAAATAAAAATGCAAATAGTGTAAATACTGAGTGATAAATTTGTTGCTGGATATGCATATGCCTCAAGGCAGAAACAACATTTCAAATACCCAATGCTCAATTTACACTGGATGACTAATGTGGCATTTGTCCTCAAACTAATTTTTATCTGTTGAATCAGAATCAGTGCTTCCTTTTAAAGTTACTGTGCAGTAGTTTTACCTTTATGTAAACATGTAAACATCTAGCAAAAGAAACTACACAGTTTAATAATAAAGTCAAAGGGGCTACTCCATGCTAGCAACTTAGTGTAAAATTTTTGAATAACCAAATGAACTTTGTTGCACCATAACAAAAAGCTATTCCATTGCAAAGATGTGACTTTCCAAATGTTTAGCAGTAAAACAATGAGCATTTCAACTTTTTTGGCCCATTTTCCAAGCTGAAATGAAAGTGCCATCTCAAAAAAAAACTGTACATACTGAGGATTTTTTCTTTTTTACACTTAGCTCTGAAAAGTGATATTATAGTATGAGGAGTTATTTACAACTGTGCAGTAATGTGTGGCAAAATAAATTATCTAAACGCAGCCATTGCCATCATAGCATACTGGTTAATGTATATAAAAACTGTACAGCATTTAAGGGATACATTTTTAAAACTGTTTAGTATTGGCTCTGTAGTGTCAAGTGATGCTCTCTGCTAGAGAAGCAATGAATGCCCAAGAATTAAAATGGGGTGGTAGGTGGGGAAGAAATAAAGCATACTCAGTAGCCTAACAGTAAAACTGCTTCTTCAACAGGGCTTCTTGCCTCAAGTTACTTTTGTTCACAGGAGTAACAGAATTGCAGCCAACAAGACCAATTGTGGACTTGAGTGCACGATAAGGACATCATGGGAAGTTACTAGATGACTGAAGAGGCAACACTTCTTTCTTTTTTGAAATAAAATGATTGTGACTGCAAGCTCCAAGATCTTACCTCTCCTTAAATCTATAACTTAATTCAGAATGCAGTTAAAAGGTCTTACTTTGACTTCTGACCTTTGCTTTGATGAATGAAGTTTAAATCTGACATTTTTGTGCAAATTTCATCAACCAACCAGCCTGTCTAGCCTTAAAGAGATATGCAAAACTGCTACTCCTCCCCACCGCCACCCCACCCCACAGTTCTTTATAATGAGGCTGAAATTATGATAACTTCAACGTATATTACTAAACGTTCATTGTCTTTGTCCTGCGAAAAAGTATGTGATCAAGATCACTGGTATGCCAGCAATCACATCATGCTGAGTCCTACTGTTCTGCACTTCAACATGAGTATACAACTTTTAGCCTGCTACTTTCCTGTTTAGTATGCAGGCTGAATTGCTCAAGTTTCTTTACATCTGAACCACTGACCTGTCTTGACATTCTTCTTCCCTGCAGAAGTGATATCTAAAATCTGTGAAAAGTGCAATATAGTTTAAATGATGCTTCCTCCTCATGAAATAGGGAATCATTAGCAAGCAGCACTTAAGGATTTAAGAAAAAAAAAACTTGAACTAATGTTCCTTTGGGAAGTATCCCACTTTGTGCCACAAATGGTTATCAACCACATGTTAACACTGTCATGCTGGCAGAAGCACAAAGTCATCATTCACATCAACCATTGGCACATAGAAGGAAGGGACCTCGCTGACACACAGGGACTTGTGTCCGGCTGGGTCAAGCTCCTGCACTTTTAGCTGCCATTCCATTCGCTGGACTGCATTCAATGCAGCTGCTTCATGCTGCTGGCGCATTAATAAGCACGTCTGTCAAGAAAAGGTAAAGTATATTATTTCAACAAATTGGTACGCAAATGATTTTCTACAAAATGAAGTTAGCTTCCTTTCACTCTATTTTACTTGTTTTAAAATAGAATTTTGGTTATAATAAGCAGGAATATTTTGGTTCATAATTTGGATCCATCATTCAATAGCTCCAGGTGTGTTGCTTTTTAATAATTTCTTTCAATGGAGGATATTTACTCTCCAAGGCAAAACGTACACTTTCAGCTTTCTTCCAACATATTTTAGTCTTTATATTTTTGGCTCTGATAATGGGGAGGGAGGTCTATTGCTAAACTACCTGAACTGCCTCTTTGCCAGCTGCAAGAAGGCATATCATAGTGATTCATGAATAGCAGCTTTGTATGATTTTTCCTTCATCCTGCAGAAGCATGCTACAGACTTCACTGTGTGCTTCCCAGTTCATGATGTAGTGTATTGGTGCTTCAACAAGTAATGCCATTAAATGGAACCCTCTTCCATCTATGGCTTTTAATGCAACATATTCAAAAATAGAACTTCCAAAAATCAACATTTGAAAGTCAGGTTTTTCCAATCATTCGTTGACATTGAAACTTTACCCTTAATGCTTGTGTGCAGATTACAAATTTTACATACAATATGAATGGTATTCCTGACAAATACAGAAATGCTTCTTAAATCAATGGCTGAAAACAGATGAAATTTATTTTTTGTTCTTCAGTAATTAGCTTTGACAATATTGCCTTTAAAGTCATTGTTTCCAATGACATAGGGGTCCAATTCAGAAAGCATGTTTCCAACTTTCAGAATTCTTGACTATAAATGTTCTCCTTCAAAATTTATTGTAATTATAAAGAAAGGCAGGCAGAAATAAGTTAATAGACATTACTAACAGAGTTGAGTTACATTGTTAGAACAAAGAATAGGCGGCTAATTGTATTAAGCTTTGGAACTGTTCGATAACAAATTTTTCAGAAAACACAAACCATCTCGTACAAAACTGAACATGGAGCTTGAGTCAGTCTAGAGTCAGGGATTGTAAAATTAAAAGGAAAAATTACCAAGTATTCTTACCAGGACTTGCTATAAATAAAATATTAGTACAGTAGTGGATTATCTAAAAAGAACTAATCACAAGTGCTATGTTTATGTGGTCCAACACCACGTTTTATTTTCCATAATGTCAGTTTGCGCTATTTCTGATTTCAACCTCACTTTACATTGAACAAAATAGACAAAGTTAGTTTATTGTGGTATTACCTGACAGGTTTGTTATGAATTTCTGATGTGATTAAAGTCAGTAGGTATAAATGAGAGTTCTCTTAATCAATTCTCTATGTTTATTTTCCCAATTCATTTTAAGCTATAAATGCAATATTTAAAGTTGTGATGGGAAGCACACATCGGAAGGAATAAAAATTACACTTTGTATTATATTGATGCAAATTTTCACATTGAAATTCAGTATGTTAGTAGTGATTGCAAAGAAAATTCAAAGAACCATGATCAATAAAAGAAAAATAGTGTATTTTTGCAATACTGCTTGTACGTATAGTTACTGCTTTTAAATCTCAAGAACCCTAATAGAATTTATTTTTTTTGTTCAAACAATGAAAAGCAGCCCCAGTTTATCAGATCATCATTGTTAACAGAATCCAAACTGGTTGGTGAAGTCAAAACCAAGACACAGAGCTTTTCTTCATCAAGAGAGTTTACTGACTTTTCTCAGTCTCATAGCTCTCACTCCCCCAGTGTCCCAGCCATCCCCTTTTTATATGTGCTCAGAGTACTTAATTAAACAATGTCCTTCACCTATGTATCTTAACAATTAACATACTATTAACAATAGTGATTATAATTACAAAAGCTAATGATGGCCAGTCTTCAATTCTCAGCTTTAAGAATCCCAGATAATTTTTTATTTTTGCATTGATTTGTGAGAAATGTTTACCTTCCAATTGTGTTAGCAGCTTTAATGCCTCCACCATTCCCTTTAACAGAACTTTTTACATTAGGAGAACCAGTAATTTGAACATTAATAACTGAGGATGATAAAATAAAATCATCAGTAGAGATTAGGATTTGAAATCAGATAGCCTGAGTGAGACTCTAGTATTGGAGGTACCATTTTCAGTTATTTATAAAATCATAGTATAACATAAAACAGAATAAAAAGTTACCTTCATTCTATCATATTTATCATCTACATCCTGTAGCCATGAAATAAATTGCCGAGCATTAAATCGATCCCTCACTGATGTCTTATTTTCATCCCCCTATTAAACAAAAAAAAATACCAGTGTCAACATATCAACTGTTCAGTTCAAAAAATAAAACTGACTAAATAAACAATAAGAAATTCAAGAATCAATATTCAGTTGACAAAAGTATTTAATACATTTGTCAATTGCTCCAGTTAAAATCAGAGAGTCTGGGGCAACATATGACCACATATAAGGTTATGACTGCGATGCTCTGACCATAAGATTGGCTGACAATACTGGTGCAGAGTGTAGTAGATTCAACGGATACCTAAATCTATGGCTCTAAATGTAAAACACTTTTTTGATGTCTTGAAGGCTATACCTAAAACTACAATTCCACAATACCATGTGTGAAAATATGACTTGCTTTTTTTAAACTAAAGCAAATTCACCAGTTACAATTTGGTAATCTTAACAAGAAACCTTGAACAGCCAATAAATCATACTAAATAGATTATAAATCTTGTAGTTTATTCAATAAATGGCATGCATATATAAAAGTAATTTAATGGATGCATGGCTACTAATAAAAAGCAAATGCATGGCATGATATTTTTAATGCGAGAAGTTCATGTAACAAAAGTTAAGGTGTTTGATGTTCTGTCCATTAGGCAGTAGTAACTGTGTGACTGACAGTCTGCGCCTGCACGCGCCTGTCTGTCTGCGCACGCCTGCATCTATGCGTGTGTGTAAGCGTGTGCGTGCCTGCATCTTTATCTGTGTGCATCCCTCTGTATGGGCATGTGTGTGCGTGCGTGCACGTGCATGTGTATGTACGTCTGTTAAGCAGACCAAAGAAAGAAAAATACAGTGAGAATAACCTTAAAATGCATTGTAAATCAAATCGGTAGTGTAAATGCATTGCATTGAAGTGAAGCTATACCAAACATGGGGTAGAAAGGAACTGAAGGTTGATAAGGTAAGACGAAGTAAGAGGCTTGTGTGAAGCATAAACACTGACAAAGATCTTTTGGGCTGAAGAAGCCCTCTCTGTACTGTAAATTATACCTTTTTTTATACTTTCAAGTGGTGTGAGCATCACTGGCAAGGCCATCATTTGTTGCCCACCCCTAATTACCCTTGAGAAGGTGGAAGTGAGCCACCTTCCAGAACTGCAGCAGTCCACGTGCTACTAGGGAGCAAGGTTTTGACCCAGAAGTATAGCTCTAAGTCAGGTCGGCGTTTGACTTAAGTAAGGAGGGGAACTTGCAGGTGATGTGTTCCTACACATATGCTGCCCCCGTCCCCTGGGTGGTAGAGGTTGAGAGTTTGGAAGATGCTTTCGAAGGAGGCTTGGTTAGTTGCTGCAGTGCATCTTTGAGATGGTACATACTGCTGCCACTGTGCGCTGTGGTAGGAGGGACTGAATGTTTAAGGTGGTGGATAGGATAGCAATCAAGTGGGCAGTTTTGTCCTGGATGGTGTCAAGCTTGAGTGTTGTTGCAGTTGCACTCATCCAGGCAGCTGGAACATTTCATCCCAATCCTAACTTGCAGATGGTGGACAGGCTTTGGGGAGCTAGGAGTTGAGTTACCTGCCGCAGAATTCCCAGCCTCTGACCAGCTCCTGTAGTCACAGTATTTATATAGCTAGTTCAGTTAAGGTTTTCCTCAATGGTAACCCACCCTCAGGATGTTAACAATGGGGATTCAGTGATGGTAATACCATTGAACATCAAGGGAAGATGGTTAGATTCTACCTTGTTGGAAATAGTCATTGCCTCAGTACTTAGGTGACACTGAAGTTACTTCCCACTAATCTGCCTAAGCCTGAATGTTTTCCAAGTCTTGCTGAGTGTGGATGTAAACTGCTTCAGTATCTGAGAAGTTTCAAATGGCACTGAACGCTCTGCAATCATCAACAAATATATGAACTAAGTAACTTACAAAAGTTTGGGAATTTTAGTTCTCCACCCAACTCTGACCTCAACTTCTACATGATTCTAATAGAAGTTCAAGGGGCAGCACCATGTCTGTCCATTAGGTACTTTACAGCCTTCCAATTGCAAGTTCAACAATTTCAGATCATAACCACTGCCTCATTTTTTTCAAAGTTAGTAGCTGTTGGCAATGATTTGCTATGGCTTTAGTACCTCCTCTAAACCCATCTTTTGTATTTTTGCTTGTCCCATTGCCATTCCTTTTTACCTTTCACCATTATTCTTTTCCTTATAGAGCCAACAAATGAACACAACAGATATAAGTTTTATGAATGAATAAAGAGCCAGATTTAGTTAACAGCCTAACAGTGCATGAACATTTATCTAATTGCGATCATAACATAAGTTCAACGTTGAGTTTGAAAGGACAAAACATAAAATGACTACTACAATTCTAGATTTTTGTAAGGCTAGCTTAATGCAATGAGACAGTATGTCCACAGTAAACAGGGCAAATCTGTTAATGGGTAAAACAGTAGATGATCAGTGAGATGTGTTCAAAAAAAAACAAAACCAGTTTATATTCGTAAGGGGCAAGAGCACTACTTGCCAAAAATATAGTCATGAGGACTAAATAGGTAAGAAATAACAAAAACAAAAGAAAAGCATACAAAAAAAGGGAAACATTTGCATTTTTAAGAGACCTTTCATGGCCATCAGACATTGGAAGTGCTTTACAGCCAACAAAATACTTTTTGAAGCGTTGACACTTTGTAATTGGCAAACACTGCAGCCAAAATGCACACAGCAAGCTCCCACTAACAGCAATATGATAATGACTAGGTAATAAGTTTTGTGATGTTGATTGAAGGATAAATATTGGCCAGGACACTGGGGTTAACTCCCCTGCTCCTCTTCAAAATAGTGCCATGTGATCTTTTATGTCCACCTGAGGGGGCAGACAGGACCCTCAGTGTAACATCTCATCTGAAAGACGGCAATCTCCAACAGTGCAACACTCCCTCATTCCTGCACTGTAGTGTCATCTTAGATTGTTGAGTTCAAGTTCTGGAGTGGGACTTGAACCCACAACCTTCCAACTCAGTGGTGTGTGTGTTAGAAACTGAGCCGTAGCTGACAAATGGGAAAGAAGCAAAGAACAAAGGGTGATAAGATAGTAACAGCTACAAGGAGTATGAAAAAGAACTTGCGTTATCAAAATTAACACAAAAATGCTCTTACAATTACATTAGGAAAGGGAGGGTAATCAATAGTGTGGGCCTCCAGAAAACTGATAATGGTGAACTCTGTCAATGCAAGTAAAAAATGTTGAATAATTTGATTACTTTGTGTCAATATTTACAGTAGATGAAGCAGCCAGCATGCTGGAAATCCCAAGGCAACTATTATTGAGTCAAGGATAAGGATTCACCTGTCTGCCCCCTCAGGTGGACATAAAAGATCACATGGCACTATTTTGAAGAGGAGCAAGCGCAAAAATTGAAAAGAAAATAATGGCAAAGAGGAGTGACAAATCCCCAGAGAAATCATGAAGGAGAAACTGGAGGAGAGAAAACTAACAAGAAATATAAAAACAGACAGCAAAAGTTTCTACAAGTATATAAAAGGAAGAGAGTAGCTAAAGTGAGCATTGGTGCCTTAGAAGGCAAGACTGGGGAATTAATAATGGGAAACAAGGAAACACAAGTCTTGAACAAATATTTTGCATTCATCTTCATGGCAGAGGACACAAAAAGCATCTCAAGAATAGGAGAAGAATCAAGCAGCAAAAGATAGGGAGGAATATAAAATAATCACTATCACTAGAGAAGAAGTAATGGGAATACTAATGAGACTTAAGGTTGACAAGTCCCCTGGATCTGATAGCCTACAAACTAGGATCTTAAAAGAGGTACAGAGCTGTAGAGATAGTGAATTGTCATGAAGATGTTAATGTATATAATGTTACTGTAAATTATTTTAAATTGGACTTGTAGTTGGTCTATGTCTGTGGGTGTGAGTGTGTGCGTCTTAATTGGATTAAAGCCAGTTAGTCTTGGTACTTTGATGTATAGTAGTTTTGAGATGTTAAACAGTAAGGAAATTAAGGTAAAGAGTATATTTACATAAACCATTCAAAGGTTGGGGGTGAAATCTTGCACCTAGCTAGAAGACACCAAGCAATATGTTTATATTACTAATAACATTGGTGCTGTGAAAGGAGTTTTAATTGTTAGAAGAGGTGGAGTCAAAGGGCCTGGTGATACAATAAGAATTTGCATGCAAAGGGAAGGTTAGGTATATACAGAAAAGGGTTTTGTAAGAGTCAGAGGGATGCCAACTATAAGCCTACAACTGTGCGAAGGAACCAAACTGAAAGGAACCTAATTTTGAATTCAGAAGATAAAGTGTGCTTTGCCCGGTGTATGTTTAATCTATGGATTATTGTTGCCTTGGGGAAGATTACCTGGGAGTTATTATGGTAGTAATTTGTAGACATATGTATGTGTTTAAATTCGTTGTTAAATGAATAAATGTTTAAGTTATATAAAAGCCCTCTCAAGTCTTGGTGGTTTCATTTCTGAATTTAGAGCTGCATCTGAAACATACCAATTCAAAATATAGGTTATGACAGTTGTTTAAAGTTTCCCTCTGGGATTTTAAATAACTCAGCCTTTACCAACTGCTGTGCCATAACGTGAATGCATTGGCTGTAATCTTCCAAAATGTCCTAGATTCTGAAAAGATCCCAGCGGATCGGAAAATGCAAATGTAATAGCTCTATTCAAGGAGCAAGACAGAAAGCAGGAAGCTATAGGTCAGTTAGCCTAGTGCATGTCATTGGGAAAATGCTAGAATCTATTGTTAAAGAGGTAGTAGCAGGACATTTAGAATATCATATTACTATCAGGAAGAATCAACATGTTTTTCTGAAAGGAAATAGTGTTTGACAATTTTTTAAAAAGAGTTCCTTGAGTATGTAATCAGCAGGGTGGATAAAGGGGAACCAGTAGATGTGATGTATTTGGTTTTCCAAAAGGCATTGCTAAAGTGCCACTAAAAAGTTATTATATAAGATAAGAACTTATGGTGTTGGGAATATGGGGCCTCCATTTACGATCTAAATTAGTGACCTGAATGAAGGGACTGACTGTATTGTAGCCAAATTTGCTGACAATACAAAGACAGGTAGGAAAGTAAGTTGTGAGGAGGATACTAAGAGTCTGCAAAAGGATATAGATAGGTCAAATAAGTGGGCAAAAATTTGGCAGATGCAGTATAATGTCGGAAAATTCGAGATCGACAGGAATAATAGAAAAACTGAATATTATTGAAATGGAGAGACACTGCAAAATGCTGCAATACAGGGGGATATGGGTGTCCATGAATCATAAAGTTAGCATGAAAGCAGCAAGTAATTAGGAAGGCAAATGGAATGTTGGCCTATATTGCAAGGCAAACACAGTATAAAAGTAGGAAAGTCTTGCTACAACTATACAGGGCATTGGTGAGACCATACCTAGAGTATTTGGTTACCCGACTTAAGGATGCTTAAACTTGCATTGGAAGAAATTCAGAGAAGGTTCACTAGGCTGATTCTTGAGATGAAGGGTTTGTCTCCTGAGGAAAGGTTGAGCAGGTTGGGCCTATACTCAACTGAGATAAAAATGGGAAGGGACCTTATTGAGACATAAAAGATTCTGAGGGAGCTTGACAGGGTAGAAGCTGAGAGGATGTTTCCTCTCATGCAGGAATCTAGAACTGGTCGCCACGGTTTAAAAATAAGGGGTCTCCTATTTAAGACAGAGATGAGGAGGAATTTCTTCTCTGAGGGTCCTTAATGTTTGGAATTCCCTTCCCCAGCGAGCAGTGAAGGCTGGGTCATTGGATATATTCAAGGCTAAGTTAAACAGATTTTTGATTCACAAGAGAGTCAAAGATTTATGGAGGGGCAGGCTAGAAAGTGGAGTTAAGGCCACAATCAGATCAACCATGATCTGAATGAATGGCAGGGTAAGCTCCATGGGCTAAATGGCCTATACCTGCTTCTATTTCTTTTTATGTAGCCAGATGGTTTTCATCCCAGGGTTTTAAAGGAAGTAGGTGAGAGCATAGCTGAAGTCCGAACTATAATCTTCTGAAGTTTTATCAATTTGAGAACCATTCCTTTAGATTGGAAAATTGTGCGCTTCCAAAACTCCAATGTTTCAGAAAGGCAAGAAAGGAAAAGCAAGGAGTTATAGCTAGGCTAACATCTGATGTCAGAAAATGACTATAACTAAGGATAGGGTGACTGAACACCTTGAAAATTTTCAGCTGGTCAGAGACAGCCAGCATGGATTTGTTATAGTAGATCATTCCTAATGAACCTGATTGAATTTTCTGAGGTGATTGAAGTTGTGGACAGGGGAAGGTCCATGGATGTTATTTATATGGACTTCCATATGGCATTTGATAAAGCCCCACATAAGAGACCATTAGCTAAGGTTGAAGCCCACGGAATTGAAGGCAAATTATTTACCTAGTTAGGAAACTGGCTAAGATGCAGTAGGCAGAGTAGGGATAATGGAATGGTATTCTAATTGGCAGGATATGACTAGTGGAATCCCATAAGGATCTGGTTTGGAATCACAATTATTCACTATTTATTAATGAAATATATGATTGGGATAGGGAGGCAGCATTGCAAGCAATGTACTGGAAGAGATATTAAAAGATCAAGTTTACAGGCAAGACTATGGCAAATGGATTTCAACGTAGGCATATGAGATCATTGACTTTGGGCCTAAAAAAAAAATAGAACAGGTCACTAAATTGAAAAGCTAGAAACAATGAAGGTCCAGATATACAGATCATTAAAATGTCATGAACAGTGTTATGACCACAGCCCTTGTTGATTGCTGCACAAAACAAATGCCTGAGGGAAAACTTGGCTTACCCTGAAAACAAGAAGGGGACGTACGGATCTTAGCAGTTAGTCATCCAGTAACACTTTTGGTATTTTAAAAATTAAAAGTAAATGTTTTATTAACAAGAATAAAACAAAACTTAAGCACACAAGGTTACAGTTAAATACCTTCTAGGCAACATTCCCTTATAGATGTTTAACTTTTAAAAATCCAGTAATATTACCCAAGGCAAACTGCTGTAGCTTCAATAAAGGCATATCACAAGACCTGTAACACTCTTCCACTCTACTGTGAAAATCCAAACTTCAGAATAAAACTGTTTTTTGCGGCCTAAGACTTTTCTGGCTTGACTGGATGGTTGATTCAAACTACATCCTCTCTCAGCCATAGCTCCAGCTGCTACATCTCAGCTCAACAGCCCAAACAACTGCAGCCCACCTAAACTTGCCACAGTAATTCTAAAATACTTCTTTTCCCTTTTATCTCAGGTTCCATTGTTTTCACACCTCCGTGAAACTCAAATCCTTCCAAATATAAGATCTTTCATGTTTCTATCTTGTCTATAATATTCCCGCCCCCCCCCCAACCTTCTATTTACTATGGAAATCCTGCAAGATGCAAACATGTCTCTAGTTACCTGTGACTCTCCTTTGATATTCAAACAAACTCTCCACTTATCTAAAAATGCAAATGTTAGATCTAACCTATTCACTTGTCCCTCAAACCTAATACCTCTATCCTTGTCATGTTTTACACCCCCCCCATCCCCAGACAACCTGTCTCCTACTAATCTCTGCCCAGCTTAATTAAATCATACAAACACACACACACACCTCTCCCTCCCTTTCCATAGAACACCACAATAGCCTCAAAAAATATTTAAAAAAAAAATCAGTTTCTCACAACAGATAAAGTAAATAATCAGAAAGACAAATGGAATGTCGGCCTTTATATTTAGGGGACTAGAAGGAGGTAGAAGCATTTGCAGTATTTTGCTTTTGTAAAACCTGTCCTGGTTTGCACTAACAAAATCACCAGCAGTGGTCAGCAGACCATTTTTTCTTGCCTGAAAGGGGGTCGGCAACCCATCTTGTACTTGCATAGCTAATTAGCTTCCTTTCAAGCCTGCTGAAAATGATATGAAGGTGCAATAATAGAAGCTACCTGTGGCAATTTTCAATGCTTATTTTAAATAGATGGATAGAGAATTATAACAAAAATGTATTGTGCACTTCCCTTTAAATATCAACAGCAGCAATATCTCTGCTATTGTGATTTATGGAAATCTGTGCTTCTTATTTGATCAGGAATGATCGATCTCAGTCTTCAAACGAATTAAATGTACACAAGATATTTTTAGTGTTGAACTGTTCTGGCACAGTAACTGATACCTGTTCAATGCATAGAAATCTGTAAGACTTTAAGGCTCATGAAACACCTCTACTGTAGAGACACACACCAAGATCACATTCTGTTTACCAATAGAGAACAGAATACTCAGCTATTTCACCTTGAGAGGCAGTACATTTCAAGAAATGATAAGAAAAGCTGGAAGCAGCTTTGCAGAATTGTAAATATGTAGAGAAAGCCTGAAGCTTGAAAGGGATGAATTCTCAATTTTTTTTCAACCCTTTGCACTATATATTGCTTGCCTATATTTTTGCTACTGTAAGTTATTCATTTGTAAATAGATTAGTTGTTTTAATTCATTTAAAAAATGGGTCCTACATTTGAATTTTTTTACCTCTGAGACTAACAATGGACATGCCGACAACACTTTATAATTCTACTGCAGCATTTCTGGCAAATACATTAATTGTTATAAAAACAGAAAATGCTGGAAAAACACAGCAGGTCTGGCAGCATCTGCGGAGAGAGAAAGAGAGTTAAAATTTCGAGTTTGTTAATTGTTATCTCAGATATGCAACTTTTAAGATGTAGCTGCACGTCACAAGGCACATAAATTATTTGTAGATAATCTTGTACAACTATTCAAACAAAATATGATGTTTTAAAATCCAGAAACCTACACACAGAAAAGGAACAGCTTACCAACGTGCCTCAGAGAGGAGGCGGCGGTGGTGGGGGGGCAAAAAAAAAGGAAGAATTCCTTCTTCCAACTCTTTAAACTTTCAGAATTTTTGATTTTGAAGACAAAGACTTGGCATAAGGACGCTTTTTGTAAAATGGAAAAACACGTTTTGCAGAAGTATTAGTATTTACAAAGGGACCTTTATGGAATTGTTCATTGGTACAGGAGCAAAATCAGAAGAAAAGAGCAGACCTTTTTTGGCAGAAAGCAGAGCCTGAGAACTTGAGGGAGGCCTGTAAGCATAGCAGGAGGGCTTGCACTCAACAGACAATCAGGATAAGTAAAGCAAATAAGCCTGGTCCATCTGTGATAGGAGCAGAAACAGGTCTCCAGGAAACAAGCAAAACATTTTAGCAACAAAAGCTTGAATATCTTGTAGTATTGATGCCAGCACGGAGGTCAAGCACATTGGGAAACCTGATAAACATTGGCATGGAAGGCTTAGTTGCTAATCATAAATTACAAGGAAGAAGCAAATCTGAAACCCCAGGGACCTGAGAGATGGTATGCCTCGGCAGGAAAAATGGACAAATTTCCAACAGAATGTAGAAAATGTTATGGTTAAAGAATAAAATTTAATTTCATAATTTTTTTTATATTTGAGGTTCTTCAAGGTTTTTATCTTAGAATGCTTATTTTTAGAGCCTTATGTTCCTTCATGTGGTATCCTAACAAAGCAAGATGACACATGACATATTTAGGCAATTTCATTGCGTGTTCTTCTAGTTATTGTTCACTGGCATCTTTCCTACCTACTCAGTAAGGTCTCAAGCAATCAGTACTATTTTGTTAACAGTGATTTGCTTTGTTATGCATAAGATTTGAGCAAATCCACCAAGCGTGAAAGACAACGTGATGCACATTTTGAACTTAGAAGTTCAACAAAAACTCTCTATGCACTCTAAAACACAAATCAATCAAAATTTCTTTATTTCATAGATTAAATACTTTTATTTTAAATTGTCTTAATCAGTGAGTGCCATTATCATCAGGAAACCCACTGATACACAAACATTACTGGCAAGGTTATTGAAGCATCCTAATTTACAGATTAATGCTGCATTTCCATGCATGTGCATGTAAACAAAGTAATTAAAATAAATGTATCTATGCGAACTTGCAACTGGACACTTATTTTAGTCACTACTTGCGACTATTTTTCTCAACCATGATGGCCTGTACAGCTGACATTTTTTCAAAAAATAGAAAATATAAAATGAACAAATTTTCAAAAACATTGTTAGAGCCATTTAAGCCAGCAAGATAACATGCACAGATCACAATGGAGCAAACCATTAACCTTTTACGTGAGGAAAAAAAATAAAGAACTATGAATAGCGTGCAGAATGCCTTTTATTCAAGGAAATTGAATAGATTACCTGGTGAAATTGGCTGTAGAAGGAACAAAGATCTTAAAGGATTAGTGTCTCTAACCCATTTCCTTCTATGGGATAGAGGCAGTTCTTTTTTCATATGCAGGTAATATTTATAAATATCCTGCATCAATTTTATATTTCTAGCAATTTTAATAAAATCAACCACAGACAAAGTTGCAGGTGTCATACAAAGGATACAAAAAATCAAAGCATAATTTAATACTCTACCATCAAGTAATACAACTTACTGTTTTGAAAACTATAATGGCATTTCAATATAGAAAATAGTCCTCAAAATGGTTTTGGAGAAGCATACTAAATTTTTTTGCACTGACCTGATTTTCTGATGGCATGTTGTAAACCTCAGAGTCAAGCAACATCGTGCAGGCACTGAATGGTACTGCTTGGTTTGCTATTGTTCTTGCTGCTCGACAGTGTACTCGTAGAATTTCTTGCTCACATGAAACTACTAGCTTCTCCTAATAATTAAGAAGGATAATTATACTCTATATTGTTTATAACAGAAAATATCTTAAATAACAATTTGTAAAATAATACCTTGTTAGTAACTAAACTAAACCTTCTAGCTACAAAAAAGCTGGCAAAAAGTTACTTCATGCAAATTTAGCTAAATATCCACATTTGATCATTAGCATGGAATGATTTTTTTTCTTGAGATGAATTGTATTGAAAATTTTCCCCTCTTGACCACCACCACTCTTCCTTCCCAAAGAGATTAAAACAAGTAATTTAAATTGAGGATGACATGAGGTCTTCTTTGATGGTTCAGTGGTCAAATTGACCAAATTGGTATGGTACTTATCTACAGGAAAGTTACGAACATATGAAATAGGAGAAGTAGGCCATATGGTCCCTTGAGCCTGTTCTGCCATTCAATAAGATCATGGCAGATCTGTTTGTGTTTCAAATTCCACATTTCCTTCTACCTCCGATAACCTTTGATTCCTTTACCTAACAAGAATCAACCTACCTCTACCTTAAAAATATTCAATGACCCTGTCTTCAGACGCACAGAGTTCCAAAGTCACACAACGCTGAGAGAAAAAATTTCTCCTCATCTATCCTAAAAGGGCAACCCCTAATTTTAAAACAGTGCCCTCCAGTTCTGGACTCACCCTCAGAAGGAAACATCCTTTCCACATCCACCTTGTCAATATCGTTCAGGATCTTATAAAAGTCGCCCCTCACTCTTCTCGACTCCAGTGGAAACAAGTCCATACTGTCTAACCTTTCCTCATAAGACAACCCGCTCATTCCAGCTATCAGCTAGTAAACCTCGTCTGAACTGCCTCCAACACATTTACATCCTTCCTTAAATAAGGAGACCAAAACTGCACACAGTATTCGAGATGTGGTATCACCAATGCCCTGTATAACTGAAGCCATACCATCCATACTTTTATGTTCAATTCCTCTCATAATAAAAGATAGCATTCCATTCGCCTTCGTTACTTGCTGTACCTGCATGCTAACTTTTTGTGACTCATGCACTAGAGCACCTAGATCTCTCTACACCTCATAATTCTGCAGCCATTCTCCACACCTGCAAGTTTTAGCTTCAAGCTCTGGAGGAAGATGTTTGAGTTTAGAGTAAGGAACACTACTGTGGCAGAAGACAGGGATCTTAACTCTGCATCCAACTGTCTCAGCTACCCGAAGAATGTTTGATGCTGACACTTGATGTCTGAAAGGAAATACTGTTCTATCTCCCGCCACTGAAATCTCTCATCTCAATAAAGAAAGTTTGCTAAAAATTAAATAAAATGCATGTATCACTCAGGCAGCCTGTGTAAAACAAAAGGCAGAGAAGAAAAATACAGAGAAAAGGCAATGTGAGAGAAAGAAAAAGGCAGGAGCAAAAAGAGAAAAGAACAAACCTGCAGCATTTTTGCTTTGTCATTTTGTAGGCAAATGTGGCAACAATGCCCCACAAATAGCAAAGATGATGAATATCAGTTAATCTGTTTGGTGCTGTTGACTGTATATTAGCCAGAGCAATGGGAGAATTTCGCTGCTCTTCCAAGTAGTGCCATGGGATTCTTAAAGGCATACTGGGCCTCAGTTTAATATCTCATTCATAAAATGACACTCCCAATAATGCAGCACTACCTCAGTAATGCACTGAAGTGTCCATTTAAATCATGTGATTAAATCATGGCATGGAGCTTGAGCACATGATCTTTAGCAGAGGAAAATGTGCTACGAATTGAGCCAAGATGAAGCTGAGAGTGACAGAAAATAGAGTATATTATCACCATATTCACACCATACTGAAGAAGCAACGATGCATTTCTATAAAAACCGAGACAACCAGTAGCTATTATTGATGAGGGGTAAGCCAGAGAGCTAGACAGGCATACTCCAACAAAAGCATGCAGCGTTGTTCCATAACTGTCCGCACTACTTGTGCATTTTTATCAGAAGACAAGAATCAGTTACTAACAATAACACATGATTCACACTGGATAAATCAGTGAGCAATTAAGGTACTTTATGGTTATCTGCATCATGACGGATACAGGAGATTTAAACTATATTTCTGTTTTCAAGCACAAGGCAATGTCTCACGATTCATTCATTAATCAAAACATCATACTTGCAGCTCTGAGAGTCCATACAGCTATTGAGGACATGTGATAATAGCAACAGTTTCAGTGGACATGAGAAGAAAGGTAGGGGGAAATCAGACAGAACGGTTGCAAAGTGTTTATGTTATCAGACTAGTAACCCAGATGATTAATGCTCCAAGGACACAAATTCAAATTCTACCACAATAGCTGGTGAAATTTAATTAATAGATTTGAAACGAAAAGCTAGGCTCAGTAATGGAGCCCATGAAACTACCAGATTGTCGTAAAAATTCATCTGGTTCACTAACATTGTTTAGGGAAAGACATCTGCCCACATGCGACTCCAGACTCTCAGCAATGTGGTTGATTCTTAATTGTTCTCAGAAATGGCCTGACAAGTCACTCAGTTGTATCAAACCACTACAGAAAAGTTGAAGAAGAATAAAACCAGACCAACCACCCAACATCGACAGAGGCACTGAAAAAACAAGGGCATACCTTGCCCAGCCGGTCCTACAAGATCCTCAATACTAACATGTGGGAACTTGTGCTGAAATTAGAAGAGCTGTCCCAAAGGCTGGTCAAGCAAAAGCACAAAATAGTCATACTCATTGAATCATTTATCCCCTCTAACTAATGTCCCAGATGCCATCATGTTCCCCATGGGGCAGGGCATACCCAGTCAGGAAGGAATTAACCTAGAAGTACTCAACATTGACGTCAGACACCATGAAGTCTCATTGCATGAGATCAAACCTGGGCAAGGAAATAGCCTGCTGATTACCACTTACCACCCTCCTCCCTCAGAACCAGTCGATTCTGCATGTTGAACACCATTTGGAAGAAGCAAGGGCATTGAAAGTACTCTGGGTGGAAGGCTTCAATGTTCATCATCAAGAATGGCTTGGTAGCACAATTATTGACCAGGTAGCTGAGTCCTGAAGGATATATCTGCCAGACTGGGCCTGTGGCAGTTGATGAGAAAACCAAGAGGGAAAAACCTGTGTGATCTCACCCTCACCAATCTGTTGCAGATGCAATTGTACATGATAATTTGGTAGAAGTGACCACCGCACAGTCCTTGTGGAGACAAAGTTCTGTCTTCATACTGAGGATACCTTCAATAGTGTTCTGCAGCTAAATGGAAAGACTCGGTTTAGATCTAGCAGCTCAAAATTGGGCATTGGTGAGGTGTTGCGGGCTATCAGCAACAGCAGTAGAATTGTATTTAAGAGCAATCTGTAAACTCATGCCCTGGCTTAGCTCTGACTCCACTATTACCATCAAACCAGGGGATTAACCCCAGCTCAATGAGGAATGCAGGAGAATATTCCAGGAGCAACGCCAGACGGACCCTAAAAACAGGATTGCCAACCTGGAAGCTACATGCATGGTATATGCATGTTAAACAGCTGGAGCAGCATGTGATAAAACTTAGGAGCAGAAATAGGCCATTTGGCCCATTGAGTCTGCTCCACCATTCAGTGAGATCATGGCTGATCTGTTAATCTTCAACTCCACTTTCCTGCCTTGTCCCCATAACCCTCGATACCCTTACTGATTATAAATCTGTCTATCTCAGCCTTTAAAATACGTAACAACCCGGCCTCTACAGTCTTCTGAGGTAAAGAATTCCACAGATTCATTACCCTCAGAAGAAATTCCTCCTCATCTCGGTTTTAAGTGGGCATCCCCTTACTCTGAGATTATGCCCTCTGGTCCTAGACTCTTCCACAAGGAGAAACAACCTCTCAGCATCTACCCTGCCAAGCCCCCTAAGAATCTCAGATGTTTCAATAAGGTCGCCTCTCATTCTTCTAAACTCCAATGAGTACAGGCCCAACCTACTCAACCTCTCCTCATAAGAAAATCCCTCCATACCCAGAATCAATCCAGTGAACCTTCTCTGGACTGCCTCCAATGCCAATATATCTCTCCTTAGATAAGGGGACCAAAACTGTTCACAGTATTCTAGGGTGTGGTCTAACTAGTGCTTTATATAGTTTCAGCAAGACGTCCCTATTTTTATACTCCATTCCCTTTGAAATAAAGGCCAACATTCTATTTGCCTTCCCTATTACCTGCTGAACTTGTATGTTAGCTTTTTGGGATTCATGCACAAGGACTCCCAAATTCCTCTGTGCTGCAGTCTTCTCCATTTAAATAAAACTCAACTCCTCTATTCTTCCTGCCAAAGTACATAACTTCACATTTTCCCACATTATATTCCATCTGCCAAGTTTTTGCCCACTCACTTAACCTGTCTATACCCCTCTGTAGACTCGTGCCATCTTCACCACTTACTTTCCCAACTATTTTTGTGTCATCCGCAAACTTGGTGATAGTACATTCACTTCCCTCATCTAAGTCATTATTATATATTGTAAATAATTGAGGCCCCAGCACTGATCCCTGTGGCACTTCACTAGTTACAGGTTGCCATCCCGAAAATGCCCCCATTATCCTAACTCTCTGTCTTCTATTAGTTAGCCAAACCTCCATCCATGCTAATATACTACCCCCAACACCATGGGCTCTTATCTTATTAAGTAGCCTTATGTGTGGTACCTTTTGGAAATCCAAATATATTACATCTACTGATTCCCTTTTATCTATCCTGCTTGTTACCTCCTCAACAAATTCTAATAAATATATTAGGCATGATTTCCCCTTCATGAAGCCATGCTGACTCTGCTAGATTATATTATGTATTTCCACATGCTCTATTATATCCTTTACAACAGGCTCCAATATTTTCCCAGTGACAGATGTTAAGCTAACTGGCCTGTAGTTACTTGATTTTTTGTCTCCCTCTCTTATTGAATAAGGGTGTTACATTGGCCGTTCTCCAATCCTCTGGGACTTTTCCAGAATCAAAGGATTCTTGGAGGATTACTACCAGTGCATCCACTATCTCTGTAGCTACTTCCTTTAATATCCTAGGATACAACCCATCAGGTCAAGTGGACTTAACGGCCTTTAGTTTTCCTAGTACTTTTACTCTAGTGGTAGTTATTTTATATTTATTTCCTTCCCACCCCTTTGCCCCTTGATTATTTAGTATTTTTAGAATGCTTTAAGTTTCTTCTACTGTGAAGACTGAAGCAAAGTATTTATTCAACTCCTCTGCCATTTCCTGGTTCCCCATTATTATTTCCCCAGCCTCATTCCCTAAGGGGCCTATGTTCGCTCTGGCCTCTCTCTTCCTTTTTATATATGTAAAGAAGCTCTTACTGTTCGTTTTTATATTACTTGCTAGTTTCCCCTCAAAGTTTATTTTCTCCCTCTATTATTTTTTCATCATCTTTTTGTTGGTTTTTAAAACTTTCCCAATTCTCTGGCTTACCATTAATCTTTGCCGCATTGTATGTTTTTCTTTCAATTTCACACTTTCTTTAACTTCCTTGTTTCACCATGATTAGTTTATTCCCTTCCTTGAATCCTTCTTCCTCACTGGGATATATCTTTGTTGAGAGTCATGAACTATTTTCTTAAACGTCTGCCATTGTTCATCAACAGTTTATTCTGCTAAACTGCTTTGCCAGTCCACTCCAGCCTACTTTGCCCTCATTCCATTGTAATTACCCTTATTTAAGTTTAGCACCGTTGTTTTTGACCCAAGTTTCTCACTCTCAAACTGAATGCTAAATTCTATCATATTATGGCCACTGTTTCCTCGGGAATCCTTTACTTGGAGATCATTTATTAAACCTGCCTCATTACACATTACCAGATCCAAAATAACCTGATCCCTGGTTGGATTCACAACATATTGTTCTAAGAAACTGTCCTGAATACAGTATGAATTCTTGCTCGTGTCTACCTCTACCAATTTGATTTTACCAATCTACATGAAGATTAAAGTCACCCAAGATTAATGTACTGCCTTTTTTACATGCCCTCATTATCTCCTGATTTATTCTCTGTCCTACAGTATAGCTACTGTCAGGAGGCCTATAGACTACTCCCACCACTGTCTTCTTCCCCTTGCTATTTCTTACCTCCACTCATTTGGATTCCACATCTTCCAATCCAAGATCCTTTCTTGCTATCGTACTTATTCCATCTCCTATTAAGAAAACTACCCTGCCACCCTTTCCTTCCTGTCTGTCCTTTCGAGAAGTCACAAACCCTGAATATTTAGTTCCCAACTTTGATCTGCTTGTTACCATGCCTCCATAATGGCTATAAGGTCATACCCATTAATCTCTATTTGTGCCGTTAATTCATTGATTTTGTTCCGAATACTATGTGCATTTAAGTAAAGAGCCCATTAGCTTTGTCTTTTTACCATTTTTTCCCCTATCTGCTGCTTTTTTTAAATGTTTGTACACTCTGTCCCCTCCCGTCACACTCTGGATATCATTACCTAAATAGCTGCCCTGCAAGGCTGCCATATCCTTTTGCTTTGTAAGCCTACGTATCCCCTTTCCAGAACCCTCCCCGTCTATTTAGTTTAAAGCCCTCTCTACAGCCCTAGTTAGTCGATTCGCCAGGACACCGGCCCCAGCACAGTTCAAGTGAAGCCCATCCCACCGGAACAGCTCCCTTCTACCCCAGTACCGGTGCCAGTGTCCTATGAACTGAAACCCATTCCTCCTACACCAATCTCTGAGCCATGTATCTAACTCCTTGACTTTATTTACCCTATGCCAATTTGCCCATGGCTTAGGTAGCAATCCTGAGATTACCACCTTGGAGGTTCTGCTTTTTAATTTAGTTCCTAACTGTTCAAATTCTTTCAGCAGAACCTTCATTCTAATCCTATCAATGTCATTTGTGCCAACATGGACAGTGACAACTGGATCCCTCCCCTCCCACATCAAGTTCATCTCCAGCCCTGAGGGGATGTCCTTAACCCTGGCACCGGGCAGGCAGCACAGCCTTTGGGATTCACCCTCACAGATGCAGAGAACAGTATCTATCCCCGTAATTATATTGTCCCCTACCACCACTATGCTCCCATTTCCTCACCCCACTTGAATGGCTCTCTGTACCACGATGCTGTGGTCAGTTCACTCATCCTCCCTGCAGTCCCTGCTCTCATCCACACAGTTTGCAAGAACCTTGTAATTGTTGGGCAGTTGCAGGGGCAGAGGCTCTTCGAACAATTCTTCCTGGGTCCCCACACCTGCTTCACCTGCAGTCACACCCTCCTGTCCCTGATCACAGACTAAATTTGAATTACCTAATCTGAGAGGAGAGACCGCCTCCTGTAGCAAAGTGCCCAGGTAGCTTCCCCCTCCTTAATGTCTGCAGCTCGGACTTCAGCTCCTTAACTCAGATCTGAAGTTCCTCAAGCTGCAAATATTTAGTACAGATATGTTCGTTCTGGATTTAGCAAAGGGCCCCCAGAACCAATAGATCAGATCAGTTCTGCCACATCCAGTCATAAATGTTGGTGAACAATCAAACATCGAACTGGAGAAGGTTCCACAAAGATCACCATCCTCAATGATGGAGAAAGCCTAGCTCATCAGTGCAAAAGACAAGGCTGAACAATTTACAACCATCTTCAGCCAGAAGTGCCGAGTGGATGATCCATCTTGGCCTCCTCCTTAGGTCTCCAGAATAACAGATATGTCTTCAGCCAATGCAATTCACTACACATGATATCAAGAACTGACTGAAGGTGTTATATACAGAAAATGCTATCAACATACATTAACAACGTCCCAGCTGCTCTACTGAAGACCTGTGCTCCAGGACCAGCCGTGCGTCTAGCCGGACCTTTCCAGTACCACTTTCCAAACAATGGTATCTCCCTGACAACATGGAAAATTGCCCAGGTCTTTCCTGTCCACAAAAAGCAGGGCAAATTCAATCCCCCACCCCCCCACATCAATCTACCTTCACTCAAAGTGACAGAAGTTGACAGTGCTATCAGGCAGCACTTACTCAGCAATAACCTGCTGAATGCTGCTCAATTTGGGCTTTGGCAGGACCACTTGGATCCTGGCATCATTACAGCCTTGGTCTAAATACGGACAAAAGAGTTAAATTAAGGAGATGAAGTGAGCGTGATTACCCTTGCCATCAAGAAAGCATTTGACCAAGGGTGGCATCAAAAAGCTCCAGTAAAATTGAAGGCAATGGGAATTGAGAGGCCCAGGGTGGGGGTGGGGGTTGGGTCGGAGGAAACACCCCATTGGTTGAAGTCATGCCTAGCACAAAGGACAATAGTTGTGGTTGCTGGAGGCCAATCATCTCAACCCGAGGTCACTGATGCAGGAATCCCTCAGGGCAGTGTTGTAGGTCCAACCATCTCCACCTGCTTCACCAATGACCTTGGCTCCATTATAAGACAGCTGTGGGGATGTTCGCTGATGACTGCAATGTTCCATAGCATTCACAAACTTTAGATAGTCTACAGAACTTGAGTTTTGCTGAAAATGAGACATGTCTAAGCTTTTCATCTTGCACTCATCAAAATACTCACACAAATACCAATATAAGGGGAGGATACCAATTCATACTGTATGTGAAAATTATTGATTGGTTGGCAAGTGGTGTTGCCATGAAGAATGCACCAGTGATGGTGACTGACCGTTAACTGCCAAGCATTATTTGAAATTTACACCAGGCAGCTTGATCCTGAATGGTCAAGGCATTGCCCTGAGGAATCAGTCAGCTGACAATCTTAAATTGGTTGTCAGCGTAATTCTTAGCACATTGAGGATTATTCAGCAAACGTTGTCCATTTGTGGAATCGCATCTAATGTTGGACACTGTTTTGAGTTTTGCAAGCACAGACTAGTTGAGTATGGTGCTAAGAATTATGTTGACAATCAATTAAAGATCATCAGTCAGGCTCACTGTGTGGTACATTTACATCTGCTGGAAGCTACATATATTAATACATAGGGCCCTGTTCTTTGCAGACAGAAAAAACATGTGTACACACTGCGCCTGTTTCAGCTAAACAAAATAAACAACAACCATTCACTGACTCATTCCTCAGGGCAATACCTTGACCAATTAGGGTCAAGCTTCCTGGTTTAAATTTCAAACAATGCTTAATTGTCAGTCACCATCACTGGTGCTTTCTCCATCACAGCGCCACTTGCCAACCAATCAGCACTCTCTGCACATACAGTATAAATTGTCATCTTCCCTTTATATTGGTATTCTTCAAGTATCCTAATGAGTGCAAGACAAAAAGCTTAGATGTCTTTTTTTTTCAGCAAAACTTCAGATTCTAATGCAGTCTGTGTCTGCAAGCAACAAGACCTGGACAACATTCAGCTTGGGCTGATAAGTGGTAAGTGACATTTGGATCACACAAGTCCAGGCACTGACCTTCGCCAACAAGAGAGAATCTAACTATCTCCCCTCGATGTTCAACAATACATCGCTGAATCTGATGGAATACTCTCCACTTGTCTAGGTCAGTGCAGCTCCAACAACACTCAAGGCTCAAAACCATCCAGGACAAAGCATCACGCTCGACACCACTGGTGCGAAACAGCAGCCATGTGTACCATATACAAAATACTTAAATAACTCAGCAAGGCTCCTTTGAAAGCACCTTCAAACCCATGACCTTTACCTCCTAGAAGGATAAAGATAGCTGGCACATGCAATTTCCCCAAATCCACACACTATCCTGACTTGGAACTACATCACCGTCCTTTCACTATCACTGAGTCAAAAACCAGAAACACCCTATCAGCATAGTGGGCATAGCTATATCACAGGAGTTCAAGATGGCTCAACACCACCTTAAGGGCAATTAGGAATGAGCAAGAAATGCTGGCTTTGCCAGTAACGCCCACACCCCATGAATTAATTTTTTAAGAAGTGCAAAAGCCAGCATGGCTATATGGGCAGTTTAGAAACAAAGAGTGTGGTTTATGGAGTGGTGGCAATTAATTGACCACTGAAAACCAAGCAGCAAAATTCCTGACTTCTCCATCTCTTCTCCTCATTCTGGCCCTGCCCCAATCTCGTTTACCATGAGGCAATACTGGTAATTAACAGGCTGAGGGTGATTTAGCATCATTTGAAAGAAATTAAGCGACAGGGTGGCACAGATATCTCAAATGTGAGTAAAAGTTTAATAAAAATTCTGGGACTACCAATTTAAGATTAATGTGTAAAATGGCAGGTAAGATGGAATGCAAGAGAACTAAGAAATAAAGTTAACTCTGAAGTTGACAGTTTACATCAATAAGAGTCATGGACAGAAATTTTTGTCCTTCCTGGGATGACAACACAGGAGGAAAACTGAAGTGTGATGTACAAGAATGACTAAAAACCTGTGGAAATATGTAATTTGAGACTGTACGATGAACAGGATTAAATGCAATGGAAATGTCATTTTTCACAAATCTGTTTTATGTACAACTCTTAATCCGTTTTCTTATAAATCGAGGTACACTAAATGGAATCTCCCAATGGCAGTAGCAAAATCTGACATCCAGATTCAAAAATGGAACTTCAATCTTAGCACACAATCAACACAGATGGGAATCACCCCTTAATGAATTTTAACAGTTCTATCAAATGGCAAAGACAGAAAAAAAATTAACAGATTTGTTTAGAGGAACATAATTTACCCGTTCAATGCTATGTTGAAGACGCAGTTTCCCACGCACAGCTTCCTGATGCCTGAAAAGTTCCTTCAATGGCTCACACAAGGATGGAGGTGGCGCAATCTATGAAATGTAAAAGGTTAGCTTATTAAAGAAGCTGAGCTCTTTTGATTGATATTTTTCAAAGGCTGTCAACAAATATTGCCAAATGCCCTCAGGCATAACTTGTTTACTCCAGCGATGACACCTACCAATGCAAATGTGTTTTACCTAATGTCACTTGCCAAATATATGCATCTTTCCAAAAATCTTTATTAAAAAATTTAATGAGTAAAATCGATTTGATATAAAATATCATTAAAATGTAAAGGGTTGATTATTGTCACTCATTTTTGTTACCCACTTGACTGGCTAAGCCTTAGCACTTTGCTAGAATATTTAAAGCCAATATCTAGGTTTCCTCTGTAGTTTGTTATAAGATGTATAGTATAGTATATGTAGGAAAGTGATACCAACAAAGCTCCAAAGTAATAACCAAATATAACTTCAGTTCTGGACAATATATTGAATTAAACAAATTACTATGAATATATGATATATGAATATCTGTCCGCAAGCATGACCCAGACCTCCCTGTCGCTTGCCATTTCAACATTCCACCAAGCTCTCATGCCCACACGTCTGTCCTTGGCCTGCTGCATTGCTCCAGTGAAGCTCAATGCAAACTGGAGGAACAGCACCTCATCTTCCGACTAGGCACTTTACAGCCTTCCAGAGTTCAACAATTTTAGATCATGAACTCTCTCCTCCATCCCCTTTCCGATCCCCCCCTTTTTTTTCCAATAATTTATATAGATTTTTCTTTTCCCACATATTTCCATTATTTTTAAATGTATTTCCATCCATTGTTTTATCTCTACCTTTTAGCCTATTTCGATTCCTTCACCCCATCCCCACTACGGCTATCTGTACCTTGCTTGTCCTGCTTTCTATCCTTAGCACATCCCTTACATAATATCACCACCTTCAACAACTCTTTGTCCTTTTGTCTATCTCCACCTATGACTGGGCCTCTATCCAGCACTACTTGTCCCAGCCGCCACCCCCACTACCCCCACCTCCCACCCCAACCAGCTTACATTTCACCTCTCTTCTGTTTTTACTTAGTTCTGTTGAAGAATCATGCGGACTCGAAACGTTAACTGTGTTCCTCTCCGCAGATGCTGCCAGACCTGCTGAGTTTTTCCAAGTATTTTTATTTTTACTATGAATATATATTGTTTTGAAGAACTAGACTTTTAATTTCCACAAAAAAATGCCACATTTAAAATGCAGATCAACATTGGATGGGATTTTGATCATTCAGGACTGTGATGCCCTCCATCTTTGAATGGCTCATTGACAATCATATGTTGGCTAACACATGAAGACTGATTACTTGGGCAAGCTACCAGCCCATGCAACTGTGTCTTGGCAAGAGTGGAAGGGAAAAAATTGGGGAGAAAATATTTTCAGAACAGATCAAGACTTCCACTTACCACTGGGATATGGAGTTTGCTGAGAGGCTTTCCATCCAGCAAATAGGAACCAGTATATGTGACATATTCAGCATAGCACTGAGGTGCTTGTGGGATAATACAGCACAGGATTTTACGCTTTTCTTCAATCTTTTTACGAATTTGAAGGTATTCAAAGTAGGGGTTTGATCGGTCACTATGATATGGCTCAATCTCATCTAATTTAATTGCATCAACAATAGCAGCCAATGTTTGTTGGATTATTTCTCGAGTTTGCTGCGCTGATGGGTTAAGAATCATTGGTTGATGACTTGCACGAGGGATTTTTCGCTTGCGTGGATGCTGCGCCTGTGCATCATCTTCATCCGCTACTCGTCCTTTTGCTTTTCCTAATTGAGCTGGAGCAGTATCCTTCTCTAAAGAGGCAGCATTATTTTGCTTGCTCTGATTAGCCAACATTTGTGCTCGGTTCCTTGTGATTCTTTGAGGAATCTCTTCTGCTTTGGTTGGTTTTGATGCCTCAATTACTGGTTTAACTGTTGCCTCTGTAACTTCTGGTACTTTGAAAATTGTGCCATTTTCCAAAGAACTTGGAGCAACATCCACAGCTTTATCTTCAAATTCTATATCTGGTTCAATAGGCTGCATTGAAAGCGGCTGAATATTATTTTCTCCAATATCTTCAACTTTTACTGAAGTCTTTTCTACTGTTGTGTTACTGACACTATCCTCAATTTTATCCTCTACTAGTGTTGGCTCCATCTTTAGAATCTCACTAATAGCTTCATGTTCTTCCCCTGATGGATAATCTATAACTTCAGAATGAGTATTCATAGCTGCAGAATTATTTGTGTCATGTATCTTAGCAATTTCTTCAGTTTTGGGCTCTGTCATTTCAATGACTGGGTCTTCTTTGTCTTGTAATGGCAGCATTGGAAGTGAAAATGGTCCCAGATCAAGATCATCTATGGAATTTGGAAAAGGATCATTCCATAAGGATTCTTCCTGGTCTTCAGAAGGAATATTCTGCTGTAGCTGAGCACATTTTTCTGACTTCATTGGTTCCTGCTGGCTTTCCACAGCTAAATGTTGTGTTTCTGGAGGCACATTATTAGCACATTTATCAGGAAGTGGCTTGCAAGAATCACATGGTGAATTTGTTCTAACTGGAGACATATATGTGATAGCATCATCTAAAGCTGCCGACTCTTCCCTTTGGTCCACTCCTGTCATATCACCTCTGTCTCCATCTTGCCCCAAGTCAGGGGTTGACATTGAGCACTGGACAGGGGATTCAGGAAAAGGGGAGGAAAGAGAGGAAACAAATGGCATCACCGCAGTATGCATGGTCTCTGAACAACAAAGGGGCTTGGAAGGTTCACAAAGAGATATTTGAGATGGCTTCAGCTGCAACTCAGAGCCCATTGACCAATTCACTGAATGATCCAATGAATTATCCACAGGGCTCAGACTTAGCTGTTCACATGGTCTGTGTGGAGAAGATGGATGGCTTAGTTTATTCTGGGCTGAATCATTAGGAGCAAATGGGTCTCCAGAAATAGACAGAAGGTTGGCATTTAAAGTTGAATTAGGAGAAGTCAAAGGAGATTTTGGTTGCTGCTCCGAAGAATCTAATGGCAAACCAAAATCAGTAACTAAGCTATCTAAAGACTGCTCCAGTTGATCAAATTTATGTGATGGTGAAGATTTTGTCTGCAAATGATTAAGTACACTTTCAGGTGAAGGGTTAAGATTTTCTGTAAATGACTTGGCCATTCTAGGATGGGACTGTTCCAAATGTGGTGAGGAAATCCCATACTCGGGTGAAACATATGATGGTGACAAGCCAGAGAACCCCTCAGACTGAACAACTGATTTCTCCTCCATCGGCTGAGGGATGGAGGCATCATAATCTGCTGAAGCTGGCACACTCTGTTGCCTATAGAATTTCTCAGAATTAATGTTAAATTCTTCTTCTAGTGATCTCCTGGAATCCATCGATACTGATCGATAGAGGCCAGGAACAGGAACAATGCTAGCTGGATTTGGATTCTCATGAACACTAGTGGGGACATTGATAAATCTATCAAAAAAGGAAGGGGAGCAGGCATTCATGGATATTGTGGACATGGTCACTGAATTCTGGGGCTCTATTCCTTCAAATAGATCAGTAAAATCTTCATTCACACAGTTAGGTGTATGGGGTGCAGGCAGCAAGTCCTCATAACTTGGACAAGAAACCATTGGAGTCAGTTTTGGAACACCTGTGGGCCTGTCTTGATCAGATCTTGGTGAAGCAGGCAAATTCTCTTTCAGTCCAGGAGTGGAAAGCCAATCTTTTGCATCGAGACCAGAAACTGGCTGAATCTTTGTATCTGGTGACATAATTTGACCTGGTCCTTGATCTCTAAATTTTTTGTCTCTTTGTTGAGTGTCAATTGAACCTGCTTTTTTTGTTGGCATATCAAAGTTCTTCCTACGTATTTCTTCTGTACTTCGAAATTTTTCCCTTAACTTGGGATCTCCTGATCGGTGTCTCAGCTTCTCTTTCAGTTTCATTCTTTCCTTATGCCTTTTGTGCCGTTCTTCAATTTCTAGATCTTTCTGGCTTAGCATACGCTCAAAGCTGGTCATCATCAGGTCTCCATCAACTAAAAGCTTTTCCTTAGGCCTACTGTCCTTACGAGATACTTCTTTTGGCTGGTTTAATTTATCATTTTCATTCATTCTACACTTAAATGATTCATTTTTGTCCTTTTCTGCTCCATCTTTGATTTTCTCCTTTTGTTTAATTTCATTATTTTTGAAGTAGTCATCTTTTGTTTTTTCTTTGTTCCCACCTGACTCTCTAACTATTGAGAGAGAGTCTTTTCTTTGTTCTTCTTTTGAATGTTTGAAGACCATGGCCAATTCTCCATGTTTTTCCTTGTGCTTTTCTTTGTCATCTTTTGATTTGTCCTTATGTTTGTCTTTCTTTTTTTTGTCTTTATCCTTCTCTTTGATACTGATGAAAGTATTTGCAACTTTTTCTAATTTTTTAGACAATTCCTTTTCAGACTCACTCTTATCTTTCTTCTCACTTAACATAGCATCCCCACTTTTGTCTGATTCATCTTCTTTCTCAATTTTCATAAAATGACTTATAAAATCACAATCAGACATCAGGGTTTCACGTTCAAATGGTGGACCTTCCCTTTTAACAGTAGCTTCTTTGAATTCCTCTGACTTATCCCGTTTCTCTTTTTTTGTTTTATCTTTCTCATGATTTTTTTTTGATGAAGATGACGAATGCCTGTTTCTCTCCTTTTCTTTAATTTTTTCATGCGTATACAGAATAGAAAGAGAATCCTTTAATTCTTCCTCTCCAATATCTTGACCAACAATTGAAACATCATTTAAACCACACATTGTGGAATCATGTGCTCTTTCTGTAAAGCTGTCAGATGAAATTTCACTGTTCTTGTCATTGGAATCCTCTTTAAATTCATTGAAAGTTGTATCTTCTAGTTTTTCTGGGCATTTTTTTTCTTCTTCGATAGTATTTCCTTTTGAAAGCCTTCTTTCTTTTAATAAAACCTCTTTGTCAGTTTTCTCCTTGGCCTTAACTTTAACCTTTTCATCATTGGAGTATCTCTTTTCTATCTTTTCTGGAAGCTTTGGCTTGACTTTCTTTTCTAGGTTCAAATCTATTGACACTCTGTCCTTTCTTTCCTTAAATTTATCAGCTAGTTCTTTGTCTTTTTTTTCTTTTTGTCTTTCAGATAAACTTTTTTCTCTCTTGTCTTTCCCACAGTCTGTTAATATTTTATCCTTTTTCTTATCTTTCAATTCTTTATCTTTCTGCTTCCCTGCTGAATGTTGTTTGTCAGCTGAGTATTTTCGGTGTTTGTCAGGTGGAAACAGTTCCTTCTCTCCCTTCATCTCTTCCTTTTCAGGCAGTGAGTCACTTCTGCACATCCCATTACTTCCAAGTTCACAATAATCTAGCTCATCACCACTTTCATCTGTGAAGATGTCATTTGCTATGCTGTGCCAGTTCTTTTCTTTTCCTAGTTCCAGATCAGTTCCTTTTAGTTTATCTGATTTTTCTTTCTCCTTTCTTTCTGTAAGATCTTTCTCTTTTTCTGTATGTTTTTCCATTACATTTTTCTCTTTCTTCTCTTTATTCAGTTCTGATGAGACTTTTCTCTCCTTGTCTCGATTGAAAAGATCTCTGTTCTTTTCCCTTTGTTCTCTTTTGTCTTTGAAACTACCTGACTCTCTATATAGCTTTTCTTTATCAGTATCTTTGTCTTTTAAGAATTTATCAAACATGCTTTTCTCTATTTTTTCCTTTTCAATTTCCAATGAAACTTTCTCCTTAGACTTGTCTTTGAATTTTTCAAATTTTAATTTGTCCTTCTTTTCGGTTCCATCCTTTTTGTCCTTCTCTTTCTCTGAATAATGTCTCTCCCTTGCTTCCAATGTTCTTCCAGCAAAATCACTTTCAGGCTTCTCTTTGAAGAAACATTCACTCCCAAACTCTCTTGAATCACCTTTAGAAGCATCTTCTGGTTTTCCTTTAAGCTCTTTCCTATCCTTGTTGCATTCAGAAATGGTATCTTTGCGTTCTTTAATGTTTTCAAAGGCATCTTTATCTTTTCGGTCTTTAATACTTTCAGTAGAGTCCTTTCTTTTTCTCTCTTTTTCCAGAGGACAGCCATGCCCTGACTTATTTTTATCAGACTGGTCCTTTTTCTTCTCTGCACTTTTTTCTACATAATCTTGATCTTTCTTTCTCAAGTTGTCTTTATCATGGCGCTTTTCATTTAGTTCTCGCTTTTCTTTTAACTTAGATTCCTTTTTCTTTTCCTTACATTCTTCTTTCATAGCTTCAACAACCAGTTTCCCTACTGCGCCATCTTTATGTTCCTTAAAGTCTTTAATTGGAATACTCCAATTATCTTCTTTTAAATCATAGAAGGAAGAATCAGAGGACAAATCTGAAAACCATTTATCTTCATGATCAGACACACTGAACCTATCATCATTGTCTACAAATTGACTCCTGGTTTTCAGATCCTCATAATCTGACTCCTCTTTACGAGTCTTTTCTTTTTTTAATTTTTCCTTGTCATCTTTAAGACTTCTATCTTTATCTGGTTTTAAATGTTTTTCACCTTTTGAACACTTGTCCTTTGCCTTTTTCTTTTTATCATCTTTGTGGATTTTAAGCTTTTCTTCTTTAGAAGATTTTTCTTTCTCTTTAAAGGGTTTTTCTTTATCGACTTTAGACATTTTGTCTCTCTCTTCTTTTACAGATTTGTAGTTATCTTTGGAGGAGTCTTTGATTTTCTTTGTTAACTTTTCTTCTTTACAGGCTTTCCCTAAATCATCTTGAAGTAACCAATCTTTTTCTTCAGATTTGACTTTAAAAAGTTTTTCTTTTTCTTCCTTCTTCAGTTGTTCTTTGTCATGTTTAACTACTTTTACTCTGTCAATTGAAAGGTTTTCATTTTCTGGACTTACAGATTTGTCTGCGTTTTGCTTAGACTCCTCCATATCTAAACTCTCAGCTTTTGGGCCTGCCAGAGTATTCTGTGATCGCCCTTTTTCCTTGGCTTTCATTTTGTGCTTGTGTTTCACTTTATGCTTTTTCACAACTTTGCCCTGCTTATCAAACTTTCGAACTATTCCATCAGTGTTCAAAATCTTAAAGATATCTTCCGTCATTTTCTTTTCTGTAACATCTCCATCAATGAGATTTTTCTTTTTATGGTCTTTTGTCTCTTTCATTTGCTTAATAGACTCTAAACTTGAATCTTCTGAAGAATAGTCAGATTCACTTGTGAGTCGTGTTCTCTCAGACTCTGACAAAGAGCTCACATCAGACCAAACGGGCGACATGTTTGATTTCCAACTATCAGCTCGCCAAGGTTTAGAATGTTGTTCTACAAGACTGGGAATATGCTTTGATGACACATAGCTCCCTTGAGAGGAAGAACAGGATGCAGATAATGAAGAGAACATTGCTGATTCTTTCAGGCTCATATAAGAGTCCTTCATACTAATCCCACTCTGTATGGAACCTTTATCCTCTTCCTCACTTTCTGAGTCCTCACTTTCTGTTGCAGATGAATTGAATTGCTCGTCATCCTTACCCAATCTGGCTTCCTTGTTTTTCACCTCTTTTTTCCATTTTTTTTTCACTTTTGTTTTTTCCTTTTGCTGTTTTTTTACTGGTGACTCTCTTTGTTTAGAACTTGTATTGAGCAGACTGGAGTGCACTGAAGGCCTGCTAAGAGGAGGAGAGAAGCATATTAATCTATCCTCTTCATCAGAACTGTTGGTGTCAGATAAAATACGTCGTGGAGTTTTCTTTGGTGTTAGAAGGGAATTTTTAGAATAAGTTTTTGTCTCTAATTTAGGAATAGAAATGCAATTGTTCGTTTTTATGTCCTTTCTATAATCTTTTTTCAGCAAATGCTTGTCGTCAACAGGTGGTATTCTATCTTCCTCATCATCCTCATCAAATTCATACTCATCCTTGACTGGTGTTACTGTTTTAGATAACTCTTGTCGCTTGATTTTGTGCCTTAGGCCCTTCTCAAACTCAGAGTCTGTGTTATTACCATCAATTGAACTGGAAGGCGCAACTGAGGGAGCATCTTCATCTTCTGAAGTTTCTATGTGGCAATAAAATGCATATACGTTAATAAATATAAGATGTAAGCAAATAATTTTACAGTACTGCATTAAAAAAGCTTTCTAAAGATGATGTACAAGCTTTAAATTGTTTTGTACATTGGTCTTATGTTGTGGTTTCCTAGTCACCTGTACATCCTTAACATGCCAACTGCGTGCTTATTTTCAGAACAAAAATATATAAAAGAGATGAATAGTTTCAATAGTTTTTAACCACATTTGAGGACAAAGAAAGGTTCTCTATCAATGGGTGGCACAAAGCTGATATAATTCATAGTTATTGTGCTTTTGTACATTAAACAAAATTCTGTATGTGCTCTACCAAAGATTGATGCTGGAAAAAATTGTATCTTTTTTCATTATAAAGAACCAAATCTATATAAAATTGGAATATGTCAACTTTGATCTCTAATGAAATTAATAATACTACGTAAATTCAAAACTTCAGTTCAAAGATGTTAATTTCAAGTGCAATTTAAACTTATTTCATAACAGAGCAGTTTAAGGTCGATTAAGGAAAACTGCAGAACCACTGCTACTATGAATTACAATCAAGTGATGGATAAAATAGTTGCATTCATTATGCTAGTTTCACCTGTTGAGCTCTCATCACTGGAGCTGCAGGAACCCTTTCCCAGTAACAGATTCACCATCGCGGGGGAATTGGCAACTTTGAGTGGTGTCTCTCCTTTTCTGTTACTCTGGTGAGGATTCCCTCCATATCTCAACAGCAGCTTCACTACCTGAAAAAGTCCCAAAAGAATTAATGGGTTCAGATAGTATAACTGTAACTTGACTCCAAGAGTATATATATCCTCTGATGAGAGTTGATGAGCTGTAACTGCTTAAGTGAAAATAGAAGCCTTTACTTATTGACTGAAAACGTCACAGTTAAGCTTGACTTAGGATACAAAAAGGTGTATCAACCAGTTGCTGCTAGCCTTTTAGCATACAAATTAAAAAAATTTCTCCACTGCCGTTTATGTTTTTACAAATCAGTTGTGGCTCAAGTAGTACTGAAAACTTGGATCAAATAGCAACAATCCATTCAGTGTAATATACTGAGAGTTGAGAATAGTGTGGTGACATTACAAATGTCCTCTGGCCTCAACCATCCTATCCTCAATTTTTTTGGTGGTTGTTAAACTAGCTGACAAACATCCCCTTAGCTTTTCAAAATCACACATCAGAGATTTAGGGCTGAACCTTCTCGCTGACGTGCGGGAGGCGGAGACCGCACGTCAGCACTTAAAATGCCACGCGCTGACGTCGCATGAGTGTCCTGACATCAGCACGCGACACTGCGATGTTTCGGTCGGCAGGCGCGCTATGAGCGCAACACGCGCCCGCAATTAATTAAAGGCTTTGTTAAGGCCATTAAGTCACCAATCGACCAGGATTTTGAGGGGCCCGTGCGAACTTCGGCTCGGCGCACGGGCCCAACGGGCAGGCAGGTAAGTGATTCTTTTACAAACCTCATCCAGTGGCGGGATGAGGTTTGATATCGGAATTAAAAAAGTGTAATAAAGTTTTTGTGTATTTCATTAACATGTCCCATCTCATGTAACATTTTCACATGAGGGGGACATGTTAATGATTTTTTTATTTTTCTATTTTTAATGTTTCACAGCCTTTGAGCGATCTCCCTGAAGCAGCACTTTGCCTCAGGGAGGTGTGCACTCTTTCGTGTGCATGCGTGAAAGAGCGCACATCTCCCAGTTGGGGAATCTCCCCCCCAACCGCACAGGGAGTGCATAGCTCTGCCCGTCAGGCAGCACGCTGGGTGGGCCTTAATTGGCCCGCCCACGTAAAATGGCTGCGGGGCCCGTTTCGGCAGTGGCGATCAGCTGCCCGCCCGCCGCCGAGTTGGTCGGGCCCGACCGCCCATCAAGGGCAAAATTCTGCCCTTAGAGTTCAAATACATGAACTTAATAAAGCTTGTATTGAAATGTGGGAAATCTATTTTCAATTGTTGAAATAGGGCCTCAAAGGTATTAAATCTAATAACGAAGATAGTAGATTTTTTGAAAAAATTTCCATAGTTTCAAATTTTTAAGACAATGGCAGGTGGATTTTTGCTCCAAAAAGAGAAATATGTGATTTATTTTTCAGAACCCATGGTCAAATTACGCACATGCTAATTAAGTAAATGGCAATGTAACTCATCAATACACATCTTTTACAACAAAATCTATTTGTATGGATATCACAGCCAAGAAACACACTATTGGAACATTTTTGCAATCAAAACTATATATGTGGGTGATGATACATTTAAGTTCAAAAATTTTAAAACGCCACTGAAAGGTAACAGTAGTTCTGATGGCACTCAAAGTGAAAGAGGGTAGGTTAACAAAGTTACAGTAACTACAAGCTGTCAGTATTTAAAGGTTTTCTTTTAGTTATTCATGGGATGTAGGTGCTGGTGGCAAGTCCAGCATTTATTGCCCATCCCGAACTGCCCTTGAGAGGGTGGCGGCGAATTGCCACCTGGCGCTGTTGCAGTTCATGCCGCGTTGATACGCCCATAGTGCTGTTTGGTCAGGGGTTCCAGGATTTTGGTCCAGCAATGGACCACAGACTTTTTCAAGTTAGGATGGTGTGTGACTTGGAGATTAGCTTGCAGGTGATGGGTGATCCCATATGCCTCCTGCCCTTGTCTTTCTAGGCGACTGAGGCCACGAGTTTGGAAGATACAAGTGAAGAAGCCTTGGCAAGTTGCTGCAGTGTACCTTTTAGATGGCACACACTCCAGCCTTGCTACATCGGTTGTACAGAGTATGAAGTAGTATTAAAGTATGAAGAGTATTAAAGTAGTGGATTGGGCGCTGGTCAAGTGGTCTGCTTTGTTCTGGATGGCATCACTTCTTGCCCTTTATTGGAACTGTCAATAGCTTAGTCAATTAAGTGGAATCTTTTCTCAAGCAGCAATGAGAAAAGAAAGTGGGAAAGAATATCTAAAACCCTATATTATATCTAAAACCCCATTCCGCTTTCCTCCAGTGGATGGAAAGACTATTAGTGAAGGTTGAAAATTGACTCACTCAAATAGTGTAGCCTCACTTTATTCAAGCCTTAAGGAGCTAAATGCTTCCTTAATTTAGCTATTTAAAAACAAAGTTATCTAATCAAATGGAGAACAGCAAATATTGCTCCAATTAGAAGGGTTCCAAGTACTGTATACTCTGATAACTGGTAACAAGTACCACCATATCAAAGCATGCCAAAGCTCTTGGAAATCTGTTTTAACATCTTAACTGCACTAAGGATCCTTAGACAGCACCTTCCAAAATCACAAGCACTACCATCTAGAAGGACAAGGGCAGCAGATACATGGTTACACCACCACCTGGAAGTTCTCCTCTAAGCCACTCACCATCCTGACTTGGAAATACATTGCTGTTCCTTCAATGTCGCTGGGTAAAAATCGTAGAACTCCCTCCCTAAAAGCACTGTGGGTGTACCTACACCACATAGACTGCAGCAGTTAAGGTGGCAGCTCATCACCATATTCTCAAGGGCGATTAGAGATGGGTAATAAATGCTGGCCTAGCCAGTGAAGCCCACGCCCCTTGAATGAATAAGAAAAATAGTCAGCAAACTGGTTTTTAGAGTTTAGAATTGAAAAAGTCAGGAAGTTATGCTAAGCCTGTATCCAACTTTGGCTAGACCACACTTGAGCAGAACTGCATGTAGTACTGTCGCCATATTATAAAATGGATATAGAGGCATCGGAGAGGGTACAGAGAAGATTTACAAGAATGATACCAGAAATGCAGGGGTATACATAATCAGAAAAGGATTGACAGACTGTATACGCACCTAATAGAGGTCTTCAAAATTATAAAATTTTGATAAAGTGGATACAAAGAATGTGTTTCCTCTTCTGCAGACGAACTTAACTAGAGACCATCAATATAAGATTGTCATCACAGGGAATTCAGAAGAAACTTCTTTACCCAAAGAGTTGTGAGAATGTGGAAAACTGACCACACAGACTGGCTGAAGTGAATAGTATAGACACATTTAAGGGGAAGCTAAGCAAGCAAATCAAAAGAGATTGAAGGGTTACAATGGCAGGGTTAGATGAGCAAAGATGCAAGGAGGCTTGAGTGAGCATAAACACCAGCAGGGATTGGTTGTGCCGAATGGTCTGCTTCTGTAATCCTAGAGCAGAATGGTCAATGTCTGATGCTTTCAATCTCTTGTCTGGAGGCAGCAGAGGTCCTAAGTATTGTTGGAGCCTTTGGTTGCATCTGGTTTCCTGATATTTGTGTAACTCCGAGTTGTAAAACTGAATGAGTGATTTCCTTGGAGGTTGCAATAAATGAGATTTATTTCATCTGAACACATGCAACAATCCCCAAAACACATTTGTCCACTCTTTCATTAGTTCTCATCAATAGCCTGGTGAAGGCAACAAAAGTGACATTGATTTTGCTGATGGAACCACTTCCAGAGTGGTTAACATCTTTGAAAAAGCTTATGAACCACTGCCGACAAACATACGTCAGAACTGGAGAGTGAGTGGACTTACTGTAACTTATTGTACTAAGACAGTTATTAATGAAAAAGATCAAATTAGCAATCAATTTCTACTCTCAGTGCAGATAACTGAAAAAGCTACCAAGACTGCTCCACCTGATTTCTTAGTGTTAGCAATTTCAGTGTTCCACAAAATCTGTAAACACCAATTGATGAAGGGCTATAAGCCCATATTTCACAGACTGCGGACAAAACTGATTGCTTATCTCTGAATGCAATATTGCCCACACTGGTTTAAAAAAAAATCAGTAAACTGCTTGAAATTAGCCTATCACAAAGATATGGTGGATTCTCACGATTGATGCAGCCAGCTTTTTCCCACCCAAGTGTTCTTGCAATAGTACTGCTTTGAAGCATAATAATGGAGGTAAAGAACATCTTATGGCCAATGTGAAGGTGGTTTAGATATATATATTAAACAGATATTAGATAACTACTTGAATCAGGCACAATAAAGCACTGACCTTCTCCGAGAAAGCACAAAAGTAGGAAAAAACAATCCTACAATATATTCAGTGCACATGAAAGTTAATTAGCAACAATGCAGTTAGCCTTTAGACTACAGTTTCATCACACAATTGGAGTTATGTGGTTTTATCAGCAGATTGGAAAGGGATAGGAGAATGATCGGGCCATTGTGCCAATTAAAACTGAATATGGACAATGCCAGTAATTAACCTGTTTAATTTGGAAGGAATAAAGGAAATTCCTTGGCACTAAATCTGCTAATCTTTATAAGTATATAGCTATAATAGTCTCGCAGATGCTTCTGATAAATAAATTAAAGTTAATTTCTCAGTGTTGATTAGCCTATTAAACATTGTATTTTTCTAAATTTTTTTTGGGAGAGTAAGTAGACAGATCAACACGATATAGCATTTGTGAATCTATACTTAACTGAAAGAGAGGAATAGGAGTACAAAAAAGAGGAATAGAATAGTGTTCAACAGGTTTAAAATAGTTGATCAAATAAGTTGGTCTTTTGTTCCAGCTTTCGCCCTTTGTCCAACTCAGCAAGAATATTTTGGGCATAATTTCTAAATGTAATGAAAGGAAATATCTATGCATTTTTTATGCTTGAAAAAAACTTGTGTCTATATAGAGACTTTCACAACCTCTGAAAATCCCAATGTGCTTTACAGCCAATTAAATTCTTTGAAGTGTAGTAACTGTTGTAATGTAGTAACTATAATAAGATCATGACCAAAAAGTTTGTTTGAGTGATATTGGTCGAGGGATAAATATTGGCCAAAGCACTGCAGAGAACTTTCCTATTCTTTTACATTCACCTAAGGGGCCAGAAGGGGTGCCGGTTTAACATCTCATCTGAAAGATTGGCACCTTTAACAGTGTAGAACTCCCTCAGCACCACTCCTGCACAGTCAGTCTGGATTTGTGTTCATGTTTCTGCAGTGAGACTTGAATCCACAATTTTCTGACTCAGAGGTGAACGTGCTACCATGAACCATGGTTGACATAGTGCTATACGCTCTATTAATGTGACCTTGGGGTTGACATTTACATTGAACACCTGATGTGAGATAATGAACGGGGAGAGTATTTGGGGTCCTATTGGAAGGTCACAATATTCCACAAATAGGAGCTTAAAGAACAAACTGTCAATTGGTGGGCTCCTTTTATTGTAGGAATAAATGGTGGAGATGCACAAGCTGTAGAAAACTTCCAGTGAAACACCGTCCTTTCTAGAACTGGAATTCCTGCAATCAGATGTCCTTTGTGAACAACTGATGCATTTCTCAAATTCAAAGAACAAAGCTTTAAACACAAGAACTATCAACTTGAACAGACCTTGCGGTGACCATTATTAGCTGCATCATGGAGGGGTGTGTCATCGTCCAAGCCTTTTGTATTGACTTCAGCACCTGCTGCTAGGAGTTGCTTAGCAACATCATAGTAACCTCTATTACATGCTTCATGCAGTGCAGTCCATCCTGAAAATACAGTTTAATCAAAACCAACTCTTAAATATCCCAATGACAATTACTTGTTCATTCAGCATCTCAACACGTTTTATTTTAACAAAAAATCATGGCAGCTTTAGTGTTCATATTCAACAATATCTTTTTATTTTTGTTAAATAGTTTCCTCCAATCTCAACAACATGCAACTATGAATAGATTAATTTTATATACTGGATTTGAAAATTTAGCCAGTGAAGCAAAAGGGAATAGTTTGGTACCATAGCAGTAGAATACTTACCTCAAATGTGGGCATTTGGAAGCACATGATCAAAATTTAAAAGTGCAATTTGTGTCTATTGACTACTGTGATGAGTGTCACTGTGGTCTTTGAGCAACTGAATGTGGTTCTGCACATGCAAAACTCAGCACAAGTCCAAGGAACAGCACCTGCTCTTTTATTAGACATTTCAGAGTCTTTTGAACTCAAGTATTTCAGGCTGTAACCTCTGCCCCATTTTGTTTCCCCTTTCTTTACATATTTATGTCTTACTACTGTTTGTTTTTGGACGGTCGGTAGCTGTTCACTATTCGGCCATTCACATCTTCTCTAGACACATCTTTTGTTTTTTTTACTTGTCCCATTACTACTCCCTTTCACCTTGCACCACCAACTATTTTGCCATTTACTCTCTCCTATCTTTCACTATTGTCACACACCTTCCCTTTTGCTCTTTTTCCCACCTGCACCCCACTCCCTCCACTTGCTTAAAAATTGTATTTCTAACTTTTCCAGTTCTGATGAAAGGTCACAGACCTGAAACATTAACTCTGTTTCTCTCTCCATAGATGCTGCCTAACTTGAGTAATTCCAGCATTTTGTTTTTATCTTATAAATGTAGTTCTGCCCCATACTGTACATATTGTCACTGATGGTTCCTTCTAGCTAACAGAATTGACAAACATTGTTAAATTGTCAAATTAATACCTAACAGTAATGTTTGTCAATAGCTCATTTGATAAAAAGTATGCTCACCAGATGTTGTCATGATGTAGTGCTGTGGGTACAAATTTGCAGTACATCACCTGCTTATTATCAGCTGAAATCCAAAGGATGTCATTTAAAAAAAAGGATTCAATATTCCCTCAAGATTATCCTATTCCACATTCACTAAAATGTTCCACTTAAATTAATTTTGAACCAAAGCACAGGCCTCAGATGTGATATCTGCAACTGTTATCTCAGCTGTAGAAATAAATCAGATAGCTAACATTGTTTAGCATTGTAGAATAAGAATGGTTACAGCACAGAAGAAGCCATTTCACCCATCATATCTGTGCCAGCTCTCTGCAAGAGCAATTTAGTTTGTCCTACTCCTCTACCTTTCCCTGAAGCCCTGCAATTTTTTTCCCTTCAGGTTTTTATCTAATGCCCCTTTAAATCCATGATGAATCCGCCTTTATCACACTCCCCAGGCAATACACTCCAGATTGTAGCCACCTGCTGCTTTAAAAGTTCTTCCTCATGTCATCTCTGGTTCTTTCACCAATGACACCAAACCCATGACCTCTAGTCCTCACCCCTCTATCAACAGGAACAGTCTCTTTCCATCCATTTCATCCAGAACTCTCATGATTCCAAACACCCCCATCAAATCTCCTCCCAATCCTCTCCCCGCCACACCCAACATATCCACATAATTGAAGTCCCTCGTCCCTGAACCATTCTTGTAAATCATCCCTAAAACCTTCTCATGCCTCTTAAAGTTCCATACCCAGAAATGGATGCAATGCTCCAATTGAGGCCAAACCAATGTTTTATAAAGGTAAAGCAATAAGTCATATAATTGATTCAACAGAACATATTATTCCTCTTTCCACCATCTTCTCCCCCTACTGCTTACATAGGAGTGATAAGCAGACATCTAAATTGCTGCATTACTAATTCGATGTATATCATTTTGCCCATTTGATAGTCACATTACCTGCAAAGTCTTTCACATTTACATCTGCACCTTCACTAATAAGTTCTTTTATCCGCCGTGCATCTCCCCGGATGGCAGCTCTGTGAAGTCGTGTCTCTCCACGTTCATTTCTTTTATTTACTTTGTCTTTGGTTTTGGAGGCAGAACTTGGTGTTCTCTTTTGTCCAAGAATCGACTGCGAGGGGTGCTTTGGCATACGATCTGTGTAAAATGTAACTTGGTTATCTGCAGGCTAGTTATATTAAGAGTTATAAACTTTTTTTTAATCTCTTGAATAACAATGACGAAAAATATGGTTGCCCATTTTAGTCATTTGAAAGTGTCTGCAACCTCTTAGGCTGCACAATGCGTTGTGCTTTCCTGAATGTTTTGCTTAGCTACATTTGGTCCTGATGTGAGAGGTGCAGAATAACAAAGTGCACTGTGAACCACAACATACCAGGAAATTGTTCTACTTTTTGCAGAAATGTTTGTAAGGACCAGAAGAGGTGAGCCTGAGCAACGATGATGGTTTTGAAAGCAACTGGGCAGGTGTCTGAAGGGAGGGAATCATTTAAAACATTAGCCAACATTGGGGTGAGTAGCAAAATTGAGTGGTTCGGATTTAGTGAGAATGGGATCAAAGGAAAAGGAGGTAGTTTTATAGATAAAACAAACATTGGAAGAGATGGTAGGTATGAGGGTGAATACGCGGGTGATTGAGAAATCAAGAACTGAATCCACAGTTCAATAGAAGATGACACAACAATAGAGTAAGACAAAGTATTTGATGAGAGAGAAATGAAAGCGTGGTATGGCTGAGCAAAAGGAATAAATAAAGAGAAAGGGTTGGGAGAATGAAGGAGACCAAAGTACTGGACTAATGCCCAAAACTGAAGACAAAATGCATATGTAAATGCTCAGAGGCAATTAGGATTACAAAGGCATAACAGAAAATAGGAGAGATGGTTGTAAATAGAGGACAAGGAGGACACAACGTGCAACAGCGCAGACTTGAGATTTGAGGCTCACTGGTGGGATAAAGCATATTGGAGACAAGGTACCATGGAGCCAGCTTGAAGAATCCATTGCATTCTGCTTTCTGGGTTGTGACCTGAAACATCCAAGATCTTTGATGCATAAACAATTGTGCATTGCTCCAAACTTTTTGCTGCGATTCTGATGTCCAATTACCTCTGATTTAATTTATGAAATGATCTGGAAATATAACTTCATGAGCAACATAACAGAACATAACTGTTGTCAACCCAATGTAGTAACTTGGATAGCAGTTGCCCATAGAAAATGGTGTAGACCATAAAGCTCATGATAATGTCCAACCTTCAGGTTAAGATGGTTCATGATCTCCTCAAATATCTGAGTACAGTCCTTGATCAAGTACTATTTTTGAGCAAGTGTAGGATAGAAGGGGGAAGGAAGAAAACTGGAGGGAGGAAATTGAACAGACCAAAGTTGTTAACTACAGGAAGTGTCGCAAACACTTATTTTGGCTTTTTTGGAAACTTGGAGACATTTTTGGAAAAATTATCAATAGAGGATTACTTACAAGCCAATGGACATTTTACCCTCCTGAAGCTGAAGTATTAGACATTTTATTCCCCCTGTTGGGAAAAATTGAGCATCATCCAGAAGCTGGATTTCAAACATCTGTTTACCACGCGCAAGTACCGTTTTGGAATCAGTGGGCATAGGATTTCATTTTGTAACTCTCAATGATTTTGACAATGACATGCCATAAGGCAAATGAGTACATGCTTGTGAAATGATTTTTGATCTAATCCTAGCCTGAATGCAGTACCATGTCCAGAGGACCCACTCTACATTCTCGGTGGAGATGGCGGCGTAGTGGTAATATCACCAGTAATCCAGAGGCCCAGGTTAATGCTCTGGGGATCAAATCCCACCATGGCAGTTGGTGGAATTTAATTTCAATTAATAAAATCTGGAAATGAGAGTTAGTTTCAGTAATGGTGACCATGAAGCTATCGTTGATTGTAAAAACCCATCTGGGTTCACTAATGTCCTTTAGAGATGTCATCCTTACTTGGCCTGGCCTACATATGAGTCCAGGTCCACAGCAGTGGCTGACTCTTAACTGCTTTCTGAAATGGCCTAGCAAGTCACTCAGCTCAAGGGCAATTAGGGATGGGGAACAAATGCTGGTCTTGCCAGCAATGCCCACATCTCAAGAAAGAAAAATTCTTTTAAAAGAATCCAGGAACAATCAGAGATGCTTTTGGGAAGGCATATAATCACGCCATGATTACAAAGCTTTAACCTACCTCTGCTGGAGAAAAAAAAGCCAGGAGTGTTAGCTAGAGTAGAGATGCCATGCAGGTTTGTGAAACAAAGAATTTGCATGCAGTTAATGGGTAAATTAATGAAAAAGAAAATTTTTGAATGGAAATAATACAATAAGAGGGATAGAATGAGTGAGGGAAAGGATAGAAAATAATCAGATAGATAGGCAGGGCAGAAGGGCATGAAAGGTCAGAAGAGAAGGACCAACAGCAACAATGTGTGTTTATTTTGCACTCCTTTAGTGCAGAAAGATGTTGCAGAGAACTTTGCAATGAAAAAAGTGAGGCAGTAGGCAAATGAATAGCAACTGAGCCAGCTCTACCTTACTGTCTCGTACACTGACCCAAAAGTCATTTCATTCTTAAATTGGTTGACTCCAAGATCCGGATAAACCATCTGAAAGTCAGCAAAACTGAGGCCAGCTTCTTGAGAATTAGCACTTCTAAGTCTCTGGAATTCTGTAAACAGTTTCTCTCACCTTGCAATAAAGAAAGGAGGAGAGTGGACATTGAATATGGGTAAAAGGGGGGGAATTTAAAGATGTGTTACATAGGAAGAGAGATTTGAGGAAGGTTTTCAAAAGGAGGGAGAATGATAGAACTTCCCATATCCTGAAATGGGATGAAGCCCTGTATTAGTATACCAAAGTATGCTAGGGTCTTCAGCCAGAGGCGTTTCTACTTTGTTCAGCTTCTTTGTAAGGTTCAGTCTATCACAGGTACCAGTGTTCAACTTTTTCAGTTCACTCCATACTGCACTGTAAAGAAAGATCCTGTGTTTTGAGAATACATCAGATGAGGTACAGAAGGCCCTTGCGCAAAGCTGCTCCAGTAAACCGCTGATGTGTTTGATCACACAGAAAAGGATAACACTCACCTAGCCACGTACTATTTTCCTGTTACGCCTCCTCCCAATCATCAGTGGGGTGATGGTAGGAAACAGCAATTGCATCAAGCAACACCTGTTCATTGATGTCATGCAAACTCAGCAACTGACCCATGGACCTCCTTCAAATATATGACCACCATGCACAGGTATGAGAAGCTCAAAGTTTTCTTATTCCTGAGATATGGATATTGCTTATCCCTACCACCCTTGAGAAGGTGGCGAGTCACATTTTTGAATTCAACTGAATGGTTTGTTGGGCCACTTCAGAGGGCAACTAAGAGCCAACAACATTGCTGTTGGTCTGGAGATACATATGGACAAGACCAGGTAAGGATGGCCATTTTCTTTCCCTAAAGGGCATTAGTAAACCTAAAGGGCATTAGTGACCAATTGGGCTTCTACGGCAATTCATTGTGTTGTGTGGCACTACTACCATACTAAATGGGATAGATTTCGAACAGATCTAGAACTCAAAACTAGGCACCTATGAGGCGCTGTGGGCCATCAGCAGCAACCGAATTGTACCCGGCCACAATTTGTAACCTCATGACCTGGCACCCCCCGCCCCGCTCTACCGTTACCATCAAGCCGGGGGATCAACTCTGGTTCAATGAAAAGTGCAGGACGGCGTGCCAGAGGTAGCACCAGGCATACCTAAAAATGAGATGTTAACCTGATGAAATTACAATACAGGACTACTTGCGTGCCAAACAGCAAAAGGAGCTTGTGATGGACAAAGCCAAGTGAGCCCACAACCAGAGGATCAGATTGAAGCTCTGCAGTTGCTGCCACATTCAGTCATGAATGGTGGTGGACAATAAAACAACTCACTGGAGGAGGAGGCTCCACAAATATCCCCATCATCAATGATGGGGGAAGCCCAAGCACATCAGCACAAAAAAAGACAACTGTGAAGCATCTAGGCCTCCTCCCGAGGTTCCCACAATTACAGATGTCAGTCTTCAGCCAATTCAATTCACTCCATGTGATATCAAGAAATGGCTGAATGCACTGAATACTGCAAAGGCTATGGGCCCTGACAACATTCCAGCAATAGTACTGAAGACTTGTGTTCCAGAGCTAGCTGCGCCCTTAGCTAAGCTGTTCCAGTACAGTTACAACACTGGCATCTAACTGGCAATATGGAAAACTGCCCAGGTATGTCCTGTCTACAAACAGCAATGGAAAATGCCATCCTATAATGTGGCACTTACTCAACAATAACCTGCTCATTGACGGTCAGTTTGTGTTCAGCCAAGACTGCTCAGCTCCTGACCTCAATACAGCTGTCGTCGAAACATGGACAAAAAATTTGAACTCAGGAGGGGAGTGTGACTGCCCTTGACATCAAGGCCACATTTGACTATGTGGCATCAAGGAGCCCTCGCAAAACTGGAGTCAATGGGAATCAGTGGGAACACTCCACTGGTTGGAGTCATACCTAGCACAAAGGAAGATGGTAATGGCTGTTGAGGTCAATTATCTCAGTCCCAGGAGCTCAAGGTAGTGTCCAAGGCCCAACCATCTTCAGCTGCGACATCAATGACCTTTCCTCCATCATAAGGTCAGAAGTGGAGATGTTTGCTGATGATTACACAATATTAAGCACTATTTGCGACTACTTAGATACTGAAGCAGTCCGTGTCCATATGCAGCAAGACCGGACAATGTTCAGGTTTGGCCTGATAAGTGGCAAGTAACATTCATGCCACACAAGTGCCAGACAATGACCATCTCTAACAAGAGAGAATCCAAACATCTTGCCTTGACATTCAATGGCATTACCATCTCCATATCCCCCACTATCAATATCCTGGGGGTTACCATTGACCAGAAACTGAACTGGACCAGCCATTTAAATACTATGCCTAGAAGAGCAGGTCAGAGGCTGGGAATTCTGCAGAGGGAAACTCCCCAAAGCCTGCCCACCATTTGAAAAGCACAAGTCAGGAATGTGATGGAATCCTCTCCACTTGCCTGGATGAGTGCAGCCCCACTCAAGAAATGTGACACCATCCAGGACAAAGCAACCCACTTGACTGGCACCACCTCCACCATCGACACACAGTGGCAGCGGCGTACACAGCAACTCACCAAGGCTCCTTCAACAGCACCTTCCAAACCCACAACCACTACTACGTAGAAGGACAAGGACAGATGCATGTGAACACCACCACCTGCAAATTCCCTTCCAAGCCACACGCACCATCCTGACTTGAAACTATACTGCCATTCCTTTGCTGTCGCTGGGTCAAAATCCTGGGACTCCCTTCTTAACAGCGCTGTAGAATTACCTGCGCCACATGGACTATAGCAGTTCAAGGTGGTGGCTCACCAACACTTTCTCAAGGGCAAATAGGCATAGGCAATAAATGCTGGCTTAGCCAGTGACGCCCACATCCCGTGAAACAATATTTTTTAAAAAGGTAGTTTAGTTGTTGTTATTATTAATACTAGATTTTGAATTCCAGATTTATTTAATTAATTGAATTTAAATTCCCCAGTTGCCATGGTGGGATTTGAACTCATGGGCAGGATTTTCCGGAAGACGAGTGGGGACGGGGCCTGCTCACCGACACACAAAATGACGTGGGGTGACGTTGGGCGGGCATCCTGACGTCACCGTGCATCATTTAGATTGTCTGTTCGAAGGGCTACGGCCACTTAAGGCCTTTTAAAAAGTAATTAAGGTAATTAATGGACCTGCCTGTCCAACCTTAAAGTTGGCGGGAGGCGAGGAGGCCAGGTGGCCTTTAGAAAAAGCATGAGACCTCATCCAAGGGCGGGATGAGGTTTCATGAGGGATTTAAAAATCTAAGAATATTTCAAAATAAAAGATATGGACATGTCCCAACTCGTGACAGTGTCACATGAGAGGACATGGCAGCGGAATATTTTCTCAGCTTAATTTAAAGTTTAACATCTGAGCCGATCTCCCTGAGGCAGCACTTTGCCTCAGGGAGATCTGTGCGAGAGCGCACTCCTGGTTGAGGGAATCCACCCCCGCCTGCACAGGGAGTGCATAGTGCTTCCTGGCGAACGTCACGGTGGGTGGGCCTTAATTGGGAACCCGCCCACCCGTGACCACACATCCCCCCGACAGGGAGAAAACATTGCCCCATATCTCACAATCGTTAATCCAGACCTCTGGATTACTGGTCCAAAAACATAACCACTATGGTACCCCATCCCAATGAGGTGCTGTAGCTTATCTCTCCTCACCCGTAACTTGATGATATTGCAAAGCAGACAAAATTATGTCATTTTTTCAGTTGTGAAGTTCAACCTTCCAGGAATCATGTGCCTTGCTGTCAGAGACTGTTCCCTGAAATTAATAAATGCAGCTAAATTAAGCAGCTGTGGCATTTTTGTGCTTTACTTTGTAAGGGTGTGTCATTAACACACAAATAGCTGATTTTGAGAGTTTTCTTGCAACTTACAGTGCTACAATGACAGATAAATTAAGTTAGGTGTATAATTGCAGCAGAATTCTCAGTAGTTATTCTCAATGATGTTATTAATCTCAGCAGTTAATGTGTTCCTTGTAGTTATTCAAAATGGTGTTGTGCTCCTTGTGTCTGACCAATTTCTTTAGTTTGATAGCTTACCAAATATTAAAGACCTCAAGGGATAGGGGATAGTGTTGGAAAATGGCATTGAGGTAGGCGATCAGCCGTGATCTAGATGAATGGTGGAGCAGGCTTGAGGGGCCATATTGCCAAGTCTTGCTCCCATTTCCGATGTTTAGTTATATAATTGCCGTGTTATTAATTACTTGAGATCACCTAATAGTTATACAAGACTGTTGCTGTGCTCCACATAGCTCACATTTCTTCGGGTTGCACGCATCCATGTGAGTATATGTTATGCCAAAAGCATCTTGGGGAGTTTTCCAGGCTTTCACTGTGTGAATAGGATACTTCATGATACGCTGCATGTGAAAACCAGTGCACTAGGGCTCCATGTGAAGCCCTCCAGTCCCCTTGTTTGGTGCCCTTCGACTGATGGGTACCTAGAGGTTTGCTCCTTCCATGCATACCAAAAGACATAAAAAGGAGGATAGCAGGAAACCTCAGCACAAGAGAACAAAAGGATATATCATTAAATAATCATAATGAATCATAATGAAAGTGCCATGGCTTTAAATATTTTGGACCTTTCTAAACATGCTGCAGCTTTACACTGCAGCAAAGGGCATGGGGGAGCACATACAATAAAATGCCAGACGTTCATTGGACAAAAAATACCAAATAAAGGATGCAGAGGGCTTTACACTGAGTATACCAAATGCACTGGACTACATAAGTGTATTAACTCTCAGATTCTCACACAGTAAAGATGATTGAATAAGATGCGATGAGGAAGAAAAGATGAAGCATTCTGCACAATGATTTTTGGGATAACACACTATGCTGACAAGCACTAGTGTAGCCAGGAGCAGTGTGAGGCCATGCAGAGCACAGCACTTGTCTTCTGTAACTATTAGGAGATCACAAGTTACCCAATGATGAATATCAGAATGGTGCTAGCACAAATCTTCACTGAGGTTTAATAGCAATGCAATTACAGAACTATCAAACGTAGCATTGAGATCACATGAAGGACAGCATTACTACATTTATACAACTTTGTAGTTTAATCATTTGTAGCATTGAATCAAAGACAAATGTCCCAAACACAGTTTTCTTTATATTAGTGAGAGATCCTTATAAAAGGAAAGCACAAAGCTATCATAGCTCTTTTGGTGAGCAGCACAGACCAACTTCAGCCAGCAAGGCAAGCGGCTCCTGGATGTTTGAATTTTGTGAAGTCATTGGGCTGCCCAATGTGGATGGATGTGACATCTTCAGATGCCCAGAAACAAAATTGGGTGTGCACCCAAATTCTGAAGTAACTGCAGTTCCCTAATCACTCCAGTTGAAAGCAATGTACGAATGGGAAACAAAGAATAAGCTGTAAAGAAATTAGGTAGAGAACTGGAGTTGCTGAATTTGCAGAAGTGATAACAGGATAAGACAAAAGAGGCATGATGACAGAAATGAGGTAAAAATGACCTATACAAGATCCAGAGAACATATGCAAAGTTAAAGTAGGTTTCCCAAGTGGGAGACAGCAAGAATCAGTAGCCAAGGAGCCTGGCAGTATGTTGATTGGAAATCTCCATCTTAAGCAACAAAACTGCTCTTTCATACATCAAAAGAAGCAATGGTACACCCAATCGATTTGTTCAGCAATTTGAGACAAAATGGATCAGGTCTGAAGTCGTGAGTCAATATTGAGGTCAGATGGCTGAGAAATGCCTAAAACAACGAGGTACAGGTGGTTAGCTGGCCTAGATTTTAGATTTTATTTTACTAGGATTTAATGTGCTTGCCTAACTTAACCATTTTATTTTAAAGGTTTTTTACAAATGCACATTCTGCAACAAACCAACTAGGTCAAGTTGCCATTTTGTATTAACATGTGATCAGAAAAGATTCCATGTTGATGTTGCTAATCATTTACAACAAGCTAACATAATATAGTACTGTGAAATAGTCACCAGCTAGGAACAGATGATTGTATTAGAAAAAAGCACCTCAACTACCCTTTAATTGAAGGGTAAATAATTAACAATCAAATAGTTAAAGAGTCTGACATATTTATTTCTGTATTTCCTCCTTATATCCTATGTTAGGATTAAAGTCTCAAATTTAAAAATGCTGTAACAGCTGCTGCGAGAAAGGAATCTACACCATGCAGTATTGGTCCTCATCAGAACACACATGTTGACTGGTTCAGTGCTGGCCTAATGAATAGGACATTTGTGCAGTATTAAGATAAAGAATACATCTTGAAATAATCCACTGTCTTATGTTCAAGGCAACGTACACAAATGGCTAGATCCAATTAAATTAACCCTTGCAACATTATTGACTAATTGGTTATTGACCACAACTGTGGGCTAAGGTGGGGTGATGCCAGAATTAGGTATAAAAGAAGGTTTTGGGAACTATTTTGTTTGTGTACATCAAGTGTTTGGTTGATTGACAGACAGTTGGGGATCATTAGTGAAGCACTGGGCCGAGGGACAGAGGGAGAATTTCTGTCAGCGTGGACCCCAGATAGTGCAGTTTATTCCAGAGGATGAGGCAAATACCTGTTGGCGTTGAGAGCTGAGGCTGTTTTCCTCTTCTTCTGGATTGGCCATCCATTTGAAGGTGTGAAGTCTGTGGAGTTTGATTGATTAGTATACTTGTTTTCTTTTATTAGTTAGTTGATAAGTCTTTAGTCATAGAGTAAGTATATTGTTGTCTTTAATTAATTGATGTGTATTGTTATATTTTGCTCATGTGGAATAAATTTTGGTATTATTCACTAATTCAGTATGAGTCTTTGCCTGATGGCTTTATCTGTTGAGCTAAATCAGTTTAAAAGGTTAATTTGCAATCCAGTAATGAGGCTGCATGAAACTAAATTAAATCAAGTCTAAATTTATCAAAACACCCAACTTTTAAACCAGCATATTCCTTGAGCTTACTGTGGGGCCTCACTGAAAGTCTAAAAGGCCAAAGCTAAGGACAAAGTGGGATGGAGATCAAAAGCGATAGGCAGCTTAGAGTTACGCTCGCGAACAGAATAGAGGTGATAAGCTTAGCAATCATCTGGTCCGTGTTTGGTCTCAACCAATACAGAGGAGGCTGAATCATGAGCACTGAATTGCAATCTACCGTGGTGAAAGTAGTACAAGTAAATCACTGTCTCACTCAGAAGATGTTTTGGGGTCCTGCACAGTGGTTTGGAGGGAGCCGCAGGTATTTGCATCAACTGTGCTTGTATAAGGGTAATGATGAATGTACCTGACATTTCAACTTTGTACTTCACCGATGCTGCAATGTGCTGAGTATTTCCAGTGTTTTTCTTGTTTGATTTTCAGCATCTGCACTGTTTTGTGTGGAGATAAAATGAATGCCTGATTTTAACACCACTATAATCAAATTACCTATCATTCTCAAAAGAGATATTCTGTAGCTCTAAGACTTTATGGTGGCTTTTAAATGCATGCGTAACCACAATTTCAAGTGTGGCAATGTAGGGGGGAAGAAAAGATTTTAAATTAAAGATGGGTAATGCAAATGTAAGCAACTAGAAAAACATCCTCCTTCCATCCTCCACCCTCAACACCCTCCCCAAACAACCACGTTAAGGGAATCTGACCTGGACTGTTTGCTGATTCTTCTGCCGTCATTTGCATCAGCAAAGCAACTTGTTGTCGTTCTGAAAGTGGACAGCCCGCTCTTATTCCTGCCCCAAACAATCCAAACTTTCTGGCTCCAGTCTCCTTCTTCACTCGCTTCCGCTCTGGACCTTGCTTTTCTGCAAGTGAAGTTGAAAAAGAAAACAATTTTTTGGGGAGTGAGATGTTTAATGCTAGAAATAATATGCCAAAATCTCCAAAGCATACATTTTCATTTCCAATTTTTCTCCATTTATCTGCCTTCTGATGGCAGTCACTCACCCATGTGACTGAACCTCATCCATGAAGTTGGACACCAAGTGTCAGTCCAAGTTACTTGATAATATGAGATATTACATCTGGGCCTCACCCATTATCCACACATACAGACATTTCTTGCAGATCACTAACAGGACAGTCATCAGGAGTGTGAATTCTGGCTGATTTTAATTTCCACTTTACTTGCCAATTGCATGTTGTATTGGCTGAGGGTTGCTCACTTAGCAAGGCTATCACATTGAATTTGGAGTATTTCTACATGAAGTATTACACTACCTGACCATTGTGGTCCTTAGTTGTCACCAAAAAATGGACAGAATCTTGGAATGTAATTCCTAAAACATCAATAAAAATTCCAGAACCTTGTGTCATTAGAAAAGAATTTTGGTTTGTTCAGTCATTATAAAATCAATGATGTGGAATATTACAAGCAAAGCCACTGACTTTCCATTTTCAAAGAAAAATTGATAAAATTGTAGAATGTGAAATGTTATCACCATAAGACAGGTAGTAGTCTTGAAATCCTGCTTTAATAAAAACAGAATTACTTGCTTCTCACCCTGCCAATGGCCCTGCACCCAATACATTTGCCATTGGTAGTGGTCATATGTTTTCAATTATTATCTAAACCTAGTTTTCAGATTCAAAATCGTGAATCAATACTTAAAATATTAACACAATTACTAATCAATCCTGCAGCACGACATACAGAGAGTTATGGTCAGTAGGCTTAGAGGGCGCATAGACACAACCATATGCTTCCAGTCCAAAAAAACATCCTTATTTTTATAAAATCGATGTATTATTTATTTACAGTTAAATAGCAAAACATATAGCAATTTGGAAAGCAGAAAGTAGAGTTGAACCTTAGCATAGTAGTTTTGCTGTAGTAGTTCTGAGGAAGTGGGAGAAGCAAAACTTAGATGCTGCAACACCATCACTGGCACAAGCTTACATAGACTTCTTTATATATGGATATAGGGAATTAGTGATGGAAAAAGTTGTCCACAGTGTGCAGTAAGATGTATTTTAAATTTTATTGCTTTTTTTCAAAACAATTTGTTCTTCTGATCATTAAAGACTAGACTCAATAAAAAAAGTAAAGGATGAGATTCATCTCATTGCATCAGTGTGCAACAGGGGGCCAAGAAAAACAAATGAAGATGAATGAGATGATAAAATTGAATCTGTAGACAGATGTAGGATTTTACTTGCCAGAGTTTACATAAATAGTACTTTACCTTGGGATTAAACTGCAATTCCATTTGCTCAGTAAAGGCAAGGAGAATAAAATAATACTGCATATGTACTTAATTTGAGATGAGGTGATTTTGCTTTTCTAGGTTACGTGGAATCAAAACTGCTGGTAACTATCCTACTTTTAGATGCAATCATCACATTTTAAAAGAAAGGCTACACACTAAAGATAAACTTCCAACTGGGAATCAGCATGATCCAATCTTGCACTACAATGATTCTTGATTAGTTTTGCCAAACAGAGAAGAGCAACAGGAGAGGAAGTGACCATGGATTCCAAGCTTCAGCTTTGCTGGGAAGAGGGGTCATGGAGAAGAGAACTTAATTGACAAAATATTTGGAATGTATCTAAACAAAAGTACTTTTAAGTAAAGTAGAGAAAGCACACCAATAAATAGAACTACGAAAGCACAAGAAACTGCTATGATAAGACAGTGAAATTGCAAAGGGTACAAATTAGGATATATGCAGTGTACCTTCACTAAAGGAGGATTAGTGGTGTCTAGTTCTGGTCAGTTAATGTGAAAAAACTATAGAAATCATAATTACACCTGCTATATAAATAAAATGTACAATGTAGATCAAGAAATAACATTATTCTGTTATTCTCTGCATAGTGATACTATGTACAGTATCTGAAGGTCTTGAATTTCATCAGCGGCACTTGAAATATGATTTTGAAAGATAATTTACAAGAAACAGATCGAAGCATTATAGAATCATAAGGCATGGAGGTGGTTATTTGGCTCATCACATCTGTCCCAGTTCTCTCAAGGGTATCACAATTAGTCCCAAACCTCTGCTCTTTCCCCACAGCTTTGCAAATTTTTCATTTGTAAGTAACATCCAATTCACTTTTAAACGTTACTACTGGATTGCTTGCACCACCCTTTCAGGCAGTGCATTCCAGATCACTACCTGTATTTAAAAAATTCTCCTCGTCTCTTCTGCTTCTTTTGCTAAGTATCTTAAATCTGTCTCCTCCAGTTATTGACTCACATACCTACAGAAAGTTTCTCCTTATTTATTCTATCAAAACCTTGGATAATTTTGAACACCTATTAAATCTCAGCTTTAATGAGAATAATCCCACCTTCTTCAGTTTTCCCACATAACTCTAAGTCTCTCATCTCTGGTATCCCCTCTCCAAGACACTGACGTCCTTCTTCGCGTGGTGCTCAGAATTTAACCCAGTACTACAGATGAGACCTAACCAGATGTATAACGGTTTAGCCTAACTTTCTTGCTTTTGTATTCTGTGCCTCTATTTAAAAGCAAAGAAAGCTGTGCCCTAAAGAAAGCAAAGCGAACTAATTGTGCTAAGTAATACAGCTGTAGTGCAAGGTTCCAAAAAAGTTAGGCGAACTGCTACCAAATGGAAATCAAGTGAAATAATGAGGAAAATGGCCTCTGCAAGGAGTTTATGGGAGGTGAAGTCCATTGTAAGTAATACAAAATTGAACAGGAACATGTTAAATAAAAGAGTAATCTGATGTCCTCTTCAAAAGTACTAACAAGTCAGATACTGGTAACTGCAAGACCATTAGTCTTACTTAAATTACATGTGAAATGATGAAAATGATCAGATATAAACGTGAACGTTCTCTGTACCCTAATACCTTGGTAAACAGCAGTTTGCATGGGCTCAGAAGGCTAGGATTTTACCAGGTCAACTTCCTTGACTTTTCTGGGGAAGAAACCACCTTCAGCCTGCAGTGCTGAGTGTCTGATCCATCTTGGCCTCAGTCTTCAGCCAATTGAATTCACTTTACATGATAAGGAAATGGCTGAGTATAGTGAATACAGCAAAGGTGACAGGCCCTGAAAACATCCCAGCTGTTGAAGACTTGTGCTCCAGAACTAGGTCTGTCCCTAATCAACTGCTGTTCCAGTACAGCACTGGCATCTACCAACAATGTAGAGAATTGCCCGGATACACCCTGTCCACAAAAAAGCATAACAATTCCATTCCAGCCAATGTCAGCCCCAACAATATACTTTCAATCCAAGTGATGGAAGGTGTTGTTGAAAATGCGATCAAGCAGCACTTCGGGATCAATAACTTGCTCACTGATACTCAGTTTGGGTTCCGCCAGGGCCACTTACCTCCTGACCTCATTACAGCCTCATCAAAATGAGCTGAATTCCAGGAGGTGAGGCGAGAGTGACTACGTTTGACATCAAAGCAGAATTTCAAGTGTGCCATCAGGGCTTCCAAACAGAAGTCAATCAGAATCAGGGGAAAAACGCTCCACTGGCTGGATTCATATCCAGCACAAAAGATGAAACAGGTGGCTGTTGGAGGCCAACCATCTCAAACCGAGAACGTCACCATAGGAGTTCCTAAGACAAAACCATTTTCAGTTGCTTTATAACTTCCCTCCATTAAAAGGTCAGAATCGGGATGTTCGTTGATGATTGCACAGAGTGTTCTGTACCATTCCCAACTTCTCACAGGATGAAGCAGTCTGTGCCATCAGGTATAAAGAGCTGGAAAACCTTCAAACTTGGGCTGAAAATGGCATGTAACATTCGTGCCACACAAGCGGTCCAACAGGAGAGAATCTAACCATCCCCCATGACATTCAATGGCATTAGCATGGCTGAATCCTCTACCCTCAACATCCTGATTTTGGGGGGGTGGGGAGGGCGGGGGGGCAGGGAGGGAAGGTTAGCATTGACTAGAAACATATCTAAGTGTCTAAGTACTGTGGCTACAAGGGCAGGTCAGAAGCTAGTAGTACTGCAGCAATTCACCTCCTGGTTCCCCAAAGCTTGCCCACCATCTACAAGGCAGACATCAGGGCTGTGATGGAATGCTTTCCACTTGCCTGGTTGAGTGTAGCTCCAACAACACTCCCTCAAGCAGCTCGACGCCATCAAGGTCAAAGCATCCAGGATGGAGTAGCTCACTTGATTGGCACTCCATTCATTGCCTTAAACATTCACTCCCCCCCAATTCTGGCACACAGTAACAGCAGTTTATACCAGCTACAAAATGCACTGCAGCAAATCGCCAAGGCTCCTTCAACAGCACCTACCAATCCCACTTCTACCACTTAGAAAAACAACAGGAGCAGGGGAGCAGACACATGGGAACACACCGCTCTGAACCATGTTCCTTCACTGTCAAAATTACAGAATTTCCTCCATAACAAAACTATAGGTGTACCAACCCACATGGATTGCAGCAGTTCAAGTCAGTGGCTCGTAAGCACTTTCTCAAGGGCAGTTAGGGCAATAACTGCCAGCCTTGCCAGAGATGCCCACATCCCAATAAGGAATAAAAAATTCCAAATGGATGTTGGTAATTCTACCATGTGTTGCGCCTAGATTCCCAGGTGTCATTTGGCAAAACAATTAGGTTAGCTGTGGGAATTCAGGATAAATTTTGTAAAGAAATAGATAGAAGATCAATTACATGTACTTGTTAGAAAAGTGAAATACCGAGTAGAGTGTTCCAGGCTCCTGGTTTAACAATGCATTGATTGTAAGATTCTCATACTTGTTCAAAGTTCCTCCTGAGCTTGGCCCCTCCCTATCCCTTTATGCTTCTGCAGTCCTATAACCCTCAGAGATATCCATACTTCTCTAATTCGACGTCTTGAGCTTCTCCAATTTTATTCACATCATTGCTGGTCATGCCTTCAGCTACCTAAGCCCAAAGCTCTGGAATTTCCACCCAAAATCTCTTTGCCTCTCTATCTTGCTTTCCTCCTTTAAGTCACTCTTTAAAGCTACCTTTGCACAAGCCTTTGATCATCTGTCCTTAGCTCCTTATGTAGCTCAATGTCATTTTCTTTTATAATGACTGTGAAATGCCTTGGGACACTTTATTACTTTAAAGGTGACAATTTGGAATGTTATGCTAGGATCAGTATGGTTTCTAATTTAAATCATGTAAGTAATGTAGTGGACAAAACAATGGCACACAAAATTTAGCAGGGGCATAGGAAGGAAAATTGGGCCACACATGTATTCTATAAATGGCACTGAAATAGCTAATGATGAAGTTGAAGAGACCTACAATCAATGCTTGTGTCCAACCAAGACAAGGCAGAAATCAACAAAATAAATAGAATGCTTACTTTAAGTATAAAGCCAAACTGTTGAATACAAGTCAGAATAAGTCACAATTAAACTGCAGTGTGTTCTGGTCAGACCATACTTACAGTATGATGTTCACCTCATCACTGAAACACATGGGAAGCATTGGAGACAGTGCAGGGAAGAGCCACAATGCTGAACCATGTGCTCAAAGTCTGAGTTATGAGGATTAACTGGAGAATCTTATACTTTTCAGCCTTCAAAAGGAAGTGTCAGAGGTGATTTAGAGTCTGTAAGATAGTGAATAGCATGGAAAAGGTAAATTCAAAAAGGTTACTTTAATTTAAATTGGAAGGTTAGGACAAGCGGTGATAGGCTCAAACAAGAATAGTGAAAATTTAGGAATGTTAAGAAGCTCTTCTGCCTACAAAGATGGGCTAAATTTGTAGACTTCCAGGTAGGATAGTAAAAGTGAAAACCTTGTAATTATTTAAGAACAAATTAGATGCAGTAATGGGTAGACCCAAGGGTCTTTCTGGATGGATGTCCCAAAATGGGAAGGATAGTGTTCCTCAATTTCCTCATCCATAATTATGTTCTGATAAGAACATTCAAACCTGGCAACCACTTACGGTTTACAACTAAATCCTTTTATTGTATTTGATGACGTCTTTTACACATGTAATATCTTAAGCATTTGACATACATAGACAGGCATTAGAAATAAACAATATTACCCTCATTCCCCTCCAGATAGAGATGTAACCTTCTTCCATCCTTTCAATCCTGACACTTTCTACAAGTTGCTATGGAAAGCTCAAAATCATTATAAGTGCCTAGTCACACACACTTGCCTTGATGATTCATTTAGGCAACAGCTTGTCGTGATCAAGAGCCTCCCACCCCAATGAAGTACTTCTAACAAAACACTGAAAACTAACCAATTTACCATCTAAGATGGCCCTATTGTTATAACTTGGCCATATTGTCCCATTTCCTATTGCTAACTTGTACCCACTGTATTGACAAAGTTTAGTCAAACAAATGTGAATCACACATTGTGCACTTTCAGTAGAAGACGAACAGTACATTGTTAAATTGTACATTGACACATTAAGCCCTAAAGCATCCTGAGAATGAATAAATTTAACATTTTATTTGTAGTTACAGTAAAAATCCACAAGTCAACATATACACACATAAAAATAATGCATGCACAACTAAGGTACCTTGCTTTATGAATTACTCATAACAGATGATGTATAAAAAGTGCAGATACACAGTCAAATGTTTCAGTGATAAAGCATAATCTACTGAAGCAAGGATCATTTTAAGAACAAACTTAAATTTAAATAGTCCCTTCCATGACCTCGAGTCCCAAAGTGCTTCACTGCCCATGAAGTACTTTAAGTGTAGTCACTGTTGCAACTTTAGAAAACCACAACAGTCAATTTGAAGAGCAAATTCCCACAAACAACATTGCGAGAAGTTACCAACTAAACTGATTTAAGGGTGTCGGGTGTGATATAAATATTGTTCTAGAAAACCAGTAAACCTCACGTTTTATTTTGAATAGTGCTACAAAATCTTTTACAGTTCATCTGATAGTGTAATGGAATCTTCCTTGTCCATCTGACAAGGCCAATGGGGCCTTGATTTAACTTTTCATTTGAAAGTCAGCACCTTCAATTGTGCAGCACTCAGTCAGTACCACACTGAAATTATATGCTCAAGTCCTGAAGTGGTGTTTAAACTGATGAGCTTTGGATTCAAGTAAGAGTGCTACTAAGCCAAGGCTGACAACTTGTCATGTCTATTGAAATTCCAACAGACTTGAGTAGTTGCTCTGCAGTGATCAGTAATTATTCTGTTTGAGATGTTGCTATACTGCCAATGGTGAAACTTGCGATAGCATAAAAAATTCTCCTGGGTATTTAAGTTAGCTGAATCATCTGGACACAAAATCAGAATTACCTGGAAAAACTCAGCAGGTCTGGCAGCTTCGGCGGAGAAGAAAAGAGTTTGACCTTTCGAGTCCTCATGACCCTTCAACAGAACTAGGTGAATCCAAGGAGATGGGTGAAATATAAGCTGGTTTAAGGTTGGGGCGGGGGGGGGTGTGTGTGTGTGTGTGTGTGGTTGGGTGGGGGGGGAGAAGTGGTGGGGGTGGTGTGGTTGTAGGGACAAGCAAGCAGTGATAGGAGCAGATAATCAAAAGATGTCACAGACAAAAGAACAAAAAGGTGTTGAAGGTAGTGATATTATCTAAATGAATGTGCTAATTAAGAATGGATGGTAGGGCACTCAAGGTACAGCTCTAGTGGGGGTAGGGTGGAAAGGCTAGCAGGGCATAAAAGATTTAAAAATAATGGAAATCGGTGGGAAAAGAAAAATCTATATAAATTATTGGAAAAAACAAAAGGAAGGGGGAAGAAACGGAAAGGGGGTGGGGATGAAGGAGGGAGTTCAAGATCTCAAGTTGTTGAATTCAATATTCAGTCCAGAAGACTGTAAAGTGCCTAGTCGGAAGATGAGGTGCTGTTCCTCCAGTTTGCGTTGGCTTTCACTGGAACAATGCAGCAGGCCAAGGTCAGACATGTGGGCAAGAGAGCAGGGTGGAGTGTTAAAATGGCAAGCGACAGGGAGGTTTGAGTCATTCTTGCGGACAGACCGCAGGTGTTCTGCAAAGCAGTCGTCTAGTTTACGTTTGGTCTCTCCAATGTAGAGGAGACCGCATTGGGAGCAACGAATGCAGTAGACTAAGTTGGGGGAAATGCAAGTGAAATGCTGCTTCACTTGAAAGGAGTGTTTGGGCCCTTGGATGGTGAGGAGAGAGGAAGTGAAGGGGCAGGTGTTGCATCTTTTGGGTGGGCATGGGGAGGTGCCATAGGTGGGGGTTGAGGAGTAGGGGGTGATGGAGGAACGGACCAGGGTGTCCCGGAGGAAATCAGGAAACAATTTTATCTTTATGGTACAGTCTCAGTTCAAGAAATATGCTAGTTAGTACATATTGTGAGGGGAAAATAATTTCAATAAGGATTATGAAATGATTTCATTTCACTGATGTAAAAGGGAACTTTAGGGTGAAGACTGGTAACTGGGCATTTGAAAAGTAAATGAGGTGCTTTAGGTTAATGCCACTTCCAGAAAAACAAGTTCCGCCATGATAAATTAACTTCCACACTGAACTCTTCCTGTCTCTCCATCATTAACTGTATCGATCCAGATGAAATCACATCGGGGACATCCTCCAAGTACTAGAGAGGCTTGGATGCTAAGACAATCAGCAAAGTGGAATGGTAACAAGATTTTCTCTAAAGTGACCAAGCCATCCCAAGGACAAACTTTAGATAATTTTTTTAGTCTCTGTAAATTGAAATAGCGTCGCAAATCGTAAAAAAAAGTAACTCATGTGGGGAACCAATAGTGGATGATTAACTCTCCAAGAGGTGGGGGGAAATATTTGGCATCAATGTTACAGTTGTAATGACAGTGAAACAGAGTGTTTGCCATCATTCCAACACAAAACTGATATCAACCTCTGGTGTCTGCACATGCTCAGTTAAACAAAGAAATCCAGAAAAAAAGCAGATAATGCTAGAACTCAACAGGTCTGGCAGCATTTGTGGAAGGAGGAACAGAGTTAATGCTTCGAGTCCATATGTGAACTCAAAATGTGAACCCTGTTTCTCTCTCCACAGATGCTGCCAGACCTGTTGAGTTTTTCTACTATTGTCTGCTTTTATTTCAGATTTCCAGCATCTGCAGTATTTTGCTTTTAGAGAAATCCAGAAGCTGCTGTTAGTGATCATTTGCTCCTCCACAGGTTGTGCTTTGAGATACCTGCAAGATAGAAACCTTCTGAAATCACTTGAATTGACATAAACCTTCACTTTTACTCTATTAGTCTGACTTGAAAAGGTTATACTTTGTTGAATGAAGTGTATCTATTTTTTTAATGGAGTACCAAACTCATAATTAATACTGAGCAACCTCTATCCCTGAAAAACGAATTTAATATTTGTAAAATGTTAAGTTTCTCTTATTTAAAAAAATATGATTTGAAAAGTAATGAAAATTATATTTTTTAATTTCAATCTTTAGTTCCCTGCCTGCCAAATTAATGAAAAGTGAAAGATGATCAGTGATTTTTAGTTCCTGGTTTGTTGTCTTCAATGTGATTGGCTGCTTAGTCTGGTTGATGACATCATTGCTGCTGGATGCTGGAGATCCCCTTGAGCTGGCATTGGAATGAAAGTGATGCCAGGAAAGGGAAAATCTATGCCACAAAGATTACTAATTCATTCTGTGCAGCTTTCTTTGAGGTCAGTGGCAAGCTCCATTGCTTCACTTCTGACTACGAAATCTGGGCCAACGTAATGCCACAAAAGGTGGAAAACTTCTGCACAATGGAAAGGTCCAAACAAAAGAACATTAAAATTGAACTTCATTCCAGCAATTACTTGGTCAGTACAGCGATTTATTAGAAAAATTATTACAGGAAATGATAGAACAGAATCCTTCTTGCCTCAATTGCAAATCATGAGAAGTGCATCCTAGCTAGTTTGTGAAATGGAAGACAATTGCTTTTAGACTTGCATAATAACTAACTCTAATTCAAAAAGGATTTTATTGATAACAAAATGGTAATATAAATGAATTATTTGCATGCATCTGCTATAATGTTACAAATGGGTGGTCGCAGATCTGGAATGCAGTTTCTGATGTTAACAGAAATTCACATTTCATTTCAACACAGCAAAATTGCTAAAGCAACATATTCCATAACTGACATAAGCTAAAACTATTACCTGCTTCAGTGCTATTGAAATATTTGAATCAGAAATGGTTTAAGTACTACTTATCAATGTATAAAATTTTTATCAGATGCAATACTTGTTACTTTCAAACTTTCTCAAACTCCTAAGTAGATTTAGAACATTTGTTTAAGATGCAGGAACTTTATTATTTTTTCTTACACCAAAACTTTCCTATGTTATAATATGCAAAGAATTATGAAAAATGTTTTCCTCCTTAATTCATCTGAGGGGTTTGTAGTTTAGCATAAAAATACTTCAAACTAGAGCAATAGTCACTTTCAGCACCAAACACCATTAACTTGACATTTTACTTGATGATGAAGTGCTACAAAAATAGTTTTCCCTCAATGACTCTGTTAATTTTGAATTTACGCTTGATTGTCGGGTGAGTTGAGTGATCACATCGCCGGATATTCTACTTTCTGAAGAACAGAATAAAACTACAACTTTGAACATACAATACCAAAATATAATTTGTCCATAGCAACATGAAATCTACAACAACTAAGCCTCAAGAAAAATGTTTCATTCAAGCTCCAGTCAGACAAGCATGACTATGTAGGACAATTTTCTTGTAGGTCAAGGAGTGAGTAACCATCTGAGCTCTTGTTGGAGCTTCTTCACCCGCTACAAGACTCAAGTCAGGAGTGTGATGAAATACTCACCACTTTCCTGAGTGGCTGCAGTAGCAACAATAATACAGAAGCTGAACATCATCAAAGACCTAGCAGTTTAATGATTAGCACCACAGCAATAAAATCCATCCCTTCCAATGGCACAAATTTTCTGCATAGTCACTGAGTGCTTTATCAGGACAATGGAGTTGTTGGGCCTTTTGGACTAAAAGATGTCAGAAACACTATCTCAAAAAATGGATTGCTCACCATTGTGGAAAAGATACAGCTGTTTATTCCAACAATGAAGCAGTTTCAAAAGAGTTTGGTTTTAATGCTACACATGAATAGATGTATTTGTTTAGATATTTGATGCATTGCCAATTGTATTTTATATTACACACACAGCTAGAAACCTGACAAAGCAAGTTCAAGCAGCCTCAGTGCCGATGCCTATACACTATTCAGTGCATCTTTCCAGTTTCCTTTCTTCTCACTTGGCTTTCTGCTCTCAAATCAACTCTTTCTCTGTGATCATTTTCATTATTTTTCCCCTTCTCTTGTGGCATCTTATCAAATGCTTTTTGAAATCCATAAAAATACATTCATTATATTTCCCTCATCTTTCCTCTCATATTTCTTCAAAGATTTTTTATATAGTTCATCGAGTATGATCTGCCTTTTAGAAATCTGTTCTGACTGATCTTGGATCAGCATATTTCTCAGTATTAACTAATTTCATTCTTTTATAGAAACTATTGGTTTAACAACAACTGAAACAAGTCAAACCTAAAATTTCCTGACTTAATGTAGACTCGTTTTGAAGAGGGTTGTCATATTTGCATATTTCCATTCCTTTAAAGCAATATTCCTTTCCAGAAAATTTTAATCAGAAATTTTGTTTTCATAACTTACCTCAATATTCTCAGATGTCTGATTTGCCTACCCAAGTTTAAGTTACTTAATTCCTTTTCATTAACTCATAGCCTCCACCATCTGTTCTCTACACCCACGTTTGATAAATTTACAATCCCGATGTCCAGCTCCTCCATGAAAGTTAAGTCAAAACACTCAGTATTTCAGTTATTGCCTTACCACTAAAATCTTGCCTCCTTCATCTCTTAGTCAAACCTCAACTATCCTCTTAACATTATTTACCACTATATAAAGTTTTTTTTTTATTATTCTTTGTGTTTCTAAGATTTCACCTGCCCCTTTATTTTTATCAGTGCTAAAATAAACATGGTTTTGAATTTGATCTAATGTACCATTTCATCAATGAAACATCAGCAGTCCAAATATTTTCCTTACATTGGATTCCCACCTTTTCAACTCCTGCTTAAATATTTCCCATTGCTGATCTTCAAATCTATTTGCCAAACATTTCATCCACTTAAGCTGAAAAAGGTCCATTTTTCCTTGCTATAATTTGCTTATTTTCAGTGAAGTACCCTTGTCCTTGCCTTAGATGGGTAGAAAGCTGGAACTTCTTATCGTGCTTCAGTTCATTCTGAGTTTTGTGATTTGGACTTCATAATGCGAGGCTGTCTTCAGTTTTCTTATTCTAGATGTGATTAGTTGTACATTGTAATTCAATTGCAATTTATACAAAGACTGAAAGTGAACAAAGGATCAAAGATGAGTGCAATGTGCCTTCCAGGAGACCAGTTAATATCCATGCATTTTTCAAAAAAAGTATTTAGTCCATTGTGATCTGTGTGTTATTTGCCTGTGTTTTATCATATTGAGCAAATCCTAGGTTTCCTATTTACATTCACATAATTGTAAAACAAAATATTTTATTTGTTGTGTAGCCACAAAACTATTAATACAGTAAGTAAATACTGCAAATAAGGTAATCAATTATTAATGTTTGATTTAATCAAATCTTAAGAAAGATCAAAAAGTCTGCAGATTTCAGATCTAACAGTTTGGAAATGTCTGTGAAACCATGGAAAGAAAAACAATTTGCATCGGACTCCAGGAGGTACTGTGGCTCAACGTTACATGACGGGGTGAAAATCTCTCTCATACATTATCCCCTGTTTGTGTGTGGGGAAGGAGGAAATTGAGAGAAGTTAGAATATTTCCCAACTGAATTTAAGTAAGTCCGACCCAGAATTATGCAACTGATGGATTTGAGACAAAATTATTCTGAACTCTGATCTAAGCTCATTATCCTGAACAGTTGCATTATGATCCATGGTGTCCAAGGTAGACATACATTTTAAAATATCTACATAGAAAGGGAAACTGCAACATTATAGACTTTGTAGTCCTTGAAGAAGCAGCTAATTAAGGCAAACCCTACAATTAAATTCTTTGTAGCACATTGGATTTTCAGAAAACAGGACCATCACAAAAGTTCAGCTACCAAATTTTGGAACACAAACAAGTCATGAAGAATATTGAGGCTTCAACAACATTTTTAATGACTCACTTTAAATATAAACATTAGTAACTTTAATTGCCTCTTTCTTACCTGAGGATTTCCTTCCCAATGCAGCCTGCAAAAACCTGTTGGAGAAAGTATACACTGAGGAACAGAGTAGACACTCCAATCACAACAGGGAGCAAACTGCACTGTAAACCAAGCAGAAAGCTAGATTTCATTGCAGAAAAAGCATCTGCAGCTTTGATGACAAACTTCTTAAAAGATTCTCGGGACAGCAGGTATAAAGACATGCAGGTCATGTGCACCACTATGATACATTAACAATTTATGAATACAGTTTACTATAATTCCATCTCTAAATTTATCTCATTAAAAAACAATATTCCTGACCAATCCATCGGCCAGTGCAGATCTATCATTTCTACTGCCTTTATGATGCTTTTGACTTTGATAAATAGCGATGTATTGCTAACTCTAATGTATTTCAGTTGACACCTATGAACAGTTGTTAATCTCAATGTTGCAGGACGGGTAAACTACTACAAATGTTTTCCTTTATTTTCTTTTATAAAGGAGACAAAGTAAAACTGTTACACCTTTCCACCGAAAAAAATTGACAGCTATGTTTTATGCTACATATTTTTGGTTTCATCAAGACACTGATTAGATTAAGTGATGAACATATGGCTGTAGGGTAGTGAACAGATTGAAAACCACAACTTTAAATAGTCTCCTGAATCTCCATGTTCATAAATGGCAGTAATGCAAAGCAATAGTAGAAGATCCCATCACTGGTACTGTCAAAGGAGGAAGCAATACTGGGCCGGGCAACGAAATATGGGCTTGTACATAGGTTTACCTGCAACTTAAGACACCTTCCATGATTAGCTGCCTTCTGTCACATGGTTTTAAGAAGGAAGTGAAGAATAAGAATCAGTGAACCAAGAGGATAATTTTAATTTAAAAAAAACACCACAGTTATGACTTAGAAACAATATGGATAGTGTATGCACCTTCAGCAGTATGTTGAACTTAAAATTCTGCTCTCAGTGAAGAATTCTCTCTCCGAGCACAAGTAACTGAAAGAGGAGATAGCAAGGAAGCCCCATTAATCTTAGAATTCCCACCTCAAATGCAATATGCCGGCATTTGTTAATTCCTTTTTCTACCTTGCCCCCTGCCAATCTGTAAGGAAACAAGGAAAGAGAGAGAAGCAAAGACACTTATGGGAGAGAGACAAAAGACAGACAAAAGCAGAGGTGGAGAGAGAGTGAAACAAAAGGCGATGAGAAAGTGACCATATTCTCCAATTTGTGTGCAATGCCATAGGAAATCAACTTTCTATAATAAAATCCTTGAGTATTTTTGGTTTGTCTCAGTTGTTTTACCAGTCCATTGAAGTCAATACGGAACATAACTACTAAAACTGCTATTACTTCATCCAAGTGGAACACTGTAACTATCTCCTGTGTGACATCCTACAAGGCACTATAACTTTGATCTGTTACAACAAACACAACTAAGACATTGAACTGGATTTTACGTTAGGTACCAGGTCCCCTGTAGAGGGCACTGCGCTGCACTGGACTCCCAAGGACCATAAATGTCTCCTCGAAAGCCCACAAAAAGTTTGAGGGAAGCTGGAAACATAACCAATGGTGAGTGCATTTGTCCATTGGTGCATTTGGTGATTGCAAAACCCTGAACCTAACTTTTTCTCCAACTAATCATGAGCAAGGCCATGGCAGTTTCATTTATCTATATTTTATTAATTATGTGAAATATATACACACACACACATATATATATATATAAATATGTGTGTGTGTGTAATTACACTTAAAATTTCTAAAACTTAAAATTAATATTTTTGACCTGCAGCCAACGAACAGCGAGGACTTATATAGCACCATGAGTATATTAACACGTCACAAGGTGCTTCACAAGAGCATTACTGAACAAAATTTAGCACCGAGCCAAATAAGGAGATATTAGGACAGATGGCCAGAAGAGGTTGGTTTCAAGTAGTGGTAGAGAGCTGGAGAGGTTTAGGAAAAGAATTCCAGAGCTTAGGGCTTCAACATCTAAAAACACATCTGTCAATGCAGGAGTGATTCAAATAGGGAATGCGCAAGAGACCACAGGACTGCTGGGCTTCAGAGATCTCAAAGGCTTATAGAGCTAGTAGAGGTTACAGAGATAGGGAGAGGCAATACCATGGAAGCATTTGAAAACAAAGCGTTGCCAAACCAGAGCCAATGTAGGTCAGCAAATACAAGGTCATTAGGTGAATGGGGCTTCGTGTTTACAGGATACTTGCAGAGGTTTGGATGAGCTCAAGTTTATATCTGGTAAGAGATGGGGAGCTGGCCAGAGAAGTAATGGAACGATCAACTAATTTTGGTATATAAATAGTTTGCTACTTAATGCAGAAAGAGAAGTTTGATGTTATCCTTCCTATAAAACCTTCTGCTTCCTAAACTTCTTTCATAACCTTTCTGCTACTTTTACAACCTTTCTGCAACATTCACTGACATCTGGGTTTGTCTTAAGTTTTTAATACCCTCGTTTCAATGACTAATTAGTAGAAATCCAGGAAAATTAATACCAAGATGCTAAATATCTAATTTAACGAATGGGTCATTGTTCAGGATCATTCAACAATGAGCATCCACATTTAAAACTCTGCTTAATGGTCATGGTTAACCCAACAGAGAACTGTCTGCTTTAAGCAAGGCCCTGCTCAGAACACATTATTAGCTTTATGTCTATGCCCTAATCCTGGAAACTGTAAAAGTCTTACATACTCTTGTAAAATAACCTCTTAGACACCTTTTCAAGTGGAATAGCCAAAGTTTCTTTGATCTATTCTCGAAACACAACTCTTTGACAAAAAGGACCTTGTGTCTCTTCACTGAACTGCCTCCAGGGCTTCAATATCTCCCTGGAATCTTGATGATGCAGTAGTCAAGGTATGGTCTAACCTCAACGCAACAATTTAGCTACAGCTTCCTCTTTTTCTTCTCCCCATTTGCAGAACTTTACGTTTACCAGTATTAAAAGTCATTGATCATTTTTATACCCACAGATGTTTTCTCCAAAACATTCTGCAATTTCAGAGCTGCCTCCTGCATTTCCACTGCCCCTCTTAGTTTGGCCAAATCTACAAATTGTATCCATTGCATGGAGTTTCTGAATCCAGATAATTCACATGAAAATTATAAAGAATTCTGGTTCTAACATGGAGTCTTGGTACACTCCAATTAGTACAAGACCCCACCATAATATTATTCCACCAATGAGTAGTCATTATTTTCTACCTTTCAGCTAACTTATTATTCACTCTTAAGTTAATCTTGAATTCCTATTGTTGTGCTTAACTATATTTTTAATGTACAACTTTTGGCAAATGTCTTTCGAAGTCTAGAAACACCATATTATAAGACTTTCCAAGTCCACTTGGATTGTCACTGCCTCAAACTAGTTGAGAAGGTCAATCATGCAGGATCTTTCCCTTCTGAATTCACAATGACTGCTGTTTACTAAGATATAGTTCAAGCTGAGGACAAGTCCTAACGGCCAGAGTATTGATAACATGGCACCAAAAATGCAATAGTGGATTGTATCAATAATAAGCATAGCAGATTATAGAACTGTTGTATAAAGTATTTGACGATGTCTGTGTCATTCAAATTTCTGGAACTCTTACCCATTGTTATGTATGGAAAACTGTTTTAAACAATTCATAATTTAAAAATTAACTAGGTTAGCGTACTGTCTAACAATGTTTAGTCTTCATACCTTATATCTCCAATGATCTGTTCAAATTTATGTTTCTTTTAAAGGTGGTAAATATTTTGTTGTTACACTAAATCACAGAATTTTTCTTTAGTTCAGCCTTATTTTTTTGTAAAATCTGATACATTGGTTACATCAAATGCAGACTGTGCCTGTCATTTTTATACCTGTAGCTAGCAAGAGCTTAAATTCACTGTACAGGTTCTACTCCACAACTTTAAGAACATAAGAAATAGGAGTAGACCATCCATCCCTTTAAGCCTGCTCCGCCATTCAATACAATCATTGATCTTTTACCTCAACTTCACTTTCCTGTCTGCTCCCCATATCTGATGGAAGAGTCATACGGACTCGAAACGTTAACTCTGTCTTCCTCTCCACAGATGCTGTCAGACCTGCTGAGTTTTTCCAGCTATTTTTTTGTTTCAGAGTTCCAGCATCCACAGTATTTCACTTTTATGCTCCCCATATCCAATTGCCTGAGAGATCAAAATCTATTGATCTCTGTCTTGAATATATTTAATGGAGCACCCTCAACCCTCTGGGTAAGGCAATTCCAACGTTTCATGATCTTTTGAGTGAAGGTATTTCTCTTCATCTTGGTCCTTATCCTGAGGCTGTACCCCAATGTTCTTGATTCCCCTTCCAAGGGAAACCTCTCAATGTCTACCTTGAAAACCCTTTCAGAATCTTGTACGTTTCAATGAAATTACCTCTCATTCTTCTAAATTTCAGAGTATAGGCCCAATTTACTCGCCTATCCTAGGACAAGCCTTTTATCCCAAGAACCAATCTGGTGAATCTTCGCTGTACCACCTCCAAGACAAGTAAATCCCTCCTCAGGCATGGAGAGCAAAACTGCACACAGTACTCCAGATGTGGTCTCCCAAGGCACTATTCAATTGTAGCAAGACTTCCTTATTTTTGTACTCCAATCCCCTTGCAATGAAGTCCAACATGCCATTTGCCTTCCTTATCGTTTGCTGCACCTGCATGCTAACATTCTGTTCTGATGAAAGATCAGCCTGAAATGTTAATTCTGGTTTCTCTCTCCACAGACGCTGCCTGACGTTCCCAGCATTTTCTGCTTTTATTTCAGGTTTTCAACATCCGCAGTATTTTGCTTCTGTGTTTGCTAACTTTGTGTTCATTCAACAAGTGCATCAAAGCTCTCTGAACATCAATATTTAAGTTGCACGCATTAAAAATATTCTGCTTTTCTATCCTTACGATCAATGTGAATAACTTCATACTTCCACATTATATCCCATTTGTTACCTTTGTGCCCACTCACTTAACCTGTCAATATCTCTTTACAGCCTCTTTGCATCCTCACTTATGTTCCCACCTAGCTTGTGAAGTCAGCAAATTTGGATACTTTACTCTCATTCTCTTTGATTAAGTCATTAATGTGGGCTGTAAATCTGTGGGAATAAGCTTCAAATGTTGTTACAAATACAACTCGAAATGGAAATGAAATTAAAGCACATGTGGTGATATCCAACAATGCCGGTCAAAGAGCTTATGTTATCACAATAGACTTGAGATATTTTTCCTACTTGAACACAGCTCATTATAACTGTTTTCTCTACACAGGTGCTGCCAGGCCTGCAGTATATTTTCAGCATCTTCCGTTTAATTTCAGTATTCTGCTCTTGTAGAAATAAACATGGCTTTGACAGCATTGCACACATCCTGGGAACAAATATACTAAAAACATTGCAAACATCATTGCCACTGCCATTGTCTGTTTCCTTACTGTTTAAAATAATTTTACAGAATTATGTTAGGTGATACTTGCCAGGATATTATTAATTTCATTTCAGAATGAATGACACACCAAACTTTGTGCAGTTATTTCGCCAATATTGGAGAATATAAATAGGCACCAAGCAGACAACTGTGGCCAAGAGTAGGCAAAAAAAAACGAAGGGATATTAAGGCACTATATTCACATCCCTTTTACGGTGTTATAATTATAGAACTTCACAGTTCTAAATAAAAAAAAAATTACATGAGTCAATAAGTTTTTTTCTGAAGCAATATAAAACTATTGTGTTTATTAAATATCAACTTCCTCCTGTTTCATTGAAAGTAACAAACTGTCAGGTAAAATTTAATGAAAAACTGCAAGCACAATAAACACCTAAAGCTATTCATAGTGTTTCATTCAACAGGTCTGTTGAATCAGGTTCAGGAAATTGCTATGCAAATGACATAGAACAACATTCACATTACATTAAAATAACCTACTTTGTTAACAAGGTGAGTAACTATACTTGCAATCCACTATCAACAAATCTAACCAGAGACCATGGGTATAATTGTACCACCCCTAAAGCTTTTCAGAGGTTGGAACCATAAGCAGATCCCAAACCATTGTTTGGGATCTTACGGGAGGAGGCCAATTAAGACGCTGCCTCCGGGAATGCTATCCAATTAAGGCTGGCAGGTAAGACAGACACTCAACTGGGCCATGGGAGGGTTCACAAAGTTATACTGCTGGCAGCCCTACTAGGAGAGGCAGTTAGAAGAACATAAGAGTGCCTCAAGATGGAGGCGCCTTCTGAAGGTGTAGGAAAATTTCACAATTATTTGTAGTTGCAGTGCCTGGCCATTACAGTGGATGGGGACAGCCTGTATTAAAATTATTCATTTTTTTAAACTCACTAATATAGCAGCTACAGTTCCAGGTGCAGATTATCTTCAAAAATTTGAATGGATCTGCCTTTGGCAGTTTTGCCCTCTTACCTGTGTCTGAGTCTTTCTGATCAATGCTGTTAACTCCAATAGTGAAAGGCAGTTTTCTCTTTGATGCTTTCTCTTTCACCTCTTTCCCTCCATCATTCCGGTCCAATTTCGGGGTCTTGTTACACGATATTTTATCCTTATCCTGGATTAGAAATAGATGCACAGTTCAAAAGCTATTTGCAAAAAGTAATATTTCTCCATGTCATTACAAACTATATAAATTTTAGACCATTAATGCTTAAAATAAGCTAACCAAATTAATCATAAAATGCATATGGACCCCACAGTTCTAAAGAATTTTTAGTCCAATTTCAGTTTATTTTCTCTTATGTCTACCTCTAGGCAAAAATCAATCAATCAATCAATCCTGTGGAATCCTGGTCATCAACGAAGGTATCTCAGTCAAGACAAAAAGAATTAAAACTCCAGCTTCTTCTACATCTTGCAAAATAATGAACAAAATAGATACTGAGCTGTGAAGAAGCCTATTACTATGCAAAGACAATTTGAATGTAGCCATACGTGGATGACAGAGACTACAAACAGCTTGTACTTCTCTCAGATTCTTCCGAATAATTGCAGGTTTCCAAGATATATATGAGATAATTCCAGAGGAACTTCAAGCACTTTTACTTTAAAGAAACTCCACGTGATCTTATATCTAACTTTTCTTTGTCATTCTAAGCTAATGCTCCACTTTTTTAAAAAATGGTATCAGATGCTGTTGTATGTGTTGTTCTGGTTAAATATATGAAAAAGACAAACATAAATACTGTAATTGAATCTTAATTATATTCCATACATAGCATTAGTTTTGCTATCCTATAACAAGTAATCCTTAATAAAAAAGAAAGGCCACAGACCTGAATGTTAACTGTTTTCCACTCCACAGATGCTGCCAGACTTGCTGAGCATTTCCAGCATTTTCTGTTTTTACTTCACCATTTCCAGCATCCAGTGTTTTGCTTTTGAATAAGTAATCCTTGCCTATCCTCAGAGATGCAGAATGACACAGAAAATAGTGTCCACACCTTCCCTATCCTCACCCATCCAAAAACACAGAGGAAACCCAGTCCCAAGCATTTGACTGAATTCACAAAAGTCAAGCACTGTGCAGACGCACAGAATTCTAACTCCATGAACAAACATGAGCAGCAAGCCCGAGCACCTAAAATTAAGTATCAATTGACATCACTGTGCCAGCCAATGTGTTAAAGGCAGGAATGTTGAACTTATATTGTTACACCAAATAGCAAAGCGAACAGTTTATTTACTCAGCAAACAGCAAATCAAAGTCAATTCAGAGTCTATTTTTAAAAAACCTACCATGATCATGCATGATCAAACTCTCTCCTGATCAAAGAACAGTGATTTCAGCAGCAAATTGAGAGGATAGTTCTATTTTACAAATTATTTCTTCAGCAAATTGCAATGATTGGAGGACAGTTACACATTACAAATAGTATGCAAAATCAATCCTCATCACTTATACCACTTTGATCCCCAGAAATGATCGATAGGGGAGTTATTCAGTTATCTCCATTCTGGCTGGCAATAGTGGCGTTACTATACGCAACCAGTATAAGCCAGGTTCTCCCCTCTCACCCAGCCACAATTACAGAGTCTGATTGATCTCTTTCCTCTCGCTCACTGTTCAGGTGCAAGAAGCACAACCATTTTCTTCGTCTACCTGTTAAAAAACAACTAGGGTGATTTTTTTTCAAGTCTGCAGTAGAGCCTCATGCTTGGCGGATAACTCATCAGAAAATCATGATTTTCTGTTGATGATTTTGCTCCTAATCTACTTTGTCAATTTGTGCACACAGCCAGCCTTCTCCCTCAACATTACTGCATACAAAGGGAATTCCACCACCTCCACACTACACAGCCAACTCAGATTTCTTTCACATCCTGCTCAAGCATAATAATGTGCAAACACATTCAGGTCAGACCTTCCCAGATCCTTTTGATACTGAAACAGTGGCATTATTCATTGTTCTCCCAGTGTTTCCAATGCTTTTGGAATCCACTCTTCTGACAACTTATAGCATGAATTCAAGAAGAAAACAACAGATAAAAGATTCCAATTTCTTTGCAGGGATGAAGATTTGGGTCATGGATGAGCTCAACAAGACAAGCTACATATCTGTACCCTCTATTTGAAGATGATCAAAATGTCAGACAAATGGAGCAACCTGCAGATAGATTGCCACATTGCAAAATACTCCAAGTTTTTGGCACAGTAAGATTCGGGATTAGGCATTTGTAGTTATCCACAAGATTCTCAATAGAAGAGGCTTGCTCACGAAGATTAACTGTCAAATTAGACACAGTGAACCCTAGAGAATTCAACTGACAATGAGAAGCTAGGGTTCCAGCAATTCAAGATTCCCGCCGATATGAACAGTGCTTGTAACTTCTAGGAACGCTTACGCACTGAAGGCAAATCATACGAGCAGCATGACTATTATTTCAACCTCCTGGGGTGTGATGGACCAATGATTCATTTATATTTGCAAATCCTGCTGGACAAAGAACTCTTAAGCTCTTCTGGAATCCATACTGCTGACATTGCTACCAATCACTCAACCCAGGCAAACACATTGATTAGGGTGCATGTAGTGGTGTGCCAGTTTACAAAGACCATGGATGGTCACTATGTAGGATCTGAATTTAGTTTTGAGCAAGCTGGTCAGGTTTCAGCTCAACTCAGCTGGTAATATTCTTGCCTTTGAGTTAGGAGATTATAGGTTTACAACCCACTCAAACTGAGCACATAATTAAAGTTATTGGGACAGTACTACATTGTCAGAGGTGTCATCCTCTAGAAGAGACATTGAAGTCAGTCTCCGTGCTCTGAAGGTTCACTTGGATATAAAGATCTTGACATCTTGAAGAGCTGGAGGCAGTTCTCCTGGTGTCCTAATCAAAAATACTTTCAAACTAACATCACACAAAGTTTAACCAATTATTCATCTCATTGCTGAGTTGTGACATTTGCCCACTTTAGTCCCTGCGGCATAAGGTACGAAATAAAACAATCGTGTTCAATATAAATTGCTAACTAGTCACAGGTGTGGCTACAGCAACACCATTTCAGTTATATATACTAATTTCAGCAGGAAAAAATTTACATTGAAACATAAAATTAAAAAAATAGGAGCGGGAGTAGGTCATTTGGCCCTTCGAGCCTGCTCCGCCATTCAATAAGATCATGGCTGATCCTCCATCTCAAAGCTATACTCCCATTCTCTCCCTATACCCCATGACATCTTTAGAGTCTAGAAATCTATTTCCTTCTAAATAAATTCAGTGACTTGGCCTCCATAGCCTTCTGTGTAAAGAAGTTTCTCCTCATCTCAGTCCTAAATTGCCTAACCCATATATTAAGACTGTGACCCTTTGTTCTAGAACCCTCAGCCAGAGAAAACATCATCCCTGCATCCAGTCTGTTCAGCCCTGTCAGAATTTTATATATTTCAATGAGATCTCCTCTCATTCTTCTAAACTCCAATGAATGCAGGCCTCGCCCTCATACGACATATATTCAGTAACCAAGAACATTAAACACTCAACAATTAAAAAATTGAGGTACTTTTCATCTTAATAATTTACGAATAAATCCTTTAAAAGGCTAAATGTGAATATGAATATTGAGATCCCATGTCTATTTTTTTTTACTTAACCAGAAATGCGTTGATTATATCTAAATTTTCAACTACTAGTGTATAACTAGCTACAAGGGACAAGAAACAAAATACATCTGAAAAACATGCAGCCAGACCTGCTATGTATTTCCAGCATTTTCTATATTTATTTCAGATTTCCAGCAGTATAACAAGTTACATGGGGCTAGTGGCTATTGTTTTGAACAACTCTGATATGAATAAACTTGAGTTTGAAAACTACACAAGCCATTGCAACTGACAGAACCTGAGAAATGCTGCACTCCAAGTTGATTTGAAGATGAAAATGTTTGGAGTCACATCAGTTTTTGTATTACATTTGAATTTATAATAAAAATGCTCATATCTCCCTCTCTTGGCCCTCTGCCTGCTATGAAACTGCTGCCTCTATTGCCCTGGTACTCAAGTTACCAATAGTCTTTCACCTCCTGTATTAATAAATGTTTAATTTAGTTTTATAAAAAAACCTCGAGACTCTTTTTACTACTGAATTCAAAGCCTGCATCTCAAAACATACAAATTTCAAAAAATTGGTTATGACAGTTGTTTCAAGTTTCCCTCTGGGATTTGAACAACTCAGCCTTTACCATTGGCTGTGTCATAATAAGCTCCACATCTCAAGCAATACCACCCCTTCTCTCCGCAGCCAACTTCTCCAATGTTCCAGCATGATCATGGAGGAGTGCCTGGAAATACCAGACTCAATACTCCTCAATAATTAATTGCCTTCTCTTATCCTTCTTAGCTGCTTTCCGACATTACAAGTAACTATACTTCAAAAAGGCCATCATTGGCTATAAATTGCTTTGAGGTGTCTGGTGGTTGTGAAAGATGCTATCTAAATACAAGTTTTTTTTCCTTTTATTCTTCACTTGAGCCTAGCAAATGCAAACAGGCTGTTTAAAAAGAAAAATTCCCTTCCACCATCCTCATAGGCAGCGAATTCCAGGTCATTACCTCTCGCCACATAGAAGTTTTTCCTCACATCCCACTTGCAAGTCTTGCTCAAAACCTGAAATCTATATCGCTTGGGCCTTGCACCATTAGCTAACAGGAACAGCTTTTCTTTGTCTATCTTAACTAAACCTGTCATAATTTTGTACACTATCAGCTCGCCCCTCCATTTTCTTTGCTCCAAAGAGAACAAACCTAGCTTCTCCAACCTAACCTTTAGCTAACCTTCTCTGTACCTGCTCAAGGACCTTCACATCTTCCCTAAGATCTGGCAACTAGAACTGGAAATAATACTCTTACGGCCTAACCAGAGCTTTATAAAGGTTCAATATAACTTCCCTACTTTTGTACTCACTACCTCTACTTATGAAGCCGAAGATCCCATATTCTTTCCTAATTATTCTCTCATTACATCCTGCTACCCTCAGAAGATCTATGCACATGAACCCTCAGGTTTTCTGTCCCTGCACGCTCTTTCAAAATGTGCCATTAAATTGATATTTCCTCTCCCTTCTGCCAAAACACATCATCTTACTATTCTCTACAATATAATCTGTCACTTTTCCACCCAATCTTCTATTCTGTGTCCTATTGCAATCGACTGGCATTATCTTCACTGTTTGCCGCACTGTTTGCTGCAAGTTTGGTATCATCGGCAAATTCCAAAATGTTACTCTGTATTACAATTGTTGTTGGTGGCATCCTTTCATCTGTGTAAGATGATGGACACACAGAAAATCAAATCTGTAGGGGATGGGATGGCTTCATATGGTGCACATTCGCTGATGGCTGAAGAACAATTCGTGAAAGGCAGATTCTGCCACAAGTGCCACATATGAAGTGGTTATCAGGTGTTGTTGTGGGTTGTTATTTTAGGAATTGGAGCCTGTTGCCAAGCTACTGTAGCCACTTATCGTCATGATGGCAAATGTTGACCCACAGGTGATGTTATCATTTTCCTCTGTTGTCAGCTTGTGTCTCCAAAGTGCAAGAATCAATTTATGTTAGGTTTGTAAGCACCTTTGAAGTGGAGCTTTGGGCATCCTACTGGTCATCTGGCTCCAGCTACCTTGCTATACAGAAAATCCTTAGGTACATGACCATCTTCCATCCTGCAAACATGCCTGCAGCCAGCAATCACCTCTGTTTGATGAGTGCCGACATATTTAGGAGCTTTGTTATTGACAGGACTGCTGCATTCGTGATTTTGTCCTTCCGTGATGTGTCCAGAGTGCGCTGCAATCAGCAAGGATGAAAGTTATTGGGCTTCTTTTCTTGATACCTGCAAGTGAGATCTACAAAAGTAAGGTGAAGAGATATATCCTGTTCTCTACAATTCTCTTATAGCTAACGTATGGGACAATCATATCCACTGTGGATCTGTCAGCACAGAAGCTGCAATGTGCTTCTGGATATATTTAAAAGACTATCTACTTGCAGACCAAGGATGAACTTAGCGAAGGCCTATCCAGTGTCACTAAGCAGTGAGATGCCCCTGTGGTTGTTACAATCTCCTCCACTGTCTTTCCCTTTTGTACAATATGATGGTTTCTGCATCATGCGTGACCTGTGGGATGGATCCTACCTTCCAAGACAAGATGGTGGCAATGAAAGTGTGGCAATAGATGGGACTTTCAGCACTTGAGCAGTTCAACTGGAATGCCATTCTTGCTGGGTACCTTTCTCCCTGCCAAGCAATCAATGGCTTTTTCAAGCTCAAGTGATGAGGGTCCTTTGTCTAACATGACCACGCAGATTGGGAGATCTCCATCTCATGAGCGTACAGCTCACAGTAGCTTTCAACCCAGCAGGCCATCAGTTTGCTTCTGTCGGTGAGTACTTCACCATATGCTGATTTCAGAGGAGCAACTTTGGTGATGGCAGGACCGAGCACCTTCTTGATCCCATCATACAAAGCATGTAGATTTCCATCATCACGGGCAGTTTGGATTTCTTGACACAGATTGATCCGATACTTATTTCGCTGCATCTCCCTGTCCTTTGCTCAACTGCCTTTGCTACTTTCAAGTCATGCAGTGCTTTAGCTGTTGGGTTTATGTTGTGCATTGTGTAGGCTTGGCTTTTTGCTTCAGCGACAGATGTTATCTCAGCTGAGGCGGTCTCAAACCAGTCTTTGCAAGTTCCGCCTTAACCAAATATTGCTGGCTGCTGTTTCATAGATGACTGAGCTTAGCTACTTAAGTTTCATCAATATCAACAATCGGAATTTCCTGGTAAGCCTTTAGCAGGTAGAAATCTCTCGTTTGCCAATGCAAAGTGATGGTATTTGGTGTGATTTCTTGTACTAGGGATGTTGGTGTGTGGCAGGCTATTTTGCTTGGAGCTGTGAAACTTTTGAGGTTGCACTTTGACTGCTGCTGACAAGAGTGGTCTGTGTCACAATCTGCACTGTGGTATAGAAAACATTGGGCAGATCATCTCTTCTCGTGATAATTAGGTCAAGTTGGTAGCAGATGCAAGAACTTGGATGACACCATCTGCTCAGGCAAAGCATAACTATTCATCTTAAACATTTTTCCTATCTGCAGCAATGGGACCTGCCACATGCAGTCACTTTCCAGGGATGCTGAAGGACTTAATCTTTGCCTCTTGCTCAACTACATGTCCCTCACCTGCGTATGTGGGACCAGTGCCTATACATAGGTTAATAACATATAGCTTTATTCCTACCACCCCCTGATTCTGCAATCAACTCTGTGCTGTTAGGCTGCCTAACTGGCATGGAGTGCGGGTGAGTTAAAGTTTCCTAGAATTCTTGGACTGAAGCCAAGAATTTGGTTTCCTTGCCGCCCTGTTCGAAACACAGTTAGCTTCAATTCCCATCTGATGTTCATCAAAAGTCCTTACTTCCACATCTACAGGATCACCCACCTCCATCCCCACTGTCAGAGCCACATTTCCAAGGGTTTAACTCGATTTCTTCAATGCAGGGAAGAATTGAGGATGCAGAGTTGTGGTTTTTTTGAGGTGAATAATGAAGACATCTTGGACAAGTCACACTACCAGTTAAGAGGTGCTGGTAAAATCTGAGACCAAAAACACACTCTGCTGATCAAGATCAGGAAGAGACAGTTGGAATTTCTTAGGCACGGGATAAGAAATCATGATTTAGAAAGTCTGATGATGGTGGGAAAGGGTCGATAATAACAGAGATCAAGGTAGACAAAGGATTATTTTTCTAAAGTGCCTCGCAAACTGGATAAATGTACCACCAACGAAGATGATCCATGCCTCCAAATTAACATGGAGGTCCATTGTTGCCAACGAACCTTTAGCTTGGTTCTTGAAGAGAAAGATTCAGCATAAGCCTCCAATTTCCTTTCTCTATTTAAACTCACATGCATTGAAATCTCAGCCTTCATATCTTGCCCTACAGGCCCATCCCCTCAGGCCCTGTTCATCTATTTTGGCTTCTTACCATTGAATACAATGTGGAGATGAGGTCATGTGTTCAGTATGAGGGCACTCTTTATTGTGTGATATTACACAATCATTGTGCTAAATAGGATAGATTCAGAACAGCTCTTATAGTTCAAAACTAGGTATCCACGAGATGCTGCGGAATTGTATCCTACCACAATCTGTAACCTTCTGGCCCATCATATCCCTCACTATACCATTACCATTAAGCCAGGTGACCAGTGCTGGTTCAACAAAGATTGTAGAAGAACATGCCAGCAACAGCAACAGGCATGTTTAAAAATGAAGTGCCAAACTGGTGAAGCTTCAACACGGGGCTGCACGCATTCTAAACTGCTAAAAACAGCATGTTTATAGGCCTACAGTGAACCTACAACCAACAGATCAGATCAAGCTCTGCCATGCTGCCACATAAGTTGTGAATGGTAGTGGGCAACTAAGCTAATGGGAGAAGGCTTCATGAAGATATCCATGGCTGAGCCCATCCAAGTGACACAAAGCTTAAAAGACTAGGGTGAAACATTCACACCCATCTTTGCAACGTCAAGCGCCAAGTGGATGAGTCTCAGCCACCTCCTGAGGTCCCTACCATCACAGAAGCCAGCCTTCAGCCAACTCAATTCACCAGATACAGTAAAAGCTATGGGGCCTGACTGTAGTGCTGAAGACGAGCTCTAAAACTAGCCATTTCTCCAGCCAAGCTGTTTAATTACAGCTATAACACTGACATTTACCCAGCAAAGTGGAAAACTGCCTACATATGCCCTTTGCACAAATAGCACAACAAATCAAATCTGTCAATTAGTGCCCCATTAGCCTACTGTTGGAAGGTGTCGACAGTACCAAGCAGCACTTGCTTGGCAACCTGCTCACCAATGCCCAGTTTGGTTTTAAAAGGACCACTTTTCTCCAGACCTCATTACACTCTGCCCATAGAAAGGCAAAAGGGCTGAATTCCAGAGGTGAGGTGAGTTGAGATCAGCCCTTGACATCAAGAGAGCATTTCACTAAGTATAGGCACCAAGGCACCTACCTTAACTTGCTTACCGCTGAAACGCTTATCCAGATTATCATTTTTAGACTGAATGACTCTAATGCCCTTTGCAGTCTTACCATCCCCCAGGACCCCAAGGAAGTGTGAGGTGGTGGTTAAGGATAAACTTCTCAGCTATTGACATTGAAATAGTAGCCAAAAAAATCAACAATATTTTGAGCAATTTTGTTGCTTCACCTTTTTCTTTCATTTATTAATAGTTTTTGATTGATACCCTTTTGTAATTCAGTTGTCCCTTCAAAAAAGTAATGACTGATTTTCATTCCTCCTTGTTATTTGTCAATTGGTACATTTTCTACCTGATCAGCTGTGATTTGTTGCTGCCTTAAAATTAGAGTCCATCAAATGCATTACCTAGAAACATTGGCTCAAATCTTCTAAACAGCATCAGAACCACAGTGTCTGAAGCTGATCAGACCGAAAACTACCCACACCCGAATACTTTTGAGAAAGCCTAGACTACCAATCCACGATGCAGAAGAAATTCACAGAGAGCAGCAAAGAGAATCAGTGCAGAAACCATGCCCCCTTTTCCCATAAGAAATTTACATTTCCAGTGTGAACGTTAGTGAATGGATGAATGAGTGAATGGGTAGGGTGGGTGAGGTAAATAGGCAGGGTGGGTGAGGAGGAGAGGGTGGCAGGAATGGGAAGGGCGGAGTAGATCAAGCGGATAGGGCTAGCAGGGGCACCGAGGGTAGGTGGGTCAGGTCGGGAAGGATCATCATGTCAGGGGTTAGTCAGGTTGGGTCGGGTCAGGGGGAGGGTGTTAGTTAGGTCGGTGGGGGGGGGGACACAGAAGTATAGTTACCCAGGAGTTAGACTAAGTCTTTTCTGTCTAACATTTCCTGGATAACTACCTAGAAAGAACTGTCCCAAGTCCCCGACTCTAACTCAGAGTCAGAGATGTTTTCAGAGGGTCCTGGAGAGCAGAGGAATTGCCCACTGCAAGTTAAAATTTTCCAGGCAATTCCCCTGGAGGTCAGCACATCAGGAGGGTTCCTGACACTCATCTTGGGTCATACATCTGGTCTCAAAATCCAGAGACCGTAAGGGGCCATTATTGTAACCAAGAATTTTAAAAGTTCAGTGACAAAAGAACATTTGGCCCACTAAGCCTGCTCCATGCAGAACCCTTGTACTGCATACTTATCCCATTTTGGGCTCCCTGCTGCCACACCAAATGATGGTCCCTACCTTAAAAAATGTGACGTTCCTTCCTTTAACACTCTGGGCAAAATATTGACATTATCACCATAATCATCAATCCTATTTCTCAACAGCGATAAAATCATTATATTTATTTTCTTTACATCTCATTCACATTTGCAAAATTCAGGGTCATAATCATATCTAGTACTATAGCCACTAGAGAGTATAAACTAGGGTCTTACAAAACCAAATGTTATGGAAAACCAAGGGTTAAACCAGCCATTTCATATTCACAGTGATTGTGATCTTACCTTCTTCCCTGATTCTTTTTCCACCATATCGATGTTGAGTGGGTAATCTTCTGATTGTGGTGTTTTAGAACACCCACTCTTGGGCATCGTTCCTCCTTCCCACGGCTGTCACCTCATTCAAGCATCCATCGCGTCATCATCAACAGTCTGCAGTAAACAAACAAATTGCAAGTTACAGCACCTAATTTCAACTAACAGGGAAGTATCAGCCAAAATTTTAATTCAAAAAATAATTCTGGTATGATATATTTTTGATCAAGTCGTAAATTTCACATCTACAATGGCAGGGGTTCATCTGGCAAACAAGGGACTGGGACCTTTTTTTTTGACCCTTTAGTCCTTTCTTGAGAAAACACTGACATGCTTCAAATTTCTGTAGTATCCCCAAACAATTCCTTCTTCTGCTTTACTATTCCACCAGTCAAGGTGACCACACACAATGGACCGCTGCTGCCACATTAAAATTCAAACTGTCAACTGTTTATGCATCTGTCAAAATGAGCTAGTTTGCCTTTGATGTTGTAGGGGTCAGTCAAGTATCACAAGATATGAAGTTACGTCATTGCAAATTATATTAAAAAAATTACTTGGTTCTATCTTACGCTCTTATATTTATAGCATAAGAAATAGAAGGAGTAGGCCATATGAGCTCGAGCCTGCTCCGCCATTCAATAAGAATATGCTTTCTCTGATTGGGGCCTTAACTCCACACATCATTACCGAGTTCACTGATCATCCCATTGCTCCCTTTGAGGATGATCTGCTCCCTTTGAGGATGTTCTTGGGGTAATGGGGATGAGGAAGAGAGGGGGGCCATACTCAAAGGCACATAGGTTGAAGAAAAAAAACAATAATGCAGCACCAATGCTTTGACCGAGGCTCCCTTTAAAATATGGCACCCAGTTGGAGAGACAGAGACACACACACACACGCAGACAGCTTCATTATTTTGGGAAAATTGTAGCCTTTAATTTTAAACTATGCTTCTGTTCCAGAGTTATTAAACTCAGTTGGGGCAGAGAGTTTCACTGCCAGATTATTCATTCACTGGGGTGAGGGGGAATACTACTCTTATTTATTTCCAATCAGTGAACATGTTTCTTCAAACACTTAATACACCCATGTATTTTTGTTGGAACAGGAAGTCTAAGCTGTCTGCTGTCACTCAGTTGGTAGCACTCTCCCCTCAGAGTTACAAGGTTCTGGGCTAAACTCCAGTGCTCGAGTACAAAGATCAAAGTTAACACTGCAATGTAGTACTGAGGGAGCATTGCACTGTCAAGAGGTGTCAGCTTTTGAACGAGAGACATTAAACCGAGACCCCATCTGCCTGTTCGGGTGAATGTAAAAGATCCCTTGGCACCATTTCGAAAAAGAGCAGGCAAGTTATCTCTGGTATCTTGGCCAATATTTACTCCTCAATTAACATCAGGATAACAGATTATTTTGTCGTTATCACACTGCTTGAGAGCTTGCTGTGCGCATTTTGGCTGCTGCATTTCCTACATTGCAACAGTGACTACACTTCAAAAAATACTTAATTTGATGTAAAGTGCTTTGAGCCATTCAACAGTCCTGAAAAGTTAATGCAGATCTCTTTTTTCTTCCTTTACAAGCAAATAGCACAGCAGTAATGCCACACAATATTGTGGGTATCTTCAGTGTAAAAGCAGGACTTTGTCTCAAGGACTGTGCAGTGGACATTTATCTGCAACAGACAAAGTGGTGAGGGTGATGTCAAGAAGGTTTTTCCCTTGCGTTGGTTTCTTCAGTACCTGCTCCAAGCCCAGTCTAGGTCCCTCAGGACTCAGCCAACTCGATCAGCAGGAGCGTTAATGAGCCACTCTTCGTGATGGATATTGAAGTCCCTCACCCAGAGTACATTCTGTCCCCTCACTTTTCTGAGTGCTTCCTCCAAGTGATTTTCAACAGACAAGTACTCATTTATCAGCTGCTGGAGGGCTGTGGGTGGCAATCAGCAGGAGATTTTCTTGCCAATGTTTGATCTGATGCCATGAGTCTTCACGGGGTCCGGAGTCAATGCTGATGACTCCCAGAGTCATTCTATCCTGGCATGCTGCCACCTCAGGTGAATCTGTCCTGCTGGTGGCACAGGACAGATACAAGAATGGTGATGGAGGAGTCGAGGACATTGGCTACAAGGTATAATTTGGTGAGCATGACTACGTCAATCTGTTGTTTAACAAGTCTGTGGAACAGCTCTCTCAATTTTGGCATGTGCTAGATAGCACGGAGGGCTTTGCAGGGTCATCTGCAAGGTTTGGCTTTGTCGTTTCCAGTGCCTTGGTCATCCATCCTGTTTTTTTTTCCCAACTTTTCTGTAGTGATTTGATATAACTTGACTAGTGTGCTAGCTCATCTCAAAAGATAGTTAGGAGTCAACCACATGGTCCTGGGTCTGAAGTCAGAGAGGCCAGATCAAATAAGGACGGCAGATTTCCTTCCTGCAGGGCATTCCTAAATGAGAGGCTTTTATGACAATTCAGTTACATGATCATCATTTACTTGTCAATCCTTTAATCTGATTGGTTAAAGAGATAAATTCTTTGTCCCATTGTTCCTCAAGGTCCCAGGTGCCCCTGTTGCTCTCACTGAACCATTTTCAGTTCATTCTTTCACCACCATTATGGGCAAGAATTTTTAAATCTAAACATGCAATTATAAGTCGAATTGATGGGATTGCCATGAGGTGCCCTTCTCCAGAAAAATCTGGGCCATCATATTTCCCCAGATGGATAAGAAATCTTTTGTGGGAAATGTTCGTTAAACAAGAGGCCAAATTGAAATTCAACTAAATTAATCTAGATAGGCTAAAGACACCAAATATGGGTAAACAGGAATGGAAAGAGTAGTACAGCCTATTTCAATTAACTCAAAGTAATTTTTTGTTTAGAAATAATTTAATTATTCAGTAAATTTATTTAAGTAGTTTAAAAATAATTTTGTCAAACAAAGAAGCTAACAAATTAATACAAATTAGCACATAGAAAACATTTAAAAAAGCAAGGAATTTGGCATGGTCAAGACAGGGATCAGCATAGGCATCTGGTCCATCGGAACCCATTCCTCTGGCAAATTAACTCTCACATCATGACAGCTAACCAGATTGGGTAAAGTAACGCTGTAATTATGATCATGGGCTAGTAACCGTGAATGGATAATTCAGAGTATGCCAATTCAAACAGCACTGGGAATTCAAATTCAGTATATTTTTAAAAATCCAGTAAAAGTGACCACAAAGCTGCCAGATTGTCATAAAAACCCAACTGGCTTACTAATATCCTTCAGGGAAGGAAACCTGTCACCTTATCTTCACTGGTCTATATGTGACCAATGTGGTTGATTCTTAATTGCCCTCTTACCTACAATAGCAGTTCTCAAACTTTTTCCTCTCAGCAGACAACATAGGTAGGCAAAAGACCCGCAGACCATCTTCCAGTCCTACCCCACGCACTTTCGCTTGCCAGCGGAAAAAGACTCATTGGAATTAATAGGAAGAATGGTGTCCCATCAAAAGCAGCACCAACAAGGTGATGTCTGGTTCCAAGCTGGAGGGCTTCAGTATCACAGTCTACAGCACAGGAGGTCTACAGCACAGAAAAAGGCCCTCTGGCTTATCAAGTCTGAGCTGGTCAAACAAGTGCCTAACTATTCTAATCCCATTTTCAAGCATTAGGCCCATAGCCTTGTATGCCATGGCATCGTAAGTGCACATCCAAATACTTCTTAAATGTTATGAGGGTATCTGCTTCTACCACCCTTTCAAGCAGCGAGTTCCAGGTTCCCACCACCCTCTGGGTGAAAAACTTCTTCCTCACATCCCCTTGAAACCTCCTGCCCCTTGCCTTACATCTATGCCTCCTGGTTATTGATCCCTCCACCAAGGGGAAAAGTGCCTTCCTCTCTACCCTATCTATGTCTCTCATAATTTTATACACCTCAATCATGTCCCCCCTCAGTCTCCTCTGCTCCAGGGAAAATAATCCCAGTCTATCCAATCTCTCTTCATAAATTAAACTCTCCAGCTGAGGCAACATTCTGGTAAACCTCCTCTGCACACTCTCCAGTACAATCACATCCTTCCTATAATGCGGATTCCAGAACTGCACACAATACTCTAGTTGTGGCTTAACCAGCGCTTTACACAGTTCCAGCATAATCTCCTTGCTCTTATATTCTATGCCTCAGCAAACAAGGGCAGGTATGGCATCTTTGGCAATCTCTTCTTTGGCAATCTCTTTTTCTGGCCCTCTGTCCAGTTTTACCTGTCCTACCCCGCTCAACCAGCTTATATTTCACCTTATTTCTACATTTCTTAGATCTGATGAAGAGTCATACGGACTCGAAATGTTAACTGTATTCCTCTCCGCAGATGCTGTCAGACCTGGAGTTTTTCCAGCTATTTTTGTTTTTGTTTCAGATTTCTAGCATCCGCAGTATTTTGCTTTTATCCAAGTATCCCATATACCTTCTTAACCACCTTATCTACCTGTCCCATTACCTTAAGGGACCGGTGGACATGCACAGCAAGGTCCATCTGATCCTTGGTACTTCCCAGGGTCCTACCATTCATCATATGTTCCCCTGCCTTACTTGTCCTGCCCAAGTGCATCACCTCACAATTATCTGGATTAAATTCCATTTGCCACTGACCAGCCCATCTGATCAGCCCATCTATATCCTCTTGTAATCTAAGGCTATCCTCCTCACTAATTACCACCCCGTCAATTTTCGTGTCAACCATGAACTTACTGATCAACCCTCCTACATTCAAGTCTAAATCGTTTATATATACCACAAACAGTAAAGGACCCGACACCAATCCCTGTGGAACCCCACTGGACACAGGCATCCAGTCACAAAAATGCCCCTCGACCATCACCCTCTATTTCCTGCCACTCAGCCAATTCTGGATCTAATTTACCAAACTGTCTTGGATCCCATGGGCTCTTATCATCGTTATCAGTCTCCCTTGCGGGGCCTTATCAAAAGCTTTGCTGAAGTCCAAGTAGACTACGTTAAATGCATGTTAGGTTCCACATTCAGCCGGTTTCCCCTTCTTACAGCCTCACAAGTGTTGAAAATCTGATCTCAGTTGTAAATTGTAATAGTAACATAAATGGTTGCTGCTCACGCATAATACAACAGGTGCCATGCATGCAGGAACTGGTCTGATTATGTGATGTCACACAAGTGGTGGGGATGAGAACGCTGCCCCATTCTCTGGTATGGTTTTGGCCATGGCTTTGTGCATCAGGAACTTGCATTTTGGATCAACCTGTGGATCACACTTTGAGAACCACTGGCCTAGAAAGGCAAGTAAGAGGGCTAGCCCTTGTCGGTGATATACATATCCAGAAAATTATTCTTTGTAAATCTTGGTTTTCAAATCTCTTCATGGCTTTATGCCACTCTACCTCTGCAACCTCCTCTCTTGTGCTGTTTGGTCCTCCAATTCTGTCACTTGTCAAACCCTCTGCTACCATCAGCCAGCTTGGTGCAACTATCAGAACTCTATTCACTGACTGCTCCAGTTCCCTGCTTGAAAAGCCTTCTTAAAACCCATGTTTTCAACCAAACATTTGATCACTCTCACCAAATTCAGCACCTCGTCAATTCAAGGGGAGCTGGTGGCATTAGAAATCCAGAGGCCCAGGCTAATGCTCTGGGGATGCTAGTTCGAATCCCACCACAACAACTGGAATAAATCTGGAATTAAAATGCTAGTCTTGGTAATAGTGACCATGAAACCATTGTTAACTTCATAAAAACCCATCTGGTTCACTAATGTCCTTTAGGGAAAGATATCTGCCATCCTTACCATCCAGAACAATGTGGTTACTCAGTTGTATCAGCCTATGAAGTCTACAAAAAGGAATGAAATTGGGCTGATCACCCAGCATGGACAACAGCAAGCTTAGCCCTGTTGACCCTGCAAAGTCCTCCTTACTAACATCTGGGAGGTTTGTGCCAAAATTGGGTGACCTGTCCCAAACAGTGGTCAGGCAACAACCTGATACAGTCATATTCATGGAATCATGCCTTACAAACAATGTCCCAGACACCACCATTACCATCCCTGGGCATGGCCTGTCTCACCGACAGAATAGACCCACCAGAGGTGGCGGTACAGTTGTATAAAGACAAGAGGGAAGTTGTCCTGAGAGCTCTCAACATCGATTCTGGATCCCATGAAGTCTCATGGCATCAAACATGAGCAAGGAAATCTGCTAATAACTACTTACACCCTTCCTCCATGTTGAACACCACTTGGAGGAAGCACTGAGGGTGGCTGGGGCACAGAATGCACTCTGGGTATGGGGGCACTTTATTGTCCATCACCAGGAATGGCTCAGTAGCATCACTACTGACCAAGCAATCAAGTCCTAAAGGACATAGCTGCTAGACCGGGTCTTTGGCAGGTGGTAAGGGAACCAAAAATCAGGAAAAAACCTACCTGATCCTGTCCTCATCAATCTACTTGCTACAGGTGCATCTATCCATGACAGTATTGGTAGGAGTGACCGTCGCACAGTCCTTGTAGAGATGAAGTCCCATCTTCATATTCAGGATATCATTCATTGTGTAGTGTGGCATTACCACTGTGATAAATGGGATGGATTTCAAGACTGGGCATCCACGAGGTACTGTGGGCCATCAGCAGCAGAATTGTATACAACCATAATCTATACCCTCATGCCCTGGCATAGCCCCCACTTTACCAATACCATCAAGTCACAGGATCAACCCTGGTTCACTGAAGAGGGCAGGAGGGCATGCCAGGAGCAGCACCAGACATACCTAAAAATGAGGTGTCAACCTGCAGCACAGGAAGAACAACAATAATACTGAAGACCTGTGCTCCAGAACTAGCTGTGCCTTAGCCAAACTGTTTCAGTACAGCTACAACACTGACATCTATCTGGCAATGTGGAAAATTGCCCAGGCATGTCCTGTCCACAAAAATCAGCATAAATCCAAGCCGACCCAACGACCACCCCATCAGTTTACTCTTCATCGTCAGCACAAGTGATGGTAAGTATCATCAACAGTGCTATCAAGTGGCACTTACTCAGAAACAACCTGCTCAATGACGCTCAGTTTGGGTTCCGTCAGGGTCGCTTGGCACCTGATCTTTTATAGCCTTAGTTCAAACAAAGCTGAACTCAAAAAGTGAGGTGAAAGTGACTGCCCTTGACATCAAGGTAGCATTTGGCCGAATGTGGCATCAAGGAGTCCTAGCAAAACTGGACTCAATAGGAATCAAGGGGAAAACTCTCCGCTGGTTGGAGTCATACCTAGCACAAAGTAAGACAGTTGTGGTTGTTGGAGGTCAATCATCTCAGTCCCAGGACATCACTGCAGGAGTTCTTCAGGGTAGTGCCTTAGGCCCAACCATCTTCAGCTGCTTCATCAATGACCTTCCTTCCATCATAAGGTCAGAAGTGGGGATGTTTGCTGATGATTGCACAATGGTCAGCACTCTGACACTGAAACAGTCAATACCCATATGCACCAAAACCTGGACAACTTTCAGGCTTGGGCAAGTAACATTCGTGCCACACAAGTGCCAGGCAATGACCATCTCCAACAACAGAGAATCCAACCATCTACCCTTGACATTCAATGGTATCACCATCACTGAATCCCCCATTAACAACATCCTGGGGGTTACCATTGACCAGAAACTGAACTGGACCAGCCATATAAATACAGTGGCTACAAGAGCAGGTCAGAGGCTAGGAATTCTGCAGACAGTGACTCACCTCCTGAGTCCCCAGAGCCTGCCGTCATCAGCAGTATGATGGAAAGCTCTCCACTTGCTTGTTTGAGTGCAGCTCCAACAACATTCAAGAAGCTCAAAACCATCCAGGACAAGACAGCCCACTTGATTGGCACCCCATCCACTATCTTCAATATTCACTCCATCCACCACCAACAGTGGTAGCAGTGTGTAGCATATGCAAGATGCACTGCAGCAACTCACCAAGGCTCCTTTGGCAGCACCTTCCAAACCCACAACCTCTACCACCTAGAAGGACAAGGGCAGCAGATGCATGGGAATACCACCACCCTCAAGTTTCCTTCCAAGTAACACATCCTGACTGGGAAATATATCGCCGTTCCTTCACTCTGGCTGGATCAAAATCCTGGAACTCCCTTCCAAACAGCACTATGTGTTGTATCTACACCACATGGACTACAGCAGTTCAAGAAGGAAGCACATGGCTCACCAACACCTTCTCAAGGGCAATTAGAGATGGAGAGTAAAAATGCTTGCCTAACCAGCAATGCTCACATCCCGCAAAATTTTTTTTAAAATTCTCATTTCTCCAGGAAAGCACTTTTGCAGCACAGAAACAGGCCATATATACAATATAGTTTTCTTGGCTACATACATAATTTACTTAACACTAGTGATTTATGCAATGTTCAGTTGACAAATAAGGTTAAACATCAATTAAAAAGAGGAGAAAGTAAGCATCATGATTTACCAGAGCCACCCTCGGTCCACCAAAATTACATAAAACTGCAGCCTGAATCAAGTTGGCCACATAAAACACAAAGAATTATAATTTCCATACACAGCTATATAAAACTAGCATCTGTAGTAAGCAAGCCAATTATGTTAAACTTGGAAATGTAACAAAATCCACAGGTATCCCAAAATTTTATGTACAAACCCCAACTACGAATTTTTATTTCCATGGTTTAGGATTTCTAGAGATTAAATAATAGATTATCAGATGTAGCTACTGTAGAACTGCTTAGGTATTCTTAAAACTATATGATTTTTACAGCACATGGTGGAACATTATTTAAATCTTACAACTAATGAGCACATCACTTTACAAATAAAAACAGTTCTATAACACATGCTTTGTTATTCTTTGATAGTACTCAATATACAATTGGGATGTCACCATTCATATTGCATATAATTGCATTTTTCTGAACTGCACATTCAGTTCTTCGTCCAGAGGAGGCAGCAAATACCAAACAGTGCAATGAAGTAATACATACAAATTGAAGCCCAACAAGTGCTATGAACATTAAGTCAGGAGGGAGAATAAAACGAAAAGAGTTTGAATATACGAATACTGATTCTCTTTCAAAGAATAATGAATACAGTCCCTACTACTTACACCGACTCTGTTTAAACATACAGACACATATCAGGAAAATAGCTTTGGCCATTTGTCAAAAATAGGAATCACAATTTAAACTGCAGCCTATTTAAATCCAACTGGGAATTCAGGAGAAACATCTTTACCCAGAAACAGGAACCGACTGCCACAAGTCATTGAGGTGAATGGTACAGATGCATTTAAGAGGAAACTAAGTTAACACGAGAGGAAAAGGAATAGAAAATTATGCTGACAAGATTTGATGAAAAGGAATGAGAAGTGGCTTGTGTGAAGCATAAACATCAGCAATGGACCAGTTGGACCAAAAGATCTGTTACTATACAGTACATTCTTATCTAATTCTGTGGAACAGCCTCACTTAAATAGTCATAACTGGGCCTGCTATTTTGGGCAGTTACACAGCTGTACAAGTCTTGTCTAACTGCAATTACCTGGCACTCAGTGTTTGCACCCCCCACCCCATCACCACCTCATCATGATGGCCCCAGTACACCTGCCACCGCAACGAGCTGCAGAGCTGGGCACCAACCAACCCATTTGAAATTAACATGACTGTCTGATGGTCTCTTAAACAGAACCTGGTCTTTTTTTTAAAAATTGAGATACAGCTGACTTATCATCCCATACTCTGTTTCAAATTCTAGAACCAAACAATTACTAATTTTACTGCAACTCAAGAAAGCCTGTAGTTGTGCTACTTTTGAGCAGCGCTTCTTGTAAATTCATGCAACGATATTGTTGGTGAATAATCATGCATTTTTATGGCCATCAACACACAGATGAAGAACTGATCATTAGGAAATTTACAAATAACTGAGTCTACATGCATCATGTTAAAAGGAATTGTCGTGTTTCTAAATACTGACTGGATATACCATACTGTATGGATGGGCAGTGTAGCAGCTTTAAAGTATTAAGAGCCTTTTGTAAATAATGACATCCGGGAAGCAGCTGTGACTGCTGAATCGGCTTGAGTTTCTTTAGTACAGTCAATGTTGCCTTGCAATGGCAGTGTTGAAGGGGAAACATTAATTTTGTTTTATTTTCAGGAATCAACCGTGAAGAGAATTGAATTTATACAACATACCATCCATCACGTATTGCAAATAAATACTCTTCGTATGAAGGCACCCATTATACCATGGTTCAAAGTACACAGGGGGTGGCAGATGAATTTGTCCTCAAAAGCCCCTAAGAAGCCTGTGAAAAATCAATGTTGGGGTGACAAATGAGAGAAAGGTCACCCCCATTGGTGGGAGTCACAGGAATCCGTGAGGAGCTGCTCCTGCAATCATGGATTCTGTCTCTCCCATGCTCACTACACCAGCTCCTATAGTCATAGGCTCACTCCTTCCTTTTGTTGCTGCTCCTCAAGGGGCAGAATCTATGATTGAGGAGCAGCAAGGTGAAGAGGGGAAGCCTGTAATCGAGGGAGTTGGAACAGTTATTCTGGCTGGTCCCACTGTCACCATCAATCACTTTTGACCGTTTTGAAGGAAGGCGAGAAATAGCTTCTGTCCACCAAAACTTGGACCCTCAGATGCAAATCCCCAAAACCCTTCCTTGGACACCGATCTCCTAAACCCCAAGTAGGGACAGCCAAAGCTCAGGCATCTTTAAAACATGGACGTGGACTGTGTTAAAACCTGGGCCTAAACCCCTTCAGAATATAGACTGAACCAACAAAACATGGACTCAGACTCGCCACAGCCTGGGTCTCACTGCTCAACACCTGGCACCTCCAAAATCCAGATTTGAAGCACAGATAACCCAGACCTAGGTGCCACAAAATCCAGACCTGGAATGCCCATAACAAAGGCATGGACTGCCCAAAACATGGTCACGGAACACCTGAAACATTGATCTAAACCACCCAAAACACAGAGCCCCAAAACATGGACCAGAACCTCCAAAGCCCGGATGCAAATCCACCAAATCCTGAATGTTCAAAACCCAGCCATCCGAAACCCGGACCCAGACCATCCAAAACCCAGACCCCAGACCCCAAAAGCTGGAGGCCTAAAATCTGCACCCAGACAAATTAAAACATGAACCCAGGCCACCTAAAGCTGGGCCACCACAAATCAGAGCCAGACAAAATCCAGACCATGACCTGGACCCACTAAAACTGGGGTTCAGGCCTCAAAATCGGAGACACAGTCCCAGATACGCAATATCTGGCAAGAATCCCACAAAAACAGACTCACGTCAGGATGGGAAAATTTATTAAACACATTTTGGATAGCTAACATACCTCTGTCTGTTTCTATATTTGCGTAAAACTTTCAATGTCCATTGTGAAAAGTATGGCATTGGGGCGTACGGTTCATGAGTTAACCACATCTATAAAGTAGTAGGTATTTTTAATGTAACTAGGGTGCTTCTGTGCTAAGGGATTCCAATCTTTGTCTCTTTAAAGCATGGATGATCATTCTTTATCCGCACAAAGGTGCATTTGTTTGGGGAAAAAAAACACTGGAAATGTGAAGTGTGTGTGTGAATTAAAACATTCGTTATTTGATTGTTAATTTGGCACTGCAGAATTAATTTGTGCACATTCCTCTTGTTGCACAGTTGGACCTTTGGAAGTCAGTATCTGACGCGTATGTGAGCACTCACTTTGAACAGAAGTATTGAGGGAAAAGAAACTTGAAATTGGCAGAACAAAGAAAAGAATGCTGGAGAGTGCCAATTGCTTACAATTAATTTTTTAAAGGGATCACAATTTTCAAACTAATCCCCAATAGGTACCTTGTGCCAAGTAGTTGGAAACAAGAGTACAGTAAGTCCTCTGTTGCGTTGCCGAAAATCACAACTTTAAGTGAAGCAACTTTAAGTGAATCATAGATTCCCATAGGAATAAATGTTAAAAGTGGAGTTGGTTTTTTCTGGGTGAGAAATGTCCAAAGAAACCTGTGTACAAGTTAAAATTCTATGCTATGCATGTGCAGTATTGTGCATTCCTGGTTGAAGTAACTTGCAAAAAAAATCACTAAATATAAAAGAATCTCTCTATAGTTAGATCCTTTAGGATCTTTCTAAGCAGGAAAAACATTAAAACATTATACGTTGAAAATCTACATTCCTAAATACTTGCATTCATAAATTAAATAACATTTAAAATAAAATTAATTTAAAAATAAAAAATATACTGTAAATGTAAGTACATGTTAAAAAATGACAGTACACTCACTTGCTTTTGGATGGACTGGGCTCCATCCAGTGGCAGAAGTTGGTCAGTGCAGGTAGCAGCTGAAGTCCCAGGACTTCAGTGCAAGCTGAGAGCAGAAACAGGAGCGAAAAGAGGAACAAAGGAAATAGGAGCATGAATAGGCCATTTGGCCTGTCGAGTCTGCTCTGCTATTCAAACAGATCATGGCTGATCATCTACCTCTACGTCATTTCCCCCATTATCCCTTGGTGTTATTAGTATCTGTAAATCTATCGATTTCTGTCTTGAACATGCTCAATGATTCAGCTTCCACAGACCTCTGGGGTAGAGAATTCCAAACGTTCACCACTCTCAGAATGAAAAAATTCCTCCTCATCTGAGTCTTAAATGGCCTGCCCCTTACTGAGACTGTCTCGTCAGGTTCTAGACTCACCAGCCAGGGGAAACATTCTATCCATATCCACTATGTCGTGCCCTGTAAGAATTTTCTAAGTTTCAATGAGATTAATTCTTCTAAACTCTAAGGAATACAGGCCCAGTCTCCCCATTTCTGCTCATAAGACAATCCTGCCACGCCAGGGATTAATCTGGTGAGCCTGCATTGCACTCACTCTTAGGCAAGTACATCCTCCCTTAGATAAGGAGACCAAAACGGTACACAATACTCCAGGTACGGTCTCACCAAGGCTCTATACAATTGCAGCAAGACATCTTTACTCCTTGTGATGATGGCCAACATATAATTTGCCTTCCTAATTGCTTGTTGCACCTGCATGCTAGCTAGGCTACTTTATAAAATTATTTGTATTTTTAAAATAGACAAGGATTTACCCCAGCTAGCCAGGACTCATACCAGCGGAATTTCTAACCTTCAGAAATTAGCAAGGACCTCGTTATCTTTAAAGAGGTGCAAATGCCCTATGTGACTGCTGACAATCAAATTCCAAAGAAATGCACCAACCCCATTTGCATTTCTAAAGTAGAGCTCTGACCAACGGAGGCAGTATGTCTGCAAAGGATATAAGGGACCCTGACTCCTCTATTAAACACCTCAAGATTCCAGACCTGAGAAAATACATCCTTTGACCAAGGCCCAGGAAAAGTGGGAGGTATGTCAAATGACCTCCTGAGCTGCTAGAACCTGTAACATTGCCATGTAGTACTAAACCTGGGCAATCTGCCATTTTATTATCGAACCAGTAGCAGCAGAAAGAGCTCTGTCCAGGTGAAGTGCCTGGCTCTCATCTACACTGTGAACTACCTGAACACTGGAGCTTCTGTATCTGTGCCTTCAAGACTAATTCATCTCTATGTGCCTTCTCCATCATGGAAGTCCTTGCTTCTGGAAAGTCGGATCACCCTGCAACAGTTTCAGCCTGCTAACCTCCTTAGGAATATGCCATTGGACTTTTGATTCTGGACTCTCATGAAACCATAACTCTTATTTTTATCATGGTCTTGCCCTGTACCCCTTCCTTTCCCTTATCCCTCTTTTATTGTGAGTGCAAAAAGGGGTGGACGTTGCGAAACCCCTTTCCCGTGCTTTGTGTGTGTAAAATAAACAAACCCTCTTATTTTACCTTACCTTGAGTTTGCTCTGCAGTTATTAATAAAGGATTGCATCACTCTAAATTGAAGGGGTGGGGAAACATGCCACCACTTATAATCGAGGGGGGTGGAAATCAGAAATCAAAAACACCTTCCTGTTTACGGATGGGTAGGGAGGGGAAATCACGGCTACTTAAATTAATCCCCCTCTGGTCCGCAACACCTTTTAAGAAATACTCAGCCTTTCTGCCTTTTTTTAACCAAAGTGGATAACTTCACACTTATTCCATCTGTCATGTTCTTGCCCATTCACTTAGCCTGTCAAGTCCTCTTGAAGCCTCCTTGCAGCTTCCTCACAATTCACATTCTTACCTAGTTTTGACTCATCAGCAAATTTGGAAATATTATATTTGGACCCAATAACCAAATCATTTATATAGATTGCAAACAGCTGTGTCCTAAACACTGATCCTTGCGGCACCCCACTAATAACAGCCTGTCATCCTGAAAATGATCTGTTTGTTTCTACTCTGTTTTCAATCTGTTAACCAATTCCCAATCCATAGCAATATATTACCCCCCATCCCATGTGCTCTGCTTTTGTTTACTAACGTCCTGTGTGGCAGTTTATCAAAAGCCTTCTGAAAATCCAAATGCACCACATACACTGGTTCTCCTTTATCTATGGTATAAGTTACATCTTCAAAAAACTCCAATAGGTTTAATCAAACATCATTTCCTTTCATAAATCTATGTTGATTCTGTCCAATCATATTATTATTTTGTGTGTCCAGCTATCACATACTTTATAATAGATTCTAACATTTTTTCCACTACTGACGCAGTTCAGTTTTTTTCTTTCCCTTCCTTCTTAAATAGAGAATTTGCTACTTTCCAGTCTGCAGCAACCTTCTCAGAATCTCTAGAATTTTGAAAGATAACCACCAATGCGTCTACTATCTCTAAAGCCACCTCCTTCAATACTTTAGGATGTAGCTCATCTGGTCTAGAGAATTTATCAACCTTCACTTCGATTATTATTTTTTTTTGAGTACTACCTCTTTAATAATACTAATTTCTTTCAGTTTCTCATTTTCACAGATCCCTAGGTTCCCTGGTATTTCTGGGAGATTTTTTACATCTTGCTCGGCGAAGACAGGCACAAAGTAATTGTTTAGCTTTTCCACCATTTCCCAGTTCTCCATTATACAATTCTCCTGTCTCTGCCTGTAATGGACTAACATTTGTCCTTGCTATTCTTTTCCTTTTCATATACCTAACAAAGCTTTTACAATCCACCTTCATGTTACTTGTTAGCTTGCATTCATGTTGTCTTGTCCCTTCATCAGTTTCTTGGTTATCGTTTGCTGGATTCTAAATTGCTCCCAATCCTCAGGCTTACCACTTCTTCTGGCAATCTTATAAGCCACTTCCTTTGACCTAATACAATCTTTAACTTATTTTGTTATCCACAGTTGATTCACCTTTCCTGTTGGGTTTTTGAGGAATGTATACTTGATGTAAACCATGTAATACTTATTTAAATACTAGCCATTGCCTGCCTACCATCAAATCTTTTCATGTATTTTCAATCCACCATAGGCAACTTGCCCCTCATACTTTCATAATTCCCTTGGTTCAGATTTAAGACCCTAGTTTCAGAATGAAATATATCACTTTCAAACTTAATGTAAAACTCTATCATATTATAGTCATTATTTCCTAATGGCTCCTTTACAGCAAGGTTACTAATTAGCCCTTACTCATAAGATAACACGAATCTAAAACAGCACAATTCCTAGTTGGTTCCTCAACTCACTGCCCCACCTCCTTTCCCCTTCACCTATCCTTCCTAAATGGCAATTATCCCTGAATATTCAGTTCCCAGTCCTGGTCACCCTGTAACCACACGTCCATAATGGGAATTAAAATCATATCCATTTGCCTCTTTGTGCCTTCAAATCATCCACCTTGTTGCGAATGCTGTGTGCATGCAGATAGAATGCCACTAACTTTGTCTCTTTAACATTATTCCACATTCTGATCCTATTTGATGCTTGCCTTCATTTTGTCTGCCTTTTAATTTTGCTTACTACTTTTCTACTTCCTGTTACCAGTTCTGCTTCCCTCCAATCTGAGCTCTCACTCAGGTTCCCTTCCCCTTGACAATCTAGTTTAAAATCTCCCCAGTAGCAGTCGCAAATCTGCCTGCGAGCATGTTAATCCCGGTCCTGTTAAGGTGCAGCTTGTTTATCTTATACAGATCCCACCTGCCCCAGAACCAATCCCAATGCCTCAGAAATCTGATGCCCTCCCTCCCACAGAAATTCACCAGCCACGTAACCCTCTTCCTACCTATGTTTGTGGTGCCAATGTGGACCATGACCTTTGGCTGCTCACCATTCCCTAAAAGAACGTCCTGCAGCCGCTCTGTGACATCCTTGACCCTGGCACCAGTGAGGCAACATATCATCCTGAATTCATGTCTACAGCTGCAAAAAAAGGCCCTAATGAATCCCTATATTGCTATAGCCCTTCCACTCTTCTCTCTCCCTTCCTGTGCAGCTGAGTCACTCATGGTACCACGAGCTTGACTCTTGCTGTGCTCCTGAGGAATCATCGCCCTCACCAGTCTCCAAAATGGACAACTGGTTAGCATGTGAGATCGACTCAGGGGATTCCTGCACTACCTGTATGGTTCTCTTAAACTATCTGACAGTTACACATTCCTTCCCTGCGGTGTGAACACCTCCCTAAACATGCTATCCATGTAGTGCTCTGCCTCAAGGATGCACCACAGTGACTCCAGGCACCCCTCAAGTTCCAAAGCCTGGAGCTCAAGCTTCTGTAGCCGGTGACACTTCCTGTAGATGTGGTTATCTAGGACACATGGTGTGTCCACAACTTCATTAGCCAGAGGAGGCACATTCCACTCGGCCAAGCTACCCTACCATGCCCTTAACTTTACAAACTATTATAATTATAAGTAACTTGCCAGTTACTCATTAATCAGTTTCTTCCACTGCACCAATGTAAGAACCAAATATTGGAGGGTGAAAAAGGTGAAAGAAAGAAGCATCTCTCCTTTCCTCCTTTACCAGGCTCTCTTCACTCACCAAACTCCTAGCTTCTCACTCAATTCAAGTCTCATTGTTTGCAAACTGCTCTCAGACTCCTGTATTTATTACATCTGAAACTCAGGAGTGTCAGCTCTGTTACACTTACAGAAAGCAGACTAGACTAGTTAGCTAATTGACTAATTACAGCTGCACTCCAGTAGAGCATGTTTATCCCTGCCTAAGACTGGAGGAAACTTACTTTCACAGTATATTTCAGTTAAATGTCACATACAGACTAGATTTTTAGAAGGAGATTGACCCTTAAAAGCCAGGAGTTTGGTGATTGCGGGAACTTTCTCGCTTAGTTCAAGCCACAACCTGTTTAGGAGCAGCTGAGGTCATCCCTGGTAGTGACAACAGACACTGAGGACATTAAGAGTAAGAACAGAGGACGTAAAAGGGAAGCCAAGGAGAAGAGGGGCCTCAGCTCTGAGGCCAAGATATAGGTGAGGGTAGGAGCAAGGCCCAGAGCGAGGGGAAGAAGGGTTGCAGCACTGAGGGCAGGAGCAGGGGGAAGAGGAGTAACTAAAGAAGTCCCTGTTGGTGTTAACAGGCACTAGGGACATTGAAAGTAAGAATGGAAGCTGGGAACAAGAACCGGGGTTGGGGGTGGTGGGTGATGAGGGACCTCAGCACTGAGGGCAGGATTAGAAGCAATGGAGTAAAGGTCATGTGCCCCTGCAGGCTACAGAACAGGAAGCCTGTAGTAAATGATGTTAAGGTGAAACTCGCAATGTTGAATGGATATATTGTCCCCACTTAATTATTGACGTTAAAGCGAAACAATGTTAAGTGAATTAACGTAATGTGGGGAATTACTGCATGGGAGATTTATTTATAATAAGTTAACAAAAACATCACATTTATAGATTCCAAGTTAAAAGATTTAATTATTGCTCGCACAGGCACTTTGTGCCAAGGCTGGCATTCAAGAATGTTAAGTGTGTAGAAAAAGTCAATGCAGAATATTACTTTAAATTAAACTGCAGGAGTACTTGGCAACAAGGCTTTAAAAGTAAAAAGTAATTTTGGGACTGCTATCAGGACATTCTTCTTCATTCCTAGTAGAGACCACAGATTTCTTTCTTTAAAGGAAATCAGTGAACCAGTGGACTTTTGTGACAATGTGGTCCTTTCACGGTTATCATTACTGACACTAGCTTTTTATTCCAAAAGCCAAGGAACTGAATTTAAATTCAGCAAACTGCTGTGTTCATATCTGAATTCATGTCTCCAGATCATGAGTCCAGACCTTCTGGTTATGCCTAGCAACATAAGCACCATGCTACCATAATTCCATACAGTGATTTGTGGAAGAAACTTCCAGATAGTACAGAAGAGCAAAAAAAAAACCTGAAAATTATTTAAGAAACAACTACATGTTGTTAAGGGGTACACATTAAGACTTTGCTGAATGGCCTACCTCATCTGTAATTAACTTCTAATTTTGAGAGAGCAGGATTGGGGCTGTGACCCTTACCGTGAATGAATAGTCTAGCAACTCAAGGTCTAGGCACATGAATAATGGCTCACTGGCTCCTCTCTCCCTTTCCCTCCTACGTTTTACCCCCCTCCCCTGAACTCCAATCTTCTTCCTTAATACTTCCACCTCCACATACACACCCTCCGACCACCACCATAGTGTATAACCTCCCCATTGACTCCTGGCTCCATGTCTGCCCATTGCACCGTAGACTTAACTTATTGGCATTTCTGCTCACATGTGCAAAATTCTATTCTTGATCTATTCTCTTACCTATTTACATGCTGTTTCTACAATGCTATCTGGTTATAGGCCATCAGGGTGCGGGGAGTCATCTCTTTTTTCACAGGTATGCTAACTAGTAATTTGCCACCTTCACCACTGACCCCATGACTGTTGTCTGTTGGACACACGAGCAGAAATCCTCTCCAGTGTAAATGTAGACAAAATCAGAACAAACATTTCAACTTCTACAAAGATATGCATCCCCGCCTCAACTTCATCGACTTCTGTTGTTTAGACTAAACTCAAAGATTCAGAATCCTGGTGTATAGCTCAACCCCAAGTTCATCTTCCCTCCACTCCCACATCTGATAATTGTCAAGATTGTTTTCTTTCAGTTCCTCAACACCACTTCCCTCACAGCTGCATCTCTCTTTTTGAAACCATAATCTATGCTGTCACTTTGCTCCAGAGTTGAAAACACTCAGCAAGTCAGGCAGGATCTGTGAAGATAACAGCTGAATTTTGATGAAAAGGTCCACACCTAAAACATGAACTCATCTGTTGTCTCCACAGATGCCTTCTAATCTGCTGCTTATTTCAAGCATTTTCTATTTTAGTCTGATTACTAGTACTGGATGAGCAGAAATTTCCTCCAACTAAACACTGGGAAAATCCTCACCACAAACCATTCCCTAGCCATCAACTCCAACTCTCTCCTTGGCAACAACCACCTCATATTTGGCCCCAAAGTGAGCTTCTGACCACCTATCCATGCCAACACTAAGACCACCTCTTTCTACCTATCTTACCTTGCCTGATACCAGCTCTACCTCAGCAAATCTGCTGAAACCCTCATCCATGCCTTTGTTGCTTCTAGACTTGGCTAATTCAATGGGCTTTTGGTCTTTCACTTTCTACCTTCTCTAAAGTTGAGGCCATTCAAAACAGTGCTGCTGTGTCTTAGCTTGTTCCAAGTCCTTTTCACCCATCATCCATCCGCTCACTGACCTACAGTAGCTTCCAGTTAAGCAATACCTCAATTTAAAATTCTTCTCAAATCCCTCCCACTGTTCTTGCTAAGCCGTGCAGGTACGCTGCCGCACAAAAGAATTTCAAGGGACAAGGCACCAAACTAAAAAGGACTGTGCACAACAGCCAAAATTTGATGGGAACATTGAGCACTCCATGGCCTAACTTGCCTTGAATTCTAATCTCCCCTAACCCACAATATCTGTGCTCCAAGTCTAGCATTTTCAGAATCTCCGATTTTAATCACTTCACCACTGGTAGTCGTGCCTTCAGTTGTCAAGGCCCCAAAGTATTGAATTCCTCCCTAAACCATTCCATCTTGACTCCTTCCTCCTTCAAGATGCTCAAGTCTCTATTTCTGACAAAACTGTTGGTCATCTGCCCAAATATCTCCTTATGTGGTTCAGTGTCAAATTTTGTTTGATAACACTTATGCGAAGCACCTTGGGATGTTTTACTACATTAAAGGCACTATATAAATTCAGGTTCATTCATTCGTGAGTGCTCAGCTCAAAGGCAGATCCTTGGCTCATCCTCAGCAGTTTTCTTTGTTTTTGTTGGAGGCAGATTGCCATTGCCTTCCACTCTCATGGGGCAGGGTGAGGAGGGAAGTGCCAAGTTTATCTCAGGCAGAAAGGGAATTTAACCTTGTGCCATTGCCATAATTCTAACCACATGCTAGCCATCTAGTCCGCTCAGCCCTCAGCTAAATAAGTACAAATGTTTATTCCAGGTTTCCAGCATCTGCACCATTTTGCTTTTGGATATTGATACTAGTTGTTGTCAGCATTTGCAGTTGTATGTTTTCTGTTTACTATAATAGGTGGTATCAATCTTTACCTCCAAAAGAAACAAAGGGTGAATAGATGGATCTACAATTAATTCTATTATCTGCATGAACACAGGAAGAAGAGAAAAAAACAAAAAAACTGCGGATGCTGGAAATCCAAAACAAAAACAGAATTACCTGGAAAAACTCAGCAGGTCTGGCAGCATCGGCGGAGAAGAAAAGAGTTGACGTTTCGAGTCCTCATGACCCTTCGACAGAACTTGAGTTCGAGTCCAGGAAAGAGCTGAAATATAAGCTGGTTTAAGGTGTGTGTGTGGGGGGCGGAGAGATAGAGAGACAGAGAGGTGGAGGGGGTTGGTGTGGTTGTAGCGACAAACAAGCAGTGATAGAAGCAGATCATCAAAAGATGTCAACAACAATAGTACAATAGAACACATAGGTGTTAAAGTTAAAGTTGGTGATATTATCTAAACGAATGTGCTAATTAAGAATGGATGGTAGGGCACTCAAGGTATAGCTCTAGTGGGTTTTTTTTTATATAATGGAAATAGGTGGGAAAAGGAAAATCTTTATAATTTATTGGGAAAAAAAAAAGAAGGGGGAAACAGAAAGGGGGTGGGGATGGGGGAGGGGACTCACGACCTAAAGTTGTTGAATTCAATATTCAGTCCGGAAGGCTGTAAAGTCCCTAGTCGGAAGATGAGGTGTTGTTCCTCCAGTTTGCGTTGGGCTTCACTGGAACAATGCAGCAAGCCAAGGACAGACATGTGGGCAAGAGAGCAGGGTGGAGTGTTAAAATGGCAAGCGACAGGGAGGTTTGGGTCATTCTTGCGGACAGACCGCAGGTGTTCTGCAAAGCGGTCGCCCAGTTTACGTTTGGTCTCTCCAATGTAGAGGAGACCACATTGGGAGCAACGAATGCAGTAGACTAAGTTGGGGGAAATGCAAGTGAAATGCTGCTTCACTTGAAAGGAGTGTTTGGGTCCTTGGACGGTGAGGAGAGAGGAAGTGAAGGGGCAGGTGTTGCATCTTTTGCGTGGGCAAGGGGTTGTGCCATAGGAGGGGGTTGAGGAGTAGGGGTTGAGAAGAGAATGCAATTTAGCTCCTGCAGTCTGTTGCTGCCATTCAATGAGATCATAGCTGATCTGTGACCCAAGTCTATATCCCTTTGTTCTATATCCCATAACACCTTTGGTTAACAGAAGTCTATCAATTTCAGGTTTAAAATTAACAACTTAATAGCTGATTGCATAAGGGGGCTCCAAACTTCTACTACACTTTTCTGTGTAGAAGTTTCCCAATTTTACTACTGAAAGGCATTTCCCTAATATTTAGGCAATGCTCTCCATTCCTAGACTACCCAAACAGTGCAAGTAGTTTATCTCTAACAATTCTACCAGTTCCCATTAGATATCTTCAATCAAACCACCTTAACCTTCTAAGTTCTAGGGAAGGCAACCCTAGTTTCTGTAGTCGCTAATAATTTTACTCTTGGAGTCCAGGTATTATCTTGGTAAATCTACACTGCACCACCTCCAAGGCTAATATATCCTTCCCAAGGTATGCTGCCAGAACTGAGCACAGTGCTCCAGATCTGCTTTAAAAGGGCTTTGCACAACTACAGCATGACTTCCAACAGCAACCCTCCTCCCACCTCCCTGCCTGCCCCCAACCTTTTACTCCAGTCCTCCAGCTGTAAAGGTCAGCATTCCATTAGTCTTTCTCATTATTTTCTGTACCTATCTCCACTTTTTCCAGCTTTGTGCCATTTAGAAAATATTCTGATCTATCCTTTTTCTTAAGTCCAAAGTGGATGATCTCACACTTGCCTAGATTGAAATCCAGTTGCCAGTTTTACCCATTGAATTGATCCATTAATATTACTTTGTAGTTTTATGCTTCCATCTATGCTGTTGACAATGCTACCTATTTTGATGTGAAGAAGAGGGGATTTTAATGATATTAAAACAAAGGAAGGTGGAGCATTGATGTTACCTTGTAACCATAGCTCCAGAAGCACCAAATGTAAATAGCTTCTTGAAAATGAAGATACTCTAGAAAGCCCTCCCATTCATTTCAGTACACATCAGCAAACAAAGCTACCATAAAGAAGAATGGATTGTCACACCACCCTCAAGGGGCCAGTTCACCAAGCTCCATTTCAATTAAAGGCTAACATTTGAGTGTCAGTGCAGACTCGATGGGCTGAAGGGCCTCTTCTGCACTGTGATTCTGAGATTGTTATTTGATATGGAGGTAGATGTATGAGTCATAATTAACATCTTTTACCAGGCATTTAGTATGCAAAACACAGAAACTTACTGCAACTTCCTGGATTGTGATATGGAACTTGGCATATGAATGATTGTACAGTCAGTTCTATTTGGCACACTGAAATGTTTTGGACAAAACCCTTCTTAAAAAAAAAAATTGGAAGACTGTATAAAATGTCTTCGCATACAGTCTGAAATGTTCTCCTCACTGACCTTTTGTAGGACTGGGTATTGAAGTAATAGATTCTCTTATTTTGCTTAAGATTTTGAACATATGAAAAGAATTAAAATGATTTTTACAATTCAAAACCAGTATTCAGAATGATGTGCATCTATTAAGAAATAGTGGCAAAGTCATTAATTCCACCATGCAAAATTATACAACTCAGTTTGATTAATCTGGTAATTTATGGACTACATACAATTCCAGTCCCACAACAGACGCTGTCTGAAGTGGCCAGTTGTCAACAATGACTACAGTACTGAATACAAGAAGAAAAATATCTGGAAGACCAATTGGTGCCCGAGGCACTAGGTCAGGACAAGATTCAGGGAATCCCAACTCAGTCAAACCTGCAATGTTTTCCTTAAACCTGGGTCTGGTGTCCAAAGTGAGAGAGCTGCTAGAGAGATAAGTCAAACAACAACCTGACTTTTGTAGTCATCTTTCTTGACAGCATAAAGGGCGGCCTGTGTCTTGGAGGTACTCAACTTTCACTCTGAACTCCATGAAGTGCCATAGCTAAAGGGCAAACAAGGTCAAGGAAACTGATAATCCTCCACCACTTGGTGTCCGGAGAAAACAAGAACACAGGCCAAATTCTGGGTGTGGGACTTCAATGTCCATCAATAGTAGCTCAATAGTACCACCACTGACAAGCAGGGCCCTCCAGGACAGTGCTGCCAGACTGGATCCATGTCAGGTGTTTAAGGGACCAAAGACAAGGAAATAGCCTACATTCCCTAAGCAGACTATGTCTCATCTTCATAATGAAAATAAAGTTTGGTGGTATTCCACAGAAAACGCATTCCCAAGGTAACAGACTATCTTGCTTAGGCACGCACAGCTGTGCCTCACTTTTTCGGGGTCACCAGCCGTCACTGTTTTTGATACAAGCAAACTTGCAATGACACAAATGTGTTAAACTCATTTCATTATGAAAGACTGGTTAGCATTAATTAAAAACTACAACACTGATATTAGCATCAATGTTTTACAAAAGATTTATATCATCTTTAATTCTATATGGTTCAATTTTGTGTTGCACACCTAGCTCATCGCCTGAAAATATCTCCAGCACCATCAATACCAGCGGTAATTAGCTATCAATGGCATGTCCTGGCTTAAAAAACATGCTCTCCAGACACAAACCAAGTTTGGAATAACAGACTTTAATTTCCTGCTGGATATTTTTCACAAAAATTCACAGCACCATAATTTCCTACACCTACCATTGTCTTTTTCTGAGCTCTGAGTGACAGTAGAGATCAGAGTGCAAGGATGCATTTGTTCTGTTATTAGCATTCCTAAAATAGAATGCTATTTTCCAATGTTCAGTCACTTTCAGATCTGGGTTACATTAGCACAATTTGTATGAATAATTGATCTCACTACAATCTCAGGTCACATCAGGGCTACATTACAATGGTGTAGTATGTTACTTTCTCAACATTATACATGTTTCTCATGGGAATTTTCATTCTCACATCTTATCGTTGTCATAGTCCAGGTCTTTTTGCGGCTTTCCCTGCTACGAGAACTAGACTGATATCTTGTCCTTTCTGTTGTCATGGTTATGATTTACCGTTGTCATGGTTGTGATTTCCTATCCTACATCTTGCTGCTTTATATTCCCTTCTTTTAATTATTTTGGTCTATTTATTTTCTAGCATGCATTGATTCTCTCTAATCTGGATGAGTTTTCAACCATTCCATGTGATTTACTCCAAATTCTTCATTCATTTGATTGGCATAGATTAGAAATGGGCATGTTAACATTCCCTTTTGTTGGCTAAACCATATGTGGCACTGATTGTCCATCCGGGCCACTATCCACAAAAGTTTTCCAGGGCAGGGTTTGCAAGAAGTGGAGAAAGATGCAACCAAAAGCCAAAAACAGAAACTATAACTCCTGATGGCAATCAACCACAGTTGCACACCTGCACTTGGCTCGCACAGTGGACCAGGGTGTGCAATTTCTCCCGTCACTTTGCACATGTTTACTGGTGCCAGTATTGGTTTGCACCTGCATGTGGTGGCGTCATCACTCTCAATGCCTGTAGCTTGGGGAGCTGTACATTCCGCCACTGCCCTGCCCCCTCTCCCAAGACCAGGCCTGCCTTCTCCTGAGCTGCAATCCCCATTTCTCCTCAGTTTACAGATATTCCTGACCAAAACCCATTTCTCCTCAGTTTACAGATGCACCCTGAGCACTCTATTTCTTCTTGGTTCACAGATGCTCCCTAAAAGGCTCCCATTTCTCCTCCATTTATAGACACTCCTGAGGCATTCCAGTACCCTGCTTTTACTCGTGGGGTTTGCCACTTACACAATGCTTTCTGACTGCTTCCCTCAACCCCCCTCTTTTGGTTTTGGCTGCTTGGTGACTGCAGCAGCCCAGGATGTCGCTGGCTTTGACATCACATGCACAGCAACCATATGTGCGGGTAGTGTGCCTTCAATAATTGTGGTGTCACCAAACTCAGCCAAACAAGAATGCTAACAAACTACCATAAGATCTAGTAGTATTCACTTGGGGGAAATCAATTAAATAGGACTTGGAACCAAGTTAAATTTCAAGCTGTGTCATTTTCTCAATTTTCTCCAAATAATCTTCCTCACTGCCATAATCTTATGAATAATGTAGTACATACAAAAAAATCACCACTTTTCCCACAAATCCCCCAACAATTTGCTTAACAGCCAGGTTTGCGCTGTGGAGACAAATGGAATATAACATGTATGATACACCTATTTGCTCTTCCCTCAACCTACTGGAAATGGAAGCATGATTCTAATATCTTCCCACAGTGCAGGCCATTGTCCCACTGTTAGTTGCTCCTCTAGGTCTATCTCCTAGGCTTCAACATTTGTTTTTGTACATTTTGTAAGTAAGAAAGTTTGTGTGCTTTTCTAAGTAACTTCATAGCCATTTTGTCAGCTATGAATGAGATGTAACTGGCATATTTTAGGGGGAGGCGATGGCGTAGTGGTACTGTCGTTGGACTAGTATTCCAGAGACCCAGGGTAATGCTCTGGGGACCCAGGTTTGAATCCCACCACAGCAGATGGTGGAATTTGAATTCAATAAAAAAATCTAGAATTGAAAGTCCAATGATGACCATGAAACCATTGTCGATTGTTGTAAAAACCCAGCTGGTTCATTAACGAAGTCTGTTGTCCTTACCTGCCCAGACCCACAGCAACGTGGTTGACTCTTAAGTGCTCTCTGAAATGGCCTAGCAAGCCACTCAGTTGTAACAAACCGCTACAAAGACAGAAAAAGGAATGAAACCTGACAGTCTAGGCACCGGAAACGACAATTGCAGCCCTGCAAAGTCCTCCTTCCTAACATCTGGGGGGGGGGGCTAGTGCCAAAATTGGGAGAGAACAGACTAGTCAAGCCTGACATAGTCATTGTCACAGAATCATACCTTCCAGATGATGCCCCAGACACCATCATCACCATCCCTGGATATGTCCTGTCCCACCAGCCCAGCAGAGGCACAGTGGCGGCTGCACAGTGGCATAGTCGGAAGGGAGTTGCCCTGGGAGTCCTCAACATCAACTCTGGACCCCATGAAGTCTCATGGCATCAGGTCAAATATGGCAAAGAAACCTCCTGCTGATTACCATCTACTGCCCTCCCTCAGCTGATGAATCAGTATTGCTCCATGTTGATCATGATAGAGCTGCTAGACTGAGTCTGCGGCAGGTGGTGAGGGAACCAAACAAGAGGGAAAAACATTGCAGTATCTAGTGCCTTCAGCCGTCACTGCCTGCTACAGATGCATCTATCCGTGACAGTATCTGGAGGAATGTCCACTGCACAGCCCTTGTGGACACGAAGTCCTGCCTTCACATTGAGGATATCTTTCATTGTGTTGTGCCCACTACCACCGTGCTAAATGGGATAGATTTCGAACAGATCTAGCAACTCAACACCAGGCATCCATAAGGTGGTGTGGGCCATCGGCAGCAACAGAATTGTACTCGAGCACAATCTGTAATGTCATGGCCTGGCATATCCCCTACTCTACCATTACCATCAAGCCAGGGGATCAACCCTAGTTCAATGAAAAGTGCGGGAGGGCATGTCAGGAGCAGCACCAGGCATACCTAAAAATGAGGCATCAACCTGGTGAAGCTATAAAACAGGACTACTTGCATGTCAAACAGCATAAGCAACAAGTGATAGACAGAGCTAAGCAATCCCACAACCAATGGTTAAGATCTAAGCTCTGCAGTCCTGCCACATCCAGTCATGAATGGTGGAGGACAATTAAACAACTGACTGGAGGAGGAGGCTCCACAAATATCCTCATCCTCAATGATGGAGGAGCCCAGCACAACAGCGCAAAATATAAGGCTACAATCTTCAGCCAGAAGTGCCGAGTGGATGATCCATCTCGGCCTCCTCCAGAGGTTCCCAGCATCACAGATGCCAGTCATCAGCCAATTTAATTCACTCCACATGATATCAAGAAACGGCTGAAGGCACTGGATACTGCAATGGCTATGGGCCCTGACAATATTCTGGCAATGGTACTGAAGACTTGTGCTCCAGAATTTGCCGTGCTCCCAGCCAAGCTGTTCCAGTACAGCTACAACACTGGCATCTATCCGGCTATGTGGAAAATTGTCCAGGTATATCCTGTACACAAAAAGGACAAATCTAACCCAGCCAATTACCGCCCCATCGGTCTACTCTCCATCATCAGTAAACTAAAGGAAGGGGTCATCAAAAGTGCTATCAATTGGCACTTGCTTAGCAATAGCCTGCTCACTGACACCCAGTTTGGGTTCCACCAGGGCCAATCAGCACCTGACCTCAATACAGCCTTGGCTTAGACATGGACAAAAGAGCTGAACTTGAGGTGAGAAGAGTGTGACTGCCCTCGGCCACAAGGCAGCATTTGACCAAGTGTGGCATCAAGGAGCCCTAGCAAAACTGGAGTCAATGGGAATCAGGATGATAACTCTCCGCTGGTTGGGGTCATGACTAACACAAAGGAAGATGGTTGTGTTTGTTGGAGGTCAGTCATCTCAGCTCCAGAACATCACTGCAGGAGTTCCTCAGGGTAGCGTCCTAGGCCCAACCATCTTCAGCTGCTTCATCAATGACCTTCCTTCCATCATAAGGTCAGAAGTGGAGATGTTTGCTGATGATTGCACAAAGTTCAGCACCATTCTCGACTCCTCAAATACTGAAGCAGCCCATATCCAAATGCAGCAAGACCTGGACAATATCCAGGCTTGGGCTGACAACTGGCAAGTAACATTCGCACCACATAAGTGTCCAGCAATGACCATCTCCAACAAGAGAGAATCCAACAATCACCCTTTGATGTTCAATGGCATTACTGTCACTGAATCCCCCACTATCAACATCCTGGGTTTTACCGTTAACCAGAAACTAAACTGGACTAGCCACATAAATACTGTAGCTACAAAAGGTGGTCAGAAGCTAGGAATCATGCAACAAGTAACTCACCTCCTGACTCCTCAAAGCCTGTCCACCATCTACAAGGCACAAGTCAGGAATGTGATGGAATGCTCCCCACTTGCCTGGATGTGTGCAGCTCCTACAACACTCAAGCAGCTGGACACGGTCCAGGACAAAGCAGTCCGCTTGATCGGCACCCCGTCCACAAACATTCACTCCTTCCACCACCGATGCACAGTAGCAGCAGTGTGTACCATCTACAGGATGCAGGAATTCACCAAGGCTCCTTAGACAGCACCTTCCAAACCCACAACCACTACCACCTAGAAAGTCAAAGGCAACAGATAAATGGGAACACCACCACCTGCAAGTTCCCCTCCAAGTCACTCACCATCCTGACTTGGGAATACATCACAGCTCCTTCAATGTCGCTGGGCCAAAATCCTGGAACCCCCTTTCTAACAGTACTGTGGGTGTACCTACACCACATGGACTGCAGTGGTTCAAGAAGGCAGCTCACCACCACCTTCTCAAGGGCAACTAGGGATGGGCAATAAATGCTGGCCCAACCAGCAAAGCCCACATCCCGTGAATGAATAATTTAAAAAAGTTAATTTTCCAAAACAATTGAAAGATGGGGTCCGTGGTTCATACTGTTTCTGAGAATGACGGGAAGATGAGAATGAATTATACTTGGGTTTAGAATAAATTTCCATATGCAGTTCAATAAAAATAATAATATTTGCGATTGCAAACCCAAGTTTTTCTTAGTGAGACACAGCTGCAAATTCTTCATTGTTTTTTTTCTCTGTGAAGCACAGCTGCAAACCTTTCAGCCACATTTTTCCATCTCAAGCTAGTCTGGTTGTATGTGCTGCACTCCCAGAATGTGGTGGAAGGGGGTTGTTTACAGGCAGTATGTAATGCCATTTTGAGACCTTCAGATTAAGCCCATTTTCCAGGATGCTATTCTACCTTCACACTTCAAGGTACAAGGACCTATCCTTCAGTCCTGCTTACCTTTTCTGTATATTAAAATGACAATTGTTTTGCTTTCCTTTTCCCACATGGAGTACGTGACCTTACACCAATCCTGGAGAACTGCTGCTCTGTGCTGCTGTCTCTGTTTTGATTTAGCCAGCTTTGTATACATTATATTCTGCATTGCCCAGTTGCAGACAGGAACTAACATTTGGATATCTGGAGGTGTACAATAGTGTATAATTCATACAGCGATGTACGTAATTCTCGGTTAACTTGTTGCTCTGAGCCTAGTTCTGTTCTTAATTATGTTTCACACTAGGATGATGGGTACTAAACTTGATGCATTTTTCTGGAGGTTAGAAGTACAGAAGTGACTACTCCAGTTAAGAGGACAAGAATATATCAGGCATGCCTAAAAAATTATTTTTGGCAATATGCCCTTTAAAAAAAAAGAGGGCACTCGTGGGAGTGCCAAGCTGAGACACCATATCGGTAAATCACAACCTCCCATAGAAGATGCATCATGCTTCAAAGAATATTCCTCCTAACCTGTGATGTCCAATTGCTTTGCGGTACCTTGCAAGCTTGCAATTAATAATTGCAAAATCTGTGCAATTAATAAGCCAATTACTAAGTTTTTTTAATTCTTTACTCTGCTTACCATAACTGAACAAAGTGATAACCACAGGAAAGAGCAAGTTATCAGTAGGAATGGAATAGCAAGTATAAATGTAGTTCCCTGGCCATTCAAATTTGTCAAATGCAGAATTGTTCTAATTACTAAAAATCATTAACAACCTCCCTTGCAGAAATATCATTTATATAAATCAAAATCTACCTTTGGGATTTCTAACAGTAAATGGCTTTCAAAACCAAGCAGTTCACTCACTGTAATGCTATAAAACATTCAATGGTCAACTAATATCATGGAATTTTATCACTTTACATCAAATACATTACACAGAATCAAAGAATTGGTACAGTGCAGAAGGAGGCCATTTGGCTCATCATGTGTACACCAGCTCTTCAAATGAGCAATTCACTCAGTGCCATTCCCTTGCCACCTCCCCATAACCCTGCACATTCTTCCTCTTTAAATAATGTAATTCCCTTTTGAATGCCTAGATTGAATCTGCCTCCACCATACTTTCAGGCAGCACATTCCAGGTCTTAACCACTTAGTGTGAATTATTTTTTTCCTCATATTGCTTTTGTTTCTTTTGCAAATTACTTTAAATCTGTGCCCTCTTGTTCTCAATCCTTTCATGAGAGGGAATAGTTTTTCCCCATCTCTGTCCACGCCCCTCATGATTTTGAATACCTCTATCAAATCCCTTCTCAATCTTCTCTTCCCCAAGGAAAACAGTCCTAGCTTCTCCAATCTAACTTCATACCTGAAGTTCCTCATCCCTGGAACTATTCTCGTGAAACTTTTCTGCACTCTTGATATCCTTCCCAATGTGCGGCACCCGGAACTGGATACAATACTCCAGCTGAGGCCGAACCAGTGTCCCATATAAGTTCAACATAACCTCCTCGCCCTTGTACTCAATGCCTTATTTATAAAACCTGGGATACTGTTTGCTATATTAACCACGCTCTCAACCTGTCCTGATACACCTAGATCCCTCTATTTATGCACCCCCTTGAGAATTGTACCCTTTATTTCATATTCTCTCTCCATGTCCTTCCTACCAAAATGGATCACTTCATATTTCTCCACATTGAACTGCCACCTGTCCACTCATTCCATCATCTTCTCCATGTCCTTTTGAAATTCCACACTATCCATTAGACAACTACCTGGAAAGATTGTCTTTAGGATAAATATTCCTACAAAAAGATTCAATGCCAAATCATTAAGATTTGGTCTTTCAGGGAGATTTGTCTCTCAGTTTACCAATTATAGCCTTCAGTCTCATTTGCAAGTATAATTACACTTAAAAGAATTTTGAAGCCAAGTAAAAGTTCAACTGCATCTTTATTACTGCTTCTGAAATTTGCGCATTGAGTCGTGTTCCAAGCAAGAACCAGCCAAGGTGGAAACTTTAAACATATATATGCAAGAGAAAACCTGACCCCTTTTGGTCGTGAGTGACTGTGTTAACTTGCCACCCCGAAGGGCTGTTGGACTGAAGGCCAAAAATAGTGACATTAATTACTGTAAACTCATCTGACCCTCAACAGACTAAGATTTGTGCCAACAGCCTATAAATATTTGATATCTGCAGTCGATCCTTTAGGCACTCTAATCCACAGTGAACTGCAGAGTACTGTTACACATTACATCATGAATGTTGCTCTAAAGCTTCTGTAATTATCAAGATATTTCTGTCATACCATTCTTCAACTTTTAATCCTACATCAATTTGAACAAATAGGAACAACATGGCCCTACAATCCTACAAAAATCGAATAACTGATAATCTCATGAAATTATAAAACAGCCAAATTACACAGCAATTTAATCTTAAAGCCAACCAAATAAAAAAGGCCACTAAGTGTTCAACTGTGTTGACAATTAATCATATGAACAAAATAGGTAACACAAAGCAATGCTGAAACATTATTTTTTGAGAATAGGATCAAGGGAGTTAAAAAAAATTCTTGAATCTACCAGCAGTCTAATAGTTAAACTTAGTTTCATCTTACAAACCAGTGGAAGCCATGTGCAAAAGATAAAATACCGTGCTAGCTCTTCAATAAAAGGGATCAACAAGTGATCATGGAATTAAAAACTGTAAGCAAACTCAAAGACTTAGTAAGGGAGGAAGATAAGGCAAGACATGAGAACAGGTGCAGCGACCTCTTTTTTTAAATAAAAAGAATGGTAACAGGTACAAACAAGGTAATCTAGAATGTCAAGAAGCACATTTGAGCTATTATAGCAGAAGGCTAATAGAGAGACAATGAAAACAAACATTCTTTGAAAAAAATACATGTGGCATGTGCTGAAACTATTCAATTAGAAAGCAGTGCATTAATATATAATCATTACTTTATTATAAACTTGATGTTATTTAAACAATAAAGATTTTGCAAAATGTACAAATAATTAGCATAAATATATATATAGGTAATGAGGGGATTCTGGGGTAATGTGCAAGTTTAGTCAATAATTTTGTGGTCTGGACACTGCAGTACCAAAATCATGATAAAATATTTTTTAATTCTTCAGTCAAGTTTTGTTCAAAACTAGGATGTTCCATTTATTTCCATGCACTGCCAACTAGTTGCAGCCCTATGGAACATCAATGCCAGTACCTCAAAGGTTAAGAGACCTACTTGAGGGGGTGGATTTTGCCAGTGTCCTTGGCAGCAATATAAAATGCTAGCCTCTAGCAACAGTTTCTGTGGCTGCTAAGTTACTGAGCAACTCAGCCTGACAAACAGTTCAGCAACCTGGTTTTCACCCACTAGCTTTTATGTACCTTTCCAGCTACTAGTGAAAATTTAACATTCAGAACAGCATTGCAATTATTCTTCTGCACAGTTTTTGGTTCACTGGAAGTCTCACAACATGAAGCAAGATTCCACTACATCAGGCATACTGCTCACTGCTTGTGCAAAGCAACAAAGTCAACAGAATCTAATAAAAGCAAAATGCTGCGGATGCTGGAAATCTGAAATAAGAACAGAAAATGCTGGAAAAACTCAGCAGTCTGGCAGCATCTGCGGAGAAAGAAACAGAGGTAACAATTTGAGAGCACTGAAGTAGTTGTCACATGGATTAGAAACGTTAAATCCGTTTCTCCCTCCACAGATGCTGCCAGACCCAAGTTTTTCCAGCATTTTCTGTTTTTATTTCAAAATGTAACTTGAATTGGATTTGATGTATTCAGCTCTTTACTGGACACGTGCCCTTATTCTCCAGTAAGATGCGACCCATTTTTCAAGTACATCTTGGGAAACAAATCAGCAGCCTACAGTGCTTATGTATATAAAAACAAAAGAACTGCGGATGCTGGAAATCCAAAACAAAAACAGAATTACCTGGAAAAACTCAGCAGGTCTGGCAGCATCGGCGGAGAAGAAAAGAGTTGACGTTTCGAGTTCTGTCGAAGGGTCATGAGGACTCGAAACGTCAACTCTTTTCTTCTCCGCCGATGCTGCCAGACCTGCTGAGTTTTTCCAGGTAATTCTGTTTTTGTTTTACAGTGCTTATGTCCCTGGAATAGGGAGTCAAGAAAATATATATTTTTTTTTAAATCTAGCTAAGCCACATAAAGGGAAGTTAGTAAAGCCCCAAAACCAGAGCAAATGGACAAAAGAAGGGACTAATAAAAAGTCTTTTAAATAATGCCTTCATGCACTTCTTGCCAACATCGCTTGACTTTGATGTCATTTCTGTTGCTTGTGTCATCTTCTTCCATTATAAATTCCTACATGCACATTTGTAATAAATTTCACCTTGATAAACTTGTTTCGTTAACTGCGCATTCGTGGCTGAGTGCAAAGCAGATATCAGAGCTGCCTTATAATTTTTTTGGATTCTAGTAAGTAGTCGTGTATCTACTTAAAAAAAACTATTAACTTTCCAATTGTTGTATTTTTAAATTTATATTATTAGAACCTGCAAAACATTTGCAGTGAAGTTAGTATCTTTACTGCAAGAGAATTTCTTCAAATCCTCACCCCATTTCAAATCTCAAGCCATTTCACCCTATGCCATATTCATCCCATTCCTTTCACACCTTCACATCATCCCCATTCGACTCTTTTTTAGTGGTTCAGCCTCAACTGGAGTGGTGCATCCAATTCTGGGCACTACACTTTGGGAAGGATATGAAGGCATTGGGGAGGGTGCAGAAAAGATTTACAAGAATGGTTCTGAGGATGAGAGACTTCAGTCATGTGGATAGATTAGCAAAACTCAGGCTGTTCCCTTTAAAGAGAAGGTTTTAAGGGGAGATTTGGTGGGTGTTCAAAATCATGAAGGGTCTGGACAGAGTAAAGAGGGAGAAATTGTTCCTGTTGGCAGAAGGGTAGAGAACCAGAGCAAACTGATTTAAGGTGATTGGCAAGAGAACAGAGGATACATCAGGAAACCCCCCTCAGCAAGAGGTTAGGATCTGGAATCCACTGCCTGAGAATCCACTGGAGGTAGATTCAATTTTGACTTTCAAAAAGGTATTGGATAATTATGTAAAGAGAAAATATTTGCATGGCTACATGGAAAAGGGTTGAGGGGCTGGGCGGGGTTGGGGGGGGTGGAGGAGAGAGAGAGAGAGAAAGAAGGGAGAAGTAGAACTAGCTGGCTAGCTGGATAGCTCTTTCAGAGAGCAGTCATGGCATGACAGGCTGAATGGCCACCTTCTATGCTGCAACCATTCTATGATTGTATGATTCTATAACTCTACCCCCAATGTGGCTGCTTTATTACATAGTCACACTACTGCTTATTCTCATCATGCAATCTCAATTATGCAGGACATAACTACAATATTGTAAATGGTGTTGGCCAAAACACTCAGAAGGCCAGTTCAGAAGTCCAACTCAGAAATGATAAGATAAAACTCTTTCCTTCTCCGCCGATGCTGCCAGACCTGCTCAGTTTTTCCAGGTAATTCTGTTTTTGTTCCAGAAATGATAAGGGTGTGTGTCGATGTGGACATCGACAGTGGTGAGATGAGGTTGAGGGGGGCAGTGGAGAGAGCAATATTTTGAACAACAAAATACAGTTTTGGTGATGGAGTGAAAGTGTCATCTGAAACTCAGTTCAGGGTCAAACAAGATCTAAAATAAAAACAAAAAAACTGTGGATGCTGGAAATCCAAAACAAAAACAGAATTACCTGGAAAAACTCAGCAGGTCTGGCAGCATCGGCGGAGAAGAAAAGAGTTCACGTTTCGAGTCCTCATGACCCTTTGACAGAACTTGAGTGAATCCAAGAAAGGGGTGAAATATAAGCTGGTTTAAGGTGTGTGGGGGTGGGGGGGGGGAGAGAAGTGGAGGGGGTTGGTGTGGTTTTAGGGACAAACAAGCAGTGATAGAAGCAGATCATCAAAAGATGTCACAGACAACAGAACAAAAGAACACATAGGTGTTAAAGTTGGTGATATTATCTATTATCGTTTAGATAATATCACCAACTTTAACACCTATGCGTTCTTTTGTCTGTGACATCTTTTGATAATCTGCTTCTATCACTGCTTGTTTGTCCCTACAACCACACCAACCCCCTCCACTTCTCTCCCCCCACCCAAACACCTACACACCTACACACACACACACACACACACACACACACACACACACACACACACACACACACACACACACACACACACACACACACACACACACACACACACACACACACACACACACACACACACACACACACACACACACACACACACACACACACACACACACACACACACACACACACACACCTTAAACCAGCTTATATTTCACCCCTTTCTTGGACTCACTCAAGTTCTGTCGAAGGGTCATGAGGACTCGAAACGTCAACTCTTTTCTTCTCAAACAAGATCTGCTAAGTTAGGCAGCAAGGAAGGAATGCAATCATCTCATTGAGACATACAAAATTCTGACAAGGATAGACAGACTGGATGCAGGGGTGATATTTCCTCTGGCTGAGGGATCTAGAACAAGGGGTCACAGTCTCAGGATATCCATTGAGGATCAAAAAGAGGAGAAACTTCTTCACTCAGTGGGCAGTGAACCTATGGAATTCTCTACCACAGGAGGCTGTGGAGGCCGTCACTGAATATATTTAAGCAGGAAAGAGATATTTCTGGACTCTAAAGGCGTTAAGGGGTATGGGGAGAGCACAGGAGTAGGGGCATTGAGATAGAGGATCAGCCATGATCATATCGAATAAGAGCTGAATGATCTATTCCTGCTCCTATTTTCTATGTTTCTATGAATAAGGACTCTCAGCTTCTAGCGATAAGTGAACAGAATGAATCGTTTCATTAGCATGCAACTGGAATGAGTCTGACTGAAAGGATTCAGTGGTAGCATTCCCACCTCCACGAGAAAGTCACAGGTTCAAATTCCACTCCAGATAGTTCAACAAGCAAAGATGAGTGTTATAATCTCCAAAAACTAGACAGCCATCCAGTGGGATACTCACATCTGATGCAAATGCAATAGTCACTTCCCATTGCATATAGCTGGTTCACCTGTTAGGGAGTTATAAGCTCGCACATAAAAAAGGGACATTACAGAAACAATCAGAGCAAGATCTGCTGGATGTATAAGCATTGGAAAAAATGGGCTGCTTCATGTGCTATTTCAGATAATTCGCCAGAACATGGAGCAGTTGAACTTGTAAAGAATAAGGCTGATAGCAATGCACAACAATTTACAGGTGATAAGTATTTCCTAAAAGGTACCAGTGAGGAAAAAATTAAGAGTCCTAAAGTGGGAAATCAGAAAATTCAGATTTATCACCTGGACAATGAATACAATAGTGCCAAATTAGCCAAATAAAGCACTGCTTTTCTGATATCAGCATTTCCCAAAGGATAGAACAGTTCTTACATTGGGAACTAATTATTTAACAGAACTAGGGAACAAAGTTTAAGAATAAGAGGTCTCCCTTTGAAGACAGATGAGCAGAGCTTTTTTCTCAGAGGGTCTGTGGAATTCTTTTCCCCAGAAAGCAATAGGAGCTGGGTCATTGAACTTATACAAGGTCGAGTTAGACAGATTTTTGATAGACAAGGGAGTCAAGGGTTATAGGAGAAACACAGGAAAGTGGAGTTGAAACCAAAATCAGATCAGCCATGATCTTATCGAATGGCAGAGTGGGCTTGAAGGACTGAATGGCCTACTCCTGCTCCCAAGTCCCATGTTCGGTTTGCAGTTCAAATTTAACTATTTGCATCCCAAAGAAAGTTTAAACAACTTCACCACAGCAAGTGCAAGGTACGATATACAGTCTAACAATGGAATTTATATAGCAATGAGTAGTCACTAACGTAGTTCAATACCATAGACAGCTATGTATTCAACAAATATAATACATTTTTCTTCAGTTCTGTTCAGCAATGAATACAGGCACATTATCCATGGTGTACATATGTAACAGTTTTTTTCCTCGCAAGTTCTTTCATACACTCGATATTCCACTCAGCCACAAAAGGCCTTAATGACAAAATTCTTACCACAGGTCCTGTAACCAATATTTTCTCCATGATCTTCAGAAACCTGTTGTTATAACTGTTTCTATTGTGAATTATATTAAGGGTTAAGGATGTAGAGTCTTGGTTTCTGTTCAATGTGAATCAGAAGTTGCGTACTTTTGGTTTGGTTTAGTTTGTCTGGGTGTATAAACAACACTTGAATCTTTGAAAAGCACCCAACTGAGGTGCTTTTAGAAAGCACAAAGGTTGCTGTGGGGGAAAACTGCTGAGGGTGAAATTATGTTCCAAAAAGAAAACTGGTGAGTTTTGTTTTTTTTTAAGGAAAAAGTGCAAGAGAAGCTGACCTGGAAGCTGCAGACATCCAGTCTGTTGCGCTTGCCCAGAGAACTCAGTTTTGTATGTTTAGAGAGGAACATAAGGAGTTCTGGAGAATTGTGTTGGACCAAGCAGCTCTGCAAAGAGAGAAGTCCAGCTGTGAAACAGACATGAAGGGAGTGTCTACATGTCACTGGGTCATTGCACGTGATCATCAGCGACCCCCTGAACACAGACCTGAGCTGTGACCTCTGCAGCCAGACTCAGAAAAAGGAACTGCCTCCCAGAGTACAAGTATATTGAAAAACCTATGAGTGAAAGCCACAGCAAAAAGGTTAAGCTGGGCTAAGACTGTTGGATTGAGTTTAAGGTAGAAGCTCATATCGTTTAGAATCATTATCTTATTTGCTCAGTGTATCAATATACTCATTATTGCTTGTGTTTGTTTTGTTCAAGTTTGTAGAGTAAAGATTCTTTCGGCACTTCAATTTAATCTCGATTCCAGCCACTTATTTCTCCTTAACCTTGGTTTTTCCATGCATTATATTCTTTAAATCAGGGGTGGAAAACATCCAGAACTCCTTCTGTTCCTCCCTAAACATACAGAACTGAGTACTCTGGGCAAGCACAACATCCAGGGTCAGGTCCAGCCCGTCACACTTTTTCATCTGGCTCATGGATTGTTGAGTCACTGCTCTGGGCTGGTTTAGGGTGAGACAGAGTGGGAAAGGAGAGGGTAGGGGTGGAGAGAGAGAGAGAGAGAGAGAAGTAGAAACAGAGTGGAAAAGAAGAGAGATACAGAGAGCAAATGGAAAAGGAAAACAAGCTAAAAGTTGAGCTGAATTTCAGAGATGCTGTGATTGAGACACAGAAGCTGTGCTACTTATTAAGGAAAAGCAAACTCCAGGCATCACATTAAAGCATTGGTTGAGTTGAATGTTTCTTTATTCTCTCTCTCAAAAAAAGTTGTCTTTTGTGTGTGTGGGGCCCGTGATTGATTTTGTCCCTGTTGAGTGGCCCTTGATAAGAAAAAGGTAGTTAACAGGGCCCTCAACCGTGTCCGGCCCATCTCCCGCACATCCGCCCTCATGCCTTCTCCTCCATCCCAGAAACATGATAGTGTCCCCCTTGTCCTCACTTATCACCCCACCAGCCTCCGCATTCAAAGGATCATCCTCCGCCATTTCCGCCAACTCCAGCATGATGCCAACACCAAACACATCCTCCCTTCACCACCACCCCCCCCCCACCCAACCAGCGTGGCATTCCATAGGGATCGTTCGCTCCGTCACACACCCTGGTCCACTCTTCCATCACCCCCTACTCCTCAACCCCCACATACAGCACCTCCCCATGCATACGCAAAATATGCAACACCTGCCCCTTCACTTCCTCTCTCCTCACTGTCCAAGGGCCCAAACACTCCTTTCAAGTGAAGCAGCATTTCACTTGCATTTCCCCCACTGCATTCGTTGCTCCCAATGCGGTTTCCTCTACATTGGAGAGACCAAATGCAGACTGGGTGACCGCTTTGCAGAACACCTTCAGTCTATCCGGAAGGATGACCCAGACCTCCCTGTCGCTTGCCATTTTAACACTCCACCCTGTTCTCTTGCCCACTTTGTCTGTCCTTGGCTTGCTGCATTGTTCCAGTGAAGGTCAACGCAAACTGGAGGAACAGCATCACATCTCCCGATTAGGCACTTTACAGCCTTCCGGACTGAATATTGAGGTCAACAACTTTAGATCTTAAACTCCCTCCTCCATCCCCACCCCACTTTCCGTTTCTTCCCCCTCCCTTTTGTTTTTTTTCCAATAATTTATATAGATTTTTCTTTTCCCACCTATTTCCATTATTTTTAAATCTATACCTTTCATGCCCTTTTAGTCTTATTTCACCCCACCCCCACTAGAGCTATCTGTACCTTGCGTGTCCTGCTATCCATTCTTAATTAGCACATTCTTTTAGATAATATCACCAGCTTCAACAACTCTTTGTTCTTTTGTCTGTGACATCTTTTGGTTATCTGCTCCTATCACTGCTTGCTTGTCCCTACAACCACCCCCCATCCCAACTTCTCTCCCCACTCCCCCCACCTTAAACCAGCTTATATTTCACCCCTCTCTTATTTTTACTTAGTTCTGCTGAGGGGTCATGAGTACTCGAAACGTCAACTTTGTTCTTCTCTGCCGATACTGCCAGACCTGCTGAGTTTTTCCAGGTATTTCTGTTTTTGTTTAAGAAAAAGGTTCCCCACCCCTGATTTAAATGATTATGGTCTAACAAGTTATCAGACTGGTCAAGTAACTGGGATCATAACACCAAAAATTTCCTATCACACCTAATGCAAACTTGCACAGATTCTGTTCCACCATTCTGATTGAGGTTAACATAGCAGAATGAAAATGAAAATAAAAACCCAGACAATAGTGCATCATAAATAACTATACCACGTGTAGAATCAAATCATCACTGCAGAAGGATATACCAAGATTTGTGTATTTTGAGATGTCAAGGGAGATTTCCAGTGATAAACACAATATGGTGCATGGGAACACTTGGCTCCTTCTTTTTTTGCTCAAAAGTATATTCCTCGCTGCTTTATTTTCATCCTTCTCCTCAAAGAGGCATGCATCTGTCCATTACTTATGTGAACTTGTATACCCTCCCCCCCACCCTCAGCCCAATGTCACATGTGGTTTATCCAATTTCAAGAAAACTGATGCATATCAAAGTTTCAAAACAATATTAACAAAATGGTACAATTTCAAAGAGAACCAGAGAACACTAGGCATAGATGTACATAAATCTTTGAAGGTGGAAGGACAAGATAATACAGCTGTAAAAAAAAGCAAATGGAGTTCTTGGCTTTATAAATAGGGGTAAAGAGTACGAAAACAAGGATATTATACCAAACATTTTTAAATCATTAGTTAGGCCTCAGCTGGAATAGTGTGTATAAATCTGGGCGCCACACCTAAGGTAGGGTGTTAAGGCTTGGGGAAGGAGGGTGTTGAGGAGGTTTACAAGAATGGTACTAGGATGAGAGATTTCAGTGATGTGGAGAAGCTAGAAAAGCTCCATTTTAGAGCACAGAAAATTAGAGATTAAATGGTGGTGTTTGAAATTATGAAGAATTTTGCAATGGAGAAACTGTTTCCACTAGCACAAGGGTCAGTGACCAGAGGACACTGTTTAAGATAATTGGCAAAAGAACCAGGTGGCAATATGGAGACAAATTAATGGTGTGGTAACAATGCAACAGGCAGTTTATTTCCACAGCCATGAGATTGTTACAAGGCATGTTATGAATTTATTTAAAAACCTTAAATGGCAATTAATGCACTCAAGCAGAGTATTGCACTCACATCTTTACTTGCAAATACTTGGAGAAAGAGATCAAGTCAAAGTATATTTTGCTCAATATCATTTTCCATCCTATTGGCATCTTTTAGGGTTATCATCTGATTTATGACTAACTTTTTTTGCTACAAAATAGTTATAATGTTGAGCTTTTAGAACCATATCCATATACTTTTCTCCAACTCAGTTCCTTGGACTTGTAAGTCAATTTTTATTTTATTTTTGATGAGTCCAGGAATCCACTGAAACTGAAATTTCATTGTTCAGTCACTGTACAACTAAATGTTAATGTCTGTGCTAGCATGGACCCTAGCAACTGACTACCCATGAACAGAGTTCCATTGTCAAAGATTGCATCAAATTTTTGGCAAGTTGCTATTTGATTTTAGGATATCGCAATTAGCCAGATAGCTCCACGAATCAAAATTTGCCAAAAGATCACTCAACGTTGCTGAGAAGACATCATGTGCTGAGTTACAAAGATGATCATTCAGTTTCATAAGCATATGAAAAAAACTGATTTAGAGCTCATCCAATGATTCATGTTTATCTAAGTAGCACAGTGACCCACAGAACAGGAATGTCTCAGGTTCAATCCACAGCATATGCTCAGTTAGCTGTCCTCGGTAGGATAGCATAGAACAGATGACCCGAACACTACTTAGAGAGAAAAATGAGCCAGCAGCCTACTCCAAATCACTATGCAGTGGCTATTACTGGAAGCGAGACTGCAGACATGAGTCAAGGAATTATGCTCAATTATGAAAGCCACATTCTGGAATATCATGCCAGTATTTACTGTCAAGGTTCACACATTACTAGTCACTTGGGGGATATCTCTGAGATTGAGTGGCTTTTAGGAGAGACGGGGCGGAAACTTGGCAGAGAAAACTGCTTTCTCAACCTGTAGTGAAGTTTCCTGTGGTTAGACAAAGCAACCCTCTGTGCTTTGAAGTCACAAGAGTGGTCTCTTTGAGGATCTCCAAGCCAATTAAAAAACTAATCTTTCCAATAATTCCAAGTGCATACCTTTTTCATAAGATCACGTAGTAGGAAGTAATTGCTTCTTTGAAACTTGTATTATCAACCAAAAGACAGCTTCTTCATTATTCGGGCTAAAAACATGAAATTCAGGCAAGGAAAGCTATGTTAGGACATGGCTAAAGGTAGTTTCTAGTAATCTTTCAGCAGGTCATTCAGCCGATAACAAATTTGATCCAACTATTTACATGTGGCCAGGCCTTTAATACTGGGGGCGCAGTGGGGGAAGCAGCAGCTTACATTCTTGGTCAAAATTCTTCACCTGAGCAATAAGGCAAAAGCAAATAATACCCACAGCATCTGAATGGCAGCTGGTTTCAACACCATATTGAAAGTATTGAAGACATTAATTGAACTATTTTATAGGAATAATATTTAAAATGGACCATCTGGTTCAAGTCAAGGCGAAAGAGTAACTTGCCCTTCAGCTCTAAAATACCATTTAAACCTACTGGTTTCAATCTGCATTTGCAATAAAGTCTTCAAAATGATGGAAACATTTTGAAAGAGTAGCTACACCATAAATAGGAGAAGACCATAGGAAATAGGAGAAGACTATACGACCTGTCAAGCATAGTCTGCCATTCAATATGATCATGGCCAATTTTGGGCTTCAACTCCACTTTCCCATCCACTCCCCATATCCCTCCATTTCCAGAGACACCAAAAATCGGCCTCTCTCAACCTTAAATATATTCAACGATGGCACATCCACAACTCTGGTAGGGAATTCCAAAGATTCACAACCCTTTGAGTGAAGAAATTTCTCCTCATCTCAGTCCTAAATGACTGGCCACTTAACCTGAAACTGTGCCCCCTTGTTCTAGATTCTCCAGCCGGGGGAAATGTTGTCTTTTGATCAAATTAATTTTTTTGTATTCTGCAATGAATCATTTTATTTAAGTGTAAGCTTCACTTTAGTGCATAAAAAAAATCACATTCTGGAAAAGGCCCAAAAACTATGATCAATCTTCCTCAATGATGCAACACTGACAGCACTGAAATCTTGAGCCAATTCTTTGTAGGCAAGCAAAGGTGAATGACCCAGCAGAAAAGGAAAGTATCAACCTTTCAAAAACTAATAACTGAAAAGTGTTCAAAAAATCTGGTCTTTTAAGGCTAAATATTGCAACATTAAGAAATTATACGAAACACAAATTCCAAGAAAGCTCCATCACCTCTATCCCAACAACATGCTTGGTTCTAATCTCAAGAACATCCACAAGGTATTTTTCCATTTCTCTCAACAAATGAGAATGACAATTAGTGCTAATTTCGAGCATTTTTGTTCTGCAGGCCATTGCCGACTAAGTTCTGGACTGTGACTATTCGCCTCATTACACCCCACAGACAGGGCTCTTTATTCCATTCTGTTCACGCTGGATTTGAATCCAAGTCCCAGAGGTGAAACTCATTGTGCCAACCAATTCTCCTAAACATACTTCAACAATTGTGAAATAAATCTCACCTGATTCAACAAGGGGTTGATGTTTAATAGCTCGATGCTTAATGGATTTAAATATTCACAAGATATAGAAATTAGTTTGAATTTCTACATATTATTTTAATCCAAAAGAGTTAGAATAAGCCAACTGTGATTTTGTATAAAAGTCACTTTAACCAAACATGATAGGCTTTTAAATTGCAAGCAGATCTCGAATGGCATCACTCACTAAGTTGATACTCCATTGAATATATTGAAGCAACCTCGTTACAGCATCCAAACAAATTTTTTTAAAAGTTATTTGCTTTGGAGTTGCCTGTTAATTTGCAATTACTTTTGATTTAGAGTAGCAGTTTTATTCTAGATCTTGGACTATTTACTTCACATTCTGCCTAAAAAGTTAGCCATTTGTGTTTCTATTCTTTAGTGCCCAATTTTCTTCAAAAAAAAACCAAGCCTCTCTCAAAGCTGTTCATTTAATACATGTATCAGTAATCCAAAATGCCCCACATCGTACATACAATTATGTACCATATTTATAAATTTGCATCAGTACACTTGAGCCACTAGCATATTAAGTCAACTGGTTCATCAGAATATTAGTTTTAATATCTAGATAGAATTGAGATTCTGAAATATTCTCATTTCACCGAAATCCAGCTTTTACACTCCTCTAGGGTCAACAACAGTTAGCAGACACAAAATTGAGCACTATGCCACTGTAAATCAAGGTCATTCAATGATCAGTGAACATCGGTGACAAGCTGACAAAGACAAAACACTTTCCATAATCCAGAGACTTAATTATAAATAACTATTCGACATGGATGGGATTAACGAGGACTTAAAACATTTTTGTAACCAGAACAGTGCTTCCCAAATTTTTTCCCAGTGTCAACCCATTTTAATGCCCCAAAATTCACATGACCCTAGACTGAAAGTCTGGGGACTACAAGAGTTGTTGAGCAGGATGCAGGGGGTGATTGAGGTGTTGGGGGGGGGGGGGGGGGGGGGGGGGAGAAGAGACTGTGTTTGAGCATGATAATACGTGGTTAAACATCAAGTCTTTTTCAAAAAACCAACAACTATTTTTCCCACAGCTCTGCAGCAACAATCAGGCCTCAAAGATCTGTTAGGCCACACCCACCAATAGAAAACAACAAAAGGAATTAAAGCTATTAGTAATCAGTCCAAACTCCAGATAGCCATTGGGTCACAAGCTTTGAGTTAGCAAAGTTTGAGAAGACCTGAATTAGAAGATTGATTGGAGAAAGCAGAACTGCTGAATAATTATTATAGATGCACAAGTAGCCACATGAAACCTTGAAATTAAGAACTGGGAATGAACTACGGTACAAAATATTCAAGACAGTTTACTTTTTTTTGACAGACTTAAGTTAAAAATATAATAAATGCCTTGAATCAGTGGTAAGTACAGATTTTTAAATACCAACTTATCCCCATTTACAGAAGTTTAGGAGCATAAGGCTTAGGAGCAGGAATAGGCCATTCAGTTCTTCAAGCCTGCTCTGCCATTCAATAAAATCATGCTGATCCGATTGTAGTCTCAACTCCACTTTCCTGTCTGCTCTTCCTAAAACCCTTGACTCCCTTGTCTATCAAAAATCTTGAATAGGTTTAATGAGCCATCCTCCACTACGTTCTGGGGAAGAGAATTCTACAGAGTAATGACCCTCAGAAAATATTTCTCCTCATCTCTGTCTTAAAAGGGAGACCTTGTGTCCCCTAATTCTAGTCTCCCCCACAAGAGCAAACATCCTCCCAGTATCCACCCTATCACGTGCCCTCAGGATCTTACATAATTTAATAAGATCACCTCGCTTTCTTCTAAACTCCAATGGGTGCAGGCTCAACCTGTTCAACCTTTCTTCTTAAGATGAGCTTCTCATCCCAGGAATGAGTCGAATGAACCTTCTCTGAGCTGCTTCTGATGCAACTATTTCCTTTTTCAAATAAGGAGACCAAAATGGTACACAGTGCTCCAGATGTGATCTCGCCAAGACCCTTATACAGTTGCAGTAAAACTTGCCCTTTTAATTCTATTCCTCTTGCAATAAACGCCAACATTCCATGTGCCTTCCTAATCATTTGTTGTACCTGCATACTAACTTTGTGATTCCTGTACCAGGACATGCAAATCCCTCTGTCCCACCGAGTTCTGCAATCTCTCTCCATTTAAGTAGTATACCGATTTTCTATTCTTCCTGCCAAAGTAGTAAGGAATTTTATGGAATGAGAAGCGCTAACATCCAGAAATGTAGCAGTACATGGAAATACTAAAAGCAGCCTCAGAGGCAGGCCAGGTCAGAGTAAATTAGAAAAAGTACTGTTCTGATTCAGATGTTTTTACAGCATAATTATTGCAGAGCTGATGATAAGCTAGTTCTGCAGAAAAAAAACTTTTCCTGAAACACTGTTTACAAAGGTGACTTAAAATATCAATTGACTCAGGATTGTAAAAGTGAACAGCAACACAACGATTTAACTGTGCTAATTTGTTATGCAGTTAAAAATTATTTGGTTGTCACTTGATGCAAGATTTTATTGGCCCCAAAAGGATGCTGCCATTCATTTTAACCACAATACTACTCAATTTTTGCTCTTAAATCTACTTCCAAACATGTACATTTTCCTTCCAAAAGCCCTCAGAAAAAGCCTTCTACAAACTCAAAGTATATACAATGTATAATATAATGTAGAATTAAACACACCAATTCACAGCAGGATGGCTATGAGTTTTATAAAAAAATTTATTCCATACTTAATTCCTAGTGTAGTGTACAAAATGTTAACACAATTTTCCAAAATTCCACAGCTGATGCTTACATGCAGCCTGTCAAGGTCGTCCAGCCTCAATGTGAAGCACTGCAGTCAATGGGGGAGGGGAAAGCTTCACTTAGAAACAAAAGCTTGCTCTCATCAGTAATTTATCATGACAAACGGGTGGAACATACTCTTACAGCAAATAGCTTTGGTCTGGGCATGGGTATGGAAAGAAAAATAATCCATGAAAAAAACACAATGTGTCCATCCTCTATGTATTGCTAAACATAAAGTAGGAATATCCCCTCATTGGACCAGGTTGCAAGTCACAAGCAGAAGTAAAGCAAGGCATGCCCTATCACCAATAAATAGAAAACTTCCACGCCACTATCCCTCTGTGAAAAATTAGTTAACCATGTGGCTTGCTTTGTCACGTCAACAAAACTAGATGGGAAGGAAAAAACAAAGAAATTCGGACATATGGGAATTATGGGGAACAACAGACTAGATGCAGGTCAATGGGACTAGCGGAATGATATTTCGGCACAGACTAGAAGGGCCTAATGGCCTGCTTTCTGTGCTGTAGTGTACTATGGTTCTAACAGACAAAAATGATGAGTGGGATCACAAAAGCAGTGGAAAAGATGCAGGAAATGTCTGATATTTTTATGGTTGTTAAAAAAAAGGCCAGACGTTTATGAAAGTAGCTGATGTGAAATGCTTTAGAAAACAATCACATACAAACCAATTTTCTAGAATTGATGACCAATTTAATGAAAGCAGTCTTATAATGAAAAAAACAACGTTGGGTTAATAAAGGTGGCCCAACTGATGTGTACATGACTTCCATAAAACGTTTGATAAACTGCCACACAAATCGATCATTGAGCAAGACTGAAGTCCATGGGGTTAAAATGGGTGTTGGAAGCAAGCGTATGCAATTGGTTAAGAAACAAAACAGAGATGAATGGCTGTTTTTTTAACTGGAGGAAACAGTATAGTGCTAATCCTAGGGATCAGTATTGGGGCTACAGTTCTTTTGATATACACTAATGGCCTGCTACTGGGTATAGGGGGCAGTGTCAAAGTTTTCAATTGCACAATGCTTAGAAATATAGTGAACAATGAACGGGGCAATAACATACAGATGGCAGATTAAATTTAATTCTTAAAAGCGTGAAGTGATATGTTTTGGCAGCAAGAAGGAGTATTATAAATTTAATGGTACACAAAACTTGTCCTACCACCTTCAAAGATGAGAAGACTGTTAGAAAAGCTAGAAACAGGACTTTGGACTACAAAAGCAAGGGAGTCATGGTAAGTTTTTATATATCACTGGTCACGCTTTGGTTTTGAGTATTGTGCCCAATTTTGGGCAGCACACTTTAGGAAAGAAGTCAAACCCTGAAGAGGATGGACAGGAGATTTACTAGAATGGTACCAGGGCTGAAGGACTTCAGCTATGTGGAGACACACAATTGTTCTCCTTGGAGAAGAGACAATTAGAAGAGAAAATTTGATAGATGCATTCAAAATTATGAATGGAATAGAAAGAATTTGATGAGAAACTGTTTCCATTTGCAGAAGGGCTGATAACCAGAGAACACAAATTTACAGTAAGTGGCAAAAGAACAAGATGACCCAAGGGAAAATAATTTGTGCAATGAGTTAGGACCTAGAATGCCCTGTCTAAAAAGGTAGTTGAAGCGTATTCAATAGCAACTTTGAAAAAATGAACTGGTTCCAGTGCAGACAACTGGGAACACCTTTGTAAACTTCCTTCCGATCGCAAAAATAACTGTTCCTCACTATTCTTTGTCAATTTGCCAATTTCATATCCTCACTGACACTATCCTTTCACATCATGGGCTTTAATTCTGCTAACATGTCTATTCTGTGGTACTTTGTTAAATATCTTTTGCAATGTCCATATACATAACATCAACTCTGTTACTTCACCACAGAACTCAATTAAGTTAGTTAAATAAAATCCATCTTTCACAAACCTGTGCTTTCATTTATTAGCCCATATTATTCCAAATGACAATTTTGTCCTGGATTATTACCTCAAAGCTTTACCACGCCTGATGTTAGCCTGACTAGTCTGCAATTACTGAATTTGATCCTCCCTTTCGAAAAGATGACACAGGGGTGTAACATTCACAATTCCCAGGTCCTCTGCCACTACCTATCCTAGAAGGATTGGAAGGTTGAAGCCATAATTTCAACAATTACTTCCCTTAGTAACCTAGGATGCATCCTTTCCGAACCAAGTGACTTTTCTAGCTCGAGCACTGCCAACCATTACAATACCTGCTCTTTATCTATTTTTATCCTAACCATTATCATTACCACCTGCTCCCTTAGCGCTACATTAGAGAGGAGAATGCTGCCAGTGAAGGTAGATATAAAGTACTCATTTAGTACCTCAGCCATTCTCTATGCTTCCACAAGATGATATCTATTTTGACCCCACCCTCCTTTTGACTACCCTTTTACTGTTTATTACACATTTCGAAAATACTTTTGGGTTCCCTTTTGTGAGCTAATTTATTCTCATACTCTCTCTTTGCCCCTCTTATTTCCTTTTAAGATCTCCTTTGTATTTTCTGCATTCAGCTGAAGGCTAAGTATCTATAAAATTTAATCAAGTCAAATAAGGGACAAGCATTTCCTAAAATGCAATCTTTTTACACCAAGAGTTGGGATTTTACCTAACTTTGACTAGATTGTAGAGCACTGCAGTCAGTGTGTCAGCCAGCATGTTGGTGTTGGGTGTGTCAATGTAGTGTTCACAGATAGATCATAGAACCATAGAAGAGTTATGGCCCAGAAAGAGGCCATTCAGCCCCATCGTGTCTGCACCGGCTGAAAGAGAAAAAAATAATTTAAAAGGCCGCCCATTCTAAACCGACCTTCCAGCACCTGGTCTGTAGCCTTGCAGGTTACAGCACTTCAGATGCTGATGCAGGTACCTTATAAAAGAGTCGAGGATTTCTGGGGTATTATAATAATTATTAATAATTAAATTTAATTTTAATTTAATAATAATCATACTTGGGTTTGTCCTCAACTTTTCAATTTTAAGATATTAGGAACAGGGAAACATTAAGCAGGAACTAGACTTGTGCCTACAAGGAAAATATTGAGGAAGAGCCATTCCCATGATTCTCTTGCACACCTCCAAACAGCTATGTTAAAAAATAGCATTGGCAAAGCCCTGAGAAATCAGCCGCCATTTTAGCTAATGATCTCCAAATCTTCTTTTCAAAAAAACGTATGCTGCAACAGAAAACAAACGAATCAAAAAATAGAAAATACAGGACAAAGTCTAACCACAGACAAAAAGAAATCTTATGACCTAGTAGAGACTTATCATTTCTTCCAATTTCTTGATTTTCTATCTCCCACAATAACTTACTCTTTCCCGCACACTCTCCTTGATGTCTCAGTTTTTCCTTAGATACTGATTTTTTTTATAAAGAAAACATTATCTGCTTTCCCTTCATCACGCCTTTTCCAATTTTTTGCTTTCCACTCTCTTCTCACATTTTGTCTTACCACTTCTGCACCTTAGCTTCCTCCATGGTTGCGGTGAGGTGTGGCAGGTCTCATCAAGAAACAACTGGAGCAGTTTAGCTTTTAGACTGCTGGGCACTAAAGGGCTGCTGACTGTAAAGGTTTATTTTACAGCCAGCAGTACTTCTGGAAGGTCAATTGTTTTTGTACTTGTTTTCTTGTGCTTGGCACACCAACGGCTTTGACATGGATCATATCCTCCAAGTCAGTGGAGCCTGAGCTCCCACAACAGGGAGCACCTGCCAGTTGGACAGTAGATGAATGAAGGTATCCTGAATCCCAAGCCCAGTGTAAAACATCATCTAAGAAAAAAAAAGATGCTGAGTCTGAAAAGCATTCCAAGATTGAACAGCATTACTTTTATGCAGCAATTTTTTCAGTTATTCTGGTTCCTTCTTTGGACAGAAGCTGATGTCCTATTTGAGCTCTCAAGGAATCCTCATGGATCCTAATATGAAAATCTATGTTCCTTGGGTAGTACTGGTTTAGAAACTGCATTATAAATACCAGGTGTTGATAGGGCCAACATTCAATTACAAATAACAAAAAAAGATTGAAAAACCCCTCGCAAAACATTCCTTATTACCTCTGCTTCTTTTATCATCCTATCCAAATGATGAATAAAAGCACATAAAAGTGGGAAATCATGCACACAAAACATTCCAAAATTAAACAAATAGTTCTATGCAGCTGTACAAAATGCGGCTGGATTATGGTTTATCAGTACAGCTGTTCAAAATAGCTTTGCATTCATAACTGACATTCAAGAACATCACTGATGTTTAAACAACTTTCATCAGGAATCATAACCCAAAATGGGTGAAAATCCAACAATACAGCATATCAATGTGGAAAACAGTAGTTAAAAATTAATTTTGAACTATCAATTTGTTTGCCGAAAACTCAGGACTTCCAGTTCACTGTTTGTATACGCTTACTGCAGTAATAAAGCAATTGCCAGAATAGATTGAAGTCATTCTCTGCACTATGAAAGGGAATGGCTATATTTCCACCTTGTAAATCAATAGTACTTTTCATGCCAATGCTCTTCAAATTGTGAACACCATCACCAAACTGCTGGTAAAAATCAAAAGATTACTTCTCTAAAAGGGTAAAATACATGCAATGTAATTGACATGTAATCATGAATTGTTACATGATGTTACCTATGCACTTAGCTGAAAATTTGATCACCCTTTATCATTGATTTTCAGGGTCTGAAATTGCTAGTTAGAAGCAGCCTAGAAGCATACTCTGTTATTCCAAATTCTGTTCAGTGACATCATGAATGGGATGGACTTTCAGTAACACTTCACATTTATGCCATCACTACAACAGAATTTACTGATGTCAAATTGGCAGGAATTTTCAAACAATGTCTGTTGTGTAACCATATGTTCCCAGGTTGCTTCCAACAAACAATTCTAAATTATAGCACAAGAATTGACAGCAATATGGGAGGAAGTTTACATATCTCCAATTGTAACATCACATTTCAGATTAAAACAATTTGCCTCAAGTTAAACAATGTGTGTAACTTTGAGACAATTGGCAACAAACCTACCTCGCATCATCCCCCACAAACAAACATCCAATATTGTTAGTAGGCTCAATTGTGCATTGGTAACAATATGCTGCAGGAGAAGTCGTATATATTTATGGCAATAAGTTTCCATGTTATATGATACATTTCCTCCTATGTTTAATTCATCACTATAGGCACCACTACTGAAGACAGACTTGTAAATCTGGGTGACAGGTTTACAACTAGCATTATTCCTCCCTAAAATTGTATAGTTCAAAATGTTTTCACCAGCGTTTCAATATTTTTCACAGTCAAGTGGACTTCAGTACAAAAGATTCACGTACTTACAATTCCACTAGGATTTCAGAGAAGTGTAAGAAAAGTACTAATGTTGGGTGGTTGGAGGAGGCAAGGAACTCAAAAGCGAGACCAAATAAAAAGTATCCAAAATGAAACAATAAAACTCAGCTTCAGGTTTGGAGAAGCAGAACTCGTCCACAGTCATGCTGCATGTAGAGATTTTGAATTTTAAAATTACTTAGTTGGTAAACCTTTACAAAAGTTATTTCTACCAACTTCAGACAAATATAGTCCCTATGCTAAGGTTGAGATGTAAAATGTGATTTAAAAAAAGCAAATCAGACTGATGCAGCTTTGTAATCAGGTATCGACTATGCACTTATTATAATATTAACTAACCTGATCCAAAGTGTGTTTTAATCACAAATTGAAGTCCAATGCATGGTATGAAGAAAGAATGGGTGACTGGGTCATATCCATAATTACCTAATCACAGGACACAATTGTGGAAAGAATAAGTGGAGGAAAAAGTGAAGACTTATAGAATGGTGGAAGGATAGCAACATTTTTATTGAGAGAACCTTGAATAAAAACAAAAGTGCCATTCAACCTTTCAAGCCTGTTGCATTATTTTACTGGTTCTTTAGCCATTCTGTTCCTGGACTATAGTACACTTGTTCGCCACCTCTAGATCTTTTAATGACCTCCAACTTCACCAGTGTCTCACAGCCCTACAGCCGATTCTACATACCTCCTGGATCTTCATTCCCCCAAAAATACCTCCAACAGTGCATCCTCCATTATTCTACTTTCAAATAGCTTCTGGACTTCATTCGCCAAACTTGGCTAACAGTTCACTGATGCTCTATGCTTACATCGCCCATGTTCACTTTATATCACCATAGGAACTCCGACTGTAATTCTGGACTCCCTTCCATCATCTCCTTTTCATTCCGGTAAAAAGCCAGTTACAAAGTTGCTATGTAACCGGGTCTGTGAACTTGAGTTTACCCTTCATCCATATATTTGGCTGCTGCTCTGACCCATCATTTCTATTTCCAATTTGTTCTAGTTTTGATTTTTCTAAAACTTTTCTCCTTACCCTCCTATACCCCTTGCTCCTGTCATCATGCCACCTTTCATTTCTCCTCTCCAAAATCCCTGCCCCCAACCCTTCAGTGCTCCTCAACCTCAGCAGATGCTGAGGAACAATACCACATCTTTTGATTTAACACTTTACAGCCATCCAGACTCAACATTTGATGATTTCAGATCCAAACCTCTGCTTCATTTATTTTTGGATGGCAGTTGTTGATCAGTATCTATTTCCATTTGGATCTCTTTTAGACTCATCTTTTGTTTCTTTTCTTGTCCATTATTATTTTCTCTTGCCTTACACTTTTGTTTTGGAATTTAATCTCTCTAGCCCTTCCACTCCATCACAGACCTTTTGTTCTTTCCACCCCTCCTGACACTATATTTGTTAAAAACCTGTTAACATCTCCAGCCTTTTCCACTTCTGACAAAAGGTCAGTGACCTGAAACATTCACTATTTCTCACCACAGATGCTGCCTGACTGCTGAGTATTTCCAGCAATGAAAACAACAGAATTAAAAATCTTTGTAAGACCTTTTAGTTGGCGATTTTAAGGGCTGATATTTCATGCAGAAGTTGAGAATTTTTAAGCAAAACATAAACAAATACTTTATCTTCCTCCATCTTTCTCCTTTCCCAAACGCCTACCACCAATAAAATGGTTGCTCAGCCCTAATCTAGCATAAATCAGACAGCTCCTAGCATATTGCTGGTTTGCAAAGCAAACTTATACCATCGTCTTAACAAAGTATATTAGTACTTTTGTTTAACTGTTTACCCCATTAATACCTCAATCGATCACAAGTGGACCTATATTTATGTATCCACGTTACCATAGATAACTAGATTTTCCCCAAATCAATCTTTAATCCTTTATGTCCTCATAGAAAAAACAAAATTGTACTAATATTTGGTTTCTGGACTTTAGGATTTTTTTAATATATCTAACAGACACAAAACTAAAAAAAGGGATAGGCAAAAACCAGCTGGACCATCAAGCCTACATACGCTGGCATGCCATAACTTCCATAAATTTGCCCCAACAATCTGCTGGGAGACATAAAAATTTCAGAAAAAGCAGCTTTAAATTAATTTAGGAAAAAACTCCAGGCAACCTCTCCTGCCCCCTAGGATAATTAAACAAGTTCCACAGTAGCATACCCCAAATGATCCACTTATCTTCTATATGTGGACATGTTGGGCATGCTCAGGAACTCAACAAACATGTTACTGAACGAGCCAGCAGCTTATTCCAGAGATTGACGGCCCTTTGGAAAGAAGCAGTCATCATTAATAAAAACAAAAAACTGCGGATGCTGGAAATCCAAAACAAAAACAGAATTACCTGGAAAAACTCAGCAGGTCTGGCAGCATCGGCGAAGAAGAAAAGAGTTGACATTTCGAGTCCTCATGACCCTTAAACAGAACTGAGTGAATATTAGGAGAGGGGTGAAATATAAGCTGGTTTAAGGTGGTTGGGGGGAGGGGGGGTGGGTGGGGGGTGCGGTTGTAGGGACAAGCAAGCAGTGATAGGAGCAGATAATCAAAAGATGTCACAGACAAAGGAACAAAGAGGTGTTGAAGGTGGTGATATTATCTAAACGAATGTGCTAATTAAGAATGAATGGCAGGGCACTCAAGGTACAGCTCTAGTGGGGGTAGGGTGGAAAGACTAGCAGAGCATACAAGATTTAAAAATAATGGAAATAGGTGGGAAAAGAAAAATCTGTATAAATTATTGGAAAAAACAAAAGGAAGGGGGAAGAAACGGAAAGGGGGTGGGGATGGAGGAGGGAGTTTAAGATCTAAAGTTGCTGAATTCAATATTCAGCCCGGAAGGCTGTAAAGTGCCTCGTCGGAAGATGAAGTACTGTTCCTCCAGTTTGAATTGGGCTTCACTGGAACAATGCAGCAAGCCAAGGACAGACATGTGGGCAAGAGAGCAGGGTGGAGTGTTAAAATGGCAAGCGACAGGGAGGTTTGGGTCTTTCTTGCGGACAGACCGCAAAGCGGTCGCCCAGTTTGCGTCTGGTCTCTCAAATGTAGAGGAGACCGCATTGGGAGCAACAAATGCAACATTGTTGTCCGTTTACATAACTTATACTTGCATCCATGGTTCCTCTCTAACCTAACTCAAATAACCTACCATTTCGACATTGTCTAATCCCTTCATTACGTTAAACTCAAGCCCAGGCTTCTGTAAAGTAAAAAGTCCTAGCTCTCCAAGCCAATCGAGCCAAGGCTCTTTAATCTAGGCCATCCTCAGCCATTTCCAGTGTTTCTATAGCACTACTTAAGTGAAGGGGCTAAAATTAAGCAGTATGCAGATGTGGGAATGGGGGTAAGTATTGAGTCAACACCAGTAGTTTTTGTTTTTTAGTGTTCAACAAACTTAAAATATATTAGACTCAGAGAAAGACAACATCATTCCTTATTGTAATTGTTTTCATTTTTTCAAAAAGCAAGTTGAACTTTAAGCGGACAGACTCTAATTATTTGTGATTATCACCTGTTATGTTGACCATTAGAAAATATAAAACATCCTAATTGCTATCAGGACATAATATCTTCCTTTGATTCATCATTTTCTCCATATAAACAAAAACAAATTACCAACCATCACAGGTGTTAATTAATTTTTTTTGTGCAATTCAATCAATCATAAATTCAATGTGTACACAAAGATCCTTTCAAAAGTCACATGTAAGCATAAACACATATATGACTCCTCCCTGTGAATCTATGCAGACTCATGCCCTGCCTTCCTCTCACTTCTCACATACCCTAGCCAAAATCCTCAATGTAGCAAACCTTATCTCTGGCTTCCATAGTTCTCCACCCAGTGACATCAAAGACTAAGCTGCCAGCCTCGAGGATCTCCAAACTTCAGGATCATTCCCCAATACAAAAACCACGGTTGCCCCCAGAGTGCATGAAAGAACATTTCCCCTCCCCAGTATTGCTTAAGTACTAGATATCAACCTCGAAGTGGTGCATTTTTCATACCATCGTATGCTTGCTCAGCATTAAAAATGGCAAGGGATAAAAATTATTATACATTTCTTCGACTATATAAGGCTATGCATTTGCTATTCTCAAAGAAAAGCGGGCAACTATAACATTAAATCCCCAAAACACAGAATCCCAGAATTTGATTTAATCCCAATGCTCCCTTATCCCAGTAGTGCCCAAATGCTCCCAAAGCCTAGGAATTTCTTCCCAATCCCATCAAATCCCAGGACATGCCCAGTGTTCCAAGAACATCAGGATCACTCCCACCCCACAAATTAATACTAACTCTCCCAAAACCCCAACCCAGTAATGTTCCAGAACTACATGTTACATGGGTGCTACTTATTTTGCGAGTTAATTGTTGAACACTAGTTATTTCATATCCCTTTGTAGAAGCCAGCAATGCTTTTGTCCTGAACAGAGCAGACAGGAACTCTCGTCTATTGGCAGCCAAAAAATATGGCCGTCTCCAAAGATAGTAAACTCAGATTTGCTGGTATTGCCAACATTTCTGGTACCAAAGCTGCTAAGAAAAGTCAATTTTAGTGTGTTATCTCCTCCAGCACCAACAGTGCCTAAATGAATTGTTGGTATGCCATCTATGAATACAGCTTTAATGAATCCCTTTACAAGAAGCTCCCTTAATAATCAAGCCAGGTAGCTTTTTTATTAACTTAGTACAGAAAACATGGTAATCAAATTTAGCGGTTATTAAATATATTGAGGTCTTAAAAGCTGTGCTTTGATCATCCAGCTTTGACTGCAAGAAAGAAATTATATGTCATGCACTAAGATTGAGACCATCAAATCAGCTGCCTCTGCAGTGTTCTTCCCTTCCACGAACCCAATGGGCCAAACTTACCCAAAAACTCCCCCAGCCCCTGATCTCTCATTTTTGAGTTTCTGTCCTATCTCTCCTAATGCCCTCCTCAGCTAATCTTGTGAATGAGATCCACCTCCTTCTCCCTCAACCCTTTTCCCACTAAACTGCTGACAATCCCACTTCCCCTCCTGGCCCCCACGTCAGGAGATATTGCTAACAGTTCACTCTCTTCAGCTGTTGTCCCCCTCTCATTTATGTCTGCTGACATCACCCCTTTCTTCACAAAAAAAAACACCTACCCTCGACTCCACCATCCTTGCAAACTATTGCCTCATCTCTAATCTCCCTTTCTTCCCCAAGTCCTTGGGATGTGTTGTCACCTCCCAAATCCATGCCCATCTTTCCCTGAACTCCATGTTTGAATCTCTCCAATCAGGTTTCTGCTCAGCTACAGTACCAAGGCAGCTCTTACCAAAGTGACATCCGATGCAACTGGACAAAGATAAACTTTGGGACTGCTCTCACTTATTTCCATTCCTATCTATCTAATGGCATCCAGTGTATCACTTGTGATGGCTTCTCTACCTGTTACCACACCGTGAACTCAGATATCCTTCGAGGATCTATCCTTGGCCCCTCCTATTTCTTATCTACATGATACCCTTCAGAGACAGCATTCTAAAGCAGAATGTTAATTTTCACACATATGCTGACAGCACCCAGCTCTGCCTCACCACCACCTCTCTCAATTCCTCCATTGTTGCTAAACTATCAGAATATTTATCCCAACATCCAGTACTAGAAGAGCAGAAATTTCCTCCAATATTAGGAAAACTGAAGCCACTGTTTCACTCCCCATTCTAAACTCAGGATATGAATAATGAAAGTTTTATTTATATCATAGGTCCTCCAGATTTGAGCTGGTTTATCAGTTTATAATGTAACATTGGTTTTTAAATATGTATTTATTTGAACTACACAGGTTCTTCAGATACTTTTGCTCCAGGGGGTGGGGTGAGAAGAAATGAAAAATAAATTTCATTGGTGATTTACACATGTATTTTTCTTTCCTTCAACTGTCACTTTTCTCTGAAGATAGCTTGAAGATTTTCTGAAGAAATGTCTTGGCAGAGACAGTTCCATGGATTACAGATAACGGATAGCTGTTCCAAATGTCAATTCTTCATTTCTGAACCGAGTCAATTAGTGGGCTATAGGAGCAGAATATATCATTGCCAAGACCAACCCTCTTGTAAATTAATATTCACAAGAATGCAATTTGTAACATGGGTCACTGAGTGACAGCTTTTCTCCCCAAAAATGCAAAAAGCAACTGTTGTATTCAAACTGCTACTTCAGCTGACAAACAAATATAACTTGTCTGGTATTGAATTTCTGTGTAGCTTAGTGCTACATCAAAGTGTACCTTTACCCACTAAGCCAACTAGTGGTGCTAAAGAATATAAAAGCTTCAAATTAAGAAAAAAAAATTGTACTTATATGGTAATTCTTCATGTCTCTCCCAGATTTCTCATTGCACTTCAGTTATTGAACGAAGGTAATAAAAGGTGCAAACAATAAATACTGCACAAATGCAAAGCATGAAGTCATTTTGATTATAAATAAGGCACTGCTCCAGTCAATTGGTTTTTGATGGTTGTGGTTGAGGGGTGAACATTGACCAGGGGAACATTTTACACTTCTTCAAATTATGGCAAGAGATCTTGCAAATTGACCTAAACACCTAGGCACGACCTCAATTTAACATGCCATCTGAAACAGTAGCTCAGACAACACAGCACTCCCTCAGTGTTACATTATGTCAACTTTGAAAACTGCATCTAAAACTTGTTCTTATGTTTTCTTAACCAGTTCTCTTTCAATGGGTTTCAACTGGGCATTACTATTAAGACAGCACAGTGAAACCGATCATGGAGAAAGAACATAAGATATCAGATCACTGTGGTCATATGGAAATTTGTAATCATTATACCTAACAAGTTCTCAATACAGCCATGATGTCAGTTAGGAATGCAATTTTCTGATTCTGCAACACATTCTCAAAACAAATTAATATAAGTTGAAAAATTGACTTCCTATTGAGTTAAAACTTGCATGTACAATAAATGATATTGCCCACATCAATAAAGTTTGGTCACACCCACGCATGTTCCTTATTATTCAAAAGCTGTTAATGTAATAAAAGCTGGAAACATCCAATAAAAGCTGCAAACATGCAACAGTTTTAATCAAACTAATAGAGTTGTACTGTGAGAGGGAATGAAGAAGGATTAAAAGCATACATCAATGAAGATTTCTTAATATTTTGCTTTTACCTATATAGACAATGAACCATAATATTGGAAGTTTGTAGCTGTTCTGTGACAGGTCACTTACCACACATACTCGAATAATAGTCGATCTTTTGTAAAAGTTGACCCCTGATCTTTGGCCAAAAAATCCTTAATTTTCCAAGTATAAGTCGACCCTAGTTTTTGAGGGACAGGAAAACGTGTTTTTTTTTCATGTTTTTTGGTGTACAACGTGACATTAAAATAATGTAAATACAGGTTACTACCGGTAATTATAATTTCCTGATGTTATAGTCATATTACCAAAACTATTAGATTAGCTACACTTTAATCACAATATCCTCTGGTACCATGTTCCACGTTAGGTCTTATAAAAGAACGAGATGAGAAATACCATCAGTTACGAATCCATTCAGAGACGGGACAACAGCAACATGACAGGCACTACCAGTGTTGCCTGGTTGGAAACGGGATTTCTGCCAATCCCGCCCTCAAAGCCAGCCAACGCTATGATAAATTTTCTAACAATATGGCATCAAGCCTAAGAATAAGCGTGAAAACAGAGGAAAACTGAACAGGTAGCCACAGTAAGAAAGTTAAGTTTAAAAATACATAATGAACATCACCAGAATGGACTCTCAGTTTCTTGCAAATCAATCAGCATCTTTGCCTTAAAACAAGCAAAATTATTTGGCTTTGCAGACTTCAAAGCCAGCCCTGGATGCTGTACTGTAACAGAAGATGAAGATTTCACAGAACCTGCCAAAACTTGAACATCGCCGGACTATTAACCCAGAGACCCAGGATAATGCTCTGGGGACCTGGGTTTGAATCCCACCACAGCAGATGGCGAAATTTGAATTCAATAAAAAATCTGGAATTAAAAGTCTAATGACCATGAAACTATTGTTGATTGTAATAAAAATTGTAATAAAAATAGTGAACCATCTGGTTCACTAATGTCCTTCAGGGAAGGAAATCTGCCTTACCTGGTCTGGCCTACATGTGACTCCAGACTCATAGCAATGTGGTTGACTCATAAATGCCCTCTGAACTGGCCTAGCAAGCCATTCAGTTCTCAAGGGCAATTAGGGATGGGTAATAAATGCTGGCCCAGCCCATGAACGAATTTTTTAAAAGTGGATATGCGTTGGGCTGTATTGGGAACATGAATGCAACTCCCATGAATTTTGATATGCCAGCCAGTTAAACAGCGAGCAATGTTGGAAAGAAAATCATGATGGTGAAGACGACCAGTCACGAAGAGTAGGTGCACTGCTTTGCTGTTGTGTACGTTGGAAAGAACAAAGCTTAAGCCAATGGTGATATTCAAGAGAAAACCCATCCCAAAACAGTAATTCCCAAAAGAAGTAGTCATCCACTTTCACAGTAAAGGATGGATGGATGAAAGTGGCTTTAAAATGTGGCTGAGGAAAGTTCGGAGTTTCCTGCCAGGAGGATTACATAAATAAAAAGTCTTCTCATCTGGGAGATGTTCAGGTCACACCTTGTCAACGATGCTGAAGTTGTTTGTAAAACAGTGACATTGCAGTGATTCCTGGTGGGCTAACCAGCCTAGTTCAACCACTATGTCTCTCTAAAGAAGCCCTTCAAGAACACCAAGAGAAAGAAAGTGGAATGACTGGATGACTGGAGGAGAGAAGACATTCACTAAGAGAGGCAGCATATGGGCTCCAACATTAGCAACCTGTGTGAATGAGCCGTTGAGGCCTGGGGTGAAATCACAACAGGAGACTTATCAAGTCATTAAGAAACATTGGATATCCAATGCACTTGACAGGACAGAAAATGTTTATTTGTGGAATGACATAGCCGAAGACGGCATCGTTGCTGATGGTGATGGTATTGATGATCCATATGATGATGCAATTCAAGAATCAGGTTGGGACCAGTTATTTGGTGAAGGGGAGGGGGTAATTTTTATTGATCTTAGTACACATTCAGTGCTAAGTAGAATTCCTTTCTGTACCATGATAAGAACTGAATAAAATTGTATAAATTTGCATATGGCTTTTGTTTTGATAAATCTAGGGGGCGGAGTTGGCAGGAACAGTCTCTGACCTGGCAACTTTGCAAACAGCTTATGAACTGCCATAAACAGTTAGGCAGCAAGACAACAAGAGAGGATGGCATTACAATTAACCTAAATTGAAGTGTGAGATAAATCTTTATTTGTAGATTTAAAAGTGCAATATGTTGATTCAGTGTGGTTTTGCCCTTCACGTACCAAAGAAGAAACCAATGCTAAGGCTACCACTGCTTAGCCCACTGAAAGCATAGCGTAGTTTACCAGTAATTGGTAAATATTTTTCATGTTTTTTAAGATAACAGTTGTTCCTCCAACACATATGGATTTCAGCTCCTTGAAAAGGCAACCCTTGTGTAGAAATTTGCTCTAAAATAAGACTTTTACATGAGCATATACAGCAAATATTAGCTTTGCCCCTAATGAACGTGGAAGGAAGTTCTCCATTACTACTCAGGCTGAACACTCATGGGACCAGGTTGTAATATCATTCAAACTTCATCTTTATAGTCTTAGCATAAAAATAGCTTTCCGCAAATACATATGTGATTTTATCTTAATATTTAAACCAAGAGCTCAAGGTAAATTTAGTAGGAGCAAACCCACTAGAAAGTTATTTGGCTAGTCTGTCCTTCACACCAGGTGATAAAGGAAATAAAAATAAAATTAGCAAGCATTGCATTACATTAACTTTACACATCTGTTTCCAATGCAAAGTGTGCCAATAAAGCTAATCTATTGTTAATATATTAAACGCCATATATAAATTATCTACTTATTGCTATTGATGGGATTTTGCTGCGTGCAATTTGCTGGCCACATTTCCAACGTCACAATAACAGCGCTTCAAATATTGGTCATAACACAATTTGGCACAGAGATCATGAAAGGCTCCTTATAAATGCAATTTATTTCCTTCTACAATTTTTAAATGAAGAAAGCTCTTGAAATTTATTTCAATTCCGTTCCTGGTTTGCAGCACAGGATATTCTGGCACTAAGCTGAGAGCTGCATATTAGTTACTTTAAATACACAAAGCGCTTTAAATAACTATTTTGCCAGCTCAGTCCAGGATATCCAATTATCTGAGGAGAGGAGACAATTCATGAAGACTGACTTACATTTTGCGATCCCCTTTGAACCTTCCCACCCTCCCCAAAATTATTATGCCTAATAGTGCCACTTCTGGAATTTTCTTTCACGAGCTGCCTTATTCTATCACACAAATCCTTTCAAGCAAAATGCCGTAGATGTTGGAATTCTGAAACAAAGATAGAAAACTTTGGAAGCACTGAGCCAGTCAGGCAGCAGCAAGTTAAGTGGACTTTCCGTGTTCAGGCACTTTCACTGGAACTGCTTTGACCAAATCAAAAATGACAACTTACAGCATCTGTCATGAGAATGGGCATTACCTAACTTTCAAATTCTCTTCATAAAAAGGGAAATTAGAAAATTCTGGAAACTCAAAAGGTCCCCTTGTCAGAGATCATTCACATAAGAAGAGTCCGCTCGTCTGTTCTCTCCACAGATGCTTACTAACACACAGTTTACCAGCATTTTCTGTTGTTTTATGTTCCAGGATCTGTATTTGTTTTGCTTTGTGTTCCATTTTTAAAAGTACACCTGGATTTTGCTTCAACCTTTTGTGGAAGAGTATTTCATTCCATGAGAAACCTTTATTCTCTAATCATACCTACAACGCTTTCATTTGATTATCTTAAATTTGAGCCCACTTGCTACCATGTCAATAATTTTGTCCACTTAGTTAGCTATATCCTCTTGCAGGCTTTTTGCATCCTCCTCAATATGCTTTCCTTTCCCTCTTGGTATTGTCAGCAAATTTGGCTACAATACAGTCGGTCCCTTCATCCAAGTCATTAATATACATTGTAAATAGTTGAGGCCATAGTTGTGATCCCTGTGGCACTCTACTAGTTACAGTTTGTTATGATTGATGCAGTTGGTACAGCTGAATTATTTAAAAATCCCAGAGGAAATTTTAAACAACTGTCATAACCTTTAATTTTAAGTGTTATGTTTGAGATGCGACTCTAAATTCAGGAATCAGGCCATTAGTTCTCAAGGCTTCACATTAAACTAAATGAAATATTTTATTAATTTACACAGGTACATGGCTACAAATTACTACCATCATAACTTTTAACTAATTCCCAAACTAATTTCCATTAAGGCAACAGCAACCCATTGATCTAACCAGACACCAGGCAAAGCATTTTCACCTTATGAATTAAAAATGATGCCCTTTCATTTTGGTTACTGTGGAGAGAGTTGGAGGCTTACAGCTGCCTTTTGATCTCACATTGCCACTGCTCTGCACACCCGAAAACTACTGAATTTACACCCACTTGCCCCATTGAATGTTAATTTTCATTGTATCAACAACCTCTGAACGAAACCTCTCTAACAATAAAAGCTCTTTCACTTTATACATTGCTTGGTAGCTGCTAGAAAGGCATCAGTTCTCACACCATTTCTTGAATGCTCTATTCAAAAAATGCAAATACACTCTACCTCTGTTTACATCTTAAACTAGTACATATCAAAGCATCCAGACTAGCTGACTTTAATCCATTTAAGACACAGCCACAGACTAAACCTCTATTTTTAGAAGAAAAATATTTTCCAAAATATTATATACATTAACAGCTTCATGACACAGTTGCTATCCTGAAAATGACCCATTTATCCTGACTCTGTTTCCTATTACTTAGACAGTCCTCTATCCATGCTAATATATCATCCCAACACCTTAAGCTTTTATCTTGTGCAGCAACCTTTTACGTTGCACCCTATCCAATGCCTTCTGGAAAATCCAAATACATTACATCTATTGGTTCCCCTTTATCCACCCTGCTTGTTAATACTCAAAGAACTTCTTAAAAAAACTGTCAAACACTATTTCTCTTTCACAAAACTATGTTGTCTCAGCCTTCATTGTGATTTTCTCAAAGTCCTGCTCCTTTCTCCTCAATAATGGATTCTAGCATTTTCTCAATGACAGACAGTAGGCCAACTGGGCTATAGTGTCCTATTTTCTGTCTCCCTCCTTTCTTGAACAGAGGTATTAAACATAGAAACATAGAAAATAGAAGTAAGTCATTTGGCCCTTCAAGCCTGCTCCGCCTTTCAACATGATCATGGCTGATCCTCTATCTCAACACCATACTCCCGCTCTCTCCCCATGCCCATTGACACCTTTAGAGTCCAGAAATCTATTTCCTTCTTAAAATATAATCAGTGACTTGGCCTCCACAGCCCTCTGTGGTAGAGAATTCCACAGGTTCACCATCTATGAGTAAATACGTTTCTCTTCATCTCAATCCTAAATGGCCGACCCCATATCCTGAGATTGTGACCCCCTTGTTCCAGACCCCCACAGCCAGAAGAAACAACCCTTGCATCCAGTTTGTCCAGCCCTGTCAGAATTGTATACATTTCAATGAAATCCCCTCTTCTAAACTCCAGTGAATACAAGTCTAATCGGTCCAATGTCTCCTCATACAACAATCCTGCCATCCCAGGGATCAGTCTGGTATACAATCGCAGCACTTCCTCTATGGCAAGTATATCCCCTCTGAGGAAAGGAGACCAAAACTGCACAGAATGCTCTAGGTGTGGTCTCATCAAGGCCCTGTGTAACTGCAGTAAGGCATTCTTGCTCCTGTACTCAAGTCCTCTTGCCATGAAGGTTAACACGCCTTCTTAACTGCTTGCTGCATCTGCATACTTGCTTTCAGTGATTGGTGTACAAGGACACCCAAGTCCCTTTGTACATCAACACTTCCCAATCTATTACCATTTAAATAATGCTGTGCCATTCTGTTTTTCCTACAAGTGGATAACTTCACACTTATCCACGTTATACTGCATCTGCCATGTATTTGCCCATTCACTCAACTTGTCTAAATCACATTGAAGTCCCCTTAACATCCTCCTCACAATTACATTCCCAACTAGCTTTGTGCCATCAGCGAACTTGGAAATACTACGTTTAGTTCCCTCATCCAAATCATTCATATATGTTGTGAATAGCTGGGGCCCAACCACTGATCCCTGCGGTACCCCACTAGTCACGACCTGCCATTCAGAAAAAGACCCATTTATTCCTACTGTTTCCTATCTGCTAACCAATTCTAAATCCATGCCAATATATTAGCCCCAATCCATGTACTTTAATTTTGCACACTAACCCTTTATCAAAAGCTTTCTGAAATTCCAAATACACCACATCCACTGGTTCTTCCTTATCTATCCTGCTAGTTACATCCTCAAAAAACTCCTGTAGATTTGTCAAATATGATTTCCCTTTTATAAATCCGTATTGACTTTGTCTAATCCCATTGAAATTGTCTAAGTGCCCTGTTATCACATCCTTTATAATAGACTCTAGCATTTTCCCTACCACTAATGTTAGGCTAACCAGTCTGTAATTCCCTGTTATTTCTCCCTCCTTATTTAAATAGTGGGGTTGCATTTGTCACCCTCCAATCTGCTGGGACTGGTCCAGAATTTTGGAAGATGACAACCAACATAATCACTATTTCCACGGGCACCTCCTTTAGTACCATTTGATGTGGATTATCGGGCCCTGGGGATTTATCAGCTTTCAGTCTCATTAATTTCTCCAGCACTGTTTTTTCAGTAAAACTAATTTCCTTCAATTCCTCCTTCTCATTAAATCTTCAATTCCCTAGTATTTCTGGGAAGTTACGTGAAGACAGAACTAAAGTAGTTGTTTAATTGCCCTGTCATTTCCTTGTTTTCTATTATTAATTCTCCCATTTCACCAATTTTTTTTCTTCTTGCACACTGATAGAAGTTTTTAGAGTCCTCTTTTATTTTCCTTGCAAGTTTACTCTCATACTCTATTTTTCCCCCTCTTAATCAATCTCTTGGTCCTCCATTGCTGAATTCTAAACTGCTCCCAATCCTCAGGCTTGCTACTTTTTCTAGCAACTCTTTGGTTCCTCCTTGGATCTAATACTATCCTTAATTTCTTTTGTTAGCCATGTTTGGGCTACTTTTCCAGTTGTGTTTTTGCGCCAGAAAGGAATATGTAACAGTTGTATTTGAGTGCTGTCTTAGGTTGCATTTGAGTGTTTCAGCTGGAGTTTGGTGAGTGAGTGAGCTTTAAGAGTTAATTTAATTGAAGGGTTAATTTCTATCTACAGTCTAGTCTCTCTTTAATTAAGCAATTAAAAAGTTGCTCTTTGGGTTGGGAGAAAGCAAGTTTTAATCCAGCTTTAAAACAGGGTTCATTCGGGCTCTGCTTGTAGCTAGTTAATTGGATAACTGCCTTAAACAGGTTTTCAGAAGGTAGATTCAAGGATCATAAAAGCAGGCCATCTACAGTGCTGTCTTGGGCTGCATTTTAGTGCTCCAGTTGGAGTTTGGTGAGTGAGCAAGTTTGGTGAAGAGGGAAGGTGATGCTTTCACTTTCTACCTTTCCTCAGAAAGAAGAGCAGCAGCCTTGATAAGTAGGGCTTGGTGAGTATTTCTACTGCCCTTAATATTCTCTAAACCAGAGGAAGTAAAAGCAAAGGCAATAATTTAAGAACAAGTCATGGCAGGGCAGCTTGGTAAAGTGGAAAGCATTTCCCGTGCAACGTGGGAAGAAGAGACAATTTCAGTGTCTATGGTGACCACATGTGCAGGAAGTGTCTCCAGCTGCAGCTACTTGAAATCTGCGTTTCAGGTCTGGAATAGTGGCTGGATAGCACATACAGTGACGTGGTCACACTGCAGGTAAACAGTGCGCAGGCAGAAAGGGAATGGGTGACTGCCAGACAGAGTAATGGCACTAGGCAGGTAGTGCAGGGCTCCCCTGGGTCCATCTCCCTCTCCAACAGATTATCCATTTTGGATACTGCTAGGGGTGATGGTTTCTCAGGGGAATGCAGCGAAAGCAAAGTCCAAGGCATCACGAGTGGCTCAGCCTGGGGTGGGGGGAGAAATCTAGAAGTAGAATCAGTCTGGGTGGAGCTAAGAAGCAACAAGGAGTGGCAAACATTTGTGGAAGTTGTCTATAGGCCTCCAAACATTAGTGGTAAGGTAGGGGACAGTATTAAACAGGAAATTAGAGATGCATGTAAAAAGGGTGCTCCAGTCATCATGGGGGACTTTAATCTATATATAGACTGGGCAAACCAAATTAGCAATAATACTGTGGTGGATAAATTCCTGGAGTGTGTACAAGATGGTTCCTCGATGTACTGGTCTAAAAAACCAACTAAGGAACAGGCTATCCTAGATTTGGTTTTCTGAATGAGAAGCGGTTAATTAATAATCTTGTTTGCGGGGGTCCTTTAGGGAACAGTGACCATAACATGATAGAATTCTTCCTTAAGTTGGAAAGTGAAGTAGTCCAATCAAAACTAGGGTCCTAAATCTAAACAAAGGAAACTATGAGGGTGTGAGGTGTGAGTTGGCCAAGACAGATTGGGGAACTTCATTAAAAGGCATAACAGTGGATAAGCAATGGCTAATATTTAAGGAACAGATGTCTGTATTGCAACAACAGTTTTTTTAATCCACTGAGACCTTTCCAGATTCTAGGGAATTTTGAAAGGTTATAACCAATACATCCAATATCTCAGTAGCCACCTCTTTTAAGACCGCGGGATGCAGGCCATCAAGTCCAGAAGACTTGTGAGCCTTAAGTTTCATTAGCATGCTCATTATCTTGTCCTCTACTGATAGCGATTATTTTAAGATCCTCCCACCCTTTTACCTCTTGATTTTCCACTATTCTTGGGATGCTTCTTGTGTTTTCTACCGTGAAGACGAATACAAAATATTTGTTCAAAGCCTCTGCCATTTCCTTATTTCTTATTATTAATCCCCCAGTCTGACTTTCTAAGGCAACAATGCTCAATTGAGCTACGCTTTTGCTTTTTATATACTTATAGAAGCTTCTACTGTCTGCTTTTATACTTCTTGCTAGTTTTCTCTTCTACTCCAATTTATCCCCGTTTTAAGGCATCCTTTTCTGATTTCTATAACTTTCCCAATCTTCTGGCTGGCCACTAATCTTTGCAGAACCTTTTCTTTCAATTTGATACGACCCTTAACTTTCTTAGTTAGCCACAGATGGTACACTCTTCTGTTAGAGTGTTGCTTCCTCAATGGACTATATCTTTGAGGACAGTTATGAAATATCTCCCTAAATGTCTGCCACTGCTTCTCTATCATCTTGCCTTTTAGCATATTTACTCAGTCCACTTTAGCCAACTCTGCCTTCATACCTCTAATTGCCTTTACTTAAGCTTAAAGCACCAGTTAGCGGCCCACATTTCTTAATATGCAATACCATCATGTTATGATCATTCTTGGTGAGAGGATCTTTTACGATGAGGTCTTTAATTAATTCAATACACATCTTTAATTAATTCAATACACATTATCAGGTCCAAAATAGCTTGTTCCCACGAAATTCCAGAATGTATTATTCGAAAAACTGTCCTGCATATACTATGAGTTCATCCTCCAGGCTACCTCTGCCAAGTTCATTGGTCCAATAAATGTGAAAATTAAAGTCACCCATGGTTATTGCAATACCTTTGTTGCAACCCCCTATTATTTTTTGATGTATACTTTTGTCCTGCTGTGTAGCTACTGTTAGGGAGCTTGTAAACTACTCCCACCAGTGACTTCTTTCCTTTGCTATTTATCTCGACCAAAACTGATTCTACCTCTTGATCTTCTGCACCAAGAACATTTCTCTCAATTGTATTGATTTCACCTTTCATTAACAGAGCTAGCCGATCACCTTTTGCTTTCCTCCAGTCCTTCCAAAATGTCAAATACCTCAAATATTTAGGTTCCAGCCTTGTTCACCTTGCAACATCTGTATAATAGCCATCATATCATTCAGTTATTTCTATATTTCCAACAATTAATTTATCTTATGAATGGTGCAAGCATACAGATAAATAGCCCTTAATTCTGTCTCTTTACTGTTTCTGCCTGCTTTGATCTTATTTTTGCACTTCATATCACTGACCAATGATGAAGCCAGCATTCAGGATTAATTACATATTTCTCAGAGGCAGAATTTAAACAACTGATAATTACAAATACAAGACCTAAGTCACAAAATATCTCTATTTTTAATCCTTTTCTGTATCTCATTGTTGGATATACAATATTTTATTGGGAGTTACCGTCTTCGCATCCAATGGTCTGCTGCGATTTGGATGCTCTGAATAGCTTTCTCAACTAGCACAGGCACTATGGGCCAAATGACCTCTTCTGTGCCATAAACCTTCTATGTTTCTAGGGTATTATGTTGACACATTACATAAGTCAACGTGCATTTTAGATGTCATAATATGGTGAGTTTGTCAAAAGAGGGAAATATTATGATTGTGGCTGTGGTCAACTGAAATAATTTCAATACTTTGAGAATAAAATGGCAAACCGAAAGAACAATGGAAAAAACTGGCTAACACTCAGAATAGGCTACACCCCTAACAGATGAATGGAGAAATAGGGGCTCTTCAGATAATCTACCATGCTCAGCAGCTATAGCGAGCTTAGACCTTTAAACCCAAGTCTCAAGACACTCCTTTCGACAAAGAAGAAAATAATTAAACCGACATTACAATCTTCAGTCATCAGAGAAAATGTATGTAACTCCCTTTTACCCAGTAGCTCATACATTCCCATGCTGATCCCAATTCTCCCAAGATCGCCTTGCATTTCACTCTTTGCTCTATACCTTAGTTATTACCTTCAATTGCCAGTATTCAGTGCTGCTTCTACTTCAGCTAAAGAATGTGTACAGCTTGAACAGAAGTTGGAATTGACCCAGCCTCCACAGTTCACTGAAGGAGCTTTATCAATCACTGCAAGGCCAGTGTCATATCAGAATATCTTTACATAGTCTTGAGATCGATCCAGCAACCAATATTCATTCTATCCCTGATTTCCATCATTGGAACATAAGAAATGAGCACCAAATCTCAGCATTAGAAATTAATAGTGGCAGCTGGACAGGTTTGGTAATGGAAGACAGGCAGATAAGAAAGGACATTAGTGCCACACATTCATCATCAAACCTTTCCATAGTTTCCTCCTAAAAAGCAATATTGACTTCTATTCCACTACTGGAGGTCAATTATTTACTTTATACAGCAAATATCCTCACCTATGTTCTATTACAGAGCACAAATATTCCATTCAGTAAAAGGTTGAAAAACCTACTTTCCATACAAATCGATTACTTTGAACACAGATTCTAAAGAATGAAGCACTGCTCTCCCATAGCCACTGTACCACCCAAAACAGCATCAAGACAAATAATTTAAAAACTCCCAATGCATTATAATAAAGAATGTGGTAAATAAATGTCACAGTAAAAATAAAGGAGTTACATCAAGTTTCATATTTTTCAGAGTTCATTGCTATTCAAGCTCCTTGAAGGAGTACATCTGCAGGCTTGCATGTTTTTTAAAAAAGCATTGAATAAATACAAGGCTGTTGAGTAATTTTCTTCAGATTAAGTCAACTTGGAAGGCCATGGCACCTACTGGATATGTGAAAGAAAAGAAAATGTTTAGAAACCAAAAACAAAAGAGAGTGTAGAGAATTGTGTGTGGTGTTGAGTTACAGGTTTTCTATCATTTTTGTATGCCAGTAACATTTTGGGGAAATGGTGGCCAAGTAATAGAGCTATCCAAAAAAAATTAAACAGCTGACAATAACCATACTCAAGATATATCCATCAGCTAATCTCATCATTTTTCTTTATTAATTTGTGGGATGTAAGCAACGCTGGCAAGGCCAGTGTTTATTGCCCATCCCCAACTGCACTTGTTACTGGACTAGTGATCCAGAGGCCAAGACTAATGCTCTGGGGACAAGTCCAAGTCCTACCATGGCAGCTGGGGGATTTAAATTCAATTAATGAATAGAGATCCAGAATAAAAAGCTGGTGTCAGTAATGATCATGAAACTACTGGACTACCATTAAAAAAAAATCCATTTGGTTCAGTAATGTCCTTCAGGAAAATAAATTTGCCATCCTGACCCAGTGGCACCTACCTGCAACTCCAGGCTTACGGCAATGTAGTTACTCTTAGCTGCTCTCTGAAATAGCCTAACAAGCCACTAGTTCTATCAAACGACTACAGAAACGTTAAGTAAATATTCCTGGTTAGGTCCGATCCTACGAGCACAACCGGTTTCCAAAAGTGGAACCAATGTGGTACACAAACAAGCCCTGAGAATCATTCATATTGACACAAGACCTCATGAAGTCTCAGAGCTTTAAGTTAAACAAAACCAAGGAAATCTTCTGCTACCCACTGATTTCACCCACCCGCCAGCAACTAATCAGTGCTCCTCCACTTGAAAGAAGCTAGGGCGCACAACATTCTCAGCAGCTAGCTTTCATGTGCACCATGGCAATGAACTGTACCATGAATGACCAAGCTGGCCATCATCCTAGAGGACATAATTGCCAGACTGGAACTACTGCAGGAATAAGTGGACCAACATGAAGGAGTAACCTACTTTAATGTGTGTTCACCAACCGGTCACAGACGCTTCTATCCATGCTAACATCAATAAAAAATTACCACTAAAAGTGCTAAAGCATCAAAATCGCACCTGCACGGTAAAGGGGCATCCTACATTGTGTGCCGTGGTTACTTGAAGGTTCAGTATAAGCAGCCCAAAACTGGGAATCCATGGGCCATCAACAGCAGAGTTGTACACCAGCAGAATCTGTAACCCCATGGTTCACCACATCCCTTATACCCCCACCATTGCCAAGCCACAAGATAAAGCCAGGTTCAGTGTGTATAAAGTGATAGAAAGAGCACCAACATACCTTTAAATGTGGTACCAACATAATGAGGCTACAATACATGGTTACATTTATGCTCAAAGTTGCAGGTCTTTAATAAAACTAAACAGGCACACAATGGGCCAGTGCAAAGTTCTGTAGCCTAATCACATTCACTCATGATACAGTGCTGGACCATCAACTAAGTAACAGGAGGAAGAGACAAACACTCTCAACGATGACATAATTCAACAATAACAGCTTTCTTTCCATGACAGAGTCAGAGCCAAATGAAGGTTTGTTCTTTTTTATTTTCCACGACTGTGTAAAGGTCCACCGGGTGCAGTATGCAGCACAAAGTTTAATTTAACCAGCTTTTCACATGTTCCAACTCTTTGTTATATATCAATTCATTTTCTTTTTCCATCAGTATAATTTCCTTTAAACAACATGCTCAGCTAAGACAATGAAAAATTCCAATCCTTTCATAAACAAACACACTTGAAATCAGCTCACCTATAACACTCAATTCCCCAGCTCCCTTTTTCTCTCAACTCAAATGCCCCATGGTCATTTTAAATTGAATTATGTAAACAATAAAATTAATGAAGTTGGAAACAGCTTAGCAATGCTATTAAACTTGTTGAAGCAGATTAGTGGTAAATTGTCACTTGTTAAAAGTGCAGAAAAAGAAAAGTGGCTGGTAATTTATGACCCCTTGGGTTTGCCTATCTAACCCATTCATTAAAATGTTTGTCATGAATCTAAAAACAGTGAATTTGTCTACAGGTCCACAAATTGAAAATTATTCTGAAGTTTAAACAGTAATAAGTAAAAATGCACTTCTAGACACAAGTTTATTCGATAGAAGAAATTTCTACATAGATACACCGTACAGCAAATTTACATTAGCACTGGAAGCCTCTTAGCACATAGCATTTGTGACTTAAGTTTTTGGTAGCCGTTTAGCTTATAACAGAAATAGCATCACATGGTCATAACTGCCATCAAGAAAAGAGGCTAAATTTTACTAGCATATTTTTCTGCTTCTCTTCCATTTCAATTTAACTCCAAAGGCAATAAACAGGCATGTTAAACATGAAATATTCTGCATCATTTAGAATCTTGCCATGAAGAGTATTATTCTTTTGGGAATAACTTAAAAGTTGCTAAATTTTAAGTAAAAAACTGAACTTGTCAGAACTGTTCTGACAAACAAATCATCGACCTGAAGAGTCGACTATTTCTCTCTCCACAGATTCTGCCAAACCTGAGCATTCCCAACGTTTTCTGTTTTTATTTCAGATATCCAGTTTCCACAGAATTTTGCTTTTGCAGACAGATACAATCATTTGTCTCAGTTGGCATGAGAGATCTCGGCTCAGAAAAGTTGTTGAGGAAGTACATCTGGTTTCACGGTCTCCAAGAGACAGAAGATAACCAGGGTTTCTGCGCCTGATCACTATTCAATGACTTCAGAATCCTCCAGGCCAAAACATCATTGCTGCTGTTGGTCTCTTCCAAGACCAATTAAGCTGTGGCAAAAATGAAGCATTTTTAACTACAACTTAGAATGTCACTGATTGCTTTTAATTCTGGCACATTATATGGGGTTAAACACAGATTTACTCACAGAAATCATTATAAACCTTAATTATATAAAACTGTCACAGAATTAGTCAGTTTGTCTAAGGTTTGTCCAAGGGAGGGAGCCAAGCCATTCAATTCAAATAAAAAGAATTTGCAGGACATTTTCAAGTATGTGTACATGGGGCTGATGGAAAGGGACTGCAGGATTGCAAATGTTATACTTATTTTAAAAATGAAGGGAATAAATCTGGCAACTACTACAGGCTATTCTGCCTAATGCCAACAGTAGGGATAATAGGGATAATAATTTGGAATGACAATGACAACAAATAGCAGCTCACATTTATGTAAAAAGCATTTAATGTTGTAAAATGTCCCAAGGTGCTTCACAAGAGTGTTTCACACCAAGCCACAATGAGACTGGTGACTTAAAAGCTAGATCAAAGAGACAGGTTTTAAGGAACATCTTAAAAAGGAGAAGTAGAGAGATGGAGAAGCTTACGGAGGAAATTCTAGCACTTAGACTCCAAGCAGCAGAAGGTGCGGCTGCGGTGAAGCAATTAAAATCGGGGAGAAGCAATGGCTTGCAGCTTAAAAAATAGGAGGGGGCCCAGGAGAGATCTTTGAGGTGCTACAGGGCTAACAGTGCTGCAGTGAGAAGGGAGGCTGGTGCAGATGATTCACAGACTATGGCTGGATGGGTAAGAATAGAACCAGGTGAGAGCAATCCTACCCAGCAAAATGACGAAAGAGAAGCATTGGTGAAGAATATTGCGGTCAACCATGTCAAAGGCTGCAGACAATTCATGAGGGCTGGTTTACTCCAGCCGCAGTGATAGCAGATGCCATTCATGACTTCGATAAAGGTAATTTAAAACTCTGGGTGGGGTAGAGATCTCACTGGAGGGATTTAACCATTGAATTTCAAGAGGGGCACAGATTTGAGAGAGAACAACACCTTCAAGCACTTTGGAGTGGAAAAGAAGGTTGGAGATGGGATGGTGGTTCACAAAGACAATTCAAAAGGTGGAATTTGGGGGGGGGGGGTGGAGAGAAAGAGTGATGATGTCAGATTTGAAGGGTAGAGAAACAGTATCTGAGGAGTAGAAACAGTTACCATCAGCATAAATGGTGACCTGAAAGGGAAGTTGGGCCATTAGTAGTCCAATGAGAACAACAGTCTAGAGAGCTGGTGGTGGAACTTGGGATCAAGATCAACTTTCACAGAACAAAACAAGGGACAGGAGGGAAACTGGGTAAAGTGTGAATTCAGGGCTTGGGCATGGTGGGCTTCTTCCACAGGCTCAGGAATGGGAGAGAAGCAGCCAAGTTAGCTGAGCAGATAGGCTCAATCTTCGTGACAAGGTTGTTCATAAGCTCTTCACACTTGTTGGAGGTGAGGGCAGAGGTGGCAGGATTACCTTTGCTTCTAGGATGATCCTAGAATACTGGGTAATTTTGGCAAACAAGAGCAGAAACTAGTAGTGTTTTACGTGATCATTTCCAGATCTGGCAATCAATGGTTAAGTCAATTGTCTGGCACCGATGTTCAAGTTATCACCCATTGGACTTCAGGGAGCAAAGATGAAGGGTATACTGAGTGGACAGCAAAGGTGAGAGGGAGTAATGGTTTTAACGGGGAAAAGGGGATAGTGTGATTGAGCAGATCAAGCACAGCAGAAATGAGAGCCAAAGACTACTGGAAATTTGAAAGCGCATTTCTAAGTGATTAGGGAAGTGATTTTTTCCCCCTAGGGACAGACAGAGAAGTGGGGTTGAAAGGAGAAAAGGAGGACGTGAGTGGCAAGTGATTAAAGGAAATGATCAGAGACAGCCTCACCCAAGATTCACATGATGGAGAAGCGACGTCATGTGAGATAGCTGGGTCGAATTGAAGGCGCTGTCGTGAATATGGACAGGGGGGTTTATATGGAGGAAGATATTTAGGGAGGATAATGAGGCAACCAACTCAGAGGAAAACAGTGCATCATGATTTGAAAAGAAAGTTGAAAACACAGAATTAGAAATTTCTCAGTGCAGGTACAGAGGGAGGAAAGCATTGAAGATATCTTGGACAGAAATTGGCCTGTTGCTTGGATGGGTGGTAGAGATGAAGGATTTTAAATGACAGGTGAGAGGTGGAACAAAGTGATATACCAGTGGAGTATCAAGGTGTGAACTGTCATGGTTTGAGCGAGCCAAGTGTTGGTAGATACAAGCCAGGTGGGAAAGTTTCATTAAGGTGGGAAGATGTCATCACTCATCAGCCAACTTTTTAAATCAAGGCCATAACATCCATGCAATCATCTAAAACAAGCTCATGGATGGCAAAGGCCTTGTTCACAAGTGGAAGAGAGATGCGGAGGCGGAAAGTGATAGTCATCCACCAGTAGAGTTAGCACTGGAAGAGGAGAGTAGGATGGGAAAATTAGCAACAAGCAGGCACAGTGGGCAGAAAGGCCTGCTGAAAGAGTAGAATGGAGATATATAATGGTGTTCCCCAGGATCAGTATTAGGACCATTACTCTTTATGACATACACTAATAACCTGGTTGTGTGTATATAGCACAATGTCAAAACTTGAAAATTATTTGAAACACAGAAATATAGTATACAAGACTTCAAGAGGACAAACAGGTTGGTGAAATGGGCAGATACATGGCAGATGAAATCTAACACACACATGTGAAGTGATACATTTTAGTACGAGAAATGAGGAGAGACAATATAGACTAAATGGTAGAAGGTTAAACAGGATGCAGGAATGGAGAGAATTGGGATATAAGAACACAAGTCTTTGAAGGTGGCAGGAAATATTGACAGAACAGTTTAAAAAACATATAGGAACCTTGGTTCTACTAAGAGAGGAACAGGGAGCAAAAGCAAGGAGTTACGCTAAAACTTTTGAAAACACTGGTTTGGCCTCAACAGGAGTATACTGTTCAATTTTGAATACCATCCTTTAGGATGACTGTCAAGGCCTTGGTGAGGTGTGAAGAGATTTCCCAAAATGGTACCAGGGACGAAGATCCTCAATTATGTGGAGAGGTTGGAGAAGCTCAGGTTGTTTTTCTTTAAGCAGAGAAGGTTAAGCGCAGATTTGATAGAGGTTCAAAATCATGAATGTTTAAATAATAAGAAACTGTTTCTTCTGGCAAACTGATTTAAGGTGATTAGCAAAAGAACTACAGGTGACATGAGGACTTTAAAGGGAAAACAGCATTGCTGTGATCTGGAATGGACTGCTTGACAAGAGTGTTAGGGAAGCATATTCAGAAAGAGGATTTGATAAATTATTGAAGGAAAAAATATCTACAGGGCTCTGGGGAAATGAGCTGATTTGTAAAACTAAATAGATAACTCCAAAGAGCTGACAAAGGTACAATAGGCTAAACAGCCTCCTTCTATGCGGTATCATTCTATAATTATATGTCTGACATCAGCTATTTAAATTTGCTTACCCCGGTCACCATTTAAAAAGTTTTATTTATCAACCACTCTTGTTTAAATTGGAGACCCTTTTGGAAGCCTTCAGGGATGATGTAAAATGAGATTTCAGAGATGGTGAAAAAAAGGAAACATTATGTAAAAATTACAGTTTAACATGGTTCTTCAGACTTAACTAAGCATATTAACTACTGAAAAATATATATATTTGCATTACTACTACTTGTTGCATTCACTGTTTAATACATTTGTTTGCAAATTAAAGTCAAATTCCAGAGTAATGTTATTTTATAACCTTCTGGAGAAAAGGAGGATCACTTGAGTAAACATGATAATGCCAGTAAAGGAATCATCTAGGATTTGCTCTTTGGACGTATTACGAATTTATCCATACCCGAGCAACAGAAAAAGCACTACCTGGGATATAGAGCAGTTTGAAACATGGAAGTCAAAAATATAACTTCTTTTAAAAGGAAAAAACAACCCCACAAACATAAATATCCCATGCATCAGCACTCCTCTTTGGTCACAGCTCATCGACCAAGTAAAGCAAATCAAAGTTTGAGAGCAAAACAAACCTCACGTTGATAGATATTCTGCATAAGTACAGACATTTCACACAGCAATAATTTTTTTTTCAATGAGAACTCTTGTACTTAAAGAAAGCACTCCACATACACTAGCCAGAATAACTTGGGGGAAAATATTGCTGACCAGATGTATGAAGCATTTATAGTAGAGGAAATTAGCATGGCAATGTCAGGCAGATTCCAACATACCTACTGTAAAATAAGCAGCTTTTGAAGCCAGCAGATAAGAGGGCATCTAGTATTCAAGTAAAGAGAGTGGCCTTAAGCAAAGTCAAAATTCCATAAGGAACAGGAAAACAGTCTGAATATAAAATATTATGTATTTACAATAAAAAAGGAATAATCTTGCTCACATACACGAGATACTATAATGTACAAAATCAGTAAATGTAAGTAATTACACTTAATCAGGGTATGCATGCTTCAATAAAACTTTGACCTTGGTTACAGTGCAAAAGGACCCGACCTCGGTGAGAAAATAAGAAGTATGGGAAAAGTGAAAGAAAGACAGTTACGACTTAAGAACTTAAATCAATGCTGTGTTGCTGGACACCCAAAAAACACAAAATGCTTTATTTATTTTCTGAACAATCCATGCATCAATTTCAACTTGCTTCAGTGCTTTTCACATACAGTACATCCTAATGAAAGTGGAATTTACATTTCAAACCAACAGATCAAAAATTTGAAATATGCAAGTTGTTAATAAGCTTGTTGAATTCAGTGGAATATTAATGGAACAGTCTTCGCTCTACATTCTGGTCTTCCTATTCTAAAAGCTTTACAGGTAATTGAAAAGTAATGCCAAATGCTGAATGCAATTATAATCAGCAGCCGTATTTTATTCATGGCTTTTATCTCACACCTACACACACGTTATAATGCCAGCAACCTGATGTCAAAGCCGCCAGAAAATTCTCCACATATATTAATGCCAGAATTGAGCAAAGGGAACTCAGGTTCCTGAGCACAACATTATAATATGTGCAGTGCAATGTTAAGCTACTTCTATCCTTTTCAAATATTACATAGGAAACAAACAGCACCATGCAAGTTTCAGAGCCACAAACCATTACAACTGAAAATATTAAAAGGAATATCAAAAGTTTTCAAAACTGCTGAATTAACCACAAAAAGAATTATTTATGCAGCATTTAATAAATTCTGATGAAAAAGTAGATTTTTTTTTACTCATTCATGGGATGTGGGTGTCACAGGTGAGGCCAGCATTTATTGTTCATTGTTAATTGCCCTTGAGAAGGTGGCAGTGAGCTGCCTTCTTGAGCCACTGCAGTCCACGTGGTGTCGGTACACCCACAGTGCTGATAGGGAGAGAGTTCCAGGATTTTGGCCCAGCGACAGTGTAGAAATAGCAATATATTTCCAAGTCACAATGGTGAGTGCCTTGGAGAGGAACTTCCAGGTGGTCGTGTTCCCAACGGTCTGCTGCTCTGGTCCTTCTAGATGGTAGCGGTCATGGGTTTGGAAGATGCTAAAGAGCCTTGGTGAATTCCTGCAGTGCATCTTGTAGATGGTACACACTATTGCCACTATGCACCCTACGTGGACGGAGTGAATATTTGTGGATGGTGTGCCAATCAAGTGGGCTGCTTTGTCCTGAATGGCGCTGTCCACTCATCTAGGCAAGTGGAGGGTATTACATCACACTCCTCACTTGTATCTTGTAGATGGTTGACAGGCTTTGGGGAGTCAGGAAGTGAGTTACTTGCTGTAGGATTCCTAGCCTCTGACCTGCTTTTATAGCCACACTATTTATATGGCTAACCCAGTTCAGTTTCAGAATGTTGAGAGTGGGGGATTCAGTGATGGTAATGCCATTGAATGTCAAGGAACGATGGTTCGATTCTCCCTTGTTGGAGATGGTCATTGCCCGACAATTGTCTGGTGCAAACATTACTTCCCACTTGTCACCCCCAAGCATGGATATTGTCCAGATCTTGCTGCATTTGGACATGGATTGCTTCAGAATGAGTCATCAAGAACGGTGCTGAACATTGTGCAATCATCAGCCAACATCCTCACTTCTGACCTTATGATGGAAGGAAGGTAATTGATGAAGCAGCTGAACATGGTTGGATCTAGGACACAACCCTGAGGAACTCCTGCAGTGATGTCCTGGAGCTGAGATGACTGACTTCCAACAACCACAACCACAGCGATTTCCTTTGTGCTAGTTATGACTCCAACCAGTGGAGAGTTTTCCCTGATTCCCAATGACTCCAGGTTTGCTTGGGCTCCTGAATGCCACACTTGGTCAAAAGCTGCCTTGATGTCAAGGGCAGTCACTCACACCTCTCCAAGTTCAGCTCTTTTGTCCATGTTTGAACTAAGGCTGTAATGAGGTCAGGAGCTGAGTGGCCCTGGCGGAACCCAAACTGAGTTTCAGTGAGGTTATTGCTAAGTGCCGCTTGATAGCGATGTTGATGACCCCATCTGTCACTACATTTTTTCAAATTTATTCTTTCATGGGGTGTGGGCGTTGCTGGCAAGGCCAGCATTTGTTGTCCATCCCTTAATCTTGATTACCCTTGAAACAAGTGGCTTGCCACATCATTTCAGAGGGCCATTAAGAGTCAACCATGTAGGCCAGACCAGCTAAGGATGGCAGATTTCCTTCCCTAAAGGACATTAGTAAACCAGACGGGTTTTTATGACAATTGACAATGGTTTCATGGTCACTATTACTGAGAGTAACTTTCAATTCCAGGTTTACTAATTGAACTTAAATTTCACCAGCTGCCATGGTGGGATTTGAACCCTTGTCCCCAGAGCATTAGCCTGGGCTTCTTGATTACAAGTCCAGTGACATTACCGCTACAGCACTGCCTCCCCCTGATGACGGATGGAACAGAACAAAGACTAGCTGCATGCAATGAACCCATGACTTAGGAATTACTTAAAAATAAATAATCAAGTAAAATTTTTAGGCATTCCCTAAATGGGCAAATTGGTTGATCTCAGTTCCAACAGTGGGAGAGCTACAGTTGACCTCAGTCCCAGGAGGGGGGGAATTATCAAAGAAACCAGTTTTGGTTTCTCTCTCACATCTGTCAAAACAGTGCCAGATGAGGGCAAGACCGCTCAGTTGTGATTTCTTTCCCTCAAATGGTTGAAAAAGTTCACACAAATAAATTGCCACATGGACAAATGTTAAGGAAAGCTAGTAGCATCAATGGAATTGTTTCCCAGCAAGCAGGCAATACCTTCAGAAAAAATGGGGAATGATGTACACTGATGAGAAGAGAGTCAAAGATATTCAGATATGCAAAAGCAACACCTTGGTCTGTTGTTTTCCTGCATAACTTCAGAAAGACATTACAACAAAAACTTATGCTTTTTTACAGAATAAGCCTACCTGTGTTGCCACACTTTGGAAATCATGCTGCGAGGAGCAACATGACAAGAAAAAAAGTTGTTCAACAATTCACCAAAGCAGAGGAATCTCTTATACATGCTTCATTTTAAATCATTTCTTTGTAAATATTGTTCTTTATTAATAAAAGTTGTGAAACAAAACTTGCCAGGTGTGCTGACCAAAATGGAGAAGGTTCATTTGGGGAGGCATCAAACAATGAGAGACTTTGTCAGGAACACATAGGGGTGAAGTCAAGGCATCTCAGTGCAAGCACAAACCTCCGAACAACTCATTTACCGAACCCTCCAAGGACCACTTGTCCCACATGCAGCAGAGTCTGCAGATCACACATTGGAACTCATCAGCCATCTCAGAATCCATCGACCCAGAGTGGAAGCAAGTCATCCTTGATCCCATGGGGCTGCCTAAGATGCAAGACTCTACAGTTCCACCTAACAACTGATCAGTGTGTTCCTCCCAAGAGGCGGTTAGTGCACTACTCACTCCATTATCTGTCAACTTCCATTGTCCACCATGGGCTTCCGTCCATGCACCAATAATGATCAGGTATGTTTGATTCACTTAGACAGTTTAAAACTACTGGATATTTCAGCCTCCGTCAACATCAAGTGGCTGGGGCACAGCCCTTTCATGGAAATCCCACAGATTAACACTTCAAATAGCAATTTACAGAACGCATTGCAAGATCACAGACATATGAACATACAAAATAGGAGAAGTAGGCCATTCAGCCACTTGAGCCTGCTCTGCCATTTAATAAGATTATGGCTGATGTGTTTGCATTTCAAATTCCACATTCCCATTTACCTTCAATAATCTTTGATTTCCTCGCCTAACAAGAATCTATCTACCTCTGCCTTAAAGATATTTAATGACACCCACCTCCACCACTTACCAAGACGGGGAGTTCCAAAGTCACACAACCTTTCCAGATTCTAGCAAATTTTGGAAATTTAACACCAATACATCTGGTGCCTTATTAGCCACCTGTTTTAAGACCCCAGGATGAAGCCCAACAAGAACCAGAGACTTGTCAGCCCGCAGCTCCATCAGTTTGCTTAGTACCACTTCCCTAATGATTGTAATTTCACCAAGATCCCCTCTCCCTTCCAACTCCTGATTTACAACCATTACTGGAACGCCTTTTGTATCCTCTAGAGTGAGCACAGAAGCAAAATATTTGTTCATGCCATCCACAATTTCCTTATTATTTACTATTAACTCCCCATTCTCACTCTCTAGAGGACCAACACTCACTTTCCTTACTCTTTCCTTTTTAAATACCTGTAGAAACTCTTGCTATCTGTTTTTACATTTCTAGCTAGCTTCCCCTCATACTCTAATTTCTTTCTCCTGATTAATCTTTTAGTCACTCTGTTGTTATTTACATTCTGGCCAATCATCTCATCTGTCACTCATCTCTGCACAGTTATACACTTCTTTGTTAAGTTTGACACTTTCCTTAACTTCTTTGGTTAACCACAGATGGTGGGTCCTCCCCTTAGAATTTTTCTTTATAGTAGGAATATACTTATTCTGAAATATCCCCTTAAATGCCTGCCACTTCTCTAATGACCTAGAAGTCTAGTATCCCAGTTCACTTTAGGTAGCACAGCTTTATAGCCCACATAATTGCCCTTATTTAAATTTAAAATACTAGTCTTAGACCCACTCCACTCCCTTTCAAACTGAATGTAAAATTCAATCATATTGGGGTCGCTGCTACCAAGGGGTGCCTTTACACTGAAGCCATTAATTAATCCTGTCACATTACGCAATACCAAATCTAATATAACCTGCTCTCTAGTTGGTTCCAGAACATGCTGCTCTGAGAAGCTCTCTTGAAAGCATTCTTCAAGCTCCTCATCCAGGCTACTATCACCAATCTAATTTTTCCAATTTATATGTGGATTAAAATCACCCATGATTATTGCTGCCCCTTTATCACAAGCACCCAATTTTTCTTCCTGTACACTTTGTTCTACTTTGTGGTCATTGTTAGGGGCCTGTAGACCACTCCCACTAGTGGCTTCTTTCCCCTACAATTCCTCATCTCCACCCAAACATCCTGATCTCCTGAACCAAGGTCATCTCTAACTATTGCACCAATACCATCCTTGATCAACAGTGCTACCCTTCCACCTTTACCTAGCTTCCTATTCTTCTTGAATATCATATACAACTGAAGAGAAATGCTCATGTTTGTATGATTAGATTGAAAAGCTTACTAATATCAAGGCCACTCCAAAGGGAGAATCTGGAGAACCACCAAATTCTCTTGTTTATGGGATAAGTGTCACTCTGGGTCAATAATAACTTTCAACATTTCAAAGCTATTGCTGGAATTTTAGGCATGATAGTATTGTTGTAAAATAAAAAAAGTAAGAGCTGTTCAAAGCCTCTAACCAATTCCATTCCATGTACTATCTATCTGTGGAATAATTGGAGGGACCAAGGGCTGGACATAAAAGAAAATAAAAATTTATAACAGTTCTTACCGATTCCATAGTTCTCCACCACGGCATGTATTTGTTCCAATAGAGGTATGCAAGAGTTTTGTCAGTGCTCTGAAATGTCAGAGAAATCAAGTTAGATATTGACAGAGCATAGCTGAAAGATTGTCTAAATTAAATGACAAATGCAGTTCAGAACAAAAGCTTCTTCCTTCAGTGTTTCCACTTCTGTCATGTAGAATCCTTATGCCTAAACTTAGATCAACTTTTGTGCATATATTACAGTGAATTTTTGAAATGCATCATACACATCCTAACACATCAGGTCAAACTACTGCAATTTATTTTCATCTATGAACTCAGCAATGGCATCAGCTATTATTTCTCAGGTTTCCTAGAAACTCCAGGACCAATGCAGTCCACTAAACTCTAATTAAATTCAGCACAGGAACTTCTACAAAGCCATTGGCTAAATGAGGCTGAAGACTTAGTTGTTGCAACATCAAAAGGAATTTTTACTCCACCTTTTCCTTTGCTTTTCAAGCGAAGATTTGTTTTTTGTTCATTTTTTATTTGTGCTGGATGAAGTACTTAACAGCCTTTTGGTACCTCACCCAAATGACAATTCTTTGTGCAAAGCTGGAGGTCTGATGGCACCACAGCAAAATTCATTCTTGTTTTCACCCAATACCCACAGGCATACACTTTGCAGCAAAAGTCCATCAAATAGCAATCAGAAACGGACTTTCTCCTTGAAAAGAGGGCAGTCGCAAGCAGGCATTTCAACATTCCAGCAATTGAATCAATTCAACCATCTTTTCCTGAAGACACTCTGAAGAGTCACATTAGACCCGCAACATTAACTCTGTTTCTCTCCACAGATGCTGCAAGGCCTGCTGGGTATTTCCAGCATTTTGTGTTTTCGTTATTAGTGATTCTTTTCCCTCCCCTCACACTGAAATAGCAGATATTTTCATTTTCGATATCCATAGAAAAATGTACACACCATGTCACCAGGAGCTAGTCTCCTGGAAGCTCCTTGCAGAATGACCTCTGAGCTTCCAGCATCGAACTTTAGACACTGAAAATCCAAACCCACTCTGATAAGACCACAAATTTGAATTGAAACCCATCCCCTTGTATCAAATAAGCAGATGAAAATTGTCCTACTGCAGGAATTAACTTCATTTCATTAACTTTTTAAAAGGGAATGGAAAAAAAATTGCTTTCTCCTTCCCTTCAAATGTTCCAATCACATTCACAATTGCTTCAAGGCAAAGACTATTAAACTCCAGGGTTTCTCACAATGCCCTAAACCCAAAACATGACAATGCAAGGAAATTTTCATACTTTAAATTATTTATGAGCATACGTATGCATACATCTGGCCCCACTAAAATAAGTTGTTCTTTGATTCCTCAATCATTTACCCATGCTAAGGACAGTGACTAAAAACAGCTCAAAAATTTTTGTTTCTCTCGCAGGTATGGAAAAGTGCTGCTCTGCAGATCTGCTCAGTCTTCGATGAACCAAAGCTCTTAATCTACCATGAGGAGAATAAAGGCCAGAAACCAGTACAAAGCAAAGCACTTATGCTTTACAACAAGTAATACTCATCACTGACCATAGGGAGTTAATAGGATTTTCATAGCAATCTTTTATCAAATTAAAAGGAGAAAATTGCACAGCAAATTCCAGATCAACAAGGTAGCAGGTTTCTTCCAGTATGATTTATCAAGAAATTCCTACCTCGGTCAAATTACATCTACGGCACGAAATAGCCAAAACATGTTTGGCAAGGGATACACCTCTATTTTCACATCTAACATGGTCTATTCCCATTTCAGTCCGTGGGCCAATTATAACATTTCCCCCACTTTGACCTTTGGGATGGTTGCATGCACCATGATGTTGGTCTTTCATCCCTGTCCCACATTTTGGGAAAGAATTTGGTTTGATCTTCTGCTTTTTTGAAGGTGCACTTTGATTATTGTCAACAGTTCTGGTTGCTATGCTACAAGGGGAAATATGTAAGCACTGAAGACAAAAGGAACAGGAATTATGCAACGTGTAAGGAGAATGATCTGCAGTAAAATGCTGAAAAGTTAATGTAGAAAAAATGGTTATGGGAGATCATTCTGAAATGTGTAAAATATTAAATGGCTAAGATAACATAAATGCTGAATATTACTTTAAAATAAGGCAAGGTAACCTGACCAGAGATCATAAATCTAGTGGTGAAAAATACAAGAGTTACTAGAAGGAACAACTTCACACGATGCGAGATAAATATCCAACAATACTGCCAAGCATAGCAAGTAGGGATACAGGTATTAGGGCATTCAAAGCACTGGGGAAAGTTGAATAGACAGGCTTCAAAAGAATTGTATGGGCTTTTTTAAATCCTCGACTTTGCAGTATCACATCACAAAGATCACAAATGAAGTTTCCTTCTCTGTGATCAGGCCACCCACAGGGGCCCTTAAGTGAACCTAAAGAGATTTTAAGTTCAATTTGAAGCAAAGAAACTAAATCAGATCCGAATATTGGAAAGTACAACATTGTTTATTTCTGATTGCCCCTCTTTTTATAGTTCATTTATCTATCTCCTAGAAACTATTTTTGTTCATGGTTGTTCTGATAAATGTAAAATCTATTTTATTGGCCATTATACCTTGCTTCTATGGATCTTTTAAAATATACTATAAAATGAAGACAATTTGGGCTGTTAGCTCAAGAACATTATAGCTGATATGTACTGATTCTGGTATCTGAAGCGCACCTCAACATTTACAGCCAGGAGTTAGACAATGCAGGTTTCAACTTACACCAGTGAGAATCAGTATTACTGTATTGGAATGCAAGCATTTCCTCCTCCTCCACCCTCCGCATCCCAACAGCAATGCCCCAAAAGACTTGGCAGGACAAAAAAAAGTCATTTTTAGTTTACTGCCTTTGAATTATGCCTGGACTAAAACCTACCTTTGTGATACTAGGCGTTAAGGTGAACCTGTTTGGAGCATATCATTTCTCTCCGCTGAGATCATATTTAAGCATATATAAAAGAAGCTTTTATAGCAACTTTCACAACTACACAAAGCATTTACAACCAATGAAGTACAGAAGTGTAGTTACTGTTTTAACGTAGAAAAAGTAACTGCCAATTTGCGCACATCAAGCTCCCACAAAAAGCAATGGGGTAAGAGCTAGACAATCTGTTTTTGTGATTTTGGGATAAATATTGGCTAGGGCACCTGGGAATAATGCCCCTGCTCTTTGTCAGAATCATGCAATGGGATCTTTAACACCCACCTCCAAGGACAGACAGGGCCTCTGCTTAACATCTCATCTGAAAGATGGCATGTCCAGTAGCGTAGCATTCCCTCAGTACTGCCTATAATTTTTGTGCTCAAGTTCTGGCGTGGGACATGAACCCACAAGCTTTTGACTCAAAGGGGAAAGTGCTACAAACTAAGCCCCATCTGACACAGGCTGCCGCTAATCATTGCTTACAAGGTGTTAACAATTTGCACCCCAAACTTCAGAATTGCTTGGTCTCTGAAAAAAAATCCAAGTATGTGTGTGTGTTACTAAAGTTTAGGAGACAAGAGTCACAGGAAGGAACAAACATCCCAAACTCTTTAGTGGTACATATGAATATTGTGTAAGAACTTACTTGGAGTACGTTTATCCAAAAAGTTTATCATCAATGCAAGCAGCAATTAAGTTGCCAAGGCCCCAAGTTGAAAATAAGAGTGAGTATTTTAAAATTGAGGCTTTGTTTAATATTGAGTTACTGTAGGTCAGCAAACATGGAGGGGGATACGTAAATGGGACTCGGTGCAAGTAAAGACATGAGCTGAAGAGTTTCAATGACCTCAGGTTTATGGAGGGTAGAACATGCGGCACCAGTCAGGAGAGCATTGGAATAGTCAAGTCTAGAGGTAACAAAGGCATGAAGGAGAGTTTCAGCTGATGAGCCAAGACAAGGACGAAGTTACGCAAGTGGAAATAGGCAGAGTCTTAGTTATGGCATGAACATGAGGTCAGAAGTTCAGCTCAGGATCAAATGAGACAGTAAGGTTGCGAACAGGCTGACTTAATCTTAGACTGTTGTCAGGGAATGGGATGGATATGAATAAACTGATGTGTCCAATCAGATACAAAGTTGAAGTTACAGTACATTTAGGTGACTTGAAAATCTTATTAGGAACAAGTTAAAATAATTTGAGGCTTACCTTCCCACTTCCAAGATCAACAGCCGAATAGTTCACATTGATGACAAAGGGAAAGTGAAGTCTAATCAATAAGCCTTAAGCTTGCCTTCATTTACCTTCAATACTTAGAATGTCAACAACGTACACTAAGCTCAAAGTTCCACACTGTAAGCAACTGCCAGTACAACATAATGCACCTTTAATATGTCACAACTCAAGAGAATACATTGAGTATGAGGTCAAAAAAGCTTTACGTACACGTATTAAAAAACCCCAGGCCTATTTACTGGCAAACTCAGTTTTCGAATTTAAAAGAGCAACAGATAGGGGGCTCATTTATACGGGCATGACATTTGCAAAATTATTTCTATAGATACACGATCCACATGGTATTTTAAAGTTCCACAACAGCTATTTTTTTGGGGGCCATTACCTTTACTAATGGAAAATCTCCAAAAATGCCTAATTGACGGACACAAGTGCTTCAGATCTTCCACCAATTTGCAGCCTGAAACAGCAAACTACCTCAGAGAGAAAAATAGAAAATGCTAGAAAAACTCAGGAAGTCTGACAGCATCTGTGGAGAGAAAAACAGAGTTGACATTTTGAGTCCATATGGCCCTTCTTCAGAGCTGCCTCAGACTACGTCGCAACTGGTAGAAGCTGAAATCTATTTTTCTGATGGTTCACATTATCTTGCTTATATCACCAGTTTGTCATCAATAGCAATTGAACAATGTCAGTGGATTATTGCCAAGGCTACTAGTTTACAGTTGTCACAGAAAAATGGCATTAAGGAATGAGGTCTAGTAGACAAATTCCAGAATTTAATTCATTCAAGATGTAATTTCTCTTAGTCACTGGGACAACAGTGGATTAATTAAGGAGACCTAGCACCAATTTGTTAAAGGTTTTTTCTTATTCATTCATGGGCTGTGGGATTCGCTGGCTGGGCCAGCATTTATTGCCCATCCCTAGTTGCCCTTGTGGTGGTGATGGTGAGCTGCCTTCTTGAACCACTACACCATGTGGTGTAGGTACACCCACAGTGCTGTTAGGAAGGCAGTTCCAGGATTTTGACACAGCCACAGTGAAGAAACAATGATATATTTCCAAGTCAGGATGGTGAGTGACTTAGAGGGGAGCTTCCAGGTGAGGTGTTCCCATCTATCTGCTGCCCTTGTCCTTCTAGTTGGCAGTGGTCGTGGGTTTGGAAGGTGCTGTCTAAGGAGCCTTGGTGATTCCCCGCAGTGCATCTTGTAGATGGTACAAACTGCTGCGACTGTGCATCGGTGTTGGAGGAGTGAACGTTTGTGGATGTGGTGCCAATCAGGCAGGCTGCTTCACCCTGGATGGTGTCAAGCTTCGAGTGTTGTGGGAGCTGCACTCACCCAGGCAAATGGGGAGTATTCCATCACACTCCTGACTTGTGCCTTGTAGATGGTGAACAGGCTTTGGGGAGTCAGGTGGTGGGTTACTCGTCGCAGGATTCCTTGCCTCTGGCCTGTTCTTATAGCCCCAGTATTTATATGGCTAGTCCAGTTCAATTTCTGGTGAATGGTAACCTCCAGAATGTTGATAGTGGGGGATTCAGTGATGGTAATGCCATTGAACATCAAGCGACAATGGTTAGATTCTCTTTCTTGTTGAAGATGGTCACTGGCGCCACACAAGTGTCAGGCAATGTTACTTGCCACTTGTCAGCCCAAGCCTGGATATTGTCCAAGTGTTGCTGCATTTGGACATGGGCTGCTTCAGTGTTTGAGTCATCGCGAATGGTGCTGAACATTGTGCAATCATCAGCGAACATCCCCACTTTTGATCTTATGATGGAAGGTCACTGATGAAGCAGCTGAAGATGGTTGGGCCGAGCACACTACCCTGACTAGCTCCCGCAGTGATTTTCCAGAGTTGAGATGATTGACCTCCAACAACCAGAACCATCTTCCTTCAGGCTAGGTATGACTCCAACCAGTGGAGAGTTTTCCCCGATTCCCATTGATGCCAGTTTTGCTAGGGCTCCTTGATGCCACGCTTGGTCAAATACAGCCTTGATGTCAAGGGCAGTCACACTCACCTCACCTCTGGAGTTTAGCTCTTTTGTCCATGGTCGAAGCAAGACTGTAATGAGGTCAGGAGCTGAGTGGCCCTGGCAGAACCCAAACTGGGCGTCAAACTGAGCAGGTTATTGCTAAGCAAGTGCCGCTCAATAGCACTGTTGATGACCACTTCAACTACTGTACTGATGATCGAGAATAGACAGATGGGGTGGTAATTGGCCAGGTTCTATTTGTCCTGCTTTTTGTGTATAAGACATACCTGGGCAATTTTCCACATAGCCAGTGTTGTAGCTGTACTGGAACAGCTTGGATAGGGGCGTGGCAAGTTCTGGAACACAAGTCTTCAGTACTTTTGCCAGAATACTGTCAGGCCCCATAGCCTTCATAGTATCCAATGCCTTCACCTGTGTCTTGATATCACGTGCAGTGATTCGAATTGGCTGAAAACTGACATCAGTGATGCTGGGGACCTCCGGGGAGGTCAAGATGGGTCATCCACTCAGCACTTCTGGTTGAAGATTGTAGCAAATGCTTCAGCCTTATCTTACACACTAATGAGCTGGGCTCCTACATCATTGAGGATGGGGATATTTGTGGAGCCTCCTCCTCCAGTCAGTTGTTTAATTGTCCACTATCATTCACGACTGGATGCGGCAGGACTGCAGAGCTTAGATCTGATCCATTAGTTAGCTTGCCTAGCTCTATCATTTGCTGCTTATGCTGTTTGGCAAGTAAACCTGTGTAAAAGCTTCAACAGGCTGACATCTCATTTTTAGGTATGCCTGGTTCTGCTCCTAGCATGCCGTCCTGCAGTCTTCATTGAACCAGGGTTGATCCCCTGGCTTGATGGTTAATGGTAGAGTAGGGGATATGCTGGACCATGAGATTACAGATTGCGCTCCAGTACAATTCAGCAGCTGCTGATGACCTACAGCGCCTTATGGATGCCCAGTCTTGAGTTGCCAGATCTGTTCTAAATTTATCCCATTTAACAGTGGTAGTGCCACACATGTTGGAGGGTATCCTCAAATGTGAAAGCATTTCCACAATGACTGTGCAGTGGTCACTCCTACCGATACTGTCATGGACAGATGCATATGTGGCAGGCAGATTGGTGAGGGTGAGGTCAAGTATGTTTTTCTCTCACCACCTGCCGCAGACCCAGTCTAGCAGCTATGTCATTTAGGGCTTGGCCAGTAGTGGTACTACCAAGCCACTCTTGGTGATGGACATTGAAGTCCCTCACCCAGAGTACATTTTGCACCCTTGTCACCCTCTGATGTTCAACATGGAGGAATACTGATTCATCAGCTGAGGGCAGTACGTGGCAATCAGTAGGAGGTTTCCGTGCCCATGTTTGACCTGATACCATGAGACCTCATAGGGTCTGGAGTCGATGTTGGGGGCACCCAGGGCAACTCCCTCCCAGCTGTATACCACTATGCTGCCACTTCTGCTGGGCCTGTCCTACTGGTGGGACAGGACATACCCAGGGATGGTGATAGTGGTGTCTGGGACATTATCTGTAAGGTATGATTCATTGCGATGACTATGTCAGGCTGTTGTTTGACTAGTCTGTGAGACAGCTCTCCAAATTTTGGCATTAGCCTCTAGATGTTACCCAGGAGAACTTTGCATGGTTGACAGGGCTGAGACTGCTGTTATCGTTTCCAGTGCCTGGGTTGATACCAGGTGGTCCACCCGGTTTCATTCCTTTTTTGTGACTTTGTAGCAGTTTGTTACAGTTGAGTAGCTTGCTAGGCCATTTCTGAAGGCACTTAAGAATCAGCCACACTGCTGGAGTCAGATATAGGCCAGACTAGGTAAGGACAACAAATTTCCTTCCCTAAAAGGACATTAGTGAGATAGATGGATTTTTAACTAACTTGATTACTTTCTTTCATGATGTAAGAGAGGGTTGACGAGGGTAATGAAGTTAATGTGGTGGGTATTGGTCTTCTGTAAGGCTTTTGATAAAGTGCCACATACAAGCTTGTCAGTTGAGTTAAAGCCCATGGAACAAAAGGGATGGTGGCTACTTAGATATGAAGTCCGCTAAGTGACAGGAAGCAGACAATACTAACTGAAGGATGGTCCTCTTTGACAGCCTTCCATCTAATGAGGGAATGGTTTATACCTTGGTAGTCAACTCAGTGTGGCTCAGAAGACCCATTCTCGCACAGCAGTCTCTGCCACATTTGCTGTGGATAAAGTCAGTGGGGTGAGAAGGTGCAGTACTGACTGGCATGTGTTTTCTCTGGGGCCTGGTATACAAATTTCCACTAACCTTTCTGTGGAAAGAGTGCATCCTGATTTCATCCATCCGATGGAGATGTTGAGCTAGTCATCTGGCCAGTTAGCTTAGTCATCAGTATATGCTGTTATGGCGATGTATTATATGGAATATTAATTTGTCAACAGCTAGACATAACATACATAGATTCTTTTTTCAAAAGGACACTTCTGCTTAATAAACTTTGGCTAAACAAAGAACACCGGCCTATAGCAGCTACTATGTTTCTTTTGCAAAGGGCACAGCTACATTATGGAGAGCCAGTCTTACAGAGCTCTCAGAGACAGTGGCTAAAATAAGACCAGATTGAAATCAGAGAGAGGTCATGTGAAAAAGAGGTAAAATGTATGGGAATTGAACTGAGAGATAAACTGCCACAGGGATAGAAGGGGTAACCCTATCCCTCTTTCTCTGAAAGCTCTATCAAAGCTGAGCTGTTTGAGATTTGAAAACCCACCAGAAGATTTCATTGCTGCAAACCAAGCATTTTTAAAGGAGAAGGATTCCAAATGAACACCACTGTCTCCAAGAGAAAAGAGAATCAACAGCCACAGCTGCTCCAATGAGAAACCCAAGCACTGTAAAAAATAATCCTTCAGCTGCAAACAAGCAGCCAGACATTGAGAGTTTTTTTTTAAAACCTGGCTTTAATCTTTATTTGGCCAAATTTTTAAGATCTGATACGCTGCAGAGTTTTATGTGTTTTTGCATGCTTGAGGGAATTGTGCATGTATTGTTTTTGCATTAGTGAGTAGTTGAACATATTTGTACATTTAAAATCTTTTGTTAATGATTTCTGCACCTTTGCCAGAGTGAGTTTTAGTAATACTTGTTAACTGAAGGAACCTGACTGGCTCATTTCTTACACTGAGCTACACTCAGCTAAGTATATATATTGAATTGGTCACATCATCTTTTTATTTTCAAATTCTGTTATAAGCAACCCAGGAGTGGGACAAAGAGAGGAGTCAGTTCACCCCTCCTGACATGGTTATAGTAGCCTCCTTCTGTGCTGTAACCATTTTATGATTCTATTAAGCTAATGAATCTGGTTACCTGGCTGCTCAAGTCATTTCACTTTGAAAAAAATAATTCCTAAAGCACAAAACAGTTCAGTATGAAAGAGGCTATGTAGAAACGAAAGTGTAATAGGTTTTTCTGAAATCATTTTTTAAAGAAGAGGAGCTGCTCCAGTGAAGCATCTTTACAACCTTTCAGACACAACACTGAACTCAACAATGTTATATCTTAAGCACAGCTCCCACTTCTTTAGGGCAGTTGGTACTGCTAATGATACTGCTTTCACCCCCTTACAGGTCCTCTAGGCCCATCTTTTGCTTCTTTACCTGTCCACCAGCTTTGGCCGTGTTGTCGCTTAATCACTCTCGACTTTCACCCAACTTCTCTTTTGTTCTTTCCTCACCTACAAACCCCTTTCCCCATCTTAGTATCTGCTTAAAAATTGTTACATCTCTAGCTTTCTCCAGTTCTGGCAAAAAGGTCACTGACCTGAAATGTTATCTCTCTTTCTCACTCCACAGATGCTGTCTGAACTGCTGGGTTTTTTAAACATTTTCGAATTTACTGCTGTGACGTACAATCTGTGTACATGATTTAACAGGTTTGGCAAGAGATCCAGCACGAAGAATTAAAGAACATGCTCCAACCCAGCATTAAATTTGCTTTGGCATTGGTAAGGATAGCCAAAGGGTAACGAGCACATTACTTGAAGGATCTATACTGCACAAATTGAATTGTAAGTTCCTTGGCAATTACTGAGGCCTCCTGGAAGGTTATCTGGAAATACATGAACGTATGCTTCCACTGAGATAGTCTGGGCACTCTTTATGAGACATCAAAAAAAGACTTAAAATTGCTGTTTTGAAGGCATCATAAACCCTTTAGAACACAAGGTATCAAAATAATCTGATCATTTTTATAACTTTTGCGCCATTCCAAATTGAAAGCATGGCAGGGAAACTGTACTTCCCACATTCCATCATGTAGTTTTTGTTTAAACTGTGATTAAATTTAAAGTTTGAAATTATACACTGAGTCATTAAACAAACTACTAGATTCAACAACAGAACAGTGATAGTGGGAGTGTGACTTGTGTTATGGACCAGAGAATGCATTCAAACACATGTTCATGGCACTGTGCTCCCACACAGAAAGCTTCTTTGCGCAGGTTTTTCACAAACTGTCTCCAAACATACACCCACTCACAGGCACGTCAGTTTATTTGTTGGCAGATCACTTTTACAAGTGCAAGCTGTGGAACTTCCATTTCAAACCTTAAACCTCCATTTTTAATTTTGTCTCGCTTCCGAAAGTCAGTCTATTATAGCAGAATAAAACAGCAACCTTCATTTAAATCCTCACAGCAGCAAGAAGTCAAAAATAATTTAGTTCTGTAAATGGCAGCAAGGTGATGACGTTCACATATTGTACGTGGCTTGTAACCAGAATTCATTGCTCACAGGTGGCAATGCTTTGTCCCTTACTCAAGCCTGCACATCTGGCTATTCTTGTCCCACCAAACTGCCTCCTCACTAAATCACACCCTGGTCTCTCTCTTATCCTTCCAGTAACTTATCCTCTTTCCGTACCTTACAGAATGTCGACTGTCCTTTAAGATCTTCATTCTTTAATCATTCTTCAATTACATCTAGGAGGTTGTCCAAATTATGACCCCTCAATTAATGCACTGAATGATTCCTTAACTTCTGATTTTAATTACCATTTCAACTCACCTTGCCCCTTTCCTCTGACTTCACTATCCTAATTCCCACAAAACGCTGCCCCTATCTAGCCTCATACATGGCCACACTACTGACCTTGCCACCTCACATAACCACAATATTGCTATAGTTTCTATCGCTAGTATCCTGGAATACCCTCGTATTGCCTTCCAAACGCATTTCCTTCTGCATACAAACTCGGAACTAAAAGATCTTCCTCAAGTCATTTATAACTGCACTTTTAAACTCCCAACTTTGGCCTTCCATTTGCCAACATATTTTACACTTGTATTCCCTCACCTCCACCTTTGAAACCCTTGTTTTGAGAAAAATTTTGATACTATCTCCCATCCCTACCTTTCCCACAATATCAATCTCATCTTCGAATTATATCTGATAAACAACTGGCTGAGCCATCCTTCACTGCGTCTCATTCTGCTCTGCCAAAACCACCCACTACTCTGAAACGAAAACAAAAAATGCTGCAAAAACTCAGGTCTGACAGCACCTACGGAGAGGCAAGTGATAACATTTTGAGTCCATATGACTCTTCTTCAGATCTAAAAATCCACTACTCCAGTCAGTCATCCTAGGAGAGCAAAAACAAGCCCCAGCTTCTTTACGCCACTAGCGACTGTCTCTTTAACCCTTCTCCTGTATCCCCTCCACCCTCGCCTCCAACATTAAGCACAAAGGAGGATTTGGATTTTTCTCTTTTGGGGATCAAGACCAGCTGTATCTGCTGCATCATCCCACTTTCCCTTGCCCTCCAAGCCGAACGTTTTCCTTGTTCTACTCTAATCCACACTGGGATCCTGTATCCTCCTCTGGTTTCTCTCCAAGCTCATCTTGTCCACAAGATCCATCTCTGGCTTCCTTGCTCAATTGCATTAGACTACTGACTGTAGTCTAATTCTGTAGTCAATTCCCACTTGCTCTCCGTGCTCACTGACATAGCTCTTTCTTATGTACTTATCCCTCTCCTTTTTAAAACCATGCAATCATCTCGCAGAAAACTCTAGGTCCCCTGTACTTATAAACTTCCATCCCATCTCAACATCCTTAAGTTAGTGAACATGCCACTTTGTAAATCCATGCTCATCTTTCCCAAACTCCATGGCTGAACCTCCACAATCAGGTGTATTCCCCTGTTACAGCACCCAGATAATGTCAGTGGGAGTCACAGGTGACATCTGTGATAGTAAACATGGTTCATGTGAATGCTCCTTCAATGGCAGTAACAATCTTTGTACCAGCTGATAAAGTGTTGCTCCTATACAGCAGGGACAGATTGGTTGGCACAAAGAACATGACATCAGAGTGCAAAAGTTGAAAATTTGGTGCAAGTAGGAAAGAGTGGGCAGTGTCTAACTAAAATTTAGTTTAACTTATTGAATTTAACTTAGAACATTTTAAAACTGTAGAACAAACAGCAATTTAATCAGCACTCAACAGAAACTGCCCGTCAATGGCAGTTCACAGTCAATCAGCTCTAAATCTAAGTTCTGCAAACCTGCCACATCCAGTAGACAGTAAATGGCAGTGGACAACTGAACAATTGACTGGAGGGGGAGGCACCACAAACATCCCCATTCTTGAAGGCAAAGTCCAGCACATCAGTGCAAAAGGCAACGCTAAAGCATTTGCAACAATCTTCAGCCAGAAGTGCCGAGTGGATGATCCACCTTGTCGTCCTCCTGTGGTCACCAGCGTCACAGGCACCAGTTGTCTTCAATCAATTCAATTCACTCTACATGATATCAAGAAACAGCTGAAGGCAATGCATACTGCAAAGACTATGGGCCCCAACAACATTCAGACAATAATAATGAAGACTTGTGCTCCAGAACTAGCAGCACCCCTGGCCAAGTGTATCTTCAACATTAGAACCTACCTGGCAGTGCGGAAAATTGCTCAGGTATGTCCGGTCCGCAAAAAGCAGGGCAAATCCAAACCAGCCAACTACCACTCCATCAGTCCACCCTCGATCAAAGATATGGGAGGGGTCATCGACAGTGCTATCAAGCGAAATTTACCAATAACTTGTTCACTGACACTCAGTTTGGGTTCCTCCAGAGCCACTCAGCTCCTGACATCATTACAGCCTTGGTTCAAATGTGGACAAAATAACTGAACTCCAGGGGTGAGGTGAGAGTGGCTGCCCTTGACATAAAGTCAGCATTTGACCAAGAGTAGCATCAAGAAATCTGAGCAAAACTGGAGCCAATAGGAATCAGAGGGAAAACTCTCTGCTGGTTGGAGTCATACCTAGCACTGAGGAAGATGGTTGTAATTGGTGGGGGTCAAATATCTCAGTCCGTGATATCGCTGCAGGAGTTCCTCAGGGTAGTGTTTTTTATTTTAAATTTGTTCACAGGATGTGGCAGCACTCGCTAGGCCAACATTTATTGCCCATCCCTAATTTCCCTTCAGAAGGTGATGGCAAGCTACCTTCTTTAACCGCTGCAGCTCATGGTACACGCAGGGTGTTGTTAGGGAGGGGGTTTCTAGGAGTTTGACCTAGCAAAGAATGGTGATATTTTCCCATCAGGATTGAGAGTGGCTTGGAGGGGAACTTCCAGTTGGTGGCGTTTCCTTGTCCTTCTAGGTAGCAGCAGTCATAAGTTTGGAAGGTGCTAAGGAACCTTGGTGAATTTCTGCATTGCATCTTGTTGATCGTACACACTGCTGCCATTGCTCTGATGGTAGAGGGAGTTTGAGGATAGGGTGTCAATGAAGCGGGCTGCTTTGCCCTGGATGGTGTCGAGCTTCTTGAGTGCTGTTGGAGCTGCACTCATCCAGCAAGTGGAGAGTATTCCATAACACTCCTGGCTTGTGCCTTGCAGATGGTGGACAGGCTTTGGGGGTCAGGTGGTGAGTTACTCGCCACAGGATTCCTAGCCTCTGACCTGCTCTTGTAGCCACTGTATTTATATGGCTTGTCCAGTTGTTTCTGGTTAATAGTAACCTCAGGATGTTGATAGCAGGGGATTCAGTGATGGTAATGCCATTGAATGTCAAAGGGCGATCCCTTGTTGGAGGTGGTGATTGCCTGGCACTTGCATGGTGCAAAGGTTACTTGCCACTTGTCAGCCCAACCCTGGATATTGTCCAGGTCTTACTGCATTTGGACATAGACTGCTTCAGTGTCTGAGGAGTCACGAATGGTGAACATGGTGCAATCATCAGCAAGCATCCTCACTTCTGACCTTATGGTGGAAGGAAGGTCATTGATGAAGCAGCTGAAGATGGATGGACCTAGGACCTTACCCTGAGGAACTCTGCAGTGATGTCCTGGAGTGGAGATGACTGACCTCCAACAACCAGAGCCATCTTCCTGTGTGCTTGGTATGACTCCAACCAGCAGAGAGTTTTCCCCCGGTTCCCACTGACTCCAGTTTTGCTGGGGCTCCTTGATGCCACACTCGGTCAAATGCTACCTTGATATCAAGGGCAGTCAATCTCACCTAACCTCTGGAGTTCAGCTCTCTTGTCCATGTTTGAACCAAGACCCAAACATCTTCAGCTGCTTCATCATGACCTCCTCTCCATCATAAGGTCAGAAGTGTGGATTGTTAATAGGAATTAAGTTAAAACCAATACACAGAGCTTTTTTTTTTCTATAGAGTGTTTACTGCCTTTGTTCTGTGTCCCAACTCTCCTCATATACAATCAGTGTCCCAGCTCTCCTCATTTATGTGTGCTCCAAGTATTAAACAATGCTCTTCGCTAGTGTATCCTAACAATACAATTAACATACCATTAACAGAGATGTTCGCTAACTACTGCACAACGTTCAGCACCATTCACAATGACTCAGATTCTGAAGCAGTCCACATTCACATGCAGCAAGACCTGGACATCATTCAGACTTGGATTAAAGCAGCAAGTAGCATTCATGCCACACAAATGCCAGGCAATGACCATCTCCAAAAAGGGAAAATCCAACCATCTCCCCATGACATTCAATGGCATTACCATTGCTGAAAGCCCCACTGTCAACATCATGGGGGTTTCCATTGACCAGAAACTGAACTCAGCCAACCATATTAATATTGTAGCAAGAGGTCGGGAATTCTGCAATGAGTAACTCACCTCCCGACACCCCAAAGCCTGCCCACCATCTACAAGGCACAAGTCAGGAGTGTAATGGAATATTCTCCAATTGCCTAGATGAGTCTAGCTTCAACAACAGTCAAGAAGCTTGATACCATCCATAGCAAAGCAGCCCACTTAATTGGCATCCCATCCACCACCTTCAACATCCACTCCCACCACCACTGACGCACAATGGGAGCAGTGTACACCATCTGAAAGTTGCACTGCAGCAACTCACCAAGGATCCATTGGCAGCACCCTCCAAAGCTACAACCTCTACTACCTAGACGGACAAGGGCAGTAGTAGTATGGGAACACCACCATCTGCAAGTTCTCCTTCTAGCCGTGCAACATCCTGACTTGGAACTATATTGCCGTTCCTTCGCCACATGTACTGCAATGGGTTAAGGCACTGGTTCATCATCATTTTTCTAAATTAGGGATGGGCAATCAATGCTGACCTAGCCAGCAACACACTCACCCGATGAAAGAATGTAAAATAAAGTTGATTGACTAGGTGCCAATAACTGCCAATTCAGCTTCCTGCTCACAACTGTAACTTTGGTGTGGCTGAAAAAGAGTGTACAAAATAGAAAGTATGTGTTGAAGCAGACTGGTTGCCAAAGTGGTACACCATAAAGAGAGAAAAAAAGTTGGGAATTTGGTGCATGTGGGAATTAAGAGGACAGAGGAAAGGAAGTGCTGCTTTCTACCTTCAACATTAGCAGCCATTTGTGTAAGTTGATGCTTTTTTGTCCGGTGTTTTAATGCAAATACGTGTAGAGAAAAAGAAAACATTTAAAAACAAACTAAAAAGGATATAAATATAGGTTAGATATGGCAGAGCAGGACTTTGTGAGCAACAAGAGTGTCCTGAGTTAATGCAGTTGCAGTCATGTCTCAGTGTTGAATCTCTCCAGCTCAAAGTCACTGAGTTAGAACGTGAATTGGAGACACTCCAACACATAAGGGAATGAATGCAGTATCTGGACAGTTTGCTCCATAATTCCGTCACACATCATAGGGAGGTGTAGTTTCAGAAGGGGGTGGTGTGACTGATAGCATAAAGAGGGGAACAAGGAAAGATAGAGAACGAGAATCTGCAAAAAATACTGCTATACAAAAGGTACAGTGTTCTTGCCACTCTGAGGATAAGGTTAAAGATGGTCAGAAGGATAGGCAGAATGCAGACCTTGGCACCTTGCAGAAAGAAGCTGGAGGAGTGGGATGGAAAGCATTATATGGTGGGGATTCACTAATTAGGGGGAACCAGAGAATCCTGAATGAGCAAGAATCCCTCATAGCATGTCACTTGCCTTGTGTCAAGGTGAGGGACATTTTGAATCAGCCTGAAAAGATATTAGATGGATTCAGTCATCATGGTCCTGTTTGGAGAATGCAAGGGGCTAGGAGCCAACTTAAAACAACAGGGCCTCAAGGGTTATAATCTCTTGATTACTATGCAATTCACATGCAAATTAGAGTAGGGATAAACAAATTAGGAAAAATATGTGGCTGAAGGAGCAGTGGCGGAAAAGAGGGATTCCTGGCATCAGTTTGGAGGTAGGAAGGAACCGTACCATTGGGATGAGCTCCACCTGAACTGGGCTGGAACCAGGGTCCAACAGTAAAAAGAATAAACCAGACTGTCACAAATGCTTAAACCAGTAAATAAAAAAGTGGTGGAGAGAAGGCTCAGATAGAAAAAGTAGTATTAATAGTTCAAAAACAACAAAAGCAAAGAGTCAGAAATTGTGCTTTAAACAATACAGGTAAAGAGAAAACTAAAAAATGTTAAAGTGCATAAACCAGAAGAGACAAGTAAGAAACATGCAAGTATAACATGAGAGATGAATAATGGGATACAGTACATGGCACAAATAAGTGTTCCTCATAAACACAGAGTATAAAGACCAAACTTAATTAATTGCACATGCAAATTCAAGTTGGAGAACAAGTTATGGCAGAAATTACTGAGACATAGCGCATGATGGTCAGGACTGGAAACTAAATGCATCAGGTTATAAGGTCCAGAGAAAACAGGGAAAATGGTAGAGTGGACAAGTAGCCTTAGTGATAAAGGATGAAATCACTTCAATGATGAGAAGATAGAACAAACTGTTAAGGCTTTACAGATCGAATTAATAAAAAAATTTAAGATTATAGTGGGAGTTGTGTATAGGCCCCCTAGTAGCAGCTATAAAGTGGTAGCTTACATTAATGCAGAGACTAGACAAGAATGTAGAAAAACAGTGGTTTTAAGGCAGGATTTTAACTTGCATAAAGATTGGGGCAAGCTGGCAAGCACATGTTGGAAAAAGGTAGTGAAATTCTTGAGTGCAATTGATTATGGTAGGTTATGCTTGACAAACCAGATTGATTTTTTTTTGGAAGAGGTGACCGAAGAGCAGAGGGGAATGTCTCTGGACATTATTAATAGACTGTTGGCAATGGTCTGTACTTCTACCTCAACTATCCACCCTATTTATCAATGACTCAGATGATGGGTTAGAAAGCCACATAACCAAAGTTGCCAATGACACGAAGATACTCAGCACTGTAAGCAGTGTAAATGAAAACAAATTATAAAAGAATTGATACAGAGTAGTTTAAATGAATGGGCAAAATGGATTTCAATGCAGACAAATGCGAGGTCATCAACATTGGACCTAAAAAGGATAGAATAGGGGACTTTCTTAATGATAAAAGGCTAAAAGCAGCAAGAGATCCAAAAAGACTTGAGGATCCAGGTGCTAGATATTAATATGTAATGAACAGGCGCAGAAAACAAATCAAAATGGCTGAGGATCGGTGGCCTTGATGAGCATACAAGAAATAGGGGCTGGAGTAGACCACTTAGCCTTTTGAGTCTGCTCCGCCATTCAATAGGTTATCAATAGCTAGAGGACTGGAATACAAGGGAGTAGAAGTCATGCTTCAGCTATACACTGGGTAAGATGGTGGCATTGTGATAATGCCAGCAGATGGGCAACAAATGCTGGTCTTGCTGGTGATATTCACATTCCATGAAATAATAAATAAAAAAAGCCCTGGTTAGATCACACCTGTGTGCAGTTCTCAGCATCAGATCTTAGGAAGGATGTACCTTGGAGGGTGCACAGAATAACTTTAGTAGGATGGACTCCAAGGACCGAATTATGAGGAGAGATTACACAATCCAGGGTTGCAGTCCTTGAAATTTACAAAGCTAAGGGGCGATTTCAAGGTATTAGCAGGAACAGATAGGGTAGATGGAATTTACTTCTACTCGTTGGGGAGTGCAGAACTGGGGACTACCATCTGAAAATTATGGTCGGAACTTTGTACGCAGTGCTGCTTCCTAATTTCATTCAAAGGGTAGAAGAAGAATGGAACTCCCTCAACAAATGGAAACTGATGCTAGGTCAATTGGTAACTTTTAAATCTGAGATTGATAAAGGAAGTACTTTGAATTAGATTGCAGATCAACAATGATCACGTTGAATGGCAGAATAGGTTTGAGAAGTAAGTGGCCTACTTCTGTTCTGGTGTTCCTATGCTCCCACAACCTGTGCACTAAGGTAACACCCACTGGACATGAACACAGAATTCAACGCTGGAACTTCAGTCTCCATTCCCCAGGGCAGTTGAACTCTCTACTTTCCAAGTCAGCAGTGGGATGTTGCTACTACAACATCAAAGGCTCACTGTTAGAGCACTTGGGGTTAGGAAAGAAAATTTGGCCAGTATCCCCATTTTGATTGTTTTCCAATTGTAGTTGTCATGTAACAAATCTGTATCCAGGCCAAATGAGGACTGATTTGGCTGTAACGCCCTCCACGATTGGACAGCTGTTTACTCTAACTGTCAAGGGTCACATGAATAATACCTACTTGGGAAAGATAAAACCAGCTACCACTACCCATGGAGCTGAAGTTCCTTTTATCCCTCCAGCGAACGATGCATCGCCTGAATCAAAGTTTCACAACCACATACAAGGAACATGCCTGGAGAATGGCAGAATTCTCGCCACTGGCCTGAATAGGTACAAATGCAACAGGACTTATGTTCAATGACATAGACAAAGCAATCTGCTCGATTGGCAGATAATTCAGTAGCATAAACAATGACACCACTTCACCACTGATGCATTGTAGCTGCAGTGTGTACTATCTACAGAACCCACTGCAGCAACTCACCAAGGCTCCTTCGGAAACATTGCCAAATCAGTGACTTACGCTATTTGAAAGGGCAGCAGCTGCTTGGCAACACCATCCCCTCCAAGTTCCACTTCGAGTCACACATCATCCTGATCATACAGCACAGAAAGAGGCCAACCAGCCTGACTAATTTCACTGGTGTTTATACTTCACACAAGTTCATCTCACCTCTGCCTTTCAGCATATCCTCCTATTCCTTATATTTCTCTAGAACTCATCTAAGCTATTTGCCTCCCCTGTGGTACTGGGTTTCACAGTCTAGCCACTCTAAGTATAGAAATTGCTTCTCATTTTCTCCTCAGATTAATTGGTATCAATTTTGTATTTACAGCCCTTACTTTTAAATTCTACCACAAATGGAAACATTAATTCCACATCCAACCCTGTCCAAACCATTCCTAATTTTAAAAGACCTTTCAGATATCTCCATGTTTTTTGGTTTCCTTTAAAAGTAAAGTGAATTTGTTTGATATTTCCTAACAGCTGTAATCTCTCAGTTTTGGTAGCATCTATGTAATTGTTTTGCATTTTCTCCAGTGTTTTTTCTATGTTCTTTTTATAGCATAGAGACTACAACTGTGAACAGTACTCCAAGTGCAGTCTGCTCAGGGTCCTTTCCTAGTTTAACATAAAACTATTATTTTGAATTCTTTAGAGCTTTAATTGTTTGGTTGACTGCTATGCTGTTTTTAAATATTGTCCATCTGTATCTCTATCATTCCGCTCTTCCACCTATGCACTTTAGTTTCTAAAAGTCTGTGATGTTTCCATTTTTGCAACCATATTTATCATCTCACATTCAGCTGTGTCAAAGCTTATTTCCTACTTAACTGCCCAGCCTACCAGCTTTCTAATGCCCTCCTTCTATTATGCTGCATTCTTCCTCAGTGTTAGTAATGGCCCAGGTTTAGAATCATCAGCAAATGATGATAATAGTTACTTGTTCCCAGGTCCAAGTCATAATGTAAATTACAAATAACAGTAGTTCTAACACTGATTCCAACAGAACACTGCTTTCTTCCCATCTGAATAGCTACTTTTACCCCTAATTTCTACATTTTCATATGCCCTTTATGAATTCACATGCCCTCTCTCTTGTCATCAGTCTACCATGTGGTACCTTATTGAAAGTCAATTGAAAATACAAGTGTACCATAGCTAGTACATTAACCATGTATAACCTTTCCACTACCTCTTCCGATAATTCTTTGGATTAGTTAGACATGTCCTAGCCTTTCAAAAGCGCAGAGGCCCACAAAACATTTATGGTCAAATTCATATAATTAACTAATTCCACCATCTCATCCACCCCTCCCCTGCCATCACATGTCATTCCACCCTCCCCACCCACCTTTCCACAGCATTGCTCCCATATCATGCCCATCCTTCTCATGCCAGCCCTCATGCCATTCTCATCATCCCACTCCTCCAGTGCCATTCTGTTGCTTCCCATACCTATGATTTCTCCCATGCCACCCACATGCCATGCCATTCTTCCCACGTCATCCTCTTCCCAATCTAGTCCATCCTTTCCATGCTACCCCTCCAATGCGAACAGTGACCCACAAAACACTTGTGGTCAAATCAGTGGCTTTACTGCAAGAGTACTTCTTTAAATATAGGGTTTCTAATAAAGGCTTCATCGGAATCAAGACTTCTCACTCTGGAAAAAGCTACATAAAAGCTGTCCATGTCCAAACACAGGGCAATGAACATAAATACAAATTTTGTCATGAATTGGCCTTGTCACATGCTTATAGTTATAGAATATTAAAGTCTATATGAGAGCAGATTTCACCAAGTTGAAAATGCAGTTTTACAACTAATGGACTCAATATTACTCAAGGAATAAAAACTCAATTTCCCCAAAATTTGCCATTATAATTTCAGGATAAAAGGAAACAGCTTCTTTACAAGTGAACAGGGCTGTTTTAACCCAAGTTGAATACAATTATGCAGCTCTACCTTGAGGCCTTTTCCTGCCTGGTTGATGCTCTGCAACTACAAAGCTGAGAAAATATTTTAAGAGCTTCCATCTCACTAAGAATACTTCAGGCCAATCCACATCCAACAACCTGCTCTAAAAACTCTGCTCACATTTTGACACCTGGGACAATCCACAACATTCTAAAATAATGTTCTAAATAAAACCCCAACATTCTAAACAAAAGTCAATTTGCCCTATCTCCCAATGTTAGTGGATCCTATAAAAAGTTCCAGGATCTGGATTCAGATCTTCACCAAAGATCAATTTCTTCTTTGGACCATTCTCTGTGTATCAAGTTTCATTGAAAACTGCCTATTAGTTGAGATGTACTATTTACAAACAGACAAAATAAACTAACAAAACGGGGGTGAAAACATAGCTCTGCCAATCTTCGGTGGCAGAGATACCTACCATCTTGCTCCATCACAAAATCCTCATTTAACATTCAAGTTTCATTGCAGCTTAAAAAGAGCTCTTTCAAGTCGAAGCTTGAATGGTGGCATGCCCATTGGAGTTAGACTGTGTAGAACTGGAGGGGAAAGACTTATTATATTCTTTACCTACAATCAACACTGATGTATTCTTTTAACTCATCTGACCACTTTTCTATAACTTTTCTTTCAAATCTAGTGAATCTTCATTTTTAGCATAAAGAATAGCTTTTGAATACATCAATGCTTTCACCAAATAGGGTATTAACACAATTTGAATCCTGGAAAATTAATCCCCTGGTACTTCAATTAAATCTCCCAATTTTCCGTCCCTTGAATCTGACCCCAAATTGTACCCCAGCAATCTTCCTTCAATCTTCAAAAGTTCATTGTCAAAAAATAAATTAAGCACAGGGTGGCCAAGGGTGAACGATACTCTCACTGCTTCCTCCCCCAAGGACCAAATACCTTGCTCCAGGTACCTTGTACAAGATGGATCCAAAAAACTGTTATCCTACGTCTGCTCAGTACCAAAATATTGCAATAAAGTTTTGAAATTAATTAACTAGTCATTGCACAGGTGTGCCAGGCACCACCCATCAGAGGCACCCCTTAAACTGACCAATCAAAACAGTCCAGATAGAGAAAAACAGTGCATCATTATCACAGGTTTTCTATCTCTAGACGCTCTTACATCACCGCCTACAGCATAAATTTCAACATCTTTCCTACTGAGGACATACACCATCATTCTTTCAACATCACTGGATCAAAACTCTGGAACTTGCTACCTAATATTATTGTGAGAATACCTTCACCACATAGGTCACAAGATGGCATCAGCAGAGTAAAGGGCAATTAAAAAGAGTAATAAATCCAGTCAGCAATGTCTACATTAAGAAATATTTTTTGAATTTTTGTTCTTCTCTTGAATGAATGTAAAAATGAACATTTGAAGGAATTAAAGGGTAGCATTGAAAGCATTTGTAAAATTGGCCATTCTCAACCACAGCACAGATATGTCACCACCATCTTCATCTCTCGCATGCAAGTGTCCTTGTAGCTGAGGTATGGATGCCCATGTTGTGACCCAGTGGCTAGTTCACTATATAGGTCTTCGAGTAAACTGCTGTCATCCATCTGTTGAATGTAGCCAAGTCAGCGCAGACAACATTGGCTTAGTAAAGAGTGTACGATGATTAAATTAACACTCTCCAGGACCTTTGGGTTGGTGATCTTTTCCTGCCCAGAGATCCCAAGGATATATCTGAGACAGCAAGAGGGAAACTGTTCAGCCTAGCATATCTTTTCCAGATCTCGCTACACACAGGATTGGTAGACACATAATTTGGTTTTCTCGGTCAGATTGCTTTCGTTCCACACACACATTTACTCAGCTTGGACAAAACAACTGCAGTTTTTGCAATGCGTTTTGATTTCAGCATCAAGTGACTGATCACTAGCGATTGTGGAACCTAGTTGTGTAGAGCTAACAACCACCTCCAGTATCACATTGTCAGTGTTGTTAGATGGCAAAATTGCAACATCATGGACCATAACATTTGTCTCCTGATCAAACCAAATTCCAGATGAGAGTTATATCCATTCTCCGCTGAAGGTGTTCCTCAATATGGAATGCTAATGCTGCATCCTCAATGTAGGACAATTATCTGATGAGGTCTTGGTGTACTCATCTTGGATCTTAGGTATGGAAGGCTGAACAGGTTTCCATCAGTTCTGATATGTAAGTAAACACCAAAGGCATATGACGGCAGCAAAGAGAAGAATATGCCAGAGTGTCAGTGCCATAAGATACTGTTTGACCCCACTGTGGATCTCAAAGAGCTCTAACGTTGCCCCATCATAGCTGACCATACCCATCGCGTTATCACAAAAAGAGATCACACTGAGCAGCTTCGGCAGGCAGCTAATTTTCTAGAGCAGCTTGAATAGTCCGCCTCTGCTCACATGGTCAAGTACTTTGGTGAGATCAACAAAGGCCATATGTAATGGTATCCTTTGGCAGCTGCACAAGAAGTGCCATGATCAGACTAAGATCATCATGTCAACTGTAGATAAAGATCATCATGTCAACTGTAGATCTTCCAGTATTGAAACCACACTGGGAATTCATAATAGATGCATTCAGCCAGGATCTGCAGTGTGACAAGGGCAACATAGGTAAATATTTTTCCCATGATGCTCAGCAGGGAGGTGCCTCAATAGTCATTGCTATCACTGTGGTCACCCTTGTTCTTGTACAGGGTCACAATTTTTGCATCATGCTTATGCTGGGGGACTGCCCCCTCCTCTAGCAGAGACATAGAGGTATATGTAGATGCTGATTTCCCATGCTTGATGAGTTCAGGCAGTACAGCATTAGCCCCTCGAGCTTTGCCAATGGCAAACAAGTCAATAGCTTTGCTAAGCTCCTCCACTGTGGATTCGATATCCAGCTCTACCATGCCAGGCAGGCCTTGTGGCCTCAGTGACAAACGTTCTCCCTAGAGCACAACTCAAGGTAGTGTTCCAGCCATCTCTCCAACTGTTTACTGTAGTGGGTGATGATCTCCCCTGCCTTTGTTTTCAATGGAGCCATTTCCTTTGCTCATGCCCCTAGCATTCCATGTCAAAGGACATCTTAATATGTCAAGCAAAGTTAGAGCCAGTAGTCATTGGCACACCACCTAGCAGTCTGTTGGACTTTACTTTGAACAGCTCTTAGTGCATTCAGCATCTTCTTGCTCAGATCTCTTGTAATTAATTAGATGAACCGCTTAGCTTTAATGACAGGTTCCATTACAGTGATGTTAGCCTCAAGCCAGTCAGCATTTTTCCACTCTTGCTTCCCATATGTTGAGAAAGCAGCATTGTAGATGGTATCTCAAAGTATGTTCCATTTCACCTCTACACTCTGTTGGGGGAATGCGGGAGAGCACCTGCCTAATTGAATCGAGGAACTGTTGGTTTTTATCTGGATGGGCAGTACGGCTGACATTGATACAAGGGCCACATTTCTGCTTTGAATGAAAACCTTCAAAGATTGCATCTTAATCCTGGTGCACACCAGGGAGTGATCTGTATCACAGTTAGTGCTGTGTGTTTACACTGCTGTTCAGAGAGTCACGTCTGGTGATGATCAGATCCAGTTAGTGCCACTGCCCTGATCTAAGATGTTTCCTGGATACCTTGTGGCATTGTGTGTTCATCCACTTGCAAAAAATCTGAAGAGAAACTCCTCCAATAAAAGAAATTACCTAAGCCAGAAAAAATCAAACATTAAAAAGGCTCACCACATTGTAAGCATACTGAAAGTGAAATGTGTAAAGAGAAAAAATAAACCAAGGGTTTTTTTGTAGCACAGTGGCTTAGCATATTTAGGTTCCAATGCCTGATGTCACACCTAGAAATCTTTTGCGTGCTAAGGGCATAAATGCATCAGAAGGAGATGGTGCACCAAGTCAGGTCAAGCTTCTCTCATGCTAACATTTAATTTGTATAGACGTTAGCCTTTGACAACTTCAACCTTGGTGAAGATTGTAATCCAAATCGAGTTCACAAACACAATGTGAAAAGACCGTACACTCTCCTGCCTTCAATCTTCCACAAAGTTTATGGGAAACCCTAAACTCTATCTGGACAAACCGTAGCACGTGCAGACATTTGATTAACAAATGGAAAATGAAAACTCTAACTCGAACAGGCCATGGAACATGCAACTGAACACCCAATTCACAAGCACGCAGTAGGCATCACTGTGATACACTGTACTACTCTTGTCGCAATTATCAAGATTAACCACATGAATGTAAAATTTAGTTACTGTTCTACATCTGTATCAGTCATAAGAAATGAGAAAGTTTTACTTATGACTACAAGAAACTACTTGGACATACTTTTAATCACACTTTTACAGCAGCACTGCCAGACGCCAAAAGTCACCCACTCGCCAATAATTGAGTTCACTTATGGGCACAATTAAGTAAAAGGTAAAACATTTAAAAGTAATTTGCACAAATTTACTATGGAGCTGAGAAGGCTACATTTCTATAACATTCCAAATGTCAATAAAAACTTAAACTGGGAGCATGCACAGTCCTCAAAAAAATACAAACCAATGTAATGACTTAATTATAATCGTTTTGAGGATTAAACTTGCCCCCATTTCAAATTTTAGATGAGTTATGTGCCTTCACTTGACACCATTACTGGTAGCTAAATTACTAACAATCCATGTCTAGTGCCAATAATCTATAAAGTTTAATTTTTTGGTGATCAATAATATTTATCTTTCCAAGGTCACTGTATTGCATGTGGGCTAAGTAGACTCTCACTGGCTTACTGCTTTCCTGAAATGTGATCCAATTTCCCAGGCAGCAGATGATTTTGTGACAGATGCAGCCAGCTCCCCAACATGGCTGCCATTTCAGCTGACCCACAGATAGATGAAAGAAAGGGGAAACTGGTTCGCTAAGGAACAGGCAATTTCCTTTATGTTATGCAAATCAATTTTCTCCCCTGCTTTTGAAGATATTAAATCATTGTTAGGGTATAATTCAACAGGCGTTGGTTGCTCTCCAGAGGTTTAGCAAAGTGGTTAATATTCATTTCTCAGCTTCACTAGTATCGGCAGGCAATTTGACTTCAGGACATGTCAGTCAAGCACAATCCAATCCTTGCCAACACCCTCTTCTAGCAAGGGTCCGTAATGTAAACAGTAGTGCCCCTACCACTCCCGGAGATGAGATGAGCCATCTGAGCAGAGACTATGGATCAAATACAAAACATTGACCAATTTGTACTCAGTCCTGCCGGCAAGATATCAGGGAGGCAAACAGGTCATTTTCATAAAGCTCCCCACAATACCATAATGCATAAAGGCATTAATTTATGTACCACTAAGTCATAAGCCTGACTTCCGTGTTCTGCAATCTGTGTTGATTTAGTTGATCTCAGGTGAGTAAACAGCATAAGCGATAACAAAGGTGCTCTTAGTTCGAAGAGGCGGAGAAAAATAGATCAATCCAAAATTCCTACAAACAATTGCAATCCACTGATTTCTTGGCTGCAAAACAAAATGTGGTCATACTGGGAAGGACAGGTATGGATTGATTGTAATGATGGTAATGATTGTTAGTCACTGTCTGCCATGACAAAAGGAAAGGAAAAAATTCAAGATTCAAAAGAAAAGGATTATTTGCAAATCTTGCCTTGAATCACTTGTGTAAAAGCACTGCTTAATATACCAAGGCATAAACAATGGGAAGGCTCCAAGTTATCATGTCTGTAATGAGTTAGGTAAACAAATCCAATATCCCATTCCTGATCATTATCCAATGATTTCTGGAAAGTCAAGTGAAGTCACCTTAAAAACTCAGCTTTAACCTTCAACATTTAGCAATCAGTCTGTTTACACTCATCGTGAAAAAGAAGCACTTAGACCAGTTTTTAGGAGGATCATTCACCTGCAGAACCTAATCAAGCATTACAGAATTTAAGAAAGGGAGAAACATGGGGGGGGAAGAAAAGAGAGCAGATGAGGAAGAAGAAACAGATATTTGTTCCGTTCTACGCTCAAAACTAAAAAAAACCAAGTCACAGAAGCTACATTTCAAATGTTAGCTTGAGAGTTAAATTCTGTACTTCATTATCTTATTTCTGAGGATCTCGAACACAAAGGTCAATTAAAATATCATCCACATTCATTAAATAAAAGCAGTACCCAACTAATCGGAACATAATTTCTCAAACATTCAGAAATTCCTTTTCAAATGCAGCAAAGGCTGTGTTCTTTTCCAATTAGGAAATTATACCATGTAGGCACATTTTCTAATATTTTTGGGAAGTAAACTAGGTAAATTGATGCGCTGTTTGTGTTTCCACATTCGAGCAAATTTAAAGTGACAGCGAATCAACATATTCACAATGAATCGTAATCAGATTAACTGAAGGTAAAATGTCTTCTATAAACTGTCGATGTAAGTTTGCCTCATGTACATTAAAAAAACATTCATTCGTCCCTGACAGAACATAATTCCAGACGAATGAAATCTGGATTTATACCTGAACAACACTGCAGAAACAAAGTACCACAAATAATCGAAAAACGCAATCGATCGCATGTTTCGTGTAGCTGTGAACCGTTTTTGTAAATATCGGCAAACTAGTGAACGCGTAAAAAAAACACCAATCTTTCCTGCTCAGGAAACGTGGCTCAGGACTGTGAGCACAGGAATGCAAACATATACACGTTTCCAACACAGTCTTTGTACTACAACAGTGAATACAAATTATTTCAGGCTCCTATCTCTCTCTCTCTCTCTCCTGCCCTTTCAGTTTGCCGCAGTCCTTCCTTTCACTTACCGCTCCAGTGTGTGTATGTGTGGATAGTGGGGGAGGGGGCCCCACTGTCCTCACGCGAGTCCCAGGCTACCTTCTCCCATTCACGGTCCCACTCCGGGGCCCAGCCGAGTGTTTTCAGCCCTCAATCCACACCGCTCCGATCTTGGCCGCAATTTTTTCCTCTATTTCTCCCCACCACCCCCCCCCCCACCCCCCCCCCCCCAAACCCAAAAAACCACCCACCCTCCCTCCCCCTCCCTTTCAACCTCCTTCGGAACAAATAAAACCGATCATAAGAACAAAGTCAAAGACACGTCCCGCGACTTTGGAGTTTAAGAACAACCGCTTCCTGTCCGGCACAGCCACGAGAAAGGGACGAAAACAAAACGGACACTTTAATTTAAGGAATATAATTTCGAAAACATTAGAAAAAAAACGTTTCCAAACGGCCTTTGACTTTCCGCGGGCCTAACTAAAACAACAGCTCCCATTGGTCCGCGACTGGTCACGCGACAGCCCAACCGACGAACGCTGTAACAAAGCTCCCGATTGGTTCAACCGTCTACCGGAAGTGTTATTGTTTCCTTGCGGAGAAAATTTAACCGATTCTAACCCTATAACTTATTTTAGCTACCTATAAAATACACGATTGTTTTCCAGAGATAAATATGATAAACACCTTCACTTCCGTACGTTGACCTCTGGCCTCACGATCCAGGGTCGGTTAAATCACGTGACTGGGTTGCCCTAGCCCGGTGTTGACGTCATCCTGACCCTCTGATGAGTTTAGTTCTTTGCTTCTGACATGATCGCTTCTGTCCTTAGTATTTGCATAGGGAGGGTTTGCACCAAATTATCGACAGTTTCCGAAACTGCTTTGTTGGGTTAAAGTGAAAGTTTGTCCATAACGTGTACCGATATGAATTGAAGATAATCTCTTTGGGAATATTTTAATTTAACACCCGATATTAACGTTTTAACTTATTATTAGATATGTTTAAACAGCGGGATTTTGAAAGAAAACATATTTGATCTATTTTAGGACATGTTACATTGATATCCCCCGCGTAAGAAAATAGTCTTCTTCACTGTGGGGGCTTTGCTTTCTGGGCATATAGTAGCAGGAATTTGAAATCTGAAGAACAATATTAGGGAAGTGGAAGGGGAGCTGTGTAACAATCCAAAAACTTGCAGTAAATATAAACTGCCGCAATAGTTCAAAATGAAAATTACATTAAAAATTGCAAAGGAATGAACTCTTAATTTTAATCAACCACCCGGTGATTTTAGCTAACAGTTATGATCTTTCCAAATCAGCTCCCAATCTTAATCATGTTGTCAAGGGAACTAACGGAACAAAGAGGGATTACACCCCTTCAGAGCCATTATTCAAATTTGTAATTTTTTTTTAATAGTTTTGCGGTATGGGCAACACACGCCAATGGCAGATGATATCAATATTAACTACCCATTACTACTTATCCTGAAAGTATTAAGAGTCACTCATAACAGAGTGGGACTGGAGTTAGACAAGGTACAAGATGCTAAGCTCTCTTCCCTGAAGGATACTGGGTTTTTAACAACAATAAAGTAGCATTTGTGGTTATTTTCTGGTGCTAGCACTCTAAATTTAATTAATCAAATTTTACAGTTTACTATGTAGCATTTAATCTTAACATCTGGGTTGTTGGTGGAGTTCCATAATCAGTAGGCGTTCATACCCATTAAATATTGCTACCTTCAAAATCTTGCAACCAACATCCATGACTGAAACTGCCTGCTCTTTCTCTGGTGGGAAAGGAGACATAACAGCGTGTTAAAACCAATACTAAAAGTAATATTAATTTCTATGCAGAATTTTTTTAAACATAGTAGCACATAAAGACAAGTACTTCATACTGAAGACACCCCTCCTTGCTTCTTTAATGAAGTAAATAATATAGCTTGTACATTGGGAGTTGCATCTCATCCTGCTCCAAAGGAATAACAATGTCCAGAATGTACTGTTACATCCCATGTCATGACAATCATCAGAAACTGTTAAATAATTGACAGAGCCCAGCAATGGAAAAAAAAACTTAAAAATCAAGATGGTTCAATTCTTTCAGAGTATTCACTGAGCAACATTCAATTCTATATTTTCAAAAATATTAGAAATTCCAATCCACTCATCCAGTTTATCTAAACAGAAGAAACAAACTATTGTGCTGCAAGAATAGCTAAATAGAGTCATTATGACACAGAGGCAACAGCAAAACAAGATCTCAAGAGATATAATATATAACAAAGATTTCCTCATAATCACGTGCATCTGGGCAGGAATCATCTGACAAAATAGTGATTGAACAGCAAATCAGCAAATTGGCATTGAGCCACAATAAGAAGGAATTCAGTATCAGGATAGATACACTGTTTGCAGCAAAATGTATAGAGATGACTCATGGTCTACCATAGAATCTTTAATCGACATTCATTTGACCAGTTACAAAGACTTAGCAGGAGAATCTGCTGACAACCTTCCTCTAACTGTGGAATAAAACTTAAATGTGTTCAGTATACCGTTCTAATAAACAGGAGCAAAATATTATTAGAATATCTGGGGGCATTTAGTATTTTATGGCATAGTAATACACTAATAATTTATTTTGTGTTGTGCCTTTCAAAATGACATTTGTCTGAACAAATTACAAATCTTCTAAAAAAAACAGTTTTTATGTTATTGTATTATATTTTCTATTCATTCACAGGATCTGAGTGTCACTGGCAAGGCCAGCAGTTATTGTCCATTCCTTACTGCCCTTAAGAAGGTGGTGGTGAGCTGCTTTCTTGAATACAACTGAATTAGCTATTTCACAATGCAATTAAGAGTCAACCACATTGCTCTGGGTCTGGAGTTACATATAGGTTAAACTAAATAATAGCAGCAGATTTCCTTTCCTAAATGAACAAAGTAGGTTTTTACAAAATTTAGTTGTTACATTACTGGGGTATTAATTTTTAATTACAAATTTATATCATCAGCTGAATTTAAATTCCCCCGCTGCTATGGTGGGATTTGAGTTTATTCCTGGATTAGTAGTCCATTAACATAACCACAATGCTACCATTCACAATCTTTAATCTGCAATGGAGTAAATAATGAGGCAAGTATCAAATGGCTGCTAAGTTTGGACTGTGAACCATGTCAAAATGGATGGTGATTGTAGGACAGGTACATTCGAATTTAGTGAAAAGATACACATTTTAAAATTAATTTTACATTGAGTGCATTAGTTTGTGCTGAACTGCTTTTGCAGCAATATAGGTTCTGTAAAGAACCTGTGTCTAATAGGTTAAAAGAGAATTTCAGATGTAAGGTCGACACTGTCCATACTCTGCTGATGCCAATGAAAGTGACTTCTACATTCTTTCATGTTACTGCCACTTTATAAAGTAATGTCCAAAGTCATTTCTCTAGTGAATGTTGATTTATTCTGGAGGATGTTTTTCTATATCAGCTACTAAGCATTTTACAATGAACAAAAGTACCATTCTTTGCAATTGCTGACTCCTCAATGTCTTGGGCTCCATCATTGTACTCACATCCGTGCACCTGACAGGAATATGTAAGTTTACATAAACAGAAAAGACTTGTATTCTATGAATGTGCAATGGTATATAATGCCAACAGCATAATTCCGGATTTGTGTGCCAACTAACCCTGGCAGCACCCACAACTCACTTATCCTTGTTAATTTGGAACTAGGCAGGAAGTTTCTGTAAGAGCAAATGATGAGTGAATGGTTATTCAACTCTGGATGTTCAGTATCAGTGCATTCTGTGTTATTTTCATGTATTGACGTTCTCTTTTGGGATGGGTCTTTGGGCTTTATGCCATCACACGTGGAGTCAATGGTCTTAGAAACACAAGCTATTAAGTTAAATCTTGCAATGTATTTTGCAGTTTTTACTATTGTTAGGTTAAATACTAAACCTGCCTTAAAGTTTCTAATTTCTGTTCTATTTAACGCTGAGATAAATTCTGACCCCATAATCCTCTCTCACCAAGACTGTCAACTTCCGCTTCTGTAGTATCACATGCATCCGCCTCTGCCTCATTTCACTTGTTGCTGAAACCTTTATCAATGTTCCCCTGGCCAGCCTGCCACCTACTACCCTCCATAAACTTGATCTTATCAAAACTCTGCTGCCTGGACCCTAACTCACACCATCGTGTTGAAACCAGCATCCCCTGTCCTGTGCCCTACATTTTGTCCCAGTCCAGCAATACTCAATTCTTGTTTTCATATCCCTCCATGGCCTTGTTCCCCTCCATCTCTGTAACCTCCTACAATCCTCTGAAATCTCTACGCTCCTCCAATTCTGGCATCTTCTACACACCTAATTTTATTCGCTCTATCATTACCATAATGCCTTCAGCTGCCTAGGCCCTAAACTCTGAAATTCTCCCTGTAATTCTCTCTGATTTTTTACCTTTCTATCCTCCTAAAAGACTCTCCTTAAAACCTACCTCTCTGACCAAGATTTTGGTCACCTGTGCTAATATCTCCTTATGTGGCACAGTGCCAAATTTTGTTTGATAATACCCCCTGTGAAGCATCATAAGACATTTTACTATGTTAAAGGTGCTATATAAATACAAGTTGTTGTTGAACACTCAACTTCTGAAGACTTACTTCAAGAGCTGTTTACAACTTTTTAACGTTCATTTGAAAAACTTCTGATTAAAGTTGGCAAAGTATAACATAAAAAACTTAAATTATCTCAGAACTCACTTAATGATATGATCATCATTGACCAATCAACATGAATCCTTTTTGAAAATATTAAACTAAACAGACATGTGACAGAAACTATAGTTGCTCAGACTTAATTAGATTGGCAGAATACTCACTTTGCATTTGATGCTTCACTCCTTTTCGTTTTGGTGCTATCAAAACTGTGATAGGGGAATTCTGATATCAATTGTTCCAAGGTTATTGCTAGATTTGTGATCTAATTTGTCTTAGGACCCTAATGCATTAATCAACATTATTGATCTGCAATTTTGAGAAAGCTACTTCAAACTGGGACATATTTTAATTGGAAGCCTCCTAATATCACAATGGAGTTTATTTGCGTTACAAAGATTTCTCAGCATGTATGAATTAATTCCTCTAACTTGCACAAAGTAATTCAGTATTTCTATATTAGCATGTAATATTCCTATAGCTGGGAACAGAAGATGAGTTATTGTTATGGCTTAGCATCATAAAGCTGTGTATCCTTTGATTCCTGAGACCAATGCCATGGGATATTGTTAAGTAGCTTATCAAGGTTCAGGAAGAAGACCCACCAATATTTTCTCAAGCATCTAGGGCTGGGCAATAAATGCCAGCCTTGACAGTGACACCCACATCCCAAGACTTTTTTTTTAAATGTTGTAATGACAACATTGGCAACCTTATCTTGTGGACATTAAGTATTGTCTGGGTGGAAAGACAAAGAGGAAACCGGGCAGGGAGGATTGCATATCTGTTACATAACTTGCCTGATATTCCTTCCCTTATTTTAAACAGACCGAAAATCAGGCACGTTTTGTACCCTGAGTATCATCCTCTGCAAATGATTTTCCGCTCTGTCTCTCCATGAAGTTAATTTTCAAGTGGTAAAAGCAAAAATCTATCCAATGGAATCTAATTTCTGCAATACTATAATCCTTTTCTAACTAAATTTTAAAATAATCACATGTCTCTCCTTATTTCCATTTTTCCTGAAGATAAACAGATTTTTGAATCATGTAGCTTTATAATTAAGTTCTGGAATAAACTCTGTTTCTCTTCTTCATAAGCTATCCAAATCTTGTGTTTTCTTGATTTAAAGAGTATTTAAATGACTAGTCATTTCACAGCTGAATCAGATATAAACCATTTAGGAAATCATATGATATTAGGAGGTTAATGTTATTAAAAAACCTTACAAACAACTTTTATGGGATATAAGTTGTCTGAACACAATAATTCATAAAGTTTTAGAAAATAATATGATATAGAGACTTTTTAATTATTTATTTGTACATAAATAGTCTCAACAGGGTTAAGAGACTCAGAAAAATCCAGTTATCTGTGGTTAGTCCAGTCAATTAAATTTACAAAAAAAAATCTTTGTCTGTCTTGAAATTACTAATAATATTAAGCCCTCCTATGTCAGGAATGATAGAAAACAGAAGTAATATTAATTTCAGCCAGCACGGCAATCTCATATTTAATAGATATGTAAATAATAATTAATATTAACAAATGTTAATTAATGTTCAACCCCTGCCTGGGGAGTATGTGCGAAAATGTTTTTGCATTGATGGTGGCTATTTCTTTAAAAAAAGATCACTGACCTGCTGTGCTCAACAGGTTTGTCATAACTAAATAAATTGGTGTTGGAAAACCATTGCTAATCGTTTGCTGTTTGCACAGGCACAGAATCAAGTCATACTCTGTTGATGGCTTAAAATGTAATATACTATAATAGAAGAAAGTGTGGCAATGGGTGGTAGTTGACTCCTTGAGGCATCATGTTGACCTGCCAGCTCTCATTCACAGCTTATTAATTACACATGCCATTTGGTTCATTTATTGTTTTCATTGTTTTTTCTAAATGATTGTCCCAGTTGTTTATTCCACCTACCTTTTTCTACATTATTACTACTTATCTTGATCTAACTCCTACATCTATGCTGTTCATTCTACTATGACACCTTGCCTGCCTTGATGCCTGGTGTCTGTGTGCTGTTCTCAAATCTATTCCTGTGCTACGCTGAGCTGATATCTGAGGTCTGGGACACCTCTGGCTCTTGGCCATGGTGTGGTATCATGAACATCTTGGGATTGGAATGATCATCTCAGGGTTCTCTGGCTCGCAGCAAGTTTCTTCAGTTTACATTGTCATTGCAGGTCCATGGGCAGCCTGCTTCTGTATCTTGACATGTACATGCACAAGCTCAGAGGGCACTGGCTCAGAGGTTACATGGGTAGCTTACCTTGGCTGCTATGATGTGCTCATTAAACATGTCCTTCCAATGCAAAGGAGTCCTGGGTTCAAGGACGTAGCACTCACTGCCACATCCATCTTACTCCACAAGGCATGTACACATACTTAGCAGGTCTCTGGCCCCTGACACCAAAAAACTCCAGTTTAGCTTGATCTGGCTGTCTAGCTGACCAGGAAAAGGCCAAGTTGCTTCCTTCAATACTGGTATTGTCCTTTTGATCAACAAATTTTATATCTTGTTGCTGCACCAGGCTTCTGGTTCTCCTCTAAGTATTTTTGGCCAGCCTTGGTGTTTTCTGCTCCACACACCCTCTTCCCCTCTAGCCAATTTGGAAAGTAACTCCCATCTCTGCAGGGGTTTTCTGTGTAATATGATAGTGGTTAGAATCGCACAGAAAAGGTTCCACTTCTTTGCTGCTGACTTATTCACACAGTGATGATAATTGGCGTGGTCACGTAGTGACATCTGATATGTTGTCATCTTGTAGAATGGGATTGAAGGAATGTATCTTCATTTGGCAGTGGACGGGGAGGTAAGAATAGTGTCACAGGTAGACACTGTTGCACAGAAGAGAACATTTCACTGAGATGTGTTCTGATGCCCCTTGTAGCAGCCACTGAAGAGGCCTTTGAGTCTGTACTGGTGTTTTTCTCCACAATGAAGTTGCATTTAAAACAAAATTTATTGGGTCAGTGTGTCATGTAGAAGAATTTCTTTAAATCTTTGAAAACATATGCATCACATTTTTACATTTGAAATTCCTTAGCTCCTGTATTCTACAGGTTTTAATCTCAAGTTTAGGATCACTATTTGTTCATTTACTTCTCCTACTTTTCTAATTTTAGTGTCCTGCCCTATGGGCCACAGTCCTTCAAGTAAATAAAATAATTTTCTGCAACAAAATGTGAAATGCATCACTTCATACTTCTCTGCATTAATGTTCATCTGCCTAATTCATCGTCTGTGCATTTCACCAGTCTATATCCGCCTGAAGTCTGCAACTATCCTTATAATTCACATAACCATCAAGTAATATTTAAATGAATCCTGAGGTGGTCACTCCCACAATTGCTGGCCCCACCACTGAAAAATGTGCTACAACACCAACTAAATTTAGTTCTGGAGGGTGGAACTTGTGCACATTTTCCAGTACTGGTTGCAAACCAATCTGACCTGTTGTGTAATCTTCCTGTCCTTACAGAAAAAAAAGAAAAACCTTCATTTATATAGTATCTTTCAGAGGCACCCAGTACTTTACAGCCAATGAAATATTTATGAAGTGTAGCTGCTGCTGCATTGTAGGGTACACAATAGCCAATTTGAAACAGCAAACACCCACCAACAGGAATTGGATAATGACCAGGTTAACCTGTTTTTGTGATGTTGTCTAAGGTCTGCAGGACTACTCTATTTTTTCCTTTGAGATAGGACAATGGGATTGATGTCCACCTGAGAAGGTAGCCAGGCCTTGATTTAATGTCTCATCTGAAAGACAACACTTCTGATAGTGCAGCACTCTCTCAGTACTGCATTAGAGTGTTAGCCAAGATTGTGATGATCAAGTCCTGGAATGGAATTTGAACCCACAACCTTCTGACTTAGAGGCAGGAGTGCTACCAGCTGAGCCACAGCTAAGGACCTTTTAGGAGTCTCTTACTTACAATGAGCAGTGCCACAGGATATAAGCTAGTTTATAAGTATTAAAAAATATGATTCAGTCGCACATTATGTCCTGTTTCCTTCTAAGAACTTCGATTATCCATGTAGGATGGATTGAAGGCCAGAAAATTCCCCCTTCATTAGCATATCAACACTGGGAGGCAGGTAAATACAGTTCAAATGGAGCATTTCAAAAGCTGCAGCCAGCTAAAGGGCAACATCTGTTCTCAGCAAGATAGCAGAAAGAGCAGCAGCTTTTAGGGGATCAGCAGCTAGAAGGCTGCCATCTTGGCCCCCCGCCGTCAGTCAACCCTGTCATTTTTTAATTCTTCCGAGGAAGTGAGGACCAGGACAGACCCACAGGAACCAGGAGGCAGCCAGTACAATCTCTACCACTCCAAAAACTGCCACACTTGTAGAAAGAGCTTCAATGACTTCACAAATGTAGCCAAGGTTAAGTCAAAACTTCACTTGAATACACGTCTTTCACCACTCACACAGGTTCACTTCCCTCCTTACTTATCATATCTATCTCAGCACCTGGGTGTCATGGTAACTCACTTCTGCTAAGGCCAGCCACTAAAAATTCTTTATTCAAAACACTTTTTCAAATCACTTTTCCTGATGCAAGAGCTTCTGCTCATCTTCGAGGACACTTATTTTAAAGGGACAATTCATCTTTATCACTCATCATCATGGAATGCATGAGGTCATATGGAACAAATCGCCATGGCACTTATACAAGTGAAATAACCTCTCTCTCTCTAATGAGAAAAAGGGCCTTCAACCATTGCCAAAGAATAACAATAGGAGAAGGACCATAACTGACACATCAGAATCTCAGAAAGCGAAAGATATAGACCAGGGGCAGTAGTGATTATACAGATGGCACACCAGCTCGCCATCCCAGTTAGCATACTAACTTCTTAACCTTGAACACCTCAAAACCATGGGACTAAATTGGATAGCCTGACAGAATGGGTGCAGGGTTGTAATGCATGAGTAACCCACACCCATTGATTGAAATACAGGCATTGTGTCAACTTCATACTCTGCAGTGGGGCAGGAGCCACGCCAGACAGATGGTCAAAAGGAGTGGGAGAAGGTAGCCATGGAGACCAATTCCAGGAGTTTAGCCCCAAGGACCCGATGCAGTGCCGCAAGAAGTTCAAGTGCCTCAAACCAGTGGTCAAGATCAGTGAATGCATTTTCAAATGCCACATTCTACCAGCTGCATCACTGGCTTCTACCATTTCTCAGTTCACCATAGCCCCATCACTCATCTACCAACAGAGTCTATCAGCCAGCACTCTTGTCTAACATTCAGAGCTTCACCTTAACCTCATACACTTCACAGCTTGCACACTGCCAGCTATTCAACCATAACAGCGTTTTTCAGGCTGGAGGGCAGTGTATATTGGGGTTCCCAGGGCTGGTGTTAGGACAACTGCTTATCTTGATCTATAGCTATAATGACCTAGACTTGGGTGTGCAGGGCACAATTTCAAAATTTGCAGATTATACAAAACTTGGAAGTATTGGGAACTGTGAACAGGGTAGTGATAGACTTCAAGAGGAAATAGGCAGGCTGGTAGAATGGGTGGAAATATGGCAGATGAAATTTAATGCAGAGAAGTGTGAAGCGATACATTTTGGTAGGAAAAACAAGGTGAGGCAATACAAAATAAAGGATACAATTCTAAAGGAGGTGCAGGAATAGAGGGATCTCAGGTATATGTATCTTACAATGTCCCAGACTCCACCATCACCATCCCTGAGTATGTCCTGTCCCACTGACAGGACAGACCCACCAAAGGTGGCAGCACAGTGATGTATTGCCAGAAGTGAGTTGCCTTGGGATCCTCGACATTGAGTATACACCTCATGAAGTCTCATGGCATCAGGTCAAATTGGGCAAGGAAACCTCCTGCTGGTTACTTCCTGCTATCCCCCCTCAGCTGATGAATCAGTGCTCCTCCATGTTGAACATCAGTTGGAAGAAGCACTGAGGGTGGCAAGGGCACAGAATATACTATGGGTGGGGGACTTCAATGTCCATTATCAAAAGTGGCTTGGTAGCACCACTATTCACCAAGCTGGCTGAGTTGGAACTGTGGCAAGTGGTGAGAGAACAAACATGAGGGAAAAACCTACGTAACCTTATCCTCACCAAACTACCTGTCGCTGATGCCTCAGTCCATGACAGTATTAGTACGAGTGACCACCACACTGTCTTTCTGGAGACAAAGTCCCATCTTCACATTGAGGCACTGAGGATACTTTCCATTGTGTTGGGTGGCACCACCTGTGTGCTAAATTGGATAGATTTTGAACATATCTAGCAACTCAAAACTGGGCATCCATGAGGTGCTGTGGGCCATTACCAGCAGCAGAATTGTATACAACCACAATCTGTAACCTCATGGCCCGGATTTTCCCCCATTCTACCATTACCATCAAGCCAGGTGATCAGACCTGGTTCAATGAAGGATACAGGAGGTCATGCCAGGAGTAGGATCAGGCATACCTAAACATGCGGTGTAAACTTGGTGAAGTTACAACACATAAGTTTTTGCATGCCAAACAGTGGAAGCAGCATGCAATAGACAGAGCTAAGTGATCCCATAACCAATTGATCAGATTTAAGCTCTGTAGTACTGCCACATCCAGTCATGAATGATGCTGGACAATTTCACAACTAACAGGAGGAGGAGGTTCCACAAATATACCCATCCTCAATGATGGGGGAGCCCAGAACATCAGTGCATAAGGCAAGGCTGAAGCATTTGCAACTATCTTCAGCCACAAGTGCCCAGCAGATGATTCATCTCAACCTCCTCCTGAGGTCCACAGCATCACAGATGCCAGTCTTCAGCCAATTCGATTCATTCCACGTGATATCAAGAAACAACTGAAGGCACTGGATACTGCAAAAGCTATGGGACCTGACAACACACTGACAATAGTACTGAGGACTGCAGAACTAGCTGTGGTCTGAGCCAAGCTGTTCCAGTATAGCGACAACTGTGGCATCCAACCTCCAATGTGGAAAATTGCCCAGGTAAGTCCTGTTCACAAAAAGCAGAGCAAATCCAACCCAGCCAATTACTGCCCCATCAATCCACTCTTGATCACCAGCAAAGTGATAGAAAGTGTTGTAGACAGAGCATTCAAGCAACACTTACTCAGCAATAACCTGCTCACTGATGCTCAGTTTGAGTTCCATCAGCTCCTCACCTCATTATAGCCTTGGTCAAAACATGGACAAAAGAACTAAACTCAAGATGTGAAGTGACATCAAGGCAGCATTTGACCGAGTATGGCATAAAGGAACCATAGAAAAACTGAAGTCACTGGGAATTGGGAGAAGCTCTCCACTATTTAGAGTCATACCTAGCACAATGGAAAATGGTTGGCGGTCATTAGAAGTCAATAATCTTAGTCCCAGGACATCTCTGCAGGAGTTCCACAGGGTAGTGTCCTAGATGTAACTATCTTCAGCTAGTCCTTCCCTCCATCATAAGGTCAGAAGTGGGGATGTTCGCGGACAATTGCACCATATTCAGCACCATTCGAGACTCCTCAGACACTGAAGCACCTGCTTTGAAATGTCATTGACAATGTCATTTGCTCATTGTAGCTGGGTCAAAATCCTGGAACACCCTTCCTAACAGCATTATGGATGTTCCTACAATACATGGACTGCAGCAGTTCAAGAAGGCAATGCATCACCATCTTATTTAGGGCAATTAGGGATAGACAATAAATGCTGGCCCAGCCAGCGATGCCCACATCCCATGAACAAATAAAAAAAATGTGCACAAACCATGGAAGATGGCAAGGCAGGTTGAGAAAGCAGTTAGTAAGACATACGTGATGTCAGGGTCCTGGACTTATATATAGAGGCATAAAATACAAAAACAATTAATTTATGGTGAACCTTTATGAAACTGGTTCAGCCTCAACTGGAGTATTCAGTCAAATTCTTGGCACCATACTTTAAGAAGGAAATGAAGACATTGGAGAGGGGGGAGGAAAGATTTCTGAGCATGATTCAAGGGATGAGAGACTTCAGTTACATGGATAGATTGACGAAGCTGAGACTGTTCTCCTTAAAGGGAAGGTTGAGAGGAGATTTGATAGGGATGTTCAAAATCTGGTAGGAACATAGATAGGGTTGAGAACCAGAGGACACCGATGAAAAGTTATTGGCAAAAGTACCAGAGGCGACATGATGGAAAACCTTTATACGTAGCTGGTAGTTAGGATGTGGAATACTCTGCCAGAGTGTGGTGTAGGCAGAGTCAAGGCTTTCAAAAGGGAATTGGATAATTAGCTGAAGAGAAAGAATTTACAGGGAAAAGACAGAGAAGTGGGATTGGCTGAGTTTCTCTCGCAGAGAACCGGCATGGACATGATGGGCTGAATGGCCCCCTTCTGTGTTGTAATCATTCTATGATTCTAAAACCTGCAATAACTTTTCAGCTATTTCTGGTCATACTGTACTAGTAATCATAATTTAATATTTGGTGGAAGTAAGATTGCGTGTAAAGGCAACTCAGTTTGTGAAATTGCAAAATAATAATTATTTTAAATCACCCAACAAAGTGCATTGTTTTGTTCCAGGGACCTTCTGTCAATCAGGCGAACAAATGGAGATTGCTCAAACTTTGTTCCTACCCTGCAGTACTGCGCCTGCGCCGAGGTGTTTCTGACGCAGCGGCAGGTTGTTAGGGAGCGGGGGAGGGGAAGCTGTTTCAAGATGGCTGCCTGGTTAGTCTGGCAATTGCAGCAGCACAGGAGCTGTGCGAGAAACTTGCCATCGGTATTGAGGTCTTGTACCAAAAAGTCTTTGCAATTTCGGACTTTCGGTTTGAATGCTGTTTTCCAGGAAGAGGCACTGGGAAGAGACTTTGCCTGTCGAAGTTGTGACTTTAAAAGGACGCGTTTTGGTTTCAGTAGGTCTTGTCACCAAGACAGGGATCCTATATTAAATGTGAGTGAGTGTTGTTTATATTACTCTTCAAGGGAATATTAGGTTGATTTCTTTTAAAGAACTTTGATTTTTATTGATGAAAATGTGAAATGGGTGTGTCAGTTCTGTACTTTCTATTGAGTATTTCAAAGTCAGTACTCATTGCAGGCCAGTTATATAACATTAAAATGATAGGGTAAAGCTGAATATTACTGAAAATTAAGTTAGGGTAATAGGATCAATGACACAAATATCAGTTATTGAAAAGTAAATTCAGAACAGAGTGCTGCAACACAGAAACAGCAATTTGGTCCATCAAGTAGGAGGAAGGTTTGTCGTGGAGTTCCCAAAGGGTTGGGACCTTTGCTTTTCCTGACATATATTAATGACTTAGACCTTGGTGTACAGGGCACAATTTCAATATTTGAAGATTATACGAAACTTGGAAGAATTGTGAATTATCACAAGGTTGGTGTGAACTTCAAGAGGACATAGACAAGTTAGTGTAATGGGGAAACAGGTGACAGGTAAAGTTCAATGTGGAGAAATGTGAAGTGAATTATTTTGGTAGGTGGAACATGGGGATAATATAAATTAAAGGGTGCAACTCTAAAAGGGATGCAGGAGCAGAGGGACCTGGGTCTATATGTGCATAAGTCATTGAAGATGGCAGGCTGGATTGAGAGAGCAGTTAATGAAACATACAGTATTCTAGGCTTTATTAGTAGGGGTATAGAGTACGAGGGCAAGGAAGTCATGTTGAGCTTGTATAAGACACTAGTCCGACCTTAGCTGGGGTATTGTGTCTTGTTTTGGATGGCAAACTTTAGGAAGGATGTTCGAGGAGTATGAACTCAGCAAATACCTCTTCACATTTGATTTGGGATGAAGGCACACCAAAATTGAAACCATGTGCAAGAACAAACTCAATTTCTGAGAATACGTGGTCAGAGAGATTTTTTGTGTGTTTAGTGGTGTTGAATAATTGTGTTGCCAAATTGCTTCTGTTTAAGTGACTTTACGGTGTAGACATGTTTCAAATGGGCACTGTTTATGGTGCAGTCGTCTATTGAAGCAATAATAGTGGCATAAATGGATCAGTTCGAAAAATGAAATAAATTTCCATCCTTCAAACAGAAAAATCTGCCAGGGGTTCTCTGCTAAAGTCTACCACAAGCCTACATTCACTAGTTTAATATAGTTCCACGTGCTATAAGATTGGCCTTATTGGCATCCTCGTAAATAGGGCCCAGGCCATTTGCTCACCAGGCAAGCTTGATGCTGAAATAGGGCACATCAAAGGCATCCTGTGGGCTAATGATGACTTGATCAGATCATTTTGCACTGTATATCACGCAAACTCATGAACAGGTCTAAGACCATCACTTTTGGTGCTGAAAAGTGCCCAGTCTACCTCAGATTGTCGTGGAAGGGTAAGGTAACTCAAAAATTTGAGCAACAGGTGAAGCTAGCTGTTTCACGCTACTATGCAGTGGCAACATGAGTAGCGTTCTCCACTAACAGGATGCTGCTGTCAAGGCAAGGAACCGTTCTGCCTATCACAAATGAGTAATATGATAAATGAATTTCGGTGCCAGTGTTTGTAGGCTGGACATCCCAAAGACTGGCGGATCATATTAAACGGCATGTCCCTTCCGCTGTATGCAACTGGCAAGGTGTAGAGCATATCCAACCAGCCCATGCTTGCAAAACTCAAAACAGTGTCCAAATTTGATGTGATTCCACGACTGGACAACATTTGGTAAATAATCCATGGCACGCTAAGAATTATGATGACAACCAATTTAAGATTATCAGTCAGGTTTGCAGTGTGGCGCATTTGCGTGTACTGGAAGCTACATATAATACACAGGCCCATTTCTTTGCAGACAGAAAGAACGTGTATACATATTGCATCTGTTTCAGCTAAACTAAATAAGACACAGCTATTCCTCAGGGCAATGCCTTGACCAATCAGAGTCAAGCTGCCTGATTTAAATTTCAAAAAATGCTTGGCAATTAACTGTCACTCACCATCAACTGGTGCATTCTCCATGGCATCACCCCAACCAGTCAGACTCCATTTGCCAACCAATTAGCACACACTTCTCGAAGTATAACTTTTTGTTAGGGGATAAATTTTTGTTCCCTTTACATTTGATATTCTCGCAAGTTGTTGTGATGAGTGCAAGACATAAAGCTTTGACAAAGTATTTTTTTTTCAGTAAATGCAGTTGGACGTAAAGCTCTTACACATTGGAATACGGTCTTTTCTTGTATTGATTGATCATGTTATAAATACTTCAGAATTAAATAAAATCAAATAGTTTTGGTCCTCTACCTAATTTCCTTTTAAATGTGTTTTGGATGAGACGTCAAACCGAGAATCCAGTTTGCCTTCTCAGGTAAATGTGCAACATGCCACAGCTCTGCTTCAAAGAAGAGCGGAGGAATTCTCGGGTATTTGGGCAAACTTTTATCCCTTAACCAGTATCACTGAAACAGATTATCTCATCATTATCACAGTGCTGTTTGTGGGTCCTTGTTAAGTACAAATTGGCTGCTGTGTTTCATACATTGATGTAAAAATCGGATGCTGAGCTGAAAGAGTTATTATGAGGGATGAGTGAAAACTTGGCTGAAGGGATCAGTGGAGAGGTAGCCGATGGCTCTATATTAATTGTGAGGCAAAGAAATGGGAATGCATAGAAAACCCAAATTAAATGAATGGACTGTTTTGGAAGGAATGTGGGGTTGTAGGTGATCGCAGTGATGTAAAGGCTAAGTTGGGATTGCAAGGCAAGTATTTTTAATTTGATATGTTGGGAGACTTGGCACCAATATAGGTCAAGAAGAACCAGGAAATGAGCAAAAGCAACAAATCAATAGAAAATAATACAATTGGCTATTACAAACCATAGTTATACTAATGTATGATGTAGCCGATTGCCATATTGTGGTTGGTGTGTCGCATGTTAACCTATCCATCCAGAGATCTACATGCAAGCTGAGGGCACCCAACTGCTTTGGGTGTCTTACACAACTATAGAGTAGTGTTGGACATCACTTGGCTTAAACAAAAACAGTACTTACAAAACAGAATCTTAAATTTGTGCTTTCTTAATAACCAATGGATTGTTTACTGTTGGAGTTTTTTGAGATTGTAACCAGCAGAGTAAGCAAGGGGGAACCAATAGATGTAGTATATGTGGCAGGAGACTGGAAAATGTTGGTACTCAGGGACCTGGATGTCTATATACACGAATCATAGAAGGCTATTATGCAGGTACAGCAAGCAATCTGGAGAGCAAATGGTATGTTAATCTTTATAATAATGGAATTTAATTATAAATAAAGATATCAAGGCACAATTGTACCAGGCTTTGCTGAGACCACACATGGAATGTTGTTCAGCTTCTTAAGTTCTGCAGGTGCACAGCTGTGCAGCAATCCGGGATGTGCACGCAAGGAACAAGCATGTTGCACATGTTCCCTTAGAGAAGGGAAGGTTGAAAGGAGGTTTGATAGAGGTGCTCAAAATCTGGACTGAGTAAATAGAGAAACTGCTCCTGTTGGTAGAAGGTTCGAGAACCAGAGGACACCAATTTAAGGTGAATGCCAAAAAACCCCAAAGTGACATGAGGAAATACTTTTTTGAGTGGTTAGCAGCTGGATTGAACTGGGAGTGTGGTGGAAGCAGATTCAATTGGTTTCAAAAGGGAGTTGGATTATCTGACCAGGGAAAATAAAAGAGAGTGGGACTCGCTGAATTGCTCTTGCAGAGAGCCAGCATGGACACAAAATCCAAATGGCCTCCTCCTGTGCTGTAACCATTCCATGAATCTTAAGATGCACGCACACATGGAAATCTTAAAGGAAACGCACAGTGCAACAAGCAGGGAGTGCACAGCAGATGTAGATTAGGGGCAATATTGGTACTGTGAATAGTTTTGGTCCCCTTACCGAAGGAAGGATATAATTGTCCTAAAGGGAGTGCAGTGAAAGTTCACCAGACTTATTTCTGGGATGTGAGGATTGTCCCAAGAGGAGGGATCGAGTGGAGTAGACTCATATTCCCTAGAGTTTAGAAGAATGAGAAACAATCTCATTGAAGCCTATAAAATTGTTAAGGGGCTTGATAAAGATGCTGGGAGACTATTTCCCCTGGCTGGTGACCTGGAGTTTAGAACTAAGGATCACAGTCTCTAGAGTAAGGGGCCAACCAGGACAGAGATGAGAAATTTCTTCATTTTGAAAGTGGTGTAAATCTTTGGAATTGTCTACCCGAGAGAGCTGTCGGTGCTTAGTTGTCGAATATATTCAAGACAGATGAATTGATTTTTTTGATACTATGGGAATCAAGGGATGTGGGAATAGTGCAGGAAGGTAGGGTTAGGGTAGAACATGATCTTATTGAATGGCAGAGTATGCTAAAAGCCTGCAACTGCTCCTATTTCTTATGTACTTATTTATTCTATCTTGAAGATCTGAGGTCACGCCTCAAACTTCGAGCACCATTGAAAAGAACCCAAAGTTCTCAAGTCTCTCCTCAAAACTGCAACTCTTCCTCATGGATAACATATGTATCTCTACAGCACATTTTCCATTGCTTTTATGTTCTAAGTTCAAGCTTACCTCCTTGATTTTGTATTCTGTACCTCAAACTATAAAATTAAGGATGCGTTTGCCTAGTTTATGGTCCATAAGACAATTCTTGTCTTTACAATGTAAAGCAGACAAAATTGTAAAATTAATATTACCTAGTTTATCATCCACAGCTATCAGCATTATTGCATTAATTTATTCACTAGGCAACCTTTCAATAAACTTGTTTTTAACTTTTACATTTGTTTTATGGGTTTTCAGGCCCATTTTCTTTTGCCTATTGACAGAGTGCCCTCAGTTCTCTGAAAATCTTATTTGATGATGCAGTAGTCATGAAGCTGGATACTTTGCAACATGTAGATCTTTCCCTGTACAGAATATTGTAATCAATGTCTTTTGTTAAAAGATTTGATTTTCAGCCAAAGTATTGCGGTCGTTGCACCCAGTAAGATTATAAGTAACAAATGTTGCAATGTGGGTGTAATGAGGCATGTGATATAAAGAAATGGTCACTGAATGGATGCAGTGGAAGATAGATACATTGGCTGGAATCTCCTGTTCTTTTGTGTATCAGAGTCAGTACACTGATCAGTAAAACATTGGTTCAGATAACAGTTTTAATTATGTTGTGAAAGCAGAAATTTTACCAATGCAGTTTAAAAGAATGTTATTCTTTAGTGTCCTGAGTCAGTGAAGGCTAAAAGTATCAATTCTCTCGACTGCCAGCAGTTTCTTTGTTTTTTGGTGGGATGCGGTCTGCAAGAGTCAGTGCTGGTATCATTTCGTTTCACATTTACATGGGGGATTTGGGCTCTGGACAGCACCAAATTTTGTTTTGGGTTGGGGGGGGGGTGGTTTGGTGGCAGCGGGGAAGGGTGTGGTTAGTTAATACAGAGAAGGACTGCAGCAAAAAACAGGAAGGCATTAATAAACTTGCCGAATGAATGAGTAATTGGCAAATGAACTTCATTACTGCTAAGTGTGAGGTGGTATGTTTTGGTAGGAAGACTATGGAGACCACATACTCCTTGGAAACCAAGTGTTTCAGTGGGGTAGAGGAGCTGAGGGATCTGGGGCTACAGATGCACACAGCTTGTGTCACTTTTAATAATTTAATAAAGCCATTTAAAAAAAACAAGGCAAGCACTGGAATACATTTCTAGAGAAAGTAAGTTTAAAAGCTGAGAAGTTAGGTTAACTTTGCATTGAGCCTTGGTTAGACCACAAATGGATTACTGTGAATAGTTCTGGTCTCCATATGACAAAAAGGATGTAGAGGGACTGGTGAAGGGACAAAAAGGTTCACTCAGATGATACCTGAACTGAGAATCATCAGGAAAGATTGAACAAGCTGGAGCTCTTGTGCTGAGGAGAAGATGGAGGCGTGACCTGATAGAGACTTTAGGGTTATGAAAGTGTTTGAGTAAACAGTGAAAAGATGTTTTCAGGGGAGACTAGAACTATGTTCACAAATGTAAGATAGTGACTAATAAATTCAAACGGGAACTTAAGAGAGACTTCTTTAAGTCTCAGAGAGTGGTTAGAGTGTGAAACTTGCTGCCATAAGGACAGTTGAGGTGAACGGCATAGATGCATTTAAGGGAAAGCTAGATAAACACATGAGAAAGGAATAGAGGATATTTTGATGGGATTAACCATAATGTTGCTGGCAGAATAGTCTTGAGGGGCTAAGTAACTTATTTCTATTCCTGTTTTTTCTCCTTCCTTTCTTAAATAGCAGAGTTATATTTGCTACCTTCCAAACCACAGAGACCATTCTAGAATCTAGGTACTTCTGGAAGATCAAAACCAATGCATCCAATATCTCTGCAGCCACCTCTCTTAAAACCCTAGGATATAAAGTACGGTCCAGGAGATTTGTTGGCCTTTAGTCCCATTAATTTCTTTGGTATTTTTTCTTTACTGATGTTAATTACTTTAGATTTCCCAACATTCCCAGTACATTTTTATGCCGTCTAGGTCCTTGTGCGAGATCACTGATCACTCAGAGAACCTGCCTTTTATCCCTACTCTATTTCCTGCCACACAGCCAATTTCCTAACCAGGTCAATAATTTGGTCTATGTGCTTCAACTAAAGCAGTCCCTTATGAGGAATTTTATCATATGGCTTCTGGAAGTCCATTTAAATAATACCTATAGACATTCACCTGACTTTAGTCACCACCCCAAAAAATTCAAACAGGTTCATCAGGTATGTCCTATCAATTACAAATCCATCCTAGCTTGCTTTGCTTAGCTAAAGATTTTCAAGGTGTTCAGTCCCTTATCCTTGATTATAATATCATTAATTTCCTGATATCAGTTGTTAGGCTAACTCGTCTATAATTCCCTGCTTTTCCTTTCCCACCTTTTTGAAATAATGGAGTGACATTTTTCCAATTTTAAGGAACAGTTCCTGAGTTAAAAGAAATTTGAAAGACTGCAGTTAGAGCATCTGCAATGCTCTCGCCCACTTCCATTAAACTTTGGGGTGGCAACCATCCAGTCCTGGGGATTTGTCACTCTTTAGTGCCATTACAGTATTTTCTTCAATACTGTTATTTTGTTTGTGTTAGTTTTGGTGAATCCCTGTCCCTGATTCAATATTAGTTTCCTTGGAACTTCCAGTGTGCTGACTTCTCTTTCTATTGTAATTACTGATGCAAGGTAATTATTCAGCAATTCTGCCATTTTCTTATCTTTATTGACTATGATTGTTACCAGTTTTCAAGAGTCCCACATTGATACTGACCACTTCCTTTTCATAATAGAATTGTAAAAAAAATATTTTTGATATCCCTTGCAAGTTTCCTTTCATACTATGTTTTAGTAGCCCTTACTATCTGTGTCTGGATGGCCAAAAATGCCTATGCAGTTTTTTCCATCCTTCTCCCAGCTTACTTTCACACCTAGCTCTATACTGTAAGTAAACTTGGATACATTAAACTCAGCAAACAATTAGCAAGGCAAATGGTATGTTGGCCTTCATTGCAAGGAAGTCTTGTTACAATTTTATGGGCTTTGGTGAGGCCACACCTGGAGTACTGTGGGCAATTTTGACCACCTTACTTAAGGAAGGATGTACTTCCCTTCCAGGTCCTGTTTCCTCAACTCTCAAATGGCCTGTGTTTCTGTGGAGGACAAAGAAAACACTTCAAAGACACACTGAAGCTCTCTTTGAAGCACAACAGCATTGACATTAATGACTGGGAAGGGCTTGCTTCCAGTTGTTCAAAATGTCTTTATGATGAGGCAGAGGCAGCAGAGAAGGAAGCAAATCCTGCACTCTGGATCCCACTGTCTTGTGGTACATCCTGCCCCATGTGCTCAAAAATCTGTAGACTGAGAATTGGCCTGTTCAGTCACATGAAGATCTGCCAAGATCTCCACTTTGGTTTGTATTTTTATACACTTCTTTTAATTTTATATTGTCTCTTATCTCTATAGTTCTCCATGATTGAACAAAAAAAGGGAACTGTGGCCAGTTAGTTTGTATATTATTTAAAGAAAACACTTCAAAGACACTCCGAAGCTCTCCTTGAAGTGTGGCAGCATTGACATTAATGACTGGGAGGAACTTGCTTCTAATTGTTCAAAATGGCACTTTGAGACGCAATGTCTTAATGATGAGGCAGAATGGCAGCAGAGAAGGAAAGGGTGCTAGAATCCATCACAGTATTAGGAAAGTGGTAACAGGCTACTCAAATCATATAATTAGGTAGAGTCAGCACAATTTTAAGAAAGGAAAATCTTGTTTGACAAATCTTTTTGTATTTTTTTTGAGGGTGCAACTGTTAGGATAGCTATCTGGGGACCAGTGGATGTAATATATTTGGACTTTCAGAGGAATTTGCTAAGGTATCGCCAAGGAGGTTGTTGCACATAATTGGGGCCAGTGATTGGGAATGATATATTAGCCTGATTGAGATTGATTAGCATACAGGAATCAATAGGAATAAATAATCATTTTCAGCTTGTCAAGCTGTGAAAGTGGAGTGCTGCAAGAATCAATGATCATGAGGGTTGTGTTTCCAGGATGAGGCTATTACCATTGCACTCAGGGTGTGCTGACGCCTGCGGTGTCCCCAAATGGAGATACTTGACTGCAAAATTTGTGGTAGTGGGGGACTGTGTTCACGCTCACCCCTGGGGGAAAAAAAAAATCAGTGCTTGGGCCTCAGCTACTGACAATCTGCATCAATGACTTAGATAAGGGAACTGAGTTTAATGTATCCAAGCTTACTTACAGTATAGAGCTAGGTGTGAAAGTAAGCTGTGAGAAGGATGGAAAAAACTGCATAGGCATTTGAACAGGTTAGGTGAGTGGTCACAAAGGTGCAGATGGACTATAATATGGGGAAATGTGAAACTTTCCATTTTGGTAGGAAGAATCAATATTTTTTAGGAGGTAATTATAAATGTTGATGTTCGGACTGAGCTGGGTACCTTTGTATATGAATCACAGGAAGTTAATATGTAGTTACAGCAAACAATTAGCAAGCAAATGGAATGTTGGCCTTCATTGCAAGGAAGTCTTGTTACAATTTTATGGGCTTTGGTGAGGCCACACCTGGAGTACTGTGGGCAATTTTGACCACCTTACTTAAGGAAGGATGTACTTGCCCTTTGAGAGGAGTGTGATGAAGGTTCAATTCATTGATTGCTGTGATGAAAATCTTGTCAAGTTAGGAGAGAGAGAATGCAACGGGCCTGTATTCTCTGGAGTTTAGAAGCTCCTGGCCAATCTCCCATTATTTTTACTTCTTTAAACTTGAAACCATCCAAAACTCTGCTGCTTGTGACCCAACTCTCTCCAAGTCTTGTTTACCCTGTGCTTACTGATCTGCATTGGCTCCAGGTTAAGCAACACCTAGATTTTGAACTTCTCATCCTTGTTTTCAAATTACTCCATGCCTCACCATTCTCTATCTCTGTAATCTCCTTTGGCCTCTACATTCTTTATCTCTGTACTCTCCTTTGGCCTCACCATTCTCTACCTCTGTACTTCCATTTGGCCTCACCATTCTCTACCTCTGTACTTTCCTTTGGCCTCACCATTCTCTACCTCTGTACTTTCCTTAGACCCAACAACCCTCTGAGATATCTGTACTGCTCTAATTCTGAAGTTGAGCATCCCTGACTTAAATTGCTCCACCATTGGTGGTCATGCCTTCATCTGCTAAAGTTCTGTAATTCCCTCCATAAACCACTTAGCTTCTCTATCTCTCTCTCATCTTTCAGATATTCCTTAAAATCTGCATATTTGACCAAATTCCTTAGATTCAGGGAAGGTTCCATTAGATTGGAAAATAGCGAATGTAACTACTTTATTCAAAAAGGGAGGGAGACAGAAAGCAGGAAACTACCAGACCAGTTTGCTTAACGTCTGTCATAGGAAAAATGTTAGAAACTATTATTAAAGACATTATAGCAGGGCACTTGGAAAAACTCAGGGTAATCAGGCAGAGTCAACATGATTATGTGAAAGGAAAATCATATTTAATTGGAGTTCTTTGAACAAATAACATATGCTGTGGATAAAGGGGAACCAGTGGATGTACTGTATTGAAATTTGCAAGAGGCATTTGATAGGTGCCACATCAAAGGTTATTGTGAAAAATAAAACCTCATGGTGTAGGGGGTAACATTGGCATGGATAGGTTGGCTGGCTAACAAAGCAGAGGGTAAGCAAAAATTGGTCTTTTTCTGCTTGGCAAATGGTGTGCCACAGGGAGCAGTGCTGAAGCCTTGACTTTTTACAATTTGTGTGACTTGAATGAAGGGACTGAAAGTATGGTTGCTAAATTTGCTGATGACACAAAGATAGGTAGGATAGTAAGATGTGAAGACGACAGAAGGAGGCTAAAAAAGGATATAGATAGGTTAAGTGAGTAGGCAAAGACCTGGCAAATGGGAGAATCATGTGGGAAAGTGTGAAATTGTTCATTTTAGCAGGAAAAATCAAAAAGAGACATATTATCTAAATGGTGAGATATTGCAGAGCTCTGAGATGCAGAGGGATCTAGGTATCTTCCTGCATGAAATGCAGGTACAGCAAGTAATTAGGAAAGCTAATAGAATGTTATCATTTATTATTAGGAGAATTGAATACAAAAAAGGGAGGTTATACTTCAGTTATACAGGGCATTGGTGAGACCACATCTGTGTACTGTACGTTATTAGTCTCCTTATTTAAGGAAAGAAGTAACTGTGTTAGAAGCTGTTCAGAGAAGGTTCACTAAACCTAATACTTGGATTGGGTGGAAAGGTTGAACAGGCTAGGCTTGTATCTGCTCGAGTTTAGAACAGCAAGAGGTGACTTGATTGAAGCATATAAGATCCTGAGGGATTATGATTATGGATTGATTATGGAGAGGATGTTTCCTCTTGTGGGAGAGTCTAGTACTAGGGGTCACTGTTTAAAAATAAGGGGCTGCCCATTTAGGACTGAGATGAGAAATTTTTTGAGTGTAGTAAGTCTTTGGAACTCTTTCTCAAAAGGTAGTGGAAGCAGTGTCTTTGAATATTTTTAAGGCAGAGTTAGATAGATTCTTGATAAGCAAGGGGGTGAAAGGCTATCGAGGGTAGGCGGGAATGTGGAGTTGAGGTTACAATCAGATCAGCCATGACCTTATTGAATGGCGGAGCAGGCTCGAAGGGTTGAGTAGCATACTCCTGCTCCTAATTCGCATGTTCGTATCTAAGTTTTTGGTCATCTGCACTGATATCCCCTTATGTGTCTTGGTGTCAAATTGTGTTTTGTGACACTCCTGTGAATTGTCTTGGGGTGTTTTATTGTGTTAAAAATACAATATAAATACAAGTTGGTGTTGTTGACTGACCATTGACCTCATTTAACCAATAACATTTTGAGAGGGCATTTCCCCCGATGAAGAGTCTAGAATTAGGGGTCAATCACAGGATACATTTTCAGCCATTTAGGACTGAGATGAGAAATTTCCTCGCTCGGAGGGTAATGAATCTGTGGAATTCTCTACCCAAGAGGGATGTGGATATTCAGACGTTCAATGTATTTTTGCCTTCAAAATAATGACCACATTTTGTGAGTAATTTATTGGCTGTGAAGTGCTTTGGTATCTCCTGAGGACTGAAAAGTGCTATGCAAAAGGAAATTTTTTTTTTTCTCATGTGTGTTCAAGTGGGGAGGGCTTTATCCTCCCTCTCATCCATATTGCAAAGTACAAAATGTGGTAGATTATTTGCTACAGAAATAGAGCCAAGCTATTTGTTTAATTCAAAAGCAAAATACTGCAGATGCAGGAAATCAAATAAAGACAGAAAATGCTGGAAATACTCAGGTCAGGTAGCATCTGTGGAGAGAAACAGAGTTAACGTTTCAGGTTGATGGCCTTTCATCAGAACTGGTTCTGACTTTCTACTTTAGCTCATACCTGTATTTAGAGGTGAAGGACATAATTTGATATGCCTCTAGCTTAATAAGATTTTGAAGCAACGTGTGCGCAGTACTGTTGCTTCATATCAAATTATTTTAATGAATTCCTTCTTTGCTAACCAGTTGAGAACTGGAGCTAGCAGGAACATTTTGTGAATATCTGATTTCATGTAGGACTTCTACAAAAACCATAATAGCTTTGTGTTTTTATTACTTTGGACCAATTTAGGCAAGTTCCATAATCTCCTACAAATCTGCTAGTAATCTTGCTTCTGGTGATTTTTTTTATTAATACATCTGGTTCATAGTTTTTAGCCAGAGAGAGAGAGAGAGAGATAGAGACAATCTGTCAGTATCATTTGTCCAGCTGTTGAAGCAGTGAGTTGCATCATGCTTATGGCAACATGAAGGGTCAGTTATTTACCCTGGATGTAATACCTCCCAGATTACTTTGTGCATAGGGTCACATGGACTTACCTGTAGAATTGATCCTTTGTACTATGTATAAAAAATAAAATCTGAATGCCAAAACCATAAAACAGTATTTTATTTTTACCAGGGATATGTCTGTACCTGAAACATAAATGCGTGCATTTTGGAAATTGGTTTTAAGATATCCTTGACTGAATAAAATGCAAAGTACTTTTTTATTTCTCTTGGAAAAGTGATAAAGGTGTAGCAAGCTCCCTACTATTGTAAGGGTTTTTGCAACAATCCAGATTTTATGGCCATTTTTCAAACTCTCAAATTACCACATTTATTAAATTCATAATTTACCATAGTGAGATTTGAACTCTGGGCCTCTGGGTTGCAAAGCTGTTTCCATAATTACTACACTACTATTGAAATATATTCGTTGGCACGTTAGATCACTCCTAGTCCATCTATCCAAATGTGCTGCATTTTACTTTTACAGATTTGTGTTATTTTGACCAGCTCTAACATCTCAGATAAGCTGTTTCATGTAGAGGCAGAGTATTTCCATCATGGGATGAGGACACAATTCTGTCTATAATTGTGCACTTTTTAGTGAAAATCACTTGGAGTGTTAGTTGAAAACTTATTTGTTTTATTGCTTATTTTCTCAGAGCATGTTATTTCGTCCATTAAGCCATCAGCTCCAGGAATTTAATAGGATACACATTTTTAGGCAATTGAAACAAGACCCAACAAGGTTCTGCCAAATTTTAGGTGAGTATGAAAGGTTCTCATACTTAATTTGGGCATGGGGATTGTTTTTGTTATTAGATTAAAATATTTTGTTTCATAGGTGGCATATACCATTTCAGCACATCAAAATCACGCCAAGATCAACATAAAAAACAGAATGAGGGATCCAAAGGGAAAAGTCCTGAGGAAGATGAAGGTAGGTGAATCATTGGTTTAACTATATAATATATAGTTTTTGGCTTAATGACAACAGCAACATAAAAGAAATTTCTAGCTTGCCTAATGAAAAAGTGCATGCAAAACTGTTCCCATGTTAGAGGTGAATGGTGATGGAAAGGGTGATGAGCAAAATAGTCTTTGAGAAGATTTTTAAAGGAGGAGACGAAGGTTTGGGAGGGGAAAAGAAGTCTTGCTTTCACATAGTGCTTTTTATGACCTCAGGACATCCCAAAGCACTTCATAGACAATGAAGCACTTTTGAAGTGTTGTCACTGTTCTAATGTGGGATTACAGAGATATAGAATTCCAGAGTGGTAGGACCTGGGGCAGCTGAAGTCTCTACCACCACTGATGGGATTGAGAGAGAGGGGATGGCCAAAATCGGACAGTATGGTTGAGGAGTAGCGGGGTGGGGGGGTGGGGGGGACGGGGGTGGTGGTGGGGGAGACGATGGGTTGGGGTGGCAGTGGCGGGGGGTGGGGAGTGAATATAGAGCTAGAGAAGATGGAAAAGGTAGTATGTGTGAGGCTGTGGAGGAAGTTAAGTGACAACAAGAATTTTTAGTTTAATGCATCTGAAGGCTCTAGTCAGAGCAGGTCAACAGGGATAGAAGTGATGCCTGTGTGGGATAATGACCATCATAAAGGAGAATATGTTATGTTGTTAATGGTGGATAGAGTTTCCATCTTAATCATTTGTTTATGAGACCTATTGCATTTGTACATATTAGTAATTAGTTTCCAGGTATAAAAAAAGGTTGGTTAAAATCTCCAATTTGTTTATAGTTTGGAGTGATTCATTCACAAGAATTAATTCAACAGATTATTTTTCACCCTCAAATTACAAAAAAATTCCTAAAGTAAGAATTTTAAATAGCACTAAAGCAAATGAAAACAAGTCACAACATAAAAGACTATTTTCAGTAAGTATTTTGTAATCTAATCTCCTTTTACATCATTTTAAAATTAAGTACGGAATTTAAAGAAAGTGAAAGGATGTGCACAATTTATACTGTTATGAATATCATTCAACTCATTTGATTGCTCAAGGGAGGTTAGATAATGAAACTCTGGTACTTGCCCTGACATGCTCACTCTTCCTTCCCTTTCTCCAAGTAATGAAGTTTAAACTTTAGGATTTCGGCCTAGTAGTCTATTATAATACTTGGTTATGACAGGCTAGATGCTGCAAATTATATTTCCATATTCACTCATTGTCTTGAAAAAATTAGATCATTTACATTTATCCTTATCCGGTTAAGAATGGTACTAGTTACTTATCCAACTCTTCTTGAACAATTAATTGCATTAAATGCTTTGCAAGGCAATCTAATCTGCATATTTACTCTTGGAGTGAGAAGGAAAAGAGGAAACTCCTCTAGCCTTTTCACTAATGTAATTATGTAGTTCTGCAAATTGATCAATATGCCATTTAAACAATATTATCCATGCTTTAAGGATTTTAACATTTGGATGTTGTGTCGCCTTAATGTTTTCTGTACTTTATATTCTTTTAGAACTGTCCTCAACTTCTCTTGGCGAATGCACCATTTCATTACTATCAATCTATGTTTCTGTTCTTCAAAGATTTGAGACCTAGATTCATTCTTGTTGATATTCTCTGATTTTTCTCAATTGAAACTAGGTGCATAAAGTTAATTTTAATATTCCAGATGCATCATGCAAGATAAAAATCAGTTTGGATTTAAGGAATGAGTTCAATGTATCCCAGTACTTAATTAATAGTTTTGATGCGTTCTCATTGAATTAATGTCTATCTTCTGTTGCATTGAGAAGCAATCATTTGTTTTCATTTTGAAATTACACTTTAATTTGTCATCTTTTTAGTTGTTTCTCATCTGTTTACCTTCTTTACCAACACCTTTTCTCTCTCAAAAACAAAGGGTTTGCAGGAAATGTAAAATACTCTGCTCACTATCTATTGATAATTATATTTTTCATGCATAACTGCTTTTGCCAACTCCTCATCTCATGTTTTATTTCAATCCTGTATAGTTGATCATCCCTCATTTATTCCTGATATAAAAGCTGTATCTTTTGTGTCCGTGTGAAATGGCACTTGGTTATTTTCCTTTATGCACTTTTGCTGTGATGCTAATAATATTATCAATATTTTGCTAGCTGTTTTACTGTTTTTCTGTTGATGTTGAACTTGAAGAATGGGAAACATATTGTCTTTTCTTCTCTTCCTTCCTTCCTGTTTCTAGTTCCTGTCTATGTAGAACAAATGAATTACCACAGCATGATTATTTTGTCTCTTATTGTTTCCAAACAGAGGAGAAAAGGCGGCGGGAGCGGGAAGATCAAATGTACAGGGACCGGCTGCGAACGCTGTTTATAATAGCTGTCATTATGAGCTTATTGAATTCCATTAACAGCAGTGGAGGAAATATCTCATGGAATGATTTTGTTCAGGAGATGTTGGCAAAAGGAGAAGTGGCAAGAGTTCAGGTTGTACCAGAGAGTGATGTCGTAGAAATCTACCTTCACCCAGGAGCTGTAGTATTTGGCAGACCAGTAAGATGCTTGCTTTTTTAAAAAAAAATTGCAATAAATGTTTGCTGAAGATTGTCAGTATTTGAAATGCTCTTTAAGTTTGTATAGTTTAGTTGTTGTCCTGCTATATTTATTTGAACTGTTTTCATATTGAAATTAGTAGGCTGCTGTAGCTGCTGGTTTCCAATGTGCAGGTCTCATGCAGCCACTGGGATACCACAGGAATGATTTGGCAAATTCCTTAAAGTTGGCCACTGGTTGGAGCTGGTTTTAAACAATATAAGATTGGCCTTGGTGAATCCAGTGAGTTTGCTCTTGGATTGTTGCTAACTGTATGGGACATGTACTTTGGGAATTTGCTGTTCCAGTATTGCACTGTGTGCAATAAAGCTGCCTTTATATTGGATTTAGTGGGATGCTAGGGCCGCAAACCACAAAGTAAATTGCTAGGTATATACATTGCCATTAAGAAGACCCTTTCTTATTTTAAATACATTTAGAAGCAGCGTTAGTGTGTTCCTCATGTTTGCATTTTAAATTATCTATCTAAATTGTGACTTTATCTTAAAAGCACTGGCATTGCATTTTCAATGACTGAATTCCCAGCAATTGCATCTTATTTTGTATATAACTTTTGCTTGACTAACCCCTTAGAAGTTCTTAAAGTGGGACCGATTCCATTGTTATGGAAGGAGATCCACCCACTCATTATATTGGTATAGATCTGTGCAGGTCATTGGTAAGCTTTTGGAGAAATGAAATTGTTTACTGAAATTATTCAAGTAGAACTTTGTACTTCAATGTAGAATTGCTTGTATGAATTACTGAAGAGGTTAATTGTGTTACAATTGGAACTTCAAACAGGCTTCTTTTGCCAAATTCAGTGTTTAATTAATTGTTCATTTTTGGTTATATTTCCAGATTCAGGGCCAGTTTGCACCAGCCATTTTCTGGTTATATTTAGTATAGTGCACTGTTCGCTGTAAAGGTTGTCATGGTTACCTGCAATTTCATTGGCGTAGAAAGGAAGTGGCATGTTCACAACTTGAGTCTTGCATTCACATCTTTGAAACTCAATGCTAAGCTGAGATACCTATGATTTCCTCAAAGGTGGCAGGATTAAATCAATCTGTTTCTTTCTCACCTCCCCACAGCCTACTATTTTTTCAAATTTATTTTTGTTTTACAGCTTTACAGAAACTAAGCCAGGAATTGTAACAGTGTAGGCAAATGTCTACTCAGCAGTGATCAATGAACCTGGTGACTATTGGGACAACATTTTAAATTTCCTCTCCCCTTGCAAATTTAAATTCTTATTCTGTACATCATTTCTAGCTGAGGTAATCAAGTGACTCTACTGGCAGTGTTATCAGTCAATAGCAGATCCAGGAGAGATTTTGTGAAGTATTATACATAGGGAATTATGAGATGGTTAAAGATCTGCTAAAGGATGAACAATAATTTTTTCCCTCCACTCTTTTAACAGCACTGACTTTCTCACCTTGGATGTGATTTCACAGGCAAAAGTTGCCCTCCAGTGCTGTGCCCAGTTGGCCTTGTTCACATTGATGGCAAGTGTTGGCAAGCTCTTAAGATGTGAAAGACCTTGCAAGCAACTCTGATCTTGTCCTTACCTAACTTCCATTAGCCAGTTTCCATGAACCTTCCATTTTACTGCACTTGGTATTGTGCCATGTGCTAAATCACTTGTGCCTTTTCCTCAGCAAGTCTGAGACTTTTTTGGCCGCATTCTGTGTTTTGACAGAGGTAATACAAAAGGATCCAGCTAAAGGAAATACTGTTGGAAAGGGGTAGAAAAAGGCGGTAACACATTATTTGTTTGGGTTTGTTAATGGCATGCAATTGTGCTTTTTCCCATTTTTGTAGCGGTTAGCCTTGATGTATCGAATGCAGGTAGCAAACATTGATAAGTTTGAAGAGAAGCTTCGGGCTGTTGAGAATGAGCTTGGGATTGACGGAAAGGACCGGATCCCAGTATCATACAAGCGTACTGGTTTCTTTGGAAAGTGAGTTGTTCTTTTATGGTTGTGAAGGTTAATCTAGTTACGTGAAAAAAGGCATTGATGCCCAGAGTTATACTGAACCTTAGGAACCATTGGCTAAATAGAATGGTGATATCTGTGTTGAAGTAATGCAACATGTACTTCAGAAACATAAAAAGACACATTTCAAATACTTCCTTTGGTTAGGTATACCTAACTAAAAAATTGTATTCCAAATTCAAAGTAATGTATGTTACAGATGGAAGAGCAATTTTTTTTGATCTTGTAAGATTTGTCTTTGACTGGAGAGTTTGGATTCAAATGCAAGGAGAATTAAAGTTTGGGTTTGACATCTGATAGCAGGTGCAAGCCAAGCTGTTCCGGTACAGCTGCAATGCTGGCACCTACCCAGCAATGTGGAAAAATGCCCAAGTATGTCCTACACACACAAAGCGGGACAAATCCAGACAAGCCAAATACCGCTCCACAGTCTACTCTCAATCGTCAGTAAAGTGATGGAAGGGGTCATCAACAGTGCTATCAAGTGGTACTTGCTTAACAAAAACCTGCTCATTGACCTCAGTTTGGGTTCTCCGAGGGTCACTCAGCTCCTGGCCTCACTGCAGCCTTGACTCAAACATGGCCAAAGAGCTGAACTCCAGAGGTAAGGTGAGAGTGACTGCCCTTGACATCAAGGCAGCATTTGACCATGTGGGGCATCAAGGAGTCCTAGCAAATCTAGAGTCAGTAGGAATCGGGGGAGGATATCTCTCTGCTGGTTGGAGTCATACCTAGCGCAAAGGAAGGTGGTTGGAGGTCAATTATCTCAATTCCAGGACATCACTTCAGGAGTTCTTCAGGGCAGTGTCCTAGGCCCAACCATCTTCAGCTGCTTCATCAATGACCTTCATATGGACAGAAGTGGGGATGTTCGCTGGTGATCGCACAATGTTCAGCACCATTCCTGGTGACTCACATACTGAAGCAGTCCATGGCCAAATGCAGCAAGACTTGGACAATATCCTGAAAAGTAACATTTGCGCCACACAAGTGTCAGGCAATGACCATCTTCAATAAGCGAGAATCTAACCATGGCTCCTTGAAATTCAGTGGCATTACCATTGCTTTAATCCCCCACTATCAACAGTCAGGGGGTTACCATTGACCAGAAACTGAACCGGACTAGCCATATAAATACTGTGGCTACAAGAGCAGTTCAGAGGCCAGGAATCCTACGGTGAGTATCTCACCCCCTGACTCCCCAAAGCCTGTCCACCATCTACAAGGCACAAGTCAGGAGTGTGATGGAATACTCCATTTGCCTGGATGAGTGCGCAGTGCCAGCCAAAGCAGCCCGCTTGATTGGCACCCCATCCACAAACATTCACTCCCTCCACACCTGATACATAGTGGCAGCACTGTGTACCATCTACAAGATACACTGCAGGAACTCACCAAGGCCCCTTTAGACAGCACCTTCCAAACCCATGACCGTTACCATCTAGACCGACAGCCATAGCAGACACCTGGGAACTTGGGAAGTTTCTCACCATCCTGATTTGGAAATATATCGCCGTTCCTTCACTGTTGCTTGGTCAAAATCCTGGAACTCCCTCCCTAACAGTGCTGTGGATGTACCTACACCGCATGGACTACAGCGTTTCAAGAAGGTAGCTCACTACCATCTCAAGGGCAATAAATGCTGCTGAGTCAACAACACCCACATCCCATAAATTAATTTTTGAAAAAGATTCTAGGTATAATCGGTTTCATAGTAGACTCATGTTCATGGTAATACCCTTGAATTTAATGCTAACTTATGTTTGTGTATATCTAGTTATGCTGTATCATTTGCATGCAAACTTGCATCTTAACAGGGAGAGGTTTTATGCTGATCAAACTGAGAAAAATGGAGAAATATGATTCATAGGAAAACGTAACCAGATTCACTTGTTATCCATAGGACAATAACTCAAAACAGTTTGAATTTTAAGAGGAAATTTTACTGTTTAATTAAAGTGTTTTTACAGAAAAGTATTTTAAGTCATGTTCCTAACAAAATCAGCTTCAAACATGGCTTTAGTTAAACACAAATTAATTAACTAATTCTTACATTTTTTTCTTTTTTTAGTGCACTATATGCCCTGGGAATGGCTGCAGTGGGAGTGGCCATTCTCTGGTACATATTTCGGCTTGCAGGAATGGCTGGAAGAGAAGGTGGATTTAGTGCATTCGTAAGTGATCTTAATATAAAGTCAGTCTTGGGTTTTTTTTGGTTCATGTCCATGCTTGCTAGAAACCAGCAAACTTGTAAAATTTCAATTATTTGGGTGCTTCGAAACACTTCTATTTAAGTCTGTGATGTTCTCCCTCCTTTTATTTTCCCACATTTTTCTTGAGGTGTATTAGTCACTGCAGCCCCTTCTAATTATTAAATAATTCATGTGTTGTGTGTGCATAATAACTGAAGTTGATTTGGAACTTTTGATAATTCAGCTACTGCCCTTGCACAAAATATATTGGGAATTCCTATCACTCTAAAATGGGGGAAAACAATTCCACACAATATCTATTGATGCTTACCTGATTGCTGTTTAAATATAAACTTTTTAGGCTGCAAAATATATATTTTGGAGTTTATATGTATTTCCAGAATTTCAAACCTTTTTTGTTCAGTCTTCCTCTAGCTGCGAGGATGGAATAAACGCATGATGCTTGTCGCTGATGCGGCCTTGTCGCTGATACAGCGAATTACTTATCTATGTTACTGAGCATTCATCAGCTCACATTCTGGTGTAGGGAAAGGCTGATATGTCCATATGGTTTGTTCAGTTTTCTTTAATACTTAGGTGTTAATTCAATGCAACTTGATCTTCGCCCCTGTTTCCGACGCGCCCCCCCCCCCCCCCCCCCCCCATCTCAATTTGCAAGGCTACAAACTTTTCCTGCTCCCTTTTATTCACAAGGCTTTCAGTATTCAGTCATGGAAATTCAAGAATAGGTTGGTACAATGTTCTAATGTTAGTAAATTTAGAAAATTTCTGGTTAAGAAAGCTGATGCTGGTAGTGGGTGTGCATTTTTCTAAATGCCTGATTGTATCTATACCGATATCTTCACTGTTGTGCATTACAAAGAAACTAAACTTTGCAATAGGTTTGTAAAAATTAAACAGAATCCAAAATGGTGAAGATGAAGAGAATAGGTATCTAGCACCAGTTAAGCTTTTACAGGATAGAAGTATACTGTTTTTCACACTAATAATGCTTTTTTTCCTTTTGGTCGAACCCATAGAATCAACTGAAAATGGCTCGTTTTACTGTTGTGGATGGAAAGTCTGGAAAAGGTGTTACGTTTAAGGATGTGGCAGGGCTGCATGAGGCCAAACTGGAAGTTAAAGAGTTTGTTGATTACCTGAAAGTAATTGCATTTTAGTATAGAATATGTTTTTTTTTAGCATGAAGAATGTAGTTTTGTTCATGATAATCTGTTTGTTTTTGGCAAGTTCCTGAAATAAGCAAATCAAATTGGGCTGGTAGGATGCATTGTTGGTGCAATTCTTTGATCGTATAGCTGAAATTGTGCTTGCACCTGCAATTCCCAACTATACAATTACCAGTTACCAGCCGTGTGAATGGATGTACACTGAGTGGAGATTGGGAGCTATCCTATAAAATATCACAACTGAACTTGTTTCTTTGTGATTGGCTGAAGGATGTTATTAGTAGATTGCAAGTAGTTCATCTGCCTCTGCTTCAAAACCGGGAAATTATGTAGAGTTAAAGAAAACTGGAGAAAGAGAAGAAGATAATATAAATGAAGAGGTTTCAATTAGCAAACAAAAGAATGAGCTGAGTTGACCACATTTTTGATCAATGACAGTTAAAGCAACTTCATAGAAGATCTAAATTGTGGTGATGGGTGGTTTCTGAAAATATCCACCTCCTTACTGAAGCATGGGAGATGTGTTGCCCAATTGTGCTTTATTACTGGCCAGCTGGCGGAATATATTTATATACACTCACTCACACTCTGACCACTTTCACATTCAGTTCTTACAATCATGTTCGTAACAGAAGCTGGAAAAAAAGATTTCTATAGGGAGATGATTGCAATGTGGGTCAAAATCTTGTGGTGTGGTGCTGATAGTGAAAAGCACATGTCATGCTCCTATACGGCACACACCACATCCAGTTCAACTCCACTTTTCAAAATGGAAGGAATGTGATCAAAATCTGAGTGGCAAGTGGTACAAATTTTTAAATAAGCATGTGCTGACTCAAACTGGAACAAGGTATTTATGGTCCATTAGGTCTGGAATACCAAATGGGAAATTAAGATTGTGCAAGGCTGAACTGATCAACTGAAAAAGCAAGTATTGCATTTATCTATGTATTCTGGACCACTAAAAGCAAAGTTTTGAAATGCATATAATTATTGTCTTATTTTTGCATTAAAAATCAGAACGTATCATTGTCTTGGAATTTGGGGTTTTGGGGAGTGAAGCCTTTGGCAGTTTTTTCATGGTGATAAATGTGGCTGAAGTTTGAGAGGAAAATGCTTGCATATCTTATCTGTTTGTAAATCTGAATGTTTTGATTATACAAATTGATATTTTATACTTAAGTGGTGTATTTAAATGGATTATGGATAGTTTGCCTTTGTCCAGTATGTCACCTGGTAGAAAAGATGGAAGTGCATCACTTTACCTGTTAAGTATATCAAAGGAAATATTCTCCCCCTTTTTGTAAGTAATTGTGCCTTTATTTTTAGGTAAAGTTTCCTCTCACCATGAAATATGCTTGTTTGCAGAATACTGACTATTGCTCTTGCCTCAAATGACCTTAGTAAAGGCATACCTTTATTTGCTACCAGTTAATGTGAGTTGACTTTGCTGTCTTTTTTTGCAGGAAGTATTTTTTTTTCTTTACGAATTATCTTTTTTTTAGTGTCTCTTCTCGTGACCTGCATAATATGCTGTTATCTTCCTGCTTCAGACTGCATTCTGTTTTGGAAATGGAACATCCATGTGCTCCTGCTTTTGCAGTTGGATAAGGGACACTATCTGCTTACCCTGCTTTGAGTTAAAGACCCGTAGAGAGCAAAATATTGGGCTTAGGGAGAATGGGCACTCCTATAATATAAAATTCCTTTAGTCCTTGTGATGAGGTCAAGTTTATGATTTCATTTGTACCAAATTGTATTTACTTTCTTGCCATGTTTTATTGCTAGAAAGGCACATTTTAAGCAGGAACCAATGAAGCAAATGTAACACTGGGAAAGGGGGGAAAATCTTTTTATTCTTTCTTTCTTAGAGTCCAGAGCGTTACCTACAGCTCGGTGCCAAAGTTCCTAAGGGAGCTTTATTGCTTGGACCACCAGGGTGTGGAAAAACACTACTGGCAAAAGCTGTTGCTTCAGAAGCTCAAGTTCCTTTCTTAGCCATGGCTGGATCAGAGTTTGTGGAGGTGATTGGAGGTGAGAAGTAAAGGTTAACATCCAAAACATAATATTGTACAGTACTGAATATTTTCCCTGAGAAAGCTAGGGAGAGACAGTGGCATAGTGTTAATGTCACTGGACTAGTAATCCGGCCCAGATTAATGTTCTGGGGACATTGGTTCAAATCCTACCATGCAGCTGTTGAAATTTGAATTCAATTAATAAATCGGGAATATAAAGCAATATCAGCATGACAACTATTATTGATTGTTGTAAAAACCCATCTGGTTCTCTCTTGTGCTTCAGGGAAGAAATTCTGTCACCCTTACCTGGTCTGTCCTACATGTGACTCCAGACCCACAACAATGTGGTTGACTCTTAACTGCTCTCTGAAATGGCCTAGCAAGTCACTCAGTTCAAGGGCAATTGGGGATGGGCAACAAATGCTGGCCTTGCTAGCAATGCCCACATCCCATGAAAGAATTTTTTTAAAAAATGAGTTGTATGGAAGGCAATGTGTTATATGAAAGCATAGATATGACTGGTTTTAATTTGCTATCCCACATTTATTTCTGTATACACTACATTCTTTTAGTTTCTTTCTAGGATCAGGATGGTGGGTGCTGTAAGAGGCATCAACACATTAGGGTGCATGTTTTGACTTTTGTAGAAACAGATTTCTTTACAATGAGTTTATTAGAAATGATGGAAGAAATCTGGTGTTTCCAGTACTCAGTATCTGTGTGTACTATTGATCAACTTTAAATAACTATAAATCTTACCTATTTTTCTTAAGAATATATTATAATATAAACCACTTGTATGCTAATCTTATATCACATGAGCAGCATGTGCACAGAGTACAATATTATCTCCTCCAAGTCACACATCATTCTGACTTGGCCAAAATCTTGAAAATCCCTACTAAAGAATACTGGGGCTATCTTTGCTACATGGACTGCAGCAGTTCAAGAGAAGGCTCACCACCATTTTCACAAGGGAACTAGGAATAGATAATAAATGTAAGCCTCAGTAGTGACTCACATGTCTTGAGAGTGGAAGATAAAGTTAATTGGCTGACATTATCTCACTGAATGCTGTATGGCTCCTCTTTTTAATCCACCCTGACTTTGTTGGCTGCATAAACTGACTTTGCAGTTTGTTACTGAATTTGCTGTTTATATTAAAAGGCAGTTGTCTCTTCTAGCCCATCTTCATTTGCTGCTTGGAATAATTCCATCTGAAGCTTTAAGTATGCATAGTAAACTGTTAACTACATAACTTAATATAAATTCCTCCACCTCTTAAAGTAAATGTACTTTCAATTATCAGATCTGTTAGAAATGAAAAAGAAAAAATAGTCTAAATTTTTATCTATGGGAGGTGAAACAATGCAGTTGCCTAATGTTAAGTCAATGGGGCCTCCACTGGAAGTAAATTTCAAATATACTTAGAATGATGATTACAAATAATCAACAGATGCTTCAGGAATAGGAAATGTATTTGGTAGGAAATGTATCTGGTAAATAAAAATGAAAGGTTCATAGTGCCTTTGAGAAAGTTCTACTGGATCCTGTAACACAATAACACTGCATCCTGTGCACAATAAAAATGGATTCATTTGTTAAATCTAGATCCACTGTTACCTTTTGCTGGAAGAATGATCAAAGTCTTTGTCTTGACCATTTGACCTGTGTGAAGCATGAAATGTGGTCATTTTCCATCTACCAGGCTGGTTGTTAACTGATTGTTAAATTCTGATTGCAAGTTTTTTACCAATTGTTTTAATCTTAATTTTAAATTGAAAAGAAAGTTACCACTTTGATTTTACACCTGTATTTATTCATTAGCTAAAAATAGTCAAGAGATTGGCAGGAAAAAATTCATGTTGGCGTGAGTAAAATTAAGATAATATTCAGAAATTCATATTTTTAAACAACCATTACAAGATCTATTAGAAGAAAAAGTTGGAAGAATTTGCTAGGGTTGCTCCAAAGCACTTCAGCCAATGAATTTTTTTTTTAAACACCTATTCGTTCATGGGATGTGGGTCTTGCTGGCCAGGCCAGCATTTATTATCCATCCCTAGTTGCCCTAGTTCAGAGGGTATTTAAGAGTCAACCACATTGCTGTGGATCCGGAGTCACATGTAGGCCAGACCAGGTAAGGACAGCAGCTTTCCTTCGAACCAGATGGATTTTTGCAACAATCAACAATGCAATCATTAGACTTTTTAATTCCAGATTTTTATTGAATACAAATTCCACTATATGCTGTGGTGGGATTCGAACCCAGGTCCCCAAAGCATTACCCTGGGTCCAGCGACAATACCAGTAAGCCATCGCCTCCCCATTGTTTCTGTAGTAATGTCACTATTGTAAGGGAATGCAGCAAGTTTTCTTAAAGGGCAATGTGATAATGATAGGTGGTTGATCTGTTTTAGTGATTCTGGTTGGGGGATATACATGGCCAGAACATTGGTTTGGCCCTGGGACTTTGTGCCTACCCAAGTAGGCAGAGAGGGCCTTGCTCTAATGATTCATCTGAAAGTACTCCCACAGGACTATACTAAAGTATCAGCCTAGGGATGCTATATGCTGAAGCATTGAAGTGAATTTGAACATATGATCCTCTAATCTGAGGAAGAAATGTTAACAATGAGTAAAGTTAACATGATTCTAACTGTCTAGAAAACTAGGATAATCCAGCGAGTACAAGGGAAACAGTTTATCCGAACTAACTGAAGCAGTTGGTCTCCTGGATTTCCCTGTTTTCATGGTAATGTGGTTTCCAACTGAGATATTTTGAGTGCATTATTGGAATTTTGTGATCAGTTATTTAGATTTTCTTATCAGAGTAATAGCATTCCACAGAAACATCAAAAACTTTATTTTTGAATTTGATATTTTTATTTGTGACCAGCTGGACACTTTTTGGATGACAATATGATATCACCATCAATCTTTTATACTGGCCTATTACATTTTTTATTTTTAAAGAAGTTTCTACCTTAAATTTTCCTTGTAGGTCTTGGTGCTGCAAGGGTACGAAGTTTGTTTAAGGAGGCTCGGGCTCGTGCACCCTGTATTGTGTACATTGATGAAATTGATGCAGTGGGTAAAAAACGTTCTACCAGCATGTCTGGGTTTGCTAATACAGAGGAAGAACAGACGCTGAATCAACTGTTAGTGGAAATGGATGGTGGGTATTCTGTTGTGGTACATTGAGATACGAGATTGTGTGGTACAATATCAGTAATTATTTTCTAAATTAATACGCTGTTGTGTTGTATTTTTAGAAATGTATTGAACACTCTTGACCCTTCAAAGCAGTATGTCTTGGGATGACTACTGCCAATTAACAGCTCTAATATGCTTAAGCTATTTAGCTGCAGAACTTTATGGTGTTGAATTCAAATTAAATCAAATAGTAATTAGGTTGAGTGGTTATACTGTGCATCACATCCTTCAGTGCCCATATGGCAGTATTAGGATTCAAGAACAATGGTGCCTCAGTTCTCTATGAAACATAGGACCTCATTAATATTGAAAGTACAATTGAAATTGAGATTATTCATTCGAGCTAAAAGGACCAGCAAAGTTTCAATGGTGACGGCAATAAAATTTCAGAGGGTGTCTTGACAACCAGTCTAGATTAAAACCTCCTCTGAAATTTGTTGCTTGCCGTGTGGTGAAGATTAGGCCTATGAAGTGTGTATTCCAATAATTTGTTCATTCACTTATATTTTTAAAAAGTGAAATATTGCTGGCCTTGTGTACAATAACACCATCTGTCCTTACTGGAACATTGTAAATTGGCTTAATGTTCTTTACCTTACTATTTTGAACAGGAATGGGTACAACAGATCATGTAATAGTTCTGGCATCAACCAATCGTGCTGATATTTTGGACAGTGCCTTAATGAGACCTGGCCGGCTGGATCGACATATATTTATTGACTTTCCTACTTTGCAGGTATTGATGGATAAGGGCAAAAAATATCTTTGGTTTGCTATCAGGTGAAAGATTAGAACATTCTACTAAACTTAAGGCGTATTTTAATGCTTTGGCTCACAGACATGTTTGTAGAAATGCCCCCCCTCCCCAACCACACCCCGAGTAGCCCCTGTCAGCTAGCCCCATCACAACCCCGGCTGGAACATCCCTCCTCCCAGCACCCCCCATCTCCTCCCAACTAGCCCCACCATCACTCTGACTAGCTCCACTGCTCTCCTCAACTAGTGCCCTCTCCCAACTTGCCCCACTGAATTGTGTTTGTGAATTTTTTTTACCCCACGGGATGTTGGCATTACTGTCAAGGCCAGCACTTATTTGCCACATGGCGGTGAGTTGCTTTCTTCAAATGTTACAGCCCATGTGGTGTAGGTTTTTCACAGTAGGGGTTCCAGGATTTTAATCCTGTGACATTGAAGGAACAATGATATATTTCCAATTAGGGTGGTGTGTGTTTTGGAAAACAACTTGGAGATGGTGATATTCCTATGTTGGGAAAAGGTATTACATTGTAGGGCTGGAGGAGACTACAGAGATGGTGGGAGATGAGGCCATGGAAGGAGTTGAATACAAGGATGAAGATTTTAAAATTGAGGCATTGTCAGACATTGAGCCAGTGAGGGTGAGGAACATACCGGTGAGGGGGAATGAGAATGAGCGAGTTAAGATACAGATAAAACAGTTTTGGATGAATATAAGCTTTTGTAAGGTGGAAGATGGGAAGCTGGCCAGGAGAGTATTCAATAGTCAATTTTAGAAGTAACAAAGGAATGGATGAGGTTTCAGCAGCAGACGAACTGAGGCAGGGTGGAAGTAAGCAGTGATGGTGACAATGTGCCTATGTGGTTGGAAATTCATCTTGTTTGAACACAACACCAAGGTTGCGAATGGTCTTGCCAAGCTTAAGACAGTTGCCGAGGATGGAAATGGTGGTCAGGGAACCGAGTTTGTGGCAGAAACCAAAGACAATGGCTTAATTCTTCACAAAGTTTACTCAGAGGAATTTCTAGGATGTCAGACAAGCAGTATGCCAAATTAATCACAGTGGACCGGTCCAAAGAGATACTGGTGAGATAGAGCTGAGTGTCATGAGCATGCATGGACGTAATTTGTGACTTTGTCAATGGCAGTTTCAGTACTGTGTTTGGGTCAAAGACCTCATATGAGGGATTTAAAAACAGAGTACTGGGAAAGGTGGGCACTGATTTGTGAAGTGACAATACCTTCAAGTACTTTGGGAAAGAAAGGGGGTTTGAGAATTGTGTATCTGTTTGCAAGAACAGAGGGAGTTGAGGGTTTTTTTTGAGGAAGAGGGTGAAATCAGATTTGAATTTCTGTTATCACTGACCCATGTTGGCTTCCAGTCTAGCACAGCCTTTATTATAAAGTTCTTATAGTTGTTTTCAAACCCCTTCATGGCTGTGCTCCTGCCTACCTCTGTAAACTAGTCCTGCCCTACAACCTCGAGATTTCTGCACTTCTCCAATTCAAGCTCCTTGTGTATCCCTTATTTTAATTGCTTTACCATTGGCAGCTGTACTTTGAGCTGCCCAGGCCCTAAGGTCTGGAATTCTCTCTCTCTCTCTCTCTCTCTCTCTCGTAAGACACTCAGTACAATCTACCTCTTTGACTATGCTTTTGGTCACATCTTTTTATCTCCTTATGTGGCTTTGTGTCAAATATTGTTTGGTAATGCTCCTGTGAGGTGCAGTTGTTGTTGTATCCCTGCATTGAGACACTGGCTGGTCAACTAAAGGTCACTATTAAAGTCTGACATTGATAACCTTCAATTACTAGGTGTATCATCTTAGCTGTATCAATCCCAGAGACTCTACTTTTCTAACCTGCTCCTCAGTTGCTGTCCTATTCCAAAGGGGGATAATCATTAGTTGATCAGTTTTGTGTATTTTTATTGCTTAAGCAGGCTTAACACACTGACAAGGAAATTATTTCAGTTTGTTATGCTGATACCAAGGTGTACATAATGACAAAACAGCAGAAGTGTAATTTTCTGTTTTTCTTGTGCATTTTGTATTTTAGGAAGCTTTGTGCAGTTTACATCAAAAGTACTGTTTCTAGATGAGGATATATGTCTTGATTAATTTGTGGAAGGAGAAATGCATGCTTTTAAAACACAAATTAAAACTGACCTTGTTGAGGCCTAGTTGCTACAGTTCTAATCCTGCACAATCTAACTATGTGGTCACGTTAGATGGAACATCTCATTGAGCATCTAGCTTGTTTTGTTAAGTAAAACAAATAGAGAATTAAAGCTAATTAGGAACTTGCAGCACCCTCTCAAAATAAGCTGAAAAGTTGAATTATGGGATAACTTTATAACTATTATTGTCCTGGGTGGAAAGATATATTGCCTTCTCCTCCCTCCCAGAAACATGATAGGGTCCCCCTTGTCCTCACTTATCACCCCACCAGCCTCCGCATTCAAAGGATCATCCTCCGCCATTTCCGCCAACTCCAGCATGATGCCACCACCAAACACATCTTCCCTTCACCCCCCTTATCGGCATCCCGTAGGGATCGCTCCCTCTGGGACACCCTGGTCCACTCCTCCATCACCCCCTACTCCTCAACCCCCTCCTATGGCACCACCCCATGCCCACGCAAAAGATGCAACACCTGCCCCTTCACTTCCTCTCTCCTCACCGTCCAAGGACCCAAACACTCCTTTCAAGTGAAGCAGCATTTCACTTGCATTTCCCCCAACTTAGTCTACTGCATTTGTTGCTCCCAATGTGGTCTCTTCTACATTGGAGAGACCAAACGTAAACTGGGCGACCACTTTGCAGAACACCTGCGGTCTGTCCGCAAGAATGACCCAAACCTCCCTGTCGCTTGCCATTTTAACACTCCACCCTGCTCTCTTGCCCACATGTCTGTCCTTGGCTTTCTGCATTGTTCCAGTGAAGCCCAACGCAAACTGGAGGAACAACACCTCATCTTCCGACTAGGGACTTTACAGCCTTCCGGACTGAATATTGAATTCAACAACTTTAGGTCGTGAGCTCCCTCCCCCATCCCCACCCCCTTTCTGTTTCCCCCTTCCTTTTTTTTTCCAATAAATTATAAAGATTTTCCTTTTCCCACCTATTTCCATTATTTAAAAAAAATATAAAAAAAAAACCCCACTAGAGCTATACCTTGAGTGCCCTACCATCCATTCTTAATTAGCACATTCGTTTAGATAATATCACCAACTTTAACTTTAACACCTATGTGTTCTATTGTACTATTGTCGTTGACATCTTTTGATGATCTGCTTCCATCACTGCTTGTTTGTCCCTACAACCACACCCCCCCCACCTCTCTCTCTCTCTCTCTATCTCTCCGCCCCCCACACACACACCTTAAACCAGCTTATATTTCAACTCTTTCTTGGACTCGAACTCAAGTTCTGTCGAAGGGTCATGAGGACTCAAAACGTCAACTCTTTTCTTCTCCGCCGATGCTGCCAGACCTGCTGAGTTTTTCCAGGTAATTCTGTTCTTGTTTTGGATTTCCAGCATCCGCAGTTTTTTTGTTTTTATCTCTGTGTTTAATTGACTGCCACTGCTCTTCAAGAAATGCCTACCTCCTGAAGAAGTTCTGTTCCTCTCTGTGACAAGATTTCCGTATCTCTCTGTTGTCTTGCTCACCTTCCTTGCTTTCCATTTCCCTCCTAGTGTTTGACAAGGTGTTTACTAAAACCCGCTTTCACAGCCATATCTCCTTTCTCAGTGACTGTCTCCGTCTCCGACTTACCCCACGTGGATTTCAACTGAAATTCCACCCCTCGTGTTTCGAACCCACCCAGGATTACAGGTATCTCCGGGACATAAAACGTTTCTCGGACTGCTGTTCCCGTCACATTCTGAAATCCACACTCAGTGCCATGCGCCGCCATATGAACACACTCGACCTCACCCTCCAGCAGCACCGCCGTACCCTTTTTCAAAGCTGCGCGTGCCCCCAGTTTCATTTTATCCTTCGGCTCATCCGACGCCTCAACAAGAAACTTTTTCTCTTTCTCTCAAGTGCTAAGGAACGCAAGCTCCAACAACTCATCGACACCAACACCTATCAAGGACCCTCCACCCCTGCCTGTCCCTCCGTCCCCACCCTTTCTTCCAATCCCAACCCCAGCCGTGTATTCACTATACCCCCTGACCTTCCCCTTTCCGATGCTGAACGTTCAGTGCTCAGCAAAGGACTTAGTTTCATACCCTTACACCCTCACCTCAATGAATTTCGGGCTCAGCATGATGCTGAACTCTTCTTCCGCCGTCTTCGTCTCCGGGCTCACTTCTTTGGGCAGGAGTCCTCTCCCAGTTCAACGGATCCTTTTACCCATCTCCAATATTCTCCCTCCACCTGGACCCCTCCCTCTGGATTCTTACCTTCTCTCGATCTTTTCATTGAGAACTGTCGGCGCGACATTAGTCGTCTCAATTTCTCTGCTCCTCTCACCCATTCTAATCTCTCTCTCGCTGAACTTACTGCACTCCATTCTCTCAGGTCCAACCCTGACATCGTCATCAAACCCGCTGACAAGGGTGGTGCTGTTGTTGTCTGGCGCACTGACCTCTACCTCACAGAGGCTGAGCATCAACTCGCAGACACTTCCTCCTACCTCTCCCTGGACCATGACCCCACCACTGAACATCAAGCCATTGTTTCCAGGACTGTCACTGACCTCATCTCCTCTGGGGATCTTCCTCCCACAGTTTCCAACCTGATAGTTGCCCAACCTCGGATGGCCCGCTTCTACCTCCTACCCAAAACCCACAAACAGAACTGTCCCGGTAGACCGATCATGTCAGCTTGCTGCTGCCCCACAGAACTCATTTCTCGTTATCTTGACTCCCTTCTCTCTACCCTTGTCCAGTCCCTCTCCACCTACATCCGTGATTCCTCTGACACCTTACGTCACATCAACAATTTCCAGTTCCCTGGCCCCAACCGATTCCTCTTCACCAGGGATGTCCAATCCCTCTACACCTCCATCCCTCACCAGGATGGTCTGAGGGCCCTTAGCTTCTTCCTCGAACAGAGGCCCGAACAATCCCCATCCACCACTACTCTCCTCCGTCTGGCTGAACTTGTTCTCACGCTGAACAATTTCTCCTTCAACTCCTCTCACTTCCTCCAAATAAAAGGTGTGGCTATGGGTACCCGCATGGGCCCCAGCTATGCCTGTCTCTTTATGGGGTATGTGGAACATTCCTTGTTGCAGTCCTACTCCGGCCCCCTTCCACAACTCTTTCTCCGGTACATCGATGATTACTTCGGTGCCGCTTCATGCTCTCGTCGGGACTTGGAAAAATTTATTAATTTTGCTTCCAATCTCCACCCCTCCATCATTTTCACGTGGTCCATCTCTGACACTTCCCTTCCCTTCCTTGACCTCTCTGTCTCAATCTCTGGTGATAGACTGTCCACCAATATCCATTACAAACCCACCGACTCCCACAGCTATCTCGACTACAGCTCCTCACACCCCGCTTCCTGTAAGGACTCCATCCCATTCTCTCAGTTCCTTCGCCTCCGTTGCATCTGTTCCGATGATGCTACATTCAAAAACAGTTCCTCTGACATGTCCTCCTTCTTCCTTAACCGAGGTTTTCCACCCACGGTCGTTGACAGGGCCCTCAACTGTGTCCGGCCCATCTCCCGCGCATCCGCCCTCACGCCTTCTCCTCCCTCCCAGAAACATGATAGGGTCCCCCTTGTCCTCACTTATCACCCCACCAGCCTCCGCATTCAAAGGATCATCCTCCGCCATTTCCGCCAACTCCAGCATGATGCCACCACCAAACACATCTTCCCTTCACCCCCCTTATCGGCATTCCGTAGGGATCGCTCCCTCCGGGACACCCTGGTCCACTCCTCCATCACCCCCTACTCCTCAACCCCCTCCTATGGCACCACCCCATGCCCACGCAAAAGATGCAACACCTGCCCCTTCACTTCCTCTCTCCTCACCGTCCAAGGACCCAAACACTCCTTTCAAGTGCAGCAGCATTTCACTTGCATTTCCCCCAACTTAGTCTACTGCATTTGTTGCTCCCAATGTGGTCTCCTCTACATTGGAGAGACCAAACGTAAACTGGGCGACCGCTTTGCAGAACACCTGCGGTCTGTCCGCAAGAATGACCCAAACCTCCCTGTCGCTTGCCATTTTAACACTCCACCCTGCTCTCTTGCCCACATGTCTGTCCTTGGCTTGCTGCATTGTTCCAGTGAAGCCCAACGCAAACTGGAGGAACAACACCTCATCTTCCGACTAGGGACTTTACAGCCTTCCGGACTGAATATTGAATTCAACAACTTTAGGTCGTGAGCTCCCTCCCCCATCCCCACCCCCTTTCTGTTTCACCCTTCCTTATTTTTCCAATAAATTATAAAGATTTTCCTTTTCCCACCTATTTCCATTATTTAAAAAAAAATAAAATAAAAAAAAACCCCATTAGAGCTATACCTTGAGTGCCCTACCATCCATTCTTAATTAGCACATTCGTTTAGATAATATCACCAACTTTAACTTTAACACCTATGTGTTCTATTGTACTATTGTAGTTGACATCTTTTGATGATCTGCTTCTATCACTGCTTGTTTCTCCCTACAACCACACCCCCCCCCACCTCTCTCTCTCTCTCTCTCTCTCTCTATCTCTCCGCCCCCCCCACACACACACCTTAAACCAGCTTATATTTCAACTCTTTCTTGGACTCGAACTCAAGTTCTGTCGAAGGGTCATGACGACTCGAAACGTCAACTCTTTTCTTCTCCGCCGATGCTGCCAGACCTGCTGAGTTTTTCCAGGTAATTCTGTTTTTGTTTTGGAATGGTATATTGTTTATTTCATTCACATTTGTAGGAAAGGAAGGAGATTTTTGAGCAACATTTGAAGAGCCTGAAGTTAACTCGTCCAGCCAGTTTTTATTCCCAACGATTGGCTGAGCTAGCTCCAGGATTCAGTGGTAAGAATCCAGCATTTAAGAGTATTATGCAGAATTTTATTGTAATTTTTTTTGTCGACAGGGCTTACTCTGTGTTTCTGTACAAGTTTCTGTTCATATTGGTGTAAAGTTTCTGAGCTTTCATATTTCATTAGAAATTTGAGGATGTAAATAGAAATCTATTATACTATCCAAAAGTACTGATTTTAATATGTCCTAATATGTCTCATAACAAACTTTGTACTTCAAAATCTTTTTTAGTTTAGCGTATGCATTAATTTGGCTTCATCCTAGGAGCTGACATTGCCAACATTTGTAATGAAGCAGCATTACATGCAGCCAGAGAAGGGGAGAAATCTGTTGACACCTTAAGTTTTGAATACGCAGTAGAGAAGGTCATAGCAGGTATGTCTATTTTCATTCATTTTATGAAGCTTTCCTGGTAAGTAAATTGTGTACTGCCTCATAATGAGGGGAAAAGAAGTATAGATCAGGAGAGTCCAAACATTGATCTTCATTTTGTATTGCACTTCATTGTAGCACAAGGGTTTATGGCCTGCTTCTTGAGCACATAAAAGCTGTCCTAAAGAATAGCCATTTTTCTTTTAACTATTTGCGAATCCATATGAAATGAAGTGATTCCATAGTCCATTTTTAGACCAAGCAGTTCTTGGTAGTTGTTTCTCAATAAATTTGCAGCAATGATTTATTAATCTAGTTTTTTTTGGCATTTCACATCAAGGATATAGATTATACTGGCAATTGATGTGAACCCTTCAAAGTGGAACTTAAAAGCTGAATGAAACACCTACATTTTAAACAACTGATATTAGTAATATTTGTGACACCAAATTTTAACCTAATCTTGAGACCCAGATGGTTGTCAACTACTTAACTTTCAGTTTTATTTTCAGATACTTGTCTGAACCTTTTTAATTTGAATAATGTCTTATAATAATTCTGAAGCATCTGTGGTATAAAACTGCAGTTGTTGCATGTCGAAAGCTAAACCAATCCAATTACTGAGAGCTATTTAAGCAGCATTCATTAAATGTTGAGGAACCAGCTGTTTGTTTGTCATCTTCACTGAAGAATGGCGTGTGACACGTTGGAGAAGGAGGAACAATGCTTCTGATAACATTTCTTTTGGAAGAAGGAATGTATTGTTGGGAAGACTCAAATCTTAACTTTTTTGTCTTGATAGACAATACAATCATCTTAAAGGAAAGGTTTTCAGAGTTACGAGAGAGAAAAGGGAAGTGGAATTAATTGGACAGCTGCTTAATAGAGTCTACATAGGCATAATGGGATGAATGGGCTCTTAATGTGATATATGATTGCTCTGTTATTCTGTGTTCTCAACATTCAAATGTTCATATTAAATATCTCTGGTTACAATTCTCAAAGTAGTATACAAAACTCCCTATTTAGATTGAACAAAATCACACTGATTATTCAAATAAATTCCAAAAATGTCAGTATTGTTCAACCTCATGACATTATTTGTTTATTTGGGAAATTTTTCTTTGTTTTGTTCACATTTTCCTTTGCCCCTCAGGCACTGCCAAGAAGAGTAAAATTCTCTCCAAGGAAGAACAGAGAATAATAGCTTTCCATGAATCTGGACACGTTCTTGTGGGTTGGCTTCTTGAGCACACTGAAGCTGTCTTGAAGGTCTAGTTTTATTAATATAACTGTGAATCATGTTACCATTATTACATTTCTTTACATACTATTATACAAATATAGTCAGTTGCAATCTGAAGTGACTGCTGCTGCTCTTTACAAATATCAAATAGCTTAAACTTATTTTATGCTCTTACCTCAACTACTCATTTGAATTGGTCTTGCAGTGATTCGAAGGTATCTATTGTGTAAAATTGCTCTGTTTCCTCTGGCCCCATGATAAGCTGGTTGCTGGAAGGTACATCAAAGTAGCTTATGAAGAATGTGAGAAGAGGGAGGGGTTGGTGATGGGTGGGGTTCGTGTGTGCTAAAGCTCCACTATCAAGAAGGAAAGAAGTTAGGGGACAACCTCATTAAAATCAACTAACTGTTATAAATAAGGAGCACAGTTATTTCAAAGTAAAACAATAATATAGGATAGTAGGATTTAAGTTTGGTAAAAGGTAAACAAAAAACAGACTAAGAGGCAAAAACATTAGGACATTGAGAATAGCTGGATATCGTGATAGGGAAGAGAGGGATGTGTTTTGGTTGAAAAATTTTAATATCGAGCTGCTTTGAGTATCCAGCTCGTGTTAACAGGCTGTTCAACCGTGGAAGGTCATTGCAGCCAAGTCAAGTCTGATTTTCACCCAGTGTTGGCGTGCAGTTTCCAGGAAAAGCCACAATATTTTCTTCAGTACCAGGAATTATGGTTTATTTTTCCTTCTTAGCCTAGAGGTGCTAATGCCTCTGTGTAGACCAGAAATTGAAGCTAGAATGACTTAGCTTGTGTTGTTTAGAGCTATTAACCCACCAGATGTTTAATGGAGCTGTAAAGCTTTTTGGAAAACAAATATTTGCTGTGCTTGGAGACAAAAGATAAAATAAAGTATGGACCGTGATAATTATTGTGTATTTATGTTTAGAAAACTTTAAGGAATCACTAATATGATTTCTTTTGTTTTGCATCGATGATTCTGAACTATTGATTTTAATTTTCTAAAATCACTGGGGTAAATTGTAAATAATTTGATTGTTTTGCCTTGTAGGTCTCCATAGCACCACGAACAAATGCTGCACTGGGATTTGCACAGATCCTACCACGAGAGCAGCACCTCTTTACCAAAGAACAGCTTTTTGAACGCATGTGTATGGCTCTAGGAGGTCGTGTTGCAGAAGCTATCACCTTTAATAAAGTCACAACAGGTATGATTTGAATAATTCCAAATACTTGCATGTTTCTTCTTTATGATCAATTGGTCAGTATTTTGTCCCGTTTTAGCCTACAGGATGCCATTTTGTAGGCTTTTATTCAACATCAGCCTGCTGCACCGCACCATGAGTGAGGGGGTGGGGGAAAGGTGAACATCTCTTTTTAAGGTACCTTTATAGTTTTTTCCTACACACCTGGCTGGGAGGATGGGAGATTTCTTTCCAGCCCTCTACTGAAGTCAATTAAACTGGCTGCTGGAAGACAGGAAACCAGGATGAGAATCACAACCAAGTTTGCCCTTAGCCGCCTCATGTGCACTTATAGTTGGATAATGATCAAACGCAAGAACCCTGGCCATATTTTTGCCCCGTTAATCCAGGGGCACTGAAGTCTATTGTAGCACCTCTACCATCATCCAGATTGAGATCTGCAAATTGAACATAAAGCAGACTTTCATTTATCTAGTGCATTTCATGCCCTCATGACGGAGCCAATCAACTACTGTTGCAATGTTAGCTCCTGTTATATAGGCTATACAGGTTTGCTCATAGCAAGAGTCCACAAACAGTAAATGAGATGAATGAATAATCTGTTTCTGCTAGTGGTAAATTGAGGGATAAATGTTGGTTAGTACACCAGGAGAACATCATTGCTCTTCAAATAACACCAGGGGATCTTTTACATCTCATCTCAAAGATGGCACTGTCAACAATATAGCACTCCCTCGGTGCAGCACTAAACTTTCAGTTTAAATTATGTGTTCAAATTCATATTGGGACTAAAGTCCACGTCTTCTGAATCAGGTGAAGAGGTACCACTGAGCCAAGATGATACCCCAAATGCATCTTGGAGACAGAACCTCTGATCTTCCTTAGGCTCAGTTACTCCTTAGATGAGCTCCAAGTCTTCTGTAGAATCATAAATTGAAATATTTAAACATGTATATTTTTATACCTATCTAAAAATTGCTTTGGTTATCTTTTAAAAGAAGCAGCTTTGATATCAGATGGGTGGGGCAGTGAGCTACAGCAGTGTTTCACCTCTAGTACCTTGGGTTAATTTCAGGCTTGACTAAGGTCTGACAATTGTAAGTATCTTCAGAAAAGTGAGCTTTGGCAGCCTGACTTCACTTAGAAGTGATTATCATTCCACAGCACAGAGTTATCTAATTACCCATGTTGATTTTCCGGTCGAAAATGGCTTGTGAAGAGAATTAAAAGGTTTCTTTGTTCTCTTCTATGGTTGGAATATGTGCTACATTGTTCAATGGTGTACCTAAAGTTTATTCTGCATTTGATCGATGAAACAATTAGAAATGTTTTGATGGAGGTCTCTATCTAGACAGTTACGTGATGGTAATATATGTTTATTCAGCTCTTCTCTTTTATCAGATATGTTAGCCAGTAAAATCATTTTAGTAGACAAAAATTTACAAGGAAGTTGAGCTATTACATATCGCACAGTGGAACTTCTAAGCACTCATTTGCTCAAGTATCCCACTTGTTTCCTGGACAGGATGCAAGAAAAAACTAGTTGCTTGATGGACTGGCCCACTCTCCCTCTCTGTTTCAAGTTCCATCTCATCAGTACAACCTCTCTTACCTCCTTTATTGATTTTAGAATACTCAAGTGTTTTTTGGTTCTTTTTATTTCTTTTCTTTCCGCACTATTTCTGCAGACATCTCTCTCTTCCTATATCTTCATTGCATTGAAATCAAGATTAATTGCAGTCTCTTACTGTAACTTATTCTTTTTCAGGATCTCAAAGTTGTGAAACTCCTCATCTCCCCAGTTTTTCCCTATCCTTATAACTTTCATTTTAAAAAATCTAAGCTAGGAGTCAGCTAATCACTTCTTGATTTACCTAGTGTTCTCTCTCATTCTTTTCAACCTCAATGCTGTTATGTACAGGTATGCCTTTGCCCAGCACCAATTTTCTTCCCAAGTATATTGTAGCTTTTGCATGGAGTCATTTTTGTGTCCTGTTTCATCTATAGTGACTTTGAGTGAATTAGTGATACCCTAGGAGGTACCATTGAAAGTTGTAGAAGTAATTTTTACAGAATTCATTCATGGGATGTGGGCGTAGCTAGCTAGGCCAGTATTTATCCCTAATCCTATCCCTAATTGCCCTTGAGAAAGTGGTAATGAACTGCCTTCTTGAACCGTGGCAGTCCATGTGTAGGTACACTCACAGTGCTATTAGGAGAGAAGTACCAGGATTTTTACCCAGCGACAGTGAAGAAATGGTGATATATTTCCAAGTCAGAATGGTGAATGGCTTGGACGGGAAATTGCAGGTGGTGGTGTTCCCATGTGTCTGCTGCCCTTTTCCTTCTAGATGGTAGTGGTCGTGGGTTTGGAAAGTGATGTCTAAAGAGGTTTGGTGAGTTCCTGCAGCGCAGCTTGTAGATGGCACACACTGTGCGACAGTGGTGGAGAGAGTGAATGTTTGTGGATAGGTGCCAATCAAGTGGGTTGCTTTGTCCTGGAGAGTGTCAAGCTTCTTGAGTGTTGTTGGAGCTGCACTCATCCAGTCAAGTGGAGAGTATTCCATCACACTCCTGATTTATGCTCTGTAGATTGTGAACACACTTTGGGGAGTCGGGAGATGAGTTACTCGGTGCAGGATTCCTAGCCTTTAACCTGCTCTTGTAGCCACAGTATTTATATGGCTAGCCCAGTTCAGTTTCTGGTCACTGGTAAGCCCCAGGGTTTTTTCTAGTGGGGTTTCAGTGATGGTAATGGCATTGAATGTCAAGGGGCGATGGTTGGATTCTTTCTTGTTGGAGATGGTCATTTTCTGGCACTTGTGTGACACAAATGTTACTTGCCACTTGTCAGCCCAAGCCTGGATTTTGTCCAGGTCTTGCTGTATTTGGACATGGACTGCTTCAATATCTGAGGAGTTGCAAATGGTGCTGAACACTCTGCCATCATCAGCGAATATCCCCACTTCTGACCTTATGATGGAAGGAAGGTCATTGATAAAGCAGCTGAAGATGGTTCGTCTGAGGACACTACCCTGAAGAGCTCCTGCAGTGATGTCCTGGAACCTTGATGATTGTGGTCATGGGAAGTCAATTGTCTTCCTTAGGTATGACTCCAACCAGTGGAGATTTTTCCCCTGATTCCCGTTGACTCCAGTTTTGCTATGGCACCTTGATGCCACATTTGGTCAAATGTGGCCTTGATGTCAAGGGCAGTCACTCTCACCTCACATGTGGAGTTTAGTTCTTTTGTCGATGTTTGAACCAAGGCTGTGATGAGGTCAAGAACCTGAGAGGCCATGGCAGACCCCAAACTGAGTGTCAGTGAGCAGGTTATTGCTAAGCAATTGCTGCTCAAAAGCACTGTTGATAACTCCTTTCATCACTTTACTGATGATGGAGAGTAGACTGATGGGGCTGTAATTCGTTGGGTTGGATTTGTCCTGCTTTTTGTATACAGGACATACCTAGGCAATTTTCCACATTACCAGAAGCTGCCAGTGTTGTAGCTGCACTGGAGCAGTTTGGCTAGGAGCATGGCAGGTTCTGGAGCACAAGTCTTCAGTACTATTGCTGGAGTATTGTCAGGGCCCATAGCCTTTGCAGGATCCAGTGCCTTCAGCTGTTTCTTGATATCACATGGAGTGAATCGAATTGGCTGAACAACAGCACTTGTGGTGAAGCTGGGGACATCCGGAGGAGTCTGAGATGGATCATCCACTCGGCACTTCTGGCTGAAGATTGTTGCAAATGCTTCAGCCTTATCTTTTGCACAGATGTTCTGGGCTACTCCATCATTGAGGATGGGGATATTTGTGGAGCCTCCTCCTCCAGTGAGTTGTTTAATTGTCCACCATCATTCATGATTGGATGTGGCAGGACTGCAGGAGTTAGATCTGATCCGTTGGTTGTGGAATCACTTAGCTCTGTCTATTACTTGCTGCTTATGCTGTTTGGTACGCAATAGTCCTGGGTTGTAGCTTCACCACATTGACACCTCATTTTTAGGTATGCCTGGTGCTGCTCTTGATATGCCCTTCTGCACTCCTCACAGTACCAGGGTTGATTCCCTGGCTTGGTGGTAATAGTAAAGTGGGGGGAAATGCCAGGCCATGACGTTACAGATTGTGGTTGAGTACCATTCTGCTGCTGCTGATCACCCACAACACCTCATGGTTGCCAGGATTGAGTTGCTAGATTTGTTCAAAATCTATCCCACAACTAATGCCACACAACATGATGGAGGGTATCCTCAAAGTAAAGGCGGGACTTCGTCTCCACATTGGCAGATGAATCTGTGGCAAGCAGGTTGGTGAGGATGAGGTCAAGTATGTTTTTCCCTCACCACCTGCCGCAGACCCAGTCCAGCAGCTATGTCCTTTCAGACCCAGCTAGCTCAGTCTCTAGTGGTGCTACTGAGCCATTCTTGGAGATAAACATTGAAGTCCCCTGCCCAGAGTACATTCTGCGCCCTTGCCACCCTCGATACTTCCTGCAAGTGGTGCTCAAGTTGGGGGATTACTGATTCATCAGCCGACTGGGGGCAGCATGTGGTAATCAGCAGGAGGTTTCCTTGCCCATGTTTGACCTGATGCCATGAGACTTCATGGGGTCTGGAGTCGATGTTGAGGATTCCCAGGGCAACTCCCTCCTGACTGTATTCCACTGTGCCGCCATCTCTTCTGGGTCTGTCCTGCCAGTGGGACTGGACATACCCTGGGATAGTGATGGTGGTATCTGGGACATTGTCTGTGAGGCATGATTTGGTGAGTATGACTATGTCAGGCTGTTTTTTGACTAGTCTGTGAGACAGCTCTCCCAATTTTGGCACTAGTCTCCAGATGTTAGTAAGGGATGACTTTGCAGGGTCGACAGGGCTAAGTTTGCCGTTGTCATTTCCAGTTCCTAGGTTGATGCCGAGTGGTCCACCTGGTTCCATTCCTTTAAGACAGAGTGGCTTGCTAGGCTATTTCAGAGGGCATTTAAGAATCAACCACATTGCTGCGAGTCTGGAATCATGTGTAGGACAGACCAGGTAAGGACAGCAGATTTCCTTTCCTAAAGGACATTAGTGAACCAGATGGGTTTTTAAGACAATCGACATTAGACTTTTAATTCGAGATGTATATTATATTCACATTTCAGCATCTACCTTCGTGGGATTCAAAACTAGCCTAGTGACAATACCACTATGCCACCGCCTCCCCCAATTCATCCACTTAGTCTGTTTTGGGAATTGAATAAATAAATGGAAAAGAAAACAAAAGAATATGAATTTTCCTCCTGTGATGAAAGATTAAATGGACTGGGCCTTTATTCTCTGGAGTTTAGAAGAATGAGAGATGATCTTATTCAAACAATCAAAATTCTTACAGGACTCAACGGGGTAGATGTAGGAAGGATGTTTCCCTTAGCTGGGGGCGTCCAGAACCAGGGGCACAGGCTCAGAATTAAGGGGCAGGGATTTTGGGACTGAGTTAAGGAGGAATTTCTTCACTCAAGTGAACCTTTGGAATTCTCTGCCCCAGAGGGTTGTGGAGGCTCAGTCGTTGAACATGTTCAAGACTGAGATTGATAGATTTCTACATCAAAGGCTACAGGGATAATCCAAGAAAATGGTGTTGAAGTAGAAGTTTGGCCATGATCTCATTGAATGGTGGAATGGGCTCAGAAGTCTGAATGGCCTTCTGCTGCTCCTATTTCTTATGCTCTTATGTTCTTAGAAAGAATAGTAAAAGGTATCTGTGTATCTGATACATTGTACAATGTCACCAGTGTTGTAATTTTGTTTGTTTATTTGGGAGAGCTTTTCATGCTTGAAGCATGGAAATATTTTGGGAATTGTCCATTGAAGAATCTTCTTGCATTTCTAGAAGTGACCTCATTTACTTTTTTTGTATCCACAAAAATTAACTTGAATCTCCTTGGAAGCCAAAATTCAGAGCACCTATCAGAATAGATATTCCTGTATTCCTGGATTGAAGTGATAAAATTTTTAACACTCAGGTGCTCAGGATGACTTACGAAAAGTTACAAGAGTGGCTTACTCCATGGTGAAATGCTACGGAATGGTTGAAACGATTGGACACATTTCATTCCCTGATACAGAGGAAATGGGGGCAGTTGGTCGACGACCCTTCAGCCAAGGACTCCAGGAGCACATGGATCATGTAAGTTTTACAGTGATGTTGGATCACCAAAGTTACCTTTACCACATCTTTTTGTAAGAATGTGTGGCTGTGGCAAAGAGAAGTGAAATTAGAGAAAATAAGCAACTGAGGTCAAATATAGCAAATGTTTCTTTCTAGAAATGTACATGGTTAAGGAAAGGAGTGGTTATCTCCTCTGATATAGCTTAGCTTTTGAAAGTCAAAAGTTCTTTGTGGTATTCTTATTTTTGTATTTAACACCATATTTGTGTGAATAATTTCAGTTCAAATCAACTTTCCCTTGATCCCACTGCCCTTGCAAACTACTGTCCCATCTCCAACCTCCCTTTCTTCTCCAGAGTCCTTATACGTGCTGTCACCTCCCACTTTCTTTCCCGGAACTCCATGCTTGAAACCCTCTAATTAGGTTTCCACCCCTGCCATAGTATCGAAACAGTTCTTATCAAAGTCACATATTACATCCTATGTGACTGTGACAAAGATAAACTTCCCCTCCTCGTCCTTTTTGACCTGTTTGCAGCCTTTGACATGGGTTGATCAACCCATCCTCATCTAACATCTCCATCGCCATCCTGCTGGGTGGGGCTGCTCTCATGTAGTTCCATTTTTACCTATCTAATCGTAGCCAGAGAATCACTGAGAATGGCTTCTCTTTCTACTCCTGCAATGTTACTTCTGGTGTCTCCCAAGGATCTATCCTATGCCCTGCCTATTTCTCATCCACATGCTGTCCCTCAGCAACAACATCCGAAGGCAAGGCATAGTTTTCACATGTCTGCTGATGACACCCAGCTCTACCTCACCACCGTCTCTCGACTCCTCTGCTGTTGCTACATTATCAACCTGCTTATTCAACATCCAGTAGTGGATGATTATAAATTTCTTCCAATTAAATGTTGGGAAGACCGAAGCCATTGTTTTTGGTCCCTGCTGCAAACTCTGTTACCCAGCTACCAACTCCACCCCTCTCCCTGGCAACAGTCAGACATTAAGGTAGTCTGTTTGCAACCTTGGTGTCATATTTGATGCCAAGATGATCTTCGGACCTCGTATTTGTGCCATCACTAAGACTGCCTATTTCCAGCTCTGTAGCATTATCTGACTTTGTCCCTGTCTAAGCTCATCTGCTGCTGAAACTCCCATTATGCCTTTGTTACCTCTCGACTCGACTATTCCAACACACTGCTGGCTGGACTCCCTAGAAACCTGCTGTAAACTTTAGGTCATCCAAAACTCTGCTGCCTGTGTCTTAACTTGCAACAAATCCCATTCCCCCATTGCCTCTTTGCTCACTGACCAATATTGGCTCCTGGTCAAGCAATGTCTTGACTTTAAAATTCTCATCCTTGTTTTCAAAACACTCCGTAGACTTACACCTCCCTTTCTCTGTAATCTTGGCCAACCCCACAGCCCTCCCAAGATACCTGCACTCCTCTAATTTTGGTCTATCGAGCATCTCTAATTTTAATTGCTCCATCATTGGTGCCCCTTGCCTTTCATTGTCTAGGGCCCAAGCTCTGGAATTCCCTCCTCACACCTCTCTGCTTCTCTACCTTGTTTTTCTCCTTTTAAGACACTTTCACTTTGACCAAACTTTTGGTCATCTGACCTAATATCTCCTTATGTGGCTCAGTGTCACACTTTTTTACTTCTGCCACTGAAGGTGGATGGAGGTAATGTTTATGCCCCTATTTGTTAGTCTGTCTGTAGACAATATATCTCAAAAACAATTGGATGGATTCACTGAAACCTGGTACACGGATAGGAATGGCCCAAGGAAGAAATGATTACTTTTTGCAAAGATGTGGGTCCTGTAATTTTTTAAAGGATCTGTTGACATTGGAAAACAGGGTGAATTGACTTTTTTACTTCCGTTATTGAAGACGGACAGAGATAATGTTTTCACCCCTGTTAGTAAACAACATACCTTGAAATCTCATGGATGGATTTCAATAAAACTTGGTACACAGATCAGATATAACCCACGAAAGAGCTGATTAGTTTCTGGTGAAAATGCAAATCTGGATCCTGGAATTTTTTTAAAGGCTCAATTAACATGGAAAGATAGAGCAAATTGACTTTTTTTTAAGAATCCTGTGGGTTGTTTAATTTAATTTAGGATGTCCTGGATTGTCTCAGCTGATATGTTGGAATTTGTCACAGCTGTCAAAATGCGAGCTGAGTTTTCAGAGCAGGTTGTTGGATGTGGATTGGTCTGAAGCTTCCTCAGTGAGATGGAGGCTCTTAATAAAAAGATTTATTCTTTCAACTTGGTAATAACTGAACATCAACCAGGCAGGGAAAAGCTTCAAGGAAGAGCTGCACCATTGACATAAAGGTTGTAAATTCTATTGGCACTTATTCTGGGACAAAAAATCAGTTAGAAGTGCATAAATGTATTTTTAATATCGAGTTACACAGCTTGGCAGAAGTATGCCCTCTACTGAGTTCCTTGTATACTTGTTTTTTGAATTTTGTGGATTGTTTTATTTAGAACATTGTTTAATTGTTTTAGAATGTTGTGGATTGTCCTAGCTGCTGTAGTGAAATTTATCACAGCTGTCAAAATATGAGCAGAGTTTTCAGAGCAGGTTGTTGAATGTGGATCGGCCTGAAGTCTCCTTAGTGAGATGGAAGCTCTTAATAAAAAGATTTAGTCTTAAGTTTTGTAGTTACAGAGCATCAGCCAGGCAGGGAAAAGAACATAAGAAAAGGAGCAGGAGAAGACCATATGGCCCATCAAGCCTGCCCATCATTCAGTATGATCATGGCTGATCTTGGGCTTCAACTCTACTTTCCTGTCTGGTCTCCACATCCCTTGATTTCCTGAGAGACCAAAAATCTGTCTATTTCTGCCATAAATATATTCAATTATGGTGCATCCAGAACCTCTTAGTTAGGTCACAAGCCTTTGAATGAAGACATTTCTGCTCATCTCTGTCCTAACTGATTGAACCCTTATCCTGAAACTCTTCCCCTTGTTCCAGATACCCCAGCCAGGGGAAACTAAATCTCCGTATCTAGCCTGTCAAGCCCCTTCATAATCTGGTATGTTTCAAGGAGATCGCCTCTTTTAATGAGTCAAAGCCTCCAGATCAGCTGTCCCCAACTCAATTAAATCCTCCCTCAGACACACACACTATTCAAACCCCACTATTAACCTACTTTTACAATAAATCACAATAATATTATGAGAATTATAATATTTTCATGACAGATGCAATTTGAAAATTTCAGTGTTGATAATAGTTGGTTGATATTCGTTTGGATTTACTGGAAACTAAGTTGATCTTAGTAATTACTGAGTGTCATTAGTAACTCACCAGTTTATGGTGGTAAACTGACAAAAGAGGTGAGTTGAATAGGTGTTTCATTGTGAAATTAGTTTGCAACACTATCATAACTTCAATTGATAAATGGGCCCAATAATTTTTTTAAATAATTCAAGCAATCTTTCACTGATTTTCTTAATTCTATAGGAAGTCAAACTATTGGTGGCTAGTGCTTACAGGCACACGGAGAAGCTCCTACTGGATAACCGGGACAAACTTCTTGCAGTAAGTTACTACTTCTTCCCCTTATGAATAAAGAGGAAGAAATATTTCTCTTTTTTTCTCTCTCTCTCTCTCTCTCTCTTGCTCACACATTCTCACGTGCACATGCTCGCATCTCTTGCATGCACACAATCGCGCTCTTGTGTGGACGCACTTGGTCTCACTGTCTCCGGCGCTTGCTCTCGTCGTCAGCGGCACTCGCTGTCTTGGGTGCTTGCACTGGCCGTTTCTGGTGCACGTGCTTGCCATTTCCGGTGCACGCTTTCACTGTCGCCAGCGTTTGCGCGCACACACCCCCTCCCCCTCTCCCTCTCATGTTCCGCGCCCACCTGCCCCCCCGCCCCTTTCAGGGACGGGTGCCCGTGCCACTCCTCCCCCACATGTTGTCTCTTTTACATAATCTTTTTTTCTCTCTCACATGCCTGTGTATGCATATGTGCACTCCCACAATATCAGTGAGATTCTCATTTGTACATTTGACCAAAAAAACCTGATGGCACAAGCATAGTTTGTTTCCTGATCAGGAAATGCCCAATTAAATGATGTATTCAGGTTATTCATCAAACTTTGTAATAGTTCTTGAGACATGGATGTCACTTGATGGCATTCCAAGATGTAGTAGTGACTGGCATCCTGGATGCTGATCCTTGTGTAATAAACATTAAGCTCAATATTTGGTAGAACTACAGCTCTAAATTACATTGAACTTTTAAATGCTTTTATGCCATGATTGGCAATCCATTTCCTTAATACTGCCTAGCTAAAGATGTACTTGGTGAATATCTTTTTAGTAATACTCTTTAGTATGATAACAGGAATTGCAAATCATAGGTTTTTTTTTACAGAGCTAAATCTAAATACTTAAAATCAAGAAGTAATAATTCTAAATTTTGGGTAATGCTTAGATTAAAAAGTTAGTTCTCACGCACATCTGGCCACCACAGAGAATAGTGCATGTTCTTTATAGTTGCAAAACACAGTACTGCAGTTTCTAAAATTCTCTCAAAAATTACATTTATCCAAGCTTTATGTACAGAACACACTAACAGGTGCAATTTGGGTGTAATACTATATTATAAATGAGTTCAGGTAAAAAGAAGTCTCAGATAAATGCTATGGAAATTGGAGAATTGAAATAAATAGGGTGCTTTTTGTAAGAAATGTTCTTAATGATCTGTTTTATTTAACCAGGTGAAGCTTTTGAAGTCCTCTTAGATCTCTGAGAAGAGAGAACACCTGGGTATAATATGCAGCTTCAAAAGCTGCTGAAAGTAAAACATAGCCCATTTTAAATATTGAAAAAAGAACGTTGACTGTTTCTCCCCCCCCACCCCCACAAACACATACTGGATTGGTGGTGGGGATGGCTGGAGGTTAATCCTTACTGGTGCAGTCCCTATCACTTGCATTGTCCTTGTTATCCCAGACAACCACCTATATTGGGTTGTCATTAACATCAATTACAAAAGCAGAGCATAAACTACATCAATGCACTGACTATTTTGGGCATTGCAAGCAACTGCTCACATTTCAAGTGTGGTTACCTGTCAATGAATCCTTTTCAGGCAGGCCCAAGTGATTAAACGAGTGACAAAGCTCACTGAAACTCCAGCTGCATCTACAGCTCCTTGCTGCTTGGCCTAAATAGCCAAGTGGTTATGGTACTGGGTTTGTAACCCCAAGATCAAGAGTTCAAATCTCACAAGGACAAACTATGAAACAATGTAACTTGCTTGGCCTAAATAGCCAAGTGGTTATGGTACTGGGTTTGTAACCCCAAGAAAGGCTTGGCCTAAATAGCCAAGTGGTTATGGTACTGGGCTTGTAACCCCAAGATCAAGAGTTCAAATCTCACAATGGCAAACTATGAAACAATGTAACTTCATCTGAAAAAACAGATGGAAACGTGTTTGTACTCGAAAGAGTTACAGCTTCTTGCTGTAGTAGTTGAACCGACCAGACGGTGGCATAGTTCAGCCCCATTCAATCGTCCACAACTGTATAAAGTGAAAATCTTCCATCTCGTGTGGAGCTATCCATCTCACATAGCTTGGCTGTAGCCAGGAATATTTTTCACCAATAAAATGAGAAATATTTACAATATAGAAGCTCAGGATTCATCTCCCAATCACCAACAGCAGATTCTGGTTGGGAACAGAGGAGGGACTGCCTACAAAGAGCTGCTTCCTGACCACTACTTTGGAGAATCACCTCTGAGAAAGAATTTGTGGCTAGAGATCTAAACTCAAAGTCCAGAGCTGACAGCACATAAACAAGAATGCTAAGTTTGAATTTCTGAAGTTGTCAAAATTCCAGTTAAAATTTATCAAACCAGATACACTGGCCATTGCGTATAGAGGGAAAATCACATTTGCATGAACGCACCCACTATAAATGGGGGACCATACAGAGAGAAAATAGTCCTTCTAGTTCTCCCACATTATACCCTCCATAAACTTGAGGTTATCTAAAACTCTGCTCCCCATGTCCTTGCTCGCAGCAAGTCCCATTTACCCAGAGTTCACTGACCTAAACTGGCAACCGTTTAAACAACACAATTTTAAAATTCTCATTCTTGCTTTCAAATCTCTCCATTGCTTCGACCCTCCCTATGTCTGTAACCTATCTCCTCGAGCCCCACAACCTTCCAAGGTATTTGCAATCATCTAATTTGAACCTCTTGAGGATCCCAATTTTAATTGCTGCAACTTTGGTGGCCCCACCTTCAGTTGCCTCGATCTGAAGCATTGGCATTTTCCACCTTAAGCCTCCTCCACCTTTCAACCTGAATTCTTTCCTTTAAGATGCTTTTTAAAACCTACCTTGTTGACCAAGATTTTGGCCACTTGTCCTAATATTAACTCATATGGTTTGATATCAAATTTTGCTTTGTAATATTCCTGTGAAGTGTCTTGGAACATTTTATTACAGACACTATATAAATACAAGTTGTTGTTCTAGATGTAGTTGCAGTAGAGTTAGCAATAGTAGTGGGTAAAATCGGAGTATGAATAAAGTCTGCAATAAGCAAGCAGTCCTATATTTGATGCATAAAATCTTGTCAAAAGCTGGGCTGGTCACATCAAAATAATTGATTGTTTCTTTATCCAGCCTTTTGCAGTGAATTTCTAACATTGTGTTTTGGCATACAAATTCTGACCAGGGACATGAACTCAAGTGGAGAGAAAGGAAGGTGAACTAATTTAGATTTAACTGCTTCCTGCTTATAGGAGTGGGGGGAACAGACTGCCAGAAAAATGATAGGATTTATGTCAGCAAATTCAAGAAGAAGCCAGTTTAGTTTTTGTTGAAAGAAATGATTAGAGGGGTATGACATGCTGTAAAATTTGATACTGGTCAAATGGACTGCAATGAGATGTTCTTGTCCTGCACATTTCCATGTTCTTAATGAAGGTTTTTAATAATTGTTAATGTCTTTCTGTTTTTTAAATTCAAGAATTATGTGGAATCCATTTTTTTAATAAATTGCATATTATTATGACTTTTCAACTTTTTGTTGATGCAAAAAGGCTTAAATCTATAGAATGAGATGCCGACATTTGTTTAAAAATGTTAACACTTAATTGTTTAAAAGTGCTTTCTTAAAGATGACATTCAAATTAGATGCATCTATTCATGGAGAAGCTACTGCTGGCAATCTTTTTGTTATATTGTGGAAACAAACTTTTAAAAAAAAAAATCACATTGTGCTAATCTGTAAAATGTTCCCCATTGCTAATAATTTATTTGCTCAGTACAGTTCCACAGTCCACATCAGTTCAACTCTGTCAACTTGCCCAAACAGCCATTATTCATGTATGGACCCTGATAGAGTACGTCACTGGGCTATTTGACTGCATCGATCCTGTTCTTACCTAATGTTCATCCGTAACATTCAGCTGAGAGAACGCTGGACTTTTGTTTGCCCTTATTCAACCAAAAATACTGAGGTCACTACCTTCATCCCAATTGAGTTCAGCTATCTTACCAGTTCTGTTACACGCCACCTAACACCTTGAAGCACAAATTTTTGTTGTTGTGTAATTCATACCCTACCAACTAGAAGGACAAGGGCAGCAGAGAGATGGGAATACCACCATCTGTAAATTCCTTCTAAGTCACATTCCACCTTGATTTGGAACTATAGCGTCGTTCCTTCACTGTCACCTGGTCAAAATCCTTGAACTCCTTCCTGAACAGCACTTTTGGAGTCTGTGCACCCCAAACTGCAGTTGTTCAAATAGGTGGCTCACCATCACCACCTTGAGGGCAATTAGGGATGGCAACAAATTTGGCCTTGATAGCAGTGCTCACATCAAGGACAAATAAAAACATGCTAGTAAAGTAATTGAGCCACTGTGGAAGCTCTATAGTATTTTCATCTGGTTAATGCCCTTGCACAAGAATGGCTCATCATAGTCAAGTTTCTTTTGGAATAACTATCTAATTCAAACTTTTATTCTGGTGTGTTGTTTGAAATTCTACCAATAAAATTGCACTCAGATTATCATGTGTCATTTAATCTTAGCTTTTGAACCTAGACATAGTAATTTGAACTGTGACTTTTCTAAAAATTGATAATCTATTTCAAATTCTCTGATTTTAAATTTTAGCTTGCAAATGCACTCATGGAGAAAGAAGTTCTGAATTATGATGACATTGAAGTACTTATCGGTGCTCCACCCTTTGGCCCAAAGAAAATGATACCACCCCAGAGCTGGATTGAAGCTGAGAAAGACAAACAAGATACAGGAGAGGATGGACCTTCAGCAAGGCATGTACAAGATGATGAACAAAACCTGCATCCAGTTTAAGCTGGCTGCCTAATAGAACTATATGGTGAATGCTGTTGTCTTGTAAAATGAAGGATGGACAATAAAGAATTTTGGTAGAGCTGGGATTACAAGAACCAAGGGACAGTTGATTGAATTATAATTTGATTGGTGTTAACTACTGATGGACACCTCAGTTTAACCTAATGAAATAGAAAAATGCTGCTCTGTGTACCAGTGTGTAATTGTTTTACAGAAACTATTTCCCATACTCTTTAATGCAATAGATTGTGCTTTTATTAAAACTGCTTCTGTTTATCAAAGTATGTTAATATGCAGCAACAGAATAAGCCCAGCTAAAGATAATACTGTAGCACAGAGTTATGTATTCCAATTATACATTTTAGCTGCACAGTGCTTTATTTATATGCTTAGGATTGAACTAAACCTTAAGATACTGAAGGCTGACTATGTAAGAATTTATTTGGTCCATTGCTTTGAATACAGCCTTAAAGGAAAAGTCTAAAGCTTTTGTTTCGTTGCCCAATTTTCTTCCTATCTTTGAAGTGCTGACTCATGCTGGGGTATCATTCCACAAATACCTGCAGCTCTTTTATAGCTCCACCAAACAGCCTTTCTTCTTTCAACAAGGCTCATTGGATAACAATCAAAAGTGGGAAATCTGTCCAAATTCCTTTCCAACTTGGGTGCACTGATGCCAACTTCAATGCTTTTTAAGTGCTGTCCTGATTGAAATAGGTCCAATTCTGCATGAGATTAGGGATCAAATTTAGGAACTCACTGATCTGTAAAACTTATTAACATATTGATCAGTGGACTTATTGGCCAGACCAACTGGGGAGCTGAGGATGTAATATTAAAGGATTCAGATGATGATGTACCTGTCATTTTCTGGAAAGCACTTTTGGATGAACAGGGACTGTGTCCAGTGGTGTATGTACATCAAATATTTATCCTTTTATAAGTGAAGTGGTTCTGCAAAGTGATATTAAAAAAAATTGATTTTCTCACAATTCGAGTGAAACAACTTCAAATATTGCTGTGTCAGTTTTATTCTCTATTTTAGACCTTGCCTTATCAAAAATCTTCATGTTCACTTTTCAGCATTGGTTACTGGATAGAAATTAGGAAAAGGGAATCTTGGTTGTTCTAGTCTACTTTTTTCCATTCTTATATCCTGGGGCTGCTTAGGTCAAATTTGTAATCTTTCTGCTGTCCTGTTTCAGCAGCTAGTGCAATCCATGAAATATTGAAAATGTAAAACCCTGTTCTGTATGTTTCACTGCAATGTCACATTGTGCATCAAACCCACTGGAAAATCAATATTGTTGGGAAAAACAGTAATGTAGTTCAGTAACATGAGCTTTTCATTTTTCAATGTTTGGAGATCATTGCATTTCATAGAGTCAAATACAGCAGATGATGCTAATGTATTTAAGCACCTTTTCAGTAATATTTTTGTTTTCTTTCATTCAGGAACAATTTTTCCATTTATTTGTTTTGGACTAAGATGTGGATTTATATATTAGTTACTCCATCAGTAAATGGATGATGAATAAAGTTACATTGGAAACCATCTGTTCTATTAAAAAAAGTCAGAGCTTAGTTTTTTTAAAATACATTTATCTGGAAATTGTATTCAGATTATTGTGAATATTTGTACAGTATGATAAACCATTTAAAACTGGTCATATAACATATATGCTACTATACCATTGCTTCTAACTCTTTATTGAAGATTGTTAAATTAAGAGACTGGACTCCCAAGTTTACTAAAATATTGTTCAAAATGCATGATGCATATATAGGATAACAATGCCCTAAATAAATTATTTTTTTCAATGGAGTACTGCAAAATCTTAAATCATTAAATTGTTTAAAACCATCTAACATATATTGAATTACTGCCATGTTGTGCTTTCTGCTTAAATAACACCTTTCATGTGTGACACACATTCAGGAAATTATCAAAAAGTGGCAAGAAACCAGTTTCTTCAGATGACAAACTCAGATCTGTCTGTGCTATAAGATGGATGGAAAAGTTCCCACAGTGCTATTCGAAGAAGAATAAAACAATTCCCATACTTTGGCTAATATTTATCCCTCAACCAACATCATGACGACAAATTACCTCGTCATTTATCTCACTGCTGTTATTTAAACCTTGCTGTGCTGTGTTTTATGTATCTTCTGGAATTAGTTTCTTAATTGCCATTTCATTGCTCACCATTCTTTTCTTTGCGAGCTTACAACCATTTCCAACACATCAAGTGTTGTAATAGGAATACTATTAATCTGTTTTTCCAACGTGAAAACTCATGAACAAGTTACTTCAACAAAAAAAAGATGGAATTTTTATGTGTATCTTAACCACTTAGCTTCAAATTTTGATAATGTTCACTGATGTACGGTCTGTATTTGAATCTTCTATATATAAACAAAATCACTTCTTGACACCAAGTGGTCAATTAATGAAATAGAATGCTTGTACAAGATGAACCAACCAGCCAATGAATGTCACATGGGCATATGCCACAAGTGTATTTTTCACATCCGCTTGCTATTCATATACGAAACACAGAGCTACAAAAAATGTATAACTGTAGCAGTATAAGTCAATTTTGGTTCAAACATGGACAAAATAGCTGAACTCACGAGGTGAGTTGAGAGTGACTGTCCTTGACATCAAGGCCGCATTTGACCAAGTGTGGTATCAAGGAGCCCCAGGAAAACTGGACTCAATGGGAATCAGGGGGAAAACTCTTCACTGGTTGGAGTCATACCTAGCACAAAGGAAGATGGTTGTGGTTGTTGGAGGTCAGTCATCTCAGCTCCAGGACATCACTGCAGGAGTTCCTCAGGGTAGCGTCCTTGGCCCAACCACCTTCAGCCGATTCACCAATGACCTTTCATAAGATCAGAAGTGAGGATGTTTGCTGATGATTGCACTATGTTCAGCACTATTCGTGACTCCTCGTTTAGAAGCAGTCCATGTCCAAAATGCAGCAAGACCTGGACAATAGTGGCAAGTAACATTTGTGCCATGCAAATGCCAGGCAATGACCATCTCCAACAAGAAAGAATCTAACCATCACACCTTGAGGTTCAATGGCATTACCATCACTGAATCCCCCACTATCAACATCCTGGGGGTTACCATTGACCAGAAATTGAACTAGACTAGCCATATAAATACTGTGGCTACAAGAGCAGGTCAGAGGCTAGGAATCCTGTGACGAGTAACTCGCCTCCTGACTCCCCAAAGTCTGTTCACCATCTACAAGGCACAAGTCAGGAGTGTGATGGAATACTCCCCACTTGTCTGGATGAGTGCAGCTCCCACAACACTTAAGAAGCTTGACACCATCCAGGACAAAGCAGCCCACTTGATTAGTACCACATCCACATTCACTCCCTCCATGCCTAGCAAGCGAAGCCCGCATCCCATGAATGTATTAAAAAAACCCTTAAGACATGGAGAAAATTGATGTAGTACAAACTTCTATATTTAACTAACTAGTTCAACAAATATATTAATACGCAATACAGTAATTCTTCACTTAAGGTGTGCTTTCCTGAAAGTGCAACTTTAAATGAACAATGTTAAGTGAATCAGATTTTCCCATCAGAGAAAAAAATTAAAACATTATGCCATGGAAAATTAAATACTGCACATTGCCAAATTACTACATTCACAAACAAAATAACTTGTAAATAAAATTAAAAAATATGCCCTTTCTATGGACCTCCTGCTCGCTCATCCCGCTTACTGCCTTTCCCACTCCCCAAACCCCCTCGCTGGCCAAGCCTCCTGCTCGTCATTTCCCCTTCCCGAACCCCTCGCTGTAATCGTGTGCTCAAGAGATGAACGGCGCAAGGCAGGAAGCAACCTTTGGAGTAAGAGCAGCTTCGAGATGCAGGGTCACGAAGCTAAGCTGGAAGCTGAAGAGGAAAGCGGGAGGATCTGTGGTGTGCCACAAGGTCAGCGAATGGGATAGGCTATTCCAAATGGCGAACCCACAATGCTAAACGCAAATACTGGCCCCACTAAAAAGTCAACATTAAATTGAAAAAAATTAAAACAAGGCAACTTAAATTGAGGATTTACTGTACGCTTTATTTGCTGCAGAAGAAGCAGGGCATTGAACATGAATTCATTAAACACTCATGGCTGACCATTTTCCTGACAATCACAACTTTGTACAGATACGTGAAATATGGATGCAAAACTACACAAGGAATTAAATGTCAACTTTTGACAAAATGGCTTTGCATCATAAGTTTCAAGTACATGGGCAAATGACATTAAAAAACCTTTCACAACAAAAACAGAATTACCTGGAAAAACTCAGCAGGTCTGGCAGCATCGGCGGAGAAGAAAAGAGTTGACGTTTCGAGTCCTCATGACCCTTCGACAGAACTTGAGTTCGAGTCCAAGAAAGAGTTGAAATATAAGCTGGTTTAAGGTGTGTGTGTGGGGGGCGGAGAGAGAGAGAGAGAGAGAGAAGTGGAGGGGGGGGTGGTTGTAGGGACAAACAAGCAGTGATAGAAGCAGATCATCAAAATATGTCAACAACAATAGAACAAAAGAACACATAGGTATTAAAGTTGGTGATATTATCTAAACAAATGTGCTAATTAAGAATGGATGGTAGGGGACTCAAGGTATAGCTCTAGTGGGGGAGGGGAGAGCATAAAATATTTTAAAATATTTAAAAATAATGGAAATAGGTGGGAAAAGAAAAATCTATATAATTTATTGGAAAAAAAAGGAAGGGGGAAACAGAAAGGGGGTGGGGATGGGGGAGGGAGCTCACGACCTAAAGTTGTTGAATTCAATATTCAGTCCGGAAGGCTGTAAAGTCCCTAGTCGGAAGATGAGGTGTTGTTCCTCCAGTTTGCGTTGGGCTTCACTGGAGCAATGCAGCAAGCCAAGGACAGACATGTGGGCAAGAGAGCAGGGTGGAGTGTTAAAATGGCAAGCGACAGGGAGGTTTGGGTCATTCTTGCGGACAGGCCGCAGGTGTTCTGCAAAGCGGTCGCCCAGTTTACGTCTGGTCTCTCCAATGTAGAGGAGACCACATTGGGAGCAACGAATGCAGTAGACTAAGTTGGGGGAAATGCAAGTGAAATGCTGCTGCACTTGAAAGGAGTGTTTGGGCCCTTGGACGGTGAGGAGAGAGGAAGTGAAGGGGCAGGTGTTGCATCTTTTGCGTGGGCATGGGGTGGTGCCATAGGAGGGGGTTGAGGAGTAGGGGGTGATGGAGGAGTGCACCAGGGTGTCCCGGAGGGAGCGATCCCTACGGAATGCCGATGGGGGGGTGAAGGGAAGATGTGTTTGGTGGTGGCATCATGCTGGAGTTGGCGGAAATGGCGGAGGATGATCCTTTGAATGCGGAGGCTGGTGGGGTGATGTGAGGACAAGGGGGACCCTATCATGTTTCTGGGAGGGAAGAGAAGGCGTGAGGGCGGATGCGTGGGAGATGGGCCGGACACGGTTGAGGGCCCTGTCAACGACCGTGGGTGGAAAACCTCGGTTAAGGGAGAAGGAGGACATGTCAGAGGAACTGTTTTTGAAGGTGGCATCATCGGAACAGATGCGAAGGAGGCGAAGGAACTGAGGGAATGGGATGGAGTCCTTACAGGAAGCGGGGTGTGAGGAGCTGTAGTCAAGGTAGCTGTGGGAGTCGGTGGGTTTGTAATGGATATTGGTGGACAGTCTATCACCAGAGATTGAGACAGAGAGATCAAGGAAGGGAAGGGAAGTGTCAGAGATGGACCACGTGAAAATGATGGAGGGGTGGAGATTGGGAGCAAAATTAATAAATTTTTCCAAGTCCCGACGAGAGCATGAAGCGGCACCGAAGTAATCATCGATGTACCGGAGAAAGAGTTGTGGAAGGGGGCCGGAGTAGGACTGGAACAAGGAATGTTCCACATACCCCATAAAGAGACAGGCATAGCTGGGGCCCATGTGGGTACCCATAGCCACACCTTTTATTTGGAGGAAGTGAGAGGAGTTGAAGGAGAAATTGTTCAGCGTGAGAACAAGTTCAGCCAGACGGAGAAGAGTAGTGGTGGATGGGGATTGTTCGGGCCTCTGTTCGAGGAAGAAGCTAAGGGCCCTCAGACCATCCCGGTGGGGGATGGAGGTGTAGAGGGATTGGACGTCCATGGTGAAGAGGAATCGGTTGGGGCCAGGGAACTGGAAATTGTTGATGTGACGTAAGGTGTCAGAGGAATCACGGATGTAGGTGGGAAGGGACTGGACAAGGGGAGAGAGAAGGGAGTCAAGATAACGAGAAATGAGTTCTGTGGGGCAGGAGCAAGCTGAGACGATCGGTCTACCGGGGCAGTTCTGTTTGTGGATTTGGGGTAGGAGATAGAAGCGGGCCGTCCGAGGTTGGGCGACTATCAGGTTGGAAGCTGTGGGAGGAAGATCCCCAGAGGAGATGAGGTCAGTGACAGTCCTGGAAACAATGGCTTGATGTTCAGTGGTGGGGTCATGGTCCAGGGAGAGGTAGGAGGAAGTGTCTGCCTTTGCTATCCAGTTCATCTGGTTAAATTTCAGATGAGGTTATGTCACCAAACAGTGGACTGTTGGTAATTTAAACTTCGAATACAACATTGATGGTTTCAGTTTTGGTAAGAGGAATAAGGAGGTCACATTTTTAAAGAAATTAAATGGTGTAGAAGAACAAAGACATCTGTATAGTTAAATATATGAAACCGAAGTCGATAGGGCCATAAAGAGTGCAGACAAAATACTGGGGTTCCATTTCTAGAAAAACAGAGTACGAAAGAGGTCATGTTAAATTTACACAGAACCTTGGTTGGACCCGACTTGGATGTACTTTGTCAAAAGCAAAATACTGCAGATGCTGGAAATTTACTTTTATTTTGAATGCACTGTGTACAGTTCTGAGCTCCGATATTTCATATCATATTTTATAACTATAACTGCGCTCTTACGCAGCTGTGCTAACTAACCTTCTCCACATATCAATCAAATACACATTCTACAGTTTTACGTACCCATAAGACTTAAAAACGAAAGTCTAGAAACAAAAAAGATTTATGGCACAGGAGGAGACCTTTCGCTCCATCGTGTCCGTGGCGGTTGAGAAAGAACGATCTAGTTTAACGGCAGTCTTAAGCTCTTGGTCTTTAGCTCATTATCTTCACAGCACCTCAAATACATATCCATTTTTAACAAAAATACGATGGCAGTTGTGTCCTCCAGATCTGTAAACAACTCGCAAAAAAAAAATACTGCTTCAACCCATAAGAAGTATTTCGAACTTGCGACCAAAAATATGAAAGCAAAATACTGCCGATGCTGGAAATCTAAAATTAAAACAGGAATTGCATGGACTTCTGACAAAGGGCCTCCCATCGACCTGAAACGTTAACTCTCCACAGGTACTAGACCTGCTATGTATTTCTAGCATTTTCTGGTTTTATGTCGCGACTGAAAATGTTCAGAAGACTTCAGAAAGCCGATCGTTGCATCAAATTTACTACTTGCTTACAAATTGCATGTAAAACTTTAACAGTTGTTTTCCACGTGTACAAGGAATAAAATCCCCATTTTCCCGCAAACCAAACGCCCTGCTTAGGTGGGGGGGGGGGGGGGGGGAAAGGAGGGGGCACCTACTTTGTGCGGGGCATGAGCACAGGCCAATGTCCGCTGCTCTGATTGGTTAATCACCGTGTCTGTGTACATATCCCGGCAACCACCAGTGCGGCTCGTCCTTTTCCTTCGGCCATTTTCCTCTTGAAGGTACGTGTTGGTTTAGAGTGTGGATAAAATCACAATCCATCCGCCAGTTTAATTAAGTCAACTTGTGCTAAATTAATGCTGAGTTACATGAGGAAGAGCAGACTCTCAATATCCGTGACCATTTCTAAAGAAAGATGTCGCTGGGCCTGACCGGCTCCTGTTTTTCGGTGTTGAGGAGGATGGAGGCCTAAAATCGAGGAGGCAGCCCCTATGTGTCGGCGCGGTTCAAGAATTCTCCAGTGAATGACCCAAAATGGACTGCTTCCAGATGTAGTGTTGGCGGCCTGAATTAATGGGCGGCCTGCGAGGCTGTGAAGAGAAGTTGTAAACTTATCGCTTGCGGCAGTTGGGAGTGTTTGTTGAAAGGCTGAGTTGGTTTGAGAGTTTTCTCTTGCCTTGATTATCGTTTGTTGTTGCTCATTGAACTTTTAAAAGAAAGGCCTGAATTTAAATGGCGCCTTTCACGACCTCAATATGCCCCGAAGAGCTTTTGAAATGTAGTCGCTATTGTGGGTGCAGTACATGCAGGGGTCCAACCTGAGCAAAGCAAACTCCCGTAAACTGCAGTGTGATGTCACCAGGTAATCTGCCATCATGTTGGTTTGACGGATCGCCACTGGCTAGGATATTGGGGATGACTTCCCTGTTCGTTTTCAGACTAATGCCTGGTGCTTCTGACGATAGTGTTGCTCTGGAATGTTCCAGCTTTTGGTTTTTTGTGCTCAAGTCCTGGAGTGGGACTTGAACCCACAAACCTCTGGTTCAGAGACAAAACTGGCACAGCCACAGTTGGTACAGTTCAAATGTCCATTGAGTTGTCTTTTTGTTCAGTGATATTCAAGGTGATTAACATCAGGTTGAGCGTGTATAATCTTGGTTTGGATTTTGCTCTGTCAGTGTTTCAAGTTTATTTTTGATTGTCGTGAAGTGCTATGGTGAGATGTCAGTGGTATAACGTTAGAGATTTCATCAGGATTATGTCAGCATCTTTCCCTTTTTATAGTGCTAAGTAATTTGCTAGAAAATAACTGGGTGCAGGGTTGTTTACAAAATCAAATGATTAGTTGTGGAATTAAATCATTTGTATTCTTTTAACTATTTGCTGCATTTTATTAATGTTTACTTAATATTGCAGGGTTTCAGCCCTTCAATAAGTAGCCATGGCCCCAAGTCGGAATGGAATGATTCTGAATCCTCATTTCCACAAGGACTGGCAGAAGAGAGTCCGTACTTGGTTCAACCAGCCAGCCAGAAAACTTCGCAGGTATGTAATTCGATGCTGAGAACTTAAACTCAGCATTTTCCTTGCAGGAATCAGTGGTTAAGTAGGGTACTGTTTTTTTAAAAATAAAATGGTCTGTACACCAGCCATATTGTGGGTGGAAAATGAAAATATTTGACAGTGCTATAATGGACAATTTATTAGCTTTCCGCAGTCAGATGATGACAATTTCTCCGGAATCTCTGTACCTCTTTGATGAATACCGTTGAACCCTTTTTTGCTGATGACTGTGGACTGCTCCAAATTGTTCTCTTTTAAAATGTCCTTATAGAAAGAAATTTAACATAAATTTCTAATCCTATCTCTAGTATGCAAACAAATGATTATGTTGCTACTGCAATGCATTTTAAACTTAGTTTCAATTCTGAAAAGAATTTCTCCTCTTCACTATCTTCATTTGCTGCTCCAACTGGTTGTAAAAAGAGTTAGCTTCCAATTGCCTTTCTCTCCACCTTGTCCCAACTTGGAACCAGATAGGCAAAAATTTGAACTCCTTGTTAGCCCTTGAGATGAGCAGTTCCAAAGTTGAAGTCAGTACTGTAACAGAAGAAGCAGTAGTTAGTAAACCAATTGCTTTCAGGAGTTGGATTCCACTGACATGCAGTTGATACCCAATAACTAAGTATTGCCCATTGGATATTTCAGTTTACTGTTGAGTAAAAGTGATATATTGCATTATCTGGTATCTTGTTATGATTTGCAAAGTTCTCATAACTTTATAATGTTATTGGTTGACAGACGTAAGGCACGGTTGGCTAAAGCACGCCGCATTGCTCCACGTCCAGTTGCTGGCCCCCTACGACCAGTTGTTAGGTGTCCCACTGTCAGATATCACACTAAAGTACGTGCTGGACGAGGCTTCAGCCTGGAGGAGCTAAAGGTAACCATTGTTTTTCCAGAAACATTAATGTATAGGCATTAGAAGGTTTTTTTTTTAAAAAGTCCATTGAATATAAAATTCAACCATTGAAGAAGCAAAAAGTTTTATTTCCATTGTCGTTTCTTTGGCAGGACCCCAGAGGTGACAGAAAGGTGTGGAGAGAGAAGCCATTGCTAGAGAGGCTATAATTAATCAAGAGTATGACTTAGTAAAGCTAGACCCATGAGTAGAGGCTTTAGAGGATAGTGTGATCAATCATGTCAACCAGTCCAGAGGGGAAAAGGAAAAATATAAATAACTGTCTATATATTTCCTGAATATGTGTATACCACCAATATGTGTATACCACCTGTACATATATATATATATACACACAAATACACACTTGTTAATGTGGTAAAACATTCTTGAGTGCTTAAAAGGAGTGTTATTAGGCCAGAGTATCAAACTCTTGATCAAGAAGGTGGGTTTTATAGAGGGGAATCGAGAAGTGGAAAGGTTTAGGGCTGAAATTCCAGGGCTTAGGGCCTTGGTAATGGATGGCATGGTCAGCAGTGATGGAGCAATTAAAATTGGGGATGCTCAAGAGGCAGAATTAAAGGAGTACAGATATCAAGAAGGTTGTAGGGCTGGAGGACATTAAAGAGGGACAGGCCATGGAAGAATTTGAAATAGAGACATTGCACATGGGTGATGAGTGAAAGGGATTTGGTGCGAACTAAGGCAAGGACACCAGAGTTTTAGATTAACTCAAGTTTGCAGAGGGTAGAATGCGGGAAGCCGGCCAGGAATAAGTTGGAATAATCGAGTCTAGGAGTAATAAAGATATGGATGAGGGTTTCAGCAGCCAATGAACTGAGACAGGGAAGGTGGAAGTGGATGATCTTTGGTGACATGGATATATCATCAAGTATAGTTAACAGCCTCAGGTGGTACTTGGGAGAGGGGTGGTGTTTGTGGTAGGGACTGAGGACTGCTTTCGGTTTGTTTTTGTGATTTTGGTTTGAACTATTTTGGCTGTGGGAATGCCATGGGAAGTTGGGCTATCTTGACACCTGTTCAGGGGAGGGAATTGTCAGTGCATTTGAAATATTAGGTAATTGGTATAATTTTTGGAATAATTACTTAATCAAAAACGATGACATTTTTCACGTAAGTTGTATATTCACTCAGTTCAAAAGATGCTGGTCAGAGTTCCTTAATTTAAGTATTGATGAAGGAAATTCGTTGAGTTTAAATCATATAAGTTGGAAGGGACCTTAATATATTGGGCGTGATATAAAATGTTAACCTGTGGTGTGATTGTGCATGTTCCACTGATGGGAAACATCAATGCTTTATTTAGAAATTGAACCGAAAATGGCTTTCTAATTGTTTACCACAGTTATCAGTTTAACCTTTTCCATTTGATGGCCTTGACCTTTCTTTGGTATACTTCTGTTTTTGCTTTCTTTCAGTTTCTGTATTTGCTTTTCTTTCTCCCTCATTAAAATATTTTTTTGTTGCCAATATAATAGGCAGCAGGCATTAACAAGAGGGTGGCACGTACTATTGGCATTGCTGTTGATCACAGACGCCGCAACAAGTCAACTGAATCTATTCAGTGTAATGTTCAGCGTCTGAAGGAATATCGCTCTAGGCTAATCATCTTCCCAAGAAAGGCTTCCATGCCGAAGAAGGGAGATTCTTCGGTAAGTATCCAAATAAAACGTTAAACACAACATTCTGAAAAAATTGTAATTGATTTTCCAGAGGTTATTTCTGAGAATCACTGGCTCTTAAATGGCATTTAAAAATGAGATTTGTTTCTGGAATATAAATCTGAACTAAGACAATTAGATAAATGTACATCCAGAGAAACCAAAAGGTGCATTAATAAATTTAGAAGTGATAGAGGAAATATCCAACTTTGTTTTAAAAGACAAACAATTGTAAAGTTTTTGAAAGCATTGACTCACATTAGATGTAAAGTTCCATGTACTTGTGTACTTTCCTCAGGTAGCTAGCTGTAAGTTTAGATGCTGCCTGCAGAATTTCATCTCTAGGGAGATTGTTGCTAATTCTGGTCCTATGCAAACTTCTGATATGGGCCATGTGATCAACCCAGCAAACAGGATCAATATTGAACCTTTCTGACCTTTGCATTAAACTTGCTGGTGCATCAGTATCTTGCTTGTACACATGTTAACGTGGAACTTTTTAAAGCACTTTTACTGCTTTAAAACATTTTTATTTAACATATTCTGTCATAAAAATAATAGGAATTTTAAAACAATATTTAAACAGTTCTGAGTTACTGGTTTTAGAAGGAGGTTTGGTGTGTATGTGTTAAAATCAAACCCCTGCTTGTAGATAATGTTGATGGATAGCACGTGCATAATTAGGAGGCAGAGTGAAGTCCTGAACCATATGGGCATGGGTGGGGAAACGGTTGCAAATAGAAACATGACAGCAGTAATTGGGAGGTGGAAAGCATTACATTTGTGGAGGAAAATGGAATGCTCCAACAATGGAAGCTAACTTTTATAACTTGATTGAGTCATCTTTGTCCTGTGGACTGAAAACGCAACTGATGAGGGTACTCAGACAGATGGGTTGCAAAAGCTGGGTGGATAGCTTGACATTGCACTTATGGATTTTGAACAGAGGGGGCTATGATTTCAGTGTTGTGATTATCTTTTCTCCAGGCAACCAATACACATTAGGACTCGTTCCAACAGAGTTTTAGATGAGGGGATGAAGGAAGCGTAAGCAATTGAGCAGATGGCCATAACTCTTTGAAACAAATTTTTGGCTCTGAAGTTAAGATTACAGGTGATAGTAATCATGAAACACTGACCAGCATATATAAGCTTTTTTTTAAAAAAAACCTTGGTCTCTAACAAGTGCTTGGTCTCTGTCGCACAGGCTGAGTTATTAATGTAATTCAGTGATTTATATTGCTGTTTTTTCACCACAGTCAAATGATGACAATTTCTCCGGAATCTCTGTACATCATTGATGATTTTTGTTGAACCCTTTTCCATCTGATGACTGTGGGAATGTCACGTAATTAAAATTCTGTGTGTTTATTTAATCCTGTATTGTTAATGGTAATTTCTTCTCCACAGGCCGAAGAAATTAAGGTGGCAACGCAGCTAACTGGACCTGTCATGCCAATCAAGAATGTGAGTAACTAATATTTTCTTAATTCAGTTTTAAACATTGTCAGCTATGGCTCAGTTATCCCTCTAATTCAGAAGGTGATTCGTTAAAGCCCAACGGGAGAATTGAGCATCTAATTAGGCTGAGACTGAGTGTTGTCTGTTAAAGGTGCTGTATCTTTCGGATGGTTATAAACAAAGGGCACGGGAACTCTCCTTGATGTTCTATCCAACATATGTCACCAAACCAACATCAAAACATATGGCTGTTTATCTCAAGATAAAGGCAAAATACTGCGGATGCTGGAAATATGAAACAAAAACAAAAAATGCTGGAAAAACTCAGGTCTGACAGCATCTGTGGAGAGAAAGAGTCAACGTTTCAAGTCTGTATGACTCTTCAGAGCTTCTTCATAGCTCTGAGGAAGAGTCATATGGGCTTGAAACTTTAACTGTCTTTTCTCTCCACAGATGATGTCAGACCTGCTGACCTTTTGCAGCATTTTTTGTTTGTGTGCCTAATAGGTTACCATGTCTCCCCACACTAACTGACTTCCTAATGATTAATTCCTTAAGTAAGTTACTGCACATGTGCAAAAAAATTTAACTGTGTGTTAAACAAATCATCTGTGCACTCCCAAAAAAAAATCAGAGGGTATATTTTCCCCAGTACTCTATTGGCTGTAAAGTGCTTTGGAATATTCTAAGGATGTGAAATATACACTATGTAAAAATTCTTCCCCTTAATTGATATTGTCCAGATTGACAACATTTACTTAAATGTGTATACATGAAGATGTATTCATTAAAAGCACAAAACTGAGAAGATTCTAATTGCGTGGCTACTTTATATGATAATTGTGAAAGTACTGAGACATGGATTATCCTTTCCAGATTCTCATCTGGACATCAGCCTATTTTCTAAAGAGGAAAATCAGAGAAATTTTCTGCTTGGGCTCCCTTTGTGGACTGGCTCAGATGGACGTCAGCTGAGGCCTGTCCATGTTTAGGGAATCTCTGCAGCAGATGAAATGAATTGGAAACTGCAAGAGTGAACCTGCAGTTCTGTGTATAATTGATGTTAGAATATTCTCTTCTTGGATTCTATGGGCATGTGATAATTTTGGTGAACTACTTGATGCATTATAGTTCCTGTTGCTCTTAAATATGAGAACTCCAATTCTGACCTCATTGTTAATAAGTTTTTCGTGTATACAACATATTTATGGACACAATTTTCCTTTCAGATATACAAAAGAGAGAAGGCCCGGGTGATCTCTGAGGACGAGAGAAATTTCAAGGCCTTTGCAAGCCTCCGTATGGCCCGTGCAAATGCACGTTTGTTTGGAATCCGTGCTAAGAGAGCAAAGGAAGCAGCAGAGCAGGATGTTGAGAAGAAGAAGTAAAGAAATAAAATATCTGGAACTGTTCAATAAATAACTAATCTTTTTAAAAAGAAAAAAAATTGTTCAATTCATTGTAAAACCACATTTTACTTGCTTGTTCATCCATACTCCTGCCTTTCCAGGGGAATTTGATTTACACTGATGTCAAGTTGGTGATTGCTTTGTCTTTAGAACGAAGTTTGGCACAACTTTTATGTTAAACTGTTTAAAGATCTAAGCTTAACCTAATATTCAAAATGGTTACAGGTGATATTAGTGCTAGGCATGTCCTGGGGGTGGGGAGATTACTCAGTTAAATTTTCTCAGAAAACATTTATGCTAAGAATCAATGTACCTTGAAGATTCCTTAACCAGTAAAGTTTAGGATAAATTGGTGGATCTGGCTCAATGGTAGCACTGCTACCTCTGTCCCACTCTAAGAATCTGAGCACAAATACTGGACTGGCACTTCAGTCCTGCACTGTTAGAGATGCCATTTTTCAGATGAGGCATTAAACCAGTTCTGACCTCTGGAGTAGATGTAAAAGATCCCATTGCACTATTTCAAAGAGGAGCAGGTGTCATGGCTGATAATTTTCCCTCAATTAACACTACACTATCTAGTGGTCACCACATTGCCAAATGAAGGATTTTGCTGTGTGCAATTTGGCTATAAAGCACTTTGGAGGTTCTTTGGGGTGTCTGAGGTTCATATAAATGCAAGTCTCTTTACACTGCCTACTTTCAAATTCCCTCATGCCCTTGTCTGTCTCTATGTCCATTTTCCCCAGGCCTTTAATCCCCCACCCCAAGCAGTGTTACTGCAACTCTGGCCAGTTGTGTGTATCTCACTTTTCATTTCTTCCTCCCCTATTGGTACTTCATCAAAGTTTTCATTGACCCTACCAATAGCTCTTTGGCTTGATGTCCATTTATGTCTGTTTACATCAGAGTGCCTTGGTATATTTCTAAGTTACAGGCAGTATGTAATGCAATTTGTTAATAAACTCAGTCCGTTACTGACACTGATGTTTATCCACAGATAGGAACCAGATATTCCTCCAGTGCCCAATTTAAGAGCAGCGATTCTAAATACCAGTGATCTTTTTCCCTGTCTCATCCATCAGCTGTAGTGTGGCTTTTAAATGTTTGTTTATTGGGGATAAACATAGAAAATAGGAGTAGGCCATTTGCCCCTTCCAGCCTCTTCCACCATTCATTATGATCATGGCTGATCATCCAACTCAATAGACTGCTCCTGCTTTCTCCCCATATCCTTTGATCCCTTTCGCCCCAAAAGCTATACCTAACTCCTTGAAAACATACAATGTTTTGGCCTCAACTACTTTGTGTGGTAGTGAATTTCACAGGCTCACCACTCTGGGTGAAGAAATTTCTCCTCATCTCTGTCCTAAATGGTCTACCCCATATCCTCAGACTGTGACCTCTGGTTCTGGACTCCCACCATCGGGAACATCCTTCGTACATCTATCCTGTCTAGTCTTGTTAGAATTTTATAGGTTTCTTTCAGATCCCCCTTATTCTGTACTCCAGTGAATATAATCCTAACCGACTCAATCTCTCCACATATGTCAGTCCTGCCATCCCAGGAATCAGTCTGGTAAACCTTTGCTGCACTCCCTCTAGCAAGAACGTCCTTCCTCTGAAAAGGAGACAAAATCTGCGCACACTATTTCAGGTGTGGTCTCACTAAGGCGCAGTATAATTGCAGCAAGTCATGCCTGCTCCTGTACTCAAATCCTCTTGCTATGAATGCCAACATGCATGCTTACCTTCAGCGACTGGTGTATGAGGGTACCCAGGTCTTGTTGCACGTCCCCTTCAATTTATAACCATTCAGATAATCTGCCTTCCTGTTTTTGCTCCTCACCTCACATTTATCCACATTATACTGCATCTGCCATGTATTTGCCCACTCAGCTTGTCCAAATCACACTGAAGCATTTTTGCATCTTCCTCGCAGCTCACCCTCCCATCCAGCCTTGTGTCATCTGCAAATTTTGAGATATTGCATCACCTAAATCATTAATATATATTGAATAGCTGGGGTCCCAGCACTGATTCCTGCTGTACCCCACTAGTCACACTGCCTGCCATTCGAAAAAGACCTATTTATTCCTACTCTTTATTTCCTGTCTGTCAACCAGTTTTCTATCCATCTCAATACACTACCCTCAATCCCATATGCTTTAATTTTACACACTAATCTCTTATGTGGGACTTTGTCGAAAGCCTTCTGAAAGCCAAATAGACCACATTCACTGGCTCCCCTCATCAACTAGTTGAGTCCTCGAAAAATTCCAGTAGATTTGTCAAGCGTGATTTCCCGTTTGTAAATCCATGCAGATTGTCCGATTCTGCCACTGTTTTCCAGGTGTTCAACTATTAAATCTTTTATAATGGACTCTAGAATTTTCCCCACTACTGACGTCAGGCTGACTGGTCTATAATTCCGTGTTTTCTCTCTACTTCCCTTTTTAAATAGTGGGGTTACGTTAGCTACCCTCCAATCTGTAGGAACTGTTCCAGAGTAAGGGATAATTTTGTGTTATCGGCCCAGGCTCACTTGAAGCTGGTTAAAGACTGCTGAAACTTGTTTTCCATAAGATGCTTATAGGCAGGAGACTTAATCTAGGCTGCATTGAATCCAGCCTCAGGCAAAAGGTTAAGTGTCTAACCCACAGCACTTGCCTGTTTCCAAAGTTTTTTATGAACCCATCTTTAGAAGATTGTCCATTTATATTCACTGTACCCCATTGCTGTTAATCCTAAATTCACATCCCAGTGAGGACTGATTCCTCAAATGCTGTTTGAAACCTTGCACAGGTGTTTACAGCACAAACAAATCACTCATCCCAACAGATCCATAAGTGTCCTCCCATCAACATATTCCCCATTGTAATGAAATGTCACAGATTTGAAACATTAGCTTCTTTCCACAAATGCTGCCTGACTTGTGTATTTCTAGCATTTTCTGTTTTTATAACACATTCCTTTATTCATTTTTCTCACATGTTTAGCTGTTCCTTAAATACAACTGCTAATTGTCTCAACTACTTGTAATGAATTCTACATTCTAACCACTTTTATCAATCATCTAATCTAAGGCTGGACAAAAAGCAAATAACCGCATATGCAGGTCAGTTCCAGCACAGAAACAGATCAGTCTTGTCAATATTCCATATAAGCAGCAGTCCTGATCTCCTGTGCCTGCCCTGTCTCATTTTTCTTTATCCTTTCCTTAACTGCTTTTCTAACTTAATTCATCAATGTTGCTGTGTCCTGTGCTTCAATCATTTAAATAGCCAGTTATTAAACAGCCTTGCTATGTGCCATTTGCCTATCTTGATTCCATATGCCTTAAAGTTGTTCCTAACAAAAATCTATAGGTTTTATTTTTGAAATTTAATTTGGCCCAGCTCAACAGCTTTTTGGAGGAAGCATGTTTTGAGTTTTTGATTTCCCTTTTTGTGAAGAAGTGCTTTACTCCTGAATTGTCTATCTCTAATTTTAAAGTTATGATTCCTTGTTCTACACTCCCACCAGCAGAAATAGTCTCTTCCTGTCTACTCTTATCAATCCTTTAACCATAAGCATCTGACTTAGATCAACCCTTAATTTAACATATGCAAGGAAATATAAGACTAATTATTGCACTCATTTTTTTGCGCTGGTATTCTGGTTGGTCTGTGGTACACCCACTCCAAGGTCCTATCCTTCCTTGGGGGCCATGCTCAAGACTGTTTGCTGTATCCCAGATGTGGTCTAACCAGAGATTTATGAAACAATGGAATGAATTGTGGTCCATTGTGTTGAAGCCCCCTCAGGATACAGGCTAACTGTTTCCATTAATTAAATTATTTCTTGTATCTGCCTATTAATTTTTCAGTGATTTCCAAATATGGACCCCTAAATTTATCCAAATACCCAGTTGTTGGTTTCTCACTAGGGTACAAAGTGAATGATGTCACACTTGCCCTACATAAATTAGTGACAGTATTACTACCCGCTCAATCCATCCATGTCCCTTTGCAACTTTCTTTTCCCATCTACGCTGTCAGCTAACAGTGTCATCTGCAGACTTGGATATACAACTTTATTCCTTCTTATCACTGATAATGTACCCATGTAAGGAACCCACTGCCCATGAGGGTGGTGGAAGCAGAGACAGAATGATTTCAAAAGGAAATTGGATAGGCACTTGAAGGAAATAAGCCTGACTGGATTGCTGCAGGAAGAGCTGGCATAGAATCGATGGACTGATTGGCCCCCTCCTGTGCCGTAAATGACTGTTTCTCAACCTGGAGCCTCAACCATTGAAAACACTGTTGTACCTTCCCTTCATACACATCTCTTATCAGGTTACCCCACAATCTCTTCTAATGAAAGCAGCCTCACTGTTTTTTCCTCTCCAGCTTAACAGCCATCTCTCCAACTCAATAGCTAAAATCCAGCGATCCATTGTAACTCTATATATACTTTTTTCCCCTTTCATCTCAGTCCCATTGTTCTGACACACCTCTTTGTAACCCAAACCCTTCCAAAAAAAGATCTTTCATGTTTCATCTTGTCTTTGCTTTTAAAAATATAATATTCCCACTGCCATTTACCTATGGGCTCCTGCATGATACAAACATTTTGCTTTTCACCTCTAACTCCCCTTTGAAATTCAAACAACCTCTCAACTTATCTAAAAATTCAAATATTAGATCTAATCTATTTCCTTGTGCCTCAACTTAACACCTCATCTTTTTCATGTTTCCTAAACTCCAGACAACCTGACTCCTATCAATTGCTCAGCTTAATTAAATCACACACAAGACACCCAGCCTTCTTTACAGAATAACACAATATTCCCTAAACTAATTTAAAAAACTACATTCTCTCACACTTGACATGCTATTTTGAAGATTGTGAATCAGAAGTCCTATGCTCCCCTTCCTCTTATTTTTTTCATTTAAAATGTCTCATTTCATTTATTGACATTGAATTCCTTCTGCTGCATTTTTTTTATAGCTCTTCTGCCCACTTTTCAATACCTCTGAAGTTTTCTTGGAGAGAACAGACATGCTGGAAGAAATTACAAATGCTCAGGATTTTAAAAGAAACACAATGATATTGTGCTATCACAGAGTCATGGTTGAGGGAAGACCAGGACTGGCAATTCAATATTCCAGGGTATAGAATCTCCAGGTGTGATGGTGAGGTGGGGGTTTGGGGGTGGGGGTTGGGGTGGGGTGGGGGGGTGGGTGGGGATGTAAAGGAGGAAGTGGCATTGCACTATTGATCAAGGAGTCAACTACTGCAGTAAGGAGGGATGGTATCTTAGAAGGTTCCTCAAATGAGGCCATATGGGTAGAACTTAAAAACAAAAAGGGGCAATCAATTTTCTGGAAGTGTACTATTGGCCTCTGAACAGTCAGTGGGAGATAGGGGAGCAGATATGTAGGCAAATCTCAGAGAAGTGTAAAAATAATAGGGTAATAACAGTAGGGGATTTCAACTTTTCCAACATTAACTGGGATAGTCTTAATGTGTAAGGTTTAGAGGAAGCAAAATTCATAAAGTGCATCCAGGAGAGCTTTTTGAGCCAACACGTAGAAAGTCCTATCAGAGAATGGGTGGTACTGGACCTAATCTTAGGGAAAGAAGCCGGTCAAGTGGTAGAAGTGTCAGTGGGGGAGCATTTCAAGGATAATAGCCATAACTCTGTTAGATTTAAGGTAGTTATGGAAAAGGACAAAGATGGACTAGAAATATAAGTCCTGAATTGAGGGAAGGCTGATTTCAAAATGCAAGATAGGATCTGGCCAAAGTAGACTGGGAGCAGTTACTTGTAGGAAAGTCTACATCAGACCAGTGGGATTCATTCAAAAAGGAAATGTGAGAGTTCAGGGCCAACATGTTCCCATAAAGCTGATGGGTAGGACCAACAAGTCCAGGGAACACTGGATGCCAAGGGATATAGAGAACTGGGTAAGGGAAAAAAAGGAAACTTATGGCAGATACAGAGGGCTGAAAACAGCAGAAGCCCTAGAGAAGTATTGAAAGTGTAGGGGGGTACTTAAAAAAGTAATTAGGAGAGCAAAGGAGGACATGAAAAAACACTGGGGACAAGATAAAGGAAAATACCAAGGCATTTTATAAATATATTAAGGGCAAGAGGATAACCAGGGAAAGAGTAGGGTCCATTAGGGACCAAAGTGGCAATCTGCGTGGAGCTGGAGGATGTAGGTGAGGTTTTGAATGATTACTTTTCATCTGTGTTCACTATGGAGAAGGACGATGTAGGCATAGAAATCAGGGAGGGGGACTGTGATATACTTGAACAAATTAGCATTGTAAGAGAGGAGGTATTAGCAGTTTTAGCGGGCTTAAAAGTGGATAAATCCCCAGGCCCAGATGAGACGGATCCCAGGCTGCTATGTGAGGCAAGGGAGGAGATTGCAGGGGCTCTGACACTAATTTTCATATACTCTCTGGCCACAGGAGAGGTGCCAGAGGACTGGAGGACAGCAAATGTGGTACCATTATTCAAGAAGGGTAGTAAGGATAAACCAGGTAATTACAGGCAAGTGAGTCTAACATCAGTGGTAGAGAAACTATTGGAAAAATTTCTGAGGGACAGCATTAATCTCCACTCGGAGAGGCAGGGATTAATCAGGAATAGTCAGCATGGCTTTGTTAGGGCGAAGATCATGTCTAACAAATTTGATTGAATTTTTCAAGGAGGTGACTAGCTGTGTAGATGAGGGTGGTGTAGTTGATGTTGTCTACATGGACTTCAGTAAGGCTTTTGACAAAGTCCTCCATGGGAGAATGTTCAAGAAAGTAAGAGCCCATGGAATCCAGGGCAATTTGGCAAATTAGATCCAAAATTGGCTTAGTGGTAGGAGGCAGAGGGTGATGGTCGCAGGTTGTTTTTGCAATTGGAAGCCTGTGACGAGTGGTGTACTGCAGGGATCAGTGCAGGGACCCTTGTTGTTTGTAGTGTATATTAATGATTTAGACGTGAATATAGGAGGTATGATCAGTAAGTTCGCAGATGACATGAAAATTGGTGGTGTCATAAATAGTGAGGAGAAAAGCCTTAGATTACAGGATGATATAGATGGACTGGTAAAATGGGCAGAGCAAATGGAATTTAATCCTGAGAAGTGTGAGGTGATGCATTGTGGGAAGACTAACACACAAGGGAATACACAATGAATGGTAGGACCCTAGGAAGTACAGAGGATCAGAGGGACCTTGGTGTACATGTCCATCAATCCCTGAAGGCAGCAGCACAGGTGGATAAGTTAGTTAAGAAGGCCTATGGGATACTTGCCTTTATTAGCCAAGACATAGAATATATGAGCAGGGAGGTTATGTTGGGGCTGTATAACACGCTAGTTAGGCCACAGCTGGAGTACTGTGTGCAGTTCTGGCCACCACACTATAGGAAGGATGTGATTGCACTGGAGAGGGTGCAGAGGAGATTCACAAGGATGTTGCCTGGGCTACAGCTTATCAGCAATGAAGAGAGACTGGATAGGCTAGGTACAACCACAACCACCCCCCCCTCTCCACTTCTCTCCCCCCACCCAACCCCCCCCAACCACCCAACCCCCCCACCCCCCCCAACATTAAACCAGCTTATATTTCACCCCTCTCCTTGGATTCATCTAGTTCTGTTGAAGGGTCATGAGGACTCGAAACATCAACTTTTTTCTTCTCTGCCAATGCTGCCAGACCTGCTGAGTAATCCTGTTTTTGTTTTGGATTTCCAGCATCTGCAATTTTTTGTTTTTATCTCTGTGTTTAATTGACTGCTACTCCTCTTCAAGAAATGCCTACCTTGAAGAAGTTTTGTTCGTCTCTGCGACAAGATTTCCATATCTCTCTTTTGCCTTGTTCACCTTCATTGCTTTCCATTTCTCTCCTGGCGTTTGACAAGGTGTTTACTAAAACCTGCTTTCACAGCCATATCTCCTTTCTCAGTGACTGTCTCTGTCTCCGAATTACCCCATGTGGATTTCAACTGAAATTCCACTCCTCATGTTTCGAACCCACCCAGGATTACAAGTATCTCCAGAACATAAAACGTTTCTCGGACTGCTGTTCCCGTCACATTCTGAGATCCACACTCAGTGCCATGTGCCGAGATAATATCACCAACTTCAACACCTCTGTTTTCTTCTGTTTGTGACATCTTTTGATTATCTGCTCCTATCACTGCTTGCTTGTCCCTACAACCACAACCCCCCACCACTTCTCTCCCCTCACACCCCTCCCTCCCAACCTTAAACCAGCTTATATTTCACCCCTCTCCTTGGATTCACCTAGTTCTGTTGAAGGGTCATGAGGACTCGAAACGTCAACTCTTTTCTTCTCCGCCGATGCTGACAGATGTGCTGAGTTTTTCCAGGTAATTCTGTTTTTGTTTTGGATTTCCAGCATTCGCAGTTTTTTGTTTTTATATCTGGATAGGCTAGGGTTGTTTTCCTTAGAGCAGAGAAGGCTGAGGGGGGACTTGATAGAGATATACAAAATTAGGAGGGGAATAGATAGGGTAGATAGGAAGAAACTTTTCCCCTTAGCAGAAGTGTCAATAACCAGGGGGCATAGATTTAAGGTAAGGGGCAGAAGGTTTAGAGGGCATTTGAGGAAAATCTTTTCACCCAGAGGGTGGTTGGAATCTGGAACACACTGCCTGAGAGGGTGGTAGAGGCAGGAAACCTCACAACATTTAAGAAGCATTTAGATGAGTACTTGAAACGCCAAAGCATACAGGGCTATGGGCCAGGCGTTGGAAAATGGGATTAGGATAGGTGCTTGACGGCTGGCATGGACACGATGGGCTGAAGGGCCTGTTTCTGTGCTGTATAAGTATATGACTCTATGAGAATGATGGAAATGCAGATGAGAGGAAGTAGAATTAACTTTAAAGCACTTTAATGGAAATGGGAGATTATTTCATGTCCAGTGTTATCATGAAATACTGTAATAGATGAGAGAGATTACACATTTAATAATCTAAAACTCATATTTTTTTACACAGTCCACAAATTTATCATTGCAACAAATCAATTTCAAGACCTTTGTCCTCATCTTCAAATTTTTTTTCTGATTTGCTTCAAGCATTTTGAGCAATTTTCTCCAGTCATACCTATTTGATTTTCTTCCCTGCTCCTATGACTACAGATGACTAGTTTAATATTGGAGGTTGATTGTTTATCCTTTGCCTCATGATACTCTCCCATAGCCACTTTACCACCTACTTCTTGAAATCTCACTTAAATTAGGCTTTTGATCTCTTCTTATCCTCTAACTTTGATTCCTCTTTGTTCAGTTCCTTGTACCATGCTGTAAATGGGAGAATCAGCAGAGGCAGCTAAATAGATGGTCCCTTTCTTATAGATAAAGAAGTCCATCAGCTCCTCACACATGTTGAAGGTTGAGAGGGAGGGAGATATCTCCAGGATGTTTCTGGAATAGTGGACGGTTTTGGCAGGGTACAGTGAAGCCAGATTACATTGTTATGATCCCAGTCAGCTCTGGTGATGGATAAATAAACCAGATACACTCAAGTCTGGACCCTTTGGATTTGAGTGAAGGTGGGGTTAGCGGGGTACAAATCATCAAAAAGGGAGATAAAGGGGTAATTGAGAAATGGAGGACCATAGGTAGGCAGTTGTCCAGGTGTAAATCACCTTTTTTAAAGAACACATGAGGGAAGTGGTGTTGGAATTATGTGGGTGTTGAATAATACAAGGAAATGATTGAAGATAACCTTGTTAGTGATGATGACAAAGTAGATGTAAAGGGGTTTCTGTGAATATGAATATTAGTGCTCTTTTATCCCATGGATAATGACATATGAACAATGCGGGTATAAGAAAAGGTTTGGTTCTATAGACAAAAACAGAATTACCTGGAAAAACTCAGCAGGTCTGGCAGCATCGGCGGAGAAGAAAAGAGTTGACATTTCGAGTCCTCATGACCCTTCGACAGAACTTGAGTTCGAGTCCAAGAAAGCGTTGAAATATAAGCTGGTTTAAGGTGTGTGGGGGGCGTGGAGAGAGAGAGAGAGAGCGAGAAGTGGAGTGTGGGGGTGTGGTTGTAGGGACAAACAAGCAGTGATAGAAGCAGATCATCAAAAGATGTCAACAACAATAGAACAAAAGAACACATAAGTGTTAAAGTTGGTGATATTATCTAAACGAATGTGCTAATTAAGAATGGATGGTAGGGCACTCAAGGTATAGCTCTAGTGGGGGTGGGGAGAGCATAAAAGATTTTAAAATATTTAAAAATAATGGAAATAGGTGGGAAAAGAAAAATCTATATAATTTATTGGAAAAAAAAGGAAGGGGGAAACAGAAAGGGGGTGGGGATGGGGGAGGGAGCTCAAGACCTAAAGTTGTTGAATTCAATATTCAGTCCGGAAGGTTGTAAAGTGCCTAGTCGGAAGATGAGGTGTTGTTCCTCCAGTTTGCGTTGGGCTTCACTGGAACAATGCAGCAAGGCAAGGACAGACATGTGGGCAAGAGAGCAGGGTGGAGTGTTAAAATGGCAAGCGACAGGGAGGTTTGGGTCATTCTTGCGGACAGACCGCAGGTGTTCTGCAAAGCGGTCGCCCAGTTTACGTCTGGTCTCTCCAATGTAGAGGAGACCACATTGGGAGCAACGAATGCAGTAGACTAAGTTGGGGGAAATGCAAGTGAAATGCTGCTTCATTTGAAAGGAGTGTTTGGGCCCTTGGACGGTGAGGAGAGAGGAAGTGAAGGGGCAGGTGTTGCATCTTTTGCGTGGGCGTGGGGTGGTGCCATAGGAGGGGGTTGAGGAGTAGGGAGTGATGGAGGAGTGGACCAGGGTGTCCCGGAGGGAGCAATCCCTACGGAATGCCGATGGGGGGGTGAAGGGAAGATGTGTTTGGTGGTGACATCATGCTGGATTTGGCGGAAATGGCGGAGGATGATCCTTTGAATGCGGAGGCTGGTGGGGTGATAAGTGAGGACAAGGGGGACCCTATCATGTTTCTGGGAGGGAGGAGAAGGCGTGAGGGCGGATGCATGGGAGATGGGCCGGACACGGTTGAGGGCCCTGTCAACGACCGTGGGTGGAAAACCTCGGTTAAGGAAGAAGGAGGACATGTCAGAGGAACTGTTTTTGAAGGTAGCATCATCAGAACAGATGCGACGGGGGCGAAGTAACTGAGAGAATGAGATGGAGTCCTTACAGGAAGCGGGGTGTGAGGAGCTGTAGTCGAGGTAGCTGTGGGAGTCGGTGGGTTTGTAATGGATATTGGTGGACAGTCTATCACCAGAGATTGAGACAGAGAGGTCAAGGAAGGGAAGGGAAGTGTCAGAGATGGACCACGTGAAAATGATGGAGGGGTGGAGATTGGAAGCAAAATTAATACATTTTTCCAAGTCCCGACGAGAGCATGAAGCGGCACCGAAGTAATCATCGATGTACCGGAGAAAGAGTTGTGGAAGGGGGCCGGAGTAGGACTGCAACAAGGAATGTTCCACATACCCCGTAAAGAGACAGGCATAGCTGGGGCCCATGTGGGTACCCATAGCCACACCTTTTATTTGGAGGAAGTGAGAGGAGTTGAAGGAGAAATTGTTCAGCGTGAGAACAAGTTCAGCCAGACGGAGGAGAGTAGTGGTGGATGGGGATTGTTCGGGCCTCTGTTCAAGGAAGAAGCTAAGGGCCCTCAGACCATCCTGGTGGGGGATGGAGGTGTAGAGGGATTGGACATCCATGGTGAAGAGGAAGCGGTTGGGGCCAGGGAACTGGAAATTGTTGATGTGACGTAAGGTGTCAGAGCTATAGCTTGAGTGCCCTACCATCCATTCTGAATTAGCACATTCGTATAGATAATATCACCAACTTTAACACCTATGTGTTCTTTTGTTCTATTGTTGTTGACATCTTTTGATGATCTGCTTCTATCACTGCTTGTTTGTCCCTACAACCACACCCCCCCTCCACTTCTCTCTCTCTCTCTCTCTGCCCCCCCACACACCTTAAACCAGCTTATATTTCAACTCTTTCTTGGACTCGAACTCAAGTTCTGTCAAAGGGTCATGAGGACTCGAAATGTCAACTCTTTTCTTCTCCGCCGATGCTGCCAGACCTGCTGAGTTTTTCCAGGTAATTCTGTTTTTGTTTTGGATTTCCAGCATCTGCAGTTTTTTTGTTTTTATCTTTGGTTCTATAGAACCTATCCCCAAGCTCCTGCCAACATGCAATTTTAAAGTTTAAAATGCAGTGACCAGGTTGATTATGGAAAGGCAAGTGTGCAGATAATGGGTGAATGACCACAGAAATTAATGTCCAAAGACCACTTTGGCTTGTAAGTATTTTGCATTGAGCTTTTTAAAGAAACTGGGGTAGCAGTTGATAGTCCTTGATAAATCTTTTGATTGCGGGAAGTAATGTTACCTCTTACACACACAGCTGATAATAACAGTACTTAGGATCAATCATGCAAGAGCATGATTTCATTGGTTCTGCTGGAAATCTGAAATGAAGGGGTCTGATACCTGGTGAACTTACCCCTTACTCAAAAAGTAAAAGGAATAAATAGGCCTCTGTGAGAAATGACATGAGTTGAGGGAAATTTGAGCATTCATATCTTGGAGAGCAGTGTTTAGTAAATGCCTGCTTCAGATGGAAAGCAAAGGTCATGATAACATTAGGTTTTTTTTTAGGTACAGATAGAACAGTTTGCTGACTACCAGAGCCATATTACTTTTTGAAATACCTTCCTAGGTACTTGTCTAGGTGTTGGAGCGCCTGCATTTGCTGGGCTGGATCATTGCCATGCCCTGTTTGCTATCCTCGTCCATGCCCATCCCCTGGCAGGGCCTTGCACTGGAAAATGGGCAGAAATGGAATTGTTCATCAGCCTTGGGGTCTTCTACTTGATGTGAGAGCATTGCTGTAGCCTTCCTCAAACTGAACGGGTCCTGGGCACAATGTCTAATTTCAGTAATCATGAGAGTGAGCACCTTTCATGCAACAAAGAGGATAGTGAGGCAGCAGGGCCTGAAACACCTTCTCTTCCCTCATTACCATGCTTGTCCTAACTACACTTATTTTAGCTGCAGGCCCCAGAGAGCTTGCCTGGTGAAATTCTGGCACAACACCTGAGAGGATCATTTTCTCTCCAGTACCTGGAAGATGAGCACTCCCCAGAAACTACGGAGAGCAGTAACAGGTCCGCCATGTACTACAACATTTTCTATTTTTGTTAAGGTATGTAATAGGAAGCCTTCATTTCAAGTTTTTTCAATATGTTGTTCTTAAAAATATCTTATACCCGGAAATAGTGTAAACTGGCCTAGATTCTAGATTTCATTTTAATAAAATTTAATATGTTTGCTCAACTTAACCATTTTATCTTAAAGACTTTTTTTGTAAACATGTATTCTGCAACCAACTAACTAGATCAAGTCACAATTTTGTACTAACATGTGATTAGAAAGGAAGCCACGTTAATGTTGCTAACCTTTTACAACAAACTAACTTACCGTGATGTAGTCACTGACTAGCAACAGATGATTGCATTAGAAGAAAATACCTCAATAACCCAGTAATTGAAGGATAAGTAGTTAATAGTCAAATGGTTAATAAGAGTCAGATTATATTTATTTCTGTATTTCCTACTAATATTCCTATACTAGGAATAGTGTTTGAAACTTAAGAGTGCTATAGCAGAAGCTGTGAGAAAGGAACTTGAATTGTCCGGTATTAGCTCCTATCAAGAACACGCCAACCTTGACGGGCCAAGTGCAAGTCCAATGAATGGGACACATGTATGGTATTAAGGTAAAGAATATATCTTGAAATAATCCATTGTTTTATGTTTAAGATAACGTGCACAAATAGCTAGAACCAATGAAATTAACCCTCACAACATTAGTCATTGAGAGCAACTATGGGTGGTGCCTGAATTAGATCTAAAAGACGGTTTTGGGAACCACTTTGTGTGCACATAAAGTAAAGGGAAACTGTTTTGACTGTCAGATATTCAGGGACAGGGTGCATTTCTGTCAGCACAAAGATCAGTAATGAAGCACTGGGCCCAGGGACAGAGGCAGAATTCCCGTCAGCGTGGAGCCCAGGTAGTGCAGTTTCCTTTGGAAGCTGAGGCAAATACTTGTTGGCGTGAAGAGCTAAGGTTGTTTTCTGCTTTTTCTGGATTGACCATCCATTTGAAGGTGTGAAGTCTGTAGTGTTTGGTTGATGAGAATGCTTTTTTTTATTGATTGGTAAGCTCTTTAGTCCATAGAATAAGTTAATTGATAACTGTTTAGTTAATTGATGTGCATTGTTTTTTACTTTGCTTGTGTTCAATAAAGTTTGGTATTATTTGCTAATTCAAAGTCTGAGTTTTTGCCTGATGGTTATATCTCTGTCAAGATAAAACAGCTTAAAGGGTTGATCTGAGTTTCCAGTAATTAGGTTGTGCACGGCTAAATTAAATCAAGTCTAAATTTATCAAACATCCCTTTTAAACCTACAATAGCTAAGGAGAAAATATGATACTATTAAATGCACAATTCTCACAGCAAGGAGCGAGAGTTGGAGCATTTCAACTCTTCATGAAATCACAACATTTAGGAACATGTACTCCAAATATGTTTGTCTACTATAATTCAGGTTACTGTGAGATTTATTTTAGAAGCTAACAAAAAGTCTGCCTGAAAAGATGGTGGAAGAAGTTTTGATAGTAACTTTCGAATGGGAGTTGAATGAATACATGAAAATAAAAGGAATTGCATGACTAAGAGGAAAGAGCAGGGAAGTAACACTAATTGAAAAGCTCTTTAGAAGAGCTGGCACAGACATGATGGGCCAAATGGTCTCCTTCTGCACTGTATCATTCTATGATTCTGAGCATATCACTGTCAAAGTAGATAGCAAAATGTGCCCATACCCATAAATTAATAAACAGCTCTATGGAATCTTTCATGGAACGCCACCAATATATTGACTTGAGAATTTGTTGAAGTCTATTTCTTAGCATTTGTTATTTTGCTTGCCATCGACCAATGAGAAAATCTTCTGAAATAATAGCACTGGTTTCCTTCAGGAAGCTGACAAGTTCAGAAGCTAGGCGAGATATATCAATATTGTAGGATTCCTCATAGAAAGGTGGTGTAAAATTATAGCAAATATATATAGGCACCACTAGATGGCACTCTTGTTATTGGAATGCAGGAAAATATTTCCTGATACAAATAAAAGCTCTATTTGTATCCTCTCTTAGAGCAGATCAATGCGCCAACTTTAATTTCTCTTGTGGGTGCTTATAAATCTGCTGTGTACCTTTTCAGTCCCTATTGCTTTCATACCTTTTACATAAAGTAAAAGTTTTATGTATTTCATTTTGTAGCTCATTTGTGGAAATCTCAATAGTATATGCTACAAGTAGTAAAGAAAAAAATTGAGTGTATATTTGTTTGGTTTTTCTTTTAACTTTTCCTCCTTATTCTCCCCCACCATTTTTTGCAAGTAGTTCTCTCCAAAATCCTTGCATCCATTATGTCACCTTGACTCAGTGGTAACATTTTAGCTATGGATTTGGAAGATTATGGATACGAGTATCACACCTGAAACCCAGCATGCGTCTTGGTGAACACTGCAATGCTGTACTGAAGGGGTTGCCATCTTTTGGATGAGACATTAATCTGAGATCTCATCCACATTTTGTGGTGAGTAAAAGATCTCACAATACACTGTCTACTTGCTGTTTGTGGGACCTTGCTATGCACAAGTTGGTTCTCATGTTTACCTCCAGAAGCACAGTGATTATACTTGAAAAGTAATTAATTGGCCTGGAAACGTTTTGGGCATCCTTAGGATGTGAAAGGTGCAAATGCAACTTTCTGAGTGGCTTTCTAATCTATTTAACTGTGTGGGGTGGAACTGGAGTCACATATAGATCAGATAATGACAGCAGTTTCTGTCCCTAAAGGGGACATTAATGAACCAGTTGGGTTTCTACAACACTTCATTCATTTTATGGTCTCTTTTCTTCAATAAAAACAGCATCCATCATAAATTATAACATATACTGTTTATATTAAGTTGCTAATGGGTTAGTTATTGTTGGATCCTGTGAATCCTCATTGCCAGTTTGTTGTGAGTGATGGCCAAGTTGGTACTATTGATAGAATTGAGCAGCAGACACTTCTTAGGCGGGAGCTTTTAGTTTATTTACAAAGGTACTCGGCAGCAACTAAACATGTGCTTTTACTTCAAGCTCCATCTCTACACTAATAACTACTGAGGTAGCCCACTCTACTCTCCTATTGAATACTAAGGTCATGTGATCTTCCTTAATAGCATTCTTCTTAAAAGGTATATTACACATCAGATAAAGCCATAATTACCACATCCCTCCCCCTTTACTCAGAAATACATTTTATATTTACATGTACAATTTTCTCAAGAGAGCAAAATATTTACACTGATAAGTAATTTACAAATTCAGTCTTTCTGGGGGGTTTCCTTATGCGTGTAGAGTGTCTCAGCTCTACAACCTCAGATGCCTTGTCAGGAACCTCCTTTTCTGGAGTTGCCTGAACATCAGATATGTCTGTACTAGGTTGAGTTCTCTCAACAGGAAATGCTGACCCAGTTGTGAACACTGGTGGAATCATTTCTTGGTGAATTGTTTCTCTCTTCCTTAGATGATCCACATGTCTTCATATGACTCGGCCTTCCACTTCCACTTGGTAAGATAGAGGTCCAGTCACTGTAATTATTTCACCTGGTAACCACTTTGGTCCATCTCCAAAGTTCTTCATGTATACCGTCTCTCCAATGATAATCTCACGACAATGCCAGTCTTGTCTAGTTATCTGACTTCCCTGACTCCTTTCCACCTTCTTCCCCTAAATTTGGCATTATTAAGATCAATCTCGTCCTGAGATGGCGTTTCAACAACTCTGCAGGTATAACACCTGTTGTTGTGCGAGGGGTAGCCCTGTAATGAAAAAGAAAAGATTCCTTGGTTGCCAAGGAATCACCAGTTAGCTTCATCCTGCCTGCCTTGAACGTTTGAACCACTCTTTCGGCCAGTCCATTTGAGGAGACAAATCCTGTCTTCACACAAAGGACAACCTCTATCGTGTTGTGTGGCACTACCATTATGCAAAATGGGATAGATTCAGAACAGTCTAGCAGCTCAAAACTGGGCATCCGTGAGGTGCAGTGGGCCACCAGCAGCAGCAGAATTGTATTCAGTCACAATCTGTAACCTTATGGCCTGGCATATCCTGCACTCTACCATTACCAACAAGCCAGGGGAACCAATCCTGGTTCAATGAAGTGTGCAGGAAGGTATGCCAGAAGCAGCACCAGGCATACCTAAGAATGAGGTGTCAACCTGGTGAAGCTACAACATAGGACTACCACACAGGCTAAACAGCTGAAGCAGCACATGACAAACAAAGAAAATTGAGCCCACAACCAATGGATCAGATCAATGCTGTGCAGACAAGCCACATCCTGTCGTGACTGGTGGTGGATGAACAAACAACGAACTGGAGAGGAAGCTCCAAAAACAACCTATCCTGAAGGATGGGGAACCCAGCACATCAGTGGAATAGGTGAGGTTGAAGTACTTGCCAACATCTTCAGCTAGAAATGCTCAGGAGATGATCCATCTCAGCTTCCTCAGGAGATCCCCACCGAAAAGATGTCAAACTTGAGCCAATCTGATTCATTCCATGTGATATCAAGAAATGGCTGAAGGCATTGAATACAACAAAGGTTATGGGGCCTGACAGTATCCTGTCTCTAGTACTGAAGATTTGTGCTCCAGAATTAGGCTTGCCCCTAGCCAATTTGTTCCAGTACAGCTACAACACTGGTGTCTACCTGAGAATGTGGAAAATTGCCCAGGTATGTTCTGTCAACAAAAAGCAGGACAAATCCAATCTATCCCAGCAGACTACTCTCAATCATCAGCAAAGTAACGGAAGGGGTCAGCAACAGTGCTATGGAGCAGTATTTACTCAGCAACAACCTGCTCACCTTTGCTCAGTTTGGGTTCGGCCAGGGGCACTGAGCTCCCGCCTTCATTATGGTCCAAACACGGACAAAAGAGCTGAATTCAAGAGGTAAGGTGAGAGTGACTGCCTATGATATTGAGGCAGCATGTGACCAAATGTGGCATCAAAGAGCTCAAGCAAAATTAAACGTCAGTGGGAGTTGGGGGAAAACTCTCCACTGGTTGGAGTCATAGCACAAAGGAAGATGATTGTTGGAGTCCAATCATCTCAGTTCTAGGATATCACTGCAGGGGTTTCTCAGAGTCATGTCCTATAGGCTGAACCATCTTCATTTGCTTCATCAATGACATTCCCTCCATCATAAGGTCACAAGTGGGGATGTTCACTGATGATTGCACAATGTTCAGCAGCACCAGTCGCAACTCCTTAGCTAGTGAAGTAGTCCATGTTGTATGCAGCAGGACCTGGACAGTAGGCGTGGGCTGATAACTGGCAAGTAACATTTATGCTACACAAGTGCCAAGCAAAGATCATTTCAAACAAGAGAGAATCTAACCATCTTCCCTTGAGATTCAAAGGCATTGCCATTGCTGAATCCCTTATCATTGACCAGAAACTTAACTGGACCAGCCATATGAGTACTGTGGCTACAAGAATAGATCAGAGGCTAGGAATTTTGTGGCAGTAACTCACTTTCTAACTCACCAAAGCCTGTCCATCATCTACAAAGCGCAAGTCAGGAGTGTGATGGAATACTCCCCACTTACCTGGATGGGTGTAACTCCAACAACACTCAAGCAGCTCAACATAATCCAAAATAAATTAGCCTACATGATCAGCATCCTATCCATCACCTTAAACACTCAATCTCCCAGAACTGCCGCACAGTAGCAGCCATGTGTACCATCTACAAGATGCACTGCACCAACTTGCCAAATCTCCTTTGACAGCACCTTCCAAACCTGTTGACTTCTGTCACCTAGAAGGATAAGGGCAGTGTACATGTTACACCACCACCTGCAATTCATCTTTGAGTCTCACGCCATCCTGACTTAGAACTATATCACCATTCCTTCACTGTTGCTGGAACAAACTCCTGGAACTCCCTTTCTAACAGCACTGTGAGTGTACCTACACCACAGAGACTGCAGCGGTTCAAGAAGGCAGCTCTCTAGCACCTTCTCAAGGGCAATTAGGGATGAGCTGTAAATGCTGGCCTAGCCAGCAATGCTCACAGCCCATGAATGAATAATATAAAGTGCTGTCTCCAGTATGCTCCTTCTTGGTATATCTGACAATATTCATGTCCTGGAAAGTATATTGCATATGGGATTCAGAAATTCCAAACTATACAGATATCTCCCTGGGGTCTCTTTAAATCACAGGATGTTGTATAATGCATTTCACAGAAAACAAAACACGTTAATCAATGACACATATGTGGTGGTGACAATTTAAAGCTACACATTTGCTGAACCTAGGACATAATCCAATATGCCTGCCTGCAAGACGACAGAAGGTGCTAGTCTCTTGAAAGCTGAGGCATCAGTCAGTGGCACTCCGCTATCTATGTGCCCCTGTTCACAGTTTCTCACTGTGGGAATGGATCCGTTTGCTTCCTTCACAAGCTGTTCCTTCACTGATAACACTTGAGATGCACAAACACAACCAACAGGACACCTATAGAGAGGGAGATGTATCTAGGCAGAAACATAATAAAAAAATCAGTGACACATAATAAACAGTATTTGTAGGCAAATAATTACACTAATATTTTTGCATTGTTTTCATTACTTCTATATACTTATAGAAACAAATTTACATTTATAGAAATAAGTATTACATCCCAATGTCTCATTATAGGTACATTGTGTATTAAATCTTGCACATTCAATGAATTACAAATGTTCTTCTTCAGATGCCATGTTTTATAAAATTGACGAACATGGTTCTCCAACTTTCACAGTTTTTGATAGCAGCCAACATCTGGGTGTTGTTTTCAAATTTCATACCTGCTCTGCTCCTTAAACAGTCAGTGTAATTCTTCTTTTATCTTCCCCTTGCTCTGCTACCCTTAACTTTACCAGTCACTACCAGTGTTCTATTTCTCTCATAAGTATGTGCTCAAAGAATTGTAGTTGTCTCTTGGTGATCAGCTGCAAACATTCTCTGTATGCCTGCTCTCCTCAACATCCTCATTCACTGTGTCTGTTGTCCAATTAATCCTCATCATATGTCTCAGAAACCACATCCCTGTCACCTTTAGTTTATCTTCCATCGTCTTTCTTATATTCCAACTTTCACATCCATATAGTAACTTGACCAGATATAGCATTTAAGTAATCTCATTCTGCTTTCCATAGAGAGTAGGATCATTTTCTTACCTGGGTAGCCTAATAACAATTACATAAAATTACATAGAATATACAGCAACAGAAACAGGCCATTTGGCCCAACTAGTCAGTGCTGGTGTTTATATTCCTGTGATTCATCTACCCCATCTTCTACTTTCAGCATATATTTCTTTCCCCTTTTCTCTCATATAAGTCTAGTTTCCTGATGAAAGCATCTAACCTTTTTGCTTGAACCACTTCCTGTGGTACCAAGTTCCACAGTCAAACCAGTATCTGAGTAAAGAAATTTCTCCTTATTTCCCTATTAGATTCATTAGTAACTATTTTGTATTTATTAATATGTTGTACCCTGAATATGTTCGGTTTAAAAATTAACTCACTGTTGGTTTTAATTTTTCTTTGAGTATAATTCTCAATGCAGAGGATAACCCCTAGCATGTATTCTTTTCACCCAGCATGTTTTAGAAGAAATCCTAAATCATGTTGCTGACAAAGGACCAACTACAATCTTCTGTATTGATGGAATATTAGGTTTGCATAGTTTTCTACATTCAAGATGTGCTCCCTAATATATTTCTAGTTGTGACTCCACCTGGAATTACTCTTTTATTTCTGTTGCATTACACATGTAGTTTATTACAACTTTGTATTTCGATGCAACAGACTCTTTCCAAGTTACAAAATGGTACTTAAGCAAACTTCAATTTTAACTTGCATTTCAACAATGGCATGGTGGTGTATGATATGGAAAATATAACTCGATATTTAAGGCAGGTCCTTTAATCATCAGTTTGAGTATTTTCTAGTTATTGTGTACTGATGGATTACAGATTAATTCATCGGAAATACATAAGTGTAGTGTTCAATGATTTAATTGAGCTCTGTTTGATTATGTTAGTCTGTTCACTGATCTATGTTCCATGTACTTGATTGCTTAAGCCTGTGGGTGGAGTGAGAGAGCTAAGTAACCTACATCATTCAGAAGGTAATAATAAAAACACAAAGTGCTGGAAAACGCAACAGGTCTGGCAGCATCTGTGGAGATAAAAATAGAGGCAACATATTGAGTCCAATATGCTCCTCTGACCAGAAAGATACCAACCGAATTTATGACCATTCTTAAACCATCACAAGTTAATGAGAATGTCAGAGCAAAAACAGATGAAATCACAAAGCAACAGTAAAGCAAAAGCAAACTTTGACAAATGAAGAGGCCCAAGGGAATCACAACTTGAGATTGGGTTCAAATCAAATGGCCAAATTGTGACCAAAAACTTCATCAAGTGGCTGCTCAGTACCAACGCTTATCTATTGAATTACAATACCAAGTGGGACACAAGACGCTTGATAGTGAGCAGACCAAGGTATTTTGAGGGCAGTTTAAGAGGATACATTTCCTTTTCCTTTGAGTGATGTTGATCATCCATCTCATCAAGTTGAGCACACAGAATCACATACTCAAATTCATAGATCCAATTGCAGACATAAGAGACCTCCATATCTCAAAAACTATTTATGTACTAAGAGAAAACAGACAAGTTGAACTCTAAGAAACCACTTTATATATATGTGTTTATTGTTTAGAATGATTGGATTTAAAATAATGTCTTTAGTTAAAAAGGGAAAATTATGTAGTGTTCAGCGGTTTAATTGATCTGTGTTTGATTATGTTAGACTGTTCTATGTTCAATGTACTTGACTGCATAAGCCTGCAGATGGAGCGAGAGAGCTAAGTAACTAATACCATTCAGAATGTTATAGAATCTGGGCTAAGAGCATTGTATAGAAGTACTGAAATTGCTAAGATATTTTAAAGTACTGTAAATAAACCTGTTGCAGATTTAGAACTTGTGTCATCTCTGCTTTGCTCTGAGATAAATTGGATATATAAGATATGTAGCAAACCAGTCAATTCATCACAGTAATGTTAACAGCAATATAAGCATTCTGCCAGAAGAGGAAACTATGTTGTGTTCCCCATCATTTAGCTGTGCCTTATCAGGAATTGCTACCTTCAGGACTGTATAGGAAAGGGTGAAAATTTGGAAGGGAAACAAACAAAAAATTTGTATTCAATAAATAGTTCTGATGAATATTGCTGAAAAGAGATGTGTTGCTGAAAATTTTCATCTTACACTCATCAGGACAAATGCAAGGAGGCCAAATTTCAAATGATCACAACAATATATACTACAGGAATAAAACATGCTGAATAGTTGGCTTTTGTTTGCAGAGAAGGGGTTAAACTGGTTTTTAGCCAGTCAAGCTTGCAATGTGGCTCATTTATACTTGTTAGAAGCGACATATGTTCAAATGCAGGGATTCATTTTCTGCAAACAAAAGGAATATGTTTAACCCTTGTACCTTTTATTGAATTACCCGGGAACTTGGGAGCTGATGTTTCCCTTTTGCTTTCTCTATGGCAACACCTCGAGCAATCAGAACAGCACCTTTTTCTCCTGTAGTATAAATTATTGTGATCATTTGAAATTTGACAATCTTGCATTTATCCCAATGAGCACAAGATGAAAAGCTTTGTCAACATGTCTCTGTTTACAGCAATATTAAAGTTCTGAACTACCAACCAACTCTATTTCCAAAGAATGAGTGAGATGTAATAATGGCACAAAAACTGCAGTCAAAATAATGGTGAGGCAGTAGCTTGTATTTATTTATCTTTCTCTATCTGGTTTGACATTGAATTTACCATTCTTATATTTCCTTCTCAGTTCTCACTGTTAATTTTCAAGTGAGTTGCAAAGATCACAAGGCATTATTTTTAAGAGAAGTGGAGTTCATCCCAGTGTCCTGGTCAATAATCATTGTTCAATTAACATCACTCAAACAGGTTATTAATATCATTAAAACAGGTTATCTGGTCATAATCACTTTGCTATTTGTGGAATCTTACTTTGCACAAATTGGTTGCCGTGTTTCTTATATAACTACAGTGACTATATTTCAAAAGTGCCCTCTTTGGCTGTAAAGCGTTTGCAAGGTTCTGAGATTATGAAAGACACGATATAAGTGGGAGTCTTTTTTTTCCGCCACCAATTATAAACATAAGTAATTTAGTGTTACTCAATTCCTTTGTAAACCAGGCAATAGCTGGTGTGTCATGTTATCTTTCTCTATAGTATTTGCTGCAGCTTTTCACAGGTAATGTGGCTGAAATGGTAAGGTACTGTGTGAGAAACTATGGGGAACAATTGAAATTCAACTTCATGTTTAAAATCCTGAACATATTCTTCAGTTTTATTTACCTCCAAAATATTTGAGGGGACATTACACTTTATTTTTAGTGAGAAACCAAGAAGAAAAGCAAGCTCCTACAGACAGTAATGTGATGATGAACAGAAAATCTGTTTTTGTAATGATTATTGAAGGATAAATAATTGACCAGGGCACCAAGAATAATACCCCTGCTCTCCTTTGCAATAGTACAGTGGGATCTTTTATGTCCACCTGAAGGCCTCAATTTAACGTCTCATCCAAAAAAGGCAGCTTGTCTGACAATGCAGCAAAGTCTTAGTAGTTAGTCCTCAACTAATGTTGTAGCTGCAATCCTTAAAAAAGTGCAACTTTAAATGAAACAATGTTAAGCGAATCAGATTTTCCCACAGTATAAAAGCTTTAGTTAGGTTTTGTAGGACCTTTCCTGTCAGAAAAAAACAGTAAAACATGATGCCCTGTAAGTCTACATAGTGCACTTTGCTAAATTACTATATTTATAAATGAAATAACTTTTAAAATAAAATAAATTTTAAAAATAAAAGAAATATGCTAACTCTACTTACCTCCTGCTCGCTACCTCTTCTGCTCACCTCTCCGGCCATGAGTAAGGGCTCAGGAGATGAGTGGTGAGAAGCAGGAAGCAACCTATGGAATGAGAGCAGCTTTGAATTGCAGGGTTGCAGAAGTAAGCCGCAAGATAGACAGGCGAGCAGGAGGGTTGGCACGTGGGAGGATTGTCATCATGCCAGAGGGTTGGTGAATGGGAGAAGCAGCTCCAAATGGTGCCGTTGGGTCATGTGATCCTACATCTCACCCACCGCAAAACAACATTAATGCGAATCTACAAAGCTAAACACAAATACTGGCCCCATTAAAAACTCAACATTAAGTCAAAACAGGGCAGCCAAAAGTGAAGATTTACGGTATTCTACTGAAGTGTCAGCCAAGATTTTTGTGTTTCAGTGACCACTCTGATCCAAAAAATTTCAATAAATCAGTCTCCCTCACAAGGGGTTTCAACTCTTTACTTTCAAAGATTAAACCTCTGAATTCCCTCAAAAGCAGTACCAACTTAGACTGCCTTAATTATTGCTCATCTTCCAATGGTTCAATCTCTTCTCCTGAAATTACATTCCATAGGATTCACAAAGTTGTCCTTTTGCCTCTAATTACCAGCTTAATTCTGACTCTTTTGCAGACAAATAGCTTCACTAAGGTGCCACTGACCCTAGGTTTCTCCGAGCTTCAGTCTTACAGTTGCACCGAGCTATAAATGGCTCTCAGGGCTTCTTCTGAGTCCTAATCCTCTCCAACACAGAACCTGCAACCTTGTGCCACCTTCTCAGCTCCCCAGGAATAGGACTTAAAGCCACCATCTTATGGCTGTGGGACAAAAGTGCTACTAACTGAGACACAACCAATGCTATTGTTAATCAGTTTGAAGTGAAATGAAATGTTACATTTCACTCATATATCTTTTGTATTGTCTTTTCCTAGCAAAGTCAACACCAAATGCCGAAGACATAAAAAGCATGAGAGTTTGATTGAGGTCAACAGACCCTAATATTTGCATTTTAATAAGTTCCTTATTGACTGCAATCTTGTAAAATCAGGTTAATTCAATTGGTAACCAGTGCTTTACATGAACTGAGTGAGCTTCATACTATAGTTGAACTTGGTGTGTAGAAAATACATGGCTCAGCATTTGAATCCTTCAGCATAGCACAATATGTATTGGCAGTAATGTCATAAATTAATGAGGAATTAAATTAAACTGTCCTATAGTCAGGCTACTTCAAAACATGAAATTAACTGTTAGTGATTTTAAGTCCCCATGATTTACCTTGCAGGTTGAGTTCACAATGTGTGGCTCCAGTGGCTTTGAAGTAGAACACTTTGTTTTGGGAGACAATCATTCCTCTAAAAAATATGTTTAATATAATTTTTAAAAATATTACAATGGAAGACACACAATGCGAATGAGCAGAAATACATCAGCCAGTTTCACTAGTTCTGCTGAAGTACGACAAAATGTAATGCTGCAAATTCCCCATGTACTGGGATGATTGAAGGACTGCAGTTGTTACCATTTACAAAAGATTAAGAAAATAAATGCAATTGACATAATGCAACACAAATCATTGTAGAATGCACATTCAAATTAATGTTTAATTTTACTTTCATTTAACAGGCCCAATGGTGTATCCTTAGATCAGTAAATCAGTAGAACACTTTGTTCTGGATTCAAGGCAACAATGGAGCCCTATGATGAATATCTAGTTCATGGCTCATGTTAATATTTCAGAGGGAAGGTTCAGTTCTGGGAAGATTGCTGTTGTGAAAGTAAAGAACCTAAAACACTGGGCTTTAGAGATGGCCAGATAAAAGAAAATGGCAGTTCCGAAGGTTACTCCTGTTTGTTTAATAGAATCAGAATAGAAGAGATAGAGTCATAAAACAGCAGGTGGGGTTACTTAGCTGGACAACTGGGCATGTGAAGTCTACACTGCTTGCAAAGAAGTGCAATCCAGAGAGATGTTTTGTTTTAAGAGTTAGAACTAAATTAGTTTTAAAGCATTCAGGTTCACATGAAAAGCCATGTCGTCATGGAGATGGTGAAGCTTAAGAAGGTCCTCTGGTTTCAATTTATCTGTATTTGCTGGGAGAGGGAGTTGGTTGCAGTTTGGACTTTGTGTGATTTACTGTTCACGAAGAAATTCTGAGAGCCACACAGTGTAATTAGGACTCCGGATAAGTCCTGGGAAGCTGAGAAGGTGGCACAAGGTTGCGGGTTCTGTGTTAGAGAGGGTCAGGGCTCAGAAAAAGCCCTGAGTGCCATTTATAGCTTGGTGCAACTGGGAGACTGGAGTTCGGAGAAACCTAGGGGCAGTGCCACCTTAGTGAAGCTAGTGGTCTGCAAAAGAGTCAGAATTAAGCTGGTAATAAGAGGCAAAATTGCAACTTTTTGAATCCCATGGAATGCAGTTTCAGAAAAAGAGACTGAACCAACAGGATGTGGGCAATCATTGAGGCAGCCCAAGTTTTTGAGGGAATTCAGAAGTTCTATCTTTGAAAATGAAGAGTTGAAACCCCTTGTGAGGGAAACAGAGATTTAATGAGATTTTTGACTCAGAGTGGTCACTGACGCATGGGCGGGTTGCTGATAAATCCATGGGATCTGTCTTGGTTGCATCTGCTATGTAATGTGCAGTGTGGTGTGTTCAACCACAGTTTGTAAATTCATATTTACCTCATTTTGATTCTGAATGTTAGAGTATAAGATAAAAATAGTAAAGTTTATTCTCATTGCTTAAATTTGTGGAATCTTTTAGCTTTATTCTCCCAGTTGTTAACTGGGATTTACAAACTTTGTTCACTTTAAACAAAAAGTTACTGATCCCTAACCAGATTGTAACTGGCCCTGATGAACCAACATTTGATTTCAATGAATATTATAATCATATACCTTGTTCTGCTATTATCATATTCTGCTTTCTTACCTTTACACTACTTTCAGCACCCTTTTTAGCCCTTACCACCACCATTAACACTCCCTTTGTTCTTTAGTTCATGATATTTTTGTCAACCTCTCCTTCGTCCCCACCTATCGCTAGCCTTCTATCCAGCTTCACTTGTTCCATCCCTCTTATACAGTATAAATTTAATCACATTTCTACTTGTCTTTAGCTCTGTTGAGGGTTATATGGACTCAAAACGTTAACTCTGTTTCTCTCTCCACAGATGCTGCTAGACCTGCTGAGTTTTTCCAGCATTTTCTGTTTTTGTTTCAGATTTCCAACATCCGCAGTATTTTGCTTTTATCGTAATTATTCTGTCTGCAATGATGCACACCAGTAAGATTGTAAGTCTAAAGCATTGCCTTGCCTGATGAAGGTATTAGTCCCAGATGTGTCACTAACATTTAAAACAGATAAACATGTTTCTGCTAGGAACATGTGTACTACTCCAACTTCACCCTGATAATCTTTATTTTCATTAGAGAATCCTGTCTCTCGTGCTTAGAATTTTCAATACATGTCTCGGGCCTATTAGACCTAATACCAGTATTAGGCCAAGAGTAGTTCCTGGCTTGCCTGTTTGCACTGTTGTACAACAGTCATACTACAATGTTTTTTTCAGTTCTCCTACCAACCACCTGGGTAAATTTACATCAATCCTCATTACAGTTATCTCTGACTGCACACTGTTGTTTTGTCACCTAATAGATGCACCAACATAAAACCTCATCATTTATCCCAGTAACACTGTGAGGCTGCCACCTGAAGGTACCCATTACAGTATGCAGCTATCGGCAATCACACTGGTAGCCAGGTGGGTGGGGTTTACAAGTATCATCATGTCCTTGGATATAGCTATGTTTTATTATGGGTTTGTCATTTTGTATGCAAAAACCAGACTAGCAAAATGAGTGTGAAAATCAATGTAAATTATACTATGTTCAAAAAACATCCTCCTCCTTGCACCATGCCCTAAGTGGGCATTGGCAACCATGGACTTCCATTGGATTGGTCCATGATTATACTTGGCAAAGTACTGCAGTGGTTTGCCATTGCCTTCTGCAGTATGGCCAACCAGGAAACTCCCACTCTTACCGCCTGCCAACAGGCACATTGGAAGAAGTTACAGGCTGACGTTATGAACACACCTTCCATGGTCATCAAGTACTGAAGTTGGACTTGAACCCCGAGCTTCTGGACCAGAGAAAGGGACACTACCACTGTGCCACAAGACCTCTCAAAATGCATAAGTAACATTATTGTGATAAAATGGCAGCTGAAAATCTGACGTCTTTCCTGACCTGTGATGAGCTGCTGTAACTTTAACTTCAAAGGCATAAGCCCTTTCAACTCTGCTGAGCCTTTAGACTTACCTCCAAAACTTTTCCTGCCTCCCTGACTCGTCCATGACTTAGTGCACACCTGCCTTCAGCTGTCTTTTTAAAAAAATTCTTTCATGGGATGTGAGTGTCACTGGCTAGACCAGAATTTATTCCCAATCCCTAATTGCCCTTGAGAAGTTAGAGGTGAGCTGCCTTCTTGAGCTGCTGTATGGGCCAGAATTTTACGCTGGTTATGCAGGCGCGTGCCTGACCTGACAGCACGTAAAATTACGCAAAAAGACGTATCCCCACGTCATTGCGCATTTGCACGATATTTCGCTCGGTGGGCATGCGAGGCAGTCGGAAGTGTGCCCGCTGACAATTAAGTGGGCAATTAAGTCTATTAAGGAAGCAATTGAGATCGATTTTATGTGGCTCATCCACTTTTATGGTTGGCCGACGAGCCAATCGGCCAGGTGGCCTTTATATTTTCGCTGAAACCTCAACCCAGGGCGGGATGAAATGTCCGGGGTGAAATATAATAAAAAACTCAAGGACTGATGTTTTTTGAGTTTTGCTATCAGGTGCTCGAATGTGCTGCATAGACACAGTTTGGTGCATTTTTTTCTTGTCATTTAATCTGTACAAGTCTGCAGCTCCCTGAGGCAGCTCCACAGCAGCTGTCTGTTTTCAGGAAGTGCCCACATGCACCCTCACTTTTGTTGGTGCCTGCATTCTTTCCAGTTCCCCCCTCCCCCGGGCCATGCTGAGGCTTTCTCAGCATGCGTTTCATGCTGGCTTGCCATTAATTAGCTAGCCAGCTAATGAAATTGTGTTCGGGGGCCGATCATGGGTGGAAGCACATTTCGCATCCACTTCCAGGCCTGCTGATTGTGCTCGTCTGACAAACATAAGATTCAGGCCCATGTGTTGTAGTGCTGTTAGGAAGGGCATTCCAGGGTTTTGACCCAATGACAGTGAAGGAACCAAGTCAGGATGGTGAGTGGCTTGGAGGGTAACTTGCAAGTGGTGGTGTTCCCATGCATCTCTGTCTTTGGCCTTCTAGGTGATAGAGATTGTGGGTTTGGAAGGTGCTCTCGAAGGAGCCTTGGTGAATTGCTGCAGTGCTTCTTGTAGATGGTACACACTGCTGCCACTGAGCACGGTGGTGGAGGGAGTGAAGGTGGTGGATGGGGTGCCAATCAAGAGGTCTGCTTTGTCCTGGATGGTGTCAAGCTTCTTGAGTGTTGTTGGAGCCGCACACGTCGAGGCAAGTGGAGAGTATTCCATCATGCTCCTGATTTGTGCCTTGTAGATGGCGGATAGACTTTGGGGAGTCTGGAGGAGAGTTACTTGCCTCAGGATTCCCAGCTTTGACCTGCTTTTGTAGCCACAGTATTTATATGGCTGGTCCAGTTCAGTTTCTGGTCAATGGTAACCCCCAGGATGTTGATTGTAGGGGAAAAGGAGATGGTAATGCCATTGAATTTCAAGGCGATATGTTTGGATTCTCTCTTGTTGGAGATGATCATTGCCTGGCACTTGCATGGCATGTATGCCACTTGCTACTTATCGCCCAAGCCTGAATGTTGTCCAGGTCTGCTGCATATGAACACAGACTGTTTCATGAGGAGTTGCGAATGGTACTGAACATTGTGCAATCATCAGCAAACATCCTGATTTCAGAGCTTATGATGGAAGGAAGGTCATTGATGTAGCAGCTGAAGATGGTTGAGCCTAGGACACTAACCTGAGGTACTCCTGCAGCTGAGATGATTGGCCTCTAATAACCACAACAATCTGCCTTTGTGCTAGGTATGACTCCAACCAGTGGTCTCCTGATTCCCATTGACTTCAATTTTGCCAGGACTCCATGATGCCAATAAGATAAAAGCAAAATACTGGGGATGCTGGAAATCTAGAAGAAAAACAAAAATACCTGGAAAAACTCAGCATGTCTGACAGCATCTGCGAAGAGGGATACAGTTAACGTTTTGAGTTCAGACTCGAAACATTAACTGTATCCCTCTCCGCAGATGCTGTCAGACCTGCTGAGTTTTCCCAGGCATTTTTGTTTTTGTTCCATGATGCCACTCTCGGTTAAGTGCTGCCTTGAAGTCAAGGGCAGTCATTCCCACCTCACCTGTCCAAGGCAGGTAAACCTTAAGTGCAGCTGTCTCCGGCAAACTCGAAAATCTTTAGAAAGATGGGATTTTAACAAGCCCTTAACTAACACAATTGCTCTCAACAGGAGCGCGGGCAAGTTTGCAGACCTGTGCTCCCCTCTGGCCCTCACAAAGGTTACTGACATCGGGAATAGAGGCAGTTCTGGGCATGCATGGCATTGCTGTCAGTTCTTTTGGCTACACACCTCTTTTCTGGCACAATTAGGGCCATGGAAATCCAGCCTCATGTCTGTCTAAACTTTAACTCTTTAAGCCTTGGTATCATTCTGATAAACCTGAGCACCCCCTCCAAAACCAATATATCTTCCCTGAATTCCCAAAATTGAACGCAGTATTCCAGATAGGGTTTTTTTACGTTTGTACGTTTGAAATTCTTTTGAAGCTCCAAAGTTAAGCTTCTTTTTTAATGATATTTTCATACCAATTTAGTCCACAAAACAAAAGATGCATAATTTTGTGGAGATCTGATTTAAAATGTAGTGAAGACCAGGGATGCCTTACTTCACTTTGATTACCTCGGCACAGATTGTCACATAGACTGCAAGCTCCTCCTCCTATTGAGATAAAATGGCAAACTGGGTGCTTACCTGGGGCCCGAGTTTGTATTTTAAATGAGTGTACTACCTGATCCAGGTGGGTGATCCAGCTGTCCATAGTTTCTGGGAAGTGACCAGTCTGCCTCCGCTGGCAGAGAGGACGTAGAATCTACCCAGATGTTCTTTTGGACCACAGTTTACAGTAAGCCATTAAAAAATTGCTCTCAGTACAGCATTTTGTTTCTCATCCACATGAGTGGAAAATTAAATTGCCAACTATAATTAGATAAATTAATATGTTTCTCTCCAGAAGTAGGAACATAACTGGCCACAGGAAATTATAATTCTGGGAAATTAATGAGTTATTTACTTTACACACAGTGATGAGATGAAGCTCTCTGGGTACTAAGTACAGCACAAGTTAGGCGGAATATGCAATTTTCTTAGACTGCCCTGTTTGCTATATCTGTTCTGAGCTGGGACCTTTCTATTTACCACACTATTTATTCTGGTTACCTTGATGTTATGGGACTGATCAGATGTAAATAAGGGTTCTCACTACATTACATCCACATGCATAATTCAGGTAGTTCAAAGCATCCTGATTTTGGTGGTGTTGTTTTGCTACTTTTATCAAATGAAATTTAAGAGACTATAACTTTTATGATTGCTTTAGAAATTAATGTTCTAAAATTAGCATTTGTGTAATAATTCCATGCCCCTAATCCATGCCAGCAAAATCACAAGATCAACGAGTCATAGTGCATGGGACAATGAGTTGCAATATGGTGATAAAATAATCGTGCAAATAATGACAAATGTATGCAGATGAGGTGACCATGTGTTTTTGTATAAAAACATGTACACAAAACTTTCCAAACACCTATCCTTAAAGAGAACGCTTCAGATCTTCTACTTTCAGACAAAGCCTTCTGATACACATTTCCTTAAATTCAAAGTGTATGAACTTATCTTCTAAATTTTTATTAAAATTTCAGTCATGAAGGAATAGTGATATATTTTGAAGACAGGATGGTGTGTGACTTGGAGGGTATTGTACAGATGATAGTGTTCCCATGCATCTGCTGCCCTTGTCCTATGTGATAGAGGTTGTGGGTTTGGAAAGTTCTGTCAAAGGAGCCTTAGTGAGTTGCTGCAGTGCACCTTGTAGATGGTACACCATGCTGCCACTGTGTGTTGGAGGTGGAAGGAACGAATGTTTAAGGTGGTAGATGGGGTGCTAATCAAGCAACTTGCTTTGTCTTCGATGGTGTTGAACTTCTTCATTGTGGTTGGAGCTATACTTATCCAGGCAAGTGGAAAGTATTCCATCACATTCCTGACTAGTGCCTTGCAGATAGTGGAAAGGCCTTGGGGGAGACAGGAGATTGGCCACTTGTGGCAGAATTCTCATCCTCTAACCTGGTCTTGTTGCACAGTACTTTTGAGGATGATCTGGTTAAGTTCCCGGTCAATGGTGACTCTCAGGATGTTGATAGTGGGGGATTCAAAGATGGTAAGCCTTGATATGGGTGGTGGTTATACCCACTCTGTTGGAGATGGCCATTGTCTGGCACTTGTGTGATGTGAAAGTTACTTGTTACATATTAATGCAGGACTTGTTGCACAAGGATATGGACTGCTTCATAATCTGAGGTGTTGCAAATGGAACTGAACACTGGGCAAACATCATCAAATATCCCCACTTCTGACCTTATATGATGGAAGGAAGGTCACTGGTGAAGCAGCTGAAGATGTTGGGCCTCGGAAATTGCTGTGAGGAATACCTGCCATAATGTGCTGGGGTTAAGATGGCTGACCTCCAACAACCACAACCATCTTCCTTATGATCTCTCCATGATTCTTATTGTCTTCATTTTACTACAGGTCCTTGGTGTCACACTTGGCCAAATGCTATCTTGATGTCAAAGGTGGTCGCTCTCAACTCACTCCTGGAGTTCAGCTCTTTTATCAACCTTTGGATCCAGGCTATAATGAGGTCTGAAGCTGATTGATCCTGACAGAACACAAACTGAGTGTCCGTAAGCAGGTTATTGATTAATAAGTGCCGCTTAATAATACTGTCGATGACACCTTCTATCTCTTTGCTGATGATTAAGAGTAGACTGATGGGGCAGTAATTGGCTGGATTGGATTTGTCCTGCTCTTCATTGACAGGGCAGACGTGGGAAATTTTCCACATTGCTGAGTAGACACCAGTGTTGTAGCTGTATTGGAACAGCATGGCAAAGGCATGGCTATTCTCTAGAACACAAGGGTTCAGTATTACAACTGGGAGGTTGTCAGGGACCATGGCCTTTGCTCTATCCAGTGTGTACAGCCATTTCTTCATATCACGTGGAGTGAATTAAGTTGACTGAAGGCTAGTTTCCATGATGGTTGGGACCTCTGGAGGACAATGAAATGGATAATCCACTCAATACCTCTGTCTGAAGGTGGTTGCAAATGCTTCAGCCTTGTATTTTACACTGATGTGCTGGGCTCCCCCATATTGTGGATAGGATTGTTTTTGGCACCTCCTACTCTGACTAGTTATTTAGTTGTCCACCACCATTCACGACTACATGTGGCAGAACTGCAAGTGCTTTGATCTGATCCATTGGTTGTGACGTCCTTTGCTCTGTCTATTGCTCTTTCCAATGTTTAGCACTGTGTTGTAGCCTTGCCAGGTTGGCACCTCACTTCCCTTTCCTTCTTTGACCTCTCAATCTCAATTTCTGGTGATAGACTGTCCGCCAATATTCAATTCAATCCTACCGGCTCCCACAGCTACCTCGACTACAGCTCCTCACACCCCGCTTCCTGTAAGGACTCCATCCCATTCTCTCAGTTCCTTCGCTTCCAATGAATCTGTTCTGATGATGCTACCTTCAAAAACAGTTCCTCTGACATGTTTTCCTTCTTCCTCAACCGAGGTTTTCCAGCCACGGTGGTTGACAGGGCCCTCAACTGTGTCCGGCCCATCTCCCGTTCATCCGCACTCACAATTTCCTCTCCCTCTCAGAATCATGATAGGATTCCCCTGGTCCTCACTTATCAGCCCACCAGCCTCCGCATTCAAAGGATCATCCTCCGCCATTTCTGCCAACTCCAGCTTGATGCCACCACCAAACACATATTCTCTTCACCCCCCCGGTGGCTTTCCGCGGGGATCATTCCCTCTAGGACATCCTGGTCCACTCCTCCATCACCCCCTACACCTCAACCCCCCTCCCACCGCACCTTCTGCAACCGCAGAAGGAACAACACCTGCCCTTTTACTTCCCTCCTCCTCACCCTCCAAGGGCCCAAACACTTCTTTCAAGCACTTCACTTGCACTTCCCTCAATTTAGTCTATTGCATTTGCTGCTCCCAATGCGGTCTCCTCTACATTGGAAAGACCAAACGCAGACTGGGTGACCACTTTGCGGAACACCTTCAGTCTGTCTGCTATCATGAGCCAGACCTCCCTGTCGCTTGCCATTTCAACACACCACCCTGCTGTCATGCCCACATGTCTGTCCTTGGCCTGCTGCAATGTTCCAGTGAAGCTCAACGCAAACTGGAGGAACAGCACCTCATCTTCTGACTAGGCACTTTACAGCCTTCCGGACTTAATACTGAGTTCAACAATTTCAGACCATGAACTCTCTCCTCCATCCCCACCCACTGTCCAATCTCCCTTTTTCCCATAATTTATAATTTTTTAACAAATATATTTTTCTTTTCCCTATTTTAAAATTTATTTTGATCTATTGTTTCATCTCCACCTTTTAGCCCATTTCGATCCCTTCCCCCACCCCACCCCCACTAGGGCCATCTGCCACTTGCTCGTCCTGCATTCTATCCTTAATGTCCCCAGTAGCAAATCCTTTAGATAATATCACCACCGTCCTTTGTCCTTTTGTCTATGACATCTTTGGTAGTCTCTTCTTGGCCTCCACCTATCACTGGCCCCCTGTCGAGCTCTATCTGTCCCACCCATCCCCCTCTACCAGCTTATATTTCATTTAATTTCTATATGCCTTACTTCTGATGATTCATACGGACTCAAAATGTCAACTGTATCCCTCTCTGCAGATGCTGTCAGACCTGCTGAATTTTTCCAGGTATTTTTGTTTTTGTTCTACATTTCCAGCATCCACAGTATTTTGCTTTTCTCATTTTTAGCTTTGCCTGATGGCTGCTTCAGACATGCTGTCTTGCAGTACTAATTGAACTAGTGTTGGTCCCTTGGTTTTAAAGTAATGATAAAGTAAGGAATACGCTTAGCTCTGAGGTGATTGTGGTGAAATATAATTCTGTTGCTGCTGATGGCCCACAGTGCATCATGGAAACCCAACTTTGAGCTGCTACAGCTGTTCTGAATCTATCATTTAGCACAGTGGTAGTGCCACACATCATAATGGAGGAAATCTTCAGTGTAAAGAGAGGACTTGGTCCCCACAGGACTATGTGGTGGTCACTCCTACCAACACTATAATGGACAGATGCATCTGCAACAGAAAGACTGGTTTGATGAAGTCAAATGGGTTTTCCTTGTTGGTTCTCCCACCACCTACTGCAGACCCAGTCTGGTGACTATATCCTTTAGGAGTCAACCAGCTTGGTCAGTAGTGGTGACCAATTATTCGTGTTAGACATTGAAGTCCTCCACCTAGGTTACAATTTGTTATGTTGATACCCTTAGTGCTTCTGCAAACTGCTATTGACTGTGGAGGAGAATTATTCATCAGCTGAGAGAGGGAAGTAGGTGGTAATCAAAAGGAGGTTTCCTTTGACCTGTTCCATTTGATACTATGAGACTTCATGGGGTCCAGTGTTGGCTGGGTGCCTTTGCCATGTCTGGGGCCTTGATCGGTGTTGGGCAGTCCATACAGTTTTTATCATTGTGTTATTAGGTGGAATTTCCTTGCAAGGTGTTTTGTCTGGTAGTTATTTTACCTGATAAACTTAGACATTGTTATTTGTCACACTCAGAGAGTTGAATTATTATCTTTCTGTCAGTTAGTGGTAAATTAGAGGCCAAATTTATGTTGTACGTTCTCTACTAGAAACCAAATTGTGTCCACTATAAAATGATGTACTTAAATTTTAAGAATATTTAACTTTCTACCAATTTTAGTATTTTCAGATATTATTTCTAAACCCTACTTACAACTTATAACTGATCTCCATTAGCATTAAGTATTTCTATTCTCTGGGGTGTTCATTGCTTGTCTACTACAGTTTCAGTGGAATGATAATACCCGTGAAAAATCAGCCCCATAATTTTTGGAAACTGTTAAAGGTCATTTGACAAAATAACCCCTGTTGATAGATTACCCAAATCCTCTGCCTTCTCACCTTCTCAATTGTAACTTTCCTAATTAACACTCAAATCCACTGCTCCTGTTCATGATATCCAGGTAACCTATTGTACAAATCTATCACACTTCGAATAAGTTCACAAATCTGGCACACTTCGGCTGAATAAGTTCCTTTCTAAATTCCAGGTATTTTTACTTGTATGTCCTGGACGAATTTGCCAGGAAATTAAGTAGTTCAGCTGAGGTGGATCATCTTACCCTGGCCTGATGCTCCAAGAGGGGAAGAGAGAAAGGAAAATGGCATCAATATCATCTCACTGCAAGCAGTAAGACTCTCAACAGTTAAAGAGATGTGCTGACAGGAAATTGTCCCGGATGAATTACATTTCAAAAAAACCCTAGAATTCTTTGAGTGTCAAAGATAATTACACATTTAGATATATTCATGTTTATTTCTCTATAGCTGTTTCATGAAGAACAATTTTTCCACACGCAGCCAATTCTAGCAGTCTATGGTTTTTCATGGTCAATCAATTCAACTGGTAGGCCAGAAATAGCTTGAGCCCTGTCATTCTTTCAGTTAGTCAGGCTTCATTTAAGTTAATATACATTAATAATGACTTCATTAGAATCAATCTGGATAATAACAGACTTCTAATTTAAACTTTACAACCAAGAAAGAATTCAGTCTCTCTTGTTCCTGATAGTAAAGGTACTATTGTGAAATGAGTATGGGCTTACAGTTCATAGTGGATCAGAAATTACAGAATGAGTTGGACAAAATGTGCAGGTGGGCAAAACAATGATGGATAAAATTTAATGCAGCCAAGTGCAAAGTGTCCATTGGATGTAAAAATAGGCACACATGAATGCTGTTGAAGTAAGTAAAGTTTACATTCATATAGATTTATATTTAAACGTTTGTATTTACGTCTTTCATGACCTCAAGATATACCTTTACAGCCAATGAAATTCATATGCAGTTGCTGTTGTAGTGTAAGAAACCCAACAGCAAGACCCCTTAAACAGCAATGAGTTACAGTAATGACTAGATCATTTATTTTTAGCAATGTTTGTTGAGGGATAAGCATTGGCCAAGAAAACACGAGAACGCCTGTGCTCTTTTAGAACTAATGTCATGGGATGGGGCCTCAGTTTAATGCCTTGTCTAAAGTAGATCACCTCCAACAGTGCGGCACTCCCTCAGTATTGCACTCAAGTATCCACATAGATTATGTGCTCGTCTTGAGTGAGAGTAGAATCCAAAGCCTTCTGACTCAGTGGTGACAGGGTTACCACTGAGCCGAGGCTGACACTTACTAGGTGAAAAACTAAATATCTGCAACCAGTGTAGAGCCATAATCAACAAAGGCTATTGATTTATATAGATGAAACAGTAGAATACAAGTCAGGAGGTAATGATCAGACTATAGTGCTCTGATCAAGCTGCACCTCCAATACTGCATCCAGTTTTGGTTCCTTAGAAATAAAAGAGTCATTCAAGTGGTGAAAGTAATGCAGAGAAGAGCCACAAGGCTGGTTCCTATTTGGCAGGGGTCTGAGTTAAGAAAGATGGGTGGACTTGGGTATTTCAACTTGGAAAGTACATTTCTAAGACATGGCCTTATAGACCTAGATACCACTGCTAAGGGTGTGAAGAAAATTAATCTGTGATATTACTTTAAATTACACTGTGGGTGTAGAACTAGAGACACAGATTCAAAATTAGTAAAAGTTAGTTTCAGAATAGATGATCAGAAAATCCTTCTTCACATGAAGGATGATCAATATGCGGAATAGACAGAAATCCTGGAATCATTTAAGAAACAAGAATAGGAATTTTCTAGATCGGTGAATTCAGATGGGCTGAGTAGCAGTCCTGCTCTGGAATGATCTTATGCTCTTGTGCAAATGGCTGTATGTAACTCAGCTGGCTGCAAAACTGGGTAAGCATTCGTTCTAACTACTTTACGTTCAAAATGAAAATGTACCCAATGAGAAGGGGAACATGGAATATGATAGAACCTTTCCATGTCATGTGATACTGCTTTGCTTCAAATGCTGTTATGGAAACAAAGTCAGAGCTGCAAAATCTGTAACAGCTTTATTTCTATGCTTCAGTAGATCCAATTAATTTACTGATGTCCTATGGCAACTTACGAATTTTATCTCGGGGCACTGATACATTCATATAATTTACCAATTTGAAAAAAATGATTGAAATCCTATTGACTTTTGACTTGAGTAATTTCAACTGTATTTTTAAATTATAAAATAGAACTCTCGTTTAGCCATTCTGAAAAATGCTAAATATTTCATGCAAAGAAAATATTTCACTTCACAGTGTCCTATAAGGCAGAATTGTCCCAGATTTTCACTAAGTGTGATAGCAGGTGTGAAAAAAGATGTTTTAACCGCTGGCTGCAATGGCGGATTCTTGCACCATGACACCCCCCTCCCACCTCATAAATTAAGCAGTCACTGGAAACACGCCGCTTTGCTGACGGCCAGCCTCCAATTTGCCCACCAGACCGTTTCCTCGCCGTTTCCTCACTCTGGGCGCCATATTTAAACTTCAGCGACGTGAGCACTTCTCACTATTTGCAGTCCAGGATTGCTCCTGTAGAGACGTGGCCCCAAAAGCCAAAAGAGGTGCAGCCCCCTGATTCAGTGACACACCCCTGGGATGCCTTTTGGATGCCGTGGAGGCCCGCCACGATGTCCTCTACCCCCGCTCTGGCTGCAGGAGGCCCATCAGTCTCACCATCCTGGCTTGGGAGGTGGGGGCAGAGGTGGTCAGTGCCAAAGCTGCACACAAGAGATCAGCCATCCAGTGCAGAAAACGGATAAATGATCTCACCCATGCCGCCAGGGTAAGGCAACCATCTCATCACTCTCAACTCATCCACTCACAAGCCCATCACATATTCACTGACATCTCACTCACTGCTAGCTCAAGGGACATCACTACTCACTCTCTCACACACACCCTCTCATCTCCCTCTGGCCTCATTTCCTCTGGAGATCGCCTCCTCATCCTGTCCATGGCTCCACTCAGCACACACACAAGTCTGGCATCCTTCTCCTTTGGCCCGCATGTGCCTTGCTGACACTCTGTCTGTCTTTATGCAGGACAAGATCACGCACAATCAACGGGAGAGGTCACAGACCGGGGGTGGAGTTCTGGACAGTAAGGTCCTCACTCCGTTCGAGAGTTGCGCATGGAGCTAGCAGGAGAGAACGTGGACTGTTCCTGCAGCAATGGTGAGGTTGATGGTAAGCATCCACGTGAGGATCCTACACTATGTCATCCCTCTCTCAATACTACTCTGGGTCCACTTCTGTGTGTAATGCGGCTGCCAAGCACTAATAATCTCTGCTTTCCCTCCTAGGCACATCTGACACGTCGCCCTCAAGCAACCTCGACCCCAACTCCAGCGCTGAAAGCACCTCGGATGAGGACCCTGACGGCAGCTCCATTGAAGACCCATCATGGCGCTCACCCGCACCCTCCACCAGCGCAGTGACACACACCTCAGTGGGACACAGATGTAGAGCAGCCTCGGGATCACAATCTAGTGAGCACAGCACACAATCTGTTCCACAGCAGGCGGAGTCAGGGACATCCGAGGTTGCCAGTACTCAGAGGACTGCTGGAGGCAAGGAATCTGCTGAGTCCGAGTCAGATGATGAGCCTCTGGGCTCGGTCGTCAATCAGTTGTTGGAGCTGCAAAGACAATCATGAGAACATCAGGAAGGGATGTCTGGTGCATTCCTCTGATTGCAAGGGACGATGGAGGAGTCCGTCCGTCTTCAGCCTGAGGTGATGGCGCCATCATGCTGATGCACCAAGGCCAACGCTGGTAGGACACTGGCTGCCCTAGAGACCTTGGTCCAGGGCTTCAGTCCTGTCCTGCTGCATGGGCTGAACTCCATCGCTGATGCCATAATTGGCCTCCAACAGTGTCAATGCGAGAGTGATGCGGGTCAGCTTGATCTCACTCCAGCTTCCCCTTCTCCTCAAGGACTGTCAGAGGCCCATAGAGAGGAGGACCAGCAGCTCGACACCCTAGAGCCATCCACCCAGGTGCCTCCAGGAATGTCCAGCTGCTCCAGATCCTCTCTTCTTGTGACCTCATCATCTCCAGCTCCACAGGCTGAGGAGGGTGCACCTGGCCTGCAGCAGAATACCCAGGCCCTCCAGGTCTCAGCCCTCCAGAGAACGCCCACCAAGGTCATCACAGACAAGGTGTAGCAGTCAGCAGGCTGCCTCCACCTCCACTGTGGATGTTGGGCGAGCACCAAGATGTAGAAGCAGGGATAGGAAGGTTAAGAGGATGTAGTTGCACAGTGTGGGCACAAGTATTAATTACTTGTACATAATGTTCACTATTGTAAATAATCATCCAAGAATTTATCCTTGTCCATGTCTTCTTGTTATGATAAGCAGTATTTGTGTCATTCAGATGTGAAACCTTGGTTCCTGCACAAGATAAAGGTACGTGTGTCAGTCCAGGGCCTCTTCCCTGTGCAGTGTGTAACCTTCAGAGCAAAGTGATGGTCCGGCTTCACACACACTGGACACATTAATGATGCCTGCACCTCGATAATCCTTGTCATTGCTGCCAGAATATCGTGGGCAGGTGTCACAGATTTCCATCATTCTCTCTGTGAGCTCCTTTGAGGTGGTGGTGGTTCCCCATCTCTTCAGCATCTGTGTCCGGTGACAGTGTGGTTCTGAAGGGATCAGGTGCTGAAGGCTGCCAAAGGACCAGGTGCATTTAAAGTTTCGTGGCTGCTTCTCCATTATATGATTCTGATCATAGAGCGCAAGCGAGCTGCCCCCAGCCAGGCAGGAGTCAAGCGTTCACAGAGGCAATGTGAAGATCCTTGGAGTGTCCCCTCTGCATGTCATCAGCATCCTCCTTTAATTTTATGACTATTAGGGCTGCTGCTGCGTCTCCATAACATGAGCTTGAGCACTGAGTGTAAGTGTACTGCCATCAGTCACACAGGAGTTAAGAGTTCACAGATGCAAGGTGAGGATGTCAGGACTGTCGTCACTGCATCTTGTCATCATCCTCCATGAATCTTGCGGCTGTTAAGGCCTCACGAGCATGCCTGCCTCGTCTGACCAATGTGATGGCCTCATTGCCAGCGTCCTTGCCTTCGAGGACCTTATCACCTTCGACATCCTATTCCAGCTCCTCCTCAGCCAGGTCCTCCCTCCGTTGCAGTGGCAGGTTGTGTAGCACGCAGCAAGCTATGATGATGCACAACACCCTCTGGGGACTGTATTACAGTGCTCCACTGGACCTGTTGAGGCAGCGGAACCTCATTTTCAAGATGCCGATCGTTTGCACCACCAAAGTCCGGGTTGCAGCATGAGACTCATTGTAACTCTTTCGAGTACAAACATGTTTCCATCTGTTTCAGATGAAGTTACATTGTCTCATAGTTTGCCAGTGTGAGATTTGAACTCTTGATCTTGGGGTTACAAACCCAGAACCATAACCACTTGGCTATTTAGTCGCTCTGCTGCAGTGAGGCTGTCGCATGGGTGTCATCAACCATGTCCTCTGTGAGTAGCCCTTGTCCCTGAGGAGCCAACCCTGTAGCCTCTGTGGACTGTGGAAGATGTCAGGGATATGAGAGCTGCTAAGGATGTAGGTGTCGTGGACGGTCCCTGGGAATCGTGCGCAAACCTGTAGCATATGCTTGTGGTGTTCATAGACCAGCTGAACATTCAGTGAGTGGAAGCCCTTGTGGTTGACAGAGTTGACTGCTTGTTGCCATGGAGATCTAAGTGCCATGTGAGTGCAGCTGATGGCACCCTGCACCTATGGAAAAGCTGAAATCACCGAAAATTCCAGTGCTTTTGCTTCCTGGCTTTCCTGATGCTGGGCGAAACGCACAAAGTTCTATGCCTTTGCAAAGATGGCGTCTGTGACCTCCTGGATGCTCTGCAGGTGGAGGCTTGCGAGATCCTGCCCACGTCACCTGTGCAGCCCTAGAAGGAGCCAGTGGCGTAAAAAGCGAGCGCCACGGTCACTTTCTTGCAAATAAAGGTAAATGTTTCCACTGAGAAAAGTTGTCTGAAGATCAACTCTATAACAAACTGGCAATGAGGATAGATTAGATTCGGTGCTGTACCTCGCCTAGCGATTGTGAGTATCTAAGTTCGTTAAAAATAAAAGAAGATATACTCATCTGAAATGCCACAGTTTGGCAGAATTGATCCCTTTGAGCCAGCCACAGATGATGGGACTCCATATATAGAATGTTTTGAGTTATTCTTTCAAGCAAACGAAATTGTGGAGGAGGAAAAGAGGAGAGCGATTCTTTTCAGTATTTGTGGGAGCAAGACCTACAGTTTAATTCGAAGCTTGACGGCCCCCAGTGCCTCAGATTCAAAGACTTTCAGTGCATTAGTAGACCTCATTAAGGGACATTTTCAATCCAAGCATTCAGTCACAATGCAGAGATTAATGTTCAATTCACGGAATAGAGCCCTCGGGGAGACAATTGCTACCTATGTGGTGAAATTAAAACAACTAACGGAATATTGTGATTTCAGTGATTGACATGCTCAGAGGTTGTTTAGTATGTGGCGTGCAGGAAGACACTATTCAGCGAAGATTGCTGGCTGAAGAGAATCTTGATTTTAAGAAAGTGTTAAAATAGCGCTGGCAATGGAAAATGCTGTAAGGGATTCACAAGCAATCCAAGGGATGCAAAATGGCACCATTCTCCTCATCAGGCGTGGAAATCTGGGACTCTGTTGCGAAGCGGGAAACAGTTCCCGCTAACCGAAAAATAAGAGTAAACAGCTTAACAGCGAAATCTTAAACTAATTTTCATCGACGTGGAAACAATCAGTCTTCTAGCGATTGGCAACTTAAAAAAGTAGAATGTTATTTTCATCACAGAAGTGGACACATAATGAGACAGTGCAAAGTGAGATTTGAACAGGCCTCCAAACAACACATGAAGTCTATAGTGTAGGAGGACTTGAAACAAATTCTGAAATTTATTCATTATTCGATGTGAAAGTTGGGAAGACAGAGCCAATATTTGTTACAGGGCAAGTGAATGGTAAACCATTAAAAATGGAAGTAGACACTGGTACTTCTACCACTAATAGGAGAACACACTTTCAGATATTTAAATAAAGGTGATCAACAATTAAATTTGGAACAAACATCTGCCAAGTTGAAAACGTACGCAGGTGCCGAAATCCAAGTAAAAGGTATCACCAGAGCAACTGTTCATTATAGATACTAATCGGCACAGCTACCAGTGATGATGGTAGAAGGTGAAGGGCCAAGCCTTCTAGGGCGTGATTGGTTGAAGGAGATTAAATTAAACTGGTCCAAAATCTTCCAGTTGCGAGCAGGTGGACTACCAGAACAGCTAAAAAAAAGACACTGTCTTCAACGATGAACTGGGAAAAATTCAAGGCCTACAGGCCAAGGTTTACCCCTCGCTTCTTGAAAGCAAGACCAACGCCCAAGAGAGAAGGTTGATGCTGAGCTGAACCGACTAGAGAGGCTGAGTGTCATAAGAGCGGTTCAGTTCTCAGAGTGGGCAGCATCCATAGTCCCTGTTCTTAAACCAGACCAGACCATCCATATCTGTGGGGACTATAAACTAATGGTCAACAGAGAAGCCAAACTGGACACGTACCCTATTCCCAAGGTTGAAGATCTATATGCTAAACTCGCAGAACGGACAACGTATACAAAGCTTGACATGAGTCACGCATATCAGCAGCTGGAGCTGGATGACACTTCCCGGGAATTCGTAACCATAAATACCCACAAAGGGTTATACCAATATATACACCTGCCCTTCAGTGTTTCCTCAGCCTGTGCCATTTTTCAGAGGACACTGGAGAGTTCACTACAAGGACTATCTCAGGTTGTGGTCTACCTGGACGATGTACTGATAACTGGATTTACAGAAAAGAAACACTTGGCTAACCTACAGGAAATCCTGAAATGATTTTTAGAAGCAGGAGTGCACCTGAAGAAGGAAAAATGCACTTTTCAAGCAAATGAAGTCGTTTATTTGAGCTACCGGGTAGATGTCCAAGGGTTACACCCAGTTGAAGAGAAGGTTAAAACAATAAGAGAGGCACCTGCACCCAGGAACACTCTGAACTTAAATCATTTTTAGGGATGATAAATTATTATGGGAACATTCTACCAAATTTATGCTCAGTTCTAGCCCCTCTACGTTCACTGCTAAGAAAAAAAGAGTTGGTTTTGGGAAGCACCCCAAAAAGAAGCCTTCATGAAAGTAAAACAGCTCTTACACTCTTCAAATTTGCTAGTGCGTTATGACCAGCCAAAGAAACCTGTGATGCGTCACCCTATGGAGTGGGAGCAATACTATCTCACAAAATGGACAATGACATAGAGAGGCCAAGAGACTACGTATCGAAGACACCACAGCTGAGAAAGGATATTCCCAGATCAAAAAGAAAGGTCTGTTGATTATTTTTGGTGTAAAAAAATTCCACCAATATGTGTGTGCACGGGCGACATTTCACGATAGTATCATACCACAAACCGCTTTTGGGTCTGTTTAGCGAGGAAAAGGTTATATCTCCTATAGCCTTGCAAGAATGGGCTCTAATTTTAGCAGCATATGAATATACCTTTGTACATAGACCAGGGATTCATGTAGCAAATGACAATGCCTTAAGTCACTTTCCTTTGCAAGAGAATGATGAACATGTCCCAGTTCCACAGGAACTCGTATGAGTGATTAATTTTCTAGATTCCTTGCCAGTCTGTACCAGGCGGGTAAGAAACTGGACAAATGGTGATCCAGTCCTGTCTCGAGTGATAGACCAAGTGTTACATGGTTGGTCCCAGGAACCAGTCTCTGATGAATTGAAGCCGTTTTTCAACTGAAGATATGAGATGAACAGTCAAGATGGTATTCTACTATGGGGTGCACGGGTAGTAGTTTGGGGTGTGCCCACGATCGGTAGGCCCGGGAGCAGACCCCCAACTGTGATTGGCCACCGACCGCGATTTCATGCTGACTGGCCAATTAACGACAGCCAGTGTGAAGCGCTTGCTGAGGAGCTCAGCGCTGTTGGGTGGTGGTGGGAGGAGGGCGAGCACTGAATTCAGCGTGGGCATGGGGGAGCGTGGAATGAAAGCTCCCTGAAGGCAGAGAGCTGCCTCAGGGGGCTGAAGAATTTAAAAGCAATAAAAAAAAATTTAAAATCTGGAAAATAATTCCCACGCATCAGATTCAGTCACTGGAATGAAAATTCTGTCCATACATTTTTTTTTAAAATTTAATAACGGAAACCTCATCCTGTCCTTGGATGAGGTTTCCTGAAAATTACAAAGGCTGCTTGGCCGATTTGCCCACCCACCAACCGTAACATTGGACGGGCAATCTTTGTAAATTGTGCTGTTAATGGGCTTAATTGCCCTCTTAATTGCTGGCGGATTCCGAGTTTAGCGTGTGCCCGCTGACCGAAATAATGCACAAGTGCATGATGATGTCAGGACACTCGCCCAATGTCATCATGTGCTATTTGATGCTCGAGTGGGTCGGGTGCATGCCCACATGCTGAGCGAAAACTTCTGCCCAGGGTCTTGAAGTTCCCCAGGTGGCAATGGCTGTGGCTAGCACTCCTCCGGAGTTGTGGAAAAGTATTTAAAATGTTGAGCTATTGAAGTTCCCACAACTGCTGCCATATTGTGTTTTCCTAATCTCTGTGATAGTTACTATTACTGACAATGCACTGATCGCTCAAGACAGCATCATTAACACAATAACATGGATACAGTACTTTATTCAAAGATGATTCTGCATGTAAACACAGATCTAAGATCAGATCCTGCCACATCCAGTCATGAATGGTGGTGGACAATTAAATAACTCACTGGACTCCACACATATCCCCATCCTCAATGATGGGAAAGCCCAGCACATCAGTTGCAAAAGATAAGGCTGAATCTTCAGGCAGAAATGCTGAGTGGATGATCAATCTCAGTCTCCTCCGGAGGTACCCAGCATCACTGATGTCAGTCTTCAGTCAATTCGATTCATTCCATGTGATATCAAGAAACGGCTGAAAGCACTGGATACTGCAAAGGTTATGGGCCCTAACAGTATTCCGGCAATAGAATTGAAGATACGTTCCAGGATTGTGCATGCCCCTAACCAAGCTGTTCCAGCAGGTGCCCTGCTACGTGGAAAATTGCCCAGATATGTCCTATACACAAAAAGCAGGACAAATCCAACTCAGCCAATTACTGTCCCATCAGTCTACTCTCGATCATAGTAAAGTGATAGAAGGAGTCATCAACAGCGCTATCAAGTGGCAGTTGCTTAGCAATAACCTGCTCACTGACACCCAGTTTGGGTTCTACCAGGGTCTTTCAGCTCCCGACTTCATTACAGTTTTGGTTCAAACATTGACAAAAGAACTGAATGCCAGAGGTGAGGTGAGAGTGACTGCCCTTGACATCAAGGCAGCATTTGACCAAGTGTGGCATCAAGGAGCCCTAGCAAAACTGGAGTCAATGGGAATCAGGGGGAAAACTTTCTTCTGGTTGGAGTCATACCTAGCACAAAGGAAGATAGTTGTGGTTGTTGGAGGTCAATCATCACAGTTCCAGGACATCGCTGTAGGAGTACCCAGGGTAGTGTGCTTGGCCCAAACTTCTTCAGCTGCTTCATCAATGACCTTCCTTTCATCATAAGGTTATAAGTTAGACAGCACCTCCCAAACCCACGACCGCTACCATCCTAAAGGACAAGGGCAGCAGACACATGGGAAAACCACCACCTGTAAGGTCCCCTTCAAGCCACTCACCATCCTGACTTGGAAATATATTGGCGTTCCTTCACTGTCGCTGAGTCAAACTCCCACCCTAACTGCGCTGTGGGTGTACCTATACCACAAGGACTGCAGCAGTTCAAGGAGACAGCTCACCACCACCTTCTTAAGGGCAATTAGGGATGGGCAATAAATGCTGGCCTAGCCAGTGATGCCCACATCCCATGAATGAATAAAAAAAACCACAGACCTTCTTTGTACAGGTACTTTCTTCAGGTTGCTAACATACAGAAGTCACATGGTGTGTTACATCACATTGCTTATGCTGCTGTACATTAGAAACATAATGTTAAAAACACAACTCTTAAAGGTATCTCGCAACACCAGCTACTTCTCTGAAACAACTTGGATAGCAGAGATTAGAAGAGTCACATCTGTTTGTAAACAGAGGTACCTTAATCCAGGTACCTTGGGAGAAATTTAATCCAGACCGTGGAGGTCTCGCCTGCCAGTCGGAGAGCTGGTGAGAGCCTCACCTTGCCACCTTTGCGGAAAGCCTGTTGAATTAGGTGCCAGTTGGGCACTTAAGTGGCTGGCAGCAGGCCTTCACCGGGATGAAGGACGCTGGGGGTGGAAATCCTACTCCCAAGATCTGCTGACTAATCAGAAGCCAGGAGTTCTCCATTTGGAGTGCTATATGGAGTGGTGGTAGCAGCTGGCAATGCACCCATCAGAGGCTCAGGATCAGTGGACAAAGGCCACAGGTGAGTGAGGTGAGATGGGGGTCATGGGGTGGAGGTTACTGGGGCAGAGAGATCAGAAGAAAAGAACAGGGGTTGTCACTCAGCGGGCTCCCCCTTCCTGATTGCAGCTCCCTTGATCAGGCAATGAGTACCTTTAAACGATGACGCCTTCTGGGATCTGCAAGCAAACCCAACAGGGTTTTACTTTTCAGGCTCTCTGCGTGGCAACAGCCCCACCTGCCGCTTGTTGAATACCAGTGGCAGCGGATGAGGCTCTTTAGTGGGCATTAATTTCCTACTAATTGAGTTATTGGACTCTATTCACATGAATTAATTCCAATATCTTTTTGACTTTCTTTTAAGGAACTTGCAATTTGTAACTTCTTTCCCTTTCTTCCTACCTTGTATGCTCGTGAGTGTGAATGTATGTTACAAACCATTCCTGAGGTTTTGAATGTGTTAATAAATCCTAGTTTTGTCTCACCTTAAAGAATTTGCTCTGGGGTTATTTTTAACATTGGATCTCATAAACCAAGGTTTGGGAAATACACCACAGCCCATTTCAACAAGGGAAAGAATACTAAGGGAAACAAATTAAATTAGAAAATTAAAACAACTGCTCTCATGGGCAGAAGAGGGGAGCAGCAATAATAATTCAATTCACTTTGCTCTTGTGTCTGTAACAATGAAGGGAATGGAATACAATACAAAAAGTAGGGAGGTTATGCTTCAATTATACAAGGCATTGGTGAGACCACAACTGGAGTACTGTATGCAGTATTGGTCTCCTTATTTAAGGAAGGATGTATATGCATTGGAAGCAGTTCAGAGAAGGTTTACGAGACTAATACCTGGAATGGGAGTGTTGTTTTATGAGAAAAGGTTGGACAGGTTAAGCTGGCGTTTAGGAGAGTAAGAGGTGACTTGATTGAAACATATAGGTTCCTGAGCGGCATTGACAGGTTAGATGTGGAGAGGATGTTTCCTCTTGTGGGAGAATCTTGAACTTGGGGCGATTGTTTAAAATTAAGGGGTCATCCATTTAGGACAGAGATGGGGAGAAATGTTTTCTTTCAGAGGACAGTGAGTCTTTGAAACTCTCTTCCTCAAAAGGCAGTGGAAGCAGAGTCTTTGAATATTTTTAAGGCAAATCTAGCTAGATTCTTGATAAGTTGGAGCTGAAAGGTTATCAGGGGTAGGTGGGAATATGGAGTTGAGGTTACAATCAGATAAGCCATGATCTTACTGAATAGCGGAGCAGGCTCAGGGGCTAAGTGGCCTACTCCTGCTCTTAATTGATATGTTCGTATAGGGAGTCTAGGACAAAGGGGATTAGTTTAAAAATTAGAACCAAATCTTTCAGGAGCAAATTTAGGAATCATTTGTACACACAAAGGGTGGTAGAAGTTTGGAACCCTCTTCTGCAAATGGGAATTGATGCTTGATAATTTTACATTGGAGATTGCTGGATTTTCGTTATCCAATGCTATTATGCAATTTAGGGCAAAGATAGGTAAATGGCATTAGGTCGCAGATCAGCCACAATCTCACTGAATTGCATGACAGGCTAGAGGGGTTAAATGGCCTATTCCTATGGTCATATGGCACAGAAAGAGGCCATTTGGCCCATTGAGCTAATGCCCATGTTCTTGTGTTCTAGCTCATGTATGACTCCAGGCCATTGGATTAGTGCCCTCTGAAATGACCTAGTGGGCCATTTAGTTGTACCAAACTACTGTAATAAACTATATTTACAATACAACCGAATGGACCACCAGGCATCAACCTGGGCACAGAATTGGGAAACAACTAAAACACAGCCAGCCAAGTCAACACTGCAAAGACCTTCATACTGACATCTGGGAACCTGTGCTAAAATTGGGAGAGCTGTCCCACAGTCTAATTGAGCAACAGCCTGACATAGTAATTCTCACAGAAACATACCTTTCTGTAAACACCCAGACTCCTCCCTCATCATCTCTGGGCACGTCCTGTCCCTCCTGGAGTACAGACCCACCAGAGTTGATGGCACAGTAGGGTCTTGCCCTGGGAGTCCTCAGCATTGACTTTGGACCCCATCAGGTCTCATGGCATCAGGTTAAATATGGGCAAGGAAATCTCTTGCTGATTGCAACTAACCACCCTCTCAGCTGATGAATCAGCACTCCTCCATTGGAAGAAGCGCTCAGGGTAGCAAAGAGCATAAAGTATACACTAGGTGGGGGGCTGGGGTGGGTGGGGGGTGGGGAGGGGGTGCTTTGCTTCAACCTACATCACCAAAAGTGACTTAGTACCACCACCACTGACCGAGCTGGCTGAGTCTTGACATGGCTGACAGACTGGCCCTGCAGCTGATGATCAGAGAACCAACATAAGGGAAAAACCTACTTGACCTGATTGTCATCAGATGCAACTGCCCATGACCGTATTGGTAGGAGTGACTACTGCACAGTCGTTGTGAAGGCAGAGTCCCATCTTCACACTGATGATGTCCTGCATCATGTTGTGTGGCACTATGACTGCTAAATGGAATAGATTCAGAACAGGTCTAACAGTTCAAAACTGTACATCCACAAGGTGATGCGGGTCATCAGCAGCTGCAGCAGAAGTTCTTGTCTTCATTATAACCTGGGTCCAAACCTAGTCAAAGGAGCTGAATTCCAAAGGTGAGGTGAAAGTGACAGCCCTTGGAAGTAAGGTAGAATTTGAACAAGTGGGAAGTAACATTCATACACACAAGTGCAGGTTATATCCATCTTCAATAAGAGAAAGTCTAATCACCATTCCTTGATACTTAATGGCATTACCATCATCAAACACCCCACCATCAACATGCTTGGGGCCACCAATTACCAGAAACATAATAATATAAGAAATAGGAATGGAGTATACCATACAGCCCCTCGAGCCTGCTCTGCCGTTCAGTACGATCATGGCTAATTATCGGCCTTAACTTCACTTTCCTGCCCAGTCCCCAGAGCTTTGATTCCCTGGGAGGCTAAAAGTCTGTATATCCCAGCTTTAAATATATTCAATGATGGAGCATCTATAACCCTCTAGGGCAGACAATTCCAAATATTCACAAACCTTTGAGTGAAGAAATTTCTCCTCATCTCAATCTTAAATGATCGGCCCCTTTTCCTGAAACTGTGCCAAATTGTTCTGGGTTCGATTCCCCAGCCAGGGGAAACCACCTGCCAATATCTACCCTGCCAGGTCCCTTCAGAATCTTTTATGTTTTGATGAGATCACCTCTCATCCTTCAATATTCCTGAGAGCATAGGCCCAATTTACTCAGCCATGGGCCAATTCTCTCACCAACCAGTAAACCTTCGCACCAGTGCAAGCATATCCTCCTTTAAATATGGATAGCAAAACTGCACACAGTACTCCAGGTGTAGTCTCACCAAAGCCCTGTATAATTGTAACAAGACTCCATATCCTTATATTCCAAACCTTTGCAATTAAGGCCAACATGTTATTTGCCTTCCTAATCGTTTGCTATACTTGCATTCTAACTTTTTGTGCCATTGTACAAGTATATCTGAGTCCTCTGAAAATCAACATTTACAAGTTTCGTGCCTTTTAAAAATATGCTGCTTTTCTATTCTTACTACCAAAGTAAATAACTTTGGTTATTTACTTGCCCACATTATATTCCATTTGCCACCTTGTTGCCTATTCAAATAATCAAACCATGGCAACAAGTGGAGGTCAGATTCTGGGTATTCTGTGTGAGTCACTCATTGTTTGACTCCCCGAAGCCCATCCACCACCTACAAGTCACAAGTTAAGAGTGTGATGGAGTACTCTCTACTTGTCTGGATGAGTGCAGTTCCAACAACACTCAAGAAGTTCAACATCATTCAGGACAAAACAGTCCGCCTGCTTGGCACCCCATCCACCACTTTAAATATTCACTCTCTCCAACACAGGTGCACCATGTCTGCAGTGTATACCATTTACAAGATGCAGTGGAGCAACTTGTCAAGGCTTCTTTGACAGCAGCTTCCAAACCTGAGACTTCTACCACCTAGAAGGATAAGGGCAGCAAATGGTTAGGAACCCATCACCAGCAAATTTCCCTCCAAATCACACACCATCCTGACTTGGAAATATGTCTCTGGTTCTTCACTGTCATTGGGTCAAAATCCTGGAACTCCCTAGCAGCACTGTAGGTAGATCTTCACCACATGGACTGCAGTGGTTCAGATTGTGGCCTGCCACCACCTTCTCAAGAGCAATTAGTGATGGACAGCAAGTGCTATCTTGCCAGAAAAACCGACATCCCATAAACAAAAATAAATAAAAACATCCCTGATGGATGTCAACCCTGTTTGTAAATCTGGTCTCCATTTGTTGGGTTGGCTGAAGTAGAGACTGAATTTAACCATTTATGGCTCAGATATGGGAACACTATCGCTCATTTGGTCATTCTGTCCAGATGCAAGTCAATGCTGTCAACCAGTTATTTAGAGACCATACTGTAGTCTTCACTTGCTAGAGCTGGAGTGGTGCTCAGAGGTGGGAATGCTGCCACTAGGCCAAAGGCTTACTTCTCTATAACAGTATGTGTGCCTCATGGCCTCATTACTCTAAAGCGAAACAGCAAGAACAGGCACCTGACTTATTTCAAGCAACTATCATGTTGGTGAGCGAAAAAAAATGGAAGACTCCCATGTTCCATGAAGACTCCCAGTTAGCACCAAATTCCATGCTGAATGCTGACTGCAAGATTTTATCTAAGACAGTAGCCAAACAAAATTAGAATAGGTTCTCCCAAGCGTTGCTAACAAAGCACAGGTGGATTTATGAAAAGGAAGATGTCCTTTGGCATTCTGAAGAAGTTAATGCAGCTGTTCTTAAATACATTTCATGCTCATCATATCACTGAAGCAAATTGAATAGAGAAAAAGCCTTGCATTAATTAGAATGCCCCATTTTACAGCGGAGAAATTCAGTGCTCATTGAAACTTTATTTGGAGGATCAGAATACCTTAAATTCAATCATGCTGAATGGCAATGATTTTATCTACTTTTATCTTAGAAAGAGGGGACAATAGGGGGAATTAGATTCCTTCATTCTTATGTCAGTATTGGAACCAATGGTAATTGTAGCCAGGGCAGTTCAATGCACTGAAAGATTTAGTATTTAGAAAAGAGGAACATATCTGCTTAAATGCTACTTCAGAACTTTAGGATCTCTGCTTAACGCTGTTATGGACAAGGAAGATCTAAGATCATATCATGAAATGGGAAAATAATCACAGCAAGGATATAAATTCCTGCTTCTTCAAATGGTAGACAAAGTGAATGATGTACCTGTATCATTAAATTGTATTGAGCCACTAATCAAAACTACTGGTGGAATCATAATTGATGGAGACTGCCATCTCTGACATTACAAGCCAAAACAGTCGTAGTGTCATAAACAGGTACTTAAGCATATAACGCCTCAGCTTAAATATATTTAAACTAAAAAAGGTCCTGAAGATGAATGCACACCTGAAGTGTTGAAACAGTTTTTTATCTTATGAATGCTGACTGATCTGTTGATTTCCAGCAACGTCTCTTTTCATTTTTATCATTATATCATATTTTTTATCAACAAAAGTCCCCAGTTTTTAAACATTAGGAGAATCATTGCATATAGGGATCTTTCAAGCCTGTTTCAATACTCTCTTTGGGAGTCCTGGCAAGCTTGTTTGAGCCCCTGACTTCACCATGGCTTCTGTTAATGGCTTCTTCACAGTGATTACCCAATACAAAAGGAGAAAAGTGTTCATAAGGATGCCAAGAAAACTTACTAGCTACTCTGTTTTTGTTGGTGTTAGTTGAGGCACCAATGTTGGTGAGGATACCAAGAAAACTTTTTTGCTCTTCTTTGAATTGGACATAGGATCTTTCCTCTCCACCTGAATTAGCTGATGGGTTTCAGTTTAACATCTTATTTGAAGATAGCACCTCTGACAAAGCAGCCCTGCCTTTGAAATGCATTGGTACCAGTTTAAGTTAATTGCTTAAATCCCGGATTGGGACTCAAAGTCACAACCTTGCCTATCCAGAGGCAAGATTACTATTAACTGAGCCAAGCTGGCATCTAATAATACAAGCAGAAAAGATAAGGTGGTAATTTAATTAAATTCTGTGTTAACGTTGTTCCTGTTCTTCCTTAATTTTGTACGAATTGTCCTTAAAGTTCTTATGGCCCTTTGAAATGTGCAATTAAATATGGGGTGGAACTTTACAGCCCTGTCGCGGTGGGGGTGGGGCTGGAAAATGTGGCAAGCCATTCAAAAGTCCATTGACTTTGGCAGGCTCGGAAAATCCCGCTAGCGGGAGGGACCGAAAAATTCCGCCCGTGGTATGATATAAAAAACAGCAAGGAAAAGCCATTTCTCAATGTTTGTGTTCTGGTCTAGATTCAGTAGACTATATTGTTGACTCTGCATATCACCTTTGAGACATTCACAGTAAGTACATTTTGTATAAAGTGATTAATCTAAAAATATCTTAAGCTATCTCCTTCACTGATCTAGTTTGTTTGCTCTGCATGCATAAATGATTGCAAACAAATGACTTTCTTAAGAGGTTTTCCAGACAATCATTTAAGTTCATACAGTCTGTTGATGCGCAACTACTGTACGTGGAATGTGACACAGAGTTCACTTCAATTTCAAGCTATCAGGCAACACCAGGGCCAAAGTTCCTTTTCCATAGTTTTGTTGTGGTCCATGTGGTTTAGTTTTTACTTTACTTTTTATTCTATATGGGGTTCATTAAATTTTCCTTCCCTCTTCTTCAGCTATAAATTCAGAAAATGGATTTTTCTAGCTATCTTCCTTCAATGATATAAACTGTTGAATATTTTGATTGAGTTTTATTAGTTTATGGAGCAGCAAATCAGATAAACATTAACTGGTGGAGATAATTGTCCCAAAATTCAAGCAGTGAGTTGAAGTGGCAATCGCTGATGCTTGACAGAGTTTTTGTGGGGAAGCTCATATGCATATATAAAGAACTGAGGGCATCCTGGCTAAGTTTGCAGATGATACAAAGATAGGTAGAGGGACAGGTAGTATTGAGGAGGTAGGGAGGCTGCAGAAGGATTTGGACAGGTTAGGAGAATGGGCAAAGAAGTGGCAGATGGAAGTGTGGGGAAGTGTGAGGTCTTGCACTTTGATAGGAAGAATAGAAGCATAGATTATCTTCTAAATGGGGAGAGAATTCAGAAATCTGGAGTGCAAAGGGACTTGGGAGTCTTAGTCCGGGATTCTCTTAAGGTTAACTTGCAGGTTGAATCGGTAGTTAGGAAGGCAAATGCAATGTTGGCATTTATTTCGAGAGGACTAGAATATAAAAGCAGGTATGTGCTGCTGAAGCTTTATAAGGCTCTGGTCAGACCACATTTAGAATATAGTGAGCAATTTTGGGCCCCTGTATCTCAGGAAGGATGTGCTGGCCCTGGAGAGGGTCCAGAGGAGGTTCACGAGAACGATCCCAGGAATGAAAGGCGTAACATATGAGGAACGTTTGAGGACTCTGGGTCTCTACTCGATGGAGTTTAGAAGGATGAGGGGAGATCTGCTTGAAACTTACAGAATACTGAAAGGCCTGGATAGAGTGGACATGGGGAAGATGCTTCCATTATAGGAGAGACTAGGACCCAAGCGCACAGCCTCAGAGTAAAGGGAAGACCTTTTAGAACAGAGATGAGGAGAAACTTCTTTAGCCAGAGAGTGGTGAATCTATGGAATTCATTGCCACAGAAGGCTGTGGAGGCCAGGTCATTGAGTGTATTTAAGACCGAGATAGATAGGTTCTTGACTGGTAAGGGGATCAAAGGTTATGGGGAGAAGACGGGAGAATGGGTTTGAAAAACTGATCAGCCATGATTGAATGGCGGAGCAGACTCGATGGGCTGAATGGCCTAATTTCTGCTCCTATCTCTTATGGTCTTATATCAATTGAAGGACCAACTTCGCAAATCCTGTGTAAATTGGAGTAATAATCTTGGAAATTCAGGTGCAGTGCTTAAAATGCAGTCTGACTGAAAGTTAGAGCAGTAAGTAGGGGAAACAGCAGAAAAATAGGAAAGTGTTTGGATTGTTGAGTTCGCTGTCAGGTAATTGGACAGAATGGCTATAACATTCCATTCTGCCCCATACTTCAAAATTGCCTTCGACAGGAGTTTAAAAAGTAAATAAATGAAAGTTCACAGAAAAGCTCACAATTTCCATCCAAAACCACATCGCCTTCGAGACAGTGGCACAAATCAGGCACAAAAGTTTCAGAGACGTAGCCAGGAGTGGTTCCCCATACATGCAAGCTGTAATGACAACAAGTCCACTTCAGTCCCAGGAGCCTTTTTTTTAATCAGAGGAGGAACCAAATGTCTCTCATGACACAGGTTGCACTTAAAAGATGCACTTGAGTAGGAGAATGAAAGGTGTGTTTCACCACCTGTTGTCAGGAAAGAATAAGTCAACTTGCTTTCACTTTGAAGGTTGTTACATTTCAGGACCATGTGCACTTATGTTGTGCTCTGTTATGCGTAGCGTTGGAATGTGGGGTTCAAGGAGTCAATTACCCCTTTACCCCTTTTTCCAAAACTCGGAAATGATTCAGTGATAACCACTAATATTGCCAGATGTTAAATTTTATTCAGCATAAGACCTGACATTTGCTGATGTTTGAGCAGTAGCATCAAAGTGCAACAGCATTATTATTACCCTCTGGGTAGAAGCACAATCTCCATGTAAACACCCCCTGATGTTTGGTCTGCCAGCCCTGTTGTCCGGTAAGGCAGCTTTGCCAGAGGGATGGCCCCGAACCTCCGCTGGTTAGATACCTCTTGCCTCCTTCTGACTTGCCCTCCTTTCCCAGGCGGGAAATCCTCTCTTACACCTTTTTCCATAGTAGAGTCTATGGAGACTGATTTTAACCCAAAGCAGTGAAAACATGGGGCAGAATTTTGCCCTTGTCGGGTGGGCTCGGAGGGAGCGGTGGGGAATCTGACCACCACCCGCGATCGGGGCCTGACCGCGATTTCAAGCTGGCGGGCCAATTAAGGCTTGCCTAGCGTGAAATGCCGCTCGTCACTAGCCGGCAAGGGCTGAGCGGGGGCAGGGGTCTGTCAGCCGCTGGGTTCAATGATGACCCAGCAGCAGGTTTAAAAACGGCCCAGGCAGCCCCAGAAAGGCTTCCAGGGAAGGACATCTGTCTGCCATTGTAAGATGTACTTGAGTGCGGCAGCAAATGCCAGGCAGGGGGGCAGGTCGGGTGGGCACTTGGCCCCCCGTTTTTCCGATGAGCGCCTTGCTGCCCTCCTGGAGGAGGTGGCTGTCAGAAGGGACACCCTTGTCCCCAGAGATGGGAGGAGGAGGCCACTGCACCTCACAAAGAAGGCATGGGAGGAGGTAACAGCCCAGGTAAACAGCCATGACATGGTGCGGTGCACCTGGGTACAGTGCCGAAAGTGCTTCAATGACCTGCTACTCTCAGGAAGGGTGAGAACTGTGTTGGCATGGGTCAGTGTTGAATTGTTTTGGGCTGGCCACCCCCTCCCATGGAGCTCAGCGGTATTAGAGCCTGAGTGCCAACTGCAAATCGCACATGCACTGGCCAAGGGGCTGAGTCCTGGCTGCTTTGATTGAGTGCCTTGCGGCTCGAGGGCCACGACCTGAATCTGTTCTGCAAGGTGTTCCTCAGCTGGGCTTGGCCTGGCCAAATGGCGCTGCAGGTACAGAGTGGACTAATCAATTCTCCTCTGTCGTTTTGGGAGAAGACATCCCATAACAATATTGAGAGGTCGCGGATCGGCAGACCCCCACACTTCCTCATCCTCTCCTGGTACGAGCAGGAGGCCTTGGAGCTCGAGAGGCGCCATGCACCTCGGTCAAGCAGCCGTGGTGAGGCTGGGGTGTGAGACGAAGAGTGCAGTGCAATGAGGTGAGAGTTCTGACTTCTGCAACCATTCTAGTGTATTCTCTTCATTGATGTAGGCCTTGAACGTGGAAATCTCCGTTGTCTTACCAGGGTGCCTGGCATGCAGTGACAGTGTGATGACTTTAACTAGTGACAGGTCCTTCTTTTTCCTTTTAGGTTCACCAGCAGGCGTTCACTCTCCGGACCCTGAAGGGCCACCCCTAACTCCGGAGGACCACCATGCTCGCCAAGCATCTGCGTCATACCCACTCTCTGAAGTAGGCAACACAGATACCAGCACCTTGGTGGGCATTAGTTCGGTGGCTAGTGTCTCGGTGCACACTGGTGAGGACACTTCACACTTGCTTGACATGGAGGCGGAAGCAGAGGGTGCCCAGGGTGCCGGTAGTCGGAGGACCGCTGAAGACCAGGACAATACTCAGCCGAAAGCAGATGATGAGTGTCTGGAGTTGTCCATGAGGCAGATGTTAGACGTCCAGCAGGGTGTGAGGGAGGATTTGGTGGAGGACCAAAAGAGTATGCGTGCCATGATGTCCATTGTGGAGGAGTCCCTGTGGAGCGTGAGCGCTGTGTTGACCCTCATGGCTGAGCGCACAGCTTCCTCCATTGAGAGAATTGCGACTCTCATGGAGAGGCTGCTCCAGGGAGAGAATCAGGAGTTCCTGGGGTTGCGTCCGGACCTGCAAGCCCTCACATAGGCACTGACCTCAGGTGGTCAGTGTCCGTATGCGAGATGGATGGGGCATCAATCGTGAGCATGGAGGTTCAGAGCAACCTCGTGTTGGCGCATGGGCTGCCTATCATCTCTGCGGGTTCCTCTCAAGGCGCTCTGGATGATGGCAGCAACTCCTCTGCCCTTCTGCTAGTGACCGTGTCATATCTGGGTGCGAAGACTGGGGAGATGTCAGCCGTGGCACTGGCCGCTCCCTCCCAGGCGGGGCTACCATGGTCTCCACTGGCCAGAGGACAAGGTCATCAAGGCCAACAACAGGGCAGCACAGTCAGCAGGCTGTCTCCAATGCCGGTGCCAGCGAGGAGGGAGCACCTAGTCATAGCACCCGTAAACGTAAGTTTAAAGCACCTTAAGCACAAGAGGGACTGGTCACAGGTGATCTTTTCTTTCCCCATTTTGTTTTCCTTTTTTTAATGGTTTGACTACCAACACCAGTTTTTTTCCGTTCAAGACTATGTGATTTCCAACATTAAATTACATTTGCTTTTGTGTTATTGGCCTGAGTACACTTCATTTGTTTTGAAGGTGCAGGGTACACCAGTATGTAATGCTGGACGTGAGTGGCTCAAAATCTTATTGCACAGGCAGTGAGTGTATCTTGGGGGCCAAGGAAAAGATCATTTCTGCAATCCAGGATGGAAGTGGCAGCCCTGGCATGAGGTGGTAGTTCTTATTTGGCAGCCTAGCTGAAGGAGCATTGGATCAACACATCACTGCTATCCCTGCCTCCCTGGATGTTACAGAGGTCTGGCTCTACGCCCTCAGCATTCTCCTCACTGTGCTCCTCTTCTGCCTCACTACTGGATTCATCCTCTGTGGCCTGTGCAGCTGCGTCAAGATCCTCTTCCTCCAGTGGGTTCTTCCTTGCCAGTGCCAGATTGTGGAGGGCACAGATGCAACCACTATCAGTGACACCTGCTTTGTGGCTTATTGCAGCGCACTCCCTGAACGGTCCAGGCATCGGAAGTGCATCTTGAGAAGACCGATGGTCCTCTCCAACACCGTCTTTATGGAGGCTTGGCTCCTATTATAACGCTGCTCTCCCTCTGTTCTTGGGTGGCGGAGAGGTGCCATGAGTCACCTTTTCAAAGGATAGCCCTTGTCACCCAGCAGCCATCCATCCAGTTGAGCTGGAGCACTGAAGAGTCTCAGCACCTGGGAGTGTCTCAGGATGTACGTGTCATGGAGGGTACCTTGCACAACTTGCAGGATTTGCACCCTGTGGTCACACGCTATCTGCACGTGCATGGAGTGGAATCCCTTCCTGGTAATGAATGCACCCGGCTGATCCGCTGGTGCCTTGATGGTCACAAGTGTGCAGTCGATGGCAACCTGGACGCGGGGGATCCCAGCAATCACTGCAAACCCTCTGGCTTGCTCAACCTGGCTGGCCTCGTCCATATGGAAATGAAGGAAAGTCAGTGCCCACCTGAACAAAGCTTGTCACCATTTTGGCGCAACTATTGACAGCTGATTGGGAGACTCCACATAGATCCCCCACTGACTCCTGGAAAGACCCTGAGGATTAGACATTGAGGGCCACAGTGTCCTTCAGAGCCATTGGCATGCGGTATCCACCCACACAATCGGAGCTGATCTCAGGCCCGATCATCTGACAAATGGAGGTCACGGTTTCCCTTGAAAGGCGGAGCCTCCTTCAGCATTGCACCTTGGACATGCTGAGATAGCTGCATTGCTGCCTGTAAACCCTGGCGTATTGAGGCCCCTTCTGCTTGGACTTCCTGCTGGCTCCGTGCCTCTCCTCCCACAGGTCCCGCCCCTGGAAGCTACATTGGGACAGGTGGCCTCCACCCCCTTCTGCCTCTCTGTTTCTCCTCAGAGGGGGTGCCTCTAGCGGAGACCACAATCTCCATTACCAGGGTAAGGGAATGCTGTCTGATACCTGGAAGGATCCACATGGTTTGAATCCTCCAGGGGTCTGGAAGACACCAATGAGTCCAGAAATGAAGCCTGGAAATGCTAAGAATGAAGCTCCAATCAAGCTGACAAATACCAATAAGCTAGCAGCAGCAAGTTGTCTCCAAAACTCCTCACTACTCACATTGACAATGCTGCTGACCCTTCTTGTTCTGCCCGTGGATGAGATTTTGCAAATTGTGGCCAGCCTGCCTGTTTTGCCCGTGCGACGAGTGAAAAATCGCAAAGGCAATGTTAAATCGCCGTCAATTGGGTTGTCAAGGGCCTTAACTGGCCTTTAATTAATGGCAGGCGTGGCTCCAACTCCCGTGCGCTCGCCTGCCAAGCGAAATATCGCACCTCATTTTACGCTCAAGCGTGACGGGCGCGTGCCCGCCAGCTCAGCAAAAAATTCCGCCCATGGCAACCTTGACACCCAAGTGTCTTGTCTAGGATATAAGGCCATTTTTTTGTTTTCTCTGTTCTCTGGGAGCTATAAATCTCTCTCTTCCCACATAGCAGGCTGTCTGTTCTCAGTCCTATTAGATTTCTGCTGAAGTCAGCCTTATGTCAATTTGATCAATAAAGGCCCAAACAACACTTTCTCATTACATACCACTCAACTGCTTTTACCTCGGGCATGTTACAAATAGTACAAAAAAAACACTCAGTTTAGCTATTAAAGAAGTGTGCAGCTAGCCATTGTATTTAAGTTAGTTCTTGTTAATTAGCAAAACAACCTGAAATAGGGGTCCCCCAGGACTCTTACAATGGAGATTAAGGCCATGCTGGAAAGAGGGCACTTATTGTGATGATTTATTTAACGAAGAGGTTATCATTGGAATGGTTAGGTAGGGACAAAGAGGTCTGATGTCTTTGTTGTAATTTGGGCACTGAATTGAAAGATTAGTCCTTTATTTAAAGGTGGGGGCAAGGGAGTTAAAATGCTGGTGGCAGAAGTAGACTATTAAATAAAAGAAACAAAAACAGAATTACTTGGAAAAACTCAGCAGGTCTGGCAGCATCGGCGGAGAAGAAAAGAGTTGACGTTTCATGTCCTCATGACCCTTCAACAGAACTAGGTGAATCCAAGGAGAGGGGTGAAATATTTCACCACTCTCCTTGGATTCACCTAGTTCTGTTGAAGGGTCATGAGGACTCGAAACGTCAACTATTTTCTTCTCCCGCAGACCTGCTGAGTTTTTCCAGGTAATTCTGTTTTTGTTTTGGATTTCCAGCATCCGCAGTTTTTTGTTTTGATCTCTGTATTAAATAAAAGTCTTCACTGAGCAGTTGCAGTCTGATGCCTCTTGCAGCTGTTCAATAAGGAGTGTTTTGAGAGATGATCATCCTAATGTTCTCTTCCATGTACTTCTGACTTCAAAGCAGCTAGGGAAAGAAGACACATGAGGTAACGTTTACAGAAGAGATCCTCCTGATTTATCAAGGCAATAAAAGTGCCCCTTTAACATACTGATGGTTGTTTCAACAAACTCTGTGACATGTTCCAGCATTCCTCTGCTTTTGTATAGTTAACTAGCAGCAGGAAGCATATCTAAAAATCATCAACTGACATGATTTTCTTTCTTGAAGAGCTGTGAATTTGAAGGATAAATTCTTTGTGACAACTTTCAGCAAATCTTGTGTTGGTGTGCATGACCTCTTGCATGTTATCACACACAGTCTGTACATTCAAGCAGTGAAATTTAGTGGCTTGACTGTAGGAACTGGAAAAACAATATGGGTACCATATTGCACCCCGTATCTTTGAAAATTCAACAGCTTCATTAGACGGTTTACCTTGTTGCTGCCATGCTCTGATGCTTAATTTGATGAATTTGCCAGTTTTCCTGTAATGCATCAATGAGTACATGCCTGTACTGCACTCTGGCTGATGTTACAGAGCTGTCCCCATGCCTAAAATAACTTGTATTGGTTTTCCAGTGCAAAGACTGAGTGTTGCAGACTGGCACATTCCAAGGTCTAGGACTACATACACTAAAATAAAAACAAAAAAACTGCGGATGCTGGAAATCCAAAACAAAAACAGAATTACCTGGAAAAGCTCAGCAGGTCTGGCAGCATCTGCGGAGAAGAAAAGAGTTGACGTTTCGAGTCCTCATGACCCTTCGGCAGAACTTGAGTTCGAGTCCAGGAAAGAGCTGAAATATAAGCTTATATTTCAGCTCTTTCCTGGACTCGAACTCAAGTTCTGTCGAAGGGTCATGAGGACTCGAAACGTCAACTCTTTTCTTCTCCGCTGATGCTGCCAGACCTGCTGAGTTTTTCCAGGTAATTCTGTTTTTGTTCTACATACACTAAAGGTTGGGGCAGCTGCTGCAAAGGTTCAACAGAGAAAAGCAACAGTCTAAGGCCCTCACACATTGTGTACTGTGTGGCTGGACATAGAATCCATTGGATAGTATGCAGCAGAGAATGTTTGACATGAAATTAAAATTGTGAATATAGGTGTAATGAGGCACCTCAGAGTGCCATGTACTGTATGGAAAGAAACTGAACTATATTGCTCTTTACGCAAAATCAAATTTGAACTGCCACGTAATAGATTTTTTACAAAGTTTATGAATAAGATGTATTTTTTCAAAAAAAAATCCAGTGCTATAAAGTTTGAGTGCAGTTCATCACATTTGTAGCCACAGACAATTTTTTGTCTGGACAGATTACCGAGGTTACAGGCCCTCATGTGATAACAGGCAACCTTATAGCCTCTGGTAAGGTGGACTCTTCTAATACATACGTTCTAATGTCATTACAGAACCCATGTTGAAAAAAGAAAACTTTGCATTTAGTGCCTTTCATGGCCTCAGGATGCCGCACTTTACTGCCACTGAAGTACCTTTTTATGGCATAGTCACATTGTAATAGGAACATAGGAGCAGGAGGAGGCCAGTCAGCTCTTTGAGCCTGCTGTGCCATTCAACTAGATCATGATCTTCTACCTCAATGTCATTTTCTTTTCTTATTCCCATATCCCTTGATATCTTTGATATCCAGAAATAAAGAAGCAACGCAGGAAACAAGATAGACATTTTTTACACGGGATGGGAAATACAGGACTAAAGGTGTTGTATCTGAATGCATGCAGTATACAAAATAAGGTAAATGAGCTTATGGCGCAGATTGAAATTGTCAGGTATGATGTGGTGGGCATCACAGAGACATGGCTGCAAGGGGATCAGGACTGGGAGCTAAATATCCAAATATCCTTTTGAAAAGATAGGCAGGTTGGCCGAGGGGGTGGGGTTGCTTTGTAGTAAGAAATGAAATTAAATCGATAGCAAGAAATGATGCAGGGTCAGATGATGTAGAATCTGTGTGGGTAGAGTTGAGGAACCGCAAAGGTAAAAAAATCCATAATGGGAGTTATGTACAGGCCTCCAAACAGCAGTCAGGATGTGGGACACAAGATACACCAGGAGATAGAAAAGGTGTGTAAGAAAGGCAAGGTTACAGTGATCATGGGGGATTTCAATATGCAGGTAAACTGGGAAAATCAGGTTGGTAGTGGATCACAAGAAAAGGAATTTGTGGAATGTCTACGAGATGGCTTTTTGGAGCAGCTTGTGGTGGAGCCCACTAGGGAACAGGCAATTCTAGATTTAGTGATGTGTAATAGGCAGATTTGATAAGGGAGCTTAAGGTGAAGGAACCCTTAGGAGGAAGTGACCATAATATGATAGAATTTACCCTGCAATTTGAGACGAAAAAGCTGGAATCAGAATTAATGGTATTACAGCTGAATAAAGGCAACTACAGAGGCATGAGGGAGGAGCTGGCCAGAATTGACTGGGAGATGAGCCTAGTAGGAAAGACAGTGGAACAGCAACGGCAGGAGTTTCTGGGAGTAATTTGGGATTCACAGCAAAAATTCATCCCTAGGAAGAAGAAGCATGCTAAAGGGAGGACAGGGCAACCATGGCTGACAAGGGAAGTCAGGGACAGCATAAAAGCTAAAGAGAAAGCATACAATGCGGCGAAGAGCAGTGGGAAAACAGGGGATTGGGAAGCCTACAAAGACTAACAGATGACAACTAAAAAAGAAATAAGGAGGGAGAAGATTAAGTATGAGGGTAAACTAGCCAGTAATATAAAAGAGGATTGCAAGAGTTTTTTTTAGATATATAAAGGATAAGAGAGAGGCAAAAGTGGACATTGGGCCAATGGAAAATGATGCTGGAGAAGTAGAAGTGAGGAATAAAGAAATGGCGGAGGAACTGAATAGGTACTTTGCAGTGTGGAAGACACAAGTAACATCCCCAAAGTTCAAGAGAGTCTGGGGGCAGAGGTGAGTATGGTGGCCATTACCAAGGAGAAGGTGGTAGGAAAACTGAAAGGTCTGAAGATGGATAAATCATCTGGTCCAGATGGATTACACCCCAGAAGAAGATAGCTGAAGAGCTAGTGGAAGCTTTAGTGGTGATTTTTCAGGAAACAGTTGAGTCAGGGAGGGTCCCAGAGGACTGGAAAATCTCTAATGTAATCCCCTTGTTTAAGAATGGAGTGAGGCAATAGACGGGAAATTACAGGCCGATTAGCCTGACCTTGGTCGTTGGTAAGATTTTAGAGTCCATTATTAAGGATGAGATTTCAGAATACTTGGAAGTGCATGGTAAAATAGGGCAAAGTCAGCATGGTTTCATCAAGGCGAGGTCATGCCTTACAAATTTGTTAGAATTCTTTGAGGAGGTAACGAGTAGGTTAGACAGAGGAGAGCCAATGGATGTTATCTACTTGGACTTCCAGAAGGCCTTTGACAAGGTGCCGCACAGGAGGCTGCTCAGTAAGATAAGAGCCCATGGTGTTAGAGGCAAGGTACTAGCATGGGGAAGATTGGCTGTGTGGCAGGAGGCAGAGAGTGGATATAAGGGGGTCCTTCTCAGGATGGCGGCCGCTGACTAGTGGAGTTCCACAGGGGTCAGTGTTGGGACCGTAACTTTTCACTTTATACATTAATGATCTAGATGAAGGAACTGAAGGCATCCTAGCTAAGTTTGCAGATGATACAAAGATAGTTGGAGGGACAGGTAGTATTGAGGAGGCAGGGAGGCTGCAGAAGGATTTGGACAGGTTAGGAAAATGGGCAAAGAAGTGGCAGATGAATACAACGTGGGGAAGTGTGAGGTTATGCACTTTGGTAGGAAGAATAGAGGCATAGACTATTTTCTAAATGGGGAGAGAATTCAGAAATCTGGAGTGCAAAGGGACTTGGGAGTCCTAGTCCAGGATTCTCTTAAGGTTAACTTGCAGGTTGAATCAGTAGTTAGGAAGGCAAATGCAATGTTGGCATTTATTTCGAGAGGACTAGAATATAAAAGTAGGGATGTGCTGCTGAGGCTTTATAAGGCTCTGGTCAGATCACATTTAGAATACTGTGAGCAATTTTGGGCCCCTGTATCTCAGGAAGGATGTGCTGGCCCTGGAGAGGGTCCAGAGGAGGTTCACGAGAATGATCCCAGGAATGAAAGGCTTAGCATATGAGGAACGTTTGAGGACTCTGGGTCTCTACTCAAAGGAGCTTAGAAGGATGAGGGGGGATCTGATTGAAACTTACAGAATACTGAAAGGCCTGGATAGAGTAGACATGGGGAAGATGCTTCCATTAGTAGGGGAGACTAGGACCTGACGGCACAGCCTCAGAGTAAAGGAAAGACCTTTTAGAACGGAGATGAGGAGAAACTTCTTCAGCCAGAGAGTGGTGAATCTATGGACTTCATTGCCACAGAAGGCTGTGGAGGCCAGGTCATTGAGTGTATTTAAGACCGAGATAGATAGGTTCATGATTGGTAAGGGGATCAAAGGTTACGGGGAGAAGGCGGGAGAATGGGGTTGAGAAACTTATCAGGCATGATTGAATGGTGGAGCACTCGATGGGCCGAATGGCCTAACTTCTGCTCCTATGTCATTTGGTCTTACATAGCAAGGTCCTACAAACAGTGATGTTATAATAACCAGATAATCTGTTTTAGTGCTGTTGGTTGAGGCATAAATATTGGCCAATGCACAGGGGAGAGCTCCCTGCTCTTCTTTGAATAGTGCAATGGGATTTTTTACATCCACCTGAGAAGGCAGACGAAGCCTTAGTTTAATGTCCCATCTGGAAGACAGCATCTGGCAGTGCAGCATTCCCTCAGAACTATACTGAAGTGTCAGCCTAGGTTTTGTTCTCAAATTTCTGCATTATGTTCCTTTTACATTCTTTGAGTGTGAATGGTCGTAGGTTGAGGAATTGGAATGATATTTCATTTTGTACATTTCTTAAATGCTGCAATCTCCTTTTGTCTATTCTCTGCTCTTCATCCTCCTCTTCAATGATGATGGCATACTATGTAAGTTATAGAGAATGCCAAACCTCATTCTGAGAAACCTCATTCTGTGAAGATGGGCAAAATCTCCTGTTGTTTACAGGCTCCCACAAGCAGTCAGAAATAAATCCAAGGCTGTATGGACTGAACACAGAAAATAAGCTCCTGGAAGTTATTCACAGTTGCAGTAATTGCTATTCAAACTCTCAGCATTCTTCAAGCTAAAAGCTCATCACTTTCATTGGTTTCAGGAAGTAGAGGGTAATAAAGAGTGAGCGATAGACTGCGGTTTGGTTGCAATGTGTGGGAGGCTATCACAGCCTGCTTCTCTTCAGGAGGCTTTCACAAGTTTCAAAGTACTATGTTCATTTTCATTTGCATCAGAAGAAAAATGTTTTCCTTTTGCATAAATGCTTCCCTTATTCTTCGTATTGATTTAGACTCTGTTTTTTCAATAAAATGATAGGATAGAGTTTGTACTGAATGTAGTGTATTTTCTTGTATAGTGCATGTGGCTTCTAAGAGTTGCCTGTTCAATGTGCTTCCCTGGTGTGCGGCCCATCACCTGAAAGTCACGTAATTCCAGATTTATATGGTGTCTGAAAGTAAATGATATGAGAAATGTTGATTTGGAACACTACTTTAAATTAAACTGTGGGAGTAAGACAAGGAAACACAAGCTCAAATAGCTAACTTTAGGATTAATTCAAGAGATTCCTCATCATGCAAATATCCCCTAAGTTGCAACCTCCTCCATCAACTAAGACAAGGACAACAGGTGCATGGGAACACCATCACCTCTAGGTTCTCCTCCATACACCATCCTGACATATATTGCTATTCTTCAGGGCCACTGGGTCAAAATCCTCGAATGCCCTTGCTAATACAATTGTGAATATCTTTACCACATGAATGGCAATGGCTCAAGAATGCTCACCTTTCTGAAGTCAACTAGATATAGGTTAGTGTCCACTGTTGTTTCTGAGACTCAATATTCCTTCTCATGGAGTCATAGAGTTATACAGCACAGAAACAGGCCCATTGTGTCCATGCTGGCCATCAAGCACCTATCTATTCTAATCCCAATCAATCCTATTCTAATTCTATCTGGAGTTGCAACTACTGAAGTACTTTTATCCATGACAGCATGATCTTGTCCCTCTTTGATGTCTGCTTTCAGATTCACTTAGACTTAGCTACTCTGGTCCCGTCCGAGACAAATGGACAGCAAATCCCTGCTACCAGCCTCAATCCATCACAATGTCCAGCCCAGGTGGTATGCCGCTCTTGAAGGTTTTCCTTAAATGTATTTTGTCAGGTCTTCTTTGGTCAGCCCATATTCTTCTTCTGCCCAGTATTGTCCATTCTACTGCCACTCTGGTGGGGCATAAATCGGGAGGTGAAATACGTGTCCTGCCAGTCTCAGTCATCTCTCTGTCACGATGTCCCACAGGCTAGTTCTAACCAGTTCTCTGTAACACCTCTTCCTTGGTGATGTTGTCTCTAGCAATGCCACTTGCCCTTGATGGCCAGCATGTCTTCCTTGAGTGGGAATGGGTGCAGAGGTTCAATGAGTATAAAAGGGGCTGCAGATTTGTGTTACCATCCAAGTCCAATTTCACCCCCACAATTTCTACTAGCACCCAATTCAATTACTCATAAACCTTTTTCTACTATAAGTAAATTATTAATTATCTTTGGAAATAAATAATGTTACATTATACAATAATTTTTTTTATTTTCCAGACTAAAAAGTAGAAAAATTATGGAGTAGCATCTGTAATTTTGTGCCATTAATAGACTAAAATAGCATTAATTTTGAATTTGCTTAACTACTCACTGTAACCAAATTTCTTCACTATCATTTAGGTATTGGAATTATTCAAGAAAATTGGAAGCATATCCCAAGTCATCTTTTTTTGTGACAACCAAACTGCTATTATCTCTTAAGACATTAATTTCTTCTAGATGTTTCCGGGTAATCAGTAGTAATAAAAACTCAAGCTGAACTTCAGTTCTATGGGCATCTACAGTTTGAGTCTGTTTTGCCCAGCTTCAGACGACACATATTTCCTGGGAGCTGCTTCTGTTCTACCATTGTAACTTTATTGGAAATGAAGTGAAATCCCTGTTTATGCATGTAAATTGGATTTTTAATCACACTTCCAATTAGGTTATGGTGAGGAAATTCACTGCTACCAATGAGGTGCTGAGGTAATTGCTCAGATGAATGCAGCTCCAACAACACTGAAGAAGCTCAACACCATCCAGAAAAATGCAGCCCGCTTGATTGGCACCCCATCCACAAACATTCACATTCTCCACCACCGACGCACAATGGCAGCAGTGTGTACCATCTATAAGATACACTGCAGGAACTCACCAAGCCTCTTCAGACAGCATCTACCCGATACCCATCTAGAAAGATGAGAGCAGCAGACATATGGAACACCGCCACCTGGAAGTTCCCCTCCAAGCCGTTCACCATCCTGACTTGGGAATGTATTGCTGTTCCTTCACTGTCACTGAGTCAATATTCTGGAACTTTCTCCTTAACAGCACTGCAGGTTTACCTACACCACGTGGACTGCAGTGGTTCAAGAAGGTAGCTCACCACCCCCTTCTCAAAGGCAATTAGGGATGGGCAAGAAATGGGCCTAGCTTAATGGTATACTGAGGCCTTTGCAAGCATATATTTGGAGAGCAGTGCAATAGAAGTCATTTTGTATGATGACATCCTACCTAATGTACTTCTAACACCACAGCTCACTGAGAATTCAGTTGTACATCCTGCATCACTTTCAGTTGTGCATTCAGAGTTGCAGGAGGACTAAAATATGACAGATTTATTATTCAGAACAGGATTAGACATAAAAGGAATTAAGTTATGTACAGTCTTACAGTCACGGTCCTTTGTAGCTAGCTACGTGAGGAACATCATGCAATATTTTGCAATAAGATACACAATACTGTGGTTGCAAGTGTATATAATGAAAAATGTAAATTAGTGTTAAATGTTTCCTCCAGCAGCCCATACAGTCCAAACAAAACTAATATGATCAAAGTAAATTGCATTAGCAGAGTGCTTTTATTCATTCTGTCTGTAAGATGAACTTGTTTAATAATCTAATCCTTAGGTTCATTGCAGCTTTTTGCAATTTAAGTAAAATTTATCCTGGAAATAATTAATTATCATCCCTTCTAATCTCAACCTTTTTGAAATGTTACCTCTGTCATGTTTACTGTCCAATTTTCCTGCATGATTCTCAATGTTCTCACATATTCTGTCCCCACTATTATAAGGATATATATTTTTAAAACTAGTCAGAGATTTTAACTTAGATGACACATCTCTTGTTGTTCAGATTCTTTATCTGTATGGGATTCCTTTCCCATTATAAAAAACTTGGGTGTAGTGGTACAAAGTTGAGAGCCCTGACATAGCAATGCATGTGGCCATCCTGCTTCCATAAGCATATTTGAGCCCATGAATATGCAAGTGGTTGTTAGAGAGCTTAATTAGTAATTTTACATTTTTCAATAAATAAGCTACAACATTACAAGGGTCCTTCAAAAGATGGACACTGTGCCATAGATTGATATGAAACCACAGAATGATAGAATTGTTAAAGCACAGGAGGCCATTCGCTCCATCTTGTCCATGCCAGCTCTCTGCACATATAGCTCATCTAATGCCACTCCCCCATCTTTTCCTGCAATGGTTTTCTTCAGATAATGATCCAATTCCCTTTTGAAATCCACAGCTGACCCTCCCTCCAATCTCAGGCAGTGCATTCCACATACTAACCACTTGCTGCATGAAAAGGCTTTTTCCTCATGTTGCTGTTGCTTCTTTTGCCAATCACCTTAAATTGATGGTCTCTGATTCTTGATCTTTCTCCCATCAGGAACAGTTTCTCCTTATCTACTCCACCCAGACCCCTTCTGATAGTACGAATAAAATAGGTTTCCTAAAGAAATACCCATTTAAACGAATGCAGCTGAATACTGGGCTCACCTATTTTTGGCAAGATTGTGTGGGTGAAAAATTCTTGGGCAGAATTTTTCGCTTGGTATGTGGGTGCACGTCCTACATGCTTCAGCGTAAAATAACGTGCAATGGCGTCATATTTCGGTTGGCAGGTACACACTAAACTCGGAAGCACACCCGCCAACAATTAAGAGGGCTATTAAGCCCATCAATGGCGCAATTAACTGGGATTTTTCACTGCCTGTCCAACCTTATGGTTGATGGGTGGGCCAATTGGCCAGGTGGCCTTTGCATTTTTCAGGAAACCTCATCCAAGGGTGGGATGAGGTTTCTGTCATTAAATTAAAAAATGTTTGGACAGAACTTTCATGTGGTATATGTTCAGATGACTGTTTCCGATGCATGGGCATTTTTTCCTGGTTTTTAAAATCTTTATTTTGTGCATTTAAATTCTTCAACTCCCTGGAGGTAGTTCTCTGCCTTCAGGGAACTTTCATTCTGGTCTCCCCCGAGCCCGCGCTGACTTCAGCGCACGCCTTCCTCCCGTCCCCAAACCAGGCAGCGCTGATCGCATCAGCGCGTGCTTCATGCTGGCTGGCCGTTAATTGGCCAGCCAGTGTGAAGTCGCAGTTTGGGGCTGATAGTGGTTGGCGGTCCATTTCCCGACCGCTCCCTGGCCCGCCGATCGCACCTGCCCACCGAAGTGAAAATTCAGGCCCTTGAGTACATGAAAATCCTTCTTTTCACCAAGGACACCTCAGTGACCTGCTCAATGACCTTATCCTGTGAATGCCTTGGTTGGCATAGTCTTCTGAGGTGGGGCCCCTCCAAAAATGATCCAAATTCTCAGTTCCAAATATGACAACTTTTCTATACTTCATATCTTGAAGCATCACCTAAAAGATGGGACTGTAAAATTTAGTCTAATCTGCCGGACAACTTAGTTAAGACAAACTTATTAAGATCATTCAAAAAACACTTGGATACTGATATCAAAATGTAAGGGTACTGGAGGCAATGTTCCCTCCAAGCTACATGGGCGCGTACCCGCACAGCAGCACAGAACTTACTGTGCTGGGGACAAACAGGCTGCACACAAGATGTGGTCCCTTTAAGATAAGCGCATGTGCAGCTGCAATGCAATCTTAAAGGCATTGCACAGTGCGACAAATGGGCTGCACACAGTAAATGGATATTAGATTACTAAGCGATAAGGTCTAATGGACCTTAACTTTTCTTACAAATATCACATGTAGACAGGGTCATGACTCACTGGGGATAGTGTGCTGTAATATCAAGCCCCACGGTTCCCTGAGCTGCGACAAATGTGAAAAGTTTGACCAAACCACCAGATTGCCCCAATCTACCTAACCCGTTTAATTTAGGTTAACAGAATATGAGCACTAGGTTTGTAAACTTAATAAGTAAATAACTGTTTATCGAACAAATTGTCTTTAACTAGTGGCAAAAGAAAGAAATATGAACTGCTAACTTCTAACACTATAACTTAAATTCTACCGCTTCTTAACTCCTTATACATACACATACAAGACATATAAGACACAAAAAACATCGATATTAAGGGTGGCATAAAACAATTCAACAGCACCGTTCCGGAGTACAGGATTCGATGGGTTGATTTTGATCGATGTCTTCCAAGTTCCTTTCAGTTCTTGTTGATGACACAAGGTGGTCTTCCAGCACTTTCAGTATTTAGTTCACTGGTTGAGAACTTGCATTTCAATGTCTCTAACGGTGGTTTTCCCCTTTTCCTTTTTATGGAGGTTTCCTCAGGGAGAGAGCAAGTTATAGAGATATGAGGAAAAGAGATTTTAGATGTTTTCTCTTTGCAGTCCAGGAGCTTTCTGCTGCATTGCCACCACACAAAACCCTGGTTACCTGGTCAGGAACCAATTAAAATGCTGTTGTCAGGTGGCTCCCTTGGTCCAGGACTCATTTCCAGCACCATCCTGTCTTTCTTGACACACTCTGTTCCAGGACTGCAACATTGAACATAGCTCTCATCCTGTTCCAATGAACATGTCTCTCAAACTGCAGCCATTGTAATTTTAATTCACAGTCCAACAGAAAATAAAAAGATATGTTTCTTACAACAGATAGATCAATTAATAACTGGAATGATATGCAGGTAACTGTCTGCTATAGTTTATTTTTGCCTGCTGTTTTCTGAATCTTTCCGTCTTTGTCTAAGTTGATTTTTTTCATCTATCTTTTTACCTATTATTATCTAATGGTTACCTGAATAACTGAATTTGCTCCACATGTTGATGACTGCAGATGATTTTCTTTCATTTGTTAGTTTCTATCTGTTTTTGTGAGATTCTATCTTTCTGGCTTGTTTATGCTACTTTTACCCCTAAATCAATCTCTCAATCGAGTTTCCAATCACTTTCTACTTTTGCTTTGTTCTCCCTTTTCGTGCTCCTATGTTCATACATTTCTGCTGCTGTTCAGCAAATTCCCTCTGCAAATTGTGTTTTCTGATTTCTTCCTTTCTTCACCTTTCTTAAAGCATTTTCTTGCCAGTGAATTCTTTCACTTAATATTCTTCCTTCTCAGTTGCCCTGGTGTATATCTCAGTAAGCAACAATTCCCTCAGCTGCATCTCAGTGTCAGACTTCATCAGTCAAGAATTTGCTTAGACACATTTCAAGACTCTGAAAGCCAGCAACAGCACATCACTACAATCTTCCCCATACAGTTCCTGTCCAGCAGTCTTTCTGATGTATTATAAAATTTGGCAGCCACTTGAGCCAGTTCTGTAGCTGTCAGAAAAAGTGCAGCAAAGTAAATGGAACAAGCTGGTCATTTTAGTGATGAGCTAAAACTGCTCATGAAAAGCATACAAAAATATTTGGTTCCAGTATATATCTTATACATTTCTGAAAATAATTTTGAATATCTCTGATTAATTGCTCAAGGAATAGAAAACACAAAAACTAGCAGAAGTAGGCCATTCAGCTCCTCGGGCCTGCTCCACCATTCAGTAAGACCATGGCTGATCTGATAGTAACCTCAAATCTGAATCCCGTCTACCCCTGATAACCTATCACCCTCCAGCTTTAAAAATATCTCTGCCTTAAAAATATTCAAAGGCTCTGCTTCCACCACCTTTTCAGGAAGAGTGTTGCAAAGAACTCACAACCCTCTGAGAGAAAAAATTTCGCCTCATCTTTGTTTCAAATGGACGAGCCCTTATTTTTAAACAGTGACCCCCTACCAATAGTGCAGTTTCCTATTAGGAGGTTGCAGCTGCATGACATCCAGCCTAATGTAATTGAGGCAGCAGAAAAATACGTATTTCTTAAAGCAAAACCTTAAAATCATTTTATCTAAATAGACTGAGAAATGAATTCGAATATAACAAAGTGCTCACTCTGCTCTGTTGCTGCATGTCCAGTTGGAGGAGGCATCACAGTTCAGTGACCACTTCCTTTGTGAATCGTAGCTGCCTCAGAGTCTACTCCTGACTGAGGTGGAGGTAAGAAGAAGTGCTCTCTGACTACCCTAGATGTGTACAGCCTTCTACTGAGAACCTGTTCTTCCTCCCACTTTGTGTAACTTCTCTTTGCTGCCAGGTCTCCATCTCCCTGTCATGCTGCTGGCCCCATGAGTGATAGCAGCCTTTCTGCTGACAGGCCTTCAAATTCCACTGAACCCTTTGGAAAAAGTCTAAAACAACTTCCTTCTGACTCCAACAACCAGTACTTCCATTAGCTCCACATCAGCAAAAGAAAGTCCAAAGCACCTCACCTGAATGTCCCATGCTGATCCCTTTAAATAACACTGGCAGGGGCGTTTGAGGTTCCCTTCATGCAGTTGAATAGATGTTCAGCTGTGAATGCTTAAGAGAGGGTGTTAACAGGCCCTGCAAGGCTGCAAGGTTTAAAATGGCAGGTTGGGCACCAAATCAGCATTATATGCTGCGTGATGTGACAATCTGTCCATTCTGCATCCTGACACTTCACGGCATGCCTGCATGTCTGTGCTATTGCATAGGAGGAGCATACTGGAAGTGGCCAGAAGCGGATCGGGCACCATTTTCATCCCAATCCTGTAGCTACAATACTAGTGGCATGACAGAGCCCAGTTTTGTGGCCAAAAGGGTCACTAACATGTAGTTATTAGAAAGCCACACTTTGGGGCTTTCAATACGATCTATGTTGATAAGTCCATGAGAAATCAAAGTTTGTAAAACAAATTGAATGGAAAGTCAATCTTAAGGAAACCTCCTATGTCTTATGGTCTTATCGGGGAGAAGGCGGGAGAAAGGGGTTGAGAAACCTATCAGCCATGACTGAATGGCGGAGCAGACTTGGTGGGCTGAATGGCCTAATTTCTGCTCCTATGTCTTATGGTCTCTAGAAATAAATGACATATAAATACATTACATACACACTGGCAATTTACATTAGTCCATATGACATCTCCTCTGACACTCCAACCAGGATCAGGAACTCTTTGCATAAGGAATAAGGGTCCCCTGACTCTGGGACTTTCTGGTCGGTCTCCAGTCCAATAATGGCAATGATACCTGTCACTTCATGCATGGTATGTTATCCTGCCAATAAACTACACCACTAGGCCATGTAAAGCATTTTAGGATAGAATTACTACATGTTTTTTTTCGGTAAATCAGCTGAAAACCTGCAGAAACGGTATAGCAGATTCTAGCAATAAACTAGATCCATATCAAGCCAGGAAGTCAGCGTAGAGAGTCCCCAGCCCGGATTTTCCCAGGTCAAAAGTGCAGAGTCAGGATATTTCCCAGCTCTGCAAACCTGACTTGTGAGAAAGTGGTCCAGAAGGTCGGATTTTTGTTCCAGGCTAGTGGGATTCCCTGGAATTCGAGCTGGGCGACTACGGAGTCTGCTAGCTGTGCAGGTGGGCTGGGTGGAAGGTGAAATTTTTAAAAAAACAGAAACATAAAACAGCTCTCCAACCCTCTTTCCTCACACTCCTTCACCTGCATACCTTTGCCATGCCTCATCCATGCTGCCTCATGCCCCCCACCCACCCCCCTCATACCCTCTGTGTCAACCTATACCCTTTTACCCATTTCCATGGCCCCTAATAGCCTGCATGCCAACCTATTCCCCCCCACCTCCCACTGCCCTTTATAGCCCCTAAACCAAATTACTGCCAGATCATTCCTCCCCACCCGCCACCCTTTGCCCTTAGACCCACCATGCCAACTCACACAATATCCACCATAGGCAGACTTCAGGATCCATGCTGAAATTAAAGAAAGTGAAGTTCCAAGTGTCTATGCAGACATTTAGAAAAAACTCTCATATTCAAAAACCACTTAATACATTTACATTCCTTCAACTACCCTATTCCTTATAACAACAAACATTTCATTCAATTGCATAATATCTTATAAAAACAAGCATTAAAATTCATAGACCCACTTCAAAGTGTCCACTTTGAACTGTCAATCAAACTGTGAACTGGCAGGCACCCTGCTGTGATAGGTTGTGAAATCAGTCATGCAGCACTTATGCAGTAATGGCAATTTAAAGCTTATGTTAACAGGCAGAGTAAAATAGCAAGCAATCATTTTTTTAAACTCTCCAGACAATTTTGTCAAAAAGTTAAAGGGCAGGAGTTTTAAATGCCTTGACAAAATCCCCCCACCCCCGACAGCATCCCGCGTCATTTTGCACGTCAGCAAGTGGGCCCTGCCCCCTGCTTGCCGACAGCAAAATTCAGCCCCAGATGATTACCTATGCCTCTCAGATTATGAAAATCTAATAAAGATGCAACTTTGCTGGCCTACTATGAATAGAGTCACTTCAAGATAAGCAATTCTAAAGGGAGCTGGTCTGGACTTTCTATTACAGGCCACTAGGGCCTCAAATGCTCAGTCTGTCTGAATTCTAATATTACTAAATTTGAGGATTGCTGAAAAAAGAGACATGTCAAAGCTTCGCTGACTCATTCTTCAGGGCAATACCTTGACCAATCAGGGTCAAGCTGCCTGGTTTAAATTGCAAGCAATGCTTGGCAGTTAACTTTCATCGCCATCACTGGTGCATTCTCCATGACAATGCCAATCAAAGTCCACTTGCTGACCAATCAGCACTCTCTTCACATACAGTATAAATTGTTGTTTTACCCTTATATTTGGTTATCCTGCAAAGTATCCTTATATGAGTGCAAGACGAAAACTTCAACATATCTCTTTTTTCAGCAATACTCAAGTTCTGTACTATCAAACAACTATTTTTATTACATAATTATAAATAAATAAGTTCAAGCAAGCCAAGTTAAGGCCAAATAATACCGCCCCTTGGATCACAAGTGTGGAAATAAACTAGCTTGCAAGCAGATCAGGTAGCCAAGAAATAAATCAAGAAACTGATGTACATGTCTGAACACCAGTTCATAACAGATCTGCTTTTAATTCGAACAGATTTGAATTACTATTCTGCACAACTTCTAGAGTTAGAGTACTAGCCAATAGCACAATGTGGGATTTACATTGCTGATAAATGCATAGAAACATTGAAGGTTTGAGGTCTATTGGGACATTTATGGGACATACACAGGCCCATTAAGTAACTGATTAGCTCTTAAGGACAAAGGGCCACTAAATCACAAAATATTCTGAATAAAATGACAGAAACTGGGCCAGGAAAGGAAACTGAATTAATGAGACAGGAGCACCAATATATGAACAATTCAGCAAATGATTCAGATGAAAAACATAAAATAAAAAGCTGGAAACCTCGAAGTGGAAGGCAGCAAGGCTGCTTCAACAATTCATTGTTCTCATCTCGAGTTGTGGGGAAAGTAAGGCATGTCTGTGGTATGGTGGAACGCTGTGTTGGAATGCACCTCTTGTAATACAGAAACATGAGGTGGCAATGTATGGGGCCTATAAGAGTGGGAAATGTAGCAGGCAAAGTGACTTAATTAGGCGGGAGCTGAAATTTCAGTTTCCCGACAGTGGGTTGAGATTCTGAGTTGAAGTCAAGTGCGGCAGAGGTAGGTTGGGCCTCACACCATGCCGTGATATGTTCCTACTTGTGATACATTTGCACGGCATGAATACTCATATATTAAAACTTTTTCAATTTAAGCCCTATCTTTGAGATTAAGTCAGTGGCACTCGGAATCTTGTGGCACATGGTTTATGTTCGTTTAATGGTCGTGTGCACCAGTCGGCTTTGTGCAGTTGTGCCTGAGGTTAGCGATTTTCCTTGTTGAACTCTGTGGCACAAGGGCAGGGAGCAGGAGAATGGCAGCTTGCATGGAGTCTCAGGGCCGGCAAGAGCAAGTCGGGTGAGCGGGTGGGTGGAGGAAGGGGTGTGTATGGAGTGGCTTCTCGGGACATGGAGGCACGGAAGAGGAATCTAGGGGGGGACAGAATGTGGGGTCGGTGGCATGAAGTGAAAGCGTGAAAGGCCTGACGTCCTGAGTGCATTAGTTGGGGAGGGGGGTTGTCGGTACGGTGGTTGGTGACTGACAGTAAGTAATAAGATAGAGAGTGATGGGAGGAGATGTTTGTGGGGGGGGGGCGGTTCCACAGGTGAAAGTCGTAATCTGTTGAGCTGAAAAAATAACAAGATTACCAAGGCAATGGAATTTGCCAGGAATGTTGTAGCCGTAATGCAGTCTCCCAGTTTGTCCAAGAGGCTCTTTTACAGCATCCCTGTACCTACTGAATTGTAAGCTGACGGCGGGTTCCATCACTGAAAAGCTTCTCCGGCTGGGTTATAGCATGTGTCTCCTGTGCCCAGCGCTGGCACTTTAAATTTTAATTAGAACCTCATTGGAAATGGCTGCTGAGATGAGAGCGCCAGAGATAAAATACTGCCTATGTGCAAGAAGGTGACCAAGCTTGCAAATTCCTGAGTCTAATAATAGATCTGTAATATTTGTCAGGCCTGATGGAATGATATAGTGAATGGTATAGGACATGTAAGCTCCACACCAGTAGTGGACCTGTTACCATTCTAATACCTGTACTATTTGCCATTTCAACCCTCACATCCTGCTATCTGATATTTTTAATTTTCCAGTAAATTAAAAATACATTCCTAAGTTTTACAACTTATATCTGAAGTGCTATTTGTAAGACAAGTTGTAGCTTGAAATACTGCATTGTACTTAACAAAAAACAAAATACAGTAGATGTTGGAAATTTGAAATAAAAGCAGAAAGTTCTGGGAACTCTCAGCAGGCCAGGCAACATCAGGGGAGAGAAGTATAGGGTTAACATTTCAGATTAATTATCTTTCATCAAAATTGAACATACCTTGAAGAGAAATGACCAATCCCATGGCTGGAATGTGAGCAACTCTGGAAGTAGCTCAAAATCCTGGATTATGAGGCCAATGTATAATCCATAAAAACCAAGGGAGTAGGCTGTATAACTGACCTCTCATTAGCACCTAGATGGTGGATGAAGGGTGTTTGCACACAATTCGCCTCAAACTCGGTATAAATCATACCTAAACAGTGGCATATTTTTTAATGGGTTAAGATTCTAAACAGAATACAAGCCACTGGTGTTGGAATTTCCTGGTTGAGTCATGGATAATGAGATTTTCCTTTCAAGGCATGGCATTGGTTAATTTGATGTGAATAATCTGAACCTTAATGGAAGAGATGGTGCATTTTCTCACTATGGTGGCAGGCCTTACATTACTGAGTTCAGAATTAGCTGTGCTCTTGAATTCCAATTTCAATACAGGTACACATGCCAGTATGTTGCCAATCCATATCTGTTCTAACTTCACTTTGGAAATTGGCCTGTTTTGAATTTTGTAAAGTGTACTGAAGTGTGACTCAATGAATATAATTACTTTCAAATGACTGGTTGCATTACATTTCACCAGAAAGGAGATTTTTCAAAAACATTTCTGCAGGAGCTGAGAAACACATCTAATATAAATCGTGTGAACAATTGTATCAGAGATAACACCTCACAAAAAAATGCTTATCAGATAACTGGAGTTAACATGAATAACATATTCCCAATAAGAGCTAACCTTAAGGACGCTTCATTAAATATCATCGCAAACAAGCATTTCTTGTTGGCATTATTTTTTTCTTAAATTTGCAAGTTATGTTTTGAACACGACTTCCATTTAGTTGGTTCGCGGTCAAGGTATTTTCCCACTTTTGAAAGCTTATTTTTAATATAGATAAAATAAGTTAATATGAATAAAAGATTTGCATTGTTCACTTTATTGCTCTGTGTCATATCTGTTAGGTTATGATAGACTTGGCTCCCATTCTATATATGAGTTTTGACGCTTAACTTGACAGTGCAAACTGAGCTATGGTTAAAAAATAAATTCTAACCTAACCATTAACCAGTGCATATTTGTCAGTTTTTGTTTTTGGATTTGTCATTTGCTAATTTGTAACAATGGACTTATAGAGCTGAGGGTCATAAGAACATGAGAAATAGGAGCAGGAGTAGGCCATTTGGCTCTCGAGCCTGCTCCACCATTTAGTAAGATCATGGCTGTCTCATTGTGGCCTTAACTTCACTTTCCTGCCTGTCCCCATTACCCTTGACTTCTTGTAAATCAAAAATCTGTCAAATTCAGCCTTGAATATATTCAATGACCCAGCCGCCACTGTTCGCTGGTGAGGAGAATTCCAAACACTAACAACCCTCTGAGGGAAGAAATTCCTCCTCATCTCCGTTTTAAATGGAAGACCCCTTATCCTGAAACTGTACCCCCCAGTTCAGGATTCCACCCACAGTAACATCCTCAAAGGATTCTAATTAATTTGTCAAACACAATTTCCCTTTCAAAAAACCATGTTGACTTTGCCCGATTGTATTATGATATTCTAAATGTCGTTCTACTACCCCTTTAAGATAGGGTTCTAACATTTTCCTAATTATAGATATTAGGGTAACTGCTTCCTGCTTTCTTTCTCCCTCTTTTCTTGAACAGAGGTGTTACATGTTATGATCACTCTTGTCTAGAGGATCCTTTACTATGAGGTCTTTAATTAATCCTACCTCATTACACATTACCAAGTCCAAAACAGCCTGGTGACAAGGTGAAAGGAAGACTCGCTAACTCAGCTCAGGCAATGCCAGAAAAATTCAGTCATTTTCCTACTCACAACTCAGAGAAAATTATAGCGCCTTGAAACATATAGGCAGGATTTTCCCTTCATCAGGCAGGCCTGGGAGCGGCCGCGAAATGAATCACTGTCCACAATCGGACCCAAACCGTGATTTCACACTGGCTGGCCAATTAACGGCCAGCCAGCATGAAAGGCATGCGGTGGGGGGGGGCGGGAGGAGGGCTAGTGTGGAAGTCTGCGCATGCGCAGGGGAGCACGCGCTGACAGCTCCCTGAGGGCATAGAGCTGCCTCAGAGGACTGTAGAATTGGACACTAACAAATAAAGATTGTAAAGATGAAATAAACATGTGCCCACATGTGACTCAGTGATATGAAGAGGGACATGTTTGAAATGATGGCAAATTTTTTTTAGTGGTTGAATGTTTGCCATTGGAAACCTCATTCCATCCGTGGATGAGGTTTCATTAAAAATGCAAAGGCCGCCTGTTCTATTCATCCGCCCGTCAACCGAACGGTTGACTGGGCAGCAAGAAATAGAAATTAATTACTTGCTTAAGGATTTAATAGACCTCTTAATTGTCAGTGGGAGCGTTTCCGAATCTCATGCGCTCCCAGTGACTGAAAGATTGTGAGAGTGCGCAATGACGCTAGGATATTCGCCCAGTGTCATCGGGCATGATTGTGCGCCTGCCCGATGAACATAAAATCCTGCCCTATTTTTTATTTAATAGTTAAAAACAATACATGCGCTTTGTCTATGAATGTGGAAGCAATTAAAAAATCCATAAAAGCCAGTGATAAGCAGAGGAACTTGTTTGACTACATTTCAAATGGTGCCCTACAGTAAGAACACACAGGCTGTATTTAACTGAGGCGACAAAGGTCTCGCCTGCTGCCTGGGGAACTGGCAAGAGCCCCATATCGCCTCCTTTGGGGAAGGCCCATAATATTAAGTGCCTCTTAGGAACCCCGCAGAGATGGAGGTCCCACCCCTGAGAGCTGCTGGCCAATCAGAGATCGGCAGCTCGTCATTACTTTTGGTACCACTGGAGGAGCAGTGGTATCTGTCAGCAATGCACCCACCCAGGATCAGCAAGAACCCAGGTCACAGATGAGTGAGGGTGGAGTGGGGGTTGCAGGGAGGGGGTTGCTGGCTCACGGAGGGTTGGAAAAAAAACGCAGAGGTGTGGATCTCAGTGAGCACCCCCCTTCCTGATGTTGGGTTCCTCGATCAGGCATTATGCCTGGCAACAAGGGATCCCCACAGGAACCCACAAGAAACTTGACACGGTTTTGCTTTTCAGGTGCCCCATATCGTGAATGTACCCCCCCCCCACCACTGGCTGAATATCAATGGAGGTAGGGGCATTTATTGGTGTTGGGGCAGGAAGGCCAACCACAAGTCATCCTGCCCTAGACCTAATTGGGGCAGAGGTGAGAGGGTGTTGGGGTCCCCACCTGCAAACTCTAGCCAGGTTAAACACACACCCATCTACTGCCCCCACTCCCCCGGCACTTCCAAACTCACCTGGAGAATGCACCAGGTTCATTTACACTTGCTAGAAGCTCCATATACTCATCTACAGGGGCCTGTCCTCTGCAAGCAAAAGAAGATGTCCAGGCATTGCGCTTTTTTGAACTAAACAAAAGCCTGGGGTGGCAATGGTTCCATGGTGCATTCTCCATGGCATCGCTTCAAACAATCGGAGTCGAGTTGCCAACCAATCATCACCCTTTTCTCATGCAGCATAAATTGTTGCTCCTTTTGAAATTTAGCATTCTTGCATCTGTTCTGATGAGTGCAAGACAAGAAGCTTTGACAGAATGTCTCTTTTTTCAGCAAAACCACTACCATCTTCCTTTGGGCTAGGAATGACTCCAGTCAGCAAATCGTGGGCTGCCGTTAAGAATCTTTGGTTTATACCTTTTCAAAACTTCAAATTTCCTTTCTCTGCTGGTCTGCTGCTGACTATTTCTACTTTTCCCACATAGGCCAGGATTTTCCATTCATCGGGCAGGTGCAGTGGGCAGACCCAGGAAATAGTCCACTGCCTGTGATCGTCCTGACCATGAATTCACGCTGGCTGGCCAATTAACAGTGAGGAGCTCAGCGCTGACGGGCTGGGGGCGGGAGGATGGCAAGCACTAAAGTCTGCGTATGCGCGGGGGAGCACGCACTGAAAGCTCCCTAGAAGGCACAGAGCTGCTTCAGGGAGCTGAAGAATTTTACAATCAAAAATAAAGATTTTAAAGATGAGGGAAACATGTCCCCACATGTGTCTCTGTCACATGAGCAGGGACATGTTATAAACGAGATTTAAATGTTTTTAAAATTTTAAGTTCCTGTTGGAAACCTCACCAGCCCGTGGATGAGGTTTCATAAAAAATCCAAAGGCCATAAGGTTGGATGGGCAGCAAAAAAACACTGCTGAATTAATTGATAAATGGACTTAACAGCCCTTGTAATTGCTTGTGGGCGTGCTGCCGACTCTTGCGTGTGCCCACCGACCGAAATGTTGCGCGAATGTGTGATTATGCCGGGATGCTCGCCTGACGTCATCGCACACTATTTTACGCCGATTGGGACGCCTGTCAAAACGAACTTAAAATCCTGCCCGTAAATGTTGACCATGAAGTAGGCTTAGAAAGCAAAACACCTCCTGATTATTACTACTGTTTTTGTCAGTTCCCAGGGAAAGGTAACAAAAACCCCTGGGATGGTGGCAGGAAGTCCCCTGAGCCACTGTGTGCTGGGAAAGGGCCTAGTATTGGCATCTTCTCCCATACGGTAGTACTCAAAAACTTCCATGGCCTAAAAAATGCCTTTCTTTCCACTTTGGGGCTTTTCACTGCCTCTTAAAACCTCTCTTTCTCCAGTTCAATTACAGCACTGCCAGAATCCTGTGGCTTTGCAGTGGCAAGCTCCATTTTGGTGCTGGTGATCCTACTCTGCATGATAAATAACCTCTGATCTTGGAAAATGGTTTTTAGGTTACCATGGGGTCAAAGTGGTGGATGAAAAACCCATTCCACTGTTACTCCATCAAGGAGGCGAGAATCCAGTCCTAAAAAATGACTATAAAATGCAATACCAGTACTGAGCGGATTTATACATTTTAAAATTGAACAATATACACTAGATTCATTGGCTTGTCATTGACATACCTACAGTTTAAAAAAACTGTTTTAGAAAGACAATGTTATATTTTGGGGAAATGTCCATTTTGTCAGATACTTTAAAAAAAATTCTAGTCTGCATCAGGTTAAATTATGCCTCAGGCGGATGGTTACATTTATGGTGTAATAATCAGTTCACTTAAAATTTAAGTGCAGCTGAATTGATAGATTTCAAAATAGTACAAAAAGCATTTCCAACTCAAGCAAGCATAGGGTGGCAGAAAATTGGCCAAAAATTAGATTTCTTCTCAAAATTCAATTCCTTTCGGGACAGAAAACAGGTTGAGACTTTTGACTCTCAAAATTAACATTCAAGTATCAAACATTTTTAATGACAATTTGTGCCTTTTTGTCATCTGTTTTTAGACAGGCTATTTTTAAGTGTTTCAATGGTGGCTAAGAGGAGTGCTTACATCTACACTTCTCTCTCCCATTGAAAATAATTGGAATACTAATAACCAAATGAACTTCAAACTGATGAGGCACACAGCTGCCTGTTTGTACTTAAATCTTTCTCTGTGGACAAATACAATTGCAGCATGACACAAAGCATTTAAAAATAGCTCTCTACTTTTTCTTCCTGGGTTCAATTTACCACTTGATACTTTACAAAGTTTTGCATTCATTTATATCTTTTTGATAAACTGTTTTCAAATATTTAAGGCCGGCCATGTAAGGGAAGTTTGGAAAGAAGGTATATGATGTTATATACAATATAATTACAAGAACATGGAAATACATTGATTTTACTTAATACTCCAGGTGCTGCTTTCAACCATACTTCCAGTGGGACTCTATACATTAATGATTCTAAATTTGTAACTTGAAGTTGTTCTGGGAGATGTATTTACCCTATCTTGCTTGATTACACTAACTGACAAGTTTAACAAGTCGAATTTTAGTCAGTATAGTCACTGTCCCCATAAACGTCAAACAGTCAGGCTTTATAAATGATAATCAAACTTTCCAACATCAGGCCTTCCCATGAGAGTAAAGTAGCAACTGATATGAAGACAAATCCATGTGATATTATTGACGTTTCAAGCCTCAAATGGCATCAGTTGTCATTTCCAGGGGAATCCATAATTAATATGCAACAAAGCAATTCTTTTTGATTCATCTGGCTGAATTTTCTTGCAGGCATTGGGAAGTTAACATCGGGACAATTTCTGGCTCCTGAGCCTGTGCATGTCGGTAAAGGGACAAGCGGCTTAATTTTACAGGAAGTAACCAATTAGTTGGACGGATGCGGGAGGGTGATCAAAGAGTCGAATGAAGGGCCGTCTGGAAGCCCAGCTGGGAAAGATGAGTGCTGCTCAGGCATATAGAGAGCAAGAGGGGACCAAAGGATGGAGATCTAAAGGTCCAATTGGCATAGCGACCAGCATCATCTCATTGATCAGTGTACAGGGGAAATGGTTCCAAATTCCTGTCGACTTACTGTATACAACCTTCCTGTTTCTTTATACGTGGATTTGGAAGATCACTTGATGGTGTTCTGAGTGTGAAGCTGGCTCCAATGTACTGCCGGGAGCCTGAAATACCGTGGGGCGGGGGTCACTGTGACACTGACAAATCTGCCTTCCTATCAGTAGGTTTCTGGTAATTGAGGCCTTAATGACCGTAATTGGCTCCCCGCCATGGAAGGATGCGTATATGCAGAACCATCCCTAGGGTATGGCAAATTGGGTTGACCACCACGGGCTCTGCGCTGGGGTGACCTTTGAATGCGTTTGACCTTTCGTTTCTGGTTTAGTTTGAAGGTATCAATTTAATTAGTACAAAGAAGCAGCCCTATTGTTACTTAGAATCCAATGGCTAGCACTAGCAGAGACAGAGACAAATGGAGAAGATATAGCTTGGTGCAGAGAAAAGGCAGAAAAAAAAGAGAAGAAATGGATAAGACCCTGAAAAGTTTGCTGGAAAAAAAATCGAGGTTTTTAAAAGTGTTTCGGTTAGTGAGGAAAATGCTGAATTAATGGACTCCAGCGAATGTACCACCACGGCTGAGGAAGGGAACATTAGTACAAAATGTACACTGGTTGATGAAATAGTCAATACTTCTGAATCTATTTCCACTGAAGAAAAAATGTATGATCCAGCAAATTGGCCAGATTTATTCGACAACAAGACTATAAACATTTTAGTGGAGAGAGCCAGCCTGTGACAATTAACTGGCAGTGACTGTGTCTTTACAAAGAATGATGAGAATTGAAACTTTTCAGAAGACTTATACACACGGAGAATGTCAAATGGAGAAAGGGTTGAAAGAAATTGGCTGGTGTACTCAAAGAAAGCTGATGCAGCTTTGTGTTTATGCTGCAAACTGTAAGGTTCAAAAACCGCACGCAAATTAGTAAAGGAAGGCTGCGGGCCACAGTGAAAAAGAAATGACAGATTTCAGCATTGAAATTAGGAAACAATTCCACACACCAAGGGTGCTGGAAGTTCAGAGCTCCCTTCTGTACACGGTAATGGTTTATTTTACATCTTAAACAAATCTATTAATTACATGGCAAAAGCGAGTTAGTTCCCAAATGGTCACAATATCTCTGAATAGCAGAGCAGACTCCAGGAACTAAATGGCCTCACCAAAAGCAAAGCTTGGGAAACAGCTGCTCATCTTTCGATGCGGCACTCTACAGCCCCCTGGACTCAGCACTGAGTTCAACAATTTTGGATCATAATTTACTCCTCCATCTTGTTTTTTTTCCTTTACTGGTTTGGTTTGGTCCCGTTTCTTTCATTATTCCTTCATGTTACTCTTGAACGGCTGCTATGAAACCTCATCTAGACATATCTTTTGTTTATTTGAAGGCAAATCACACATTGGCCTTGATTGTAAGGGAATTGGGGTACAAGAATAAAGAAGTCTTGCTACAATTGCACATGGATTTGGTGAGGCCATATCTTGAATACTGTTTGCATTTTTGGTTTCCATATTGAAAGAAGGACACAATTGCATTGGAGGTGCCATAGGAAAGGTACAGTGATTGGTCGTGATGAAGGCTGGTCCTATGATGAGGCTGGATAAAGTGGAGCAGCATTCCGGCTCTTCCACGTGGTGGTTACATATAGTGCTATCCTGAATCACCAATGCACAGATTTGAACTGAATGCGCAATTTCCCTGTCTACGGACAGAATCATCCGTGCCCTCTAGTGTCGGGCATGATCAGCAGCGTGAGCAGACAATATAGCAAGAAGGTCAAAAATCGGTTCCATGACGTTGTGACACCAGTTTGTGATCGTCCACTCCGCAATCGGACGTCAGGAACCTCATTGTAATACATCAGCACAGTTTCAAAATGTTGTAAACTTTCTTCTAAACGTATTAATATGTTCACACCCAGAAGCAAAAAATACATTGCCTCCCTGCAGGTAATCACATAGAATATATGGGAAGGAGTGCAGTTCCGAAGTTTGATATCATCCAGTAATAGGAACCTGGCTGATTGGAACCCACCATCACCACTTCGAACATTCACGCCCTCACTGCTACACAGTGACAGCCATGTGGGCTATCAATAAAATGCACTGCAATACCTTGCCAAAGCTCCTTCGACAGCACCTTTCAGACACATGATCTCTATCATCTAAAAGGACTAGGGCAGGAAATGCATCGAAACACCACTGCCTGCAAGTTCCCCTCCAAGCCATGCTATACTGACTTGCAACTGTATCATGGTTCCTTCACTGTTGCTGGGTCAAAAAACTGGAAATCCCTTTTAACACCACAGCAGATGTCCCTACGTTACAGGAGCAACAGCAGTTCAAGCAGGTGGTTCACAATCACCTTCTCAAGAGCAATAAAAGATGGATAATAAATGATGGCCTTACCAGCAACACGCACACCCAAGAACAAATTAAATAAAGGCTGACAATTTATTCCAAACCTCACAGCAACCCTCCACTGGGGTGGCGACCCAGTCTCAGTTGTAACCGACCAATAGTGACTGCAACCTGGTCGCCTACACACTGACAGATACAACAAGGTCACCCTCTGCTTCAGTGAGATTAATGTTGAGAACAATTTCCCAGTGGAATGTAAGTGGAGAAAAAAATTCATTGAAAGAAGCTGTGGTTGATGAGGAACCTTTAAAGTCTTGATTATCTGTACTGAGACATTAGGGGAGTGATCTGTCATATCCCTCTTTGTGAAAGGATGTGCGGCGGTTCAAGATCAAGGAGGAAGATAAGATCATCACTTGCACAATAGCCCCAACAAGGTTACCATTCCTCCCATAACCAGCCAAACCCGCTGGTTCATTGGGATGGACTCAAGAGCTAGTCACGATGGTGTATGGTCACTCCAGAGGTAATTCGATCCGCTCGTGCTTTTTAATATTTGCACTTCATTCTAAATGCTTCCTCGTTCAACCGGCTTAATTTAAAGCCACCTATTGAAGAAACATGCCAAGGGACCACTGAGAGGCAAACTCATAATCTCCTATTCACGAGGAAGGTGCTTTTACCCACAATGCCACGGCGTCAAGCTGCAATATTTTGAATTGTATCTCAATATCTTGCTGAAACTCATTGGGAACTCTTCATCCAGTGTGAGGCTGTATAACAGTGCGAATCGAGAATTTACAGGAAGGTTCAACTAAGGCGGATGGTCAGCCAGGAAGTTTTTGAATGTTTGAGAAGCCGTGAAAGTCATGATACACCGACTTCGATTTCTCATGTTCTTGCAGACACTACTCAGAGGAAACAACAGGATCATATTGACCTTGGATTGGAAGCAGCGCTGATTCACCAGTGGGATTCTGGAGTTTAGTAGGTTACTTTAGGACAGGCTTGTCCAACCTTTGTGCTGCGGGAGGGGGGGGGGGGGCTGGGGGGGGAGGCATACTTCCATACTTTTCTTGAGCAAATTTCAGAAAGAAAAGGTCTGGCACAACAACAAGCCGAGTTTCAAAATACAGTTGAGTTTTAAGGAAAGAGACAATTGCTGAGCAAAAGTGCAGACAAGTCATAGCAATAAATTGTTAAATTAAAAAGACTAATTAATAAAAAAGACTATTTGAGTGTGAGAGGATCAGTGTGTGTGTCTCCGGCTCACTCTCAGTCTTAGGGTGCTCACTCACCCTCACCCACTGTGAGTGGGTGTGTGTGGTTATCTGTTGGTATGTGTGGTGGTGAGAAAGTGAGAAACCTGAGAGTGGGCATAAGGCAGACTTGCACATCCTCCCACCCTCCACCACACACAAACAGTCATTCTCTCACGCAAACCCCCCCTGCCGCCATACACACACTTACTCTCAATCCCCCGCCCCCAGACACACGCTCAACACTCTCACTTCCACATACTCACCAAAGCACTGTCTCCTCCTCGGGCCCCCCAAAACTTCGCCCTCCACGGTCCGCCAAAACCTCGCCCAGGGGCAGGACATACCCGGCTCTCTGGGCTCCGGCCCCAACTTACCTTCACTACAGCAGCCCTCAACACACTCACCAACGCCAGCGCTAGCTGCTCCTCCAATCAGACGCTGTTTCGTTCCCTCGTTTGCTGTTGATAGGCTCGCTGGTGAACCTATCATCAGCAAGCGCGGGAGAGAAGCAGTCTCTGATTGGAGGAATAGCTTCCAGTATCTTCCATTAAAGCTCATTTGTTTGACCTGAATTTTAAAATCTGGCTCTGGGGGCCGCCTAGAGAGGCATCGCCAACCGAATGCGGCCTAGGGGCTGGATGTTTGACAAACCTGCTTCAGGAGTTCAGGTTTGATAATCCTAGAATTGTATAATCCTAGAATAGACAGAGAATAGAAGGAGGCTATTTGGTCTGTCGAATCTCTGCTGGCTCTCTGAAGGAGAAATTAACCGTCTATCACTCCCTAGCCTTCTCCATGGTCCCTGCACATGTCTTTTTTCCCCTTTTGGCTTCTCCCTTTTTCTATTCCCTTTAGCATAGAAGAATGAAAGATGATCTGATCACGGTTTCTATCCTGTTAAAAATATATATTTTTTATTCATTCATGGGATGTGGGCTTCACTGGCTGGGCCTGCATTTATTGTTCATCCCTAGTTGCCCTTGAGAAGGTGGTGGTGAGCTGCCTTCTTGAACCGCTGCAGTCCATGTCATGTGGTACACCCAGAGTGCTGTTAGGGAGGGAGTTCCAGGATTTTGACCCAGAGACAATGAAGGAACGGCGATAAATTTCCAAGTCAGGATGGTGAGTGACTTGGAGGGGAACTTCCAGGTGGTGGTGTTCCCATGCATTTGTTGTCCTTGACCTTCTAGACGGTAGTGGTTGTGGGTTTGGAAAGTGCTGTCCAAGGAGCCTTGGTGAATTTCTGCAATGCATCTTGTAGATGGTACACACTGCTGCTACTGTGCGTCACTCCTGTGGAGGGAGTAAATGTTTGTGGATGGGGTGCCAATCAAATAGACTGCTTTGTCCACTTGAACATGGAGAAACTGTTTCCCTCTAAATGAGACAATGGCCAGAATTTTTCATCCCTGTTGGTGTTGGGTGTCATGGCAGGCGTGAGTAGACAATATGGCAGGAAGGCCAAAAATCGGTTTCACAATGTTGTGAAATCAGTTTGTGATCATCTGCTCCACTCGTCAATGGCGCTTCCTGCCACCAGATGTTGGGAAGATCATTTTAACACATCTGCACATAATTAGAATCCCCGTTCAATGGAATTATCCCTCCATGCTGGGTCATCCAGGCACGTTGATGTGATTGCACGCCGACGTGTTTCACAACTATACATAAGCGATGTGCACCTGATGAGCTGCACTATGCTTGGGACGTTGAGGTTTGTTTGCCTACCTTGTTTTGTGTTGCACTCATGGTCATCAGTGCCAGGCTTTGCAGACAGCACCACAAAGTTTTTAGGGGGGCTCATGGGCAGGTCTCTACCTACCAGACCAGCTGTAAGGCGGGAGTGGCTTTTCAACTGCTGCAGGGCTGTGGCTTGCTTGGGGAAGGGGGAGAAGTCACCTCAGGCAAAGGGAGAGGCTGCAGGGTGAGGGCATTACTGGGGAAGGAAGGTACCCCAGGGTGTGTGTGGGGGCACATGTTGATCTGTACAAGTGACTTCAGGATGGTGCAAGCTGAGGAATCAGTTTCCAGAGGAGCTGAGGCAAAATGGAGATGTGAGGGTTTGTGTGAGAGAGTGAGTGATGATGTCCCTTGAGCTGGCAGTGAGTGAGATGCCTGTGAATGTGTGATAGCCTTGTGAGTGTTTTTGAGATCAGAGTGATGAGACGATTGCCTTACCCTGGCAGCATGGATGAGATCATTCATCTTTTTCCTGCACTGGATAGCCAATCTCTTTTGTGCAGCACTGAAATTGACCACCACCTCCCAAGCCGGAGTTGGGAGATTGCTGGACGTCCTGCGGCCAGGGCAGGGATGGAGGACATTACAGCGGACCTCCAAAGGGCATTCCAGTGACCGGTCACTGAACTCTTCTTGGCTTTTAGGGCAATGTCTTCAGTGGAGCAGTTTTGGGCTGCAAGTGTTGAGAACTATGTGCGCGGCTGCAGTTTAGATATGGCACCCGGAGTGAATAAACAGTGTGGTAATGGCTTGGCGGGCTATTCAGAGGCTGCCTACCAGCGAGACAACGTGTTTCCTGTGGCTGCATAATTATTGAGTTGGGAAGCAGATGATACTGTGTGAAAAGTCTCCACTGTGGCCGGCGGGTAAAATTTCCTTTTTCCCGTCTGCTGTTGAACTTGGTGCAAATCTGGGGCAATTCCACCCAACATATTTTCTAACTTATATAAAAGTTTATTAAAGAAGCAAACATGCGATTCACATTTGATGGGAAAGCCAATGGAAATGTTAATATTACGAGGAAAAGAAAACATAACCGTGGGTGGAGTTTTCAGTGCCCTCTGGCATCGGGCATGTTTGGCGGTGTGAGCGGACAATATGGCTAGAAGGCGAAAAATCGATTTCACGATGTGTAACCAGTTTGCAACCGTCCGCTCTGCCCATCAACACCGGGCTGCGTTTTCCACCGTTGGACATCAGGAATCTCATTGGAATACATCTGCACATCATTATAATCCCAGCTCGCTGGAATCATCCCCCATGCTGGATCATCCAAGCACGTCAGCAGGAAAACACGCTTCTGCAGAACATGTGTTGACAAGTATGACATGCAGAAGTCGGGACGTATCACCAGGGTCTTGCTCATATTGAGGAGCAGAAGATGCTAGAGCTTGACAGCAATGGGACCCTGGAGAAATGTCCACTGCATGCTGGATGGATTCTCATGGACGTGGCTCTGCTGCGTAGCAGCTCACGGAAAGTGGAAAGTCATTGTTGAGAGCCTGCTCTGAACGGATGATCGTCGAGGGGTGCACATAAGAACATATGGAATAGGAACAGGAATAGGCCACTCAGCTCCTCAAACCTGCCCCACCATTCAATAAGATCATGCTGATCTGCCCCAGGCCTCAACTCCCCTTTCGTGCCAGCTCCTCATAGGGCTCAACTTTCTGATATTTCAAAAATCTATCTGCCTCCTATTTAAGTACTTCCACAACTCTCTGGGGTAGAGAATTCCAGACATTCACTACCCTCTGAGAGAAGAAATTCCTTCACGTCTCACTTTTAAATGAGTGCCCCCTTATTCTGTAACTATGTCCCCTAGTTCGAGATTCCCCCCCTAGTGGAAACATCTTCTCAACATCTACCCTGTCAAGCCCTCTCAGAATCTTGTATGGATCAATAAGTTCATCCCTCATTCTTCTAAACCCTAATGAATAAAGGCATAACCTGTTTAGCCTTTCTTGATAAGTCATCCCCTTCATCCCAGGAGTCAGCCTAGTGAATCTCTTTTGAACTGTCGCCAATGCCAATATATCCTTTCTTAAACACGGGACCAAAACTGTACACAGTACTCCAGGTGCAGCCTCACCAACACGCTGTGCAGTTGTAACAAGACTTCCCTATTTTTAAACTCCAACTGCCTAGCAATACAGGCCAAAATTCCATTTGCCTTCTTAATTATTTGCAGCACTTGCATGCTAACTTTTTGTGTTTCATGCACAAGAACACCCAGATCCCGCTGTGCTGCACTTTTTTGGAGTCTTTCTCCATTTAAATAATATTCTGCCTTTTGATTCTTCCTTCCAAAGTGCATGACCTCACACTTTCCTACATTAAACTCCATCTGCCAAGTTTTTGACCACTCACTCGACCTGTCTATATTGCCTTACAGATTCCATATGTCCTCATCACAACATGCTCTCCCACATATTTTTGTATCACTAGCAAATTTGGATACATTACACTCTGCCCCCTCCTCCAAGTAATTAATATAAATAGTAAATAATTGAGGCTCTAGGAGTGATCCTTGTGGTACTCCACTAGTTACGTCTTGCCAACCTGAAAAATACCCATTAATCCCGACTCTCTTTCTTCTGTGTGTTAGCCAATCCTCAATCCATACAGCCAATACCGTGAGCTCCTACCTTGTGCAAGTAACCTTTTATGTAGCACCTTATTGAATGCCTTCTGGAAATCCAAATACACTACATTTACTGGTTCCCCTTTATCAACTCTGCTTGTTCTATCCTCAAGGAACTCTAGCAAATTGGTCAAACATGATTTGCCTTTCACAAAACCATGTTGAATCTGTTTGATTGGGTTAAGCTTTTCTAAATATCCTGCTATTTCTTCCTTAATAATGGACCCTAGCATTTTCCCAAAGGCTGCCTGACCTATAGCTTCCAGCTTTTTGTCTCCCTCCCTTCTTGAACAGGGATGTCACATTAGTGGTTTCCCAATTCCCTATGACCCTCCTGGAATTCAGTGAGTTCTGGAATATTTCAAACAACACCTCCACTATCTCTGCAGCTACTTCTTTTAAAACCCTTTGATGCAGGCTATCAGATCCTGGTGACTTGTCTACCTTTGGCCCCATTAGTTTGTCAAATACTTTGTCCTTCATGATAAAGACTGTTACAAGATCTTTCCTCCCATTAGTTCCTTGCTTAGCTGATACCTTTGGGATATTTATAGTGTCCTCCACTGTGAAGACCGATGCAAAATATTGGTTTAAATTATCTGCCATTTCCCTGTTCCCCGTTATCAATTCTCCAGTCGCATCCTCCAAGGGTCCCATGCTCAATTTAGCCAGTCTCTTTCTTTTTATATAATCATAGAAGCTCTTGCTGTTTGTTTTTATGTTTCTTGCCAATTTACTTTCATAATAACCTACCACTAGTTTTCGACGCTTTTTATGCCTTAGTTTTTGATTGGATACTCTCCTTGACCACCTTTGTTAACCATGGGTGTTTCATCCTTCTCATCCTTCATTTTGACCAGGATAAATTTTTGCAGAGCGTTATGAAATATCTGCTTAAATGTCTGCCACTGCTCATCCACTGACCTCCCCCTTAATCTATTTTCCCAGCCCGCTTTAGACAACTCTTTCTTCATACCTCTGTAATTGCCCTTATTTAAGTTGAGGACACTGGTTTGAGAGCAGAGTTGCACACCCTCAAACTGAATTTGAAATTCTACCATGTTGTGATTGTTATCCCCTACAGGATCATTAACTACGATATCTCTCATTAATCCCACCACGTTACTCAATACTAGATCTAAAATAGCCTATTCCAGAGTAGGTTCTGCAACGTATTGCTCTAAGAAACAATCCCTGATGCACTCTACAAATTCGTCTTCCATGTCACCCTTGCCAATCTGATTTGTCCAGTCACTATGCAGATTAAAATCACCCATGACAATTGTGGTACCCTTCTTACATGCCACCATTATTTCCCGATTTATACTTTTCCCTACAGTGAGGCAATTCTTCTGAGGCCTATAGACGATTCCCACCCGTGACTTCTTCCCCTTGCTATTCCTTATTTCCACCCAACCTGATTCCACATCATGATCTATTGCACCTACATCAGTACTCATCACCGTACTGATACTTTCCCTTATTAACAAAGCTACCCCACCTCCTTTTTCTTTTTGCCTATTTTAGCCTGTTTAGCCTTTCTTGATAAGTCAACCCCTTCATCCCAGGAGCCAGCCTAGTGAATCTCTTTTGAACTGCCGCGGTAGTGTGGGAGGGCGAGGGTGTGCTGGGCAGGCGATGTATTGCAGCTGTAGTATGTGGGAGCTGATGGATGCCGGTGTAATCCATGATGATCACATCTGCAGCAAGTGTTGGCTGCTCGAGGAACTTCAGCTCAGAGTTGATAAGCTGGAATCCAAGTTGCGGACACTGCAACACATCAGGGATGGAGAGAGTTACCTGGACACTGTGTTTCAGGAGACAGTCATACCGCTTAGATTACTTACATCAAATTTAGACCGTGGTAAGGGACAGAGGGTATGACTGCGAGAAAGGCAGGTATGGGGATCCAGAATTTAGCTTTGGAGGAGCCTCAGCCAGTACCCTTGTCCAATAGGCATGAGGTTCTTGCTGGTAGGTGACGGGAGGGAGGTGGAAGGTGATACCAGAGGGGTCAACAGTGATGGGAGAAAGGAAATGGGTGACTGGGGGAGGGGAAAAGGTGGGAGACCTGAAGAAAAGCATTAGACACACCATGCTTGCTAAATTGAAAGCGAAACGAAAGTTGTGGTGGGCGAGAGCAGGTGCTGCAAGGGAGTGTGATCAGTGGCTGGGTGCATATGGAGGTCAGCTCAGATGGACAACTGAAAGTGAACTGCAGCAGGCAGCATTGAAAATGCTCAGGACATTGAGGTGAGTGTGATGCGGGAAGGATCCATGTGCATGGGAGAGTGCTTGCACGAGGCTCTGAAAGGCCCTGCCACAGAGACACTTCTCCCTCCAGAATCACTTGTGGGCCGGCCATGTGCAGCTGGACTGCTAATGGGGGGGTGAGAGAGGTGCAGAAGGAGGTCTCGCGAAGACTGTCAATGAAACTGAAAGACTCCATTTCACATTATTCAGTCAAAGTGAATAAATTTTCAGATTGTGAAGTGACAAAATGTGTTTGCTCGTGTAACCAAGTGTGATCAGAATTTCTTAACTTTTGAATACCTTAGACTTCTAGGTGCTGCCCTGACATCCGCAGCAGGAGACAGCCTGTGCAATGGTTGGTCCTATTGCCTCTGATGACTTTGGCATGGGTCCCCTGGAGACCTGAGGCCATAGAGGCCCCAGCTTGTTTTGGATGTCCTCCTGTGGACCAGCTGCTCCCTCTGTGGTGACCGAGGCTGAGGTTGAGGGGGTCACAGGCAAAGAATACTCAGAGGTAGAGGACAGCCTCTGAGATTCCTGAGTGGATGAGCCAGGGGTGTCCATCTGCCACTCCTTCAGGTGCCCGAGGGCTTGGTCCTGATTCCTTGAGGGGAAGGAGCACCTGGTGGGATGTCCAAGTGCCCCATTTCCCTCTCACTTTGCCACTGCAGGAACTCACCCATGGCTCCTGTGATGGAATGTTGGTCTGCGCTCATCTCTGTGTTCTTTGGACCAGGGTCTTCATGATCCACCATCCTCCCTATGGAGACCTCCATACACACACATGTGGGCACCACTTCATCAGAGAGCAGGTGAACGCACTCCGACTCGTGTGCCACTTGGTTGAGGGCTTCTAACAGCTCTGCGTGATGTTCCCTCACCTTCTGCTGACTCTTCAGGATGTGTTGGAAGGCTGAATCCAGAGGCTTTTCATCTGACCTCACAAATGCCTCTTCCCCAGCAGTCCTCCCCTAGCTGGGGAGCTAGGCTGAACTTGGCTCCTCCTGCTGCGGACATGTGTCCGTGTGGTGACCACATTGTGATTGTGAACCTGAGCCTGCTCTAGATCTAGGTCCCACTGAGATGTGTGTCTCCGAGCTGGTGGAGGGTGTGGTTAAGCGCTGTGAAGGGTCTTCCAAGCTGCTTATTTCCAGCTCTTCAATGGAGAAAGCATCCTGTTGGCTGGAGGTGAGGACCTGGATGGAGCTGAGGGCCTGGCTGGTCAAGGGTGTCAGTCGCTTAGCAGAGCTCCCTGTGAACCAAAATGGAGATAATTAGTGCATTTCAGCAGAGTCAAAAGCAGGAGAGAGAGCACGTACATTTGCCTTGAGAGAGAGATGATGTAGCGCAAGATCCACCGTTGCCACAGGCATACTCCACAACATCACCAGTCAGCGCAATGGCACGCTCCTCAAAACGAGTGAGGAGCCTAATGCACCCCCCCCACCCCCCAGTCTGGGACCTCTCCCTACTGATATGAGCAGGCTTCTCCTGCCTGAAAACAGATGGAGAGCGAGCAGTACACATAGCACTGCATGGAATTTTTATGTGGTGAGTGGAGCCATGGACGGGATGAGGATGCAAGCTTGAGAGGATATGAGTGAGGAAGATGTGAGGGTGTATGTGACAGTTAGTGGTGTTGTTCCTTGAGGTGTGAGATCCCTGTGGATTTGAGCGTGTGAGTTAAGAGTGATGCAAAGAGTGATTTACCCTGGTGGAATGGATGAGAACATTCATCCTGTTGTGGCACTGGGTGGCTGTCCTCTTTTGTAGGGCATTGGTGCTGACCACCACTGCCATCATTGCCCATGCTGGATTGGTGACCTTGCTTGCTGAACTTCGCCCAGAGCGGGAGTAGAGGACAACACAGCGGGCCTCCACTGCGTCCAAAAGGCATTCGAGGGATGCGTCATTTCACCTGGGAGCCGCAATATTCTTTGCTTCCGAGGCCGTTTCTTCCCTGCAGCAGATCTGGGCATGAAGCACAGAGAGATGTGCGGTGGCTGCACTTTAAGTATGGCTCCTGGAGTGGTGAAGCGGTGAGGTGACGACGTGGCAGGTGAATGAGAGTCCGCCCACCAGTGAAACAGTGTGTTTCCCGGGAATGCATAATTAATAAGGCGGAATTGGGACTATACAGCATGAAAAGCCGCCATTGCAGACGGTGGGTAAAATCTTTTTCCTGCTTGCTACCGTAGTTAGTGCAAATTTGCATCGATTTCGCACTTTGTTTCTAACAGAGAATCCAAGTTTTAAGTCTAAATAATATTAATCTAAGACATTTAAAATATCCACCAACATTTAAAGTAGCATTTACCTTAAATCCCTGAGTAGGAAGCTGCAGAGTTTAGCAAGATACTTCTATCCCAGTAAAGGGGAAAGCTATTGTTTCTGTGCCACAGTAGCTGTACCTTTACCATGAGAAATGCTGCAGTGAATCCAGTGACTCTAAAGATCCACAGCGTGATTCCAATATTTATACTGTTCAAAGCTGCATAACTAACCTTCTTTACGTATAGGGTTGTTATATTTGCCAAATATGTTCATCTCCTTCTATTTCCCAAATATGGCTGTATAACTGTGAATTTCTGGTTGAAATTCACATTATTTAAGTCCTAAGAAAAGGCTGAGCTAGCAGGAAGCTGTGAGCAAATGTGCTGGTCAACATCCTTAGAGTTAGCAAGATACTGAGAATTAAAAATGGTGGTAAACTCCTTAGCCACACAATTGTGTTTAAGATTAGAACTCAGTTTCCCAGATTCAGTGGACAGGTGATTAAATGAATCCATAGAAAATAATGTTATCCATTGTTAGATTATGGTAACTTATAACGATTATTTAAAACATCTGTATTATCAGCGCCTTACTGAAGTGAGACATGTCCATCATTTTCAGGAGTCCTGTTTTTCAGAAACTGCCATGTGATAGGGGATGAGAACAATATGCCACAGGATGAAAAGACCGTGCCACAGGATGTTGGTGTTCCTGATCACATGAGTATGCCCAGGCATATTTATGAACTGCTTCTACCCTTTCAAGCAGATGATCCCTGCTTTTAACTTTTTAACTTTTTAATCCCTAATTCATGGGAAAATCATTCTATTACTGTTATAACCCATTATTATAACCCATTATTATAGCTAGATTCCTTCACAGATTTTCCCCATCCCAGGTTGGCGGGCTAGAAGGGAGGGCCAGGAAACATAGAGGGGAGTTGTGTTGGGACGCCTCTTCAACACATTTCCATAATCTGGGAAGTCACCCGAGGGGTGGCCAGCATTGGCTCCCTGCTCAATGGAGGCCAATTGAAATCAGTAAGGCCACAATTAGGAATGATTTTCTTGTGCTGTTCAGCATTTTGCTGATGGAGTAGCAGTCTCCCATCACATGTGAAGCCGCCAGCTTCATGGAGGCAGCCTCCAGTGGTATTCCACAGGCAATTGGAGCCAAAGGCTCCATCCCCAAAAGATGGGGACCACGGACAAAGAAGGCCAACCGTACAGCCCCAATGGACCATCCGGAAGAGTTTCTCCTTGCATCTCCTTACTTCCCTTGCTGCTCTGAATGTTCTTTTTAGCTTACCTCTCCAAGTTGAGGCCCCCTCGTGAACCTTGAGCTGCCTCAGCATTGCCTACCTGGTGGGGATGGCAAGGATTCAGGGCTGCCAGTCTCTGACTGGGCTGGCAGCATCAGGATCTTGCCCACTGTCCTTAATTGGATGACAAGCTTGGAGACAGCCAATTAGGAGGCCATCTCACGGAAACTTGCCCCTGGTCTGGGTCCCAGAAAACGTGGGCTTGGGACTCCAAAGCCCGCAATAAAGTTCTAGCCAATGTTTCAGGTCAATGATCTTTTATTACAACTGGAAAAAGTTAGAGAACAATGGACTTTAAACAAGTACAGAGGTAAAAAAAAAGGGTGGAAGGGAAGAAAGAACAATAGGGAAGGTCTGTGTTAGGGTATAATTGAGGAGAGATTAAATGACAAAAGGGATGATGGTGCAAGGCAAAGGGGGTGATTGTGGGTGGGGCAAATATAGAAACAAAAGATGGACATAGAAAATGACAAAAGCAGACTCATTACCAGCAACTGCTATCCAAAATAATGGAAGCAGTGTTTATGAACAGGAATTGTTGAACTCAGTGCTGAGTCCAGGTGGCTGTAAATTGCCCAATCAAAAGATGAGGTACTGTTCCATGAGCTTTCATTGAGATTCACTGGAACAGTGTAGAATGCTGAGAACAGAGACATAACCTTCTATCCCCGACATGTAACTCTACTGTTCAGACATGAGAATTATGAGAAATAATGAGACAGCGCTCAAAACTCAAATTTAACCTGCCTGACTTATACATTGATTCACTCTTTGAAACAATTTTTATATCTTTCTTTCCAAGGTGGGTAGGATGTTTCTTTGATAAAATTATACTGTCCTATCAAAATTCACATTAAGCTACAATGAGGTGTCTTTTTTTGTTTAAACTATGATATTAAAGATTGCCTTGATAACGAGGATATGTTTAAATTTCCTTTGGTAATTTTAACATCCCTCATGAATATTACAGATGCCTTCAAGATCTTTATTAGTAAATATAACAGTAGCTTCCTTTCTTGGTCACATGAACATTTTAAAGCCACACAACAATCAAACTCAATGTTGAATCCAGAAGGCTGTAAAGTGCCAAATTGGAAAATGACGGGCTGTTCAATGAGCTTCTATTGAGCTTCATTGGAACAGTGTCAGAGGCTGAGGACAGAGACATAACCTTCTACCTGCAACACAGTCTGAGCAGCTTGCATTGTGAAGGCCAAAACGGCTTTTTGAATTAAAGTAACCTATTAACAGCTGCAGCTGTTTTTATTACAGATAAACAGAGCCACTGGTTAAAAAAAACACTTTCAGGCTATGGAATGTTTAGCAAAAGAGGCAAAAGTCATAAAATCAGGTCGGAACCAATAAACAGACCCTTAAATTACTGACTTCTTACAAACTGTTGCTTGGAGAATTAAATGCAGAGTTTATCTGATAAAGCATATAAACATGTATTCTTATGGAGTTAGGTTGTGCATTTCAAAAAGAGACAAACTCTGACATCATTAATCAACAACAGTTTGAGTTACTCTCTTGCAGTTTTCAAAACACTTAAGTTAGCTAACAGACATTTTGGCTCCATGTTATTTGTGTACATGAAGTTTACCAAAGTTCTAACTTAGCATCAAAGCGTGGCATAACTTTGAAATATGTCTGTTTATTGGTTCCAACCTGATTTTATGACTTTTGCCTCTTTTGCTAAACATTCCATAGCCTGAAAGTATTTATTTTTAACCAGTGACCCCATCTTCCAATTAGGTGTTTTACAGCCTTCTGGACTGAGCACTGGGTTCAAAAGTTTCAGACCATAAACACTGCTCCCATTATTTTGGACAGCAGGTACTAGTAATGATTCTACTTTGTCATTTGGTAGTACAGAACTTGATTATTGCTGAAAAAAGAGACATGTCGAAACTTTTCGTCTTGCACTCGTCAGTGCAAGATCAATCTTATAGCATATGGAACGGTAAGAATCCCAGTGAAGATAGGCTTGCGGTAGACCATGGTAGAGAACTCCTGACAGATTTCTCAACTTGTACGTTAAGGAAGGGCAGTTTGTTTGGCTGCTCCATTTCAAAGGTGAATTTAAGTGCAGGATGGAGTCCATTAAGACCTGTAAGCAAATTATTACATGCAGCTGCAGATTTAAATATAGCGAACATATCATTCACATATCAGAAAAAGCGAGGGGTAGGAGGCTAGATGTCATTCCATTGAAGACATGTTTCTCATGGAACCCAACAAAGATGTTTGCGAGAGCTGGGCCTATAGGGGATCCCATGGCAATGCCATCCACTTGGGCATACATGTTGTCATTAAAACTGAACTGAACTGCGTGAGTTGCCGATTTCATAAATTCAGTGAATACTGATTCACACCGTGGTGGTGGGTCTATATCGTCATGGTATCGTGCTGCAGTGCAAATATCTATGGCTGCCTTAAGTGGAACATTGGTGACTAGGCCGATAAGATTGGTCTTATTGACAACCTTGTAAATAGGACCCCGGCCATTTGCTCACCACGCAAGCTTGATGCTGAAATAGCGCGGATGAACAGCACCCAGCGGGATAATGGCTACCCTGTTCAGATCATTTCATGCTGTATAGCCTGCAAACCCATGAATGGGTCTCTATAAGGCCATCACTTTCGGCCCAGTTGTTTAAACAGAGCGAGAACCTGCAGCAATGGACTGACAACATTGCAAGACAGCTGATCCCTCCCTAGAGGCGATGCTGCTGGCTGTAAGGGCCTGCAGGAAGATTCCAGTCTCTACTAACAGGGTTGCGGGGAGAAAACCAGTCATAAGAGAACAAGAACATTTGGTTGAGAGTCGCTGACACAATCATCGACAGGAAGCGTGGTGCCACGCTCCTAGATACAGTGCTAGAAGAACTTTAGTGACCTAATCAGGGCAGGAAAGGTTCATGGCACAGTACATTTAAGTATATTCTGAAGTGCATATTACCCTAACCTCCCTCACTCTGCCTTCACAAGCCTACTCCCGCACATCATTCCTACCAGCCAAATAACCTTCCATCCCTCTCTGTCCAGGCACTTGCTCTCATCCCCATCGATATTCACTGATATTCACCCTCATCCTAATGCAATGTCACGCCTAGCCTTCATAGTGAACTTCCATAAATGTTGTGCGTGAATCCATACAAGACATTCCATTATTCTCATTCAAAGGCCTCTTCCTTCCTTCCTAGCAGACAAAAGCACAGAACACTCAAAGAACTAGAGGTGGCCCTCCAGCCATCTCCATACTGACAGCTGCAGAGGAGGAGATAAGCTGAGTCTCAATATGCCTGACCATCGCAGGTAGAGAGATAGGAATCTCCCAGCTACCAGGTGATAGAATGAAATGTCACACAACCACTTAGCATACAACACTCATTCATGTCAATTTATTGCCAACAGTTAGTGAAATATGATCATGTGCACAATGATGACTTAGCACCCCCTTACCCTGACTGTGCAAATTCATGTTTTTCAACTCCCATAGCCCTTTATAGCAGGAGGTGGGACAGAGGGAGAAGATGATTAGGTTGTTATGATGTAGCAGTTGATGTGTGCCAGGCAGATCGAATCCATGAGGGAAACTTGATCACACGATCACAATGGTTTTGCAATTTGTATTTATTTTGAGATGCATGCCCTGAATTCAGAAGTAATAAGTCCACCAAGACTTCAGAGATTAAAAAAACCTAAATTAAGCATTTATTAACAAAAGAAAAGATCTCAAGCACATACATAGGTCTACAAATTTCTGCTATAATATCTCCTAAACCCCTAACTAATCTGACTTCCAGTTACACTCCCATTAAGGCAACTGTAAAAAAAAATAGATTTTTAACAGATTCTGGCAATTCAACACAATATCCCGGACCATAGAATTCAAAATGGCTTTTCCCAGCTTTGGTTTCTGTAGGCAGCAGGCTTAAAGCACAAATACTGAAGGCTTCTCATACTTCTGGTAGATCTTACAATGCCATCCCTAACACATTGCCTTATACTCCTTTATACATATTTCTCCCTTTTAATATGAATTCCATTGTTCCCATATGTCTTTGGAACTTTACCTTTCTCATAATATAAATCTTTTCATGGTGCTAATATTATCAATAACCTTTGGGAGAAATAAACACACTGCTTTGCCTAGCTTCTCTGGCTAGGTGTAAACATTCCACCATCTCTTTGAAATTCAGACTGCCCTGATTTATCTAAAAATGCAAATTCTCCTCACCTTACATTCTAAGACTTCAGCCATGTTTATTTAGCATTTCAAACCTAGCATCTTTTGATGAGTCAAAGCCTCCAGACCAGTGTCTCCAATTCAATTAAATCACACACGCACACACACACACACAGAAACTATCCAAACCCCACTATTAACCCACTTATACAATAAATCACAATAATATAATGAGAATTATCATACTTTCATGACAGAGGTCTTTGCAAATTATAATTGGCAACATGTCCTAGGGGAATTTTCCCTGTGCCGCAGATTGTGCTGAGGTTAAGGGTAAAAGTTAACATTTTCCTTTTGCAATGTGGCATCAATTTCAACCCTTTTAATAAGTCACCAGATGGCAAATCCACTCACTTGCCCAAATTAAAATTCCCCATTAACTCTGTTTCTCTTTCCACATGTGCTGCCTAATGAAGTGAATATTTTCAGCATTTTTTTGTTTTTATTTCAGATTTCCAGCATCCACAAGACTGAGACCCAGATTTTCACTATAATGGAGAGCCTCTCTGTCATGGTGCAAATAGTGGAAGTGGCTGAGAACTGAATCTTGCCCCCAATTACAGCAATTCCCATTGTCGCAGAGGCAGGAATTGAGATGGAGTGCATTTCATGCATGCACCTTTTATGGAGGCAGCTGGCCATTCACATCATCAGCTGCCTCCACTGAAGTGGAATTTTGGTAGCCTTGGAGTGTGAAACCCGAAGTTTGCAGATTAAAACTGATAGCAGGTTTGAACTTGGTGGATTAATTTAGATAACCAGGGTACCCCTTTGGAGAGGTAAGGTACCCCTTTGGATATGGCCCTGGGACACCCTTGGGGTAGGTCAGTTGCTCTTTGGAATTGTTAAAATTAGGTTTAAATATGAGTAAAACATGCATCAACTCATTGCAACTGGCATTAGACTTTCAAAACCAACTGTCAAAACTGTCAGAAGCACTTGTCAAAGGGACCTGTCAAAAGTGTCAGAAGCACCTGCCAAAGGGAGCTGTCAAGCTGTCAAGGCATTTAAAATACCTGCTCTTTAAATATTTTAAAAAAATGTTTGTGGAGTGTTAAAAAAACCGTTGCTTGCTACTTCACTCTATCTGTTGACATAAGCCTGAGGGTTTTCATTGCTGGATTAGTGCTGCATGGCTGACTACACATCCACCCATTATCACAGCAGGCTGCCTGCAATTTCACAGTTTGATTGGCAGCTACGTTGTTATAGACTTTTTGATGTGGCTCTATGAATTCCAATGTTGTTATAGGAATTGTGCACTTGAATGAAATGTCTGCTGTTATAAGGCTTTATTTAGCTGAAGGAATGTAAATGTACTAAATGGGTTTTTATGAAAGTGAGTGTTCTTTTTCAATAAAGTGAAGTCTGCAACAGACACCTAGAACTTTATTTTATAGAGCTTTATTTTACCTCATATCTGCATGGGCCCTGAGGTCTGCCCATGTTGGATATTAAGTGAGTTGGAATGATAGATGTAAGGACAAAGGGTGGTGGATGGGGGGAATGGGTTGGTGTGAATTGGCACTAAGTTGGCTTGGGGCTATGGGGTTGGGTGGTAGGGCATACCTTGGCGTGGAGGGTCTGAGGGGCCTTGGGGTGGGTGGTGGGGCATAAGTTGGCAGGGGCTACAAAGGGCCTTGGGGAGTGAGTGGAGGAATATAGGTTGGCATGGGGCTATAAAGGGCCATGAGGGTATGGAGGGGCATAGTTTGGCATGGGGGCATGAGTTGCCAAGGGGGATGGGTAAAAGCATGAGGTGGCATGGGTTGGCATGGATGGGTTGTGGGGAGTGTGTGGGAGGTGTGGGGTGGGGTGAGGGGTGAGGGCTGGAAGGATATTTCGTGGTTTTTAAAAATATAATTTAGGCACAGTGTTGGAGCCCTGATGCCTCTGTATCTGGCATCCTCCTCGGTTCTTCTGAGGTTGCCTGCCCTGACTTCTAACCCAGGCTCCCCACCCCCACTTCACCCCCCCCACCCTGCCCCACCCCCTGGATTGAAAATCCAACCTTCAGACAGCCATCTTTAAAGCTTGGTGTCACGGAGCCAGGAATTCTCTGTCTCTGCCCACCTGAGCTAAAATCTGGGTTTAAGTAATAAATTAGATACAGGCAGATTAGCCTAGTGACTTCACTGTTATAAATAGATTAGTTTTACTCCCAACCTTACCACCCTGATGGAATAAATGCTGACAAATTGACAATCCTAGTTGTCAATACACTTCCTTGCCAGAATCTTAGATCAGAACAGCAGCCATGGAGTATAGGCATATAGACTTAACATTCAAAGCAATGGGCTCTTCATTGCATAATGTAGCTCAGAAATAAAAACTGCCGAAACTAGCATGTGACATGAAAAAATTATCGGCTATAAATATTTATTAGTTAGAGAGAGACCTTAGAGATATTTTATCATTGATGTCCCACATAGATTTCTCTGACATATTGGTAAATAGTTTAGAGTTTGCAGAATTGAGAATCACAAGATTAGCCCACTTAATTCCTTTCAGCCAGAATACCAACATTTCTGCCTGCCATTACAGCATTTAGTTGTTTCTTGTATGAGTCTAATGTCCTGGCCTTACTCACACCACCCAAAAATCCAACTGAGCAGATGACACATACCTAGAACATTGCATTTCTTCCATACAGATTTCAATTAACAACAACATCAATATTCCTCCCAATGTACAGGCAAGGATCCCCATTGATTATCCTCTGTAAAAAAAACTCTCTTGCTTTCCAAAACTTTGAACATGTGACCTCTAGTCCTGGCAGTCTGATATTGCTTCAGGTTCGTTTTCCCTAAGTTGATAAATATCTTGGTTTCAAAATTCCTCAGTATTCCTCAGGGTAGTGCCTGAGGCCAAATATCTTCAGATGCTTCATCAATGACCTTCCTTCCATCATGAGGTCAGAAATGGGGATGTTCGCTGATGATTGCACAATGTTCAGCACCATTCGTGACTTCTCAGATACTGAAGCAGTCCATGTCCAAATGCAGCAAGACCTGGACAATATCCAGGCTTGGGCTGCAAGTGGCAAGTAACATTAGCGCCACACAAGTGCCAGACAACGACCATCTCCAACAAGAGAGAATCTAATTATTGTCCCTTGACATTCAATGGCATTACCATTGCTGAATCCCCCACTATCAATATCCTGGGGGTTAGCATTGACCAGAAACTGAACTGGACAAGACATATCAATACTATGTCCACCATCTACAAGGCACAAGTCAGGAGTGTGATTGGCAGGAAGATATAATAATCCTCATAATGTTATTGGAATTTATTGTAAAATAGTGGTACCTGTATCTGAATTGTCTGTGTATGTGTGTGAGACTTAATTGGATTAAAGGCAGCTGGTCTGAAGGTTTTGAAGTAAACATGGGGGATGTTTAGAATGTAAGGTGTAAAAGGACATGTGCATTTTTAAATAAACCAGACTAGGTTGTTTTCAAAGGAGGGGTGAAATGTGTCACGTAGCCAAATGAAGTTTAGAAACAGTGGGGAGAATTTTCTCCCAATCGGTGGGGGCCGTTGTGCGGGGGCGGGTGTGCAGCCAATCGGTGCCCCCGATTGGCTGGGTGCCGCCATTTTACGTGGGCAGGCCAATTAAGGCACGCCCAGTGTGACACGCGCTCAGAAATGCCAAGCACTCTCTGTGCAGGTGGGGGGGGGAGTATGCTGAGTCGGGGAGTGCACTCTTTAGTGCATGTGCGTGAATCAGTACAGAAATCTCCCTGAGGCACAGAGGTACCCCAGGGAGATTAATTTCACATATAAAACATTGATTAAAGGGAGAAAAAAAATTAAGGACATGTCTCCTCATGTGTAACTGTCACATGGGGCTGAACATTCCCCCCATCAGGGGTTGATGGGCGCGCGCGCACAGGCAAGCTTCCAATCAGCGCCCCCGATTGGAGGCGCAATGCTATTTTACATGGGCGGGCCAATTAAGGCCCGCCCAGCGTGACATCAGCACAGAAGTGCTATGCACCCCCTGTGCGGGCAGGGGCATCCCAAAATCGAGAGTGCGCTCTATTGCGCATGTGCACGAAAGAGCGGACTCATCTCCCTGAGGCTACGTGCTGTCTCAGGTAGATCGGCTCAAAATGTACAACACCTAAAAATAGAAAAGTCAAATTTCGCTAACATGTTCCCTCATGTGACAATGTCACATGAATTGTGACGTGTCCATAATTGTCACAAAAATTTTATTAAAATTTTTTAAACCATACACGAAACCTCATCCTGCTCGTAGATGAGACTTCATGCTTTTTCTAGTTCACACCGGGGCTCCTGGCCTGTCCACCAACCTTAAGTTTGGACAAGCAGGTCCTTTAATTACATAATTGACTCTGTCAATGGCCTCAATTGGCCATTGACAGGTCGGCGAGCGCGCAGCTGATTTCGCTGTGCCCCCGCCTTCCTGCAAATGTAACTGGGGTGCGGTGACATCAGGAGTTCCCCCCGATGTAAACGTGTGTCATTTTACGTGTCGGCGAGCGGGCCCCGCCCCCACTCGCCAATGCATAAAATCCTGCCCAAGAGCTGGGACATGTCCACTAATATCAATAACATTTTTTTCGAATACTTTAAAAACATATCTCAACCCGCCTGTGGATGAGGTTCCTTGAAAAATGCAAAGGCCGCCTGGGCACTTCGCCTGCCTGCCAACCTTAAGGCTGGAAGGGCAGCTCAGGTCAATGATTTAATTGATTGTTAAATAGCCTTAATAGGTCTTCGATAGTTCGGCTGACCTGAAAATCTGAATGATGTGCGGTGATGTCGGGATGCGCGCCCAACACCTCGGCGAGCGGGCCCCGCCTGCACTTGCCGAGCCTAAGATTCTATCCTGTGGGCAGAATCTTGCCCTTGGATGGCGGGCGGGCCTCACCGGCTTGGGCGGCGGGCGGGCAGCCGACCCCCGACACTGAAATGGGGCCTGCCGCCATTTTGAGTGGGCGGGCCTGTTAAGGCCCACCCAGTGACATCCACGACGGGAAGCGCTATGTGCTTCCTGTGTCGGGGGGGGTGGGGGGGTGGGGTGTGAGGGGAGGGAATCCCTAACTGAAAGAGCGTACTTCTCCCTGAGACAAAGCGCTGTCTCAGGGAGATTAGAGACAATCCAAAAAACTTTAAAAATACAAAAATTTAAAAAATTATTAACATGTCCCCCTCATGTGACAATGTCACACGAGATAGGACATGTTAATAAAGACCACATAAACTTTATTAATTTTTTTAAAATACAGACATGAAACTTCATCCCGTCAATGGATAAAGTTTCAACAATATCCTGGCCTGCCCACCAGCCTTAAGATTGGACTGGCAGGTCTTTAATTACTTTAAATAGCCTGTCAATGGCCTCACTTAGCCATTAACAGGTCGGCAGGCGGACAGCTGATTTCGCTGTCTGCCCGTCTTCCTAAAAATTTAAATGGACTGGGATGATGTCGGGGATTCCTTCTGATGTCATCCCGCGTCATTTTCCCCTTGGCGACCGGGCCCCGCCCCCAAATCGCCGAGGGGAAAATCCTGGCCCGTGTGTTTATTTTTTCCAAAGGCTGGACTTATTTCTCCAAAGATTGCTGGTAAAACTTAGAGCTATGAGAGATTTTTATTTTCATGAAGATAAAGTCTAAAGACATAGTGAAACAATGGGAATTTACATTCAAAGGGGAAATGATGTATAAAGGATCGAAAGCTATGTGTAAGGATAGGCATTTTTAAGATCTAACAAGTGTGGTGAGAAGCTTTCAGCATCTATGCCTCAAGCTGCTGTTTTCAAAGGACTAAAGTTAAGAAAACTCACTTTGAATTCGACTGGCTCAGGGTGTCATCTTGCTTGGGTCTTTTAATGTCTATGGGCAGGATTTTTACCTTGTCGGGTGGGCGTGGCGGGCATACCCAAGAGTGGTTGTGAAACCGACCGCCGCCTACTATCGGGCCTAATTAACATCCAGCCAATGTGAACCGTGTGCTGAAACACTCAGCGCTGCATGGGTGGGGTGGTGAGAAAGGCAAGCGTGGAAGTCAGCGCAGGCATGGGGCAGCGCGCAGTGAAAGCTTCCTGAAGGCACAGAGCTGCCTCAGGAAGCTGAAGATTTCTAACATTAAAAATAAAGATTTCAAAATTAAGGTAAACATATCTCCCATGTGACATGAGCAGGGACATGTTAAATATGAGATTTAAAAATTTTATTTTAATTTTAATGAACATTGGAAACCTCGTCTGGCCCGTGGATAAGGTTTCCTCAAATATCCAAAGGCCACTTGGCCTTTTCGCCTGACTGCCAAACGTAAGGCTGGATGGGCGGGAAAAAATTAACTTTAAGTAATTTATTAATGGGCATAACAGCCCTCTTTGGATCAAAGTGGCCTTTGGATATTTGAGGAAACCTTATCCACGGGCCAGATGAGGTTTCCAATGTTCATTAAAATTAAAATAAAACTTTTAAATCTCATATTTAACATGTCCCTGCTCATGTCAGTGGGTGCGCTGCCGACTCCCGCGCGTGCCTGCTGACCGGAATATCACATGATTGCACAATGACATCCGGATGCTCGCCTGACACCATTGTGCGCTATTTCACGCTTGTGCATGTTGGGCGTGCACCTGCATGCCGAGCTGAAAATCCAGTCCTATGTCGCGTACTGTTGCCTTACACAAGTGTAGCTGGGAGTCAGCTTAAGTCGGGGATTTAGAGTTTATCATAGTAGTAATTTGTAGATCTATGTATGTGTTTGAAATAATTTCTCCTGTCAATAAATGTTTAGGCAGCATCTTACCTATGTCGGGCGGGCTGGTCAGGGGCGGACTCGGAGCCTTACACCACCCACGATTGGCTGCACGCCGCCATTTTACGTGGGCTGGCCAATTAAGGCTCGCCCAGTGTAATGTGCGGCCAGTAGTGTTTGGCGCTACCTCAGGGAGCTGCATCAGGGAGATTAAGTTGATATTAAAATAATTAAATAAAGCATTTAAAAAGTTATTTAAACATGCCCCCTTATGTGACTCATGTTTTTATACTTCAGGAACATTTTTTATTTATTTAATAAAACCCGCCCGTGCATGAGGTTTCCTGAAAAACGCGAAGGCCGCTTGGGCTCTTCATCTAGCCGTCAACCTTAAGGTTGGAGAGACAGCATTGTTGTTAAGCTTGATTACTTTATTAATGGCCTTAATATCCGTTGACAGTTCAGCGGGTGTGCAGTTTCCTCAGGCGCACGCCTGCCATCCAAAAGATCCAAATGATGGGCGATGACATCGGAACACACGCCCGCGTCATTTTGTATGTTGGCGTGTCAGGCCCACCCCCGCATGCTGACAGCAATATCCTGGCCCTAGCTTTGTAAAAACCTATAAGGCTTGGTGGTCTTAATACTACTGAGTTCAAGGCACGCATCTTGAAATTTATACAAATTGCAAAACAAGTTGTGGTAGCTGTTTCAAGTTTCTCTTTGGGATTTGAACAACTCAGCATTTACCATTGGCTATGCCATAACAGTGATGGAATTCTCAACACTTGCCTGGATGAGTGAGATCAAGTTGGATGACCACGATCAAGCTGGATGAGCTCCAATTCAAGAAGCTTGACACTGTCCAGGACAAAGCAGCCTGCTTGACTGGCATCCCATCCACAAACATTCACTCCCTCCACCACCGATGCACAGTGGCAGCAGTGTGTACCATCTACAAGATGCACTGCAGGAATTCACCAAGGCTAGACAGCACCTTCCAAACCCATGACCACTACCATCTAGAAGGACAAGGGCAGTGGACACATGGGAACACTGCCACCTGGAAGATCCCTTCCAAGCCACTCACCATCCTGACTTGGAAATATATCACTGTTCCTTCACTGTCGCTGATTCAAAATCCTGGAACTCCTGCCCAACAGCACTGTGGGTGTACCTACAACACATGGGCTGCAGCAGTTCAAGAAGGCAGCTCACCACCCCTTCTCAAGGGCAATTAGGGATGGGCAATAAATTCTAGCCTAGCCAGCAATACTTACATTCCATGAATGAATTAAAAAAAAAAATCTACAGTTGTATTTGTGTTGCAAGAACAGGTTTTTCACCTGTTGATCTACTCCAGCACTGCCCCTACTGTGGTATGTTATGTCTGATTTGGATTCACAATAGGATTTGAAGAATCCTGCTTTGGACACCATGAAGTAGGCTTCGTGGTTTAGAGTATGTTAACAGCAAGCCTTTATTAATAAATCATAACTGTATACATATTTACAGTAGAGGGTGCAGGTACCTGACTCCAGTCTAGGTCTTTACCCAACTCTGTCCATCTCTAGACTGACCATAGCTCTGGGTCATATGCCTTCTTACATCAATGGGTGGGCAGCATTGTACCCAGGCCCACATTAACCCTTTATGTTCCCAACACTACACCTCCCCCCAAGTCTTTATCCCATGAATGTAGAGTTACTTTAGTTTACTTCCAAATCTTACACTGTTATAAGTCTTGTGCATTATTGTTACAACTTTAATGCTATTCTAACATTTTTGCTATTACAGTATTAACATTAGCAACGTTAATAACATTCTTACTACCCCATCTCCCCCCTTCAAGTTTTTTTAAAAATTCATACTTGGGATGAGGGCTTAGCTGGCTGGGCCAGCATTTATCATCCATCCCTAGTTGCCCTTGAGAAGGTAATGGTAAGCTGCCTTCTTGAATCGCTGAAGTTCTTGAGGTTAGGGGTTCAGGTGGTCTGGAGGCCTTATAAACCTTCCACATCTCATTCACTGTTCTCTCGAGGGAATGGTATGATGTGTTGTTGCTTGTTCTTGGCTGATGGCTTGGAGGTTGGACTGGCATTTGGGTATGGTTTCATCGATTTCTTCCATTGCTTGATGTGAAACCATGCCTGGTTGTTCTGGCTTGTTTGGCAGTGTATGGTTGTTGTTACTCTTGCTGTTTCTTGCTAGATGGACAAAAATGATATTCGTCTACATGGCGATGTTTTTTCTTCTTTCTTTTCTGCTTAGGCCACCTGGAAGCTCTCTGAGGCTGAGGAAGAAAGTTCCTGTGGCAAGAAGAAGATTGAGTAGCATTTTCACCCCTGCTTTTTGTTGTTGATGGTATGCAACTACTACCAGGTTCCAGCATCCCTTGTGATTTTGGCACATTGGCTGGCAGTTGCTGTGTGTGAACAGTGGTTGGTGTATTGACCGTATGTACTGTCATCGAAGTTGGAGGTAGTGGCTGCTCAGACTGCTGCTCCTTCTCTGGTACCATTTCCACTGGAGGTTCAATGGCAATCTCATGTGCAGTAAGTTGGTCTGACTACTGGAGACCTTCTAGGACCTGGAATGATGATGGACAAACCTGCTCCACAAAAAGAGAAGAGCACTCACAGGTGAAATCAGACTCTGAATACTTTTTAGTGTTTGAGAACTCAGGACCATGCTGCTCTGGCCAACTAATAACTGTGGTAGTCTTCCGTCGGCTGAAGAAGATTGAGGGCTACACAGGCATCTCTGCTCAGAAGAGAGAAAGTCTAATTGCGGACAACATACATCAGCTCAAAGATTTGTTTGTCACCATCCCTCTGTGGCTCAAGGATCATACTGAGAACCGGGAGTCGGACTCCCCCTGCTCTATAATTTATATAGAGTGTGTGTATTTTGAATTCAATGACCTTGGACACATGGTTCGACATTTGACAGGACTGTCATACTGGTACCTGAATCTACTTTAAAATGTGTTAGATGACCATTTACTAGGATATCAGCATTCCAAGTTAAAGAACCGCATTCTCTTCTGTCCCCCAAGAAAAGCAACTGCACATCCTCTGGGTTTTTGGTCTCGACCTTGTGAATAATCTTTGGGCTTTCTGTGCAATGCTGGGGTTTTGACTTACAGTTTATCAACTTGTCTGTTCTGTTGCAGTGGAAGCATTGGGTTGTACTTGCAGAACACTGATCTCTCCTGTGAGCGTGCTTCGCACCACAGAGCTGGCAGGTTTGCTCAACTGGGCAGTTCATGGTTGTTTTCCCTGACTTGGGTGGTCCCTGCATTCTTGTGACCTGATATGGTGGAGGGACGGTTGGTTTCTGACCCATGAAATGCTCTCGCCTCTCAGGATGGTCCTGTGTTGTTCACGTAGCTCGGACAGTCTAACCAGCTGGAATGCCTTGTTGAGGGTAAGATCATCTAGCTTATAGGATGTCAGAGAGTGAATCCTCTGCAATATCCACCACGATTCTGTGTCGGATGAGCTCAGACTTTAAATCGCCATATTCATACCCCTCTGCCATCCTATAGAGATTGTTAATGAAGGAATCAACAGGTTCCCCAGGGAGCTGGACTCTCTTATTAAATTTAGCTCCCTCCAGTATTTTATTGGATCTCAAGTTGAAATAGATGTCGAAAGATTTCAAAACATTATCAAATTTGGCAGATGATCCATCAATAGCTTGTCGTGTAGTGATGTCATCTGCTGTTGGACCAATTGAATAATGAAGTGTATTAACTTGATCTGCCTCTGATTTTTTATTTTGACCTGCAGCAATGATCTATCTCAAAAATCTTTTCCTCCAAAGATTCCAATTGTGCAACTGTTCAGGGCCATGGGTGAATCCCAGTGGAGCTGTAAGTGAGGAATTGCAACCTATTTTTGATGATTTTAAGAAGTGTGGGTACAGCTTTAAGAGATTACAGGCTTCCAAAATGGCGTCACTTGCTACTGCTGAACAAAGGATCTTCCTGCACTTGCCGGTTTTGGTGGGCCTTTCAAAATGGCGGCAGTACGTTTCTCCCGAAAAAGAAGGGATCACAATGGCAGTGCAGGTCAGCTGTCTGCCGACTTAATTCATTCAGCATTAGGAATCGGGACTATTAGAAAGGCACCGCCGGCTTGCTGTGTCCGAACTTGGATGGTCGCGAGGTACCCAGCATGGATGAAATCAATTATTAATGATTTTTTTTGCTGGACTTGGGAGCCACGTGTTGAGACTCGCAGTCTGGGATCAGTTTTAGTGAAGGGTTGCTTTCAAACAATGCTTCTGACTGAATGACTTAAAAGGGATTTCTCAGGAGTAGCTGGCCTGGAAGTTAAAAATTTTATCTCACCCTTGCAGGCTGTGAGCTCTGCTCGCTGAAGCTGGACTTCCAAGGAGGATGCAATGAGTTCTTCTGCTTGAGTAAAGCTTCTACTTTTTGTGGAGAGAAAGACAGAGTTGACAACATCTGTGGAGAGAAAGACAGAGTTAATGTTTCGAGTCTGTATGATCTTCTTCAGGGCGTTAAAGAGCAAAACGTTAACTCTGTCTTTCTCTCCATTGATGCTGTTAACTCTGTTTTTCTCTCCACAGATGCTGTCAGACCTGCTGAGTTTTTCCAGCATTTTTTGCTTTTGTTTTAGGTTTCCAGCACCTGCAGTATTTTGCCTTTATTCTACTTTTTGTTGTTTGCTTTCAGGCTCTTCTGTATCTGGAGCTTTTTTTCTTTTTCCCTCTGATGAGTTTTCTCAGTGTCTGCAGCTTCAGTTGGGAGTTAGGTTCAGTGCAGAATCTGTTGAAGGTTTCCTTTTTCTTAGCTTCTCAGCATTCTTGTGAGAATGGATTTTGATCCTGATGCTGCCACCATGAAGAATTCTGTTTTGGACAACATGAAGTAGGCTTTGTGGTCTAGAGTATGTTAACAGCAAGTCTTTTTGAATAACTCATAACTATGTATACATTTACAATAGAGGGTACTGGTAGGGAGCTGACTCCAGCCTAGGTCTTTACCATCTCTGTCCATCTCTAGACTGACCCTGGTTCTGGGTCATGTGCCTTCTTATATCACTGAGTGGGCAGTGTGGTACTCAGTCTCACATTAACCCATTATTAACCAGACCCTACTAGTACAGGATTGGCCAAGTTTTTCTCCTTAGGCAGCCCCACTGAGAATGACTTGCTTCCACTCTAGTTCATTGGATTCTGAAATGGCTGATAACTCCAATGTGGGATCTGTAGACCCTGCCATATGTGTGGCAAATGGTGCTTGTGGGGTTAGATAGATGAAGTGTTGGGAGGTTTGTTTGTTCTCTCTGACAACTCAACTTCGCCTCTGCATTTTCCAGCTGAAGTCTCTCGAAGTGTTCGGTGCCTTCCTGAATGAACTTTCTCCATTTTGGTCAGTCACAAGCCAGGGACTCCCATGATTCAACAGGGTGTTTGACCTCTTCAGGTCTTTGAGGATATCTCTAAAGCATTTCCATTGTCCCCCTGGCAGTCTCCTGGCATGATCAAGTTCCAAGTAGACCAGCTTCTTTGGGTGTCTGGTGTCAGGCATATGAATTACATGATCTGCCCAGAGGAGCTTGGCGCTTAACTGAAAAGCCCTCAATGCTGGGTATGTTGGCTTGGAAGAGGATGCCGCTGTTGGATCACCTTTCTTGCCACTGGATTTGGAGGATCTTGTGAAGGTACCACTGGTGGCATTTCTCCAGTGCTTTGAGGTGCCAGCTGTATGTTGTTTAAGTTTCCAAAACATGTAGAGCGGGACTTTCCACATCTGCCCGCCGCCGGGATCTTCCGGTCCCGTCGCAAGTCAATAGACTTCTCTCTGGGGTGCCACATTGCCCGCGGTGGGTCCTGCCCATGATAATCTTTTAAATGAAAACCAAATCAACAAAATTGGGATAAATCAGGCACAGCCCCTAATTCAGGTCAGCTGTAAAACCAAGAACAAACTTTAAAGGAAACTTACAAACTTTAAATCAAAATGTGATTAAAGGGGTCAACAAAACACCCCAGTCCCCGCGGTGCCCACCGAGCACGGAAGGCCTCGAGAGTGCCAGCAGACACCGCGTGCTCCCTCTCCAGGGACATCTGGCAGCGAACGTAGCCGCGGAAGAGGGACAAACAATCGGGCGGGACTCCCCCGTCGATCGCCCGCTGCCTGGACCTGTTAATGGCCAACTTGGCCAGGCCCAGGAGCAGGTTCAAGAGGAGGTCCTCCTCCTTCCCGACCCCCTTCCGCACCGGGTGCCCATAGATCAGGAGCGTGGGATTGAAGTGCAAACAAAACATCAATAAAAGGTTTTTCAAATAACTAAAAAGGGAGTGCAGCCTACAACACCCTATGTATACATGGTTCACGGACTCCACAAGACCGCAAAAAGGGCACGTGTCCTGAGAGTCCGTGAACCTATGCATCCTCTTATTATAGGGGACTGCTGCATGCAACACCCTCCAACCCAGGTCCCCGATAGAAAGGGGGAGGACACCTCTGTAGAGGGCCTCCCATCAGGGGCCTCCGCCGCCGGATGGCAACAAGGCACGCCAGGGCGTGTCCGGTCGACGGACAAGGGCGAGAAAATGGAAGGTGTGCAGCAGCAGTCCATACAAAAAGCCCCTCTTTGCCGTGCCAAAAGGCACGGAGGGCATGTCCCCGAGGCTCCTGCCCATGATGGGGCCGGAAAATCCCGGCCATAGGAACGAGGGGATCAGTGCTGACATGAATTTAGTCTTGGGTTTGAGATTATGGTACTCACGTACTCTCTTCCTCAGCCAGCTGAAGGCTGAGCTGGCACAGTGAAGGCGATGATGAATTTCGTCATCTATGTCTGTCTTCGTTGAGAGGAGGCTCCCTGGGTTGGGAAAACGGTCCTTATTTTCCAGGATATCGCAATTGATCTTAATCGATTGGGGAGGTGTTGTTCTGTGGAGCTGGTTGGAAGAGAACCTTAGTTTTCCAGGTTTTTAATGGTGGGCCCATTTTCCCATGCTTTGGGCAAGGAGTGACAATGATATTTTAAGGTTTAGTACCTCAAAATTAAATACTGTACATTTCTCAAAATTCTCTTTTGAATTTAAACCTGTATATATGTATAGCAGCCCAAATTTTCATTATGCCCGAAAGTTTGATGTACCAGAGGCTTGAGAATATTGGGCCTCATTAAAGTAAATGTAAGGAACTGAAAACCGGGAGTGATGCAAAACAGAGTGTTGACTCACTGTCATCTGTTTTATTACACTTGCAAAGCCTGGGAATAAAATCCCTAGTTGTCACTAAGAGATTGCTTAAAGAAAAGCTTTACAAATCTCTACTCCATCCTACGTTCACCCCACCCTGTACCATCCTGTTTAAAATCTAGCAGAAGGTGGTCACACCATGGGACTAATATTTCTGTGGGGAGAAGATTCCCGATCGTCTATTGTAACTCTGGCAAAAAAAGTCCATTGAAATCCCAGAGAAACATCATAAAGGGGGCTTTTACCATAAAGGGCCTAATGCTGTGTCTAAAATGCTTCCAGAAATTATTTCTCTCAGGACATTGCTGTCACACTTTTTTTTACCGTTGGAGTTTCTCGTTTATTTATTTGTCTGTTTCTCTCACACCTCAAACAACAATTAGAATTAAAAAAAATACTCTTTGCACATTTACTTAGTACAAATGTAATGCAACATCATGTGGAACCTGTGGGGGTAGGCTGTAAATTCATAGTGCACAGCACAATTTGTATGACAGCTTCTGGGGGAAGGGGGTAACAATCCAGTTCTTTGAGTTATGGCTGTACTGAATTTTTGTACCATGTATCATTCCTCACTGAAAAATTCAAATCAAGAATTCAATCTATATTTTTTCCTGAGCTACTGTTAGATGTTTGATTGACACATTCTGGGGATAGTGTCATTAGCATAAAAAGTAGATGCTGTTTATAGTATATTGTGGCTTGGTGCCAGAAAAATCATAATGGTAAGGTTGTATTAGCTACAGAGTTGAATTGTTTTGTAATTGTATTGATTTCTTTGTAGCCACTTTCCTAACATCAGTTGATTGCTCCATGATTAATTATTCTTAGAGAATCACATTGGACCTCCAATTTCACCATCGCTACAATCACTATGCCTACTGCATGCAGGTGTAAGGAAAGAAGGACTATACCTACATTTATACAGCACCTTTCACAATGTCCCAAATCACTTTATATCTAATTAAATACTTTTGAGTTGTAGTCAATGGTGTAATGTAGGCAATGTTATCAAATAGCGGAGCAGGCTCGAGGGGCCAAATGGTTTAGTCCTGCTCCTAATATGTATGTTTGTAAGTTCGTATATATTCTGGATGGATGAGATGAGCTGGGCTAGATGACCTTTGTCATCCATTATTATTTTGCAAACAGAGGGTGGAATCATGGCTGGAGTCCCGTTGATTTTGTTGCTAATATAGTTTACTGAGTTGGCTTTGTGGGGTGAAATTGCCAGGACAGGAGTGCGTAATGGGCTCATAGGGTAGAATTTTCTCCCAGTTGGGGGGGTTGTGCAAGGGTGGCTGCGGGCGGGCACAGACCTGATCGGCGCCCCCGATCGGGTTTGCACTGCCATTTTATGTGGGCAGGCCAATTAAGGCCTGCTCAGCTTGACGCGCGCACGGAAGCATTGTGTGCTCCCTGTGCAGGCCGGGGGGTTGGTGGGGGGGGGGCTCCCCTGAGTCCCTGCACTCTTACGCGCATGTGCATGAAAGAGTGCAGAAATCCCCCTGAGGCACAGAGGTGCCTCAGGGAGATCAGTTTAAATTCCAAAAATTTTAATAAAGAAAAGAAAACATTTTAAGACATGTCCCCTCATGTGACAGTGGCACATGAGCTAGGACATGTCAATGAACTTAAACGGAAAAATTTATTTAAGTTATAAACCCTTCATGAAATCTCATCCCGCCTGTGGATGAAGTTCCATGAAAAATGCAAAGGCGCCTGGGCTCTTTGCCTGCCCACCAACGTTAAGGTTGGATGGGCAGCTTTCTAAATTGGCTTACTTAGTTCATTAATGGCCTTAACAGCGTGGCCGCCAAACTGAAAATCTAAATGATGTATGGTGATGTCAGGACGCAAGCCTGACATCACCCCCAGTCATTTCTACGCCTCGATGAGTGGGCACCACCCCGCTCGCCGAGCCGAAGATTCAGCCCATAGTGAATCAGTAACCTGTTTTACATTGCACATAGTTCTCAAGGGACATCAGAATTATGTTTACTTTAGGGCATAATGAAAATTTAGACTGCTATTTATACGCTGATTAAATTCAAAAGAGGATTTTGTGAAGTATATAGTATTTAATTTTGTGGTACTAAGCCTTAAAAGTGACACCCCAACACCCACAACCACCCCCACCCCATCCCCTCAATTTCCCCCAACCCCACCCAAACTCCTCCCACCCCACCCCCAGCTTCACGCCCAATCACCCCAACTTCCCCCAACCCACCCTCCAACCTCCCCCCACCCCATATACTCCTACCTCACAGCCCTCATCTCAACCCCCACACCCTCCATCCCCAACCTCCATTTGAAATACCGAGCCTGGGCTAAGATTTCTCAGCTCCTGTGATGCTCTAGGGTGAGCACAATTTCTCAGAAGTGGGGAATGGAGAAATGACAATAGTGACAGAGGGAGATTAATAAACTAATGAGAACTTTTCATGGATTTTGGATGCTCCTTGTAACCATCATTGAGGAGTTCTGAGTGATGGTCTTCAGTTAATCCAATCTCTGTCTCCAAATCAGCACAGGAATCTCCTGCCCTGTTCTTTTGAATGCCAAGTTGCATAGGCAACAACTATGGTGGCTACATGCTTGGGGGAAAATTGCAGAGCACATTCTTGATCTATAAGGCAGCAAAAGCATCCCTTTAGAACATCCATGGTTCTTTATCACAATTCTAGTAGAGGCATGTGCCTTCAGTTAGCGCTCCTCAGCTGTTGTTCTTGTTACTTGCAGAATGCTCACTATCCATGAGCACAAAGGATATGCTTTGCCACCTAGAATCCATCCAATTACTTGAAAAACTCTGAGAATTACAGATTTTGTGAGGACAAAAATGCCCAACGTTAAAGTGGAGAATTTGTATCTGCTCACACATATTCTGGAAGTTCCCTTTAAAAAGGGCTGTGAGTTAACTGCAGGCGTTCACATTGCAATTTGTGTACCATCTTTCGCACTGTTTAGTTTGGGGAGTCCCAGAAATGCAATAAAACTGATTGCCTATCATATTGCTATCCTACTGTTGAAAGAATTCTTCAGTTCTCCACAAAAAGTGCAACACGAATCTTTCAATGGATCCCAGCACATTATTACACAGGTCCCAGTGCTGCTTGAAATGAGCCAGTAGCATAGAAATTGAGCATATTTGTTACTTTTACAATTAAAGGCAGAGGTTTCTTGACAGATCCTCATACAAGTGGATCCACTATTGTCCCTCTCTGGTGAAGAGCACTTCTCTCATGTAGAGATCTTCACTGAGGCAGTCATAAGGCCAGCAGGACCTGTATATTCTTTAGGGAGAAGGGGATTCCTTGTAGGGCTCATCCTATCAATTGATCTCCTTTCTTCCTTTCCATAATGCTCTTCAAAGCTTCTCCAGACTGCAGCCTCCTACCATTTGCCAGTTGTAGCTGACATTGGCAATAGCTGTACCTCCTTGCATTCATTCTAAGTGCAATGTTGTTGCAAGTTATAGGCTTTGATGACTGCTCTCCTGGCTATCCTCACCTAAATACATTACAGTGACTTCTCATGGGCACTGGGAGGGTTCACGCACTGGGAGGGCCCAAATTTGAAAGAAAACACGAGTACAGTCATCAGCGGGTGGGAATCTAACAGAAACCGGTCCCATTGAAAAATATGCTGGTACTCTGAACTTAGGCATCTCACCTGTTCCAAAATGTAAGTAAATTTGGGTCTTGATGTGCTTCTAAAAATCTGAAATATTTCTCCCACACAATGGGAGTAAGTTCACATTGTATCATCATAATAGATTTCCTACCATCAGGTACATTTTGTTTCATTCATTTATGGAATGTAGGCTTTGTTGTCTGGGCCAGCATTTATTGCCCATCCCTAATTGCTCTTGAGATGGTGGTGGTGAGCTGCCTTCTTGAACCACTGCATGTGGCGCAGGTACACCCACATTGCTGTTAGGAAGGGAGTTCCAGGATTTTGACCCAGTCACAGTGAAGGAAGGGCAATATATTTCCAAGTCAGGATGCTGAGTGACTTGGAGGGGAACTTCCAGGTGGTGGTGTTTCCATCTACCTGCTGCCCTTGTCCTTCTAGATGGTAGTGGTCGTGGGTTTGGAAGGTGCTGTTGAAGCAGCCTTGGTGAATTCTTGCAGTGGATCTTGTAGATGGTACACACTGCTGCTACTGTGTGTTGGCGGTGGAGGGAGTGAATGTTTGTGGATGTGGTGCCAATCAAGGGGGCTTCTTTGTCCTGGATGGTGTCAGGTTGCTTGAGTGTTGTGGGAGCAGTACTCATCCAGGCAAGTGCAGAGTATTCCATCACACTCTTGACTTGTGCCTTGTAGATGGTGGACAGCCTTTGGGGAGTCAGGAGGTGAGTTACTTGTCACAGGATCCCTAGCCTCTGACCTGCTCTTGTAGCCACTGTATTTATACGGCTAGTCCAGTTCAATTTCTGGCCAATGGTAACCCTCAGGATGTTGATAGCAAGGGATTCAGTGACGGTAATGCCATTGAACATCGAGGGGCGATGGTTAGATTCTCTCTTGTTGGAGATGGTCATTGCCTGATACTTGTGTGGTGCGAATGTTACTTGCCACTTGTCAGCCCAAGCCTAGATATTGTCCAGGTCTTGCTGCATTTGGACATGGACTGCTTCAGTATCTGAGGAGTCACGAATAGTGCTGAACATTGAACAATCATCAACGAACATCCCCACTCCTGACCTTATTATGGGAGGAAGGTCATTGAAGAAGCAACTGAAGTTGGTTGGCCTGAGGACACTTCCCTGAGGAGCTCCTGCAGTGATGTCCTGGAGCTGAGATGACTGACCTCCAACAGCTACAACCATCTTCCTTTGTACTAGGTATGACTCTAAACAGTGGAGAATTTTACCCCGATACCCAATGACTCAAGTTTTTCTATGGCTCCTTGATGCCACACTCGGTCAAATGCAGCCTTGATGTCAAGGGCAGTCACTTTCATCTCACTTCTGGAGTTCAGCACTTTTGTCAATGTCTGAGTCAAGGCTGTAATGACGTCAGGAGCTGAGACGCCCTGGTGGAACCCAAACTGGGCGTCAATGAGCAGGTTATTGCTAAGCAAGTGCCAGTTGGTAGCACTGTTGATGACCCCTTCCATTATTTTACTGATGATGGAGAGTAGACTGATGGGGTGGTAATTGGCCCAGTTGGATTTGTCCTGCTTTTTGTGTACAGGACATACCTGGACAATTTTCCACGTAGCCGGGTAGATACCAGTGTTGTAGCTGTACTGGAACAGCTTGGCTAGGGTGCGGCAAGTTCTGGAGCACAAGTCTTCAGTAATATTGCCAGAATATGGACAAGATGGGCCGAATGGCCTCCTTCTGTGCTGTAACTTTTCTATGGTTCTAATATTGTCAGGGTCCATAGCCTTTGCAGTATCCAGTGCCTTCAGCCATTTATTTATATCATGTGGAATGAATTGAATTGGCTGAAGACTGGCATCTGTGACGCTGGGGACCTCCGGAGGAGACTGAGATGGTTCATCCACTCGGCACTTCTGGCTGAAAATTATAGCAAACGCTGCAGCCTTCTCTTTTGCACTGATGTGCTGGGTTCCTCCATCATTGAGGGTGGGGATATTTGTGGATCCTCTTCCTCCAGTGAGCTGTTTAATTTTCCACCACCATTCACGACTGGATGTGGCAGGACTTCAGAGGTTAGGTCTGATCCGTTGGTTGTGGGTCGCTTAGCTCTGCCTATCATTTGCTGTTTGGCAAGTAGTCCTGTGTTAAAGCTTCACCATGTCGACACCTCATTTTTAGGTATGCCTAGTGCTGCTCCCGACATGCCCTCCTGCACTATTCATTGAACCAGGATTGATCCCCTGGCTTGATGGTAATGGTAGAATGGGGATATGCTGGGCCATGAGGTTACAGATTGTGGTTGAGTACAATTCTGCTGCTGCTGATAGCCCACAACACCTCATGGATGCCCAGTCTTGATCTGCTAGAGCTGTTCAAAATCTATCCCATTTAGCACAACACGATGGAGGGTATCCTCAATGTGAAGGTGGGACTTCGTCTCCACAAGAACTGTGTATGGTCACTCCTACTGATACTGTCATGGACAGATGCATCTTTGGCAGGCAGGTTGATGAGGTCAAGTATGTTTTTTGCTCTTGTTGGTTCCCTCACCACCTGCCGTACACCCAGTCTAGCAGCTATGTCATTTAGGACTCGGCCAGCTTGGTTAGTAGTAGTGCTACCTAGCCATTCTTGATGATGGACATTGAAGTCCCCCACCCAGAGTACATTCTGCACCCTTGCCATCCTCAGTGCTTCCTCCAAGTAGATGATGGTAATGCTTTTGAATGTCAAGGTGCGATGGTCAGGTTCTCACTTGTTGGAGATGGTCATTGCCTGGCACTTGTGTGGTGAATGTTACTTGTCACTTGTCAGCCCAAGCCTGGATATTGTCTAGGTCTTGCTGCATATGGGCATGGACTGCTTCAGTATCTGAGGAATTGTGAATGATTGTGAACATTGTGCAATCCTCAGCGAACATCCCCATTCCTGACTTTATGATGGAAGGGAGGTCATTGATGATGCAGCTGAAGGTGGTTGGGCCTAGGAGTCTACTCTGAGGAACTCCTGCAGTGATGTCCTCAGGGTATTGTCCTAGGCTCAACCATCTTTGAATATGGACTATGCAGTCATTTATCCAAAGGGTTTTCAGCAATCCTGTTGTTTCAACAGTATATTTATCAGTTCATTTCACATAGCAAGGCTCAGGAACTCCTCCAAACCAGTGACCCTGCCTGAGGAAAAATATTCAACATGTTAACAAAAATAATTAAAAAAGCAATGAATTATGTAGTTAATCAGATGTATTTTGGCTGGTGAATTTTAACAGGCTGTTGATTGAAAGATGTCCTCCTAAGTGGTTGTAAGCATATTGCACAAATTTTATTTATAGTTGATTAATTGTTTCAATGGGGATTCTTATGGCTCTGCATTCAATCTTTAATATTTCGACTCCCTAAAGAGCAAAACAACAGTCCCTATAATCTGCTGGCTTCCCAGCGTTTAGAACTTGAAAATTTAATGTGCAGCCATTAATAATATTTTTGCTTAAAGCTGTCACTTTGTATCAAAGCAGAGATGCTGTCTTATAAATCTTCAATTTACTCTGGATCATATCTTGATTTGCAATGAGTCCTGACCCCTATCAGTCTCAGTCCAGCTTAACCCTGCAAACTGCGTGACATATTCAATCATAAAAATTAAATTAAAATAAAAACTGGAATCAGTTTCAGTTGTTTTATTTGTCTGTGTTCATGGTTCTCTGTTGGTTCAGTTTTGTTTATGGTTAATTGCATGTAAGTTATTCCACATGTCTTTTGCTTCACCAGTTATATCTAAGCGTCCCCAGCTCCCTCTAAAGATCAATGCAATCAAGATCTTCCCTGAGCTGCAGCATGCGACACTGCAGGAAGTGGTTTACATATTCACTCATTTCTTTCAAAGTGCTTCATGTGGAATGATTCTCTGAGGAATACAAAAACAAACTTATGTAAAAGTCTATTAATGTCACTTCTCATTTACTGCTACCTTTATGACAGACAGAGTGAAAATAGAAATAAAATGTTTCATAGTATTTTAACATGGTGAGTGAGTGAATAAGTGAGTAAAGGGAGAAAATTTTAATCCTGATCCTGAGCTTCGTGGAGGCATCCAGTTCCACAACGGCATACTCCTTCAATGTTCTCAGGCCCTGCCATTGCCTTCTCAAACTGACTGGGATGTCTAAAATGAGGGGAATTGCTCTCTTTTCAGGCTTATTGCATATGTGAACATGATTTTCCTTTTACAAATATCCACTGTAAAGGGGTGTAGAAAGTATATGAAATGTGAAGTTATTGCGATAACTATAGTTACAGCCACGCACCAAACCCTCAGGCAGCAAACCTAAAGTTCACACAACTCATCGGCTGAGCGATGAAAGCTCTGGTATCCTGATGTCAACATGATTTACTTAAGTCTCATCCTTCTGAGGTCGATAAAATGAGAACAATCTTTAAAGTGTGGGACAAAAGCAGGATGCTGAGGCAATGGGGTGGTGCTTGCAGGAATGTAGCAGTTATCTCCTGCTGTTTAACAATTGAAATGAAAATTAACATCACCTTGGTTTCGTGTTTAAAGAGAAGAGAAAAAAACAGCAAAAGCTGGCAAAATGAAACAAAAACAGAAAATGCTGGAAGTACACAGCAGGTCAGTTAGTACAATCAAGCATTAAGTGTGCTTTTTCTTTATGGATACTGATTGTTCTGCTGCTTCATTTCCAGCATTTTCTGTTTTTGCTTCATATCTAACCTCTCTTAGTACAAGGACTTTAAATATATTGGAGCTGAGATTCTGAGAGGGTTTGAATAGTTTTCTGCCCAATTCTGGGAGGAAACAACATTCTGGCCTTTACACTGAAGTTTGGTAAAAATACAGAAAACCTTATTTTAATAATCTATTGTTCATTCTAGTTTTGAGCTGAAAGTGTGGTTACACGTCTTTCTTGAATTGCAAGGATGAATAACCTTCAATATCACATGGGAATTCAATGTTAAAATAGAGCAGTGTGGTAATTTGCTGGGTCCATTTTATGGTGTGCTAATCTGCATTTGTGAATTTTAAAATATATTATGCAAAATATTGACTGAAATATTTATTTTAAATTCATGCAACAGAAAGCATAACCTTAACATTGATATTTCCCACTTAGTGACATAAATGTCCAGTCAAAAGACTGCCAATGGAGGTTGGTATCTCTGTGGTGGGTTTACCACCAGAAGGTGTGCGCTGCTCAATAATAACACTTTGGTCTTATGCTTCTATATTGTTCCCGCAACCAATACCATCAAAAGCAGATTGATATTCATTTCACTGCTGTTTATAGGGCATTCCGGTGCCCAAGATGGCTGCCATATTTGCCTTAACGGTCACTGTACTTTAATGTAATAAATGGATATAAAGTATACTGGCATTGAGCAATTTTATCCCCATAGACCCTTCGGTTGCAGTGTAATTGGCCTGAAATCAGGCAAAGGAAAACCCAACCTTATCGCTCGGGGAAGGTTCACAAAGGCTGTAATCCGGATCCAGAGACAGGAGGTAGCTATGGATGTGTTCTGGCATGGAAACACAATGACAGAAGAAGTTCATTGGTGTTACCCCAAGGCAGCCAAGGTAACAGGAAACAACCATGCTATGTAACAATGCATTGTAATAAGCAAGTTTCCTATTCCCAATTACCTTGTTCTCACTGTTTGGAACACCATGTACAACTTACCAGCAATGTGCAGAACGTAACACAATAAACTTCACACCCATTTCTATCCCTGAAAGTGTTTGCTTGCAGTCAGATGTGTAAGATAACAGTGAAAGTCATTTGGTAGTACAGAACTTGAGTATTGCTGAGAAAAGAGACGTGTCGAAGCTTTTGTCTTGCAGTCATATGAACATACACCTGAACGTACGAATTAGAAGCAGGAGTAGGCCTCTCGACCCCTCAAGTCTGCTCCGCCATTCAATAAGATCATGACTGATCTGAATGTAACCTCAACCCCATGTTCCTGCCTTAAAAATATTCAAAGACGCAGATTCCACTGCTTTTTGAGGAAGAGAGTTCCAAAGATTCACTACCTTCTGAGAGAAAAAAATTCTCCTCACCTCTGTCTTAAATGAGCAACCCCTTAATTTTATACAGTGACCCCTAGTTTTAGATTCTCCCACAAGAGGAAACATTCTCTTTGCAGTGTGGTGCATTTCCAGTGTTGCTGGAAGCTACATATATTAATATTCAGGGCCCTGTTCTTTGCAGCCAGAAAGAATATGAGCACACATTGTGCCTGTTTCAGCTAAACAAAATAAGTGACAGTTATTTGCTGACTCATTCTTCAGGGCAATGTCTTAACCAGTCAGGGTCAAGCTGCCTGGTTTAAATTTCAACAATGCTTGGCAGTTAACTGTCAGTCACTATCACTGGTACATTCTCCATGGCAAAACATCTACCAATCAGAGTCCACTTAACAACCAATCAGCACTCTCTTCTCATAGTATAAATTGTTGCTTTCTCCTTATATTGGTATTCTTGTGAAATGTCCTGATGAGTGCAAGATGAAAAGCTTTGACATGTCTCTTTTTTCAGCAATAACAGTGAAAGGTTCTTCCAGAAGTGGGACCATGTTCCTTAATGAAATATTCACAGGTGCGGAAGTGGTACATCCTGCTTTTCATGCTTCTTCCTCACTTTCCTCATCTGTCTTTTTGTAACACTGGTACAGGAGATTCCTTTTTGGAAACACAATAATGTTCTATACCAGATTCCGAGGAGAAAAATTAATGATTAGAATTTTACCTGGTGTTTGGCGACAAACTGGAGGTGGAATGCTCTTGCTCAAAGCCTTCCTGCTGCAATAAAATTTGGCCAATGGCGGGAAAGCTTGCATATGTGCTGCTGTTATGAGCCCAATGGAGCCACTTAAGTGGCCTATTTATGGCCTCTTCCTGCCTCCACAGGCATTTTTCTGCTTTGGGGTGCTCCACCACCATGTGGAGAGACCACTCTGTGAAACCTGGTAGCCTCCCAGCAAACTCCAGAGAAGGTGGCAGGGCTCCTTTTTGGGCATTCCATGGTCCACAGTGGGGCCTCCTGGCATCAATGGGTGCCCCAAAGCAATGGCACTACCTATTCACTGAGACCACCATCCTGATTGCCAGAGCCTGCCTGTTGGGCTCCAGCATCCCCAGATCCCACTTACCCCTCTTAGAGGGTGCCCAGCCATTGAAGCACCCTCATTCTTCAGCTGAAGCCTTAACAATAGCTGCCACTAGCGGTGGCGCTTCTGAACTGTCAGCCCTTTGATTGGCTGGTGACCTGCCATCATTAATTGGGATGGGCAGCAGTCACTTAGAACCATAGGAAAGTTACAGTACAGAAAGAGGCCATTCAGCCCATCATGTCTGCGCCAGCTGAAAAAAAGAAATTAGTTGTTCATTTTTAATCCCTCTTTCCAGCACCTGGTTTGTAGCAGCACTAGGAATATGTCTCTCTGGCTTTTGCCTCCTGTCTAAGTGGGGTTGCCTTCCACTTTTGGTCCTGGCATTGGGAGCTCAGCTGTCCCAGTAAAATTCAACCTAATGTCTGTTAAAACACAAGGCTGAAAAATGTCTTTGTAAGGCATTCAATGTGCATTATTTTGCATACATAATTTCTAGGGAGAGGTGGAAGTAACTGACTTCTTGACTTCCGAATTCTGTTTTTTATGAATGAATTTAATGAACATTAATAAGAACAGCCTACTGATCTTCTCTGTCTTGGTACAAACTCGATCACCCCGAAACAAGCATGCAACCTGGATCCTTTAGCCCCAACAAACGAGGGCACTGGATCCAACGAGGTGATAGTGGGACAAAGTAAAGAAACAAAAGTCGGGTCTAGAGGAGGTGCAAATGGGAATAGCAGGATCATCACCAATAGCAGCCATTGGAAAAAATGGGAGCAGAAGTTATGATCTGAAATTGTTGAACTCTGGAAGAGCCTGGAAGACTGTAAAGTGCCTTTTTGAAAGAGGAGGTGCTATTCCTCGAGCTTACATTGAGCTGCATTAGAGCAGTATAGGAAGATGAGGTCAGAGAGGGCCAAGTGGAGTGGAGAATTAATGTGAAAGTGACAGATGACTGGAAGCTTGGAGTCATGCTTGTGGACTGAAGGGAGGTGTTCCATAAAGCGATCACCCAATCTGTATTTGGTCTCCCCGGTGTAGAGAAGACCACACTCTGAGCAGCAAATACAGAATGCTAAATTGAAAAAAAATACAAGGAAATTGCTGTGTCAGCTGAAAGGAGTGTTAAAGGCCTTGGACAATGAGAAGGGAGGAGGTAAAATGGCAGGCGTTGCATCTCCTGTACTTGCACGGGAAGGTGAGAGGGTGCTGAAGTGACTGAGTATATCACGGAGGAAACGGCACCTTTAGAATGCTGAAAGGGGAGGGGAGAAAGAGATTGTGATGGAGATGACAGAAGATGAGCCATTGTACATAGAGACTGTTGGGGTGGAAGGTGAGGACAGGGGGAATTCTGTTGTGGTTTTGGGAGGGAGGGGAAGGGGTGAAAGCAGGTCTGGGAAATGAAACGAACTGGGTTGAATGGAGGGAACTGAGGGCCCTGCCAACACTTGAAGAAAAAGGAAGACATGTCAGAATCTTGATATGAAAGGTTGCAATATTCAAACAGAAATGACAGAGATGGAGAAACTGAGAAAATGGAATATAGCCCTTACTGGAAGCAGGATGGCTGGAAGTGTAGTCAAGGTAGCTGTACAGAGTCACTGGCCTCGAGCTAGAAATTGGTTGATAGTTTAATTCCAGAGATGAAGATAGCCAAGTTGAGAAATGGATGAGAAGTGTCTGAGAAGGACCTTGTGAAGGTGAGGAAAGGGTGAAAATTGGAAACTATGTTGATGAAATTTTTCATTTCTGGGTGGGAAAAGGAAACAGCAACTATACAGTCACCAATGTACCAGAGAAAGAGGTGAGAGAGGGGACACCTCTTCATAGAAATAATCTTATCCATCCATCAAGCTCTCCATTGCCTCTATTCTGATGATGCTGCCACTGTATCAGTGCTTCCAATATGCCTTTCTTTTCTCTCAACTGAGGATGCCCCTCCACTGTGGTTGAAATGGCCCTCAACCGAATCTCTTCATTTCCCACACTTCTGCTCTAGTCCTTCCCCCCACCCCGAACCACAATAGGGTTTTCCTTGTCCTCCGCTTCCTGTCACCAGCCTCCATATTCAATGAATTATCCTGCACCATTTCTGCCAATTCCGGTGTGATGCCACCACACCTTCCTCCCTGCTTCCCTTTCAACATTCTGAAGGAACTGTTCCCTCTGCAGTACAATACTCCACTCCTCAATTATCCTCAGCATTCTCTCCCTTTCCCACATTACTCACAGTATGCAATGTCGGCCCTTTCACTTCCCCCCTTCTAACCATTGAATTGCTCAAAAACCTCTTTCAGCTGAAATAGCGATTTAATTGTACCTCTTCCAATTTAGTAAACTGTATTCACTGCCCACGATGTGGTCTCCTTCACAATGGGAAGACCAAATGCAGTTTGGGTAACTGCTTTGCAGAACACCTTCATTAAGGATGTAAGCATAGCCCTGAACTTCTAGTTGCTTGTCATTTTCAAACTCTGTCTCACTCGCACTCTGCCCTCGGCCTCCTACACTGTTCTAATGAAGCTCAACGTAAGCTTGAGGAACAATTTCTTATCCTTCAGGAAGCAAAGTTCAGTTCAACATTTTCAGATCATGAACTCTGTTCCTTTGTGTTTTTGGACAGCAGCAGTTGATGATAATTTCAATATTCCCATTTATACCTCATCTATATCCATCTCTTGCTTCTTTACTTCTCCCATTACCATTGTTTTTTGCCTTGTAACTTCACTCCTTTTGTCATTTATTATTTATTGCTTCCCAATCTATGCCCATCTTTCCAGAACTCTATGTTTGAAACCCACCAATCAGTTTTCCTTCCCATTGTCACAGTACTGAAATGGCTCTTTTCAAAATCACAAGTGACATCCCATGTAACTGTGACAATCTCTTCTCATCCTTTTTGACTTGTAGGCAGCCTTTGACATGATTTACCACACCATCCTCTTTCAATCCCTCATAACCACCCTCCAACTGAGACAGAATATACTCACATGACTCCATTCTTATCTAATAGTAGCCAGAGAATCACTGCAATGGCTTCTCTTTCTGCTTCCACAACATTACCGTTGGTGTTCCCCAAGGATTTAGCTTTGACCCCTGCTATTTCCCTTGTCCTTTCTGCCCCTTGGCGACATCATCTGAGAACACAGTGTCAATTTCCACCTGATAATATCCACCTCTACTGCACAACCATCTTTCTTTGTTTCCTCTTAGCTTTGACACTAAATTATCAGACTGCATGTCCAATATCCAATGTTGGCTAAGCAGAAATTTGCTCTGACTAAATATTGAAAACACCGAAGCCATAGGGCTGAATTTTACATAACCCTGGTGGGCAAGTTTCCTGTGGGGAGGGGCACATAGAATTGGGTGAGTGTCATCCAGGGTGGGTGCCCACCCCACCACCTTCCTGCCCACCCCACCACCTTCCTGCCCACCCCACCACCTTCCTGCCCACCCCCTAGCTCATCCCTATAATACAGGAGTGGGTGGGCACTGAGATTGGCAGCCCGCCCACCATATTTAAATGAATAATCGAGGATCAATTAGGCTTGTTATCAAACCAGTTGACCGTGATAAAGTGCTGTCCATGTCATAAAACGGGGCATGGGCAGCTGGACAGGAGCGGGCAGTCCGATTTTTTTCACCTACATGTTTAAAGGGCAGGAAGGAAGTGGGGGCGGTCACTCTTCGGGGGCTGCCCTTTGCCGATCACAGGGCGGCCCCCACTAAGGTTGCACCCCCTTTTATCCTACCTGCTTCCTTCCTTAAACCCACTCTCCTGTCCCCCCGCCCCTCTCCCTAACTTACCCAAACTCTCCAGGCCCAAGACCCCGGACTTACCTGCTCTGAGGATCCATGGGCCATGGACGACTTCTTCTGCAGTTCTGGCAGTAACCACTGACGCCTTCCTGGCACTGCCAGGATTGATGGAGCTGCCAGCCAATTGGACTGGCCGGCAGCTCCAGAGAGCAGGACTTCCTCCACAGTGAGGGGCAAAAGTCCCACTTGGCCCTCATTAATCTGCCCCACTTTATGGCTTTATGGCTGCTGGACAGGGCAGCGTGGAGCATGTCAGCTCCATGTCGACTGAACTTCCAGGGGGTTGGGGGGGTTGCTGTCCAACACCTCCCCCTTCGTATTACTCTGCCCATAGTCTTCAGTCCCCACTACAAACTTCATTCCAAAGCCACCGACTCCATCTCTCTGCCTGGCAACTGTCTGAGGCTGACCAGACTGTTCACCACCTTGGCATCATACTTGACCCCAGGTGAGCTTGCAACTACATATCCACACTAGCACTGAAACCATCTAGTCCCACCTCTGCAACAACTTCTGACTCTTCCTGCCTCAAATCATCTGCTGCTGAAACCCTTATCCATGCCTTTCTTACCTCTAGATGTGACTATTTTGACAAACTCCTGTCTAGCTTCCGACATTATACCCTCCATAAACTTGAGCTCATCCAAAACTCTGCTGCTGGCGTCCTTAATCACACCCTGTCTTGTTCACTATGCTTGCTGATCTACATTGGCTTCTGGTAAGCAACATCTCAATTTTAAAATTCTTATCCTTGTTTTCAAATCCCTTGCCCCTCTCTATCTCTGTAATCTCCTCCAGTCCACAACATCTGAGATATCTGTACTCCTCCAATTGTGCATCCCCAATTTTAATTCGTCCACTATTGGTGGCCATGCCTTCAGCTGCCTAGGCCCTAATCATTGGAATGTCCTCCTCTTTAATTCTCTTTCTTCCTTTAAGACGCTCCTTAAAACTTATCTCTTCAACCAAAATTTTGGCCATCTGTCCTTATTTGGCTTGGTGATATATTTTGTTTTATAATTCCCTTGTGGAGTGCCTTAGAATGCATTGAAAGGTGCCATATAAATACAAGCTTAATAACACCTGCAAAGCACGTTGGGATTATTTTATTATGTTTTATTATATTATTATATAAATACAACTTGCTATTATTTAATCTCTCCTGCCATATCATAGGGCTTCCCTTTGTTTTTTTTAATCCCACCTCACTTTTCCCTGCCTCTGTACTTGATTAAAACCTGCTATATCTGTAACTTCTTACAGTTCTGATGAAAGGTATTTGACCTGGAACGTTAACTCTGTTTCATTCTCCACAGATGCTGCTGGACCTGCTGAGTATTGCCAGCAATTTTTTGATTTGACTTACATCCTTATATGTTAGGAATTTGCTTTACATTTGATCCCTGGGGTTTCACTGGCAATTATGTCCAATCAAAAACTTCCAAGCTGTAGCTTAATTATTCAGATTCAAGAACCGTGCACTCACTACCCTAAGATCATGTTCACATTATTATAGAATCATGCAATGTGTAAAATAAACTCTCCTACACTTTGTCTCTTCCACTTTAGAACTCACTGTGGTACAGGCAGTTCACTGGCCTCAGCCAATGTTCCACTGTAATTGGTCATTAGAAGATAATTACATTTGATTTTCATTTCCTTCTTGGCATATTGTTGAAGATAATGTAATGAAATTGTATAATATCAAGTAGATTTGGAACTTCACAGTAATTGGCTATGGTTTTTTTTCTCAATGTTTGTGTACTGTTATGACCCAGCAGTTCGTAAAGGCTGAGTTTTTTAAAACCCCAGGTGGAAACGTTAAACAACTGTCATAACCTTTTTTTTTCAATTGGTATGTTTGAGATGCAGCTCTGAATTCAGAAATGAAATCACCAAGCCTCGAGGTTTTTTATATAAATTAAATCAAACATTTATTAATTTAACAACAAATTTAAACAAATACACGTCTACAAATTATTACCATAATAACTTTTAAACAAGTCCCCAAATTAATCACTCCCAGGTAAATCTTTACTAAGGCAACAACAAACCAAAGACTTTAAACAGACACCAGGCTAAGCACATTTCATCTTATGAATTCAAGACAAAATTCTTTTCAATTTGTTTCTTTTGCAGACAGTTGTAGGGCTTACAGGCTGCTTAGATCTTAATGCCTCTCACCTGCATACACAAACTCCTCTCGGGTTATACCTAGCTTTCCCTTTGAATGTAAATTCTCATTGTATCACGAGGTCTTTGAATTCCACCTCTTCTAAAAATAAAACCCCTTTCATAGTACTAATTTTACTAATTAGTAATATGAACATATTCCTTGGTGTCTCCTAGCTAGGTGCAAATTTTACTCCCATCTCTTGAATAGTTTATTCAACAAAATGCAAATGTACTCTTTACCTTCTAGTCTTACGGTTATCTAATTAACATCTCAAACTACTATACATCAAAGCATCCAGGCTAGCTGGCTTTAATCCAATTAACTCACACACAGACCCTACTGCAAATCCAATTTGAAAATAAGTTCCAATAACATTATATACATTAATATCTTCATGACAGTACCGATCAATAATCCTCTCACATCAAAGTCATCATACACTGCTAACACTGAGTGTACTAACAGCTGACACCAGACATTGTTGGCTACTGTTGGTGAACCTAGCAGTACCAAAACTAAATAGTTTCCTCATACAGTGAACACTATATATAGTAACCGGTTCAAGGGAGTGTTGTCAAGGCTGTAATCTAATCCTGGGATTTGGATAATAATCATAACTGTTTCATACTGTTTCTCTAACCATTGATGTTGTGAGTCCTTTGAACAGACATTGACTTGTATTCACTTCCAGTTATCAATTACTTACGATGTAATGCATTGAACATTGCTTGTTTGTGATTAATAAGAACACCTGTATTCTTCTGTAAAACCAATACAGATAATAGTCATCAGTAACCAGCACTGTAGCAAAATGGTTTCCATGGTTACCATCAATCTTTATGGCATTTTTATCCAGTTAGGCTGTAACCATATTTGACAGGGATTAAAATAGCTTAATACTATTGAAGATGATCAAAATCATGGTGTATAATATATTAGAAGTCAAATGATCCTGTCTTTGGTTCTGTTTTTGTGATATTTGCAATTCGTAGAATTTTATGAATTTTTTTCAATGGGCATCTGTTAGAAGATTGGATTTAAAATAAAAATATATAATCAGAAAAGTAAAACAGATTTAGAATTAAAATATAATGAAACAGAGAAGGTGATGATGCAGTGGTATTGTCACTGGGCTAGTAATCCAGAGACCCAGGGTAATGCTCTTGGGACCCGGGTCCAAATCCCACTATGGCAGATGGTGGAGGTGGAATCTGGAATTAAAAATCTAATGATGACCATGAAACTATTGTCGATTGTTGTAAAAACCCATCTACTTCACTAATGGTGGTCCACTTCTGACTCCAGACCTACAGCAATGTGGTTGACTCTTAAATGCCTTCTGAAATGGCCTAGCAAGCCACTCCGTTGTATCAAGCCAATTAAAAGGAATGAAAATGGAGGTACCGCCTGGTATTGACCTAGGCACTGGAAACAACAATGACACACTCAACCTTGTCGACTCTTGAAAGTCCTCCTTTCTAACATCTGGGGGCTTGCGCTAAAATTGGGAGAGCTGTTGCACAGACTAGTCAAACAACAGCCTGAAACAAAAATAAAAATACCTGGAAAAACTCAGCAGGTCTGACAGCATCTGCGGAGAGGAACGCAGTTAACGTTTCGAGTCTGTATGACTCTTCAACAGAACTAAGGAAAAATAGAAGAGAGGTGAAATATAAGCTGGTTTAAGTGGGGGTGGGACAAGTAGAACTGGATAGAGGGCCGGTGATAGGTGGAGATAGCCAAAAGATGTCATAGACAAAAGGACAAAGAGGTGTTGATGGTGGTGATATTATCTAAGGAATGTGCTAATAGGTGACATTAAGGGTAGAAGGCAGGACGAGCAAGGTACAGATAGCCCTAGTGGGGCTGGGGTTGGGGGGGGGTGGTGGGGATGGATCAAAATAGGCTAAAAGGTAGAGATAAAAAGCAGAGCAACAGCCAGACATAGTCATACACAGAGAATCATGCCTTAGAGACAACGTCCCAGACAACAGCATTACCATTCCTGGGTATATCTTGTCCCACCGGCAGGACAGACCCAGCAGAGGTGGTGGGCAGAATTTTACGTTCGTCGGTTGGGCGGGCCCGACTGACTCGGCAGTGGGCGGGCGGGCGGGCGGGCAGTTAGAGCTGGCGAAACGGTCTGCATCGCCATTTTCTGCGGGCGGGCCAATTAAGGCCCGCACCACAGCTTTGCAATTCCCGTGGAGAACGGCAAAATAGTCGCGGGGGCGGGTGGCCTCAGACTGCCGGTTCCAATGGGGAGCCGGCAGCCTGTTTAAAAGAGTGGCCAGGCAGTGCACCATAGCCACTCAGAGAGGTGGAAATGCTCCAAGGAGGGCAGAGGAGGAGGAGGTGGAAGAGGAGGGGGGCAGGCTGCAGGAGAGGCCAGCAGGGGCCACTGTGCACCCAGATTCTCGGACGCATGCCTTGCTGTCCTCCTGGAAGAGGTGGGCCAGCGACTTGATGTTCTGTATGCTGAGGATGGGAGGAGGAGGGCCCCCCATGTTACCAGCCAGGCGTGGGAGGAGGTGGGCGAGGCTGTAAGTACCCATGATGATGTCAGACGCACTGGCGCACAGTGCCGAAAACGCTTCAATGATTTGCTGCGCTCCGTTCGGGTGAGTACCAAGTCTGTCTGGGCTATGTGAGACAGAAGGCAGCCTTAGCCATGTATGGCTGCTGTTACTGCATGGGGCATCTGTCACACGCTGGATGGGCAAATGGGTACTGACAATGCTTACATCAGCCTTAGTGGTTGAGGAGAAGAAGGGCTTTCTATGCAGCATATGTTGGTTTCAGTGGCACTTGAGTAATTTGGGGGCAAGCTGCAGGGGAGGCTGGTAGATACATACTCAGAATTCCAACACATGTCATATTGATGGTAATGAGATGGTCCAAGGGGTGCCTCAAGGTCTTTTGAGCAATTCTCATCTGCTGGTATCGGCGCCACACCTATCTGATCCTCCTTTCCATGGACCCTGGGACCCGTGTGCTATTCAAAGCGATGGACGCCGAATTTGTCCAAGGGGACCGTTGGGGGAGGGGTTTGGGACCCCTATACTATCTTCTGGGGACTCATCACTAGTAGTGTGGAAAGGAGCCGCTGGAGGCCTCAGATGGCCCACTGTGGTTGGGGTGGGGCGTGCGTGTGCAGAGTACAAGAGCGAATTGCCCCAATAAATCCTCTTATGTGTTTTGCAGGCAAAAAGTAACCACAATGCCTGGGAGTGTCTGAGGACTGGTGGTGGGTGCGCCCTCCTCCATCACCTCACCCCATTCGAGGAGCAGGCCATGGAGCTGGGCAGGAGGCAGGAGGCCGGAGGTCAGGGCGGCCGGAGGCGGCGAGGGTGGGGTCCAGTGGGCAGGTATTTGAGGTTCACAGTCCCATCCACTCTGTGTGCCCACCATCCAAACCAGTGATGGTTGCTGCAATTGTTAATGCTGCAACAATACTCATTCACTGACTGAGACATTCTGACATCTGGGACCCCTTGAAGAATAGCCTCTCCACCACCTTCCAAAGTCACCTTATCCCATTTGTGACCACTATCACCATGGTCTCACATGCCATTGGATTGCCGCTGCACACCCAAAGACGTATTCCATTCTAGGGGGTTTGGGACCTCCTGCACCCTTTCAGCTGGTGCGTCCCACATTACTCTGTCCAGAAGGTCCTCAGCAACTCACCTGTCAACCTCATGGCACTCAACTTAGATGAATGCCACCACGTTACTCATCCCTGCGCCAAGGGGAAATGTTGCCTTCTGGCCACCCAGTCTATGCCCCTCCTTACAGAATGAAGGGCAATAATATGACCTCTCAATCTCCTGTGTTCGGCGGAAAATGTCACAACTGTTTGCAATGTTTCCTCAGCTGCGCAACTATTCAGGCAACAATGCATCCACATCAGATACCTCTGCATTCTCCCCACTCCTCTGGTTCTTTACAGGCCATGTGCCACTCATGAGACCATCTAACCAGCCTGTTTGCATGTGCGTTTAATGCTTGGGGCCCGTCTTGACTCTTTTGGACCTCACAGAAGAAGAAGTTCTTCTTTTAAGGGTCTTTAAGGGTGAACTACTTATGAGGGTGGGGGGGGGAGGTTTAATTGAATGCACGCTAACTGATGCAATGTCCTTGTTGTTAATTTCAGCATCACCACCAGAGCGACCCGCTCGTCCTCAACGCAGCCCCCCCTCCACACCTGAGGGGCAACTTGTGCAACTTGCGGCACATCATTTCAGCCAGCCAGGCACCAGCGCAGACACACACACCTCGGTGAGGACTTTACCGTTGGCTGGTGTCCCCGGTCACATTGGAGAGGGCACATCACGATCGCTGGAGGAAATGGTAGGGGCAGAGAGTGCCGATGGCTCCAGCAGCCGGAGAGCTGCAGGGGATGAGGCACATGCTGAGACCGGCACTGATGACGTGCCTCTGGAGTTGTCCCCATTGCAGCAGCTGCAGGACAGGTGGCAGGAAGTGTGTTTGCATCTGGCAGGGTTACATGAGGGAATGGTTCAGTTGTTCTCTGCGACGGAGGAGTCTAGGCAGAGTGCGCGTGAAGAATCCGCCCTCAGGGCAGAGCTTCAGGATTCCTTCAATGAGAGATTGGCGACTCTCATAAAAAGGGGCTTCCACCAAATGGATCAAAATATGATTGGGTTACGCTCTGACCTGCAAGCCCTCACAGCGGTTCTGGCCACAGGTGGCGTTTTCCATTTTGGGAGATGTTGTGGACACCAAGCACCGGCACTCAGTGCCCATGCATCTGCGGTGAGCAGGGAGGTGGATTTGGACCTCACGTTGGCGCAACAGCTGCCTGTTGTCGCTGTGAGCTCCTCTCAGGGTGCTCCGGATGAGGGCAGCAGCTCCTCCGCCCCTCTGCCAGTCAACATTGCTTCCGTTGAGGCTGCGACAACTGGGGAGGTGCCAGTTCTGGAACTGGCCACTCCCTCCCAGGCGGGGCCATCACAGGCTCCACGGGCCAGAGGATGGCCACCAAGTTCATCTAGGCCAACAGGACAGCAGAGTCAGCAGGCTGCCTCACAAGCCACTCCGAGCGATGGGCCGGCACCTAGACATAGCACCCGCAAACGAAAAGATAAAGCACCTTAGGCACTCCCCAGGTATGCCACTGGTGATTTTGTGTTGGCCTTAGAATAGGGACCCCTTTTTGTAACATTGCCGAATAATCATGTGGGCTTTAACTGTGGACAGAATAAAGTCCACCTTTGCTCCCATGGCTGAACGTCTTTTCATTGTGGTGCTTTTTTTCATTTTCACATAATTATCATGAATCTTAGAGTGGAGATTGATGTTTCTGTACCAAGGCCTTATTTGCAGCTGATCAGGTGGAAGATATAGCACCTAAGTGCCATGTGTGGAAGTTTCAGGCAATGCTGCTCCTGCTGACCCATGTGTGTGGAGCTAGCTGAAGGTTCTTTGGATTAAATTGTCCTGGGTATCCCTGCCTCCTTGGTGTAAATGTGGGTCATCGCTGTGGCCCTCATCATCGCCCTGTGCTTCCTCATCCTCTGAGGCACTGCTGGATTCATCATGTGCAACCTCAACCAGGGCGTCAATTACATCCCTCCTTTCCAGCGCAAGATTGTGCAGGGCGCAGCATGCTACCGCGATCTGAGAGACGCGATCTGGGGGCTACTGGAGTGTGCCCGCTGTGTGGTCCAGGCAACAGAAGGGCATCTTGAGAAGACCGATGGCTCTCTCCACCATAGCCCTTGTGGTGCCCTGGCTCCTATTGTACCGATGCTCAGCTTCTGTTCTTGGACAGCGTACTGGCATCATGAGCCACCTTTGCAGGAGATAGCCCTTGTCACCCAACAGCCAACGATCTAGCCGAGTTGGAGCACTGAAGAGCCCCGGCACCTGAGAGAGTCTGAGGATGTAGGCATCGTGGGAGCTGCCTGGGTACCTTGCACAGACTTGTAAAATCTGCATCCTGTGATCACACACTACCTGCACGTTCATGGAGTGGAAGCCCCTCCTATTGACAAGGGCACCGGGCTCACCTGCTGGCGCCTTGACGGCCACATGTGTACAGTCTATAGCACCCTGGACGCGGGGGAAGCCAGCAAAGGCCGCGAAGCCCCTGGTTCACTGTGCCTGACTTGTGTGGTTGCAGCTGAAGTGGATAAAGGTGGATACCCATCTGAACAGAGCAACTGTAACCTCCTTGACACAAGTGTGGACAGCTGATTGGGAGACACCACAAAGATCACCCACCGAGCCCTGGAAGGAGCCAGAGGCATAGAAGTGGAGGGCAACTGTGAGCTTCAGAGCCACTGGCATGGGGTGTTCTCCCACACAGTGAGGGGAGATCTCAGGGCCAATCATCTGACAGATATAATTGACTATCTCCCTTGAGAGTCAGAGCCTCCTTCGGCACTGCACCTCGGTCATATTGAGGTAGCTGCTTCGCCGCCTGTGTACCCTGGCAGCAGGATAGTGGCGTCATCTGCAGCACCTTGCACCTTGGACAACCTCTTGGTCCTGGGCCCCTTGTGCCTGCGCCTGGACACCCAAAGGTACCTCCCATGGAGGCTGATTGTCCAGTCCTGACCTCCTCCTGATTCTATCCCTCCCTTCCTCCTCAGGGGAGCTGCATTCACTGGCGAGGTCAGAACCCATAGCCCCAGTCTAAAGGGAGGCCTCCGGAAAGTGGCAAAACCGAAAAAGAATGCTGTCTGCAGAAGACTTTCACTTTACACAAAAACCTCTTGGACATCGATGAGAACTACTAACAATCACACAGGTATGTTTTAAACACTTTCATGAATTATAACTTAGTGAAAAACATGAACAACCCCTCTGAGTCCACGTATCCCGACATTGCAAAAGTTTTCTTTAATCTCCTACCTGCCTTCCTGTTGGGCCCAAGCGCCAACCCGAATTTCGCACGGGCCCCTCAAAATCGTACACAATTGGCAAGTTAAGGGGCTTAACAAGCCCTTCAATTAATGGTGGGCGAACCGATCGCGCCCGCCCACCGAAATATCGCGATGGCGTGTGCTGACGTCAGCACACTCGCGTGACATCAGCGCACGTCATTTTACGCGCTGATGTGCAGGCTACGCCTTCCGCAAGTCAGCTGGAAAATTCTGGCCGGTGGCACTGTGGTATACAGTCGGGAGGGATTTGCCCTGGGAATCTTAAACATCGATTCTGGACCCCATGTAGTCTCATGGCATCAGATCAAATGTGGGCAAGGAAGCCTCTTGCTGACTAACATGTACCGTGGCCTACCCCCTCAATCCCACCCCCACCCCCCGCCCCATCCTCCCCGCTCAGCTGATTAATCAGTACTCCCCCATGTTGAGCACCACTTGGAGGAAACACTGAGGGTGGCAAGGGCACAGAATGTACTCTAGATGGGGGACTTCAATGTCCATCATCAAGAGTGGCTCAGTGGCATCACTACAAATCAAGTTGGCCGAGTGCTAAAGCTACTAGACTGGATTGGTAGCAGGTGGTGAGAGAACCAAGAAGAGGGAAAAACATACTTGACCTCACCCTCACCAACCTGCCTGCTGCAGATGCATCTGTCCATGACGGTATTGATAGCAGTGACCACCATGCCTTCATTGTGGAGACGAAGTCCCGCCTTGACACTGAGGATACCCTCCATCATGTTGCGTGGCACTATCACCGTGCTAAATGGGATAGATTTCGACTAGATCTAGCAACTCAAGATTGACTAGATGATGCGCTGTAGGCTATCAACAGTAGCAGAATTGTACTCAACCACAGTCTGTAACCTCAAGGTTCGGCATATCCCCCACTCTACCACTATCATCAAGCCAGGGGATCAACCCTGGTTAAATGAAGAGTGCAGGAGGGCATGTCAGGAGCAGCACCAGGCACATCTAAAAATGAGGTATCAACTTGGTGAAGCTATAACACAGGACAACTTGCATGCCAAACAGCATAAGCAGCAAGCGATAGACAGAGCTAAGTGATTCCACAACCAATGAATCAGATCCAAGCTCAGCAGTTCTTCCATATCCAGTCATGCATAGTGCTGGACAATTAAACAACTCACTGGAGGAGGAAGCTACAAAATATCCCCATCCTCAATGATGGGGGGGTGTGGGGGTTAGGGGGTGGGCAGCATTTCAGCACAAAAGATAAAGCTGAAGAATTTGCTACAATCTTCAGCCAGAAGTGCTGAGTGGATGATCCATTTCGGACTCCTCCTGGGGTCCCCAGCATCATTGATGCCAGTCTTCAGCCAATTCGATTCACTCCACGTGATATCAAGAAATGGCTGAAGGCACCGGATACTAAAAGCAATGGGCACTGATAATATTCTAGCAATAGTACTGAAGACTTGTGCTCCAGAACTTACCAAACCCCTAGCTAAGCTGTTCCAGTACAGCTACAACATTGGGATCTACCTGGCAATGTGGAAAATTGTCAAAAAGCAGGACAAATCTGACCCAGCCAATTATACTCCCATTAGTCTAGTCTCGATCACGCGGCACTTGCTTAGTAATAACCTGCACACTAATGCTCAGTTTGAGTTCCACCAGGGCCACTCAGTTCCTGATGTCATTACAGCCTTGGTTCAAACATGGACAAAAGAGATGAACTCCTGAGGTGAAGTGAGAGTGACTGCCCTTGACATCAAGGCAGCATTTGACTGAGTGTGGCATCAAGGAGCCCGAGCAAAACTGGAGTCAATGGGAATCAGGGGGAAAACTCTGGTTGGAGTCATACCTAGTTCAACGAAAGTTGGTTATGGTTGTTGGAGTTCAGTCATCTCAGCTCCAGGACATCACTTCAAAAGTTCCTCAGGATAGTGTCCTAGGCCCAAACATCTTCAGCGACTTCATCAATGACCTTCCTTTCATCATAAGGTCAGAAGTGGGAATGTTCGCTGATGATTGCACAATGTTCAGCAGCATTCAAGATTCCTCAAATGCTGAAGCAATGCATGTCCAAATGCAGCAAGACCTGGACAATATCCAGGCTTGGGCTGACAAGTGGCAAGTAACATTTGCACCACACAAGTGCCAGGCAATGACCACCTCCAGCAAGAGAGAATCTCACCATCACCCCTTGAGGTTCAACGGCATTACCATCACTGAATCACCCATTATCATCATCCTGGGGGTTCCCATTGACCAGAAACTGAACTGGACCAGCTATATAAATATTGTGGCTGCAAGAGCTGGTCAGAGGCTAGGAATCCTGCAGTGAGTATCTCATCTCCTGACTCCCCAAAGTCGGTCCACCACATACAAGGCAAAAGTCAGGAGTGTGATGGAATACTCCTCACTTGCCTGGATGAATGCAGCTCCAACAACACTCAAGAAGCTCGACACTTTCCAGGATAAAGCAGCCTGCTTGATTGGTACCCCATCCACAAACATTTACTCCCTCCACCACCGACGCACAGTGGCAGCAATGTGTACCATATACAAGATGCACTGCAGGAACTCACACCGACAAGGGAAAAATTCTGGCCCTACAATACTATCGGGGAGGGAGTTTCAGGATTTTGACCCAGTGACAGTGAAGAAACAGCAATATATTTCCAATTCAGGATGGTCAGTAGCTTGGAGGGGAACTTGCAGGTGGTGGTGTTCCCATGACGGCTCCTTAGACAGCACCTTCCAAACTCACAACCACTACCATTTAGAAGGACAAGGGCAGCAGACACATGGGAACACCACCACCTGCAAGTTCCCCTCCAAGCCACTCACCATCCTGAATTGGAAATATATTGCTGTTCCTTCACTGTCACTGGGTCAAAATCCTGAAACTCCATCCCCGACAGTGCTGTAGGGTCAGAATTTTTCCCTTGCCGGGCGGGCTCGGCGGGAGCAGGTCAGGAAGCTGACCACCGCCCGCGATCAGCTCTGCACCACGATTTCACGCAGGTGAGCCAATTAAGGCCTGCCCTATGTGGATTGTGAGAGGCAGCGATCAGTGCTACCTGTGTGGGAGGGGGGAGGAGGGAGAGCAGGCCTGGCATGCAGTTTGCAAATGCCTCAGGGAAATGGAAGTGCTTTTTAAAAAAACTAATAAAGACAGTAAAAACTTAAAAAAATGTCCCCAAATGTGATTCTGTCACATGAGATGGGACATGTTTTTAATTCCAAAATGAAGTTTTTATTTAATGTTTATTTGCTTTAGGAAACCTCATCCCACTCGTGGATGAGGTTTCCTACAAAATGTAAAGGCCGCTTGGCCTTTGGCAATGTAAATTTGATTTTAATTAGCTTGTTAATGGCCTTAATAGGCCTTTCAATTATTGGTGGGCGCGCAGCCAACTCCGGCATAGGCCCACTGAACGAAATATCGCACGAGTGCGCGATGACGTCAGGACACGCCCGACATCATTGCACATCATTTTACGCTCGGGCATGTCGGCTGCGTGCACGCACGCTGAGCATAAAATTCTGCCCTAGATGTACCTACACCACATGGACTGCGGCAGTGCAAGAAGGCAGCTCACCCCAGCTCCTCAAGGTCAATTAGGGATGGGCAATAAATGCTGGCTTAGCCAGCGACACCCACATCCCATGAATTAATTTTTTTTTAAAAGTGCTTTCTTTTCTACACATGTATTTTTAAAATAGAGACCAGTAGATTCGGTATTATAAATACTAGGATCTATTTTGACTTTGGGCGTCCAACTGGTGGAACACGCTGGTGGACTCACTGCCCGTTCCAGTGGTGAAGTGGGCTCTGTGACTTTGAGGCTTACATTCGGCAGGTGAACTGCAGAGTGCCAATCGGGTATGCCAGTGCAGTTTGCCAGATTCAGCAAAGGAAAATAAGCCAGAGCTGCTACCAGGAAGGTAAATCAGAAGCTGTCAGGGTTGGGGTGGTGGTGTAATGGTGTGTTGATCACAGAGAGTGAAGGTCGGTCATGGTTCACATCAATTTACGGGGCTCCAGAGGTGCACCTCTGTTCATTTGAGGCTCACAGCCATAATCCAAGCCATATTTTTGCTGTGCCTCTTCTCTTAATTGCCTGTGAAATCGGTTGGAGCCAGCACTGTGTGGGCTATACTGGTTTCTACCCAAAATGGCAACCAGAGTTTTACTTGTGTTACAGGTCCTGAAGTTCCATATGGAAAGAGGCAGGCATTTTGGACACTCAGTTGTAGGACCCTTGTAAAATATTGCCAGCTGCACCACCAGTGTTAATGGACTGGTCAGGCTCAGAATGTTACTGTCCCTTTAACACCCGGCAAAGTGAGTGAAAAATCAACCCCAAAATGTTCAGAAACTTATGAATTGTACCTGACCTGCTAGCCTAGCAATTTAATTTAAAAAGGCTTTTGACATATAAAGGCCTTTATATCATCCAGGACTTGAGTGTCTGTGCGAGAGACAGTATGTTGACTTTCATACTATTCACTTTTCCAGCTTTATGACCAGAATTTTTCGCTTGACATGCGGGCGCGCGCCCTACACACTCGAGCATAAAATAGCGCACGATGATGTCAGGTGACCGTCCCGATGTCATCGTGCACTCGCATGATATTTCACTCAGTGGGCGCGAACGGGAGCCGGAGCCACCCCCACCATCAGTTAAAGCCATTAAAAAGGCAATTAAGCTGTATTTTACATTGCCTGTGCGATTTTGCGCTCGTCACATGGACAAAGCGGGCAGGCGGGCAGCCAACAATTTCAAAAACCTCATCCAAGGGTGGGATAAAAAGGGTCAGCAACATTGCCAGTGTGAGGAGTTTTGGAGATAGTTTGCTGCTGGTAGCTTACTGGTGCTTGGTAGTTTCTTCTCTGTTCGGGGCTTTATTCTTAGCATTTCCAGGCTTCGTTTCAGGACTTATTGGTATCTGGAAGGCCCCCGGAGGATTCAGACTGTGTTGACCTTTCCAGGTATCAGACAGCCTTCCTTTACCCTGGTAATGGGGATTGTGGTCTCCGCTGGTGGCACCTCCTCTGAGGAGGAAGAGAGGGGCAGAGGGGAGAGGAGGCCAGGTGCCCCAATGCAGCTTCCAGGGGAAGGACCTGTGGGATGAGAGGCACAGGCACAAGGGGCGCAGGGCCAGCAGGAAGTCCAAGGTGGAAGGGGCCACAGAAGACACCACTATCCAGCTGCCAGGTGATGCCCGAGGTGTAATGCCAAAGGAGGCTCCGCCTCTCAAGGGAGACCATGACCTCCATTTGTCAGGTGATTGGGTCTGAGATCAGCTCCGACTGTGTGGGTGGACACCCCATGCCAGTGGCTCTGAAGGTCACAGTGGCCCTCAAATTCTATGCCTCTGGCTCTTTCAAGGGGTGAGTGGGGGATCTGTGTGGAATCTCCCAATCAGCTGTCAACAGTTGCATCAAGCTGGTGACAGAAGCTGTGTTCAGGCAGGTATTGACTTTCATTCATTTCCGTACAGACGAGGCCAGGGAGGCTGAGCAAGCCAGAGACCTTATAGCGAGGGCTGGGTTCCCTCGCATCCAGGATGCCATCGACTGCACACATGTGGCTATCAAGGTGCCAGCGGGTCAGCTGGGTGCCTTCGTCAACAGGAAGGGACTCCACTCCATGAACGTGCAGATAGTGTGTGACCACAGGATGCATATTCTGCAAGTCTGTGCAAGGCACCCTGGCTTCTCCCATGACGCTTACATCCTGAGACACTCCCAGGTGCCGAGGCTCTTCAGTGCTCCAGCCCGACTGGATGGATGGCTGCTGGGTGACAAGGGCTGCCTGTTGGAGAGGTGGCTCATGACGCTTCTCCGCCACCTAAGAACAGAGGCAGAGCAGCGTTATAAGCAGTGGTAGGGAGGACCATTGATCTTCTCAAAGTCCGCTTCTGATGCCTGGACCATTCAGGATGTGCACTACAATACCCCCAGAGCAGGTGTCACTGATAGTGGTTGCATGCTGCACTCTTCACAATCTGGCACTAGCAAGGGGGGAACTCATTGGAGGAAGAGGATCTCGACAAAGCTGCACAGGCCACAGATGATGAATCCAGTGGTGAGTCAGAAGAGGAGCACGGTGAGGAGAACGCTGAGGGTGTGGGGGCAGATCTCGATAATCTCCAGGGAGGTAGGGACACCAGGGACACCTTGATCTAACGCTCCTTCAGCTAGGCTACCAAAGATCTGCTTCCACCTCATGCCAGGGCTGCTGCCTCCATCCCTGATGTCTGAACTGATACTTTAATTTGCATCCAAAGTTCACTCAGTGCCTATGCAATAAAGCATTCAGCTACACACATCCAGAATTACATAAGGGCGTACCTTGCACCAGAAAGAAAAATGGTGAAGCACACTCAGGCCTTCAGAAACAAAGCAAATTTAATGTTGTCACATTGAAAGCACACTGACATTACAGCAGACATGTAAACCAAGCATAAATGAACAGAAAATCACCTGTGAACTATTCCTCTTGTGCTCAAGGAGCCTTTAACTCACGTTTTCAAGTGCTATGTCTTGGCACCGGCATTGGAACCAGCCTGCTGTCTCTGGTATCTTGTTGGCTTTGATGACCTTGGTGGTCGTTCTCTGGCCAGTGGAGCCTGCTTGGCCCCACCTGGGAGGAAGTGGCCAGTGCCACAGCTGGCATCTCCCCAGTCATCGTAACCTCATCAGATGCCATGATCATTGGCGGAGGGGCAAAGGAGCTGCTGCTGTCATGCAGAGCGCCCTGAGAGGAGCCCACAGAGATGACAAGCAGCTCATGTGCCAACGTGAGGTCGCTCTGGACCTCCCTGCTCACCATCGGTGGATGGGCACCTAGCAGGGGTACTGGGTGCCTCATCCATTTTCCACACTGGCACTGACCACCTGAGGTCAGTGCCTTTGTGAGGGTTTGCAGGTCCGAGTGCAATCCCAGGAACCCGATTCTGTCCCTCGAGCTGCCTCTCTATGAGAGTCACCATTCTCTCAACGGAGGAAGCAGTGCACACAGCCATGAGGGTCACCGCAGTGATCATGCTCTGCATGGACTCCTCCACAACGGAGACTATGGCACACCAACCCTCATGAATCTTCGCCAGATTCTCCCACACATCCCGCTGGACATTCAGCATCTGCCTCCTAATGGACGACTTCAGAGGCTCATCATCTGCCTTCAACTGACATCGTCCTGGTCCTCAGCAGTCCTCCAACTGACGCTGCCTGGGTACTCTCTGCCTCCGCTTGCACCTCAAGCAAGTATAGAGTTCCCTCACCAATGTGCACTGAGATTCTAGCTGCCAGTCTAATGCCCACTGAGGTGCTGGTATCCGCACTGGTGCCTGGTTCAGAGAGCGGGTGTGACATAGGTGCAAATGGAGCCCAGTGGTCCTCCGATATCAGGGGTGGTCTTTCGAAGTCCAGAGTGCGACTGCGTGCTGGTGAATCTAAAAGGGACAACAAGGACATGTCATTAGTTAAATTCACCAAACTGTCACTGTGCATGCCAGGCACCCTGGTGAGATAAAGGAGATCTGCATCATGGTGCCATTGTCTTTCAATGATCAATGGGGACTGCAGGTTTGAGGCTCCCAGGAATGAAGGGACTACACTAGAATGGTTGGACAAACTGAAACTCTCACCTGTGTGCACTGCGCTCATACCTTTGTCTGGCATCCCCGCCTCTCCACGCTCGGTTGCATGGGGACTGTGCCGGCTCTCCAGCTCACGGGCGTCCTACACTAACCTGGTGAACAGCAGCAAGTTGGGTGGGCGCCTGCCCGTCCGCGACCTCTCCAATTGGTTATGGCATGTCTTCTCACAGAATCACAGAATTTTAACGGCACATTCGACCCATCATGTCTGCATCAGCTCTCCAAATGAGCACTATGACCTAGTGCCATTGCCCTACCTTTTTCCAATATCCTTGCACATTGTTTCTATTCAAATAATCATCTAATGCCATCTTGAATGCCTTGTTGAACCTGCCTCCATCACACTTCCAGGCAGTGCATTCCAGATCCGAACCACTGGTGTGAAAATGTTTTTTCTCACATCACATTTGCCTCTTTTGCAAATCATTTTAAATCCTGAAAGGACAGAGGAGCATTGATTAGTCCACTCTCTACTTGCAGTGCCATTGCAGCCTGGCCAACCCCAGCTGAAGAACACCTTGCAGGGCACATCTGAGTCATGGCTCCCGAGCCAAAAGGCACTCAATCCAAGCAGCTAGGGTGCTTCCCCTTGGCCAGCTCTGGTGTCACTGACAGTTGGCACTCAGACTCTAGCACCCCTGAGGTCTATGGTGGGTGGTGGTGGTGTGGGGGGGGGGGGGGGGGGGGGGGGGGGGGGAGAGGAGATAGCCCAACCTTAACATTTTTGCACACTGACCCACTTCAACACAGTACTCACCCTTCCTGAGTACAGCAGGTCATTGAACCTCTTCCAGCACTGCATTCATGTGCACTGCACCTCATCATGACTGTTAACCAGTGCTGCAACCTCCTCCCATGCTCTCTTTTTGAGGTGCGGTGGCCTCCTCCTCCCATCTCTGGGGACAAGGGTGTCCCTCCTGGCAGCCACCTCCTCTAGGAGGACTGCGAGGCCCTCATCCAAAAAGTGGGGGGCTGAGTGCCCACCTAACTTGCCCTCTCGCCTACCGTGTTCAGCCACACTCGATTCCATAACTTGAATGTTGAAGATGCAGAGGAGATGTTCCTCCATCGCAGCCTTCCAGGGGCTACCTGGGCCATTTTTAAATCGGCTGCCGGGTCCAATGGCACCTGCCCCCTGCACCCGCCTCCACCCACACCTTCCCAACCAGCAAGGAGCCGTGTTTCACACTGGGTGGGCCTTAATTGGCCCTCCAGGGTGAAATCGCAGTCGGGGGCTGATGGTTGGCGGCAGGCGTTTCCTGGCCGCTCCTAGGCCCGCCAACCTCAAAACTCTGGCCTATAGTTAAACAGAAGATGTCTATCGTTTACATGGTATCATTGTGGGCTGTTGGAGCAACAAGTTGACATTCTCTGCACAAGAAGGAATGTTGTGGAGGTACAGAAACATCATTCTCCTGTTTGGCTGGCGGAAAAGGTCATATGTTTAAAGTATCAATTTTAGAAGTTTAAATGGCCAGTGTTCTATGTTCAGGTACTCTGTCAGCCTCGTTAGGAGCTGACCTGTATTGGCAGCAGTTGAGGAAAACAGGATCAGCTTGTTGGTGCTTAACATCAGCAGCAATTCTGAGTTTTCACATAGCCTTAAACAAGTAACACTCAGTGCCACCTTGGAAAGTAACAAAACCAAGGGACTCGTAATGCATTACATGTGGTGAAATTTTACGGAGTTCTTGATAAATTTGATTATGATCTTATCACTTGTTCCATATTAAAGAAATCTCTTGTTATTTTACTGCTAAAATTAATTTATTAAGGCTGTTGTATTGTAATCAAAAGGAAGTTTGGGATTCAATGATCATAGAATCTGAGTACCAGTTACAGAATTGTGCTTTAAAAATTCCCACAATTACATAATAACTTATTCTTTACCATTATAAGTAGCAATTAAAACATTGTTTAAGGAACTAGCAGAAAAGCAGTGGGGCCACGAATAAAGGGCTTGAAATTGGGACTAATTGGATAGCTCTTTCAAAGAGCTGCTACAGGTACAATGGGCTGAATGACCTCAATTGTCAATGCAGATTTCTCTGGTTCCGCATTCAGCACTTCTTGGTTTAAATACTTTATGTGTCCAGAAATAGGTTACATGTATCTCATCACTTCTGCCCACTGTCAGTGTGTGCATGGAGAATGAACCATGAATCAAATATTAATTAGTTACACAGAAATTTAAAAATAACCTTTCACACTTTTCAACAAGTAGAATGAGTAGTAAGCTGTATTATAGGGCAAGATAAAATAAACACTTTAGAGCATTGAACTGCAATCCATTTGATGAGCTGTTCATTAGCAAAATAATCAGGATTTACCAATGTCATTATAATTAAGCGGAATTGAAAAAAATTGTACTTCAAGCAAACTTTAAGTGTGGTCTTATTACTTGATGGGATTATCAAAATTAAAGTGATTAAAGTTTGGGCTAATGCTCTTCTGGCAGGTCGAAAGCAAAATGAGTGAGAGAGTTCTCCCCAATGCCCTGGCCAATATTTAGTCCTCAACAAACATCTATAACAGATGGACACGGAATTTGTGATTGTAATGATGGCATAAACTGTGTCTTTAATAACGTACATTCATAAATGCTGCTGAACAACCTCTCTGACCATGAAAAACTGGTTCTACAAGTATGGAGTCCATTCCATCTGGAGGCTATTTGAAAGTTGCATGAATTTTAAATTATAAAAATTAACCTTTATTTTATTTTTTAAGCTTGTTTATTACAACTTCAACTTCAATCCCATATATATGTCACATGAATTTTAAATTATAAAAATTAACCTTTATTTTATTTTTTAAGCTTGTTTATTACAGCTTCAACTTCAATCCCATATATATGTCCCAATCTTTTTTTCTCTCTCTGACGAATGATTAAAATGTGAATTATAATCCTTGCTTTTTACTGTTTTGATCACTGTGAGAATTCTACAATCAAGCTACTTAGAGAAAGCATTGATCAGATGATCTTACACCTGAATGGTGCTGGATGCCACAGATGGTGCCACATTCAGCATCACGTTGGAATAGAGGAAATCCATGATCTAGAACCCCCTATATCTTGGTATTTGTTTTTCTTGACGTCTGCAGCAGGCACCATCACTTCCTTGCTGATCCCAAAATTCAGGCATTGATCAGGTCATTTATTTCATTGCTGTCTGTGCACACAGATTGGCTGCCACACATCCTACAACCAGTGACTACACTTCAGAAGTACATTGACTGTAAAGTGCTTTGGGATCCAGAGGTCATGAAATACATTATATAAAGTTCTTTATTTCTTTCCAGTTTAAAATTTTGTCTAAGTAGCTTGAATAATATTGTGCAGGGTTGTAACTAACACTAGAGGGAGATAAAAAGGAATAGTTTTATTTTAGAAAAGAAAGAAAAATTTGCATTTATATAGTGTTTTCCATGGCCGCCAGGTGTCTCAAATGCCTTACTGTCAATGAAGCACTTGTGAAGTGTAGTTACTGTTGTAGAGAATACAGCAACCAATTTGCATATAACCTGCTCCCATAAACAGTAATGTGATAAGGACCAGATAATCTGTTTTTGTGATGTTGATTGAGGGATAAATATTGGCTAGGATCCAGGGATAACTTAGATAAAAACAAAAAAACTGCGGAATCTGGAAATCCAAAACAAAAACAAAAACAGAATTACCTGGAAAAACTCAGCAGGTCTGGCAGCATCGGTGGAGAAGGAAAGAGTTGACGTTTCGAGTCCTCATGACCCTTCGACAGAACTTGAGTTCGAGTCCAAGAAAGCGTTGAAATATGAGCTGGTTTAAGGTGTGTTTGTGGGGGGCGGAGAGAGAGAGAGAGAGAGAGAGAGAGGTGGAGTGGGGGTGTGGTTGTAGGGACAAACAAGCAGTGATAGAAGCAGAGATAAAAACAAAAAAACTGCGGATGCTGGAAATCCAAAACAAAAACAGAATTACCTGGAAAAACTCAGCAGGTCTGGCAGCATCGGCGGAGAAGAAAAGAGTTGACGTTTCGAGTCCTCATGACCCTTCGACAGAACTTGAGTTCGAGTCCAGGAAAGAGCTGAAATATAAGCTGGTTTAAGGTGTGTGTGTGGGGGTCGGAGAGATAGAGAGACAGAGAGGTGGAGGGGGGTGTGTGGTTGTAGGGACAAACAAGCAGTGATAGAAGCAGATCATCAAAAGATGTCAACGACAATAGTACAATAGAACACCATCAAAAGATGTCAACAACAATAATACAAAAGAACACATAGGTGTTAAAGTTAAAGTTGGTGATATTATCTAAATGAATGTGCTAATTAAGAATGGATGGTAGGGCACTCAAGGTGTAGCTCTAGTGGGGGTGGGGAGAGCATAAAAGATGTAAAAAAAAAATAAAATAAATAGATAAATAATTTTTTTTTTCTTTTTCTCTTTTTATAATGGAAATAGGTGGGAAAAGGAAAATCTATATAATTTATTGGAAAAAAAAAAGAAAAGGAAGGGGGAAACAGAAAGGGGGTGGGGATGGGGGAGGGAGCTCACGACCTAAAGTTGTTGAATTCAATATTCAGTCCGGATGGCTGTAAAGTGCCTAGGCGGAAGATGAGGTGTTGTTCCTCCAGTTTGCGTTGGGCTTCACTGGAACAATGCAGCAAGCCAAGGACAGACATGTGGGCGAGAGAGCAGGGTGGAGTGTTAAAATGGCAAGCGACAGGGAGGTTTGGGTCATTCTTGCGGACAGACCGCAGGTGTTCTGCAAAGCGGTCGCCCAGTTTACGTTTGGTCTCTCCAATGTAGAGGAGACCACATTGGGAGCAACAAATGCAGTAGACTAAGTTGGGGGAAATGCAAGTGAAATGCTGCTTCACTTGAAAGGAGTGTTTGGGTTTTCCACCTATGGTCGTTGACAGGGCCCTCAACCGTGTCCGGCCCATCTCCCGCGCATCCGCCCTCACGCCTTCTCCTCCCTCCCAGAAAAATGATAGGGTCCCCCTTGTCCTCACTTATCACCCCACCAGCCTCCGCATTCAAAGGATCATCCTCCGCCATTTCCGCCAACTCCAGCATGATGCCCCCACCAAACACATCTTCCCTTCACCCCCCCTATCGGCATTCCGTAGGGATCGCTCCCTCCGGGACACCCTGGTCCACTCCTCCATCACCCCCTACTCCTCAACCCCCTCCTATGGCACCACCCCATGCCCACGCAAAAGATGCAATACCTGCCCCTTCACTTCCTCTCTCCTCACCGTCCAAGGACCCAAACACTCCTTTCAAGTGAAGCAGCATTTCACTTGCATTTCTCCCAACTTAGTCTACTGCATTCGTTGCTCCCAATGTGGTCTCCTCTACATTGGAGAGACCAAACGTAAACTGGGCGACCGCTTTGCAGAACACCTGCGATCTGTCCGCAAGAATGACCCAAACCTCCCTGTCGCTTGCCATTTTAACACTTCACCCTGCTCTCTTGCCCACATGTCTGCCCTTGGCTTGCTGCATTGTTCCAGTGAAGCCCAACGCAAACTGGAGGAACAACACCTCATCTTCCGCCTAGGCACTTTACAGCCATCCAGACTGAATATTGAATTCAACAACTTTAGGTCATGAGCTCCCTCCCCCATCCCCACCCCCTTTCTGTTTCCCCCTTCCTTTTCTTTTTTTTTCCAATAAATTATATAGATTTTCCTTTTCCCACCTATTTCCATTATAAAAAGAGAAAAAGAAAAAAAAATTATTTATCTATTTATTTTATTTTTTTTTTTACATCTTTTATGCTCTCCCCACCCCCACTAGAGGTATACCTTGAGTGCCCTACCATCCATTCTTAATTAGCACATTCGTTTAGATAATATCACCAACTTTAACTTTAACACCTATGTGTTCTTTTGTATTATTGTTGTTGACATCTTTTGATGATCTGCTTCTATCACTGCTTGTTTGTCCCTACAACCATACCCCCACTCCACCTCTCTCTCTCCCTCTCTCTCCGCCCCCCACAAACACACCTTAAACCAGCTTATATTTCAACTCTTTCTTGGACTCGAACTCAAGTTCTGTCGAAGGGTCATGAGGACTCGAAACGTCAACTCTTTTCTTCTCCGCCGATGCTGCCAGACCTGCTGAGTTTTTCCAGGTAATTCTGTTTATGTTTTTGTTTTGGATTTCCAGCATCCGCAGTGTTTTTTTTTTATCTCTGTGTTTAATTGACTGCCACTGCTCTTCAAAAAATGCCTACCTCCTTGAAGAAGTTCTGTTCCTCTCTGCAACAAGATTTCCGTATCTCCCTTTTGCCCTGCTCACCTTCCTTGCTTTCCATTTCCCTCCTGGTGTTTGACAAGGTGTTTACTGAAACCCGCTTTCACAGCCACATCTCCTTTCTCAGTGACTGTCTCCATCTCCGACTTACCCCACGTGGATTTCAACTGAAATTCCACCCCTCATGTTTCGAACCCATCCAGGATTACAGGTATCTCCGGGACATAAAACGTTTCTCGGACTGCTGTTCCCATCACATTCTGAAATCCACACTCAGTGCCATGCGCCGCCATATGAACACACTCGACTTCTCCCTCCAGCAGCACCGCCGTACCCTTTTTCAAAGCTGCGCGTGCCCCCAGTTTCATTTTATCCTTCGGCTCATCCGACGCCTCAACAAGAAACTTTTTCTCTTTCTCTCAAGTGCTAAGGAACGCAAGCTCCAACAACTCATCGACACCAACACCCATCTAGGACCCTCCACCCCTGCCTGTCCCTCCGTCTCCACCCTTTCTTCCAGTCCCAACCCCAGCCGTGTATTCACTATACCCCCTGACCTTCCCCTCTCCGATACTGAACGTTCAGTGCTCAGCAAAGGACTTAGTTTCATACCCTTACGCCCTCACCTCAATGAATTTCGGGCTCGGCATGATGTTGAACTCTTCTTCCGCCGTCTTCGTCTCCGGGCTCACTTCTTTGGGCAGGAGTCCTCTCCCAGTTCAACGGATCCTTTTACCCACCTCCAATATTCTCCCTCCACCTGGACACCTCCCTCTGGATTCTTACCTTCTCTTGATCTTTTCATTGAGAACTGTCGGCGCGACATTAGTCGTCTCAATTTCTCTGCTCCTCTCACCCATTCTAACCTTTCTCTCTCTGAACTTACTGCACTCCATTCTCTCAGGTCCAACCCTGACATTGTCATCAAACCCGCTGACAAGGGTGGTGCTGTTGTTGTCTGGCGCACTGACATCTACCTTGCGGAGACTGAGTGTCAACTCGCAGACACTTCCTCCTACCTCTCCCTGGACCATGACCCCACCACTGAACATCAAACCATTGTTTCCAGGACTGTTACTGACCTCATCTCCTCTGGGGATCTCCCTCCCACAGCTTCCAACCTGATAGTCGCCCATCCTCGGACGGCCCGCTTCTATTTCCTACCCAAAATCCACAAACAGAACTGCCCTGGTAGACCGATCGTCTCAGCTTGCTCCTGCCCCACAGAACTCATTTCTCGTTATCTTGACTCCTTTCTCTCTCCCCTTGTCCAGTCCTTTCCCACCTACATCCGCGATTCCTCTGACACCTTACGTCACATCAACAATTTCCAGTTCCCTGGCCCCAACCGCTTCCTCTTCACCATGGACGTCCAATCCCTCTACACCTCCATCCCCCACCAGGATGGTCTGAGGGCCCTTAACTTCTTCCTCGAACAGAGGCCCGAACAATCTCCATCCACCACGACTCTCCTCCGTCTGGCTGAACTTGTTCTCACGCTGAACAATTTCTCCTTCAACTCCTCTCACTTCCTCCAAATAAAAGGTGTGGCTATGGGTACCCGCATGGGCCCCAGCTATGCCTGTCTCTTTATGGGGTATGTGGAACATTCCTTGTTCCAGTCCTACTCCGGCCCCCTTCTACAACTTTTTCTCCGGTACATTGATGATTACTTCGGTGCCGCTTCATGCTCTCGTCGGGACTTGGAAAAATTTATTAATTTTGCTTCCAATCTCCACCCCTCCATCATTTTCACGTGGTCCATCTCTGACACTTCCCTTCCCTTCCTTGACCTCTCTGTCTCAATCTCTGGTGATAGACTGTCCACCAATATCCATTACAAACCCACCAACTCCCACAGCTATCTCGACTACAGCTCCTTACACCCCGCTTCCTGTAAGGACTCCATCCCATTCTCTCAGTTCCTTCGCCTCCGTCGCATCTGTTCCGATGATGCTACCTTCAAAAACAGTTCCTCTGACATGTCCTCCTTCTTCCTTAACCGAGGTTTTCCACCCATGGTCGTTGACAGGGCCCTCAACTGTGTCCGGCCCATCTCCCGCGCATCCGCCCACACGCCTTCTCCTCCCTCCCAGAAACATGATAGGGTCCCCCTTGTCCTCACTTATCACCCCACCAGCCTCCGCATTCAAAGGATCATCCTCCGCCATTTCCGCCAACTCCAGCATGATGCCCCCACCAAACACATCTTCCCTTCACCCCCCCCTATCGGCATTCCGTAGGGATCGCTCCCTCCGGGACACCCTGGTCCACTCCTCCATCACCCCCTACTCCTCAACCCCCTCCTATGGCACCACCCCATGCCCACGCAAAAGATGCAATACCTGCCCCTTCACTTCCTCTCTCCTCACCGTCCAAGGACCCAAACACTCCTTTCAAGTGAAGCAGCATTTCACTTGCATTTCCCCCAACTTAGTCTACTGCATTTGTTGCTCCCAATGTGGTCTCCTCTACATTGGAGAGACCAAACGTAAACTGGGCGACCGCTTTGCAGAACACCTGCGGTCTGTCCGCAAGAATGACCCAAGCCTCCCTGTCGCTTGCCATTTTAACACTCCACCCTGCTCTCTTGCCCACATGTCTGTCCTTGGCTTGCTGCATTGTTCCAGTGAAGCCCAACGCAAACTGGAGGAACAACACCTCATCTTCCGCCTAGGCACTTTACAGCCATCCGGACTGAATATTGAATTCAACAACTTTAGGTCATGAGCTCCCTCCCCCATCCCCATCCCCTTTCTGTTTCCCCCTTCCTTTTCTTTTTTTTTTCCAATAAATTATATAGATTTTCCTTTTCCCACCTATTTCCATTATAAAAAGAGAAAAAGAAAAAAAAAATTATTTATCTATTTATTTTATTTTATTTTTTTACATCTTTTATGCTCTCCCCACCCCCACTAGAGCTATACCTTGAGTGCCCTACCATTCATTCTTAATTAGCACATTCGTTTAGATAATATCACCAACTTTAACTTTAACACCTATGTGTTCTTTTGTATTATTGTTGTTGACATCTTTTGATGATCTGCTTCTATCACTGCTTGTTTGTCCCTACAACCACACCCCCACTCCACCTCTCTCTCTCTCTCTCTCTCTCTCCGCCCCCCACAAACACACCTTAAACCAGTTTATATTTGAACTCTTTCTTGGACTCGAACTCAAGTTCTGTCCAAGGGTCATGAGGACTCGAAACGTCAACTCTTTTCTTCTCCGCCGATGCTGCCAGACCTGCTGAGTTTTTCCAGGTAATTCTGTTTTTGCTTTTGTCCAGGGATAACTTACCTGCTGTTCTTTAAAATAGTGCCTTTACGTCCAAATAAGAGGTCGGACAGGATCTTGGGGTTTAGGATCTCATCCAAAAGACAGCACCTCTGATAAGGCAGCACTCCCTCAGCACTGCACTGAAGTGTCAGCCTTGATTTTTGTGCTCAGGTTCTGGAGTGGGTCTTGAACCCAGAAGCTTGTGATCAGGAGTGAGAGTGTTACCGATGGAATCACTGTTGACATCTTCACAGTGACACATCTATCTTTTTAGAAGTGGCCCCATTTGTGGGTAGGACCCTTACAGTATTCAGTCATTGCTGAGTGACTGTCTCTTCTTGGACTATACTAAGGTTCTACTTTCAAATAAACTGTTATCTTGAACTCTCCAGTTGTAATTCCAGCAGACAATAATGACAGCATGACAATTCTGTCACATTAACCTAGAAAAAATTAAGCTAAGATGGTTGATGCATTGCTTAGTTACAGAATGTACTTTTTTCTTCTTCCCTTTGGGAATATGCAAACATTGTTTAAAAATATCAAGATTCCCTGTGCATTCACTAAATATCAAAGCAACAAACATTACATTAAGTTAAAATGGCATGAAATTTAGATCTGTGCTACAGAAGTTGCATGCCCTTTGAATGCAGTATCTAGTGACTCTAGCTGTTTCTGCTGTGGCCCACATGGAGTGCGGTGCTGGGAAGGGCATGTCATGAGAGTGCAGCTGGCCAGATTGTGATATCAAACTGCCTTACCAGTTGATTTGACGCATAATTTACAAACCACGCAGGTCAACCAACAAGGTCTTGATACTCACTGAAGAACATACTCACAGCTGCAAAGGGAATAAACCACTAGCATTAGTTAAAGTGGCAGGCATCCAGCTTGCAGTTAAGGTGATTTATGTTAACTTCTCATATTTCCAAATCTCTGCAAGAAATGTTTTTTTTTATTCATTCAATATGGGCAAAGCTGGCCAGGTCAGCATTTATTGCCCACTCCTAATTGCTCTTGTTTAGGGGACCTGGAGTCACGTGTAGGCCAGACCCAGTAAGGATGGCAGATTTCCTTCCGTAAAGGTTATTAGTGAACCAGGTGGGTTTTTACAACAATCAGCAATGGTTTCATGGTCATCATGAGATTTTTAATTCCAGATTTTGAATTCAAATTCCACCAGCTGCCATGGCAGGATTCAAACTCAGGCCCCCAGAGCATTACCTGGAGGCTCTGGATTACTAGTCCAGTGACAATATCACTCCGACATTGCCTGCGTGTTTTCTACAGGTGTTGTGATGAGTTCCAGGATTTTGCATCCTCAGAGTGAGGGCACAGAACATGGTGGCCTGTCCACACAAAAGCTGCAACAGGTATGGGGCATCATCAATCTGGATCTGCATCATGGCAGGGAAATAGAGCAGAGGTTGTGGAGAGGGCTGCAGGGTGCCCTCTACTAGTTTGGAGCCAGATTTCTCCATGCTTCTTGACAGTGCAGGCCAGCCATTGCATCAAGTACCTTGCTGCACATTCTCATCGGTGTTCTCCTGTAGACCACCACATCCACGTCTTTCTCTGAGTCCTAGTAGCAGAACTCATCTGTGATATGACCCTCTGGTGAGCTGGCACACAAACTATCTTTTCCCCTTGGCCTGGCTGCAGCCCACTAGTACCCAGTGACTCACCACATACAAAACCTAACTCTATACTACCCTCTAAGTTACATGCCAGTATCTGGTGGCTGTGAGTGTTCGATCAAGTGACAGTGCTTCTTCATCAGTGTTGTGGTGCTGCTCACTTTCTTCCTCCTGGGAGTGCCGTGGTTGGGCAGGTGCAAGTTGTTGGGCACCTGACAACAGGAAATCAGAAAGCGAGGGCCGGTGTGAGGATAGGTGGGGATGGATGAAGTGGAAAATGGAACGTCCATATTCACACAATCAGCAGCTTGCTCACCATGCCAGTAGAAGGGTGAGGATGAGCTAGCAGTTGAGAAGGGGTGTAAGGCAGGAACTTACCATCATCCTCAATACTCCTAGTGCCACTGGTTCTGTCGCAGCCATTCCCATGATGTGAACCATTTCCTCCATTGAGCTCAGGAGATGCAAGCGTCTTTGTTCCCCACTGGTCCTACTTTACTCTCTTCACTTGTGTGCAACCCTGGCCTGCAAGAGAGAGGACAGGTAGAATGTCAGTGATTGTGTTGCACTGTGATTGGGTGATGTTCCTGCTTTAGCTAAATAGCTGGAGATACGTGGAAACAGCATGAACTAGGTTTGAGGCTGGCAGCATTGGAATGTTCATGAAGGTGAGATGGAGAAACTGGATGTTAGGCCTGAGTCTTGAGTGCCAGGGAGTACTAATGGGTGAGTGATGGGGTTGTAGTGCATTGAGCAGCCTGAGAGGTTGCTGATGTATTGGGTTGGGGACGTCATCTGAAGATACATTCACTGACCTGGACTGCCTGCATGAGGACATTAACTTTCTTACCACACTACTGCCAGGTCCTCGGAGTCAGGCTCATTGCATTGACCGCCCCCCCCTTGCTGGCTACTCCCATTCCCATCAGAGGATGTTCCTGGAGGTCTTCCTGGCTCCTCCTCTGTAGAAGCATGGCCTCTCTCCTCCTCTCCACCTCCACTACTAAGGCTTCTAGTGCTGCATCCATGTACTTAGGATCCCCCTTTCTCTCTTCCCTGCTCTATTTGTGCAGCGTCTACTTGCAGCCAGTGTCAGTATAGGCAGCAACCTGCAGCTTCCTTCCACTGAGTGCATCTCCTGTTTGAGAAGTGTCATGAAGATATTAATGTATATAATGTTATTGGAAATTATTTTAAATTGGACTTATTGTAGGATCTATGTCTGTGGGTTTGAGTTTGTGTGTCTTAATTGGATTAAAGCCAGCTAGTCTGGGTGCTTTAATGTATAATAGTTTTGAGATGTTAAACAGTAAGGAAGTAAAGGTAAAGAGTACATTTGCATTTTTTGAATAAACCATTCAAAGACTGGGGGTGAAATCTTGCACCTAGCTAGGAGACACCAAGCAATATGTTTACATTGCTAATAAAATTGGTACTATGAAAGGAGTTTTATTGTTAGAAGAGGTGCAGTTCAAAGGCCTAAGTGATACAATGAGAATTTACATTCAAGGGAAGGCTTGGTATATACAGAAAAGAGTTTTATGTGTGGAGTCAGAGACATGTGAGATCTAAGCCTACAACTGTCTGTAAAGGAAACAAATTGCAAGGGACCTCATTTTGAATTCGTAAGATAAAATGCGCTTTGTCTGGTGTCTGTTTAAAGTCTATGGATTGTTGTTGCCTTCGTGAAGATATTTACCTGGGAGTGATTAATTTGGCGATTTGTTTAATAGTTATTATGGTAGTAAATTGTAGACGTGTGTATGTGTTTAAATTTGTTGTTAAATTAATAAATGTTTAATTCAATTTATATAAAAAAACCTCTTGAGGCCTGGTGAGTTTTATTCCTGCATTCAGAGCTGCATCTCAAACATACCAATTGAAAGTATAGGTTATGACAATTGTTTAAAGTTTCCCTCTGGTTTTTTTAAATGACTCAGCCTTTACTAACTGCTGTGTCAATAACAGAAGGACAGACTGCCTTTAAGAGGGGCAGGCTGGCTCCATCGTGTGCAATCAGTGCATGCTGATTGGCTGAGTGCTCAGGCTTGTACCATCCCTATAATCAAGGGTAAAGGAAGAGGCAGCACTGACTTTATGTGCTGCCTGCCTCAATAACAACGGACATGGGCAGGTTACGAAATGTGGCCACATGCCTGAAAATGGGCCATAACTAAATTTCAGCCCATAATGGTTTGTAACACTATACTTGATAAGGACTTACCTCATGTGTATAGATTCCAGTCAAGAAGCTTGTCAGTTGCTTTTAACCAGAGGTCTATTATAAATCATTTTCATCAATCACTGTAACGGGGGCGAAGATATTCTGCTCCAAGGGTGCTAATGGGGTTAATTCACAGAGTGCACTTCCCTGATTTTCTGCTGTCCTCTCATTCAAGCTTAGCTAGTGTTTGGCATCATACACTGAGGGTGCAGAGAACACATATACCAGCACAGCTTCTTAAAGTGGCACCTGCACTCCCTGTCAGCATCAACATTAGGTATTTTCTGATGAGTTTTTTGTTGGGGTGAGGCTGGAAACCACATCCATTGGCAGACAGGACAACTGATGCTTTGAATGGCACAATGCCAATAGAATGAAAAAGGTCAAGAATGAAAAAGGTTTAGTTGGGACAGTTTAAAGCTACCATCTGTTCTATACACATGCAGGATGCTGCTTTTCTCTAACCTTTAAAAGCACACAGCATTGGCTTGGCATCAAGGGCCATTGGAATTTATGATGTAGTGAGGACGTGACTCCAACATGCTCTAAATGAATACTGTAATGAGACCTATGCAATGGGGCAACATACTACACCGGCACAGACCCAGGGCTAGGGCAGATCAGACACACTGATGTTCCTGATTTTTTGCTCCCTCTGTGTTTGCTGTGCATCTGCCCTGTTAGTGCACAAAAACATAATTTTCGCCCTTAAGTTGCAAGGTTTTAAAACTCTGAATGTCAAGGGACGTTCAGAGATTTCCTGATTACTTGTATGACTCTCTATTCTCCTACAGGAAAGATGGTGGTTAATTGTAATGTGCTCACTACAGCTCCAGCTGGGATCAGCACAGAATAGAAATTGAGGCTCAAACCCTTAGGTCAGTAAAGTTCAGTACTACACCAGGCAGTACTTTCACCAGTAGGGTAGTATTCTACTGATTTACCATATAATAATGTTTTATAAAATTGAACCAAGCTCATGAATTGATGATTCGCAGTTGCTCCTGGCTGCCCTTTATATGGTCTAAAACTGGTAGCAATGCCTTATGATCGGCACTGTTTATTCATAATGTCAATGGAGGAGAGAGTAGTATGTGTGAGTAGAGAGTGTCATAGGAAGGGTAGTTCTATACAAAATGTTTGCTTCAAATGCTCATAATTTGATTTTATTTGCATTTCTTGATCCGATTTGAATTTTTTGGATATGATTAATACTTGTCTCATGTTTTCTAATGTGGGTAGATGTGTTTACTATTATGAGCCAGTAATCTATATTATTTTCAAAAATGAACATTGTAAGCTTTTGACTGTCACTGGGCAAGATGATTGGTCTGGGAATATGAGATAAAAACAATCAAGCCATGAATTTGGACTGATTTCACTCCCTTTTCTGAGAATTTTTTAAACAAGGGTCACTTTGTAAAGAAAGCTTAAAATGAATTCAATCACCAGAATACATTTACCAAATTTTCTCAGTTGAGAAAGATTCCTGTTTCCAATCATTTTCTAGATCTCTAAAAACTGTGCTATTGGAAATAATTTTACAGGAGTTTTCCTTAATCACTGTCCAATATCCTTCTTCTATTACAGCATTGCACAAGCAAATTGCAACAGATGTTTGGTATTATGAATATAGTAGTAAGCTGAAAAGGGAGATTTGTGGTTAGGTATTGCGGTCATTTGAAATAGCTTAAATATTTTGATATATGATAGAACAATGAAAGCACAACAAGAAAGCAAATATACTTTTAGCCTGCAGAAAGTGGCAGTATCCCAGATAGTTGACAAAGCATTGGGACACTGATGGCATTTCCTCCAGCAATTCTCACTGAATGAACACACAAGGAACAGAATTTTTAGCTCAGCGTGTGGGCATGTGCCCGACACGCATGAGCATGACGTAGTGTGTGATGACATTGAGCAAGCGTCCCAACACCATCGCGCGCTCGTGTGATATTTTGGTCGGCGGGTGGGTGCGGGAGTCAGCAGTGCGCCTGCCAACAATTAAGAGGGCAGTTACGCCCATTAGTAAGTTAATTAAAGTGAAATTATTCCTGCCCGTCCAACCTTACACTTGGTGGGCGGGCGAATAGGCCGAGTGGCCTTTGCATTTTTTGTGAAACCACAACTATGGGCAGGATGAGGTTTTGAGCAGTAATTTAAAAAACAATAAAAAAGTTTTAAAGCTCATTTTTAACATGTCCCTGCTCATGTGACAGAATCACATGAGCAGGGACACGTTTTCTTTATTTATGAAATCTTAATTTTTAATGTTAAAAATCTTCAGCTCCCTGAGGCAGCTCTGTGCCTTCAGGGAGCTTTCACGGAGCGCATCTGTACACATGCGCTCGTGCTTCTCCTGCCCCCATCCCGGCAGCGCTGAGGTTATTGTCCACCCTGCACCTGCAACACTATACCAGGCTCACCTCCATATCGCCTCCCATCCAACCACAGGAAGGAGGTTGAAGTGCCCGTCATATTTGCATACCTGACCCTTAAATGCACCCAGGGCTATCGGCCTGATCTCCCAGCCTTGGCAGGTTTGTTACTCTGAATCTTCCACCCCTGAGAACCATGAAGAACGGCCACCCTTCTAGAGTTCTCTACACAATACCATGCCAAATTGGTACTTACTCTTCGTGAACACAGAAGATCATTAAACCTTTCTCTGTACTGAATCCAGCTGTGGCATGTCATGCCCACTGACCTGGTCTGCCACCTCTCTTGCCATCCTGCGGCATCAGGATGTCCCACTTGGCACTCACTACCCCCTACGAGAGTGTGCTGGTACTCATCGGAGAAGCGGAGGGCAGAGTGCATTTCCCTCCTGTCTGGCGTGTCGAGCGGCTCTTGACGCCATAACTTCAGCTTGGATTTGGACAGCTCCCTGTTCCCTCTATGGAACTCCTGCCTGCCTTCAGGGTGCTGCCTCAGCCATTTTAAAAACACCGCGCTGGGTCCCCATTGGACCCGATGCCCACCATGCTCCCACCCCTGCTGGCAGCCCTTCTGCAATGTTGGGGCACGTTTCATACCGGCCAGCCCTTAATTGGCCAGCCAGTGTGAAATCGCATTCTACTGATGTTTGCGAGTGGACTCGGCAATCGTGACCACATCCGGGCCTGCCGAAGGTGCATGCACAATGTACGCAAATTTCAGGTCATTATTTTGTTGTCATCACTGTACCTTTATCTCTCTTTCTTGGTTTCTGAAGACTTTTTCAGTTTGCCTTCCTTTATTTGTAAGAAAAATTAGGAGGACCATCCCTTTTAAATAAAACTATAAAATCTTTACTGTGATCGGGTAACAGTTGCTATGGCAATGGTTGCAAATGTTTCTGCAAAGACTTTTTCCACAAACATGCACACATATCTACAAATGTTACTTCATGTCCAATCTTATTGTTTGACATTTTCTCCACGATAATGCTAACAAGTTCATACCAAGGCCTCCCTGGTGTTCCTGCCTCCTGGAGGGTTCCTTAGGTCTGCCTCCATGTCCTCATCCTGTGCTTCCCCTGGCTCCTCATCAGATCCATTAGTAGAGTCTTCCTCTGAGTCTTTGGAGCTGTGTCGCTATCCTCATTCCCCAGTGGGTGCCCCCTTGCCCGCGTTCGGGGCTGCGCTGCCATTTTGCATGGGCGGGCCAATTAAGCCCACCCAGCACATTTCCAACTCCCATGGATAGCAGGAGTGTGCAGGCTGCGGCGAGCGTGCATAGACCGCCGGGTCCAATGGCGACCCAGCAGTCTATTTAAAAGAAGGCCTGGCAGCCTCCTGAGGTTACTCGCAATGGCCATCTGGAGATCCAACCGCAGGTGGTCTGCTCAGTAAGACACTCTGGAGGGAAGGGCAGAGGAGCAGGGCAGACTGCAGGGTCTGCCACAGGAGCAGGGCAGGCTGCAGGGTAGGCCAGCGGGGGGGGGCCAATGTGCCCCTCACTTTTCTGATGATTGCCTTGCTGCCCTCCTCGAGGAGGTGGCAGCACGGCAGGAGGTGTTGGTCCCCCAGGATTGGAGGAGAAGGCCCCCCCAACATGACCAAATGTGCATGGGAGGAGTTGGCGGAGGTGGTGAGCTCCCGTGACGTGGTGCGGCGCACCTGGATCCAATACCGTAAGCGCTTCAATGATTTGTTGCACTCTGGAAGGGTGAGTACCATGCTGGCATTGGGCATTTAACCCAGCAGGTAGGCTTAGCCTTTGAGGGCACCCCCCCGGCAAGTCTTATTGTCGTGACTGCATTGAATAATGTTGGGCATTTCTCATATGCTGGGTGGGCAAGCAGATAGTACCCATGCTTACATCAGCCTGCGTGGTTTATGAGGAGATGGGTTCACCCCCGCACCATGTTTTGCTCTTAGTTGCACAGACTAATCTGGGGGCAACCTGCAGGAGATGCAGCTGGACACATACTCAGAACTCCAACACATGTCTTATTCACGGTGATGAGATTGTGGAAGGGGAGCCTCAAGGTCTCGTGGCCAAGAGCCATTTGCTGCCCTCGACGCCTCACCTAGTTGTGCCTCCTTGCTATGGGAGCCAAGACTGTGTGTTTCCTAAAGTGATGGACACAGAATGTGTCCAAGGTGGCTGTTGGGGGGGTTGGGGGGGGGTTGCTTGGGAGCAGTCGTACTAACTTTGTGTGACTGATCAGCAGTAGTGGGAGGAGGAGGCACTGGATATGGGCCACTGTGGTTGGGGTGCGGCGTGTGTGTGCAGAGTCCATGTGCGATTAGTCCCAATGAATGGTGGCCTCTGTTTTTCAGGAGAAGAATGATCACAATGCCTGTGAGCATTCACGGACTAGAGACGGCCAGGCCCAGCTGATGATTTTGAGCTGATTCGAGCAGGCAGTCCCGGAGCTCGAGAGGCGCCATATGCCCAGGTCCACTGGTGTCGGTGAGGCTGGGTATTTGAGGTCAACAGTGACATCTGCTCTGTCTTCCCACCATCCATAGCACTGATGATTGTTTGAGTCGTTGTTGTTGCAACATTGCTCATTCACAGACTGATAGAGTTAGACAAATGTCCCTCGGCCCTTTGAAGATGTGCATGTCTAGCACATTCCAAAGTCACCTTATCCCATTTCCGACCACTATCCCCATGGCCTTGCATGCCATGGCATCACAACTGCACATCCAAATACTTATTACATGTTAGGGGGGTTTCTGCGTCCACCACCCTTTCAGGCAGTGCGTCCCACATTACTGTGTGCAAAAGTTCCTCATCACCTCACCTGTCAACTTCATGCCCCTTATCTTAAATCAACGCCACCAGGTTACTCATCCCTCCACCAAGGGGAAAAGTTCCTTTCTGTCGACCTTATCTATGCCCCTCATAATGTTATAAAGCTCAATAATGTCACCCCTCAATCTCCTCTGCTCTAGGGGAAATATCCCCAGTCTATGCTATGTCTCCTCATAACTCCAACTTTCCAGCCCAGCATGCATCCTGGTCAACGACCTCTGCACTCTCTCTACTCCAATCACATCCCTCCCGTGAAGGGCATATCACAACTGCACTCAGAAGTATAGCTGTGGCCTAGGCAGTGTTTTCTGCACTTGCAACATGACCTCCCTGTTCCTATATTCTAGTCCTCGGCTAATAAAGGCAAGTATAGCATTTAGCTTCTTAAACGCCTCCCGACTATTTTCGTCTCCATAGGTTCTAGGTTGAGCGCATTATGAGCCGGCGGAAAGGGATGAAGTGTGTCACTGTGTGCACGCTAACTGATCCACTGTCCTTGTTAATTTCAGCATCATCAGAGCCTGTCCACCAGGAGCAATTGCAGATGCCCCCTCTCATACCTGAGAGCCTTCAACTGTCACTTGTGTCACACCATTTCTGCGAAGCAGGCACCAGCGCAGATATTAGCACATTTTTGGGAATTGCAACATCAGCTAGTGTCCCAGGGCACAGTGGAGAGGGCATTTCACAATCACTGGAGGAGCTGGCAGAGACAGAGAGTGCCAATGGCGCCAGCAGCCGGAGGACTGCAGGGGACCAGGCACATGCTGAGTCGGGGCATGATGATGTGCCTCTGGAGCCTTCTGCGATGCAACAGCTGTAGGAAATGCAGCTGGGTGTGTCAAGCATCTGGGAGTGATACATGAGACTATGCTTTGCTTGGTGTCTGAGATGTTGGAGTTCATGCAGAGCATCACTGATGCAATGAGCCTCATGGCAACTGTCATGCTTCCTCCATGGAGAGAATGGCAACTCTCATGGAGAGGGACTTCCAGGAGAACAAGCAGCTTCTCCTGGGGTTACGCTCGGACCTGCAAGCCCTCACAGCACCAGTGGCCACAGCTGGTCATTGCCAGTGTGGGAGACGGTGTGTGCTTCAAGCTCCCCAGTTCGTTGCCCATCCATCAATGGTGAGCAGGAAGGTCCAGGGTGACATCACGTTGGCAGAGCAGCTGCCTGTCATATCTGCGGGCTCCTCTCACGGCGCTCTGGATGAGGGCAACAGCTGCTCTGCCCCTCTCCCAGTGACTGCTTCATCAGGTGAGGCTGCGTCGCTTTCATTTTGTGTGACCTTATGATGAAGAAAATTAAAACCAGATGTGTTACCAAGGCTGACGATGGCTCCTTTGTTCTGCATTTTTATGTTTTAGGTACATGTCATGAGTGTTTGAGTGGACATTGAAGTTTATGTTCAAAGCCCTTAGTTGCAGCTGATGAAGTGGCAGTTGTAGCACTATGGAAGTGCCAGGCAAGGCTGGTCCTACTGATCCATTTGTGTGGAGCTAGCTGTAGGTTCATTGGATTAGAGTGCCCCGGGTGTCCCTGCCTCCTTTGTGTAGTCCCGGGTCAGCGTTTAGCCCCTCATCATTCCCCTGTGCCTCCTTATCCTCAGAATCAGTGCTGGATTCATCATGTGCAGCCACATCCACTGTGTCAACGTCTTCATCTTCCACAGCGACCCCCCTTTCCAGCGCAAGATTGTGGAGAGCGCAGCATGCAACCGCTATCACTGACACATGATCTGGGGGGTACTGGAGTACGCACCCTGAGTGGTCCAGGCATCGGAAGCGCAACTTGAGAAGAACAATGGCTCTCTCCACCACAGCACTTGTGGAGCTGTGGCTCCTATTGTACTGCTGCCTAGCTTCTGTTCTTGGAAGGGGGAGAGGCGTCATGAGCCACTTTCTGAGGGGATAACCCTTGTCACCCAGCAGCCATCCATCAAGCCGAGCCGGAGCACTGAAGAGCCCCGGCACCTGGGAGTGTCTGAGGATGTGTGCGTCATGGGAGCTGCCTGGGTACCTTGCACAAACTTGCAGAATCAGCATCCTGTGATCACACACTATCTGAACATTCATGGAGTGGAAGCTCTTCCTGTTGACGAAGGCACCGGGCCCACCTGTAGGCGCCTTGATGGCCACATGTGTACAGTCTATTGCACCCTGGACGCGGGAGAAGCCAGCAAGGGCTGCGAAGCCTCTGGCTCGCTGTGTCTGACTTGCCTGGTCCCAATGGAAGTGGATGATGGTCAATGCCCGTCTGAACAGAGCGTCTGTGACCTGCTTGACACAAGTGTGCACAGTTGATTGTGAGACACCGCAAAGATCACCCACCGAGCCCTGGAAGCAGCCAGAGGCATAGAAGTGGAGGGCAACTGTGAGCTTCAGAGCCACTGGCATTGGGTGTCCTTCCACACAGTTAGGGGAGATCTCAGGGCCAACCATCTGACAGATATAGGCAACTGTCTCCCTTGAGAGTCGGAGCCTCCTTCGGCACTGCACCTCAGTTGTATTGAGGTAGCTGCTTCACTGCCTGTATACCCTGGTAGCAGGATAGTGGCCCCTTTCACCTTGGGCTACATCTTGGCTCTGCACCCCTTGTGCCTGTGCCTGTACTCCTGTCCTCCTCCTTATTCTAGCCCTCCCTTCCTCCTCAGAGGAGCTGCCTCCAGTGAACATGTCAGAACCCATACCCAGGCTAAAGGGAGGCCTCCGGAAAGCTGCAGGCCCAATAAAGATTACTGACTGCAGCTGAAGGTTTAAAGTACACAGAAAGCTGCTGGAATTCATTCTGCGCTACTACAGATCACACAGGCAAGTTTAAAAAACTTTCTGCAATAAATACTCACAGACCAGATTGACAACCCCACTGAGCCCTCTTATCCTGCCTGTGGATGCGTTCTATTACAAAGTCTCTTACCTGCCTGCCCGTTGCGCCTGTGCGCCAAGCTGAAGATCGCACGGGCGCTTGAAAATTGGCGTTGATTGTTGACTTAAGGGCCTTAACTAGCCCGTTAATTAATGGCGGGCGCGGTTCGAACTTCATCGCGCGCCCGCCCAGCGAAATATCGTGATGGCGCGCAGTGATGTCGGGACGCTTGCCCCGACGTCACCGCGCGTCATTTTATGTGTTGACATGCGGGGCCTGCCACCTGCACTTCAAACACAAAATGCTGCCCCTGGAAGCAAAATATTGAGGGCTACTGTGACCTTCAGAGCCATGGGCATTGGGTGCCCGCCCGCACAGTTGGAGACGATCGCTGGACCAATTATCTGGCATATTGATGTCACGGTGTCTCTAGAGAGGTGGATCCTCCGGCGGCACTGGACCTCAGACATGTTCAGGTAGCTGGATCGTTGCTTGTTTACTCTGGATAATGGTGTCTTCGGCAGACCCTTCCACCTTGCTCTCATGCTAGCCCTGCGCCAGCAGCCTCTCCTCCCATAGGTCTCATCCTGCGACGTTGTCTGTGGACACCTGGCCTCCTCTCCCTTCTGCCTCTCTTCCTCCTTAGAGGAGGTCCCCTAGCGGAGTACACAATTCCCATCTGCTGAAATGCGGATGGCACTTATGCATTGAATGCTGCACTTGGCAGAAATGCTCCAAGAGAGCTGACGAAACAAAAGAGTTCTTAAAACAAAGCTAACAAAGCAAAGACTTCAGAAGAAACCACAGGAAAAGGTCTGAAATCACAGCAAACAAGCAGCAGCAAACTCTCATTTGAACTCCTAATAACTCACATAGGCAAAGCTCAGCTCCCCTTTTATCCTGTTGTTGGATGAGAAAAGTGATAAAATGAGTTGGCCGCCCGCTCATGTTGCCTGTACTTTGATCATAAAATCCCATGGGCAACGTAAAATTGACTTTAATTGCACTTTTAATTGTCTTAAGAGGCTGAATAATTGTCGGCAGGCGCACTTCTGAGTCCCGTGCCTGACATCTTCTCGTGAGATTTAATGCTCTTCTGGGTCATATGTGCGCCTGCTACTAACACGTAAAATTCTGGCCACTGTGTATGGGAGCCATACAACTGAAGAATGAGGGAGACTGGAAGAATGGAAGACAAACAGAAAGAATTAGAGTGTGAAAGGCACAGCAAAAGAGAGATGTCTTCATCTTTAAAACTTTGTTAATGAGCAATGCCAGTGGTCAACTGTGCATCGGATGTAATTTTTAGTTATCACTTGCAGGAAGAATTCAAACAAAGCATAAAGCAATAACCACAGGAAGAGTATCTCATCGTCCTTCAGTGTACTTCTCTGTTATCTGCTGATTTGAAGTATTGATTTGAAAATTTCAGACGTTAACTGTCTGCTGTTTTCCTGAGGGATTCTCACATTCATATTCCATTGCCTTCCTGTTCATTTTGAAGTGGTATTACTTATTTTTTCTTTCTGTTTCACAGCCAGACTGAGATAAGATATGTATACTATCGATTTCTTTCCAACATTAAAAATCCATTTCCCAGGCTATTAAACCCATTAGCTTCTTTTTTGTAAAGTAGTTGGCATTTCTGCACATGTAATTTTTACATGTTGTTCTTACCCCCATCCTTTATTTTGGTCAATGCTATAAGGGGCTCTGCTAACTGGTCTCTACCAGTTATGATCAAAGGGTCCCATGTGTAATGTTATCCTGTTATATCTTTCAGTCACTGTTGGAGTTGCTATGTATTTGCAACATTTTCAGTTTTAATTTCAGATTTCAAGCATTCACCACTTCCTTTTCTTTTAAATCAAGCATAAATAGCTGACTAAGAAGCCATGGTTACTGTATAAATGTGGCATCAGAACAATGCACCCAATCTGCTGGTGATTGTTCTGTACTTTTAATTATGAGGCAAATCAACCTATCAGTTGAAAAAACATCCATGTATTACTTACATCAAGAAAGGACATCTGGATGGATTTTTAATTTGCATTCAGATATGGATATTTATTCAGTTATTCTTAATCCAAATTCAAAAAAAAATTAACCAAATCTGCCAAGATTGTTCCTAGGAGATATGCTTATATAGGAGCCCTGAAAATAAGCCAATGGGTATCTCACATCCATATGCCAGTGGAGGTCAGACAAATTGAATGGACAGTCACCCCAGTAAATCACTAATTCAGAAGATTATTCTAGGCTATCTCTCAGCTCCTGGCAGATAGTTGGACCACTATGGAAACTGGCTAGATTTATCAGATAGCAACACAGAATAAAAAAAAACAAAGTTTATTCTTTTTACATCAAATTAAACTGACAATCAGTTCTTTCAAGACCCCAATATCAGAAAGTCAGTAAGTGCAGAGATATATCCTTTGTCTCAGTGTTAACAAAGTAAAATAATGTGTGCGTAGCAGGGATAAAAATGTGACAAACCTTCTCAGGTGCATGGACATGGTGCCATATGCCTGAAGTGACAGACAGGAGCTAATCTTCCAATGCAGTCCATTACAGGCAGAGTCAGGAGGATTTATAATGGTTAATAAGGAAATGGCAGAGATACTAAACATATACTTTGTGCCTGCCTTCATGGAGGGAGATACAAAAAACCTCCCTGAAATATTGGGCAGCCAAAGGACTAGTGAGATTGAGGATCTGAAAGAAATTAGTATTAATAAGGAAGGAGTGCTGGAGAAATTAACGGGTCTGAAAGTTGATAAAGAATGTTGAAAGAGGTGGCTGTAGAGACAGTGGATGCATTGGTGATCATCTTTCTATAAATTATGAAATGGTGTCTGTGGACTGGAAGGTAGCAAATGTAATCCTACTTTTTAAGAAAAAATGGAGAGTGAAAACAGGGAACTACAGACCTATTAGCCTGATAACAATAGCAGAGAAAATACTAGAAGCTATTATAAAGGACATGATAACTGGGCACTTAGAAAATAATGGTAGGATTGGGCAGACTCAGCATGGATTTATGAAAGAGAAATCATGTTTGACAAATCTGTTGGACTTTTTTGAGGATGTTACTAGCAGGTGTTATGGCTGGCGGATGGTAAATGCCAAACTGCTCAAATCCCAAAGGGAAACTTGAAACAACTGCCACAACTATTTTGCAATTTGTATATATTTTGAGATGCAAGCCTTGAATTCAGTAATAATCAGACCACTGAGTCTTACAGGTTTCTTCCAAAACTGCATTAAACCTTTATAAAAAAAATGATTTTAAGCACATAGAGAGGCTTACAAATTACTATAATAACTTCTAGCTCCCTTGATTAATCTAACTCCGAGTTACACCTCCATTAAGGCAACAGTAAAACACATAGGGCTGAATTTTCCCAGATTTTCACGTAGTGCGGTAGCAGGCGGGCAAAATGGCGTGTGCTACCCGCTGACAGTGATGGCAGGTTCTCGTGCCGCATTGCCCCAAACCTGCCTCATTATTTATGCATTCCCGGTAAACACGTTGTTTCCATGGCGGCCAGGCTCTCATTCGCCCTCCTACCATCACCCTGCCATTACATCACACCAGTTACCATATTTGAAAGGGTGCCGCCAGCACGGCGCTCATTGCTACCAGCTTACCACTGCTGCCCAGGAGACATGGACATCAAAGGAAAAAATATTGCAGCCTCCCGCTTCAACAACGGGCCCCTTGAGGGTCTGCTGGATGCCGTGGAGGTGCGCCTGGATGTCCTGTACCCCTGCTCTGGCCGCAGGATGGGCAACAACTTCACCAACTGAGCTTGGGAGACGGTGTAGCGATGGTCAGTGCAGACGCCCTTCGGAAGAGGACAGCCATCAGTGCCACAAGAGGATGAATGATCTCTTCCGTTCTGCGAGGGTAAGTCACTCTTTTCAGCACTCTCAACTCACACACTCACAAACCCATGACACATCCACAGGATCCTCACTCACTGCCAGTTCAAGGAACATCACCATTCACTCTCTCGCACATACCTATCTGCGTTGTCCTCAGCCTGTCCATTGGATCACTCATCACCGACACAGACCAGGCACATGAATCATTTAGCTCGGCAGGTGTCCTGATATATTCTCCCCATCTCTATCCATGCAGGACAAACTAGCACACAACAGGAGGGAAAGGTCGCAGACTGGTGGAGGAGTGCTGGAGTTAAAGGTCCTTATGGAATTTGAGAACAGAGCCATCCAACTGGCCGGTGATTTTCAGGCACCTATGCTGATGGTGAGGTTGGCGCTGCTCTACCAGGTGATGATCCAGCAATGCAACATCCATCAGACAACCATGCTGTGAATAATGTGTCCTCTTTCACAGGCCACTGTCATGCACTAATTATCTCCCCTTGCTTCCACAGGCCCATCACTCCAAGAGCCAATGGAGTCCATGAGCCAGGGCCTCCAAGCCAGCTTGGGAGGGACATCCGAAGGGGAACCGGAATGCACCCCCCTACAAGTTTCATCACAGCACTCACCCAGACCCTCCACCAGCGAAGAGACTCACACCTCGGTGGGACCTAGCTCTAGAATAGGCACAGGATCACATACTGGTGAGCACAGAGCACAGTCTGTTCCACGGGAGGCGGCAGCAGGGGCTTCTCAGGTAGCCGGCAGTTGGAGGCCTGCTGGAGGCCAGGAACTTGTTGAACCCGAGTTAGATGACGAGCCTTTGGACTAGGTCATATTACAGTTGCTGGAGCTTCAAAGGCAAGCTAGGGAACATCAGGAAGGGATGTCCGCTGCACTCTTCACATTGCAAGGCACGATAGAGGAGTCCATCCGTCTTCAGGCTGAGATGATAGTGCTGGCGTTGCAACGCACCAAGGTCAACTCTGGCATGATGGCAGCTGCCATGAAGACTTTGATCCAGGATGTCACGCCTGCAGTGCTGCGCAGGCTTTACTCAAGGCTGATGCCATAGTTGGCCTCCAACAGTGTGTACGCGAGAGGGGTGCCGGGTAGTTCAATCTCACTCCAGCTACCTCTTCCCCTCATGGACTCAGGGAAGTGAGCTTCATTTTAATAACCCATCTTATATTACTTTCTATACTTATCTATATACTTACACCATTACATTACCAGATGCATGCATTCAATATATACACAAATCCTTGGTATCAACAAAATCATTCTAGTCCAGTGTCCAGGTTTTAAATGTCCAATTTTCCATTTAAGCTTCAAAATCTTGACAACGCATCTGCAATCAGGAGGAGAATTTTCTCCCCGTCGAAGGGGCTGGGCGGAAGTGGGTGCGGGCGGGCGCGTGGCCAATTGCTGTCCACAATCAGCTGCGCACCGCCATTTTACGTGGGTGGGCCAATTAATGCCTGCCCAGCGTGACGCGTACCTGGAAGGGCTGAGCACTCCCTGAGCAGGCCAAAGAAGAAGGCTGAGTCAGGGCCTGTGCTCTTTCGTGCACATATGCACGAAAGAGCGCAAAAATTTCCCTGAGGCACAGAGCTGCCTCAAGGAGATTAGTTTGATTTTTAAAAATTTAAATGAAGAAAGAAAATTTTTTTGAGACATGCCCCCTCATGTGGCAGTGTCACATGAACTGGACATGTCTATGCATTTTATTAAAATTTTTTATTGTAGTTTAAAAACCTTCATGAAACCTCATCCACAGGTGGGTCCAGCTCATGTGACACTTCCACATGAGGGGGCATGTCTTAAAAAATTTTTCTTTCTTCATTTAAATTTTTAAAAATCAAACTAACCTCCTTGAGGCAGCTCTGTGCTTTTGATTCTCTTCCCTGTCAAAATACCTTGTAAGCATATTTACATGACACACCTTCTGCTTCTTTCTTCTTTCTGGAGTATTTATTAAATAATTTCCTTCACCCCAAAAGGTGGTGTTAGTGGAGGAAGATGAAGAGAAAGAGGTGGAAATGCAGGATTGTGAAATTGATTTTCATTTAATCAAATTGGATAATGAGGGGGTACTTGGAAAATTTAAATATAATATGGGGTTACCTTCCCAACATGTGTCAAAGTGACTTGGAGAAGCTACTGCAGTCACACAAAAAACTATTTGTGGAAATAAGTTAGGGAGGACAAGTTTAGCTATATATGACGTGTCTGTAGAAGTTTTGTCTTAGATAAGGCAACATTCTTATAGATTAAATCTGTTAAAGTTATCACAAGTACAGAAAGAAATTGAATTCATGCTTCAAAATGATATCATTGAATCTAGTTGCAGTAACTGGAGTTCGCCTGTTGTGCTGGCACTGAAATCGGATGGAACACAGAGACTGTGTGTGGACTCTTAAAAGGTGAATGCAGTGACAAAAACGGATTCATATCCTATACCACAGTTGGAAGATTGCATTGAGAAAGTGGAACAATCAAAATTTATCACAAAGGTTGTTCTGCTAAGAGGATATTGGCAAGTACTGTTATCGAAGAAAGCAAAGGAGGTAATGGTTTTTGTGATGCCAGATGGACTACATCAGTTTAAAGTCATGCGGTTTGGTATGAAAAATGCACTAGCAACATTTCAAAGACTGACAAAGTAATTGCAGGTCTGAGCAATTGTGCTGTTTATACTGACGACTTGATGATTTTCAGTTAAACGTGGGAGGAGCATTTATAACATCTGAAAGAATTATTTACTCAGTTACAAGAAGCTAATTTGGTGATGTGCTTGGCTAAAAGTGAATTTGTAAAATCAATCCTGTCAATCCTGTAAGGCCCATGAAACTTTGCCTTTAACGAGTGACCCAGTATTGGTAATAGAACTAGCACTTTCTCCCCAGCAACAAAACTGCAAGCTGTAGCTTTCCTATCAGCCTTCACTTTCATCACTTGCTGTGATATCTTTAAATGTTCCCTAGCTAACTCATATGCTCTGTCCAATCTTTCTCTTGGTTTGATACATAATCCAGGAGAACAGTTTCCGAATTCTGACCCACTAATTTCTCATGAATCAATTTCAGTGGTCCCCTTACCTAACGACCATAAACTAGTTCAAAAGGACTAAAACCAGTTGATGCATTAGTAGCGTCCCTAGTAGCAAGCAACAAGAATGGAATTCCCCATCCCAATCCTGTGGATATCCTGACTATATACCCTCATCATAGTTTTACAGCTTGATGCCATCTTTCCAAAGGCCCTTGTGACTCAGGATGATAGGTTATTGACTTAAATTGTTTTATCCCCAAACTGTTCATTATTTGCTTAAACAGCTGTGACATGAATTTTGAACCCTGATCTGATTGTATTTCCTTAGGTAAACCATATCTTGTAAAACATTTAGCTAACTCTTACACAATTTTCTTTGTTATAATATTTCTCAAAGGTGTTGCTTTAGGAAACCTGGTAGACACGTCCATTATTGTCAGTATGTACTGATTTCCACTTTTATTTTTAGGGAGGGGTCCAGCACAATCAATCATGATCCTAGTAAAAGGTTCTTCAGATACTGGAATTTGAATTAAAAGTGCCAACTTAATCACTGCTTGTGGTTTCCCTGTCATCTGACATGTGTGACATGTTCTACAGAATTTGACTACATCTCTATGCAATCTAGGCCAATAAAAATGTTTTTGTATTTTCGCCTGTGTCTTTCTAATTCCTAAATGTCCCCACATTGGAATTTCATGAGCAATTCTCAGAATCCCATTTCCATATCCAAATGGTATTACAATCTGATGCACCTCCCTCTAGCTTTCATTTGCTGAAACATGATATGGCCTCCATTTTCTCATTAAAATATTGCCCTTAAGATAATAACATTCTGGAATACTTTTACCTCAGCTTCTGAGTAAGCTGTCTGATAGAACTGTTTTATTTGCCAATCCTTTTTCTGTAACTCCACAAACTGCCCTGAGTTAAACATCTCAGCTGAATTGTCCTCTGTTCTTTCCTCTTGAACAATGTTATCTAAAATAGTGCCAGCTAATTGGACTTACAAACCTCCTCTCTGCCTTTGAACTTCCTGTTCTTCTTGTTACAATCTATGAGCCTGTGATCTTGTTATCACACAATCCGGAAGCAATCCAGGATGCTCTGTCTGCAGCACTTCTGTTGAAAACATTTCTATAGGCTTCTCAACTACCGTAGGCATCACCCAGATCTATGACCCAGCTATATCATTACCCAGAATAAAGTGAACCCCAGAAATAGGCAGCTTACCTATTACTCCAACAATCATCTCACCTGTTTTCCACTTACTCTTTAAATTTACCTTCCACAATGGAATAGGTTTAGCATCTCCATGAACCCCACTTATTATAACCTGTTCCCACAATACTCCCTCTGAACAACAAATACCACTATCTAACAACATTAAGGATTGACTAGCCCCTGGGTCTCTTAAAATGTTAACATCTTCACCTACTCCACCCTGTACACATATAAGACTTCCCCTTCACATACAAAACATTTCTGCAACCTTTTCCTCAGAATTCTCTTGGGTAAATTGTGAACACATTCTCACTTCTTTACCTATCACTGATTCTTCCTGTTTTACGTGTACATAAGCCACTATTTTTTCCTGTGCCTGAACCTCAGAATCCACAGTACTTTTACTTCCAGAACCTTTCTGTTACCACAATAATTCCAACAGATTTTCCCTGCAATTTCCAACACACTGACTTTGTGTTTCCAACTTTATTACACCTCAATTTTTGAGTGTCACTTCTACCCTCAGCACCTTCCTTCTCATTCTGAGAAAAAACTTCCTACAAATTTCCACCTATTCTTTCTCTTCCCTGACTACCCACCTTCCTTTCAACTTCCCACTTTCTATCCTTCTCTGATTTAAAAGGGTGACGAATAAAAGGTTTGGCTCTATGAACTAACCCATAATCATCAGCTACCTCTTCTACTTGTCTTACCTTTTGAGTCCTCTGTTCCTCCACATGGGTCCCAGTACTGAAGGAATTGAATCTTTAAATTCTTCCAAAAGAATTACTCTCTAAGAGCTGCATATGTTGTCTCGATCTTTAATACCTGTATCCCCTGGTCAAAATTATATTGTTTTACTCTCTCAAACTCAATATAAGTTTGGTTAGACTGTTTTCTCATATTCCTAAATTTCTGCCCGCATGCCTCAGGAACCAAATCATATGCACTCCAAATAGCCTTTTTTTTACCCACATCATAGTTCACCGACATTCATTCTGACAGTGAAGCATAAACCTCGTGTGCTCTACCTGCCATCCTGGGACTGTAACAATAATGCCCAGGTTTTCTGTGGCCATTTCATCCATTTAGCTAACTTCTCAAATGAAATAAAGAATGTTTCAACATCCCTTTCTCAAACTTTGGAAGAGCTAGTACAAATTTAAACATCTTTCTGCTGGAGAGCAACTAGCACATTTTCCTGTCTGCTGAACAGTGACTAGCACCTTTTCCTCTGTGCTGGACTCTGACTAGCACCCTTTCCTGTCAGTTGGATAGTGATGAGCACCTCTTCCTGTCTGTTGGACAATGACTAGCACCTTTTCCGGTCTGTTGGACTGTGATTGGCATCTTGTCCTGTCTGTTGGACAGTGACTAGCACCTTCTCCTGACTGTTGGACAGTAATTGGCACCTTTTCCTGTCTGCTGGACAGTAACTAGCACCTTCTCCTGTCTGCTAGATAGTGATGAGCACATTCTCCTGTCTGCTGGACAGTGACTAGCACCTTTTCCTGTCTGTTGGACAATGACCAGCACCTTCTCCTGTCTGCAGGACATCGACTAGCACCAACTCCTGTTTGCTGGACAGCGACTAGCAACTTCCCCAGTCTGCCAGACATGGACTAGTACCTTCTCCTGTCTGCTGGACAGTGTCTAGCACCATTTCCTGTCTGCTGGAGACCGTGACAAGCACCTCCTCCTGTCTGCTGGACAGTGACTAGCGCCTTCTCCTGTCTGCTAGACAGTGACGAAGACCTTCTCCTGTCTGCTGGACAGTGACTAGCACCATTTCCTGTCTGCGGGACAGGGGCTAGCACCTTCTCCTGTCTGTTGGACACGGACCAGCACCTTCTCCTGACTGCTGGATAGTGACTAGCACCTTTTCCTGTCTGCTGAACAGTGACTAGCACCTTTTCCTGTCTGCTGGACAGTGATTATCACCTTTTCCTGTCGGCTCAACTGTGACTAGTACCTTTTCCTGCCTGTTGGACAGTGACTAACACCTCCTCCTTTATGAAGGACAGTGACTAGCACCTTTTCCTGTCTGTTGGACAGTAACTAGCACCTTTTCCTGTCTGATGGACAGTAACAAGCACCTTTTCCTGTCTGCTGGACAGTGACTAGCACCTTCTCCTGTCTGCTGGACAGTGAGTAGCACCTTTTCCTGTCTGCTGGACAGTGACTAGCACCTTTTCCTCTGTGCTGGAAAGTGACTATCACCTTTTCCTGCCTGCTGGACAGTCACTAACAGCTCCTCCTGTCTGCTGGACAGCAAGTAGCACCTTTTCGTGTCTGTTGGACAGTGACTAGCACCTTTTCCTGTCTGTTGGACAGTAACTAGCATCTTTTCCTGTCTGATGGACAGTAACCAGCACCTTTTCCTGTCTGTTGGACTGTGACTAGCACGTTCTCCTTTCTGCAGGACGGTGACTAGCACCTTTTCCTTTGGGCTGGATAGTGACTAGCAACTCCTCCTGCCTGCTGGAAAGTGAGTAGCAACTTTTCCTGTCTGCTGGACAGCGACTAGCATCTTTCCAAATCGCGGGACATCGACTAGCACCTTCTCCTGCCTGCTGGACATTGACCAGCACCTTCTCCTGTATGCTGGACAGTGACTAGCACCTTCTCCTGTCTGCTGGACAGTGACCAGCACCTTTTCCTGTCTGCTCAACTGTGACTAGTACCTTTTCCTGTCTGTTGGACACTGACTAACACCTTATTCGGTCTGTTGGACTGTGATTGGCATCTTTTCCTGTCTGTTGGACAGTAACTATCACCTTTTCCAGTCTGCTGGACTGTGACTAGCACCTTCTACTTTCTGCAGGACTATGACTAGCACCTTTTCCTCAGTGCTGGACTCTGACTAGCACCTTTTCCTGTCTGCTGGACAGCAACTGGTACCTTTTTCTCTGTGCTGGACAGTGACTAGCACTCCTCCTGTCTGCTGGAAAGTGACTAGCACCTTCTCCTGTCTGCTGAACAGTGACTAGCACCTTTTCCTGTCTGCTCAACTGTGACTAGTACCTTTTCCTGTCTGCTGGACACTGACTAACACCTCCTCCTGTATGCAGGACAGTAACTAGCACCTTTCCCTGTCTGGTGGACAGTGACTAGCACCTTCTACTGTCTGCTGGACAGTGACTAGCACCTTCCCCTGTCTGCTGGACAGTGACTAGCACCTTCTACTGTATGCTGGACAGTGACTAGCACCTTCTCCTGTCTGCTGGACAATGACTAGCACTTTCTCCTGTCTGCTGGACAGTGACTAGCACCTTTCTTGTCAGACAGTGACCAGCACCTTTTCCTGTCTGCTGGATAGTGATGAGCACCTCTTGCTGTCTGTTGGACAATGACCAGCACCTTTTCTGGTCTGTTGGACTGTGACTAGCACCTTCTCCTTTCTGCAGGACAATGACTAGCACCTTTTCCTCTGTGCTGGACTCTGACTAGCACCTTTTCCTGTCTGTTGGAGAGTAACTAGTACCTTTTCCTCGGTGCTGGGCAGTGACTAGCAACTCCTCCTGTCTGCTGGAAGGTGAATAGCAACATTTCCTGTCTGCTGGATAGAGACTAGCACCTTCTCCTGTCTGTTCGACAGTGACTAGCACCTTCTCCTGTATGCTGGACAGTGACTAGCACCTTCTCCTGTCTGCTGGACAGTGACTAGTACTTTCTCATGTATGCTGGACAGTGACTAGCACCTTCTCCTGTCTGCTGGACAGTGACTAGCATCTTTTCCTGTCTGTTCCACTGTGTCTAGTAACTTTTCCTGTCTGCTGGACAATGACTAACATCTCCTCCTGTATGCTGAACAGTAAACAGCACCTTTTCCTGTCTGCTGGACAGTGACTAGCACCTTTTCCTGTCTGCTGGCCATTGACTAGCACCTTTTCCTGTCAGACAGTGACCAGCACATTCTGATGTCTGCCGGACAGTGATGAGCACCTTTTCTCCTCAGTTGGACAGTGACTAGCACCTTTTCCTGTCTGTTGGACAATGACCAGCACCTTCTCCTGTCTGCAGGACATCGACTAGCACCATCTCCTGTTTGCTGGACAGCGACTAGCAACTTCCCCAGTCTGCCGGACATGGACTAGTACCTTCTCCTGTCTGCTGGACAGTGACTATCACCTTCTCCTGTCTGTTGGACAGTGACTAGCACCTTTTCCTGTCTGCTCAACTGTGACTAGTACCTTTTCCTGTCTGCTGGACAATGACTAACATCTCATCCTGTATGCAGGAGAGTAACTAACACCTTTTCCTGTCTGTTGGACATTGACGAGCACCTTCTTCTGTCTACTGGGCAGTGACTAGCACCTTTTCCTCAGTGCTGGACTCTGACTAGCACCTTTTCCTGTCTGCTGGACAGCAACTAGTACCTTTTCCTCTGTGCTGGACAGTGACTAGCAACTCCTCCTGTCTGCTGGAAAGTGACTAGCACCTTCTCCTGTCTGCTGAACAGTGACTAGCACCTTTTCCTGTCTGTTGGACAGTGACTAGCACCTTTTCCTGTCTGCTCAACTGTGACTAGTACCTTTTCCTGTCTGCTGGACAATGACTAACATCTCATCCTGTATTCAGGAGAGTAACTAACACCTTTTCCTGTCTGTTGGACGTTGACGAGCACCTTCTTCTGTCTACTGGGCAGTGACTAGCACCTTTTCCTCAGTGCTGGACTCTGACTAGCACCTTTTCCTGTCTGCTGGACAGCAACTAGTACCTTTTCCTCCTTGCTGGACAGTGACTAGCAACTCCTCCTGTCTGCTGGAAAGTGACTAGCACCTTTTCCTGTCTGCTCAACTGTGACTAGTACCTTTTCCTGTCTGCTGGACACTGACTAACACCTCCTCCTGTATGCAGGACAGTAACTGGCACCTTTTCCTGTCTGGTGGACAGTGACTAGCACCTTCTACTGTCTGCTGGACAGTGACTAGCACCTTCTCCTGTCTGCTGGACAGTGACTAGCACCTTCTACTGTATGCTGGACAGTGACTAACACCTCCTCCTGTATGCAGGACAGTAACTAGCACCTTTTCCTGTCCGGTGGACAGTGACTAGCACCTTCTACTGTCTGCTGGACAGTGACTAGCACCTTCTCCTGTCTGCTGGACAGTGACTAGCACCTTCTACTGTATGCTGGACAGTGACTAGCACCTTCTCCTGTCTGCTGGACAATTACTAGCACTTTCTCCTGTCTGCTGGACAGTGACTACCATCTCCTCCTGTATGCTGGACAGTAACCAGCACCTTTTCCGGACTGTTGGACAGTAACTAGCACCTTTTCCTGACTGTTGGACAATAATTGGCACCTTTTCCTGTCTGTTGGACAGTAACTAGCACCTTTTCCTGTCTGTTGGACAGTAACTAGCACCTTTTCCTGTCTGATGGACAGTAACTAGCAACTTTTCCTATCTGCTGGACAGTGACCAGCACCTTTTACTGTCTGCTGGACAGTGACTAGCACCTTTCTTGTCAGACAGTGACCAGCACCTTTTCCTGTCAGCTGGATAGTGATGAGCACCTCTTGCTGTCTGTTGGACAATGACCAGCACCTTTTCCGGTCTGTTGGACTGTGACTAGCACCTTCTCCTTTCTGCAGGACAATGACTAGCACCTTTTCCTCTGTGCTGGACTCTGACTAGCACCTTTTCCTGTCTGCTGGAGAGTAACTAGTACCTTTTCCTCGGTGCTGGGCAGTGACTAGCAACTCCTCCTGTCCGCTGGAAAGTGAATAGCAACATTTCCTGTCTGCTGGATAGAGACTAGCACCTTCTCCTGTCTGTTGGACAGTGACTAGCACCTTCTCCTGTCTGCTGGACAGTGACTAGTACCTTCTCCTGTATGCTGGACAGTGACTAGCACCTTCTCCTGTCTGCTGGACAGTGACTAGTACTTTCTCATGTATGCTGGACAGTGACTAGCACCTTCTCCTGTCTGCTGGACAGTGACTAGTACTTTCTCATGTATGCTGGACAGTGACTAGCACCTTCTCCTGTCTGCTGGACAGTGACTAGCATCTTTTCCTGTCTGTTCCACTGTGTCTAGTAACTTTTCCTGTCTGCTGGACAATGACTAACACCTCCTCCTGTATGCTGAACAGTAAAGAGTACCTTTTCCTGTCTGCTGGACAGTGACTAACACCTTTTCCTGTCTGCTGGCCATTGACTAGCACCTTTTCCTGTCGGACAGTGACCAGCACATTCTCCTGTCTGCCGGACAGTGATGAGCACCTTTTCTCCTCAGTTGGACAGTGACTAGCACCTTTTCCTCTCTGTTGGACAGTGACTAGCACCTTTTCCTGTTGCACAGTGAACAGCACCTTCTCCTGTCTGCTGGACAGTGATGAGCAACTTCTCCTGTTTGTTGGACGGTAAGTAGCACCTTTTCCTGTCTGTTGGACAGTAACTAGCACCTTTTCCTGTCTGATGGACAGTGACTAGCACCTTCTCCTGTCTGCTGGACAGTGACTAGCACCTTTTCCTGTCTGCTGGACAGTGACTAGCACCTTCTCCTGTCTGCTGGACAGTGACTAGCACCTTCTCCTCTATGCTGGACAGTGACTAGCACCATTTCCTGTCTGCGGGACAGGGGCTAGCACCTTTTCCTGTTGCACAGTGAACAGCACCTTCTCCTGTCTGCTGGACAGTGATGAGCACCTTTCGCTGTCTGTTGGACAATGACCAGCACCTTCTCCTGTCTGCAGGACATCGACTAGCACCATCTCCTGTTTGCTGGACAGCGACTAGCAACTTCCCCAGTCTGCTGGACATGGACTAGTACATTCTCCTGTCTGCTGGACAGTGTCTAGCACCATTTCCTGTCTGCTGGAGTCCGTGACTAGCACCTCCTCCTGTCTGCTGGACAGTGACTAGCGCCTTTTCCTGACTGCTAGACAGTGACAAAGACCTTCTCCTGTCTGCTGGACAGTGACTAGCACCATTTCCTGTCTGCGGGACAGGGGCTAGCACCTTCTCTTGTCTGTTGGACACGGACCAGCACCTTCTCCTGACTGCTGGATAGTGACTAGCACCTTTTCCTGTCTGCTGGAGAGCAACTAGCACCTTTTCCTGTCTGCTGGACAGTGATTATCACCTTTTCCTGTCTGCTCAACTGTGACTAGTACCTTTTCCTGTCTGCTGGACAGTGACTAACACCTCCTCCTTTATGCAGGACAGTGACGAGCACCTTTTCATGTCTGCTCAACTGTGACTAGTACCTTTTCCTGTCTGCTGGACAGTGACTAGCACCATTTCCTGTCTGCTGTACAGTGACTAGGACTTTCACCTGTCTGTTGGACAGTGACTAGCACCTTCTCCTGTCTGCTGGACAGTGACTAGCACCTTCTCCTCTATGCTGGACAGTGACTAGCACCATTTCCTGTCTGCGGGACAGGGGCTAGCACCTTTTCCTGTTGCACAGTGAACAGCACCTTCTCCTGTCTGCTGGACAGTGATGAGCACCTTTCGCTGTCTGTTGGACAATGACCAGCACCTTCTCCTGTCTGCAGGACATCGACTAGCACCATCTCCTGTTTGCTGGACAGCGACTAGCAACTTCCCCAGTCTGCTGGACATGGACTAGTACATTCTCCTGTCTGCTGGACAGTGTCTAGCACCATTTCCTGTCTGCTGGAGTCCGTGACTAGCACCTCCTCCTGTCTGCTGGACAGTGACTAGCGCCTTTTCCTGACTGCTAGACAGTGACAAAGACCTTCTCCTGTCTGCTGGACAGTGACTAGCACCATTTCCTGTCTGCGGGACAGGGGCTAGCACCTTCTCTTGTCTGTTGGACACGGACCAGCACCTTCTCCTGACTGCTGGATAGTGACTAGCACCTTTTCCTGTCTGCTGGAGAGCAACTAGCACCTTTTCCTGTCTGCTGGACAGTGATTATCACCTTTTCCTGTCTGCTCAACTGTGACTAGTACCTTTTCCTGTCTGCTGGACAGTGACTAACACCTCCTCCTTTATGCAGGACAGTGACGAGCACCTTTTCATGTCTGCTCAACTGTGACTAGTACCTTTTCCTGTCTGCTGGACAGTGACTAGCACCATTTCCTGTCTGCTGTACAGTGACTAGGACTTTCACCTGTCTGTTGGACAGTGACTAGCACCTCCTCCTGTATGCTGGACAGTAACTAGCACCTTTTCCTGTCTGTTGGACAGAGACTAGCACCTTTTCCTGTCTGCTGGACAGTGACTAACACCTTTTCCTGTCTGCTGGTCAGTGACGAGCACCTTCTCCTCTCTGCTGGACAGTGACTAGCACCTTCTCCTGGCTGCTGGACAGTGACTTGCACCTTTTCCTGTCTGCTCAAATGTGACTAGTACCTTTTCCTGTCTGCTGGACAATGACTAACACCTCCTCCTGTATGCTGGACAGTAACTAGCACCTTTTCCTGTCTGTTGGACAGAGACTAGCACCTTTTCCTGTTTGCTGGACAGTGACTAACACCTTTTCCTGTCTGCTGGACAGTGACTAGCACCTTTACCTGCCTGCTGGACATTGACTAGCACCTTTTCTGTCGGACAGTGACCAGCACCTTCTCCTCTCTGCTGGACAGTGGTGAGCACCTTTTCCCCTCTGTTGGACTGTGACCAGCACCTTTTCCTGGCTGCTGGACAGTGAGTAGCACCATTTCCTGTCTGCTGGATAGTGACTAGTAACTTCTCCTGTTTGTTGGACAGTGACTAGCACCTTTTCCTGTCTACTGGATTGTGATCAGCACCTTTTCCTCTCTGCTGGATAGCGACGAGCACCTTTTCCTTTCTGCTGGTCCGTGACTAGCACCATCAACTGTCTGCTGGACAGTGACTAGCACCTTCTCCTACCTGCAGGACAGTGACTGGCACTTTTTCCTGTCTGCTGGACAGTGACTAGTAACTTCTCCTGTTTGTTGGACAGTAAGTTGCACCTTTATCTGTCTGTTGGACAGTAACTAGCACCTTTTACTGTCTGTTGGACAGTAACTAGCACCTTTTCCTGTCTGATGTACAGTAACTTGCACCTTTTCCTGTCTGCTGGACAGTGACTAGCACCTATTCCTTTCTGCTGGATAGCGACTAGCGCCTTCTCCTGTCTGCTGGACAGTGACTAGCACCTTCTCCTGTCTGTTGGACAGTAACTAGCACCTTTTCCTGTCTGCTGGAAAGCGACTAGCCCCTTTTCTTGTCTGTTGGACAGTGACTAGCATCTTTTCGTGTCTGTTGGACAGTGAGTAGCACCTTCTCCTGTCTGCTGGACAGAGACGAGCACCTTCTCCTGTCTGTTGGACAGTGACTAGCACCTTTTCCTGTCTGCTGGACAGTGACTAGCACCGTTTCCTGTCTGCTGTACAGTGACTAGCACTTCCGCCTGTCTGTTGGACAGTGACTAGCACCTCCTCCTGTATGCTGGACAGTAACTTGCACCTTTTCCTGTCTGTTGGACACAGACTAGCACCTTTTCCTGTCTGCTGGACAGTGACTAACACCTTTTCCTGTCTGCTGGTCAGTGACGAGCACCTTCTCCTCTCTGCTGGACAGTGACTAGCACCTTCTCCTGGCTGCTGGACAGTGACTTGCACCTTTTCCTGTCAGCTCAAATGTGACTAGTACCTTTTCCTGTCTGCTGGACAATGACTAACACCTTTTCCTGCCTGCTGGACAGTGACTAGCACCTTTACCTGCCTGCTGGACATTGACTAGCACCTTTTCTGTCGGACAGTGACCAGCACCTTCTCCTGTCTGCTGGACAGTGGTGAGCACCTTTTTCCCTCTGTTGGACTGTGACTAGCACCTTTTCCAGGCTGCTGGACAGTGACTAGCACCTTCTCCGGTCTGCCTGACAGTGACTAGCACCTTTTCCTGTTGGACAGTGACCAGCACATTCTCTTGTCTGCCGTGCAGTGTTGAGCGCCTTTTCTCCTCTGTTGGACAGTGACAAGCACCTTTTGCCTTATGTTTGACAATGACCAGCACCTTTTCCTGTCTGCTGCACAGTGACTAGCATCTTTTTCTGCATGCTGGACAGTGACTAGCACCTTTTGCCCTCTGTTTGACAGTGACTAGCACCTTTTCCTGTTGCACAGTGACAGGCATGAGCACCTTTTTCCTTCTGTTGGACAGTGACTAGTAACATTTCCTTTGCGCTGGACGGTGACTAGCACCTTTTCCTGTCGGCTGCACAGTGACTAGCACCATCAACTGTCTGCTGGACAGTGACTAGCACCTTCTCCTACCTGCAGGACAGTGACTGGCACTTTTTCCTGTCTGCTGGACAGTGACTAGTAACTTCTCCTGTTTGTTGGACAGTAAGTAGCACCTTTACCTGTCTGTTGGACAGTAACTAGCACCTTTTACTGTCTGTTGGACAGTAACTAGCATCTTTTCCTGTCTGATGTACAGTAACTAGCACCTTTTCCTGTCTGCTGGACAGTGACTAGCACCTTTATCTGTCTGCTGGACAGTGACTAGCACCTCCTCCTGTCTGCTGGACAGTGACTAGCGCCTTCTCCTGTCTGCTGGACAGTGACTAGCACCTTTTTCTGTCTGATGGACAGAGCCTAGCACCTTCTCCTGTCTGCTGGACAATGAATAGCACTTTTTCCTCATGCTGGACAGTGATTTGCACCATCTCCTGTCTGCTGGATAGTGACCAGCACCATGTCCTGTCTGCTGGACAGTAACTAGCACCTTCTCCTGTTTGCTGGACAGTGACTAGCACTTTTTCCTGTCTGCTGGACAGCGAGTAGCACCTTTGCCTGTCTGCTGGACAGTGACTAGCACCTTTTCCTGTCTGCTGGACAGTGACTAGCACCTCCTCCTGTCTGCTGGACAGTGACTAGAGCCTTCTCCTGTCTGCTGGACAGTGACTAGCACCTTCTCCTGTCTGCTAGATAGTGATGAGCACATTCTCCTATATGCTGGACAGTCACTAACACCTTTTCCTATCTGCTGGACAGTGACTAGCACCATTTCCTGTCTGCTGGACAGTGACTAGCACCTTCTCCTGTCTGCTGGACAGTGACTAACACCTTTTCCTGTCTGCTGGACAGTGACTAGCACCTTTTCCTGTCTGCTGGACAGTGACTAGCGCCTTCTCCTGTCTGCTGGACAGTGACTAGCACCTTTTCCTGTCTGCTGGACAGTGACTAACACCATTTCCTGTCTGCTGTACAGTGACTAGCACTTTCGCCTGTCTGTTGGACAGTGACTAGCACCTCCTCCTGTATGCTGGACAGTAACTAACACCTTTTCCTGTCTGTTGGACATAGACTAGCACCTTTTCCTGTCTGCTGGACAGTGACTAACACCTTTTCCTGTCTGCTGGTCAGTGACGAGCACCTTCTCCTCTCTGCTGGACCGTGACTTGCACCTTTTCCTGTCTGCTCAAATGTGACTAGTACCTTTTCCTGTCTGCTGGACAATGACTAGCACCTTTACCTGCCTGCTGGACATTGACTAGCACCTTTTCCTGTCTGTTGGACAATGACTAACACCTCCACCTGTATGCTGGACAGTAACTAGCACCTTTTCCTGTCTGTTGGACAGAGACTAGCACCTTTTCCTGTCTGCTGGACAGTGACTAACACCTTTTCCTGTCTGCTGGACAGTGACTAGCAACTTTACCTGCCTGCTGGACATTGACTAGCACCTTTTCTGTCAGACAGTGACCAGCACCTTCTCCTCTCTGCTGGACAGTGGTGAGCACCTTTTCCCCTCTGTTGGACTGTGACTAGCACCTTTTCCTGGCTGCTGGACAGTGATTAGCACCTTCTCCTGACTGCTGGACACTGACTAGCACCTTCTCCTGACTGCTGGACAGTGAGTAGCACCATTTCCTGTCTGCTGGATAGTGACTAGTAACTTCTCCCGTTTGTTGGACAGTGACTAGCACCTTTTCCTGTCTACTGGATTGTGATCAGCACCTTTTCCTCTCTGCTGGATAGCGACGAGCACCTTTTCCTTTCTGCTGGTCCGTGACTAGCACCATCAACTGTCTGCTGGACAGTGACTAGCACCTTCTCCTATCTGTAGGACAGTGACTGGCACTTTTTCCTGTCTGCTGGACAGTGACTAGTAACTTCTCCTGTTTGTTGGATAGTAAGTAGCACCTTTACCTGTCTGTTGGACAGTAACTAACACCTTCTCCTGTCTGATGTACAGTAACTTGCACCTTTTCCTGTCTGCTGGACAGTGACTAGCACCTATTCCTTTCTGCTGGATAGGGACTAGCGCCTTCTCCTGTCTGCTGGACAGTGACTAGCACCTTCTCCTGTCTGCTGGATAGTGACCAGCACCATGTCCTGTCTGCTGGACAGTAACTAGCACCTTCTCCTGTTTGCTGGACAGTGACTAGCACTTTTTCCTGTCTGCTGGACAGCGAGTAGCACCTTTGCCTGTCTGCTGGACAACGACTAGCACCTTCTCCTACCTGCAGGTCAGTGACTAGCACCTTTTCCTGTCTGCTGGACAGTGACTAGCACCTTTTCCTGTCTGCTGGACAGTGACTAGCACCTTTTCCTGTCTGTTGGACAGTAACTAGCACCTTTTCCTGTCTGCTGGAAAGCGACTAGCACCTTTTCTTGTCTGTTGGACAGTGACTAGCATCTTTTTGTGTCTGTTGGACAGTGACTAGCACCTTTTCCTTTCTGCTGGACAGAGATGAGCACCTTCTCCTGTCTGTTGGACAGTGAGTAGCACCTTCTCCTGTCTGCTGGACAGAGACGAGCACCTTCTCCTGTCTGTTGGACAGTGACTAGCACCTTTTCCTGTCTGTTGAAAAGTGACCAGCACCTTTTCCTGTCGGACAGTGACCAGCACCATTTCCTGCCTGTTGGATAGTGAATAGCACATTCTCCTGTCTGCCGGACAGTGACTAGCACCTTCTCCTGTCTGCTGGACTGTGACAAGCACCTTCTCCTGTCTGTTGGACAGTAACTAGCACCTTTTCCTGTCTGCTGGAAAGCGACTCGCACTTTTTCTTGTTGGACAGTGACCAGCACCTTTTCCTGTCTGTTGGACAGTGACTAGCAATTTTTCGTGTCTGTTGGACAGTGATTAGCACTTTTTCGTGTCTGTTGGACAGTGACTAGCACCTTTTCCTGTCTGCTGGACAGCGCTTAGCACCTTTTCCTCTGCTGGACAGTGACTAGCACATTTTCCTGTCTGCTGGACAGTGACTAGCACCTTCTCCTGTCTGCTGGATAGCGACGAGCATCTTTTCCTTTCTGCTGGTACGTGATTGGCACCAACTGTCTGCTGGACAGTGACTAGCACCTTCTCCTGTCTGCTGGACAGAGACGAGCACCTTCTCCTGTCTGCTGGACAATGAGTAGCACCTTCTCCTGTCATTGGACCCTGACTAGCACCTTCTCCTGTCTGCTGGACAATGAGCAGCACCTTTTCCTGTCTGCTGGAAAGTGACTAGCACCTTTTCTTGTTGGACAGTGACCAACACCTTTTCCTGTCTGCTGGAGAGCAACTAACACCTTTTCCTGCCTGCTGGACAGTGACTAGCACCTTCTCCTGTCTGCTAGACAGTGTGTAGCACCATTTTCTGTCTGCTGGACAGTGACTAGCACCTTTTCCTGTCTGCTCAACTGTGAATAGTACATTTTCCTGCCTGCTGGACAGTTAGTAACAGCTCCTCCTGTCTGCTGGACAGCAAGTAGCACCTTTTCCTGTCTGCTGGACAGTAACAAGCGCCTTCTCGTGTCTGCTGGACAGTGACTAGCACCTTTTCCTGTCTGTTGGACACTGACTAGCATCTTTTCTTGTCGGACAGTGACCAGCACCATTTCTTGTCTGTTGGACAGTGACTAGCATGTTCTCCTGTATGCTGGACTGTGACTAGCACCTTCTCCTGTCTGTTGGATTGTGAGTAGCGTCTTCTCCTATCAGCTGGACCGTGACTAGCACCTTCTCCTGTCTGTTGGACAGTGAGTAGCACCATTTCCTGTCTGCTGGATATTGACTAGCAACTTCTGCTGTCTGCCGGGCAGTGACTAGCACCTTATCCTGTCTGCTAGACAGTGACTAGTACCTTCTCCTGTCTGTTGGACAATGACTAGCACCTTCTCCCATATGCTGGACTATGACCAGCACCTTTTCCTGTCTGCTGGAGAGCAACTAGCACCATTTCCTGTCTGCTGGACAGTGACCAGCACCATTTCCTGCCTGTTGGACAGTGACTAGCACCTTCTCCTGTCTGCTGGACAGTGACTAGCACTTTCTCTCGTATGCTGGACAGTGACTAGCAGCTTCTCCTGTCTGCTGGACAGTGACTAGCATCTTTTCCTGTCTTTTCAACTGTGTCTAGTAACTGTTCCTGTCTGCTGGACAATGACTAACACCTCCTCCTGTATGATGGACAGTAACCAGCACCTTTTCCGATCTGTTGGACAGTGACTTGCACCTTTTCCTATCTGCTGGATAGTGTCTAGCACCTTTTCCTGTCTGCTGGACAGTGACTTGCACCTTCTCCTGCCTGCCTGACAGTGACTAGCACCTTTTCCTGTTGGACAGTGACCAGCACATTCTCTTGTCTGCCGGGCAGTGTTGAGCGCCTTTTCTCCTCTGTTGGACAGTGACTAGCACCTTTTGCCTTATGTTTGACAGTGACCAGCACCTTCTCCTGTCTGCTGCACAGTGACTAGCATCTTTTTCTGTATGCTGGACAGTGACAAGCACCTTCTCCTGTCTGCTGGACAGTGACTAGCACCTTTTCCTGTCAGACAGTGACCAGCACCTTCTCCTGTCTGCCGGGCAGTGTTGAGTGCCTTTTCTCCTCTGTTGGACAGTGACTAGCACCTTTTGCCCTCTGTTTGACAGTGACTAGCACCTTTTCCTGTTGCACAGTGACAGGCATGAGCACCTTTTTCCTTCTGTTGGACAGTGACTAGTAACATTTCCTTTGCGCTGGACGGTGACTAGCACCTTTTCCTGTCGGCTGCACAGTGACTAGCACCATCAACTGTCTGCTGCACAGTGACTAGCACCTTCTCCTACCTGCAGGACAGTGACTGGCACTTTTTCCTGTCTGCTGGACAGTGACTAGTAACTTCTCCTGTTTGTTGGACAGTAAGTAGCACCTTTACCTGTCTGTTGGACAGTGACTAGCCCCTTCTTCTACCTGCAGGACAGTGACTGGCACTTTTTCCTGTCTGCTGGACAGTGACTAGTAACTTCTCCTGTTTGTTGGACAGTAAGTAGCACCTTTATCTGTCTGTTGGACAGTAACTAGCACCTTTTCCTGTCTGATGTACAGTAACTTGCACCTTTTCCTGTCTGCTGGACAGTGACTAGCACCTATTCCTTTCTGCTGGATAGCGACTAGCGCCTTCTCCTGTCTGCTGGACAGTGACTAGCACCTTCTCCTGTCTGTTGGACAGTAAGTAGCACCTTTTCCTGTCTGCTGGAAAGCGACTAGCCCCTTTTCTTGTCTGTTGGACAGTGACTAGCATCTTTTCGTGTCTGTTGGACAGTGAGTAGCACCTTCTCCTGTCTGCTGGACAGAGACGAGCACCTTCTCCTGTCTGTTGGACAGTGACTAGCACCTTTTCCTGTCTGCTGGACAGTGACTAGCACCGTTTCCTGTCTGCTGTACAGTGACTAGCACTTCCGCCTGTCTGTTGGACAGTGACTAGCACCTCCTCCTGTATGCTGGACAGTAACTAGCACCTTTTCCTGTCTGTTGGACACAGACTAGCACCTTTTCCTGTCTGCTGGACAGTGACTAGCACCTTCTCCTGGCTGCTGGACAGTGACTTGCACCTTTTCCTGTCTGCTCAAATGTGACTAGTACCTTTTCCTGTCTGCTGGACAATGACTAACATCTCCTCCTGTATGCTGGACAGTAACTAGCACCTTTTCCTGTCTGTTGGACAGAGACTAGCACCTTTTCCTGTCTGCTGTACAGTGACTAACACCTTTTCCTACCTGCTGGACAGTGACTAGCACCTTTACCTGCCTGCTGGACATTGACTAGCACCTTTTCTGTCGGACAGTGACCAGCACCTTCTCCTGTCTGCTGGACAGTGGTGAGCACCTTTTCCCCTCTGTTGGACTGTGACTAGCACCTTTTCCTGGCTGCTGGACAGTGACTAGCACCTTCTCCTGTCTGCCTGACAGTGACTAGCACCTTTTCCTGTTGGACAGTGACCAGCACATTCTCTTGTCTGCCGTGCAGTGTTGAGCGCCTTTTCTCCTCTGTTGGACAGTGACTAGCACCTTTTGCCTTATGTTTGACAATGACCAGCACCTTCTCCTGTCCGCTGCACAGTGACTAGCATCTTTTTCTGCATGCTGGACAGTGACTAGCACCTTTTGCCCTCTGTTTGACAGTGACTAGCACCTTTTCCTGTTGCACAGTGACAGGCATGAGCACCTTTTTCCTTCTGTTGGACAGTGACTAGTAACATTTCCTTTGCGCTGGACGGTGACTAGCACCTTTTCCTGTCGGCTGCACAGTGACTAGCACCATCAACTGTCTGCTGAACAGTGACTAGCACCTTCTCCTACCTGCAGGACAGTGACTGGCACTTTTTCCTGTCTGCTGGACAGTGACTAGTAACTTCTCCTGTTTGTTGGACAGTAAGTAGCACCTTTACCTGTCTGTTGGACAGTAACTAGCACCTTTTACTGTCTGTTGGACAGTAACTAGCATCTTTTCCTGTCTGATGTACAGTAACTAGCACCTTTTCCTGTCTGCTGGACAGTGACTAGCACCTTTATCTGTCTGCTGGACAGTGACTAGCACCTCCTCCTGTCTGCTGGACAGTGACTAGCGCCTTCTCCTGTCTACTGGACAGTGACTAGCACCTTCTCCTGTCTGTTGGATTGTGAGTAGCGTCTTCTCCTATCAGCTGGACCGTGACTAGCACCTTCTCCTGTCTGTTGGACAGTGAGTAGCACCATTTCCTGTCTGCTGGATATTGACTAGCAACTTCTGCTGTCTGCCGGGCAGTGACTAGCACCTTATCCTGTCTGCTAGACAGTGACTAGTACCTTCTCCTGTCTGTTGGACAACGACTAGCACCTTCTCCCATATGCTGGACTATGACCAGCACCTTTTCCTGTCTGCTGGAGAGCAACTAGCACCATTTCCTGTCTGCTGGACAGTGACCAGCACCATTTCCTGCCTGTTGGACAGTGACTAGCACCTTCTCCTGTCTGCTGGACAGTGACTAGCATCTTTTCCTGTCTTTTCAACTGTGTCTAGTAACTGTTCCTGTCTGCTGGACAATGACTAACACCTCCTCCTGTATGCTGGACAGTAACCAGCACCTTTTCCTATCTGCTGGATAGTGTCTAGCACCTTTTCCTGTCTGCTGGACAGTGACTTGCACCTTCTCCTGCCTGCCTGACAGTGACTAGCACCTTTTCCTGTTGGACAGTGACCAGCACATTCTCTTGTCTGCCGGGCAGTGTTGAGCGCCTTTTCTCCTCTGTTGGACAGTGACTAGCACCTTTTGCCTTATGTTTGACAGTGACCAGCACCTTCTCCTGTCTGCTGCACAGTGACTAGCATCTTTTTCTGTATGCTGGACAGTGACAAGCACCTTCTCCTGTCTGCTGGACAGTGACTAGCACCTTTTCCTGTCAGACAGTGACCAGCACCTTCTCCTGTCTGCCGGGCAGTGTTGAGTGCCTTTTCTCCTCTGTTGGACAGTGACTAGCACCTTTTGCCCTCTGTTTGACAGTGACTAGCACCTTTTCCTGTTGCACAGTGACAGGCATGAGCACCTTTTTCCTTCTGTTGGACAGTGACTAGTAACATTTCCTTTGCGCTGGACGGTGACTAGCACCTTTTCCTGTCGGCTGCACAGTGACTAGCACCATCAACTGTCTGCTGCACAGTGACTAGCACCTTCTCCTACCTGCAGGACAGTGACTGGCACTTTTTCCTGTCTGCTGGACAGTGACTAGTAACTTCTCCTGTTTGTTGGACAGTAAGTAGCACCTTTACCTGTCTGTTGGACAGTGACTAGCCCCTTCTCCTACCTGCAGGACAGTGACTGGCACTTTTTCCTGTCTGCTGGACAGTGACTAGTAACTTCTCCTGTTTGTTGGACAGTAAGTAGCACCTTTATCTGTCTGTTGGACAGTAACTAGCACCTTTTACTATCTGTTGGACAGTAACTAGCACCTTTTCCTGTCTGATGTACAGTAACTTGCACCTTTTCCTGTCTGCTGGACAGTGACTAGCACCTATTCCTTTCTGCTGGATAGCGACTAGCGCCTTCTCCTGTCTGCTGGACAGTGACTAGCACCTTTTCCTGTCTGTTGGACAGTAAGTAGCACCTTTTCCTGTCTGCTGGAAAGCGACTAGCCCCTTTTCTTGTCTGTTGGACAGTGACTAGCATCTTTTCGTGTCTGTTGGACAGTGAGTAGCACCTTCTCCTGTCTGCTGGACAGAGACGAGCACCTTCTCCTGTCTGTTGGACAGTGACTAGCACCTTTTCCTGTCTGCTGGACAGTGACTAGCACCGTTTCCTGTCTGCTGTACAGTGACTAGCACTTCCGCCTGTCTGTTGGACAGTGACTAGCACCTCCTCCTGTATGCTGGACAGTAACTAGCACCTTTTCCTGTCTGTTGGACACAGACTAGCACCTTTTCCTGTCTGCTGGACAGTGACTAGCACCTTCTCCTGGCTGCTGGACAGTGACTTGCACCTTTTCCTGTCTGCTCAAATGTGACTAGTACCTTTTCCTGTCTGCTGGACAATGACTAACATCTCCTCCTGTATGCTGGACAGTAACTAGCACCTTTTCCTGTCTGTTGGACAGAGACTAGCACCTTTTCCTGTCTGCTGGACAGTGACTAACACCTTTTCCTGCCTGCTGGACAGTGACTAGCACCTTTACCTGCCTGCTGGACATTGACTAGCACCTTTTCTGTCGGACAGTGACCAGCACCTTCTCCTGTCTGCTGGACAGTGGTGAGCACCTTTTCCCCTCTGTTGGACTGTGACTAGCACCTTTTCCTGGCTGCTGGACAGTGACTAGCACCTTCTCCTGTCTGCCTGACAGTGACTAGCACCTTTTCCTGTTGGACAGTGACCAGCACATTCTCTTGTCTGCCGTGCAGTGTTGAGCGCCTTTTCTCCTCTGTTGGACAGTGACTAGCACCTTTTGCCTTATGTTTGACAATGACCAGCACCTTCTCCTGTCTGCTGCACAGTGACTAGCATCTTTTTCTGCATGCTGGACAGTGACTAGCACCTTTTGCCCTCTGTTTGACAGTGACTAGCACCTTTTCCTGTTGCACAGTGACAGGCATGAGCACCTTTTTCCTTCTGTTGGACAGTGACTAGTAACATTTCCTTTGCGCTGGACGGTGACTAGCACCTTTTCCTGTCGGCTGCACAGTGACTAGCACCATCAACTGTCTGCTGAACAGTGACTAGCACCTTCTCCTACCTGCAGGACAGTGACTGGCACTTTTTCCTGTCTGCTGGACAGTGACTAGTAACTTCTCCTGTTTGTTGGACAGTAAGTAGCACCTTTACCTGTCTGTTGGACAGTAACTAGCACCTTTTACTGTCTGTTGGACAGTAACTAGCATCTTTTCCTGTCTGATGTACAGTAACTAGCACCTTTTCCTGTCTGCTGGACAGTGACTATCACCTTTTCCTGTCTGCTGGACAGTGACTAGCACCTCCTCCTGTCTGCTGGACAGTGACTAGCGCCTTCTCCTGTCTGCTGGACAGTGACTAGCACCTTTCTCTGTCTGATGGACAGAGCCTAGCACCTTCTCCTGTCTGCTGGACAATGAATAGCACTTTTTCCTCATGCTGGACAGTGATTTGCACCATCTCCTGTCTGCTGGATAGTGACCAGCACCATGTCCTGTCTGCTGGACAGTAACTAGCACCTTCTCCTATTTGCTGGACAGTGACTAGCACTTTTTCCTGTCTGCTGGACAGCGAGTAGCACCTTTGCCTGTCTGCTGGACAGTGACTAGCACCGTTTCCTGTCTGCTGGACAGTGACTAGCACCTTCTCCTGTCTGCTGGACAGTGACTAGCGCCTTCTCCTGTCTGCTGGACAGTGACTAGCACCTTCTCCTGTCTGCTAGATAGTGATGAGCACATTCTCCTATATGCTGGACAGTCACTAACACCTTTTCCTATCTGCTGGACAGTGACTGGCACCATTTCCTGTCTGCTGGACAGTGACTAGCACCTTCTCCTGTCTGCTGGACAGTGACTAACACCTTTTCCTGTCTGCTGGACAGTGACTAGCACCTGTTCCTGTCTGCTGGACAGTGACTAGCGCCTTCTCCTGTCTGCTGGACAGTGACTAGCACCTTTTCCTGTCTGCTGGACAGTGACTAACACCATTTCCTGTCTGCTGTACAGTGACTAGCACTTTCGCCTGTCTGTTGGACAGTGACTAGCACCTCCTCCTGTATGCTGGACAGTAACTAACACCTTTTCCTGTCTGTTGGACATAGACTAGCACCTTTTCCTGTCTGCTGGACAGTGACTAACACCTTTTCCTGTCTGCTGGTCAGTGACGAGCACCTTCTCCTCTCTGCTGGACAGTGACTTGCACCTTTTCCTGTCTGCTCAAATGTGACTAGTACCTTTTCCTGTCTGCTGGACAATGACTAACACCTTTTCCTGTCTGCTGGACAGTGACTAGCACCTTTACCTGCCTGCTGGACATTGACTAGCACCTTTTCTGTTGGACAGTGACTAGCACCTTCTCCTACCTGCAGGACAGTGACTGGCACTTTTTCCTGTCTGCTGGACAGTGACTAGTAACTTCTCCTGTTTGTTGGATAGTAAGTAGCACCTTTACCTGTCTGTTGGACAGTAACTAGCACCTTTTACTGTCTGTTGGACAGTAACTAGCACCTTCTCCTGTCTAATGTACAGTAACTTGCACCTTTTCCTGTCTGCTGGACAGTGACTAGCACCTATTCCTTTCTGCTGGATAGCTACTAGCACCTTCTCCTGTCTGCTGGACAGTGACTAGCACCTTCTCCTGTCTGCTGGATAGTGACCAGCACCATGTCCTGTCTGCTGGACAGTAACTAGCACCTTCTCCTGTTTGTTGGACAGTGACTAGCACTTTTTCCTGTCTGCTGGACAGCGAGTAGCACCTTTGCCTGTCTGCTGGACAACGACTAGCACCTTCTCCTACCTGCAGGTCAGTGACTAGCACCTTTTCCTGTCTGCTGGACAGTGACTAGCACCTTTTCCTGTCTGTTGGACAGTGACTAGCACCTTTTGCCTTATGTTTGACAATGACCAGCACCTTCTCCTGTCCGCTGCACAGTGACTAGCATCTTTTTCTGCATGCTGGACAGTGACTAGCACCTTTTGCCCTCTGTTTGACAGTGACTAGCACCTTTTCCTGTTGCACAGTGACAGGCATGAGCACCTTTTTCCTTCTGTTGGACAGTGACTAGTAACATTTCCTTTGCGCTGGACGGTGACTAGCACCTTTTCCTGTCGGCTGCACAGTGACTAGCACCATCAACTGTCTGCTGAACAGTGACTAGCACCTTCTCCTACCTGCAGGACAGTGACTGGCACTTTTTCCTGTCTGCTGGACAGTGACTAGTAACTTCTCCTGTTTGTTGGACAGTAAGTAGCACCTTTACCTGTCTGTTGGACAGTAACTAGCACCTTTTACTGTCTGTTGGACAGTAACTAGCATCTTTTCCTGTCTGATGTACAGTAACTAGCACCTTTTCCTGTCTGCTGGACAGTGACTAGCACCTTTATCTGTCTGCTGGACAGTGACTAGCACCTCCTCCTGTCTGCTGGACAGTGACTAGCGCCTTCTCCTGTCTGCTGGACAGTGACTAGCACCTTCTCCTGTCTGTTGGATTGTGAGTAGCGTCTTCTCCTATCAGCTGGACCGTGACTAGCACCTTCTCCTGTCTGTTGGACAGTGAGTAGCACCATTTCCTGTCTGCTGGATATTGACTAGCAACTTCTGCTGTCTGCCGGACAGTGACTAGCACCTTTACCTGCCTGCTGGACATTGACTAGCACCTTTTCTGTTGGACAGTGACTAGCACCTTCTCCTACCTGCAGGACAGTGACTGGCACTTTTTCCTGTCTGCTGGACAGTGACTAGTAACTTCTCCTGTTGTTGGATAGTAAGTAGCACCTTTACCTGTCTGTTGGACAGTAACTAGCACCTTTTACTGTCTGTTGGACAGTAACTAGCACCTTCTCCTGTCTAATGTACAGTAACTTGCACCTTTTCCTGTCTGCTGGACAGTGACTAGCACCTATTCCTTTCTGCTGGATAGCTACTAGCACCTTCTCCTGTCTGCTGGACAGTGACTAGCACCTTCTCCTGTCTGCTGGATAGTGACCAGCACCATGTCCTGTCTGCTGGACAGTAACTAGCACCTTCTCCTGTTTGTTGGACAGTGACTAGCACTTTTTCCTGTCTGCTGGACAGCGAGTAGCACCTTTGCCTGTCTGCTGGACAAACGACTAGCACCTTTTGCCTTATGTTTGACAGTGACCAGCACCTTCTCCTGTCTGCTGCACAGTGACTAGCATCTTTTTCTGTATGCTGGACAGTGACAAGCACCTTCTCCTGTCTGCTGGACAGTGACTAGCACCTTTTCCTGTCAGACAGTGACCAGCACCTTCTCCTGTCTGCCGGGCAGTGTTGAGTGCCTTTTCTCCTCTGTTGGACAGTGACTAGCACCTTTTGCCCTCTGTTTGACAGTGACTAGCACCTTTTCCTGTTGCACAGTGACAGGCATGAGCACCTTTTTCCTTCTGTTGGACAGTGACTAGTAACATTTCCTTTGCGCTGGACGGTGACTAGCACCTTTTCCTGTCGGCTGCACAGTGACTAGCACCATCAACTGTCTGCTGCACAGTGACTAGCACCTTCTCCTACCTGCAGGACAGTGACTGGCACTTTTTCCTGTCTGCTGGACAGTGACTAGTAACTTCTCCTGTTTGTTGGACAGTAAGTAGCACCTTCTCCTGTCTGCTGGACTGTGACAAGCACCTTCTCCTGTCTGTTGGACAGTAACTAGCACCTTTTCCTGTCTGCTGGAAAGCGACTCGCACTTTTTCTTGTTGGACAGTGACCAGCACCTTTTCCTGTCTGTTGGACAGTGACTAGCAATTTTTCGTGTCTGTTGGACAGTGATTAGCACTTTTTCGTGTCTGTTGGACAGTGACTAGCACCTTTTCCTGTCTGCTGGACAGCGTTTAGCACCTTTTCCTCTCTGCTGGACAGTGACTAGCACATTTTCCTGTCTGCTGGACAGTGACTAGCACCTTCTCCTGTCTGCTGGATAGCGACGAGCATCTTTTCCTTTCTGCTGGTACGTGATTGGCACCATCAACTGTCTGCTGGACAGTGACTAGCACCTTCTCCTGTCTGCTGGACAGAGACGAGCACCTTCTCCTGTCTGCTGGAAAATGAGTAGCACCTTCTCCTGTCATTGGACCCTGACTAGCACCTTCTCCTGTCTGCTGGACAATGAGCAGCACCTTTTCCTGTCTGCTGGACAGTGACTAGCACCTTTTCTTGTTGGACAGTGACCAACACCTTTTCCTGTCTGCTGGAGAGCAACTAACACCTTTTCCTGCCTGCTGGACAGTGACTAGCACCTTCTCCTGTCTGCTAGACAGTGAGTAGCACCATTTTCTGTCTGCTGGACAGTGACTAGCACCTTTTACTGTCTGCTCAACTGTGAATAGTACATTTTCCTGCCTGCTGGACAGTTAGTAACAGCTCCTCCTGTCTGCTGGACAGCAAGTAGCACCTTTTCCTGTCTGCTGGACAGTAACAAGCACCTTCTCGTGTCTGCTGGACAGTGACTAGCACCTTTTCCTGTCTGTTGGACACTGACTAGCATCTTTTCTTGTCGGACAGTGACCAGCACCATTTCTTGTCTGTTGGACAGTGACTAGCATGTTCTCCTGTATGCTGGACTGTGACTAGCACCTTCTCCTGTCTGCTGGACCGTGACTAGCACCTTCTCCTGTATGCTGGACTGTGACTAGCACCTTCTCCTGTCTGCTGGACAGTGACTAGCACCTTTTCTTGTCGGACAGTGACCAGCACAATTTCTTGTCTGTTGGACAGTGACTAGCACGTTCTCCTGTCTGCTGGACAGAGATGAGCACCTTCTCCTGTCTGTTGGATTTTGAGTAGCGTCTTCTCCTATCAGCTGGACCGTGACTAGCACCTTCTCCTGTCTGTTGGACAGTGAGTAGCACCATTTCCTGTCTGCTGGATATTGACTAGCAACTTCTGCTGTCTGCCGGGCAGTGACTAGCACCTTATCCTGTCTGCTAGACAGTGACTAGTACCTTCTCCTGTCTGTTGGACAATGACTAGCACCTTCTCCCATATGCTGGACTGTGACCAGCACCTTTTCCTGTCTGCTGGAGAGCAACTAGCACCATTTCCTGTCTGCTGGACAGTGACCAGCACCATTTCCTGCCTGTTGGACAGTGACTAGCACCTTCTCCTGTCTGCTGGACAGTGACTAGCACTTTCTCTCGTATGCTGGACAGTGACTAGCAGCTTCTCCTGTCTGCTGGACAGTGACTAGCATCTTTTCCTGTCTTTTCAACTGTGTCTAGTAACTGTTCCTGTCTGCTGGACAATGACTAACACCTCCTCCTGTATGCTGGACAGTAACCAGCACCTTTTCCGATCTGTTGGACAGTGACTTGCACCTTTTCCTATCTGCTGGATAGTGTCTAGCACCTTTTCCTGTCTGCTGGACAGTGACTTGCACCTTCTCCTGCCTGCCTGACAGTGACTAGCACCTTTTCCTGTTGGACAGTGACCAGCACATTCTCTTGTCTGCCGGGCAGTGTTGAGCGCCTTTTCTCCTCTGTTGGACAGTGACTAGCACCTTTTGCCTTATGTTTGACAGTGACCAGCACCTTCTCCTGTCTGCTGCACAGTGACTAGCATCTTTTTCTGTATGCTGGACAGTGACATGCACCTTCTCCTGTCTGCTGGACAGTGACTAGCACCTTTTCCTGTCAGACAGTGACCAGCACCTTCTCCTGTCTGCCGGGCAGTGTTGAGTGCCTTTTCTCCTCTGTTGGACAGTGACTAGCACCTTTTGCCCTCTGTTTGACAGTGACTAGCACCTTTTCCTGTTGCACAGTGACAGGCATGAGCACCTTTTTCCTTCTGTTGGACAGTGACTAGTAACATTTCCTTTGCGCTGGACGGTGACTAGCACCTTTTCCTGTCGGCTGCACAGTGACTAGCACCATCAACTGTCTGCTGGACAGTGACTAGCACTTTCTCCTACCTGCAGGACAGTGACTGGCACTTTTTCCTGTCTGCTGGACAGTGACTAGTAACTTCTCCTGTTTGTTGGACAGTAAGTAGCACCTTTACCTGTCTGTTGGACAGTAACTAGCACCTTTTACTGTCTGTTGGACAGTAACTAGCATCTTTTCCTGTCTGATGTACAGTAACTAGCACCTTTTCCTGTCTGCTGGACAGTGACTAGCACCTATTCCTTTCTGCTGGATAGCGACTAGCACCTTCTCCTGTCTGTTGGACAGTAACTAGCACCTTTTCCTGTCTGCTGGAAAGCGACTAGCACCTTTTCTTGTCTGTTGGACAGTGACTAGCATCTTTTTGTGTCTGTTGGACAGTGACTAGCACCTTTTCCTGTCTGCTGGACAGAGATGAGCACCTTCTCCTGTCTGTTGGACAGTGAGTAGCACCTTCTCCTGTCTGCTGGACAGAGACGAGCACCTTCTCCTGTCTGTTGGACAGTGACTAGCACCTTTTCCTGTCTGTTGAAAAGTGACCAGCACCTTTTCCTGTCGGACAGTGACCAGCACCATTTCCTGCCTGTTGGATAGTGAATAGCACATTCTCCTGTCTGCCGGACAGTGACTAGCACCTTCTCCTGTCTGCTGGACTGTGACAAGCACCTTCTCCTGTCTGTTGGACAGTAACTAGCACCTTTTCCTGTCTGCTGGAAAGCGACTCGCACTTTTTCTTGTTGGACAGTGACCAGCACCTTTTCCTGTCTGTTGGACAGTGACTAGCAATTTTTCGTGTCTGTTGGACAGTGATTAGCACTTTTTCGTGTCTGTTGGACAGTGACTAGCACCTTTTCCTGTCTGCTGGACAGCGTTTAGCACCTTTTCCTCTCGCTGGACAGTGACTAGCACATTTTCCTGTCTGCTGGACAGTGACTAGCACCTTCTCCTGTCTGCTGGATAGCGACGAGCACCTTTTCCTTTCTGCTGGTACGTGATTGGCACCATCAACTGTCTGCTGGACAGTGACTAGCACCTTCTCCTGTCTGCTGGACAGTGACTAGCACCATCAACTGTCTGCTGGACAGTGACTAGCACCTTCTACTACCTGCAGGACAGTGACTGGCACTTTCCTGTCTGCTGGACAGTGACTAGTAACTTCTCCTGTTTGTTGGACAGTAAGTAGCACCTTTACCTGTCTGTTGGACAGTAACTAGCACCTTTTACTGTCTGTTGGACAGTAACTAGCATCTTTTCCTGTCTGATGTACAGTAACTAGCACCTTTTCCTGTCTGCTGGACAGTGACTATCACCTTTTCCTGTCTGCTGGACAGTGACTAGCACCTCCTCCTGTCTGCTGGACAGTGACTAGCGCCTTCTCCTGTCTGCTGGACAGTGACTAGCACCTTTCTCTGTCTGATGGACAGAGCCTAGCACCTTCTCCTGTCTGCTGGACAATGAATAGCACTTTTTCCTCATGCTGGACAGTGACTAGCACCTTTTACTGTCTGCTCAACTGTGAATAGTACATTTTCCTGCCTGCTGGACAGTTAGTAACAGCTCCTCCTGTCTGCTGGACAGCAAGTAGCACCTTTTCCTGTCTGCTGGACAGTAACAAGCACCTTCTCGTGTCTGCTGGACAGTGACTAGCACCTTTTCCTGTCTGTTGGACACTGACTAGCATCTTTTCTTGTCGGACAGTGACCAGCACCATTTCTTGTCTGTTGGACAGTGACTAGCATGTTCTCCTGTATGCTGGACTGTGACTAGCACCTTCTCCTGTCTGCTGGACCGTGACTAGCACCTTCTCCTGTATGCTGGACTGTGACTAGCACCTTCTCCTGTCTGCTGGACAGTGACTAGCACCTTTTCTTGTCGGACAGTGACCAGCACAATTTCTTGTCTGTTGGACAGTGACTAGCACGTTCTCCTGTCTGCTGGACAGAGATGAGCACCTTCTCCTGTCTGTTGGATTTTGAGTAGCGTCTTCTCCTATCAGCTGGACCGTGACTAGCACCTTCTCCTGTCTGTTGGACAGTGAGTAGCACCATTTCCTGTCTGCTGGATATTGACTAGCAACTTCTGCTGTCTGCCGGGCAGTGACTAGCACCTTATCCTGTCTGCTAGACAGTGACTAGTACCTTCTCCTGTCTGTTGGACAATGACTAGCACCTTCTCCCATATGCTGGACTGTGACCAGCACCTTTTCCTGTCTGCTGGAGAGCAACTAGCACCATTTCCTGTCTGCTGGACAGTGACCAGCACCATTTCCTGCCTGTTGGACAGTGACTAGCACCTTCTCCTGTCTGCTGGACAGTGACTAGCACTTCTCTCGTATGCTGGACAGTGACTAGCAGCTTCTCCTGTCTGCTGGACAGTGACTAGCATCTTTTCCTGTCTTTTCAACTGTGTCTAGTAACTGTTCCTGTCTGCTGGACAATGACTAACACCTCCTCCTGTATGCTGGACAGTAACCAGCACCTTTTCCGATCTGTTGGACAGTGACTTGCACCTTTTCCTATCTGCTGGATAGTGTCTAGCACCTTTTCCTGTCTGCTGGACAGTGACTTGCACCTTCTCCTGCCTGCCTGACAGTGACTAGCACCTTTTCCTGTTGGACAGTGACCAGCACATTCTCTTGTCTGCCGGGCAGTGTTGAGCGCCTTTTCTCCTCTGTTGGACAGTGACTAGCACCTTTTGCCTTATGTTTGACAGTGACCAGCACCTTCTCCTGTCTGCTGCACAGTGACTAGCATCTTTTTCTGTATGCTGGACAGTGACATGCACCTTCTCCTGTCTGCTGGACAGTGACTAGCACCTTTTCCTGTCAGACAGTGACCAGCACCTTCTCCTGTCTGCCGGGCAGTGTTGAGTGCCTTTTCTCCTCTGTTGGACAGTGACTAGCACCTTTTGCCCTCTGTTTGACAGTGACTAGCACCTTTTCCTGTTGCACAGTGACAGGCATGAGCACCTTTTTCCTTCTGTTGGACAGTGACTAGTAACATTTCCTTTGCGCTGGACGGTGACTAGCACCTTTTCCTGTCGGCTGCACAGTGACTAGCACCATCAACTGTCTGCTGGACAGTGACTAGCACTTTCTCCTACCTGCAGGACAGTGACTGGCACTTTTTCCTGTCTGCTGGACAGTGACTAGTAACTTCTCCTGTTTGTTGGACAGTAAGTAGCACCTTTACCTGTCTGTTGGACAGTAACTAGCACCTTTTACTGTCTGTTGGACAGTAACTAGCATCTTTTCCTGTCTGATGTACAGTAACTAGCACCTTTTCCTGTCTGCTGGACAGTGACTAGCACCTATTCCTTTCTGCTGGATAGCGACTAGCACCCTCTCCTGTCTGTTGGACAGTAACTAGCACCTTTTCCTGTCTGCTGGAAAGCGACTAGCACCTTTTCTTGTCTGTTGGACAGTGACTAGCATCTTTTTGTGTCTGTTGGACAGTGACTAGCACCTTTTCCTGTCTGCTGGACAGAGATGAGCACCTTCTCCTGTCTGTTGGACAGTGAGTAGCACCTTCTCCTGTCTGCTGGACAGAGACGAGCACCTTCTCCTGTCTGTTGGACAGTGACTAGCACCTTTTCCTGTCTGTTGAAAAGTGACCAGCACCTTTTCCTGTCGGACAGTGACCAGCACCATTTCCTGCCTGTTGGATAGTGAATAGCACATTCTCCTGTCTGCCGGACAGTGACTAGCACCTTCTCCTGTCTGCTGGACTGTGACAAGCACCTTCTCCTGTCTGTTGGACAGTAACTAGCACCTTTTCCTGTCTGCTGGAAAGCGACTCGCACTTTTTCTTGTTGGACAGTGACCAGCACCTTTTCCTGTCTGTTGGACAGTGACTAGCAATTTTTCGTGTCTGTTGGACAGTGATTAGCACTTTTTCGTGTCTGTTGGACAGTGACTAGCACATTTTCCTGTCTGCTGGACAGCGTTTAGCACCTTTTCCTCTCGCTGGACAGTGACTAGCACATTTTCCTGTCTGCTGGACAGTGACTAGCACCTTCTCCTGTCTGCTGGATAGCGACGAGCACCTTTTCCTTTCTGCTGGTACGTGATTGGCACCATCAACTGTCTGCTGGACAGTGACTAGCACCTTCTCCTGTCTGCTGGACAGAGACGAGCACCTTCTCCTGTCTGCTGGACAATGAGTAGCACCTTCTCCTGTCATTGGACCCTGACTAGCACATTCTCCTGTCTGCTGGACAATGAGCAGCACCTTTTCTTGTCTGCTGGAAAGTGACTAGCACCTTTTCTTGTTGGACAGTGACCAGCACCTTTTCCTGTCTGCTGGAGAGCAACTAGCACCTTTTCCTGTCTGCTGGACAGTGACTAGCACCTTCTCCTGTCTGCTCAACTGTGACTAGTACATTTTCCTGCCTGCTGGACAGTCACTAACAGCTCCTCCTGTCTGCTGGACCGTAACAAGCGCCTTCTCCTGTCTGCTTTCCAGCAGACAGGAGAAGGCGCGTGTTACTGTCCAGTGACTAGCACCTTTTCCTGTCTGTTGGACAGTGACTAGCACCTTTTCTTGTCGGACTGTGACCAGCACCATTTCTTGTCTGTTGGACAGAGACTAGCATGTTGTCCTGTATGCTGGACTGTGACTAGCACCTTCCCCTGTCTGCTGGACAGTGACTAGCACCTTCCCCTGTATGCTGGACTGTGACTAGCACCTTCTCCTGTCTGCTGGACAGTGACTAGCACCTTTTCCTGTCTGTTGGACAGTGACTAGCACCTTTTCTTGTCGGACAGTGACCAGCACCATTTCTTGTCTGTTGGACAGAGACTAGCACGTTCTCCTGTATGCTGGACTGTGACTAGCACCTTCCCCTGTCTGCTGGACAGTGACTAGCACCTTCTCCTGTATGCTGGACTGTGACTTGCACCTTCTCCTGTCTGCTGGACAGTGACTAGCACCTTTTCCTGTCTGTTGGACAGTGACTAGCACCTTTTCTTGTCGGACAGTGACCAGCACCATTTCTTGTCTGTTGGACAGTGACTAGCACGTTCTCCTGTATGCTGGACTGTGACTAGCACCTTCTCCTGTCTGTTGGACAGTGACTAGCACCTTCTCCTGTATGCTGGACTGTGACTAGCACCTTCTCCTGTCTGCTGGACAGTGACTAGCACACCTTCCTGTCTGCTGGAGAGCAACTAGCACCATTTCCTGTCTGCTGTACAGTGACTAGCACTTTCGCCTGTCTTTTGGACAGTGAATAGCACCTTCTCCTGTATGCTGGACAGTGACCAACACCTTCTCCTGTCTGTTGGACAGTGACAAGCACCTTCTCCTGTCTGCTGGACAACAAGTAGCACCTTTTCCTGTCTGTTAGACAGTGACTAGCACCTTCTCTGTTTGCTGGACAGTGACTAGCACCATCAAATCTCTGCTATACAGTGACTAGCACCTTCTCCTGTCTGCTGGACAGAGATGAGCACCTTCTCCTGTCTGTTGGACTGTGAGTAGCGTCTTCTCCTATCAGCTGGACCGTGACTAGCACCTTCTCCTGTCTGTTGGACAGTGAGTAGCACTATTTCCTGTCTGCTGGATAGTGACTAGTACCTTCTCCTGTCTGTTGGACAATGACTAGCACCTTCTCCCATATGCTGGACTGTGACCAGCACCTTTTCCTGTCTGCTGGAGAGCAACTAGCACCATTTCCTGTCTGCTGGACAGTGACTAGCACCTTCTCTGTCTGCTGGACAGTGACCAGCACCATTTCCTGCCTGTTGGACAGTGACTAGCACCTTCTCCTGTCTGCTGGACAGTGACTAGCACCATCAACTGTCTGCTGGACAGTGACTAGCACCTTCTACTACCTGCAGGACAGTGACTGGCACTTTCCTGTCTGCTGGACAGTGACTAGTAACTTCTCCTGTTTGTTGGACAGTAAGTAGCACCTTTACCTGTCTGTTGGACAGTAACTAGCACCTTTTACTGTCTGTTGGACAGTAACTAGCATCTTTTCCTGTCTGATGTACAGTAACTAGCACCTTTTCCTGTCTGCTGGACAGTGACTATCACCTTTTCCTGTCTGCTGGACAGTGACTAGCACCTCCTCCTGTCTGCTGGACAGTGACTAGCGCCTTCTCCTGTCTGCTGGACAGTGACTAGCACCTTTCTCTGTCTGATGGACAGAGCCTAGCACCTTCTCCTGTCTGCTGGACAATGAATAGCACTTTTTCCTCATGCTGGACAGTGACTAGCACCTTTTACTGTCTGCTCAACTGTGAATAGTACATTTTCCTGCCTGCTGGACAGTTAGTAACAGCTCCTCCTGTCTGCTGGACAGCAAGTAGCACCTTTTCCTGTCTGCTGGACAGTAACAAGCACCTTCTCGTGTCTGCTGGACAGTGACTAGCACCTTTTCCTGTCTGTTGGACACTGACTAGCATCTTTTCTTGTCGGACAGTGACCAGCACCATTTCTTGTCTGTTGGACAGTGACTAGCATGTTCTCCTGTATGCTGGACTGTGACTAGCACCTTCTCCTGTCTGCTGGACCGTGACTAGCACCTTCTCCTGTATGCTGGACTGTGACTAGCACCTTCTCCTGTCTGCTGGACAGTGACTAGCACCTTTTCTTGTCGGACAGTGACCAGCACAATTTCTTGTCTGTTGGACAGTGACTAGCACGTTCTCCTGTCTGCTGGACAGAGATGAGCACCTTCTCCTGTCTGTTGGATTTTGAGTAGCGTCTTCTCCTATCAGCTGGACCGTGACTAGCACCTTCTCCTGTCTGTTGGACAGTGAGTAGCACCATTTCCTGTCTGCTGGATATTGACTAGCAACTTCTGCTGTCTGCCGGGCAGTGACTAGCACCTTATCCTGTCTGCTAGACAGTGACTAGTACCTTCTCCTGTCTGTTGGACAATGACTAGCACCTTCTCCCATATGCTGGACTGTGACCAGCACCTTTTCCTGTCTGCTGGAGAGCAACTAGCACCATTTCCTGTCTGCTGGACAGTGACCAGCACCATTTCCTGCCTGTTGGACAGTGACTAGCACCTTCTCCTGTCTGCTGGACAGTGACTAGCACTTCCTCTCGTATGCTGGACAGTGACTAGCAGCTTCTCCTGTCTGCTGGACAGTGACTAGCATCTTTTCCTGTCTTTTCAACTGTGTCTAGTAACTGTTCCTGTCTGCTGGACAATGACTAACACCTCCTCCTGTATGCTGGACAGTAACCAGCACCTTTTCCGATCTGTTGGACAGTGACTTGCACCTTTTCCTATCTGCTGGATAGTGTCTAGCACCTTTTCCTGTCTGCTGGACAGTGACTTGCACCTTCTCCTGCCTGCCTGACAGTGACTAGCACCTTTTCCTGTTGGACAGTGACCAGCACATTCTCTTGTCTGCCGGGCAGTGTTGAGCGCCTTTTCTCCTCTGTTGGACAGTGACTAGCACCTTTTGCCTTATGTTTGACAGTGACCAGCACCTTCTCCTGTCTGCTGCACAGTGACTAGCATCTTTTTCTGTATGCTGGACAGTGACATGCACCTTCTCCTGTCTGCTGGACAGTGACTAGCACCTTTTCCTGTCAGACAGTGACCAGCACCTTCTCCTGTCTGCCGGGCAGTGTTGAGTGCCTTTTCTCCTCTGTTGGACAGTGACTAGCACCTTTTGCCCTCTGTTTGACAGTGACTAGCACCTTTTCCTGTTGCACAGTGACAGGCATGAGCACCTTTTTCCTTCTGTTGGACAGTGACTAGTAACATTTCCTTTGCGCTGGACGGTGACTAGCACCTTTTCCTGTCGGCTGCACAGTGACTAGCACCATCAACTGTCTGCTGGACAGTGACTAGCACTTTCTCCTACCTGCAGGACAGTGACTGGCACTTTTTCCTGTCTGCTGGACAGTGACTAGTAACTTCTCCTGTTTGTTGGACAGTAAGTAGCACCTTTACCTGTCTGTTGGACAGTAACTAGCACCTTTTACTGTCTGTTGGACAGTAACTAGCATCTTTTCCTGTCTGATGTACAGTAACTAGCACCTTTTCCTGTCTGCTGGACAGTGACTAGCACCTATTCCTTTCTGCTGGATAGCGACTAGCACCCTCTCCTGTCTGTTGGACAGTAACTAGCACCTTTTCCTTTCTGCTGGAAAGCGACTAGCACCTTTTCTTGTCTGTTGGACAGTGACTAGCATCTTTTTGTGTCTGTTGGACAGTGACTAGCACCTTTTCCTGTCTGCTGGACAGAGATGAGCACCTTCTCCTGTCTGTTGGACAGTGAGTAGCACCTTCTCCTGTCTGCTGGACAGAGACGAGCACCTTCTCCTGTCTGTTGGACAGTGACTAGCACCTTTTCCTGTCTGTTGAAAAGTGACCAGCACCTTTTCCTGTCGGACAGTGACCAGCACCATTTCCTGCCTGTTGGATAGTGAATAGCACATTCTCCTGTCTGCCGGACAGTGACTAGCACCTTCTCCTGTCTGCTGGACTGTGACAAGCACCTTCTCCTGTCTGTTGGACAGTAACTAGCACCTTTTCCTGTCTGCTGGAAAGCGACTCGCACTTTTTCTTGTTGGACAGTGACCAGCACCTTTTCCTGTCTGTTGGACAGTGACTAGCAATTTTTCGTGTCTGTTGGACAGTGATTAGCACTTTTTCGTGTCTGTTGGACAGTGACTAGCACCTTTTCCTGTCTGCTGGACAGCGTTTAGCACCTTTTCCTCTCGCTGGACAGTGACTAGCACATTTTCCTGTCTGCTGGACAGTGACTAGCACCTTCTCCTGTCTGCTGGATAGCGACGAGCACCTTTTCCTTTCTGCTGGTACGTGATTGGCACCATCAACTGTCTGCTGGACAGTGACTAGCACCTTCTCCTGTCTGCTGGACAGAGACGAGCACCTTCTCCTGTCTGCTGGACAATGAGTAGCACCTTCTCCTGTCATTGGACCCTGACTAGCACATTCTCCTGTCTGCTGGACAATGAGCAGCACCTTTTCTTGTCTGCTGGAAAGTGACTAGCACCTTTTCTTGTTGGACAGTGACCAGCACCTTTTCCTGTCTGCTGGAGAGCAACTAGCACCTTTTCCTGTCTGCTGGACAGTGACTAGCACCTTCTCCTGTCTGCTCAACTGTGACTAGTACATTTTCCTGCCTGCTGGACAGTCACTAACAGCTCCTCCTGTCTGCTGGACCGTAACAAGCGCCTTCTCCTGTCTGCTTTCCAGCAGACAGGAGAAGGCGCGTGTTACTGTCCAGTGACTAGCACCTTTTCCTGTCTGTTGGACAGTGACTAGCACCTTTTCTTGTCGGACTGTGACCAGCACCATTTCTTGTCTGTTGGACAGAGACTAGCATGTTGTCCTGTATGCTGGACTGTGACTAGCACCTTCCCCTGTCTGCTGGACAGTGACTAGCACCTTCCCCTGTATGCTGGACTGTGACTAGCACCTTCTCCTGTCTGCTGGACAGTGACTAGCACCTTTTCCTGTCTGTTGGACAGTGACTAGCACCTTTTCTTGTCGGACAGTGACCAGCACCATTTCTTGTCTGTTGGACAGAGACTAGCACGTTCTCCTGTATGCTGGACTGTGACTAGCACCTTCCCCTGTCTGCTGGACAGTGACTAGCACCTTCTCCTGTATGCTGGACTGTGACTTGCACCTTCTCCTGTCTGCTGGACAGTGACTAGCACCTTTTCCTGTCTGTTGGACAGTGACTAGCACCTTTTCTTGTCGGACAGTGACCAGCACCATTTCTTGTCTGTTGGACAGTGACTAGCACGTTCTCCTGTATGCTGGACTGTGACTAGCACCTTCTCCTGTCTGTTGGACAGTGACTAGCACCTTCTCCTGTATGCTGGACTGTGACTAGCACCTTCTCCTGTCTGCTGGACAGTGACTAGCACACCTTCCTGTCTGCTGGAGAGCAACTAGCACCATTTCCTGTCTGCTGTACAGTGACTAGCACTTTCGCCTGTCTTTTGGACAGTGAATAGCACCTTCTCCTGTATGCTGGACAGTGACCAACACCTTCTCCTGTCTGTTGGACAGTGACAAGCACCTTCTCCTGTCTGCTGGACAACAAGTAGCACCTTTTCCTGTCTGTTAGACAGTGACTAGCACCTTCTCTGTTTGCTGGACAGTGACTAGCACCATCAAATCTCTGCTATACAGTGACTAGCACCTTCTCCTGTCTGCTGGACAGAGATGAGCACCTTCTCCTGTCTGTTGGACTGTGAGTAGCGTCTTCTCCTATCAGCTGGACCGTGACTAGCACCTTCTCCTGTCTGTTGGACAGTGAGTAGCACTATTTCCTGTCTGCTGGATAGTGACTAGTACCTTCTCCTGTCTGTTGGACAATGACTAGCACCTTCTCCCATATGCTGGACTGTGACCAGCACCTTTTCCTGTCTGCTGGAGAGCAACTAGCACCATTTCCTGTCTGCTGGACAGTGACTAGCACCTTCTCTGTCTGCTGGACAGTGACCAGCACCATTTCCTGCCTGTTGGACAGTGACTAGCACCTTCTCCTGTCTGCTGGACAGTGACTAGCACTTTCTCTCGTATGCTGGACAGTGACTAGCAGCTTCTCCTGTCTGCTGGACAGTGACTAGCATCTTTTCCTGTCTTTTCAACTGTGTATAGTAATTGTTCCTGTCTGCTGGACAATGACTAACACCTCCTCCTGTATGCTGGTCAGTAACCAGCACCTTTTCCGATCTGTTGGACAGTGACTTGCACCTTTTCCTGACTGCTGGATAGTGTCTAGCACCTTTTCCTGAATGCTGGACAGTGACTAGCACCTTCTCCTGCCTGCTGGACAGTGACTAGCACCTTTTCCTGTTGGACAGTGACCAGCACATTCTCTTGTCTGCCAGGCAGTGTTGAGCGCCTTTTCTCCTCTGTTGGACAGTGACTTGCACCTTTTGCCTTATGTTTGACAGTGACCAGCACCTTCTCCTGTCTGCTGCACAGTGACTGGCACCTTCTCCTCTATGCTGGATAGTAACCAGCACCTTTTCCGGTCTGTTGGACAGTGACTAGGACCTTTTCCTGTCTGCTGGACAGTGACTAGCACCTTTTCCTGTCTGCTGGACAGTGACTAGCACCTTCTCCTGTCTGCTGGACAGTGACTAGCACCTTTTCCTGTTGGACAGTGACCAGCACATTCTCCTGTCTGCCGGGCAGTGTTGAACGGCTTTTCTCCTCTGTTGGACAGTGCCTAGCACCTTTTGCCTTCTGTTTGACAGTGACTAGCACCTTTTCCTGTTGCACAGTGACCAGCACCTTCTCCTGTCTGCTGCACAGTGACTAGAACCTTCTCCTGTAAGCTGGACAGTGACTAGCACCTTCTACTGTCTGCTGGACAGTGACTAGCATCTTTTCCTGTCTTTTCAACTGTGTCTAGTAACTGTTCCGGTCTGCTGGACAATGACTAACACCTCCACCGGTATGCTGGACAGTAACCAGCACCTTTTCCGGTCTGTTGGACAGCGACTAGCATCTTTTTCTGTCTGCTGGACAGTGACTAGCACCTTCTCCTGTCTGCTGGACAGTGATGAGCACCTTTTCCCCTCTGTTGGACAGTGACTAGCACCTTTTCCTGGCTGCTGGACAGTGATTAGCACCTTCTCCTGACTGCTGGACAGTGAGTAGCACCATTTCCTGTCTGCTGGATAGTGACTAGTAACTTCTCCTGTTTGTTGGACAGTGACTAGCACCTTTTCCTGTCTACTGGATTGTGATCAGCACCTTTTCCTCTCTGCTGGATAGCGACGAGCACCTTTTCCTTTCTGCTGGTCCGTGACTAGCACCATCAACTGTCTGCTGGACAGTGACTAGCACCTTCTCCTACCTGCAGGACAATGACTGGCACTTTTTCCTGTCTGCTGGACAGTGACTAGTAACTTCTCCTGTTTGTTGGACAGTAAGTAGCACCTTTTCCTGTCTGTTGGACAGTAACTAGCACCTTTTACTGTCTGTTGGACAGTAACTAGCACCTTTTCCTGTCTGATGTACAGTAACTTGCACCTTTTCCTGTCTGCTGGACAGTGACTAGCACCTATTCCTTTCTGCTGGATAGCGACTAGCACCTTCTCCTGTCTGTTGGACAGTGACTAGCACCTTCTCCTGTCTGTTGGACAGTAACTAGCACCTTTTCCTGTCTGCTGGAAAGCGAGTAGCACCTTTTCTTGTCTGTTGGACAGTGACTAGCATCTTTTCGTGTCTGTTGGACAGTGACTAACACCTTTTCCTGTCTGCTGGACAGAGACGAGCACCTTCTCCTGTCTGTTGGACAGTGAGTAGCACCTTTTCCTGTCTGTTGAAAAGTGACCAGCACCTTTTCCTGTCGGACAGTGATCAGCACCATTTCCTGCCTGTTGGATAGTGAATAGCACATTCTCCTGTCTGCCGGACAGTGACTAGCACCTTCTCCTGTCTGTTGGACAGTAACTATCACCTTTTCTTTTCTGCTGGAAAGCGACTCGCACTTTTTCTTGTTGGACAGTGACCAGCACCTTTTCCTGTCTGTTGGACAGTGACTAGCAATTTTTCGTGTCTGTTGGACGGTGACTAGCACTTTTTCGTGTCTGTTGGACAGTGACTAGCACCTTTTCCTGTCTGCTGGACAGTGTTTAGCACCTTTTCCTCTCTGCTGGACAGTGACTGGCACATTTTCCTGTCTGCTGGTCAGTGACTAGCACCTTCTCCTGTCTGCTGGATAGCGACGAGCACCTTTTCCTTTCTGCTGGTACGTGATTGGCACCATCAACTGTCTGCTGGACAGTGACTAGCATCTTCTCCTGTCTGCTGGACAGAGACGAGCACCTTCTCCTGTCTGCTGGAAAATGAGTAGCACCTTCTCCTGTCATTGGACCCTGACCAGCACCTTTTCCTGTCTGCTGGAGAGCAACTAGCACCTTTTCCTGTCTGTTGGACAGTGACTAGCACCTTCTCCTGTCTGCTTGACAGTGAGTAGCACCTTTTTCTGTATGCTGGATAGCAACGAGCACCTTTTTCTGTCTGTTGGACAGTGACTAGCACCTTCTCATGTATGCTGGACTGTGACCAACACCTTCTCCTGTCTGCTGGACAGTGACAAGCACCTTCTCCTGTCTGCTGGATAGCAACGAGCACCTTTTTCTGTCTGTTGGACAGTGACTAGCACCTTCTCCTGTCTGCTTGACAGTGAGTAGCACCTTTTTCTGTCTGCTGGACAGTGACTAGAACCTTTTACAGTCTGATCAACTGTGACTAGTACATTTTCCTGCCTGCTGGACAGTCACTAACAGCTCCTCCTGTCTGCTGGACAGCAAGTAGCACCTTTTCCTGTCTGCTGGACAATAACAAGCGCCTTCTCATGTCTGCTGGACAGTGACTAGCACCTTTTCCTGTCTGTTGAACAGTGACTAGCACCTTTTCTTGTCGGACAGTGACCAGCACCATTTCTTGTCTGTTGGACAGAGACTAGCACGTTCTCCTGTATGCTGGACAGTGACTAGCACCTTCCCCTGTCTGCTGGACAGTGACTAGCACCTTCTCCTGTGTGCTGGACTGTGACTAGCACCTTTTCCTGTCTGTTGGACAGTGACTAGCACCTTTTCTTGTCGGACAGTGACCAGCACCACTTCTTGTCTGTTGGACAGTGACTAGCACATTCTCCTGTCTGCTGGACAGTGACTAGCACCTTCCCCTGTATGCTGGACAGTGACTAGCACCTTCTCCTGTGTGCTGGACTGTGACTAGCACCTTTTCCTGTCTGTTGGACAGTGACTAGCACCTTTTCTTGTCGGACAGTGACCAGCACCACTTCTTGTCTGTTGGACAGTGACTAGCACATTCTCCTGTCTGCTGGACAGTGACTAGCACCTTCTCCTGTATGCTGGATAGCAACGAGCACCTTTTTCTGTCTGTTGGACAGTGACTAGCACCTTCTCCTGTATGCTGGACAGTGACAAACACCTTCTCCTGTCTGCTGGACAGTGACAAGCACCTTCTCCTGTCTGCTGGATAGCAACGAGCACCTTTTTCTGTCTGTTGGACAGTGACTAGCACGTTTTCCTGTCTGCTGGACAGCAAGTAGCACCTTTTCCTGTCTGTTGGACAGTGACTAGCACCTTCTCTGTCTGCTGGACAGTGACTTGCACTTTTTCCTGTCTGCTGGACATTGACTAGCACCTTCTCCTGTCTGCTGGATAGCGACGAGCACCTTTTCCTGTCTGCTGGACAGTGACTAGCACCATCAACTGTCTGCTGGACAGTGACTAGCACCTTCTCCTGTCTGCTGGACAGAGATGAGCACCTTCTCCTGTCTGTTGGACAGTGAGTAGCGCCTTCTCCTATCAGCTGGACCGTGGCTAGCACCTTCTCCTGTCTGTTGGACAGTGAGTAGCACCATTTCCTGTCTGCTGGATAGTGACTAGCAACTTCTGCTGTCTGCCGGGCAGTGACTAGCACCTTATCCTGTCTGCTGGACAGTGACTAGTACCTTCTCCTGTCTGTTGGACAATGACTAGCACCTTCTCCCGTATGCTGGACTGTGACCAGCACCTTTTCCTGCCTGTTGGACAGTGACTAGCACCATCTCCTGTCTGCTGGACAGTGACTAGCACCTTCTACTGTCTGCCGGACAGTGACTAGCACCTTCTCCTGTCTGCTGGAAAGCGACTAGCACCTTTTCTTGTTGGACAGTGATCAGCACCTTTTCCTGTCTGTTGGACAGTGGCTAGCACCTTTTACTGTCTGCTGGACTGTGACTAGCAGCTTGTCCTGCTTGCTGGACAGTGGCTAGCACCTTTTCCTTTCTGCTGGTACGTGACTAGCACCATCAACTGTCTGCTGGACAGTGACTAGCACTTTCTCCTGTCTGCTGGATAGCGACGAGCACCTTTTCCTTTCTGCTGGTACATGACTAGCACCATCAGCTGTCTGCTGGACAGTGACTAGCACCTTCTCCTGTCTGCTGGACAGTGACTAGCACCTTCTCCTGTCTGCTGGACAGTGATGAGCAACTTCTCCTGTCTGCTGGACAGTGACTAGCGCCTTCTCCTGTCTGCTAGATAGTGATCAGCACCTTCTCCTATATGCTGGACAGTCACTAGCACCCTTTCCTATCTGCTGGAAAGTGACTAGCACCATTTCCTGTCTGCTGGACAGTGACTAGCACATTCTCCTGTCTGCTGAACAGTGACTAACACCTTTTCCTGTCTGCTGGATAGTGACTAGCACCTTTTCCTGTTTGCTGGACAGTGACTAGCGCCTTCTCCTGTCTGCTGGACAGTGACTAACACCTTTTCCTGTCTGCTGGACAGTGACGAGCACCTTCTCCTCTCTGCTGGACAGTGACTAGCACCTTCTCCTGGCTGCTGGACAGTGACTTGCACCTTTTCCTGTCTGTTCAAATGTGACTAGTACCTTTTCCTGTCTGCTGGACAATGACTAACATCTCCTCCTGTATGCTGGACAGTAACTAGCACCTTTTCCTGTCTGTTGGACAGAGACTAGCACCTTTTCCTGTCTGCTGGACAGTGACTAACACCTTTTCCTGTCTGCTGGACAGTGACTAGCACCTTTACCTGCCTGCTGGACATTGACTAGCAGCTTTTCTGTCGGGCAGTGACCAGCACCTTCTCCTGTCTGCTGGACAGTGACTAGCACCTTCTCCTGTCTGCTGGACAGAGACGAGCACTTTCTCCTGTTTGCTGGACAGTGAGTAGCACCTTCCCCTGTCAGCTGGACCCTGACTAGCACCTTCTCCTGTCTGTTGGACAGTGAGTAGCACCTTCTCCTGTCTGCTGGACAGTGATGAGCAACTTCTCCTGTCTGCTGGACAGTGACTAGCGCCTTCTCCTGTCTGCTAGATAGTGATCAGCACCTTCTCCTATATGCTGGACAGTCACTAGGACCCTTTCCTATCTGCTGGACAGTGACTAGCACCATTTCCTGTCTGCTGGACAGTGACTAGCACATTCTCCTGTCTGCTGAACAGTGACTAACACCTTTTCCTGTCTGCTGGATAGTGACTAGCACCTTTTCCTGTCTGCTGGACAGTGACTAGCGCCTTCTCCTGTCTGCTGGACAGTGACTAACACCTTTTCCTGTCTGCTGGACAGTGACGAGCACCTTCTCCTCTCTGCTGGACAGTGACTAGCACCTTCTCCTGGCTGCTGGACAGTGACTTGCACCTTTTCCTGTCTGTTCAAATGTGACTAGTACCTTTTCCTGTCTGCTGGACAATGACTAACATCTCCTCCTGTATGCTGGACAGTAACTAGCACCTTTTCCTGTCTGTTGGACAGAGACTAGCACCTTTTCCTGTCCGCTGGACAGTGACTAACACCTTTTCCTGTCTGCTGGACAGTGACTAGCACCTTTACCTGCCTGCTGGACATTGACTAGCACCTTTTCTGTTGGACAGTGACCAGCACCTTCTCCTGTCTGCTGGATAGCGACGAGCACCTTTTCCTTTCTGCTGTACGTGACTAGCACCATCAACTGTCTGCTGGACAGTGACTAGCACCTTCTCCTGTCTGCTGGACAGAGACGAGCACTTTCTCCTGTTTGCTGGACAGTGAGTAGCACCTTCCCCTGTCAGCTGGACCCTGACTAGCACCTTCTCCTGTCTGCTGGACAGTGAGTAGCACCTTTTCCTGTCTGCTGGAAATCGACTAGCACCTTTTCTTGGACAGTGACCAGCACCTTTTCCTGTCTGCTGGAGAGCAACTAGCACCTTTTCCTGTCTGCTGGACAGTGACTAGCACCTTTTACTGTCTGCTCAACTTTGACTAGTGCATTTTCCTGCCTGCTGGAGAGTCACTAACAGCTCCTCCTGTCTGCTGGACAGCAAGTATCACCTTTTCCTGTCTGTTGGACAGTCACCTGCACCTTTTCCTGTCTGCTGGACAGTAACAAGCGCCTTCACGTGTTTGCTGGACAGTGATTATCACCTTTTCTTGTCTGTTGGACAGTGACTAGCACCTTTTCCTGTCGGACAGTGACCAGCACCATTTCCTGTCTGTTGGACGGTGACTAGCACCTTCGCCTGTCTGCTGGACAGTGACTAGCACCTTCTACTGTCTGCTGGACAGTGACTAGCACCTTCTCCTGTCTGCTGGATAGTGACTAGCAACTTCTGCTGTCTGCTGGACAGTGAGTAGCACCTTTTTCTGTGTGCTGGATAGTGACTAGCAACTTTTACTGTCTGCTCAACTGTGACTAGTACATTTTCCTGCCTGCTGGACAGTCACTAACAGCTCCTCCTATCTGCTGTACAGCAAGTAGCACCTTCTCCTGTCTGCTGGACAGTGACTAGCACCTTCTCCTGTCTGCTGGACAGTGATGAGCAACTTCTCCTGTCTGCTGGACAGTGACTAGCGCCTTCTCCTGTCTGATAGATAGTGATCAGCACCTTCTCCTATATGCTGGACAGTCACTAGCACCCTTTCCTATCTGCTGGACAGTGACTAGCACCATTTCCTGTCTGCTGGACAGTGACTAGCACATTCTCCTGTCTGCTGAACAGTGACTAACACCTTTTCCTGTCTGCTGGATAGTGACTAGCACCTTTTCCTGTCTGCTGGACAGTGACTAGCGTCTTCTCCTGTCTGCTGGACAGTGACTAACACCTTTTCCTGTCTGCTGGACAGTGACGAGCACCTTCTCCTCTCTGCTGGACAGTGACTAGCACCTTCTCCTGGCTGCTGGACAGTGACTTGCACCTTTTCCTGTCTGTTCAAATGTGACTAGTACCTTTTCCTGTCTGCTGGACAATGACTAACATCTCCTCCTGTGTGCTGGACAGTAACTAGCACCTTTTCCTGTCTGTTGGACAGAGACTAGCACCTTTTCCTGTCTGCTGGACAGTGACTAACACCTTTTCCTGTCTGCTGGACAGTGACTAGCACCTTTACCTGCCTGCTGGACATTGACTAGCACCTTTTCTGTCGGACAGTGACCAGCACCTTCTCCTGTCTGCTGGATAGCGACGAGCACCTTTTCCTTTCTGCTGTACGTGACTAGCTCCATCAACTGTCTGCTGGACAGTGACTAGCACCCTCTCCTGTCTGCTGGACAGAGACGAGCACTTTCTCCTGTTTGCTGGACAGTGAGTAGCACCTTCCCCTGTCAGCTGGACCCTGACTAGCACCTTCTCCTGTCTGCTGGACAGTGACTAGCACCTTCTCCTGTCTGCTGGATAGTGACTAGCAACTTCTGCTGTCTGCTGGACAGTGAGTAGCACCTTTTTCTGTGCGCTGGATAGTGACTAGCAACTTTTACTGTCTGCTCAACTGTGACTAGTACATTTTCCTGCCTGCTGGACAGTCACTAACAGCTCCTCCTATCTGCTGTACAGCAAGTAGCACCTTCTCCTGTCTGCTGGACAGTGACTAGCACCTTCTCCTGTCTGCTGGACAGTGATAAGCAACTTCTCCTGTCTGCTGGACAGTGACTAGCGCCTTCTCCTGTCTGCTAGATAGTGATCAGCACCTTCTCCTATATGCTGGACAGTCACTAGCACCCTTTCCTATCTGCTGGACAGTGACTAGCACCATTTCCTGTCTGCTGGACAGTGACTAGCACATTCTCCTGTCTGCTGAACAGTGACTAACACCTTTTCCTGTCTGCCGGATAGTGACTAGCACCTTCTCCTGTCTGTTGGACAGTGACTAGCACCTTCTCTGTCTGCTGGACAGTGACTAGCACCTTTTCCTGTCTGCTGGACAGTGACAAGCATCTTCTCCTGTCTGCTGGATAGCAACGAGCACCTTTTTCTGTCTGTTGGACAGTGACTAGCACGTTTTCCTGTCTGCTGGACAGCAAGTAGCACCTTTTCCTGTGTGTTGGACAGTGACTAGCACCTTCTCTGTCTGCTGGACAGTGACTTGCACTTTTTCCTGTCTGCTGGACATTGACTAGCACCTTCTCCTGTCTGCTGGATAGCGACGAGCACCTTTTCCTGTCTGCTGGACAGTGACTAGCACCATCAACTGTCTGCTGGACAGTGACTAGCACCTTCTCCTGTCTGCTGGACAGAGATGAGCACCTTCTCCTGTCGGTTGGACAGTGAGTAGCGCCTTCTCCTATCAGCTGGACCGTGACTAGCAACTTCTCCTGTCTGTTGGACAGTGAGTAGCACCATTTCCTGTCTGCTGGATAGTGACTAGCAACTTCTGCTGTCTGCCGGGCAGTGACTAGCACCTTATCCTGTCTGCTGGACAGTGACTAGTACCTTCTCCTGTCTGTTGGACAATGACTAGCACCTTCTCCAGTATGCTGGACTGTGACCAGCACCTTTTCCTGCCTGTTGGACAGTGACTAGCACCTTCTCCTGTCTGCCGGACAGTGACTAGCACCTTCTACTGTCTGCCGGACAGTGACTAGCACCTTTTCCTGTCCGCTGGAAAGCGACTAGCACCTTTTCTTTTTGGACAGTGACCAGCACCTTTTCCTGTCTGTTGGACAGTGGCTAGCACCTTTTACTGTCTGCTGGATTGTGACTAGTAGCTTCTCCTGTCTGCTGGACAGTGACTAGCACCTTCTCCTGTCTGCTGGACAGTGACTAGCACCTTCTCCTGTCTGCTGGACAGTGACGAGCAACTTCTCCTGTCTGCTGGACAGTGACTAGCGCCTTCTCCTGTCTGCTGGACAGTGACTAGCACCTTCTCCTGTCTGCTAGATAGTGAAGAGCACTTTCTCCTATATGCTGGACAGTCACTAGCACCCTTTCCTATCTGCTGGACAGTCACTAGCACCCTTTCCTATCTGCTGGACAGTGACTAGCACCATTTTGTGACTGCTGGACAGTGACTAGCACCTTCTCCTGTCTGCTGAACAGTGACTAACACCTTTTCCTGTCTGCTGGACAGTGACTAGCACCTTCTCCTGGCTGCTGGACAGTGACTTGCACCTTTTCCTGTCTGTTCAAATGTGACTAGTACCTTTTCCTGTCTGCTGGACAATGACTAACACCTCCTCCTGTATGCTGGACAGTAACTAGCACCTTTTCCTGTCTGTTGGACAGAGACTAGCACCTTTTCCTATCTGCTGGACAGTGACTAACACCTTTTCCTGTCTGCTGGACAGTGACTAGCACCTTTACCTGCCTGCTGGACATCGACTAGCACCTTTTCTGTCGGACAGTGACCAGCACCTTCTCCTGTCTGCTGGATAGCGACGAGCACCTTTTCCTTTCTGCTGCACGTGACTAGCACCATCAACTGTCTGCTGGACAGTGACTAGCACCTTCTCCTGTCTGCTGGACAGAGACGAGCACTTTCTCCTATTTACTGGACAGTGAGTAGCACCTTCCCCTGTCAGCTGGACCCTGACTAGCACGTTCTCCTGTCTGCTGGACAGCAAGTATCACCTTTTCTTGTCTGTTGGACAGTGACTAGCACCTTTTCCTGTCGGACAGTGACCAGCACCATTTCCTGTCTGTTGGACAGTGACTAGCACCTTCACCTGTCTGCTGGACAGTGACTAGCACCTTTTCCTGTCTGTTGGACAGTGCCTAGCACCTTCTCCTGTCTGCTGGACAGTGACTAGCAACTTTTTCTGTCTGCTGGACAGAGCTAGCACCTTCTCCTGTCTGCTGGACAATGAATAGCACCTTTACCTCACGCTGGACAGTGATTTGCACCATCTCCTGTCTGCTGGATAGTGACCAGCACCATCTCCTGTCTGCTGGACAGTAACTAGCACCTTCTCCTGTTTGCTGGACAGCGAGTAGCACCTTTGCCTGTCTAATGGACAATGACTAGCACCTTCTCCTACCTGCAGGTCAGTGACTAGCACCTTCTCCTGTCTGCTGGACAGTGACTAGCACCTTTTCCTGTCTGCTGGACAGTGACTAGCACCTCCTCCTGTCTGCTGGACAGTGACTAGCGCCTTCTCCTGTCTGCTGGACAGTGACTAGCACCTTTTCCTGTCTGCTGGACAGTGACTAGCACCTCCTCCTGTCTGCTGGACAGTGACTAGCGCCTTCTCCTGTCTGCTGGACAGTGACTAGCACCTTCTCCTGTCTGCTAGATAGTGATGAGCACCTTCTCCTATATGCTGGACAGTCACTAGCACCTTTTCCTATCTGCTGGACAGTGACTAGCACCTTTTCCTGTCTGCTGGACAGTGACTAGCACCTTTTCCTGTCTGCTGGACAGTGACTAGCGCCTTCTCCTGTATGCTGGACAGTGACTAGCACCTTCTCCTGGCTGCTGGACAGTGACTTGCACCTTTTCCTGTCTGTACAAATGTGACTAGTACCTTTTCTAGTCTGCTGGACATGACTAACACCTCCTCCTGTATGCTGGACAGTAACTAGCACCTTTTCCTGTCTGTTGGACAGAGACTAGCACCTTTTCCTGTCTGCTGGACAAGGACTAACACCTTTTCCTGTCTGCTGGACAGTGACGAGCACCTTCTCCTGTCTGCTGGACAGTGACTAACACCTTTTCCTGTCTGCTGGACAGTGACTAGCACCTTTTCCTGTCTGCTGGACAGTGACTAGCACATTCGCCTGTCTGCTGGACAGTGACGAGCACCTTCTCCTGTCTGCTGGACAGTGACTAGCACCTTTTCCTGTCTGCTGGACAGTGACTAGCTCCTCCAGTCTGCCGGACAGTGACTAGCGCCTTCTCCTGTCTGCTGGACAGTGACTAGCTCCTCCAGTCTGCCGGACAGTGACTAGCGCCTTCTCCTGTCTGCTGGACAGTGACTAGCACCTTTTCCTGTCTGCTGGACAGTGACTAACACCTTTTCCTGTCTGTTGGACAGTGGCTAGCACCTTTTACTCTCTGCTGGACTGTGACTAGCAGCTTCTCCTGCCTGCTGGACAGTGGCTAGCACCTTTTCCTTTCTGCTGGTACGTGACTAGCACCATCAACTGTCTGCTGGACAGTGACTAGCACCTTCTCCTGTCTGCTGGACAGAGACGAGCACTTTCTCCTGTTTGCTGGACAGTGAGTAGCACCTTCACCTGTCAGCTGGACCCTGACTAGCACCTTTTCCTGTCTGCTGGACAGTGAGTAGCACCTTTTCCTGTCTGCTGGAAATCGACTAGCACCTTTTCTTGGACAGTGACCAGCACCTTTTCCTGTCTGCTGGAGAGCAACTAGCACCTTTTCCTGTCTGCTGGACAGTGACTAGCACCTTTTACTGTCTGCTCAACTTTGACTAGTACATTTTTCTGCCTGCTGGACAGTCACTAACAGCTCCTCCTGTCTGCTGGACAGCAAGTATCACCTTTTCCTGTCTGTTGGACAGTCACCTGCTCCATTTCCTGTCTGCTGGACAGTAACAAGTGCCTTCACGTGTCTGCTGGACAGTGATTATCACCTTTTCTTGTCTGTTGGACAGTGACTAGCACCTTCTCCTGTCGGACAGTGACCAGCACCATGTCCTGTCTGTTGGACAGTGACTAGCACCTTCCCCTGTCTGCTGGACATTGAGTAGCACCTTCTACTGTCTGCTGAACAGTGACTAGCACCTCCTCCTGTCTGCTGGACAGTGAGTAGCACCATTTCCTGTCTGCTGGATAGTGACTAGCAACTTCTGCTGTCTGCTGGACAATGAGTATCACCTTTTTCTGTGTGCTGGATAGTGACTAGCAACTTTTACTGTCTGCTCAACTGTGACTAGTACATTTTCCTGCCTGCTGGACAGTCACTAACAGCTCCTCCTGTCTGCTGTACAGCAAGTAGCACCTTTTCCTGTCTGCCGGACAGTGACTAGCACCTTTTCCTGTCTGCTGGACTCTGACTGGCACCTTTTCCTTTCTGCTGGACAGTGACTAGCACCATCAACTGTCTGCTGGACAGTGACTAGCACCTTCTCCTGTCTGCTGGACAGTGCTAGCTCCTTCTCCTGTCTGCTGGACAGTGAGTAGCACCTTCTCCTGTCAGCTTGACCCTGACTAGCACCTTCTCCTGTGTGCTGGACAGAAAGTAGCACCTTCTCCTGTCAGCTTGACTATGACTAACACCTTCTCCTGTCTGCTGGACAGTGACTATCAAATTCTCCTGTCGGCTGGACAGTGAGTAGCACCATTTCCTGTCTGCTGGATAGTGACTAACAACTTCTCCTGTCTACTGGACAGTGACAAGCACCTTTTCCTGTCTTCTGGACAGTGACTGGACCCTTCTCCGGTCTGCTGGACAGTGGGTAGCACCATTTTCTGTCTGCTGGACAGTGACTAGCACGTTTTACTGTCTGTTCAACTGTGACTAGTACATTTTCCTGCCTGCTGGACAGTCACTAACAGCTCCTCCTATCTGCTGTACAGCAAGTAGCACCTTTTCCTGTCTGTTGGACAGTGACTAGCACCTTCTCTGTCTGCTGGACAGTGACTTGCACTTTTTCCTGTCTGCCGGACAGTGACTAGCACCTTTTCCTGTCTGCTGGACAGTGACAAGCATCTTCTCCTGTCTGCTGGATAGCAACGAGCACCTTTTTCTGTCTGTTGGACAGTGACTAGCACGTTTTCCTGTCTGCTGGACAGCAAGTAGCACCTTTTCCTGTCTGTTGGACAGTGACTAGCACCTTCTCTGTCTGCTGGACAGTGACTTGCACTTTTTCCTGTCTGCTGGACATTGACTAGCAGCTTCTCCTGTCTGCTGGATAGCGACGAGCACCTTTTCCTGTCTGCTGGACAGTGACTAGCACCATCAACTGTCTGCTGGACAGTGACTAGCACCTTCTCCTGTCTGCTGGACAGAGATGAGCACCTTCTCCTGTCTGTTGGACAGTGAGTAGCGCCTTCTCCTATCAGCTGGACTGTGACTAGCACCTTCTCCTGTCTGTTGGACAGTGAGTAGCACCATTTCCTGTCTTCTGGATAGTGACTAGCAACTTCTGCTGTCTGCCGGGCAGTGACTAGCACCTTATCCTGTCTGCTGGACAGTGACTAGTACCTTCTCCTGTCTGTTGGACAATGACTAGCACCTTCTCCAGTATGCTGGACTGTGACCAGCACCTTTTCCTGCCTGTTGGACAGTGACTAGCATCTTCTCCTGTCTGCTGGACAGTGACTAGCACCTTTTCCTGTCTGCTGGACAGTGACTAACACCTTTTCCTGTTTGCTGGACAGCGACTAGCACCTTTACCTGCCTGCTGCACATTGACTAGCACCTTTTCTTCTTGGACAGTGACCAGCACCTTTTCCTGTCTGTTGGACAGTGGCTAGCACCTTTTACTGTCTGCTGGATTGTGACTAGCAGCTTCTCCTGTCTGCTGGACAGTGACTAGCACCTTCTCCTGTCTGCTGGACAGTGACTAGCACCTTCTCCTGTCTGCTGGACAGTGACGAGCAACTTCTCCTGTCTGCTGGACAGTGACTAGCGCCTTCTCCTGTCTGCTGGACAGTGACTAGCACCTTCTCCTGTCTGCTAGATAGTGATGAGCACTTTCTCCTATATGCTGGACAGTCACTAGCACCCTTTCCTATCTGCTGGACAGTGACTAGCACCATTTCGTGACTGCTGGACAGTGACTAGCACCTTCTCCTGTCTGCTGAACAGTGACTAACACCTTTTCCTGTCTGCTGGACAGTGACTAGCACCTTTTCCTGTCTGCTGGACAGTGACTAGAGCCTTCTCCTGTCTGCTGGACAGTGACTAACACCTTTTCCTGTCTGCTGTACAATGACTAACACCTCCTCCTGTATGCTGGACAGTAACTAGCACCTTTTCCTGTCTGTTGGACAGAGACTAGCACCTTTTCCTGTCTGCTGGACAGTGACTAACACCTTTTCCTGTTTGCTGGACAGCGACTAGCACCTTTACCTGCCTGCTGCACATTGACTAGCACCTTTTCTGTCGGACAGTGACCAGCACCTTCTCCTGTCTGCTGGATAGCGACGAGCACCTTTTCCTTTCTGCTGTACGTGACTAGCACCATCAACTGTCTGCTGGACAGTGACTAGCACCTTCACCTGTCTGCTGGACAGAGACGAGCACTTTCTCCTGTTTGCTGGACAGTGAGTAGCACCTTCCCCTGTCAGCTGGACCCTGACTAGCACCTTCTCCTGTCTGCTGGACAGTGAGTAGCACCTTTTCCTGTCTGCTGGAAATCGACTAGCACCTTTTCTTGGACAGTGACCAGCACCTTTTCCTGTCTGCTGGAGAGCAACTAGCACCTTTTCCTGTCTGCTGGACAGTGACTAGCACCTTTTACTGTCTGCTCAACTTTGACTAGTGCATTTTCCTGCCTGCTGGACAGTCACTAACAGCTCCTCCTGTCTGCTGGACAGCATGTATCACCTTTTCCTGTCTGTTGGACAGTCACCTGCACCTTTTCCTGTCTGCTGGACAGTAACAAGCGCCTTCACGTGTCTGCTGGACAGTGATTATCACCTTTTCTTGTCTGTTGGACAGTGACTAGCACCTTTTCCTGTCGGACAGTGACCAGCACCATTTCCTGTCTGTTGGACAGTGACTAGCACCTTCGCCTGTCTGCGGGACAGTGACTAGCACCTTCTACTGTCTGCTGGACAGTGACTAGCACCTTCTCCTGTCTGCTGGATAGTGATTAGCAACTTCTGCTGTCTGCTGGACAGTGAGTAGCACCTTTTTCTGTGTGCTGGATAGTGACTAGCAACTTTTACTGTCTGCTCAACTGTGACTAGTACATTTTCCTGCCTGCTGGACAGTCACTAACAGCTCCTCCTATCTGCTGTACAGCAAGTAGCACCTTTTCCTGTCTGTTGGACAGTGACTAGCACCTTCTCTGTCTGCTGGACAGTGACTTGCACTTTTTCCTGTCTGACGGACAGTGACTAGCACCTTTTCCTGTCTGCTGGACAGTGACAAGCATCTTCTCCTGTCTGCTGGATAGCAACGAGCACCTTTTTCCGTCTGTTGGACAGTGACTAGCACGTTTTCCTGTCTGCTGGACAGCAAGTAGCACCTTTTCCTGTCTGTTGGACAGTGACTAGCACCTTCTCTGTCTGCTGGACAGTGACTTGCACTTTTTCCTGTCTGCTGGACATTGACTAGCACCTTCTCCTGTCTGCTGGATAGCGATGAGCACCTTTTCCTGTCTGCTGGACAGTGACTAGCACCATCAACTGTCTGCTGGACAGTGACTAGCACCTTCTCCTGTCTGCTGGACAGAGATGAGCACCTTCTCCTGTCTGTTGGACAGTGAATAGCGCCTTCTCCTATCAGCTGGACCGTGACTAGCACCTTCTCCTGTCTGTTGGACAGTGAGTAGCACCATTTCCTGTCTGCTGGATAGTGACTAGCAACTTCTGCTGTCTGCCGGGCAGTGACTAGCACCTTATCCTGTCTGCTGGACAGTGACTAGTACCTTCTCCTGTCTGTTGGACAATGACTAGCACCTTCTCCAGTATGCTGGACTGTGACCAGCACCTTTTCCTGCCTGTTGGACAGTGGCTAGCACCTTCTCCTGTCTGCTGGACAGTGACTAGCACCTTCTACTGTCTGCCGGACAGTGACTAGCACCTTTTCCTGTCTGCTGGAAAGCGACTAGCACCTTTTCTTTTGGGACAGTGACCAGCACCTTTTCCTGTCTGTTGCACAGTGGCCAGCACCTTTTACTGTCTGCTGGATTGTGACTAGCAGCTTCTCCTGTCTGCTGGACAGTGACTAGCACCTTCTCCTGTCTGCTGGACAGTGACTAGCACCTTCTCCTGTCTGCTGGACAGTGACGTGCAACTTCTCCTGTCTGCTGGACAGTGACTAGCGCCTTCTCCTGTCTGCTGGACAGTGACTAGCACCTTCTCCTGTCTGCTAGATAGTGATGAGCACTTTCTCCTATATGCTGGACAGTGACTAGCACCATTTCGTGACTGCTGGACAGTGACTAGCACCTTCTCCTGTCTGCTGAACAGTGACTAACACCTTTTCCTGTCTGCTGGACAGTGACTAGCACCTTTTCCTGTCTGCTAGACAGTGACTAGAGCCTTCTCCTGTCTGCTGGACAGTAACTAGCACCTTTTCCTGTCTGTTGGACAGAGACTAGCACCTTTTCCTGTCTGCTGGACAGTGACTAACACCTTTTCCTGTCTGCTGGACAGTGACTAGCACCTTTACCTGCCTGCTGGACATTGACTAGCACCTTTTCTGTCGGACAGTGACCAGCACCTTCTCCTCTCTGCTGGACAGTGGTGAGCACCTTTTCCCCTCTGTTGGACTGTGACTAGCACCTTTTCCTGGCTGCTGGACAGTGATTAGCACCTTCTCCTGACTGCTGGACACTGACTAGCACCTTCTCCTGACTGCTGGACAGTGAGTAGCACCATTTCCTGTCTGCTGGGTAGTGACTAGTAACTTCTCCCGTTTGTTGGACAGTGACTAGCACCTTTTCCTGTCGACTGGATTGTGAGTAGCACCTTTTCCTGTCTGCTGGACAGTGACTAGCACCTTCACCTGTCTGCTGGACAGAGACGAGCACTTTCTTCTGTTTGCTGGACAGTGAGTAGCATCTTCTCCTGTCAGCTGGACCCTGACTAGCACCTTCTCCTGTCTGCTGGACAGTGAGTAGCACCTTTTCCTGTCTGCTGGAAATTGACTAGCACCTTTTCTTGGACAGTGACCAGCACCTTTTCCTGTCTGCTGGAGAGCAACTAGCACCTTTTCCTGTCTGCTGGACAGTGACTAGCACCTTTTACTGTCTGCTCAACTTTGACTAGTACATTTTCCTGCCTGCTGGACAGTCACTAACAGCTCCTCCTGTCTGCTGGACAGCAAGTATCACCTTTTCCTGTCTGTTGGACAGTCACCTGCTCCATTTCCTGTCTGCTGGACAGTAACAAGTGCCTTCACGTGTCTGCTGGACAGTGATTATCACATTTTCTTGTCTGTTGGACAGTGACTAGCACCTTTTCCTGTCGGACAGTGACCAGCACCATTTCATGTCTGTTGGACAGTGACTAGCACCTTCGCCTGTCTGCTGGACAGTGACTAGCACCTTCTCCTGTCTGCTGGACAGTGAGTAGCACCATTTCCTGTCTGCTGGATAGTGACTAGCAACTTCTGCTGTCTGCTTGACAGTGAGTATCACCTTTTTCTGTGTGCTGGATAGTGACTAGCAACTTTTACTGTCTGCTCAACTGTGACTAGTACATTTTACTGCCTGCTGGACAGTCACTAACAGCTCCTCCTGTCTGCTGTACAGCAAGTAGCACCTTTTCCTGTCTGCTGGACAGTGGCTAGCATTTTTCCTGTCTGCCGGACAGTGACTAGCACCTTTTCCTGTCTGCTGGACTCTGACTGGCACCTTTTCCTTTCTGCTGGACAGTGACTAGCACCATCAACTGTCTGCTGGACAGTGACTAGCACCTTCTCCTGTCTGCTGGACAGTGAGTAGCACCTTTTCCTGTCTGCTGGACAGTGACTAGCTCCTCCTGTCTGCTGGACAGTGACTAGCGCCTTCTCCTGTCTGCTGGACAGTGACTAGCACCTTCTCCTGTTGGCTAGATAGTGATCAGCACCTTCTCCTATATGCTGGACAGTCACTAGCACCTTTTCCTATCGGCTGGACAGTGACTAGCACCATTTCCTGTCTGCTGGACAGTGACTAGCACCTTCTCCTGTCTGCTGGACAGTGACTAACACCTTTTCCTGTCAGCTGGACAGTGACTAGCGCCTTCTCCTGTCTGCTGGACAGTGACTAGCACCTTCTCCTGTCTGCTGGACAGCGACGAGCACCTTGCCCTGGCTGCTGGACAGTGACTTGCACCTTTTCCTGTCTGTACAAATGTGACTTGTACCTTTTCCTGTCTGCTGGACATAACTAACACCTCCTCCTGTTTGCTGGACGGTAACTAGCACCTTTTCCTGTCTGTTGGACAGAGACTAGCACCTTTTACTGTCTGCTGGACAGGGACAAACACCTTTTCCTGTCTGCTGGACATTGACGAGCACCATCTCCTGTCTGCTGGACAATGACTAGTGTCTTCTCCTGTCTGCTGGACAGTGACTAGCACCTTCTCCTGTCTGCTGGACAGTGACGAGCACCTTCTCCTGGCTGCTGGACAGTGACTTGCACCTTTTCCTGTCTGTACAAATGTGACTAGTACCTTTTCCTGTCTGCTGGACATGACTAGCATCTCCTCCTGTATGCTGGACAGTAACTAGCACCTTTTCCTGTCTGTTGGACAGAGACTAGCACCTTTTCCTGTCTGCTGGACAGTGACTAACACCTTTTCCTGTCTGCTGGACAGTGATGAGCACCTTCTCCTGTCTGCCGGACTGTGCCTAGCACCTTCTCCTGTCTGCCGGACAGTGACTAGCACCTTTTCCTGTCTGCTGGTAAGCGACTAGCACCTTTTCTTGTTGGACAGTGACCAGCACCTTTTCCTCTCTGTTGGACAGTGGCTAGCACCTTTTACTCTCTGCTGGACTGCGACTAGCAGCTTGTCCTGCCTGCTGGACAGTGGCTAGCACCTTTTCCTTTCTGCTGGTACGTGACTAGCACCATCAACTGTCTGCTGGACAGTGACTAGCACCTTCACCTGTCTGCTGGACAGAGACAAGCACTTTCTCCTGTTTGCTGGACAGTGAGTAGCACCTTCTCCTGTCAGCTGGACCCTGACTAGCACCTTCTCCTGTCTGCTGGACAGTGACTAACACCTTTTCCTGTCTGCTGGACAGTGACTAGCACCTTTACCTGCCTGCTGGACATTGACTAGCACCTTTTCTGTCGGACAGTGACCAGCACCTTCTCCTGTCTGCTGGATAGCGACGAGCACCTTTTCCTTTCTGCTGCACGTGACTAGCACCATCAACAGTCTGCTGGACAGTGACTAGTACCTTCTCCTGTCTGCTGGACAGAGACGAGCACTTTCTCCTATTTACTGGACAGTGAGTAGCACCTTCCCCTGTCAGCTGGACCTTGACTAGCACGTTCTCCTGTCTGCTGGACAGCAAGTATCACCTTTTCCTGTCTGTTGGACAATGACCTGCACCTTTTCCTGTCTGCTGGACAGTAACAAGCGCCTTCACGCGTCTGCTGGACAGTGATTATCACCTTTTCTTGTGTGTTGGACAGTGACTAACACCTTTTCCTGTCGGGCAATGACCAGCACCATTTCCTGTCTGTTGGACAGTGACTAGCACCTTCGCCTGTCTGCTGGACAGTGACTAGCACCTTTTCCTGTCTGTTGGACAGTGCCTAGCACCTTCTCCTGACTGCTGGACAGTGACTAGCACCTTTTTCTGTCTGCTGGACAGAGCTAGCACCTTCTCCTGTCTGCTGGACAATGAATAGCACCTTTACCTCACGCTGGACAGTGATTTGCACCATCTCCTGTCTGCTGGATAGTGACCAGCACCATCTCCTGTCTGCTGGACAGTAACTAGCACCTTCTCCTGTTTGCTGGACAGCGAGTAGCACCTTTGCCTGTCTAATGGACAACGACAAGCACCTTCTCCTACCTGCAGGTCAGTGACTAGCACCTTCTCCTGTCTGCTGGACAGTGACTAGCACCTTTTCCTGTCTGCTGGACAGTGACTAGCGCCTTCTCCTGTCTGCTGGACAGTGACTAGCACCTTCTCCTGTCTGCTAGATAGTGATGAGCACCTTCTCCTATATGCTGGACAGTCACTAGCACCTTTTCCTATCTGCTGGACAGTGACTAGCACCTTTTCCTGTCTGCTGGACATTGACGAGCACCTTCTCCTGTCTGCTGGACAGTGACTAGCGTCTTCTCCTGTCTGCTGGACAGTGACTAGCACCTTCTCCTGTCTGCTGGACAGTGACGAGCACCTTCTCCTGGCTGCTGGACAGTGACTTGCACCTTTTCCTGTCTGTACAAATGTGACTAGTACCTTTTCCTGTCTGCTGGACATGACTAGCATCTCCTCCTGTATGCTGGACAGTAACTAGCACCTTTTCCTGTCTGTTGGACAGAGACTAGCACCTTTTCCTGTCTGCTGGACAGTGACTAACACCTTTTCCTGTCTGCTGGACAGTGACGAGCACATTCTCCTGTCTGCCGGACTGTGCCTAGCACCTTCTCCTGTCTGCCGGACAGTCACTAGCACCTTTTCCTGTCTGCTGGAAAGCGACTAGCACCTTTTCTTGTTGGACAGTGACCAGCACCTTTTCCTGTCTGTTGGACAGTGGCTAGCACCTTTTACTCTCTGCTGGACTGTGACTAGCAGCTTGTCCTGCCTGCTGGACAGTGGTAGCACCTTTTCCTTTCTGCTGGTACGTGTCTAGCACCATCAACTGTCTGCTGGACAGTGACTAGCACCTTCACCTGTCTGCTGGACAGAGACGAGCACTTTCTTCTGTTTGCTGGACAGTGAGTAGCACCTTCTCCTGTCAGCTGGACCCTGACTAGCACCTTCTCCTGTCTGCTGGACAGTGAGTAGCACCTTTTCCTGTCTGCTGGAAATCGACTAGCACCTTTTCTTGGACAGTGACCAGCACCTTTTCCTGTCTGCTTTAGAGCAACTAGCACCTTTTCCTGTCTGCTGGACAGTGACCAGCACCTTTTACTGTCTGCTCAACTTTGACTAGTACATTTTCCTGCCTGCTGGACAGTCACTAACAGCTCCTCCTGTCTGCTGGACAGCAAGTATCACCTTTTCCCGACTGTTGGACAGTCACCTGCTCCATATCCTGTCTGCTGGACAGTAACAAGTGCCTTCACGTGTCTGCTGGACAGTGATTATCACCTTTTCTTGTCTGTTGGACAGTGACTAGCACCTTTTCCTGTCGGACAGTGACCAGCACCATTTCCTGTCTGTTGGACAGTGACTAGCACCTTCGCCTGTCTGCTGGACAGTGACTAGCACCTTCTCCTGTCTGCTGGACAGTGAGTAGCACCATTTCCTGTCTGCTGGATAGTGACTAGCAACTTCTGCTGTCTGCTTGACAGTGAGTATCACCTTTTTCTGTGTGCTGGATAGTGACTAGCAACTTTTACTGTCTGCTCAACTGTGACTAGTACATTTTACTGCCTGCTGGACAGTCACTAACAGCTCCTCCTGTCTGCTGTACAGCAAGTAGCACCTTTTCCTGTCTGCTGGACAGTGGCTAGCATTTTTCCTGTCTGCCGGACAGTGACTAGCACCTTTTCCTGTCTGCTGGACTCTGACTGGCACCTTTTCCTTTCTGCTGGACAGTGACTAGCACCATCAACTGTCTGCTGGACAGTGACTAGCACCTTCTCCTGTCTGCTGGACAGTGAGTAGCACCTTTTCCTGTCTGCTGGACAGTGACTAGCTCCTCCTGTCTGCTGGACAGTGACTAGCGCCTTCTCCTGTCTGCTGGACAGTGACTAGCACCTTCTCCTGTTTGCTAGATAGTGATCAGCACCTTCTCCTATATGCTGGACAGTCACTAGCACCTTTTCCTATCGGCTGGACAGTGACTAGCACCATCAACTGTCTGCTGGACAGTGACTAGCACCTTCTCCTGTCTGCTGGACAGTGAGTAGCTCCTTTTCCTGTCTGCTGGACAGTGACTAGCTCCTCCTGTCTGCTGGACAGTGACTAGCGCCTTCTCCTGTCTGCTGGACAGTGACTAGCACCTTCTCCTGTTTGCTAGAAAGTGATCAGCACCTTCTCCTATATGCTGGACAGTCACTAGCACCTTTTCCTATCGGCTGGACAGTGACTAGCACCATTTCCTGTCTGCTGGACAGTGACTAGCACCTTCTCCTGTCTGCTGGACAGTGACTAACACCTTTTCCTGTCAGCTGGACAGTGACTAGCGCCTTCTCCTGTCTGCTGGACAGTGACTAGCACCTTCTCCTGTCTGCTGGACAGCGACGAGCACCTTCCCCTGGCTGCTGGACAGTGACTTGCACCTTTTCCTGTCTGTACAAATGTGACTTGTACCTTTTCCTGTCTGCTGAACATAACTAACACCTCCTCCTGTTTGCTGGACGGTAACTAGCACCTTTTCCTGTCTGTTGGACAGAGACTAGCACCTTTTACTGTCTGCTGGACAGGGACAAACACCTTTTCCTGTCTGCTGGACATTGACGAGCACCATCTCCTGTCTGCTGGACAATGACTAGTGTCTTCTCCTGTCTGCTGGACAGTGACTAGCACCTTCTCCTGTCTGCTGGACAGTGACGAGCACCTTCTCCTGGCTGCTGGACAGTGACTTGCACCTTTTCCTGTCTGTACAAATGTGACTAGTACCTTTTCCTGTCTGCTGGACATGACTAGCATCTCCTCCTGTATGCTGGACAGTAACTAGCACCTTTTCCTGTCTGTTGGACAGAGACTAGCACCTTTTCCTGTCTGCTGGACAGTGACTAACACCTTTTCCTGTCTGCTGGACAGTGATGAGCACCTTCTCCTGTCTGCCGGACTGTGCCTAGCACCTTCTCCTGTCTGCCGGACAGTGACTAGCACCTTTTCCTGTCTGCTGGTAAGCGACTAGCACCTTTTCTTGGACAGTGACCAGCACCTTTTCCTGTCTGCTGGAGAGCAACTAGCACCTTTTCCTGTCTGCTGGACAGTGACTAGCACCTTTTACTGTCTGCTCAACTTTGACTAGTACATTTTCCTGCCTGCTGGACAGTCACTAACAGCTCCTCCTGTCTGCTGGACAGCAAGTATCACCTTTTCCTGTCTGTTGGACAGTCACCTGCTCCATTTCCTGTCTGCTGGACAGTAACAAGTGCCTTCACGTGTCTGCTGGACAGTGATTATCACATTTTCTTGTCTGTTGGACAGTGACTAGCACCTTTTCCTGTCGGACAGTGACCAGCACCATTTCCTGTCTGTTGGACAGTGACTAGCACCTTCGCCTGTCTGCTGGACAGTGACTAGCACCTTCTCCTGTCTGCTGGACAGTGAGTAGCACCATTTCCTGTCTGCTGGATAGTGACTAGCAACTTCTGCTGTCTGCTTGACAGTGAGTATCACCTTTTTCTGTGTGCTGGATAGTGACTAGCAACTTTTACTGTCTGCTCAACTGTGACTAGTACATTTTCCTGCCTGCTGGACAGTCACTCACAGCTCCTCCTGTCTGCTGTACAGCAAGTAGCACCTTTTCCTGTCTGCTGGACAGTGGCTAGCATTTTTCCTGTCTGCCGGACAGTGACTAGCACCTTTTCCTGTCTGCTGGACTCTGACTGGCACCTTTTCCTTTCTGCTGGACAGTGACTAGCACCATCAACTGTCTGCTGGACAGTGACTAGCACCTTCTCCTGTCTGCTGGACAGTGAGTAGCACCTTTTCCTGTCTGCTGGACAGTGACTAGCTCCTCCTGTCTGCTGGACAGTGACTAGCGCCTTCTCCTGTCTGCTGGACAGTGACTAGCACCTTCTCCTGTTTGCTAGATAGTGATCAGCACCTTCTCCTATATGCTGGACAGTCACTAGCACCTTTTCCTATCGGCTGGACAGTGACTAGCACCATTTCCTGTCTGCTGGACAGTGACTAGCACCTTCTCCTGTCTGCTGGACAGTGACTAACACCTTTTCCTGTCAGCTGGACAGTGACTAGCGCCTTCTCCTGTCTGCTGGACAGTGACTAGCACCTTCTCCTGTCTGCTGGACAGCGACGAGCACCTTGCCCTGGCTGCTGGACAGTGACTTGCACCTTTTCCTGTCTGTACAAATGTGACTTGTACCTTTTCCTGTCTGCTGGACATAACTAACACCTCCTCCTGTTTGCTGGACGGTAACTAGCACCTTTTCCTGTCTGTTGGACAGAGACTAGCACCTTTTACTGTCTGCTGGACAGGGACAAACACCTTTTCCTGTCTGCTGGACATTGACGAGCACCATCTCCTGTCTGCTGGACAATGACTAGTGTCTTCTCCTGTCTGCTGGACAGTGACTAGCACCTTCTCCTGTCTGCTGGACAGTGACGAGCACCTTCTCCTGGCTGCTGGACAGTGACTTGCACCTTTTCCTGTCTGTACAAATGTGACTAGTACCTTTTCCTGTCTGCTGGACATGACTAGCATCTCCTCCTGTATGCTGGACAGTAACTAGCACCTTTTCCTGTCTGTTGGACAGAGACTAGCACCTTTTCCTGTCTGCTGGACAGTGACTAGCACCTTTTCCTGTCTGCTGGTAAGCGACTAGCACCTTTTCTTGTTGGACAGTGACCAGCACCTTTTCCTCTCTGTTGGACAGTGGCTAGCACCTTTTACTCTCTGCTGGACTGCGACTAGCAGCTTGTCCTGCCTGCTGGACAGTGGCTAGCACCTTTTCCTTTCTGCTGGTACGTGACTAGCACCATCAACTGTCTGCTGGACAGTGACTAGCACCTTCACCTGTCTGCTGGACAGAGACAAGCACTTTCTCCTGTTTGCTGGACAGTGAGTAGCACCTTCTCCTGTCAGCTGGACCCTGACTAGCACCTTCTCCTGTCTGCTGGACAGTGACTAACACCTTTTCCTGTCTGCTGGACAGTGACTAGCACCTTTACCTGCCTGCTGGACATTGACTAGCACCTTTTCTGTCGGACAGTGACCAGCACCTTCTCCTGTCTGCTGGATAGCGACGAGCACCTTTTCCTTTCTGCTGCACGTGACTAGCACCATCAACAGTCTGCTGGACAGTGACTAGTACCTTCTCCTGTCTGCTGGACAGAGACGAGCACTTTCTCCTATTTACTGGACAGTGAGTAGCACCTTCCCCTGTCAGCTGGACCTTGACTAGCACGTTCTCCTGTCTGCTGGACAGCAAGTATCACCTTTTCCTGTCTGTTGGACAATGACCTGCACCTTTTCCTGTCTGCTGGACAGTAACAAGCGCCTTCACGCGTCTGCTGGACAGTGATTATCACCTTTTCTTGTGTGTTGGACAGTGACTAACACCTTTTCCTGTCGGGCAATGACCAGCACCATTTCCTGTCTGTTGGACAGTGACTAGCACCTTCGCCTGTCTGCTGGACAGTGACTAGCACCTTTTCCTGTCTGTTGGACAGTGCCTAGCACCTTCTCCTGACTGCTGGACAGTGACTAGCACCTTTTTCTGTCTGCTGGACAGAGCTAGCACCTTCTCCTGTCTGCTGGACAATGAATAGCACCTTTACCTCACGCTGGACAGTGATTTGCACCATCTCCTGTCTGCTGGATAGTGACCAGCACCATCTCCTGTCTGCTGGACAGTAACTAGCACCTTCTCCTGTTTGCTGGACAGCGAGTAGCACCTTTGCCTGTCTAATGGACAACGACAAGCACCTTCTCCTACCTGCAGGTCAGTGACTAGCACCTTCTCCTGTCTGCTGGACAGTGACTAGCACCTTTTCCTGTCTGCTGGACAGTGACTAGCGCCTTCTCCTGTCTGCTGGACAGTGACTAGCACCTTCTCCTGTCTGCTAGATAGTGATGAGCACCTTCTCCTATATGCTGGACAGTCACTAGCACCTTTTCCTATCTGCTGGACAGTGACTAGCACCTTTTCCTGTCTGCTGGACATTGACGAGCACCTTCTCCTGTCTGCTGGACAGTGACTAGCGTCTTCTCCTGTCTGCTGGACAGTGACTAGCACCTTCTCCTGTCTGCTGGACAGTGACGAGCACCTTCTCCTGGCTGCTGGACAGTGACTTGCACCTTTTCCTGTCTGTACAAATGTGACTAGTACCTTTTCCTGTCTGCTGGACATGACTAGCATCTCCTCCTGTATGCTGGACAGTAACTAGCACCTTTTCCTGTCTGTTGGACAGAGACTAGCACCTTTTCCTGTCTGCTGGACAGTGACTAACACCTTTTCCTGTCTGCTGGACAGTGACGAGCACATTCTCCTGTCTGCCGGACTGTGCCTAGCACCTTCTCCTGTCTGCCGGACAGTCACTAGCACCTTTTCCTGTCTGCTGGAAAGCGACTAGCACCTTTTCTTGTTGGAGAGTGACCAGCACCTTTTCCTGTCTGTTGGACAGTGGCTAGCACCTTTTACTCTCTGCTGGACTGTGACTAGCAGCTTGTCCTGCCTGCTGGACAGTGGTAGCACCTTTTCCTTTCTGCTGGTACGTGTCTAGCACCATCAACTGTCTGCTGGACAGTGACTAGCACCTTCACCTGTCTGCTGGACAGAGACGAGCACTTTCTTCTGTTTGCTGGACAGTGAGTAGCACCTTCTCCTGTCAGCTGGACCCTGACTAGCACCTTCTCCTGTCTGCTGGACAGTGAGTAGCACCTTTTCCTGTCTGCTGGAAATCGACTAGCACCTTTTCTTGGACAGTGACCAGCACCTTTTCCTGTCTGCTTTAGAGCAACTAGCACCTTTTCCTGTCTGCTGGACAGTGACTAGCACCTTTTACTGTCTGCTCAACTTTGACTAGTACATTTTCCTGCCTGCTGGACAGTCACTAACAGCTCCTCCTGTCTGCTGGACAGCAAGTATCACCTTTTCCCGACTGTTGGACAGTCACCTGCTCCATATCCTGTCTGCTGGACAGTAACAAGTGCCTTCACGTGTCTGCTGGACAGTGATTATCACCTTTTCTTGTCTGTTGGACAGTGACTAGCACCTTTTCCTGTCGGACAGTGACCAGCACCATTTCCTGTCTGTTGGACAGTGACTAGCACCTTCGCCTGTCTGCTGGACAGTGACTAGCACCTTCTCCTGTCTGCTGGACAGTGAGTAGCACCATTTCCTGTCTGCTGGATAGTGACTAGCAACTTCTGCTGTCTGCGTGACAGTGAGTATCACCTTTTTCTGTGTGCTGGATAGTGACTAGCAACTTTTACTGTCTGCTCAACTGTGACTAGTACATTTTACTGCCTGCTGGACAGTCACTAACAGCTCCTCCTGTCTGCTGTACAGCAAGTAGCACCTTTTCCTGTCTGCTGGACAGTGGCTAGCATTTTTCCTGTCTGCCGGACAGTGACTAGCACCTTTTCCTGTCTGCTGGACTCTGACTGGCACCTTTTCCTTTCTGCTGGACAGTGACTAGCACCATCAACTGTCTGCTGGACAGTGACTAGCACCTTCTCCTGTCTGCTGGACAGTGAGTAGCACCTTTTCCTGTCTGCTGGACAGTGACTAGCTCCTCCTGTCTGCTGGACAGTGACTAGCGCCTTCTCCTGTCTGCTGGACAGTGACTAGCACCTTCTCCTGTTTGCTAGATAGTGATCAGCACCTTCTCCTATATGCTGGACAGTCACTAGCACCTTTTCCTATCGGCTGGACAGTGACTAGCACCATCAACTGTCTGCTGGACAGTGACTAGCACCTTCTCCTGTCTGCTGGACAGTGAGTAGCTCCTTTTCCTGTCTGCTGGACAGTGACTAGCTCCTCCTGTCTGCTGGACAGTGACTAGCGCCTTCTCCTGTCTGCTGGACAGTGACTAGCACCTTCTCCTGTTTGCTAGAAAGTGATCAGCACCTTCTCCTATATGCTGGACAGTCACTAGCACCTTTTCCTATCGGCTGGACAGTGACTAGCACCATTTCCTGTCTGCTGGACAGTGACTAGCACCTTCTCCTGTCTGCTGGACAGTGACTAACACCTTTTCCTGTCAGCTGGACAGTGACTAGCGCCTTCTCCTGTCTGCTGGACAGTGACTAGCACCTTCTCCTGTCTGCTGGACAGCGACGAGCACCTTCCCCTGGCTGCTGGACAGTGACTTGCACCTTTTCCTGTCTGTACAAATGTGACTTGTACCTTTTCCTGTCTGCTGAACATAACTAACACCTCCTCCTGTTTGCTGGACGGTAACTAGCACCTTTTCCTGTCTGTTGGACAGAGACTAGCACCTTTTACTGTCTGCTGGACAGGGACAAACACCTTTTCCTGTCTGCTGGACATTGACGAGCACCATCTCCTGTCTGCTGGACAATGACTAGTGTCTTCTCCTGTCTGCTGGACAGTGACTAGCACCTTCTCCTGTCTGCTGGACAGTGACGAGCACCTTCTCCTGGCTGCTGGACAGTGACTTGCACCTTTTCCTGTCTGTACAAATGTGACTAGTACCTTTTCCTGTCTGCTGGACATGACTAGCATCTCCTCCTGTATGCTGGACAGTAACTAGCACCTTTTCCTGTCTGTTGGACAGAGACTAGCACCTTTTCCTGTCTGCTGGACAGTGACTAACACCTTTTCCTGTCTGCTGGACAGTGATGAGCACCTTCTCCTGTCTGCCGGACTGTGCCTAGCACCTTCTCCTGTCTGCCGGACAGTGACTAGCACCTTTTCCTGTCTGCTGGTAAGCGACTAGCACCTTTTCTTGGACAGTGACCAGCACCTTTTCCTGTCTGCTGGAGAGCAACTAGCACCTTTTCCTGTCTGCTGGACAGTGACTAGCACCTTTTACTGTCTGCTCAACTTTGACTAGTACATTTTCCTGCCTGCTGGACAGTCACTAACAGCTCCTCCTGTCTGCTGGACAGCAAGTATCACCTTTTCCTGTCTGTTGGACAGTCACCTGCTCCATTTCCTGTCTGCTGGACAGTAACAAGTGCCTTCACGTGTCTGCTGGACAGTGATTATCACATTTTCTTGTCTGTTGGACAGTGACTAGCACCTTTTCCTGTCGGACAGTGACCAGCACCATTTCCTGTCTGTTGGACAGTGACTAGCACCTTCGCCTGTCTGCTGGACAGTGACTAGCACCTTCTCCTGTCTGCTGGACAGTGAGTAGCACCATTTCCTGTCTGCTGGATAGTGACTAGCAACTTCTGCTGTCTGCTTGACAGTGAGTATCACCTTTTTCTGTGTGCTGGATAGTGACTAGCAACTTTTACTGTCTGCTCAACTGTGACTAGTACATTTTCCTGCCTGCTGGACAGTCACTAACAGCTCCTCCTGTCTGCTGTACAGCAAGTAGCACCTTTTCCTGTCTGCTGGACAGTGGCTAGCATTTTTCCTGTCTGCCGGACAGTGACTAGCACCTTTTCCTGTCTGCTGGACTCTGACTGGCACCTTTTCCTTTCTGCTGGACAGTGACTAGCACCATCAACTGTCTGCTGGACAGTGACTAGCACCTTCTCCTGTCTGCTGGACAGTGAGTAGCACCTTTTCCTGTCTGCTGGACAGTGACTAGCTCCTCCTGTCTGCTGGACAGTGACTAGCGCCTTCTCCTGTCTGCTGGACAGTGACTAGCACCTTCTCCTGTTTGCTAGATAGTGATCAGCACCTTCTCCTATATGCTGGACAGTCACTAGCACCTTTTCCTATCGGCTGGACAGTGACTAGCACCATTTCCTGTCTGCTGGACAGTGACTAGCACCTTCTCCTGTCTGCTGGACAGTGACTAACACCTTTTCCTGTCAGCTGGACAGTGACTAGCGCCTTCTCCTGTCTGCTGGACAGTGACTAGCACCTTCTCCTGTCTGCTGGACAGCGACGAGCACCTTGCCCTGGCTGCTGGACAGTGACTTGCACCTTTTCCTGTCTGTACAAATGTGACTTGTACCTTTTCCTGTCTGCTGGACATAACTAACACCTCCTCCTGTTTGCTGGACGGTAACTAGCACCTTTTCCTGTCTGTTGGACAGAGACTAGCACCTTTTACTGTCTGCTGGACAGGGACAAACACCTTTTCCTGTCTGCTGGACATTGACGAGCACCATCTCCTGTCTGCTGGACAATGACTAGTGTCTTCTCCTGTCTGCTGGACAGTGACTAGCACCTTCTCCTGTCTGCTGGACAGTGACGAGCACCTTCTCCTGGCTGCTGGACAGTGACTTGCACCTTTTCCTGTCTGTACAAATGTGACTAGTACCTTTTCCTGTCTGCTGGACATGACTAGCATCTCCTCCTGTATGCTGGACAGTAACTAGCACCTTTTCCTGTCTGTTGGACAGAGACTAGCACCTTTTCCTGTCTGCTGGACAGTGACTAGCACCTTTTCCTGTCTGCTGGTAAGCGACTAGCACCTTTTCTTGTTGGACAGTGACCAGCACCTTTTCCTCTCTGTTGGACAGTGGCTAGCACCTTTTACTCTCTGCTGGACTGCGACTAGCAGCTTGTCCTGCCTGCTGGACAGTGGCTAGCACCTTTTCCTTTCTGCTGGTACGTGACTAGCACCATCAACTGTCTGCTGGACAGTGACTAGCACCTTCACCTGTCTGCTGGACAGAGACAAGCACTTTCTCCTGTTTGCTGGACAGTGAGTAGCACCTTCTCCTGTCAGCTGGACCCTGACTAGCACCTTCTCCTGTCTGCTGGACAGTGACTAACACCTTTTCCTGTCTGCTGGACAGTGACTAGCACCTTTACCTGCCTGCTGGACATTGACTAGCACCTTTTCTGTCGGACAGTGACCAGCACCTTCTCCTGTCTGCTGGATAGCGACGAGCACCTTTTCCTTTCTGCTGCACGTGACTAGCACCATCAACAGTCTGCTGGACAGTGACTAGTACCTTCTCCTGTCTGCTGGACAGAGACGAGCACTTTCTCCTATTTACTGGACAGTGAGTAGCACCTTCCCCTGTCAGCTGGACCTTGACTAGCACGTTCTCCTGTCTGCTGGACAGCAAGTATCACCTTTTCCTGTCTGTTGGACAATGACCTGCACCTTTTCCTGTCTGCTGGACAGTAACAAGCGCCTTCACGCGTCTGCTGGACAGTGATTATCACCTTTTCTTGTGTGTTGGACAGTGACTAACACCTTTTCCTGTCGGGCAATGACCAGCACCATTTCCTGTCTGTTGGACAGTGACTAGCACCTTCGCCTGTCTGCTGGACAGTGACTAGCACCTTTTCCTGTCTGTTGGACAGTGCCTAGCACCTTCTCCTGACTGCTGGACAGTGACTAGCACCTTTTTCTGTCTGCTGGACAGAGCTAGCACCTTCTCCTGTCTGCTGGACAATGAATAGCACCTTTACCTCACGCTGGACAGTGATTTGCACCATCTCGTGACCAGCACCATCTCCTGTCTGCTGGACAGTAACTAGCACCTTCTCCTGTTTGCTGGACAGCGAGTAGCACCTTTGCCTGTCTAATGGACAACGACAAGCACCTTCTCCTACCTGCAGGTCAGTGACTAGCACCTTCTCCTGTCTGCTGGACAGTGACTAGCACCTTTTCCTGTCTGCTGGACAGTGACTAGCGCCTTCTCCTGTCTGCTGGACAGTGACTAGCACCTTCTCCTGTCTGCTAGATAGTGATGAGCACCTTCTCCTATATGCTGGACAGTCACTAGCACCTTTTCCTATCTGCTGGACAGTGACTAGCACCTTTTCCTGTCTGCTGGACATTGACGAGCACCTTCTCCTGTCTGCTGGACAGTGACTAGCGTCTTCTCCTGTCTGCTGGACAGTGACTAGCACCTTCTCCTGTCTGCTGGACAGTGACGAGCACCTTCTCCTGGCTGCTGGACAGTGACTTGCACCTTTTCCTGTCTGTACAAATGTGACTAGTACCTTTTCCTGTCTGCTGGACATGACTAGCATCTCCTCCTGTATGCTGGACAGTAACTAGCACCTTTTCCTGTCTGTTGGACAGAGACTAGCACCTTTTCCTGTCTGCTGGACAGTGACTAACACCTTTTCCTGTCTGCTGGACAGTGACGAGCACATTCTCCTGTCTGCCGGACTGTGCCTAGCACCTTCTCCTGTCTGCCGGACAGTCACTAGCACCTTTTCCTGTCTGCTGGAAAGCGACTAGCACCTTTTCTTGTTGGAGAGTGACCAGCACCTTTTCCTGTCTGTTGGACAGTGGCTAGCACCTTTTACTCTCTGCTGGACTGTGACTAGCAGCTTGTCCTGCCTGCTGGACAGTGGTAGCACCTTTTCCTTTCTGCTGGTACGTGTCTAGCACCATCAACTGTCTGCTGGACAGTGACTAGCACCTTCACCTGTCTGCTGGACAGAGACGAGCACTTTCTTCTGTTTGCTGGACAGTGAGTAGCACCTTCTCCTGTCAGCTGGACCCTGACTAGCACCTTCTCCTGTCTGCTGGACAGTGAGTAGCACCTTTTCCTGTCTGCTGGAAATCGACTAGCACCTTTTCTTGGACAGTGACCAGCACCTTTTCCTGTCTGCTTTAGAGCAACTAGCACCTTTTCCTGTCTGCTGGACAGTGACTAGCACCTTTTACTGTCTGCTCAACTTTGACTAGTACATTTTCCTGCCTGCTGGACAGTCACTAACAGCTCCTCCTGTCTGCTGGACAGCAAGTATCACCTTTTCCCGACTGTTGGACAGTCACCTGCTCCATATCCTGTCTGCTGGACAGTAACAAGTGCCTTCACGTGTCTGCTGGACAGTGATTATCACCTTTTCTTGTCTGTTGGACAGTGACTAGCACCTTTTCCTGTCGGACAGTGACCAGCACCATTTCCTGTCTGTTGGACAGTGACTAGCACCTTCGCCTGTCTGCTGGACAGTGACTAGCACCTTCTCCTGTCTGCTGGACAGTGAGTAGCACCATTTCCTGTCTGCTGGATAGTGACTAGCAACTTCTGCTGTCTGCGTGACAGTGAGTATCACCTTTTTCTGTGTGCTGGATAGTGACTAGCAACTTTTACTGTCTGCTCAACTGTGACTAGTACATTTTACTGCCTGCTGGACAGTCACTAACAGCTCCTCCTGTCTGCTGTACAGCAAGTAGCACCTTTTCCTGTCTGCTGGACAGTGGCTAGCATTTTTCCTGTCTGCCGGACAGTGACTAGCACCTTTTCCTGTCTGCTGGACTCTGACTGGCACCTTTTCCTTTCTGCTGGACAGTGACTAGCACCATCAACTGTCTGCTGGACAGTGACTAGCACCTTCTCCTGTCTGCTGGACAGTGAGTAGCACCTTTTCCTGTCTGCTGGACAGTGACTAGCTCCTCCTGTCTGCTGGACAGTGACTAGCGCCTTCTCCTGTCTGCTGGACAGTGACTAGCACCTTCTCCTGTTTGCTAGATAGTGATCAGCACCTTCTCCTATATGCTGGACAGTCACTAGCACCTTTTCCTATCGGCTGGACAGTGACTAGCACCATCAACTGTCTGCTGGACAGTGACTAGCACCTTCTCCTGTCTGCTGGACAGTGAGTAGCTCCTTTTCCTGTCTGCTGGACAGTGACTAGCTCCTCCTGTCTGCTGGACAGTGACTAGCGCCTTCTCCTGTCTGCTGGACAGTGACTAGCACCTTCTCCTGTTTGCTAGAAAGTGATCAGCACCTTCTCCTATATGCTGGACAGTCACTAGCACCTTTTCCTATCGGCTGGACAGTGACTAGCACCATTTCCTGTCTGCTGGACAGTGACTAGCACCTTCTCCTGTCTGCTGGACAGTGACTAACACCTTTTCCTGTCAGCTGGACAGTGACTAGCGCCTTCTCCTGTCTGCTGGACAGTGACTAGCACCTTCTCCTGTCTGCTGGACAGCGACGAGCACCTTCCCCTGGCTGCTGGACAGTGACTTGCACCTTTTCCTGTCTGTACAAATGTGACTTGTACCTTTTCCTGTCTGCTGAACATAACTAACACCTCCTCCTGTTTGCTGGACGGTAACTAGCACCTTTTCCTGTCTGTTGGACAGAGACTAGCACCTTTTACTGTCTGCTGGACAGGGACAAACACCTTTTCCTGTCTGCTGGACATTGACGAGCACCATCTCCTGTCTGCTGGACAATGACTAGTGTCTTCTCCTGTCTGCTGGACAGTGACTAGCACCTTCTCCTGTCTGCTGGACAGTGACGAGCACCTTCTCCTGGCTGCTGGACAGTGACTTGCACCTTTTCCTGTCTGTACAAATGTGACTAGTACCTTTTCCTGTCTGCTGGACATGACTAGCATCTCCTCCTGTATGCTGGACAGTAACTAGCACCTTTTCCTGTCTGTTGGACAGAGACTAGCACCTTTTCCTGTCTGCTGGACAGTGACTAACACCTTTTCCTGTCTGCTGGACAGTGATGAGCACCTTCTCCTGTCTGCCGGACTGTGCCTAGCACCTTCTCCTGTCTGCCGGACAGTGACTAGCACCTTTTCCTGTCTGCTGGTAAGCGACTAGCACCTTTTCTTGTTGGACAGTGACCAGCACCTTTTCCTCTCTGTTGGACAGTGGCTAGCACCTTTTACTCTCTGCTGGACTGCGACTAGCAGCTTGTCCTGCCTGCTGGACAGTGGCTAGCACCTTTTCCTTTCTGCTGGTACGTGACTAGCACCATCAACTGTCTGCTGGACAGTGACTAGCACCTTCACCTGTCTGCTGGACAGAGACGAGCACTTTCTCCTGTTTGCTGGACAGTGAGTAGCACCTTCTCCTGTCAGCTGGACCCTGACTAGCACCTTCTCCTGTCTGCTGGACAGTGACTAGCACCTTTACCTGCCTGCTGGACATTGACTAGCACCTTTTCTGTCGGACAGTGACCAGCACCTTCTCCTGTCTGCTGGATAGCGACGAGCACCTTTTCCTTTCTGCTGCACGTGACTAGCACCATCAACAGTCTGCTGGACAGTGACTAGTACCTTCTCCTGTCTGCTGGACAGAGACGAGCACTTTCTCCTATTTACTGGACAGTGAGTAGCACCTTCCCCTGTCAGCTGGACCCTGACTATCACGTTCTCCTGTCTGCTGGACAGCAAGTATCACCTTTTCCTGTCTGTTGGACAATGACCTGCACCTTTTCCTGTCTGCTGGACAGTAACAAGCGCCTTCACGTGTCTGCTGGACAGTGATTATCACCTTTTCTTGTGTGTTGGACAGTGACTAACACCTTTTCCTGTCGGGCAGTGACCAGCACCATTTCCTGTCTGTTGGACAGTGACTAGCACCTTCGCCTGTCTGCTGGACAGTGACGAGCACCTTTTCCTGTCTGTTGGACAGTGCCTAGCACCTTCTCCTGACTGCTGGACAGTGACTAGCATCTTTTTCTGTCTGCTGGACAGAGCTAGCACCTTCTCCTGTCTGCTGGACAATGAATAGCACCTTTACCTCACGCTGGACAGTGATTTGTACTATCTCCTGTCTGCTGGATAGTGACCAGCACCATCTCCTGTCTGCTGGACAGTAACTAGCACCTTCTCCTGTTTGCTGGACAGCGAGTAGCACCTTTGCCTGTCTAATGGACAACGACTAGCACCTTCTCCTACCTGCAGGTCAGTGACTAGCACCTTCTCCTGACTGCTGGACAGTGACTAGCACCTTTTCCTGTCTGCTGGACAGTGACTAGCGCCTTCTCCTGTCTGCTGGACAGTGACTAGCACCTTCTCCTGTCTGCTAGATAGTGATGAGCACCTTCTCCTATATGCTGGACAGTCACTAGCACCTTTTCCTATCTGCTGGACAGTGACTAGCACCTTTTCCTGTCTGCTGGACATTGACGAGCACCTTCTCCTGTCTGCTGGACAGTGACTAGCGTCTTCTCCTGTCTGCTGGACAGTGACTAGCACCTTCTCCTGTCTGCTGGACAGTGACGAGCACCTTCTCCTGGCTGCTGGACAGTGACTTGCACCTTTTCCTGTCTGTACAAATGTGACTAGTACCTTTTCCTGTCTGCTGGACATGACTAGCATCTCCTCCTGTATGCTGGACAGTAACTAGCACCTTTTCCTGTCTGTTGGACAGAGACTAGCACCTTTTCCTGTCTGCTGGACAGTGACTAACACCTTTTCATGTCTGCTGGACAGTGACGAGCACCTTCTCCTGTCTGCCGGACTGTGCCTAGCACCTTCTCCTGTCTGCCGGACAGTCACTAACACCTTTTCCTGTCTGCTGGAAAGCGACTAGCACCTTTTCTTGTTGGACAGTGACCAGCACCTTTTCCTGTCTGTTGGACAGTGGCTAGCACCTTTTACTCTCTGCTGGACTGTGACTAGCAGCTTGTCCTGCCTGCTGGACAGTGGTAGCACCTTTTCCTTTCTGCTGGTACGTGTCTAGCACCATCAACTGTCTGCTGGACAGTGACTAGCACCTTCACCTGTCTGCTGGACAGAGACGAGCACTTTCTTCTGTTTGCTGGACAGTGAGTAGCACCTTCTCCTGTCAGCTGGACCCTGACTAGCACCTTCTCCTGTCTGCTGGACAGTGAGTAGCACCTTTTCCTGTCTGCTGGAAATCGACTAGCACCTTTTCTTGGACAGTGACCAGCACCTTTTCCTGTCTGCTGGAGAGCAACTAGCACCTTTTCCTGTCTGCTGGACAGTGACTAACACCTTTTCCTGTCTGCTGGACAGTGATGAGCACCTTCTCCTGTCTGCCGGACTGTGCCTAGCACCTTCTCCTGTCTGCCGGACAGTGACTAGCACCTTTTCCTGTCTGCTGGTAAGCGACTAGCACCTTTTCTTGTTGGACAGTGACCAGCACCTTTTCCTCTCTGTTGGACAGTGGCTAGCACCTTTTACTCTCTGCTGGACTGCGACTAGCAGCTTGTCCTGCCTGCTGCACAGTGGCTAGCACCTTTTCCTTTCTGCTGGTACGTGACTAGCACCATCAACTGTCTGCTGGACAGTGACTAGCACCTTCACCTGTCTGCTGGACAGAGACGAGCACTTTCTCCTGTTTGCTGGACAGTGAGTAGCACCTTCTCCTGTCAGCTGGACCCTGACTAGCACCTTCTCCTGTCTGCTGGACAGTGACTAACACCTTTTCCTGTCTGCTGGACAGTGACTAGCACCTTTACCTGCCTGCTGGACATTGACTAGCACCTTTTCTGTCGGACAGTGACCAGCACCTTCTCCTGTCTGCTGGATAGCGACGAGCACCTTTTCCTTTCTGCTGCACGTGACTAGCACCATCAACAGTCTGCTGGACAGTGACTAGTACCTTCTCCTGTCTGCTGGACAGAGACGAGCACTTTCTCCTATTTACTGGACAGTGAGTAGCACCTTCCCCTGTCAGCTGGACCCTGACTAGCACGTTCTCCTGTCTGCTGGACAGCAAGTATCACCTTTTCCTGTCTGTTGGACAATGACCTGCACCTTTTCCTGTCTGCTGGACAGTAACAAGCGCCTTCACGTGTCTGCTGGACAGTGATTATCACCTTTTCTTGTGTGTTGGACAGTGACTAACACCTTTTCCTGTCGGGCAGTGACCAGCACCATTTCCTGTCTGTTGGACAGTGACTAGCACCTTCGCCTGTCTGCTGGACAGTGACTAGCACCTTTTCCTGTCTGTTGGACAGTGCCTAGCACCTTCTCCTGACTGCTGGACAGTGACTAGCATCTTTTTCTGTCTGCTGGACAGAGCTAGCACCTTCTCCTGTCTGCTGGACAATGAATAGCACCTTTACCTCACGCTGGACAGTGATTTGCACCATCTCCTGTCTGCTGGATAGTGACCAGCACCATCTCCTGTCTGCTGGACAGTAACTAGCACCTTCTCCTGTTTGCTGGACAGCGAGTAGCACCTTTCCTGTCTAATGGACAACGACTAGCACCTTCTCCTACCTGCAGGTCAGTGACTAGCACCTTCTCCTGACTGCTGGACAGTGACTAGCACCTTTTCCTGTCTGCTGGACAGTGACTAGCGCCTTCTCCTGTCTGCTGGACAGTGACTAGCACCTTCTCCTGTCTGCTAGATAGTGATGAGCACCTTCTCCTATATGCTGGACAGTCACTAGCACCTTTTCCTATCTGCTGGACAGTGACTAGCACCTTTTCCTGTCTGCTGGACATTGACGAGCACCTTCTCCTGTCTGCTGGACAGTGACTAGCGTCTTCTCCTGTCTGCTGGACAGTGACTAGCACCTTCTCCTGTCTGCTGGACAGTGACGAGCACCTTCTCCTGGCTGCTGGACAGTGACTTGCACCTTTTCCTGTCTGTACAAATGTGACTAGTACCTTTTCCTGTCTGCTGGACATGACTAGCATCTCCTCCTGTATGCTGGACAGTAACTAGCACCTTTTCCTGTCTGTTGGACAGAGACTAGCACCTTTTCCTGTCTGCTGGACAGTGACTAACACCTTTTCCTGTCTGCTGGACAGTGACGAGCACCTTCTCCTGTCTGCCGGACTGTGCCTAGCACCTTCTCCTGTCTGCCGGACAGTCACTAGCACCTTTTCCTGTCTGCTGGAAAGCGACTAGCACCTTTTCTTGTTGGACAGTGACCAGCACCTTTTCCTCTCTGTTGGACAGTGGCTAGCACCTTTTACTCTCTGCTGGACTGTGACTAGCAGCTTGTCCTGCCTGCTGGACAGTGGTAGCACCTTTTCCTTTCTGCTGGTACGTGTCTAGCACCATCAACTGTCTGCTGGACAGTGACTAGCACCTTCACCTGTCTGCTGGACAGAGACGAGCACTTTCTTCTGTTTGCTGGACAGTGAGTAGCACCTTCTCCTGTCAGCTGGACCCTGACTAGCACCTTTTCCTGTCTGCTGGAAATCGACTAGCACCTTTTCTTGGACAGTGACCAGCACCTTTTCCTGTCTGCTGGAGAGCAACTAGCACCTTTTCCTGTCTGCTGGACAGTGACTAGCACCTTTTACTGTCTGCTCAACTTTGACTAGTACATTTTCCTGCCTGCTGGACAGTCACTAACAGCTCCTCCTGTCTGCTGGACAGCAAGTATCACCTTTTCCCGACTGTTGGACAGTCACCTGCTCCATTTCCTGTCTGCTGGACAGTAACAAGTGCCTTCACGTGTCTGCTGGACAGTGATTATCACATTTTCTTGTCTGTTGGACAGTGACTAGCACCTTTTCCTGTCGGACAGTGACCAGCACCATTTCCTGTCTGTTGGACAGTGACTAGCACCTTCGCCTGTCTGCTGGACAGTGACTAGCACCTTCTCCTGTCTGCTGGACAGTGAGTAGCACCATTTCCTGTCTGCTGGATAGTGACTAGCAACTTCTGCTGTCTGCTTGACAGTGAGTATCACCTTTTTCTGTGTGCTGGATAGTGACTAGCAACTTTTACTGTCTGCTCAACTGTGACTAGTACATTTTCCTGCCTGCTGGACAGTCACTAACAGCTCCTCCTGTCTGCTGTACAGCAAGTAGCACCTTTTCCAGTCTGCTGGACAGTGGCTAGCATTTTTCCTGTCTGCCGGACAGTGACTAGCACCTTTTCCTGTCTGCTGGACTCTGACTGGCACCTTTTCCTTTCTGCTGGACAGTGACTAGCACCATCAACTGTCTGCTGGACAGTGACTAGCACCTTCTCCTGTCTGCTGGACAGTGAGTAGCACCTTTTCCTGTCTGCTGGACAGTGACTAGCTCCTCCTGTCTGCTGGACAGTGACTAGCGCCTTCTCCTGTCTGCTGGACAGTGACTAGCACCTTCTCCTGTTTGCTAGATAGTGATCAGCACCTTCTCCTATATGCTGGACAGTCACTAGCACCTTTTCCTATCGGCTGGACAGTGACTAGCACCATTTCCTGTCTGCTGGACAGTGACTAGCACCTTCTCCTGTCTGCTGGACAGTGACTAACACCTTTTCCTGTCAGCTGGACAGTGACTAGCGCCTTCTCCTGTCTGCTGGACAGTGACTAGCACCTTCTCCTGTCTGCTGGACAGTGACGAGCACCTTCTCCTGGCTGCTGGACAGTGACTTGCACCTTTTCCTGTCTGTACAAATGTGACTAGTACCTTTTCCTGTCTGCTGGACATGACTAGCATCTCCTCCTGTATGCTGGACAGTAACTAGCACCTTTTCCTGTCTGTTGGACAGAGACTAGCACCTTTTCCTGTCTGCTGGACAGTGATGAGCACCTTCTCCTGTCTGCCGGACTGTGCCTAGCACCTTCTCCTGTCTGCCGGACAGTGACTAGCACCTTTTCCTGTCTGCTGGTAAGCGACTAGCACCTTTTCTTGTTGGACAGTGACCAGCACCTTTTCCTCTCTGTTGGACAGTGGCTAGCACCTTTTACTCTCTGCTGGACTGCGACTAGCAGCTTGTCCTGCCTGCTGCACAGTGGCTAGCACCTTTTCCTTTCTGCTGGTACGTGACTAGCACCATCAACTGTCTGCTGGACAGTGACTAGCACCTTCACCTGTCTGCTGGACAGAGACGAGCACTTTCTCCTGATTGCTGGACAGTGAGTAGCACCTTCTCCTGTCAGCTGGACCCTGACTAACACCTTCTCCTGTCTGCTAGACAGTGACTAACACCTTTTCCTGTCTGCTGGACAGTGACTAGCACCTTTACCTGCCTGCTGGACATTGACTAGCACCTTTTCTGTCGGACAGTGACCAGCACCTTCTCCTGTCTGCTGGATAGCGACGAGCACCTTTTCCTTTCTGCTGCACGTGACTAGCACCATCAACTGTCTGCTGGACAGTGACTAGCACCTTCTCCTGTCTGCTGGACAGAGACGAGCACTTTCTCCTATTTACTGGACAGTGAGTAGCACCTTCCCCTGTCAGCTGGACCCTGACTAGCACGTTCTCCTGTCTGCTGGACAGCAAGTATCACCTTTTCCTGTCTGTTGGACAATGACCTGCACCTTTTCCTGTCTGCTGGACAGTAACAAGCGCCTTCACGTGTCTGCTGGACAGTGATTATCACCTTTTCTTGTGTGTTGGACAGTGACTAACACCTTTTCCTGTCGTGCAGTGACCAGCACCATTTCCTGTCTGTTGGACAGTGACTAGCACCTTCGCCTGTCTGCTGGACAGTGACTAGCACCTTTTACTGTCTGTTGGACAGTGCCTAGCACCTTCTCCTGACTGCTGGACAGTGACTAGCACCTTTTTCTGTCTGCTGGACAGAGCTAGCACCTTCTCCTGTCTGCTGGACAATGAATAGCACCTTTACCTCACGCTGGACAGTGATTTGCACCATCTCCTGTCTGCTGGATAGTGACCAGCACCATCTCCTGTCTGCTGGACAGTAACTAGCACCTTCTCCTGTTTGCTGGACAGCGAGTAGCACCTTTGCCTGTCTAATGGACAACGACTAGCACCTTCTCCTACCTGCAGGTCAGTGACTAGCACCTTCTCCTGACTGCTGGACAGTGACTAGCACCTTTTCCTGTCTGCTGGACAGTGACTAGCGCCTTCTCCTGTCTGCTGGACAGTGACTAGCACCTTCTCCTGTCTGCTAGATAGTGATGAGCACCTTCTCCTATATGCTGGACAGTCACTAGCACCTTTTCCTATCTGCTGGACAGTGACTAGCACCTTTTCCTGTCTGCTGGACATTGACGAGCACCTTCTCCTGTCTGCTGGACAGTGACTAGCGTCTTCTCCTGTCTGCTGGACAGTGACTAGCACCTTCTCCTGTCTGCTGGACAGTGACGAGCACCTTCTCCTGGCTGCTGGACAGTGACTTGCACCTTTTCCTGTCTGTACAAATGTGACTAGTACCTTTTCCTGTCTGCTGGACATGACTAGCATCTCCTCCTGTATGCTGGACAGTAACTAGCACCTTTTCCTGTCTGTTGGACAGAGACTAGCACCTTTTCCTGTCTGCTGGACAGTGACTAACACCTTTTCCTGTCTGCTGGACAGTGACGAGCACCTTCTCCTGTCTGCCGGACTGTGCCTAGCACCTTCTCCTGTCTGCCGGACAGTCACTAGCACCTTTTCCTGTCTGCTGGAAAGCGACTAGCACCTTTTCTTGTTGGACAGTGACCAGCACCTTTTCCTGTCTGTTGGACAGTGGCTAGCACCTTTTACTCTCTGCTGGACTGTGACTAGCAGCTTGTCCTGCCTGCTGGACAGTGGTAGCACCTTTTCCTTTCTGCTGGTACGTGTCTAGCACCATCAACTGTCTGCTGGACAGTGACTAGCACCTTCACCTGTCTGCTGGACAGAGACGAGCACTTTCTTCTGTTTGCTGGACAGTGAGTAGCACCTTCTCCTGTCAGCTGGACCCTGACTAGCACCTTCTCCTGTCTGCTGGACAGTGAGTAGCACCTTTTCCTGTCTGCTGGACCCTGACTAGCACCTTTTCTTGGACAGTGACCAGCACCTTTTCCTGTCTGCTGGAGAGCAACTAGCACCTTTTCCTGTCTGCTGGACAGTGACTAGCACCTTTTACTGTCTGCTCAACTTTGACTAGTACATTTTCCTGCCTGCTGGACAGTCACTAACAGCTCCTCCTGTCTGCTGGACAGCAAGTATCACCTTTTCCCGACTGTTGGACAGTCACCTGCTCCATTTCCTGTCTGCTGGACAGTAACAAGTGCCTTCACGTGTCTGCTGGACAGTGATTATCACCTTTTCTTGTCTGTTGGACAGTGACTAGCACCTTTTCCTGTCGGACAGTGACCAGCACCATTTCCTGTCTGTTGGACAGTGACTAGCACCTTCGCCTGTCTGCTGGACAGTGACTAGCACCTTCTCCTGTCTGCTGGACAGTGAGTAGCACCATTTCCTGTCTGCTGGATAGTGACTAGCAACTTCTGCTGTCTGCTTGACAGTGAGTATCACCTTTTTCTGTGTGCTGGATAGTGACTAACAACTTTTACTGTCTGCTCAACTGTGACTAGTACATTTTCCTGCCTGCTGGACAGTCACTAACAGCTCCTCCTGTCTGCTGTACAGCAAGTAGCACCTTTTCCTGTCTGCTGGACAGTGGCTAGCATTTTTCCTGTCTGCCGGACAGTGACTAGCACCTTTCCTGTCTGCTGGACTCTGACTGGCACCTTTTCCTTTCTGCTGGACAGTGACTAGCACCATCAACTGTCTGCTGGACAGTGACTAGCACCTTCTCCTGTCTGCTGGACAGTGAGTAGCACCTTTTCCTGTCTGCTGGACAGTGACTAGCTCCTCCTGTCTGCTGGACAGTGACTAGCGCCTTCTCCTGTCTGCTGGACAGTGACTAGCACCTTCTCCTGTTTGCTAGATAGTGATCAGCACCTTCTCCTATATGCTGGACAGTCACTAGCACCTTTTCCTATCGGCTGGACAGTGACTAGCACCATCAACTGTCTGCTGGACAGTGACTAGCACCTTCTCCTGTCTGCTGGACAGTGAGTAGCACCTTTTCCTGTCTGCTGGACAGTGACTAGCTCCTCCTGTCTGCTGGACAGTGACTAGCGCCTTCTCCTGTCTGCTGGACAGTGACTAGCACCTTCTCCTGTTTGCTAGATAGTGATCAGCACCTTCTCCTATATGCTGGACAGTCACTAGCACCTTTTCCTATCGGCTGGACAGTGACTAGCACCATCAACTGTCTGCTGGACAGTGACTAGCACCTTCTCCTGTCTGCTGGACAGTGACTAACACCTTTTCCTGTCAGCTGGACAGTGACTAGCGCCTTCTCCTGTCTGCTGGACAGTGACTAGCACCTTCTCCTGTCTGCTGGACAGCGACGAGCACCTTCCCCTGGCTGCTGGACAGTGACTTGCACCTTTTCCTGTCTGTACAAATGTGACTTGTACCTTTACCTGTCTGCTGGACATAACTAACACCTCCTCCTGTTTGCTGGACGGTAACTAGCACCTTTTACTGTCTGCTGGACAGGGACAAACACCTTTTCCTGTCTGCTGGACATTGACGAGCACCATCTCCTGTCTGCTGGACAATGACTAGTGTCTTCTCCTGTCTGCTGGACAGTGACTAGCACCTTCTCCTGTCTGCTGGACAGTGACGAGCACCTTCTCCTGGCTGCTGGACAGTGACTTGCACCTTTTCCTGTCTGTACAAATGTGACTAGTACCTTTTCCTGTCTGCTGGACATGACTAGCATCTCCTCCTGTATGCTGGACAGTAACTAGCACCTTTTCCTGTCTGTTGGACAGAGACTAGCACCTTTTCCTGTCTGCTGGACAGTGACTAACACCTTTTCCTGTCTGCTGGACAGTGACGAGCACCTTCTCCTGTCTGCCGGACTGTGCCTAGCACCTTCTCCTGTCTGCCGGACAGTCACTAGCACCTTTTCCTGTCTGCTGGAAAGCGACTAGCACCTTTTCTTGTTGGACAGTGACCAGCACCTTTTCCTGTCTGTTGGACAGTGGCTAGCACCTTTTACTCTCTGCTGGACTGTGACTAGCAGCTTGTCCTGCCTGCTGGACAGTGGTAGCACCTTTTCCTTTCTGCTGGTACGTGTCTAGCACCATCAACTGTCTGCTGGACAGTGACTAGCACCTTCACCTGTCTGCTGGACAGAGACGAGCACTTTCTTCTGTTTGCTGGACAGTGAGTAGCACCTTCTCCTGTCAGCTGGACCCTGACTAGCACCTTCTCCTGTCTGCTGGACAGTGAGTAGCACCTTTTCCTGTCTGCTGGACCCTGACTAGCACCTTTTCTTGGACAGTGACCAGCACCTTTTCCTGTCTGCTGGAGAGCAACTAGCACCTTTTCCTGTCTGCTGGACAGTGACTAGCACCTTTTACTGTCTGCTCAACTTTGACTAGTACATTTTCCTGCCTGCTGGACAGTCACTAACAGCTCCTCCTGTCTGCTGGACAGCAAGTATCACCTTTTCCCGACTGTTGGACAGTCACCTGCTCCATTTCCTGTCTGCTGGACAGTAACAAGTGCCTTCACGTGTCTGCTGGACAGTGATTATCACCTTTTCTTGTCTGTTGGACAGTGACTAGCACCTTTTCCTGTCGGACAGTGACCAGCACCATTTCCTGTCTGTTGGACAGTGACTAGCACCTTCGCCTGTCTGCTGGACAGTGACTAGCACCTTCTCCTGTCTGCTGGACAGTGAGTAGCACCATTTCCTGTCTGCTGGATAGTGACTAGCAACTTCTGCTGTCTGCTTGACAGTGAGTATCACCTTTTTCTGTGTGCTGGATAGTGACTAACAACTTTTACTGTCTGCTCAACTGTGACTAGTACATTTTCCTGCCTGCTGGACAGTCACTAACAGCTCCTCCTGTCTGCTGTACAGCAAGTAGCACCTTTTCCTGTCTGCTGGACAGTGGCTAGCATTTTTCCTGTCTGCCGGACAGTGACTAGCACCTTTCCTGTCTGCTGGACTCTGACTGGCACCTTTTCCTTTCTGCTGGACAGTGACTAGCACCATCAACTGTCTGCTGGACAGTGACTAGCACCTTCTCCTGTCTGCTGGACAGTGAGTAGCACCTTTTCCTGTCTGCTGGACAGTGACTAGCTCCTCCTGTCTGCTGGACAGTGACTAGCGCCTTCTCCTGTCTGCTGGACAGTGACTAGCACCTTCTCCTGTTTGCTAGATAGTGATCAGCACCTTCTCCTATATGCTGGACAGTCACTAGCACCTTTTCCTATCGGCTGGACAGTGACTAGCACCATCAACTGTCTGCTGGACAGTGACTAGCACCTTCTCCTGTCTGCTGGACAGTGAGTAGCACCTTTTCCTGTCTGCTGGACAGTGACTAGCTCCTCCTGTCTGCTGGACAGTGACTAGCGCCTTCTCCTGTCTGCTGGACAGTGACTAGCACCTTCTCCTGTTTGCTAGATAGTGATCAGCACCTTCTCCTATATGCTGGACAGTCACTAGCACCTTTTCCTATCGGCTGGACAGTGACTAGCACCATCAACTGTCTGCTGGACAGTGACTAGCACCTTCTCCTGTCTGCTGGACAGTGACTAACACCTTTTCCTGTCAGCTGGACAGTGACTAGCGCCTTCTCCTGTCTGCTGGACAGTGACTAGCACCTTCTCCTGTCTGCTGGACAGCGACGAGCACCTTCCCCTGGCTGCTGGACAGTGACTTGCACCTTTTCCTGTCTGTACAAATGTGACTTGTACCTTTACCTGTCTGCTGGACATAACTAACACCTCCTCCTGTTTGCTGGACGGTAACTAGCACCTTTTACTGTCTGCTGGACAGGGACAAACACCTTTTCCTGTCTGCTGGACATTGACGAGCACCATCTCCTGTCTGCTGGACAATGACTAGTGTCTTCTCCTGTCTGCTGGACAGTGACTAGCACCTTCTCCTGTCTGCTGGACAGTGACGAGCACCTTCTCCTGGCTGCTGGACAGTGACTTGCACCTTTTCCTGTCTGTACAAATGTGACTAGTACCTTTTCCTGTCTGCTGGACATGACTAGCATCTCCTCCTGTATGCTGGACAGTAACTAGCACCTTTTCCTGTCTGTTGGACAGAGACTAGCACCTTTTCCTGTCTGCTGGACAGTGACTAACACCTTTTCCTGTCTGCTGGACAGTGATGAGCACCTTCTCCTGTCTGCCGGACTGTGCCTAGCACCTTCTCCTGTCTGCCGGACAGTGACTAGCACCTTTTCCTGTCTGCTTGTAAGCGACTAGCACCTTTTCTTGTTGGACAGTGACCAGCACCTTTTCCTCTCTGTTGGACAGTGGCTAGCACCTTTTACTCTCTGCTGGACTGCGACTAGCAGCTTGTCCTGCCTGCTGGACAGTGGCTAGCACCTTTTCCTTTCTGCTGGTACGTGACTAGCACCATCAACTGTCTGCTGGACAGTGACTAGCACCTTCACCTGTCTGCTGGACAGAGACGAGCACTTTCTCCTGTTTGCTGGACAGTGAGTAGCACCTTCTCCTGTCAGCTGGACCCTGACTAGCACCTTCTCCTGTCTGCTGGACAGTGAGTAGCACCTTTTCCTGTCTGCTGGAAATCGACTAGCACCTTTTCTTGGACAGTGACCAGCACCTTTTCCTGTCTGCTGGAGAGCAACTAGCACCTTTTCCTGTCTGCTGGACAGTGACTAGCACCTTCGCCTGTCTGCTGGACAGTGAGTAGCACCTTCTACTGTCTGCTGAACAGTGACTAGCACCTTCTCCTGTCTGCTGGACAGTGAGTAGCACCATTTCCTCTCTGCTGGATAGTGACTAGCAACTTCTGCTGTCTGCTGGACAGTGAGTATCACCTTTTTCTGTGTGCTGGACAGTGACTAGCAACTTTTACTGTCGGCTCAACTGTAACTAGTACATTTTCCTGCCTGCTGGACAGTCACTAACAGCTCCTCCTGTCTGCTGTACAGCAAGTAGCACCTTTTCCTGTCTGCTGGACAGCGACTAGCATTTTTCCTGTCTGCCGGACAGTGACTAGCACCTTTTCCTGTCTGCTGGACTCTGACTGGCACCTTTTCCTTTCTGCTGGACAGTGACTAGCACCATCAACTGTCTGCTGGACAGTGACTAGCACCTTCTCCTGTCTGCTGGACAGTGAGTAGCACCTTCTCCTGTCTGCTGGACAGTGAGTAGCACCTTCTCCTGTCAGCTTGACCCTGACTAGCACCTTCTCCTGTCTGCTGGACAGTGACTATCAAATTCTCCTGTCGGCTGGATAGTGAGTAGCACCATTTCCTGTCTGCTGGATAGTGACTAGCAACTTCTCCTGTCTACTGGACAGTGACAAGCACCTTTTCCTGTCTTCTGGACAGTGACTGGACCCTTCTCCGGTCTGCTGGACAGTGGGTAGCACCATTTTCTGTCTGTTGGACAGTGACTAGCACGTTTTACTGTCTGTTCAATGGTGACTAGTACATTTTCCTGTCTGCTGGACAATCACTAACATCTCCTCCTGTCTGCTGGACAGCAAGTAGCACCTTTTCCTGTCTGTTGGACAGTGACTAGCATATTTTCCTGTCTGTTGGACAGTAACTAGCACCTTTTCCTGTCCGTTGGATTGTAACAAGCACCTTTTCCTGTCTGCTGGACAGTGACTAGCACCTTTTTCTGTCTGTTGGACAGAGACAAGCACCTTCTCCTGTCTGCTGAACAATGAATAGCACCTTTTCCTCATGCTTGACAGTGATTTGCACCATCTCCTATCTGCTGGATAGTGACCAGCACCATCTCCTGTCTGCTGGACAGTAACTAGCACCTTCTCCTGTTTGCTGGACAATGACTAGCACTTTTTTCTGTCTGCAGGACAGCGAGTAGCACCTTTGCCTGTCTAATGGACAACGACTAGCACCTTCTCCTATCTGCAGGTCAGTGACTAGCACCTTTTCCTGTCTGCTGGACAATGACAAGCACCTTTTCCTGTCTGCTGGACAGTGACTAGCACCTCCTCCTGTCTGCTGGACAGTGACTAGCGCCTTCTCCTGTCTGCTAGACAGTGACTAGCACCTTCTCCTTTCTGCTAGATAGTGATAAGCGCCTTCTCCTATATGCTGGACAGTCACTAACACCTTTTCCTGTCTGCTGGACAGTGACTAGCACCATTTCCTGTCTGCTGGACAGTGACTAGCACCTTCTCCTGTCTGCTGGACAGTGACTAATACCTTTTCCTGTCTGCTGGACAGTGACTAGCACCTTTTCCTGTCTGCTGGACAGTGACTAGTGCCTTCTCCTGTCTGCTGGACAGTGACTAGCATCTTCTCCTGGCTGCTGGACAGAGACGAGCACCTTCTCCTGGCTGCTGAACAGTAACTTGCACCTTTTCCTGTCTGTACAAATGTGACTAGTACCTTTTCCTGTCTGTTGGACAGTGACTAGCGCCTTCTCCTGTCTGCTGGACAGTGACTAGCACCTTCTCCTGTCTGCTGGACAGTGACGAGCAACTTCTCCTGTCTGCTGGACAGTGACTAGCGCCTTCTCCTGTCTGCTGGACAGTGACTAGCACCTTCTCCTGTCTGCTCGATAGTGATGAGCACCTTCTCCTATATGCTGGACAGTCACTAGCACCTTTTCCTGTCTGCTGGACAGTGACTAGCACCATTTCCTGTCTGCTGGACAGTGACTAGCACCTTCTCCTGTCTGCTGAACAGTGACTAATACCTTTTCCTGTCTGCTGGGACAGTGACTAGCACCTTTTCCTGTCTGCTGGACAGTGTCTAGTGCCTTCTCCTATCTGCTGGACAGTGACTAGCACCTTCTCCTCTCTGCTGGACAGAGACGAGCACCTTCTCCTGTCTGCTGGACAGTGACGAGCACCTTCTCCTGGCTGCTGGACAGTGACTTGCACCTTTTCCTGTCTGTACAAATGTGACTAGTACCTTTTCCTGTCTGCTGGACATGACTAGCATCTCCTCCTGTATGCTGGACAGTAACTAGCACCTTTTCCTGTCTGTTGGACAGAGACTAGCACCTTTTCCTGTCTGCTGGACAGTGACTAACACCTTTTCCTGTCTGCTGGACAGTGATGAGCACCTTCTCCTGTCTGCCGGACTGTGCCTAGCACCTTCTCCTGTCTGCCGGACAGTGACTAGCACCTTTTCCTGTCTGCTTGTAAGCGACTAGCACCTTTTCTTGTTGGACAGTGACCAGCACCTTTTCCTCTCTGTTGGACAGTGGCTAGCACCTTTTACTCTCTGCTGGACTGCGACTAGCAGCTTGTCCTGCCTGCTGGACAGTGGCTAGCACCTTTTCCTTTCTGCTGGTACGTGACTAGCACCATCAACTGTCTGCTGGACAGTGACTAGCACCTTCACCTGTCTGCTGGACAGAGACGAGCACTTTCTCCTGTTTGCTGGACAGTGAGTAGCACCTTCTCCTGTCAGCTGGACCCTGACTAGCACCTTCTCCTGTCTGCTGGACAGTGAGTAGCACCTTTTCCTGTCTGCTGGAAATCGACTAGCACCTTTTCTTGGACAGTGACCAGCACCTTTTCCTGTCTGCTGGAGAGCAACTAGCACCTTTTCCTGTCTGCTGGACAGTGACTAGCACCGTTCGCCTGTCTGCTGGACAGTGAGTAGCACCTTCTACTGTCTGCTGAACAGTGACTAGCACCTTCTCCTGTCTGCTGGACAGTGAGTAGCACCATTTCCTCTCTGCTGGATAGTGACTAGCAACTTCTGCTGTCTGCTGGACAGTGAGTATCACCTTTTTCTGTGTGCTGGACAGTGACTAGCAACTTTTACTGTCGGCTCAACTGTAACTAGTACATTTTCCTGCCTGCTGGACAGTCACTAACAACTCCTCCTGTCTGCTGTACAGCAAGTAGCACCTTTTCCTGTCTGCTGGACAGCAACTAGCATTTTTCCTGTCTGCCGGACAGTGACTAGCACCTTTTCCTGTCTGCTGGACTCTGACTGGCACCTTTTCCTTTCTGCTGGACAGTGACTAGCACCATCAACTGTCTGCTGGACAGTGACTAGCACCTTCTCCTGTCTGCTGGACAGTGAGTAGCACCTTCTCCTGTCTGCTGGACAGTGAGTAGCACCTTCTCCTGTCAGCTTGACCCTGACTAGCACCTTCTCCTGTCTGCTGGACAGTGACTATCAAATTCTCCTGTCGGCTGGACAGTGAGTAGCACCATTTCCTGTCTGCTGGATAGTGACTAGCAACTTCTCCTGTCTACTGGACAGTGACAAGCACCTTTTCCTGTCTTCTGGACAGTGACTGGACCCTTCTCCGGTCTGCTGGACAGTGGGTAGCACCATTTTCTGTCTGTTGGACAGTGACTAGCACGTTTTACTGTCTGTTCAACGGTGACTAGTACATTTTCCTGTCTGCTGGACAATCACTAACATCTCCTCCTGTCTGCTGGACAGCAAGTAGCACCTTTTCCTGTCTGTTGGACAGTGACTAGCACATTTTCCTGTCTGTTGGACAGTAACTAGCACCTTTTCCTGTCCGTTGGATTGTAACAAGCACCTTTTCCTGTCTGCTGGACAGTGACTAGCACCTTTTTCTGTCTGTTGGACAGAGACAAGCACCTTCTCCTGTCTGCTGAACAATGAATAGCACCTTTTCCTCATGCTGGACAGTGATTTGCACCATCTCCTATCTGCTGGATAGTGACCAGCACCATCTCCTGTCTGCTGGACAGTAACTAGCACCTTCTCCTGTTTGCTGGACAATGACTAGCACTTTTTTCTGTCTGCAGGACAGCGAGTAGCACCTTTGCCTGTCTAATGGACAACGACTAGCACCTTCTCCTATCTGCAGGTCAGTGACTAGCACCTTTTCCTGTCTGCTGGACAATGACAAGCACCTTTTCCTGTCTGCTGGACAGTGACTAGCACCTCCTCCTGTCTGCTGGACAGTGACTAGCGCCTTCTCCTGTCTGCTAGACAGTGACTAGCACCTTCTCCTTTCTGCTAGATAGTGATAAGCACCTTCTCCTATATGCTGGACAGTCACTAGCACCTTTTCCTGTCTGCTGGACAGTGACTAGCACCATTTCCTGTCTGCTGGACAGTGACTAGCACCTTCTCCTGTCTGCTGGACAGTGACTAATACCTTTTCCTGTCTGCTGGACAGTGACTAGCACCTTTTCCTGTCTGCTGGACAGTGACTAGTGCCTTCTCCTGTCTGCTGGACAGTGACTAGCATCTTCTCCTGGCTGCTGGACAGAGACGAGCACCTTCTCCTGGCTGCTGAACAGTAACTTGCACCTTTTCCTGTCTGTACAAATGTGACTAGTACCTTTTCCTGTCTGTTGGACAGTGACTAGCGCCTTCTCCTGTCTGCTGGACAGTGACTAGCACCTTCTCCTGTCTGCTGGACAGTGACGAGCAACTTCTCCTGTCTGCTGGACAGTGACTAGCGCCTTCTCCTGTCTGCTGAACAGTGACTAGCACCTTCTCCTGTCTGCTCGATAGTGATGAGCACCTTCTCCTATATGCTGGACAGTCACTAGCACCTTTTCCTGTCTGCTGGACAGTGACTAGCACCATTTCCTGTCTGCTGGACAGTGACTAGCACCTTCTCCTGTCTGCTGAACAGTGACTAATACCTTTTCCTGTCTGCTGGGACAGTGACTAGCACCTTTTCCTGTCTGCTGGACAGTGTCTAGTGCCTTCTCCTATCTGCTGGACAGTGACTAGCACCTTCTCCTCTCTGCTGGACAGAGACGAGCACCTTCTCCTGGCTGCTGGACAGTGACTTGCAACCTTTCCTGTCTGTACAAATGTGACTAGTACCTTTTCCTGTCTGCTGGACATGATTAACACCTCCTCCTGTATGCTGGACAGTAACTAGTACCTTTTCCTGTCTGTTGGACAGTGACTAGCGCCTTCTCCTGTCTGCTGGACAGTGACTAGCACCTTCTCCTGTCTGCTGGACAGTGACGAGCAACTTCTCCTGTCTGCTGGACAGTGACTAGTGCCTTCTCCTGTCTGCTGGACAGTGACTAGCACCTTCTCCTGTCTGCTCGATAGTGATGAGCACCTTCTCCTATATGCTGGACAGTCACTAGCACCCTTTCCTATCTGCTGGAGAGTGACTAGCACCATTTCCTGTCTGCTGGACAGTGACTAGCACCTTCTCCTGTCTGCTGAAAGTGACTAACACCTTTTCCTGTCTGCTGGACAGTGATTAGCACCTTTTCCTGTCTGCTGGACAGTGACTAGCGCCTTCTCCTGTCTGCTGGACAGTGACTAACACCTTTGCCTGTCTGCTGGATAGTGATGAGCACCTTCTCCTCTCTGCTGGACTGTGACTAGCACCTTCTCCTGTCTGCTGGACAGTGACTTGCACCTTTTCCTGTCTGCTGGACAGAGACAAGCACTTTCTCCTATTTACTGGACAGTGAGTAGCACCTTCCCCTGTCAGCTGGACCCTGACTAGCACCTTCTCCTGTCTGCTGGACAGCAAGTATCACCTTTTCCTGTCTGTTGGACAGTCACCTGCACATTTTCCTGTCTGCTGGATAGTAACAAGCGCCTTCACGTGTCTGCTGGACAGTGATTATCACCTTTTCTTGTCTGTTGGACAGTGACTAGCACCTTTTCCTGTCGGACAGTGACCAGCACCATTTTCTGTCTGTTGGACGGTGACTAGCACCTTCGCCTGTCTGCTGGACAGTGACTAGCACCTTCTACTGTCTGCTGGACAGTGACTAGCACCTTCTCCTGTCTGCTGGATAGTGACTAGCAACTTCTGCTGTCTGCTGGACAGTGAGTAGCACCTTTTTCTGTGTGCTGCATAGTGACTAGCAACTTTTACTGTCTGCTCAACTGTGACTAGTACATTTTCCTGCCTGCTGGACAGTCACTAACAGCTCCTCCTATCTGCTGTACAGCAAGTAACACCTTTTCCTGTCTGTTGGATAGTGACTAGCACCTTCTCTGTCTGCTGGACAGTGACTTGCACTTTTTCCTGTCTGCCGGACAGTGACTAGCACCTTTTCCTGTCTGCTGGACTCTGACTGGCACCTTTTCCTTTCTGCTGGACAGTGACTAGCACCATCAACTGTCTGCTGGACAGTGACTAGCACCTTCTCTTGTCTGCTGGACAGTGAGTAGCACCTTCTCCTGTCTGCTGGACAGTGAGTAGCACCTTCTCCTGTCAGCTTGACCCTGACTAGCACCTTCTTCTGTCTGCTGGACAGTGACTATCACCTTCTCCTGTCTGCTGGACAGTGAGTAGCACCATTTCCTGTCTGCTGGATAGTGACTAGCAACTTCTCCTGTCTACGGGACAGTGACAAGCACCTTTTCCTGTCTTCTGGACAGTGACTGGCTCCTTCTCCGGTTTGCTGGACAGTGAGTAGCACCATTTTCTGTCTGCTGGACAGTGACTAGCACGTTTTACTGACTGCTCAACTCTGACTAGTATATTTTCCTGTCTGCTGGACAGTCACTAACATCTCCTCCTGTCTGCTGGACAGCATGTAGCACCTTTTCCTGTCTGTTGGACAGTGACTAGCACCTTTTTCTGTCCGTTCGATAGTAACTAGCACCTTTTCCTCTCTGCTGGACAGTGAGCAGCACCTTTTCCTGTCTTCCGGACAGTGGCTAGCACATTTTCCTGTCTGCTGGACTGAGTCGCATCTTTTCCTTTCTGCTGGATAGCGACTAGCACCTTTTCCTGTCTGCTGGACAGTGACTAGCAGCTTTTCCTGTCTGCTGGACATTGACCAGCACCTTTTCCTGTCTTCCGGACAGTGGCTAGCACCTTTTCCTGTCTGCTGGACTGTGAGTAGCATCTTTTCCTTTCTGCTGTTTAGCGACTAGTACCTTTTCCTGTCTGCTGGACAGTGACTAGCACATTCTCCTGTCTGCTGGACAGTGACTAGCACCTTTTCCTGTCTGCTGGACAGTGACTTGCACCTTCTCCTGTCTGCTGGACAGTGACTAGCACATTCTCCTGGCTGCTGGACAGTGACTTGCAACTTTTCCTGTCTGTACAAATGTGACTAGTACCTTTTCCTGTCTGCTGGACGTGACTAACACCTCCTTCTGTATGCTGGACAGTAACTAACACCTTTTCCTGTCTGCTGGACAGTGACGAGCACCTTCTCCTCTCTGCTGGACAGTGACTAGCACCTTCTCCTGGCTGCTGGACAGTGACTTGCAACTTTTCCTGTCTGTACAAATGTGACTAGTACCTTTTCCTGTCTGCTGGACATGATTAACACCTCCTCCTGTATGCTGGACAGTAACTAGTACCTTTTCCTGTCTGTTGGACAGTGACTAGCGCCTTCTCCTGTCTGCTGGACAGTGACTAGCACCTTCTCCTGTCTGCTGGACAGTGACGAGCAACTTCTCCTGTCTGCTGGACAGTGACTAGTGCCTTCTCCTGTCTGCTGGACAGTGACTAGCACCTTCTCCTGTCTGCTCGATAGTGATGAGCACCTTCTCCTATATGCTGGACAGTCACTAGCACCCTTTCCTATCTGCTGGAGAGTGACTAGCACCATTTCCTGTCTGCTGGACAGTGACTAGCACCTTCTCCTGTCTGCTGAAAGTGACTAACACCTTTTCCTGTCTGCTGGACAGTGATTAGCACCTTTTCCTGTCTGCTGGACAGTGACTAGCGCCTTCTCCTGTCTGCTGGACAGTGACTAACACCTTTGCCTGTCTGCTGGATAGTGATGAGCACCTTCTCCTCTCTGCTGGACTGTGACTAGCACCTTCTCCTGTCTGCTGGACAGTGACTTGCACCTTTTCCTGTCTGCTGGACAGAGACAAGCACTTTCTCCTATTTACTGGACAGTGAGTAGCACCTTCCCCTGTCAGCTGGACCCTGACTAGCACCTTCTCCTGTCTGCTGGACAGCAAGTATCACCTTTTCCTGTCTGTTGGACAGTCACCTGCACATTTTCCTGTCTGCTGGATAGTAACAAGCGCCTTCACGTGTCTGCTGGACAGTGATTATCACCTTTTCTTGTCTGTTGGACAGTGACTAGCACCTTTTCCTGTCGGACAGGTGACCAGCACCATTTTCTGTCTGTTGGACGGTGACTAGCACCTTCGCCTGTCTGCTGGACAGTGACTAGCACCTTCTACTGTCTGCTGGACAGTGACTAGCACCTTCTCCTGTCTGCTGGATAGTGACTAGCAACTTCTGCTGTCTGCTGGACAGTGAGTAGCACCTTTTTCTGTGTGCTGCATAGTGACTAGCAACTTTTACTGTCTGCTCAACTGTGACTAGTACATTTTCCTGCCTGCTGGACAGTCACTAACAGCTCCTCCTATCTGCTGTACAGCAAGTAACACCTTTTCCTGTCTGTTGGATAGTGACTAGCACCTTCTCTGTCTGCTGGACAGTGACTTGCACTTTTTCCTGTCTGCCGGACAGTGACTAGCACCTTTTCCTGTCTGCTGGACTCTGACTGGCACCTTTTCCTTTCTGCTGGACAGTGACTAGCACCATCAACTGTCTGCTGGACAGTGACTAGCACCTTCTCTTGTCTGCTGGACAGTGAGTAGCACCTTCTCCTGTCTGCTGGACAGTGAGTAGCACCTTCTCCTGTCAGCTTGACCCTGACTAGCACCTTCTTCTGTCTGCTGGACAGTGACTATCACCTTCTCCTGTCTGCTGGACAGTGAGTAGCACCATTTCCTGTCTGCTGGATAGTGACTAGCAACTTCTCCTGTCTACGGGACAGTGACAAGCACCTTTTCCTGTCTTCTGGACAGTGACTGGCTCCTTCTCCGGTTTGCTGGACAGTGAGTAGCACCATTTTCTGTCTGCTGGACAGTGACTAGCACGTTTTACTGACTGCTCAACTCTGACTAGTATATTTTCCTGTCTGCTGGACAGTCACTAACATCTCCTCCTGTCTGCTGGACAGCATGTAGCACCTTTTCCTGTCTGTTGGACAGTGACTAGCACCTTTTTCTGTCCGTTCGATAGTAACTAGCACCTTTTCCTCTCTGCTGGACAGTGAGCAGCACCTTTTCCTGTCTTCCGGACAGTGGCTAGCACATTTTCCTGTCTGCTGGACTGAGTCGCATCTTTTCCTTTCTGCTGGATAGCGACTAGCACCTTTTCCTGTCTGCTGGACAGTGACTAGCAGCTTTTCCTGTCTGCTGGACATTGACCAGCACCTTTTCCTGTCTTCCGGACAGTGGCTAGCACCTTTTCCTGTCTGCTGGACTGTGAGTAGCATCTTTTCCTTTCTGCTGTTTAGCGACTAGTACCTTTTCCTGTCTGCTGGACAGTGACTAGCACATTCTCCTGTCTGCTGGACAGTGACTAGCACCTTTTCCTGTCTGCTGGACAGTGACTTGCACCTTTTCCTGTCTGTTCAAATGTGACTAGTACCTTTTCCTGTCTGCTGGACAATGACTAGCACCTTTTCCTCTCTGCTGGACAGTGACTAGCGCCTTCTCCTGTCTGCTGGACAGTGACGAGCACCTTCTCCTGTCTGCTGGACAGTGACTAGCACATTCTCCTGGCTGCTGGACAGTGACTTGCAACTTTTCCTGTCTGTACAAATGTGACTAGTACCTTTTCCTGTCTGCTGGACGTGACTAACACCTCCTCCTGTATGCTGGACAGTAACTAACACCTTTTCCTGTCTGCTGGACAGTGACGAGCACCTTCTCCTCTCTGCTGGACAGTGACTAGCACCTTCTCCTGGCTGCTGGACAGTGACTTGCACCTTTTCCTGTCTGTTCAAATGTGACTAGTACCTTTTTCTGTCTGCTGGACAATGACTAGCACCTTTTCTTGTCGGACAGTGACCAGCACCATTTCTTGTCTGTTGGACAGTGACTAGCACGTTCTCCTGTATGCTGGACTGCGATTAGCACCTTCTCCTGTCTGCTGGACAGTGACTAGCACCTTTTCCTGTCTGCTGGACAGTGACTAGCACCTTCTCCTGTCTGCTGGACAGTGACTAGCACATCTACCTGTCTGCTGGACAGTGACTAGCACCTTCTCCTGTCTGCTGAACTGTGACTAATACCTTTTCCTGTCTGCTGGGACAGTGACTAGCACCTTTTCCTGTCTGCTGGACAGTGTCTAGTGCCTTCTCCTATCTGCTGGACAGTGACTAGCACCTTCTCCTCTCTGCTGGACAGAGACGAGCACCTTCTCCTGGCTGCTGGACAGTGACTTGCAACTTTTCCTGTCTGTACAAATGTGACTAGTACCTTTTCCTGTCTGCTGGACATGACTAACACCTCCTCCTGTATGCTGGACATTAACTAGTACCTTTTCCTGTCTGTTGGACAGTGACTAGCGCCTTCTCCTGTCTGCTGGACAGTGACTAGCACCTTCTCCTGTCTGCTGGACAGTACGAGCAACTTCTCCTGTCTGCTGGACAGTGACTAGTGCCTTCTCCTGTCTGCTGGACAGTGACTAGCACCTTCTCCTGTCTGCTCGATAGTGATGAGCACCTTCTCCTATATGCTGGACAGTCACTAGCACCCTTTCCTATCTGCTGGAGAGTGACTAGCACCATTTCCTGTCTGCTGGACAGTGACTAGCACCTTCTCCTGTCTGCTGAACAGTGACTAACACCTTTTCCTGTCTGCTGGACAGTGATTAGCACCTTTTCCTGTCTGCTGGACAGTGACTAGTGCCTTCTCCTGTCTGCTGGACAGTGACTAACACCTTTGCCTGTCTGCTGGACAGTGATGAGCACCTTCTCCTCTCTGCTGGACTGTGACTAGCACCTTCTCCTGTCTGCTGGACAGTGACTTGCACCTTTTCCTGTCTGCTGGACAGAGACAAGCACTTTCTCCTATTTACTGGACAGTGAGTAGCACCTTCCCCTGTCAGCTGGACCCTGACTAGCACCTTCTCCTGTCTGCTGGACAGCAAGTATCACCTTTTCCTGTCTGTTGGACAGTCACCTGCACATTTTCCTGTCTGCTGGATAGTAACAAGCGCCTTCACGTGTCTGCTGGACAGTGATTATCACCTTTTCTTGTCTGTTGGACAGTGACTAGCACCTTTTCCTGTCGGACAGTGACCAGCACCATTTTCTGTCTGTTGGACGGTGACTAGCACCTTCGCCTGTCTGCTGGACAGTGACTAGCACCTTCTCCTGTCTGCTGGACAGTGACTAGCACCTTCTCCTGTCTGCTGGATAGTGACTAGCAACTTCTGCTGTCTGCTGGACAGTGAGTAGCACCTTTTTCTGTGTGCTGCATAGTGACTAGCAACTTTTACTGTCTGCTCAACTGTGACTAGTACATTTTCCTGCCTGCTGGACAGTCACTAACAGCTCCTCCTATCTGCTGTACAGCAAGTAGCACCTTTTCCTGTCTGTTGGATAGTGACTAGCACCTTCTCTGTCTGCTGGACAGTGACTTGCACTTTTTCCTGTCTGCCGGACAGTGACTAGCACCTTTTCCTGTCTGCTGGACTCTGACTGGCACCTTTTCCTTTCTGCTGGACAGTGACTAGCACCATCAACTGTCTGCTGGACAGTGACTAGCACCTTCTCTTGTCTGCTGGACAGTGAGTAGCACCTTCTCCTGTCTGCTGGACAGTGAGTAGCACCTTCTCCTGTCAGCTTGACCCTGACTAGCACCTTCTTCTGTCTGCTGGACAGTGACTATCACCTTCTCCTGTCTGCTGGACAGTGAGTAGCACCATTTCCTGTCTGCTGGATAGTGACTAGCAACTTCTCCTGTCTACGGGACAGTGACAAGCACCTTTTCCTGTCTTCTGGACAGTGACTGGCTCCTTCTCCGGTTTGCTGGACAGTGAGTAGCACCATTTTCTGTCTGCTGGACAGTGACTAGCACGTTTTACTGACTGCTCAACTCTGACTAGTATATTTTCCTGTCTGCTGGACAGTCACTAACATCTCCTCCTGTCTGCTGGACAGCATGTAGCACCTTTTCCTGTCTGTTGGACAGTGACTAGCACCTTTTCCTGTCCGTTCGATAGTAACTAGCACCTTTTCCTCTCTGCTGGACAGTGAGTAGCACCTTTTCCTGTCTTCCGGACAGTGGCTAGCACATTTTCCTGTCTGCTGGACTGAGTCGCATCTTTTCCTTTCTGCTGGATAGCGACTAGCACCTTTTCCTGTCTGCTGGACAGTGACTAGCAGCTTTTCCTGTCTGCTGGACATTGACCAGCACCTTTTCCTGTCTTCCGGACAGTGGCTAGCACCTTTTCCTGTCTGCTGGACTGTGAGTAGCATCTTTTCCTTTCTGCTGTTTAGCGACTAGTACCTTTTCCTGTCTGCTGGACAGTGACTAGCACATTCTCCTGTCTGCTGGACAGTGACTAGCACCTTTTCCTGTCTGCTGGACAGTGACTTGCACCTTTTCCTGTCTGTTCAAATGTGACTAGTACCTTTTCCTGTCTGCTGGACAATGACTAGCACCTTTTCCTGTCTGCTGGACAGTGACTAGAGCCTTCTCCTGTCTGCTGGACAGTGACGAGCACCTTCTCCTGTCTGCTGGACAGTGACTAGCACATTCTCCTGGCTGCTGGACAGTGACTTGCAACTTTTCCTGTCTGTACAAATGTGACTAGTACCTTTTCCTGTCTGCTGGACGTGACTAACACCTCCTCCTGTATGCTGGACAGTAACTAACACCTTTTCCTGTCTGCTGGACAGTGACGAGCACCTTCTCCTCTCTGCTGGACAGTGACTAGCACCTTCTCCTGGCTGCTGGACAGTGAGTTGCACCTTTTCCTGTCTGTTCAAATGTGACTAGTACCTTTTTCTGTCTGCTGGACAATGACTAGCACCTTTTCTTGTCGGACAGTGACCAGCACCATTTCTTGTCTGTTGGACAGTGACTAGCACGTTCTCCTGTATGCTGGACTGCGATTAGCACCTTCTCCTGTCTGCTGGACAGTGACTAGCACCTTTTCCTGTCTGCTGGACAGTGACTAGCACCTTCTCCTGTCTGCTGGACAGTGACTAGCACATCTTCCTGTCTGCTGGAGAGCAACTAGCACCATTTCCTGTCTGCTGTACAGTGACTAGCACTTTCTCCTGTCTGTTGGACAGTGACTAGCACCTTCTCCTGTCTGCTGGAAAGTGACTAGCACCTTTTCTTGTTGGACAATGACCAGCACATTTTCCTGTCTATTGGACAGTGGCTGGCACCTTTTACTGTCTGCTGGACTGTGACTAGCAGCTTGTCCTGCCTGCTGGAAAGTGGCTAGCACCTTTTCCTTTCTGCTGGTACGTGACTAGCACCATCAACTGTCTGCTGGCTTGTGACTAGCACTTTCTCCTGTCTGCTGGACAGCGACGAGCACCTTTTCCTTTCTGCTGGTACGTGATTAGCACCATCAACTGTCTGCTGGACAATGAGTAGCACCTTTTCCTGTCTGCTGGAAATCGACTAGCACCTTTTCTTGGACAGTGACCAGCACCATTTCCTGTCTGCAGGAGAGCAACTAGCACCTTTTACTGTCTGCTGGAGAGTGACAAGCACCTTTTACTGTCTGTTCAACTTTGACTAGTACATTTTCCTGCCTGCTGGACAGTCACTAACAGCTTTGCCTGTCTGCTGGACAGTGATGAGCACCTTCTCCTCTCTGCTGGACAGTGACTAGCACCTTCTCCTGTCTGCTGGACAGAGACAAGCACTTTCTCCTATTTACTGGACAGTGAGTAGCACCTTCCCCTGTCAGCTGGACCCTGACTAGCACCTTCTCCTGTCTGCTGGACAGCAAGTATCACCTTTTCCTGTCTGTTGGACAGTGACCTGCACCTTTTCCTGTCTGCTGGACAGTAACAAGCGCCTTCACGTGTCTGCTGGACAGTGATTATCTCCTTTTCTTGTCTGTTGGACAGTGACTAGCACCTTTTCCTGTCGGACAGTGACCAGCACCATTTTCTGTCTGCTGGACAGTGACTAGCACTTTCTACTGTCTGCTGAACAGTGACTAGCACCTTCTCCTGTCTGCTGGACAGTGAGTAGCACCATTTTCTGTCTGCTTGATAGTGACTAGCAACTTCTGCTGTCTGCTGGACAGTGAGTAGCACCTTTTTCTGTGTGCTGGATAGTGACTAGCAAATTTTACTGTATGCTCAACTGTGACTAGTACATTTTCCTGCCTGCTGGACAGTCACTAACAGCTCCTCCTGTCTGCTGTACAGCAAGTAGCACCTTTTCCTGTCTGTTGGACAGTGACTAGCACCTTCTCTGTCTGCTGGACAGTGACTTACACTTTTTCCTGTCTGCCGGACAGTGACTAGCACCTTCTCTGTCTGCTGGACAGTGACTTACACTTTTTCCTGTCTGCCGGACAGTGACTAGCACCTTCTCCTGCCTGCTGGACAGCATTCTGCACCTTTTCCTGTCTGCTGGACTCTGACTGGCCCCTTTTCCTTTCTGCTAGACAGTGACTAGCACCTTCTCCTGTCTGCTGGAAAGTGAGTAGCACCTTCTCCTGTCTGCTGGACAGTGAGTAGCACCTTCTCCTGTCAGCTTGGCCCTGACTAGCACTTTCGCCTGTCTGCTGGACAGTAAATACCACCTTCTCCTGTCAGCTTGACCCTGACTAGCGCCTTCTCCTGTCTGCTGGACAGTGACTACCACCTTCTCCTGTCTGCTGGACAGTGAGTAGCACCATTTCCTGTCTGCTGAATAGTGACTAGCAACTTCTCCTGTCTACAGGACAGGGACAAGCACCTTTTCTTGTCTGCTGGACAGTGACTGGCACCTTCTCCGGTCTGCTGGACAGTGAGTAGCACCATTTTCTGTCTGCTGGATAGCGACTAGCACCTTTTCCTGTCTGTTGGACAGTGACTTGCAGCTTTTCCTGTCTGCTGGACAGTGACCAGCACCTTTTCCTGTCTTCCGGACAGTGGCTAGCACCTTTACTTTCTGCTGGACTGTGAGTAGCATCTTTTCCTTTCTGCTGGATAGCGACTAGCACCTTTTCCTGTCTGCTGGACAGTGACTAGCACATTCTCCTGTCTGTTGGACAGTGACTAGCGCCTTTTCCTGTCTGCTGGAGAGCAACAAGCAGCATTTCCTGTTTGCTGGACAGTGACTAGCACCTTCGCCTGTCTGCTGGACAGTGAGTAGCACCTTTTCCTGTCTTCCGGACAGTGGCTAGCACCTTTTCCTGTGTGCTGGACAGTGACTAGCATCTTGTCCTGTCTGTTGGACAGTAACTAGCAACTTTTCCTGCCTGCTGGACAGTGACCAGCACCTTTTCCTGTCTGCTGGACAATGACTAGCACCTTCTGCTGTATGCTGGACTGTGACTAGCACCTTCTCCTGTCTGCTGGACAGTGACTAGCACCTTTTCCTGTCTGCTGGAGAGCAACTAGCACCATTTCCTGTCTGCCGGACAGTGACTAGCACCTGCTCCTGTCTGCTGGAAAGCGACTAGCACCTTTTGTTCTTCGACAGTGACCAGCACCTTTTCCTGTCTGTTGGACAGTGGCTAGCACTTTGACTAGCACCTTCTCCTGTCTGCTCGATAGCGACGAGCACCTTTTCCTTTCTACTGGTACGTGACTAGCACCATCAACTGTCTACTGGACAGTGACTAGCAACTTCTCCTGTCCGCTGGACAGAGACGAGCACCTTTTCCTGTCTGCTGGAAGTCGACTAGCACCTTTTCTTGGAAAGTGACCAGCACCTTTTCCTGTCTGCTGGATTGCAACTAGCACCTTTTCCTGTCTGCTGGACAGTGACTAGCAGCTTTTACTGTCTGCTCAACTTTGACTAGTACATTTTCCTGCCAGGTCACTAACAGCTCCTCCTGTCTGCTGGACAGCAAGTAAAACCTTTTCCTGTCTGTTGGACAGTGACCTGCACCTTTTCCGGTCTGCTGGACAGTAACAAGCGCCTTCTCGTGTCTGCTGGACAGTGAGTATTACCTTTTCCTGTCTGTTGGACAGTGACTAGCACCTTCGCCTGTCTGCTGGACAGTGACTACCAGCTTCTACTCTCTGCTGGACAGTGACTAGCACCTTCTCCTTCTGCTGGACAGTGAGTAGCATCATTTCCTGTCTGCTGGATAGTGACTAGCAACTTCTGCTGTCTGCTGGACAGTGACAAGCACCTTCTCCTATCTGCTGGATAGCAACGAGCACCTTTTTCTGTCTGTTGCACAGTGACTAGCACCTTTTCCTGTCTGCTGTACAGCAAGTAGCACCTTTTCCTGTCTGCTGGACAGTGACTTGCACTGTTTCCTGTCTGCTGGACTGTGACAAGCACCTTCTCCTGTCTGCTGAATAGCGACGAGCACCTTTTCCTGTCTGCTGGACAGTGACCAGCACCATCAACTGTCTGCTGGACAGTGACTAGCACCTTCTTCTGTCTGCTGGACAGAGATGAGCACCTTCTCCTGTCTGTTGGACAGTGAGTAGCACCTTCTCCTATCAGCTGGACCGTGACTAGCACCTTCTCCTGCTTGTTGGACAGTGAGTAGCACCATTTCCTGTCTGCTGGATAGTGACTAGCAACTTCTGCTGTCTGCCGGGCAGTGACTAGCACCTTATCCTGTCTGCTGGACAGTGACTAGTACCTTCTCCTGTCTGCTGGACTGTTACTAGCACCTTTTCCTGTCTGCTGGAAAGCGACTAGCACCTTTTCTTGTTGGACAGTGACCAGCACCTTTTCCTGTCTGTTGGACAGTGGCTAGTACCTTTTCCTGTCTGCTGGACAGTGACTAGCACCTTTTCCTTTCTGCTGGTACGTGACTAGCACCATCAAATGTCTGCTGGACAGTGACTAGCACCTTCTCCTGTCTGCTGGATAGCGACGAGCACCTTTTCCTTTCTGCTGGTACGTGACTAGCACCATCAACTGTCTGCTGGACAGTGACTAGCACCTTCTCCTGTCTGCTGGACAGAGACGAGCACTTTCTCCTGTTCGCTGGACAGTGAGCAGCACCTTCTCCTGTCAGCTGGACCCTGACTAGCTCCTTCTCCTGTCTGCTGGACAGTGAGTAGCACCTTTTCCTGTCTGCTGGAAATCGACTAGCACCTTTTCTTGGACCGTGACCAGCACCTTTCCTGTCTGCTGCAGAGCAACTAGCACCTTTTCCTGTCTGCTGGACAGTGACTAGCACCTTTTACTGTCTGCTCAACTTTGACTAGTACATTTTCCTGCCTGCTGGACAGTCAATCACAGCTCCTCGTGTCTGCTGGACAGCAAGTAACAACTTTTCCTGTCTGTTGGACAGTGGCCTGCACCTTTTTCTGTCTGCTGGACAGTAACAAGCGCCTTCACGTGTCTGCTGGACAGTGACTATCACCTTTTCCTGTCTGTTGGATAGTGACTAGCACCTTTTCCTGTCGGACAGTGACCAGCACCATTTCCTGTCTGTTGGACAGTGACTAGCACCTTCTCCTGTCTGCTGGACAGTGAGTAGCACCATTTCCTGTCTGCTGGATAGTGACTAGCAACTTCTGCTGTCTGTTGGACAGTGAGTATCACCTTTTTCTGTGTGCTGGACAATGACTATCACCTTTTACCGTCTGCTCAACTGTGACTAGCACATTTTCCTGCCTTCTGGACAGTCACTAACAGCTCCTCCTGTCTGCTGTACAGCAAGTAGCACCTTTTCCTGTCTGTTGGACAGTGACTTGCACTTTTTCCTGTCTGCCGGACAGTGACTAGCACCTTTTCCTGTCTGCTGGACTCTGACTGGCACCTTTTCCTTTCTGCTGGACAGTGACTAGCATCATCGACTGTCTGCTGGACAGTGACTAGCACCTTCTCTGTCTGCTGGACAGTGACTTGCACTTTTTCCTGTCTGCCGGAAAGTGACTAGCACCTTTTCCTGTCTGCTGGACTCTGACTGGCACCTTTTCCTTTCTGCTGGACAATGACTAGCATCATCGACTGTCTGCTGGACAGTGACTAGCACCTTCTCCTGTCTGCTGGACAGAGACGAGCACCTTCTCCTGTCTGCTGGACAGTGAGTAGCACCTTCTCCTGTCAACTTGACCCTCACTAGCACCTTCTCCTATCTGCTGGACAGTGACTATCACCTTCTCCTGTCTGCTGGACAGTGAGTAGCACCATTTCCTGTCTGCTGGACAGTGAGTAGCACCATTTTCTGTCTGCTGGACAGTGACTAGCACATTTTACTGTGTGCTCAACTGTGACTAGTACATTTTCCTGTCTGCTGGACAGTCACTAACATCTCCTCCAGTCTGCTGGACAGCAAGTAGCACCTTTTCCTGTCTGTTGGACAGTGACTAGCACCTTTTCCTGTCCGTTGGATAGTAACTAGCACCTTTTCTTGTCTGCTGGACAGTGAGCAGCACCTTTTCCTGTCTTCTGGGCAGTGGCTAGCACATTTTCCTGTCTGCTGGACTGTGAGTCGCACCTTTTCCTTTCTGCTGGATAGCGACTAGCACCTTTTCCTGTCTGCTGGACAGTGACTAGCAGCTTTTCCTGTCTGCTGGACAGTGACCAGCACCTTTTCCTGTGTTCCGGACAGTGGCTAGCAACTTTTCCTGTCTGTTGGACTGTGAGTAGCATCTTTTCCTTTCTGCTGGATAGCGACTAGCACCTTTTCCTGTCTTCCGGACAGTGACTAGCACCTTTTCCTGTCTGCTGGACAGTGACTAGCACATTCTCCTGTCTGTTGGACAGTGACTAGCACCTTTTCCTGTCTGCTGGAGAGCAACTAGCATCATTTCCTGTTTGCTGGACAGTGACTAGCACCTTCGCCTGTCTGCTGGACAGTGACTAGCACCTTTTACTGTCTGCTCAACTTGGACTAGTACATTTTCCTGCCTGCTGGACATTCACTAACAGCTCCTCCGGTCTGCTGGACAGTTACTTGCACTTTTTCCTGTCTGCCGGACAGTGACTAGCACCTTTTCCTGTCTGCTGGACACTGACTGGCACCTTTTCCTTTCTGCTGGACAGTGACTAGCACCATCAACTGTCTGCTGGACAGTGACTAGCACCTTCTCCTGTCTGCTGGACAGAGACGAGCACCTTCTCCTGTCTGCTGGACAGTGAGTAGCACCTTCTCCTGTCAGCTTGACCCTGACTAGCACCTTCTCCTGTCTGCTGGACAGTGAGTAGCACCTTCTCCTGTCAGCTTCACCCTGACTAGTACCTTCTCCTGTCTGCTGGACAGTGACTATCACCTTCTCCTGTCTGCTGGACAGTGAGTAGCACCATTTCCAGTCTGCTGGATAGTGACTATCAACTTCTCCTGTATGCTGGACTGTGACCAGCATCTTATCCTGTTTACTGGACAGTGAGTAGCAGCATTTTCTGTCTGCTGGACAGTGACTAGCACGTTTTACTGTCTGCTCAACTGTGACTAGTACATTTTCCTGTCTGCTGGACAGTCACTAACATCTCCTCCTGTCTGCTGGACAGCAAGTAGCACCTTTTCCTGTCTATTGGACAGTGACTAGCACCTTTTCCTGTCTGTTGGATAGTAACTAGCACCTTTTCCTCTCTGTTGGACAGTGAGCAGCACCTTTTCCTGTCTTCCGGACAGTGGCTAGCACCTTTTCCTGTCTGCTGGTCTGTGAGTCGCACCTTTTCCTTTCTGCTGGATAGCGACTAGCACCTTTTCCTGTCTGCTGGACAGTGACTAGCAGCTTTTCCTGTCTGCTGGACAGTGACCAGCACCTTTTCCTGTCTTCCGGACAGTGGCGAGCACCTTTTCCTGTCTGCTGGACTGTGAGTAGCATCTTTTCCTTTCTGCTGGATAGCGACTAGCACCTTTTCCTGTCTGCTGGACAGTGACTAGCACATTCTTATGTCTGTTGGACAGTGACTAGTACCTTTTCCTGTCTGCTGGAGAGCAACTAGCAGCGTTTCTTGTCTGCTGGACGGTGACTAACACCTTCGCCTGTCTGCTGGACAGTGACTAGCACCTTTTGCTGTCAGCTGGATTGTGATCAGCACCTTTTCCTGTCTGTCGGACAGTGACTAGCACCTTTTCCTGTCTGCTGGACAGTGAGTAGCACATCCTCCTGTCTGCTGGACAGTAAGTAGCACTTTTTCCTGTCTGCTCGACAGTGACTAGCACCTTCTCCTGTCTGCTGCACAGTGACCAGCACCTTTTCCTGTCCGTTGGACAGTGACTAGCGTCTTCTCCTGTCTGTTGGACAGTGACTGGCACCTTTTCCTCTCTGCTGGACAGTGACTAGCACATTCTCCTGTCTGCTGGACAGTGAGTAGCACCTTTTACTGTCTGCTCAACTGTGACTAACACATTTTCCTGTCTGCTGGACAGTCACTAACACATCCTCCTGTCTGCTGGACAGCAAGTAGCACTTTTTCCTGTCTGCTCGACAGTGACTAGCACCTTCTCCTGTCTGTTGGACAGTGACTAGCACCTTCTCCTGTATGCTGGACTGTGACCAGTACCTTCTCCTGTCTGCTGGACAGTGACAAGCACATTCTCCTGTCTGCTGGACAGCAACGAGCACCTTTTCCTGTCTGCTGGAGAGCAACTAGCAGCATTTCCTTTCTGCTGGACAGTGACTAGCACCGTTTCCTGTCTGCACGAGAGCAACTAGCACCATTTCCTGTCTCTAGACAGTGACTAGCACCTTCTCCTGTCTGTTGGACAGTGACTAGCACCTTCTCCTGTATGCTGGACTGTTACCAGTACCTTCTCCTGTCTGCTGGACAGTGACAAGCACCTTCTCCTGTCTGCTGGACAGCAACGAGCACCTTTTTCTGTCTGCTGGAGAGCAACTTGCAGCCATTCCTATCTGCTGGACAGTGACTAGCACTTTCACCTGTCTGCTGGACAGTGACTAGCACCTTTTCCTGTCTGCTGGGTTGTTATCAGCACCTTTTTCTGTCTGTTGGACAGTGACTAGCACCTTTTCCTTTCTGCTGGAAAGTGACTGGCACCTTCTCCTGTCTGCTGGATAGCGACGAGCACCTTTTCCTTTCTGCTGGTCCGTGACTAGCACCATCAACTGTCTGCTGGACAGTGACTAGCACCTTCTCCTGTCTGCTGGACAGTGACTAGCACCTTTTCCTGCCTGCTGGACAGTGACTAGCACCTTTTTCTGTCTGTTGGACAGTGACTAGCACCTTTTCCTGTCGGACAGTGACCAGCTCCATTTCCTCTCTGCTGGACACTGAGCAGCACCTTTTCCTGTCTTCCGGACAGTGGCTAGCACATTTTCCTGTCTGCTGGTCTGTGAGTCGCACCTTTTCCTTTCTGCTGGATAGCGACTAGCACCTTTTCCTGTCTGCTGGACAGTGACTAGCAGCTTTTACTGTCTGCTGCGCAGTGACCAGCACCTTTTCCTGTCTTCTGGACAGTGGCAAGCACCTTTTCCTGTCTGCTGGACTGTGAGTAGCATCTTTTCCTTTCTGCTGGATAGTGACTAGCACCTTTTCCTGTCTGCTGGACAGTGACTAGCACATTCTCCTGTCTGTTGGACAGTGACTAGCACCTTTTCCTGTCTGCTGGACTGTGAGTAACATCTTTTCCTTTTTGCTGGATAGTGACTAGCACCTTTTCCTGTCTGCTGGACAGTGACTAGCACATTCTCCTGTCTGTTAGACAGTGACAAGCACCTTTTCCTGTCTGCTGGAGAGCAACTAGCAGCATTTCTTGTCTGCTAGACAGTGACTAGCACCTTCGCCTGCCTGCTGGACAGTGACTAGCACCATTTCCTGTCTGCTGGATTGTGATCAGCTCCTTTTCCTGTCTGTTGGACAGTGACTAGCACCTTCTCCTGTCTGCTGGATAGCGACGAGCACCTTCTCCTGTCTGCTGGACAGTGAGTAGCACCTTTTCCTGTCTGCTGGATAGTGACTAGTACCTTCTCCTGTATGCTGGACTGTGACTAGCACCTTCTCCTGTCTATTCGACAATGACTAGCACCTTTTCCTGTCTGCTGGTGAGCAACTAGCAGCCATTCCTATCTGCTGGACAGTGACTAGCACCTTCACCTGTCTGCTGGACAGTGACTAGCACCTTTTCCTGTCTGCTGGGTTGTTATCAGCACATTTTCCTGTCTGTTGGACAGTGACTAGCACCTTTTCCTTTCTGCTGGAAAGTGACTAGCACCTTCTCCTGTCTGCTGGATAGCGACGAGCACCTTTTCCTTTCTGCTGGTCCGTGACTAGCACCATCAGCTGTCCGCAGGACAGTGACTAGCACCTTCTCCTGTTTGCTGGACAGAGACGAGCACCTTTTCCTGTCTTCTGGAGAGCAACTAACTCCAATTCCAGTCTGCTGGACAGTGACTAGCACCTTCTCCTGTCTGCTGGACAGTGACTAGCACCTTTTCCTGCCTGCTGGACAGTGACTAGCACCTTTTTCTGTCTGTTGGACAGTGACTAGCACCTTTTCCTGTCGGACAGTGACCAGCTCCATTTCCTCTCTGCTGGACACAGAGCAGCACCTTTTCCTGTCTTCCGGACAGTGGCTAGCACATTTTCCTGTCTGCTGGTCTGTGAGTCGCACCTTTTCCTTTCTGCTGGACTGTGAGTAGCATCTTTTCCTTTCTGCTGGATAGCGACTAGCACCTTTTCCTGTCTGCTGGACAGTGACTAGCACATTCTCCTGTCTATTGGACAGTGACTAGCACCTTTTCCTGTCTGCTGGAGAGCAACGAGCAGCATTTCTTGTCTGCTGGACAGTGACTAGCACCTTTTCCTGTCAGCTGGATTGTGATCCGCACCTTTTCCTGTCTGTTGGACAGTGACTAGCACCTTTTCATGTCTGCTGGAGAGCAACTTGCACCATTTCCTGTCTGCTGGAGAGCAACTGGCAGAATTTCCTGTCTGCCGGACAGTGAATAGCACCTTCGCCTGTCTGTTGGACAGTGACTAGCACCTTTTCCTGTCTGCAGGAGAGCAACTAGCACCATTTCTTGTCTGCTGGACAGTGACTAGCACCTTCTCCTGTCTGTTGGACAGTGGCTACCACCTTTTCCTGTTTGCTGGAGAGCAACTAGCACCATTTCCTGTCTGCTAGACAGTGACTAGCACCTTCTCCTGTCTGCTGCACAGTACCAGCACCTTGTCCTGTTCGTTGGACAGTGACTAGCGTCTTCTCCTGTCTGTTGGACAGTGACTGGCACCTTCTCCTGTCTGCTGGACAGTGACAAACACCTTTTCCTATCGGCTGGAGAGCAACTAGCACCTTTTCCTCTCTGCTGGACAGTGACTAGCACATTCTCCTGTCTGCTGGACAGTGAGTAGCACCTTTTACTGTCTGCTCAACTGTGACTAACACATTTTCCTGTCTGCTGGACAGTCACTAACACATCCTCCTGTCTGCTGGACAGTAAGTAGCACTTTTTCCTGTCTGCTCGACAGTGACTAGCACCTTCTCCTGTCTGCTGGACAGTGACCTGCACCTTTTCCTGTCTGCTGGACAGTGAATAGCACCTATTCCTTTCTGCTGGACAGTGACTAGCACCTTTTTCTGTCTGTTGGACAGTGACTAGCACCTTTCCCTGTCTGCTGGACAGTGACCAGCACCTTTTCCTGTGTTCCGGACAGTGGCTAGCAACTTTTCCTGTCTGCTGGACTGTGAGTAGCATCTTTTCCTTTCTGCTGGATAGCGACTAGCACCTTTTCCTGTCTTCCGGACAGTGACTAGCACCTTTTCCTGTCTGCTGGACAGTGACTAGCACATTCTCCTGTCTGTTGGACAGTGACTAGCACCTTTTCCTGTCTGCTGGAGAGCAACTAGCATCATTTCCTGTTTGCTGGACAGTGACTAGCACCTTCGCCTGTCTGCTGGACAGTGACTAGCACCTTTTACTGTCTGCTCAACTTGGACTAGTACATTTTCCTGCCTGCTGGACATTCACTAACAGCTCCTCCGGTCTGCTGGACAGTTACTTGCACTTTTTCCTGTCTGCCGGACAGTGACTAGCACCTTTTCCTGTCTGCTGGACTCTGACTGGCACCTTTTCCTTTCTGCTGGACAGTGACTAGCACCATCAACTGTCTGCTGGACAGTGACTAGCACCTTCTCCTGTCTGCTGGACAGAGACGAGCACCTTCTCCTGTCTGCTGGACAGTGAGTAGCACCTTCTCCTGTCAGCTTGACCCTGACTAGCACCTTCTCCTGTCTGCTGGACAGTGAGTAGCACCTTCTCCTGTCAGCTTCACCCTGACTAGTACCTTCTCCTGTCTGCTGGACAGTGACTATCACCTTCTCCTGTCTGCTGGACAGTGAGTAGCACCATTTCCAGTCTGCTGGATAGTGACTATCAACTTCTCCTGTATGCTGGACTGTGACCAGCATCTTATCCTGTTTACTGGACAGTGAGTAGCAGCATTTTCTGTCTGCTGGACAGTGACTAGCACGTTTTACTGTCTGCTCAACTGTGACTAGTACATTTTCCTGTCTGCTGGACAGTCACTAACATCTCCTCCTGTCTGCTGGACAGCAAGTAGCACCTTTTCCTGTCTATTGGACAGTGACTAGCACCTTTTCCTGTCTGTTGGATAGTAACTAGCACCTTTTCCTCTCTGTTGGACAGTGAGCAGCACCTTTTCCTGTCTTCCGGACAGTGGCTAGCACCTTTTCCTGTCTGCTGGTCTGTGAGTCGCACCTTTTCCTTTCTGCTGGATAGCGACTAGCACCTTTTCCTGTCTGCTGGACAGTGACTAGCAGCTTTTCCTGTCTGCTGGACAGTGACCAGCACCTTTTCCTGTCTTCCGGACAGTGGCGAGCACCTTTTCCTGTCTGCTGGACTGTGAGTAGCATCTTTTCCTTTCTGCTGGATAGCGACTAGCACCTTTTCCTGTCTGCTGGACAGTGACTAGCACATTCTCCTGTCTGTTGGACAGTGACTAGTACCTTTTCCTGTCTGCTGGAGAGCAACTAGCAGCGTTTCTTGTCTGCTGGACGGTGACTAACACCTTCGCCTGTCTGCTGGACAGTGACTAGCACCTTTTGCTGTCAGCTGGATTGTGATCAGCACCTTTTCCTGTCTGTCGGACAGTGACTAGCACCTTTTCCTGTCTGCTGGACAGTGAGTAGCACATCCTCCTGTCTGCTGGACAGTAAGTAGCACTTTTTCCTGTCTGCTCGACAGTGACTAGCACCTTCTCCTGTCTGCTGCACAGTGACCAGCACCTTTTCCTGTCCGTTGGACAGTGACTAGCGTCTTCTCCTGTCTGTTGGACAGTGACTGGCACCTTTTCCTCTCTGCTGGACAGTGACTAGCACATTCTCCTGTCTGCTGGACAGTGAGTAGCACCTTTTACTGTCTGCTCAACTGTGACTAACACATTTTCCTGTCTGCTGGACAGTCACTAACACATCCTCCTGTCTGCTGGACAGCAAGTAGCACTTTTTCCTGTCTGCTCGACAGTGACTAGCACCTTCTCCTGTCTGTTGGACAGTGACTAGCACCTTCTCCTGTATGCTGGACTGTGACCAGTACCTTCTCCTGTCTGCTGGACAGTGACAAGCACATTCTCCTGTCTGCTGGACAGCAACGAGCACCTTTTCCTGTCTGCTGGAGAGCAACTAGCAGCATTTCCTTTCTGCTGGACAGTGACTAGCACCGTTTCCTGTCTGCACGAGAGCAACTAGCACCATTTCCTGTCTCTAGACAGTGACTAGCACCTTCTCCTGTCTGTTGGACAGTGACTAGCACCTTCTCCTGTATGCTGGACTGTTACCAGTACCTTCTCCTGTCTGCTGGACAGTGACAAGCACCTTCTCCTGTCTGCTGGACAGCAACGAGCACCTTTTTCTGTCTGCTGGAGAGCAACTTGCAGCCATTCCTATCTGCTGGACAGTGACTAGCACTTTCACCTGTCTGCTGGACAGTGACTAGCACCTTTTCCTGTCTGCTGGGTTGTTATCAGCACCTTTTTCTGTCTGTTGGACAGTGACTAGCACCTTTTCCTTTCTGCTGGAAAGTGACTGGCACCTTCTCCTGTCTGCTGGATAGCGACGAGCACCTTTTCCTTTCTGCTGGTCCGTGACTAGCACCATCAACTGTCTGCTGGACAGTGACTAGCACCTTCTCCTGTCTGCTGGACAGTGACTAGCACCTTTTCCTGCCTGCTGGACAGTGACTAGCACCTTTTTCTGTCTGTTGGACAGTGACTAGCACCTTTTCCTGTCGGACAGTGACCAGCTCCATTTCCTCTCTGCTGGACACTGAGCAGCACCTTTTCCTGTCTTCCGGACAGTGGCTAGCACATTTTCCTGTCTGCTGGTCTGTGAGTCGCACCTTTTCCTTTCTGCTGGATAGCGACTAGCACCTTTTCCTGTCTGCTGGACAGTGACTAGCAGCTTTTACTGTCTGCTGCGCAGTGACCAGCACCTTTTCCTGTCTTCTGGACAGTGGCAAGCACCTTTTCCTGTCTGCTGGACTGTGAGTAGCATCTTTTCCTTTCTGCTGGATAGTGACTAGCACCTTTTCCTGTCTGCTGGACAGTGACTAGCACATTCTCCTGTCTGTTGGACAGTGACTAGCACCTTTTCCTGTCTGCTGGACTGTGAGTAACATCTTTTCCTTTTTGCTGGATAGTGACTAGCACCTTTTCCTGTCAGCTGGACTCTGACTAGCTCCTTCTCCTGTCTGCTGGACAGTGAGTAGCACCTTTTCCTGTCTGCTGGAAATCGACTAGCACCTTTTCTTGGACCGTGACCAGCACCTTTCCTGTCTGCTGCAGAGCAACTAGCACCTTTTCCTGTCTGCTGGACAGTGACTAGCACCTTTTACTGTCTGCTCAACTTTGACTAGTACATTTTCCTGCCTGCTGGACAGTCAATCACAGCTCCTCGTGTCTGCTGGACAGCAAGTAACAACTTTTCCTGTCTGTTGGACAGTGGCCTGCACCTTTTTCTGTCTGCTGGACAGTAACAAGCGCCTTCACGTGTCTGCTGGACAGTGACTATCACCTTTTCCTGTCTGTTGGATAGTGACTAGCACCTTTTCCTGTCGGACAGTGACCAGCACCATTTCCTGTCTGTTGGACAGTGACTAGCACCTTCTCCTGTCTGCTGGACAGTGAGTAGCACCATTTCCTGTCTGCTGGATAGTGACTAGCAACTTCTGCTGTCTGTTGGACAGTGAGTATCACCTTTTTCTGTGTGCTGGACAATGACTATCACCTTTTACCGTCTGCTCAACTGTGACTAGCACATTTTCCTGCCTTCTGGACAGTCACTAACAGCTCCTCCTGTCTGCTGTACAGCAAGTAGCACCTTTTCCTGTCTGTTGGACAGTGACTTGCACTTTTTCCTGTCTGCCGGACAGTGACTAGCACCTTTTCCTGTCTGCTGGACTCTGACTGGCACCTTTTCCTTTCTGCTGGACAGTGACTAGCATCATCGACTGTCTGCTGGACAGTGACTAGCACCTTCTCTGTCTGCTGGACAGTGACTTGCACTTTTTCCTGTCTGCCGGAAAGTGACTAGCACCTTTTCCTGTCTGCTGGCCTCTGACTGGCACCTTTTCCTTTCTGCTGGACAATGACTAGCATCATTGACTGTCTGCTGGACAGTGACTAGCACCTTCTCCTGTCTGCTGGACAGAGACGAGCACCTTCTCCTGTCTGCTGGACAGTGAGTAGCACCTTCTCCTGTCAACTTGACCCTCACTAGCACCTTCTCCTATCTGCTGGACAGTGACTATCACCTTCTCCTGTCTGCTGGACAGTGAGTAGCACCATTTCCTGTCTGCTGGACAGTGAGTAGCACCATTTTCTGTCTGCCGGACAGTGACTAGCACATTTTACTGTGTGCTCAACTGTGACTAGTACATTTTCCTGTCTGCTGGACAGTCACTAACATCTCCTCCAGTCTGCTGGACAGCAAGTAGCACCTTTTCCTGTCTGTTGGACAGTGACTAGCACCTTTTCCTGTCTGTTGGACAGTAACTAGCACCTTTTCCTGTCCGTTGGATAGTAACTAGCACCTTTTCTTGTCTGCTGGACAGTGAGCAGCACCTTTTCCTGTCTTCTGGGCAGTGGCTAGCACATTTTCCTGTCTGCTGGACTGTGAGTCGCACCTTTTCCTTTCTGCTGGATAGCGACTAGCACCTTTTCCTGTCTGCTGGACAGTGACTAGCAGCTTTTCCTGTCTGCTGGACAGTGACCAGCACCTTTTCCTGTGTTCCGGACAGTGGCTAGCAACTTTTCCTGTCTGCTGGACTGTGAGTAGCATCTTTTCCTTTCTGCTGGATAGCGACTAGCACCTTTTCCTGTCTTCCGGACAGTGACTAGCACCTTTTCCAGTCTGCTGGACAGTGACTAGCACATTCTCCTGTCTGTTGGACAGTGACTAGCACCTTTTCCTGTCTGCTGGAGAGCAACTAGCATCATTTCCTGTTTGCTGGACAGTGACTAGCACCTTCGCCTGTCTGCTGGACAGTGACTAGCACCTTTTACTGTCTGCTCAACTTGGACTAGTACATTTTCCTGCCTGCTGGACATTCACTAACAGCTCCTCCGGTCTGCTGGACAGTTACTTGCACTTTTTCCTGTCTGCCGGACAGTGACTAGCACCTTTTCCTGTCTGCTGGACTCTGACTGGCACCTTTTCCTTTCTGCTGGACAGTGACTAGCACCATCAACTGTCTGCTGGACAGTGACTAGCACCTTCTCCTGTCTGCTGGACAGAGACGAGCACCTTCTCCTGTCTGCTGGACAGTGAGTAGCACCTTCTCCTGTCAGCTTGACCCTGACTAGCACCTTCTCCTGTCTGCTGGACAGTGAGTAGCACCTTCTCCTGTCAGCTTCACCCTGACTAGTACCTTCTCCTGTCTGCTGGACAGTGACTATCACCTTCTCCTGTCTGCTGGACAGTGAGTAGCACCATTTCCAGTCTGCTGGATAGTGACTATCAACTTCTCCTGTATGCTGGACTGTGACCAGCATCTTATCCTGTTTACTGGACAGTGAGTAGCAGCATTTTCTGTCTGCTGGACAGTGACTAGCACGTTTTACTGTCTGCTCAACTGTGACTAGTACATTTTCCTGTCTGCTGGACAGTCACTAACATCTCCTCCTGTCTGCTGGACAGCAAGTAGCACCTTTTCCTGTCTATTGGACAGTGACTAGCACCTTTTCCTGTCTGTTGGATAGTAACTAGCACCTTTTCCTCTCTGTTGGACAGTGAGCAGCACCTTTTCCTGTCTTCCGGACAGTGGCTAGCACCTTTTCCTGTCTGCTGGTCTGTGAGTCGCACCTTTTCCTTTCTGCTGGATAGCGACTAGCACCTTTTCCTGTCTGCTGGACAGTGACTAGCAGCTTTTCCTGTCTGCTGGACAGTGACCAGCACCTTTTCCTGTCTTCCGGACAGTGGCGAGCACCTTTTCCTGTCTGCTGGACTGTGAGTAGCATCTTTTCCTTTCTGCTGGATAGCGACTAGCACCTTTTCCTGTCTGCTGGACAGTGACTAGCACATTCTCCTGTCTGTTGGACAGTGACTAGTACCTTTTCCTGTCTGCTGGAGAGCAACTAGCAGCGTTTCTTGTCTGCTGGACAGTGACTAACACCTTCGCCTGTCTGCTGGACAGTGACTAGCACCTTTTGCTGTCAGCTGGATTGTGATCAGCACCTTTTCCTGTCTGTCGGACAGTGACTAGCACCTTTTCCTGTCTGCTGGACAGTGAGTAGCACATCCTCCTGTCTGCTGGACAGTAAGTAGCACTTTTTCCTGTCTGCTCGACAGTGACTAGCACCTTCTCCTGTCTGCTGCACAGTGACCAGCACCTTTTCCTGTCCGTTGGACAGTGACTAGCGTCTTCTCCTGTCTGTTGGACAGTGACTGGCACCTTTTCCTCTCTGCTGGACAGTGACTAGCACATTCTCCTGTCTGCTGGACAGTGAGTAGCACCTTTTACTGTCTGCTCAACTGTGACTAACACATTTTCCTGTCTGCTGGACAGTCACTAACACATCCTCCTGTCTGCTGGACAGCAAGTAGCACTTTTTCCTGTCTGCTCGACAGTGACTAGCACCTTCTCCTGTCTGTTGGACAGTGACTAGCACCTTCTCCTGTATGCTGGACTGTGACCAGTACCTTCTCCTGTCTGCTGGACAGTGACAAGCACATTCTCCTGTCTGCTGGACAGCAACGAGCACCTTTTCCTGTCTGCTGGAGAGCAACTAGCAGCATTTCCTTTCTGCTGGACAGTGACTAGCACCGTTTCCTGTCTGCACGAGAGCAACTAGCACCATTTCCTGTCTCTAGACAGTGACTAGCACCTTCTCCTGTCTGTTGGACAGTGACTAGCACCTTCTCCTGTATGCTGGACTGTTACCAGTACCTTCTCCTGTCTGCTGGACAGTGACAAGCACCTTCTCCTGTCTGCTGGACAGCAACGAGCACCTTTTTCTGTCTGCTGGAGAGCAACTTGCAGCCATTCCTATCTGCTGGACAGTGACTAGCACTTTCACCTGTCTGCTGGACAGTGACTAGCACCTTTTCCTGTCTGCTGGGTTGTTATCAGCACCTTTTTCTGTCTGTTGGACAGTGACTAGCACCTTTTCCTTTCTGCTGGAAAGTGACTGGCACCTTCTCCTGTCTGCTGGATAGCGACGAGCACCTTTTCCTTTCTGCTGGTCCGTGACTAGCACCATCAACTGTCTGCTGGACAGTGACTAGCACCTTCTCCTGTCTGCTGGACAGTGACTAGCACCTTTTCCTGCCTGCTGGACAGTGACTAGCACCTTTTTCTGTCTGTTGGACAGTGACTAGCACCTTTTCCTGTCGGACAGTGACCAGCTCCATTTCCTCTCTGCTGGACACTGAGCAGCACCTTTTCCTGTCTTCCGGACAGTGGCTAGCACATTTTCCTGTCTGCTGGTCTGTGAGTCGCACCTTTTCCTTTCTGCTGGATAGCGACTAGCACCTTTTCCTGTCTGCTGGACAGTGACTAGCAGCTTTTACTGTCTGCTGCGCAGTGACCAGCACCTTTTCCTGTCTTCTGGACAGTGGCAAGCACCTTTTCCTGTCTGCTGGACTGTGAGTAGCATCTTTTCCTTTCTGCTGGATAGTGACTAGCACCTTTTCCTGTCTGCTGGACAGTGACTAGCACATTCTCCTGTCTGTTGGACAGTGACTAGCACCTTTTCCTGTCTGCTGGACTGTGAGTAACATCTTTTCCTTTTTGCTGGATAGTGACTAGCACCTTTTCCTGTCTGCTGGACAGTGACTAGCACATTCTCCTGTCTGTTAGACAGTGACTAGCACCTTTTCCTGTCTGCTGGAGAGCAACTAGCAGCATTTCTTGTCTGCTAGACAGTGACTAGCACCTTCGCCTGCCTGCTGGACAGTGACTAGCACCATTTCCTGTCTGCTGGATTGTGATCAGCTCCTTTTCCTGTCTGTTGGACAGTGACTAGCACCTTCTCCTGTCTGCTGGATAGCGACGAGCACCTTCTCCTGTCTGCTGGACAGTGAGTAGCACCTTTTCCTGTCTGCTGGATAGTGACTAGTACCTTCTCCTGTATGCTGGACTGTGACTAGCACCTTCTCCTGTCTATTCGACAATGACTAGCACCTTTTCCTGTCTGCTGGTGAGCAACTAGCAGCCATTCCTATCTGCTGGACAGTGACTAGCACCTTCACCTGTCTGCTGGACAGTGACTAGCACCTTTTCCTGTCTGCTGGGTTGTTATCAGCACATTTTCCTGTCTGTTGGACAGTGACTAGCACCTTTTCCTTTCTGCTGGAAAGTGACTAGCACCTTCTCCTGTCTGCTGGATAGCGACGAGCACCTTTTCCTTTCTGCTGGTCCGTGACTAGCACCATCAGCTGTCCGCAGGACAGTGACTAGCACCTTCTCCTGTTTGCTGGACAGAGACGAGCACCTTTTCCTGTCTTCTGGAGAGCAACTAACTCCAATTCCAGTCGGCTGGACAGTGACTAGCACCTTCTCCTGTCTGCTGGACAGTGACTAGCACCTTTTCCTGCCTGCTGGACAGTGACTAGCACCTTTTTCTGTCTGTTGGACAGTGACTAGCACCTTTTCCTGTCGGACAGTGACCAGCTCCATTTCCTCTCTGCTGGACACAGAGCAGCACCTTTTCCTGTCTTCCGGACAGTGGCTAGCACATTTTCCTGTCTGCTGGTCTGTGAGTCGCACCTTTTCCTGTCTGCTGGACAGTGAGTAGCATCTTTTCCTTTCTGCTGGATAGCGACTAGCACCTTTTCCTGTCTGCTGGACAGTGACTAGCACATTCTCCTGTCTATTGGACAGTGACTAGCACCTTTTCCTGTCTGCTGGAGAGCAACGAGCAGCATTTCTTGTCTGCTGGACAGTGACTAGCACCTTTTCCTGTCAGCTGGATTCTGATCCGCACCTTTTCCTGTCTGTTGGACAGTGACTAGCACCTTTTCATGTCTGCTGGAGAGCAACTTGCACCATTTCCTGTCTGCTGGAGAGCAACTGGCAGAATTTCCTGTCTGCCGGACAGTGAATAGCACCTTCGCCTGTCTGTTGGACAGTGACTAGCACCTTTTCCTGTCTGCAGGAGAGCAACTAGCACCATTTCTTGTCTGCTGGACAGTGACTAGCACCTTCTCCTGTCTGTTGGACAGTGGCTACCACCTTTTCCTGTTTGCTGGAGAGCAACTAGCACCATTTCCTGTCTGCTAGACAGTGACTAGCACCTTCTCCTGTCTGCTGCACAGTACCAGCACCTTGTCCTGTTCGTTGGACAGTGACTAGCGTCTTCTCCTGTCTGTTGGACAGTGACTGGCACCTTCTCCTGTCTGCTGGACAGTGACAAACACCTTTTCCTATCGGCTGGAGAGCAACTAGCACCTTTTCCTCTCTGCTGGACAGTGACTAGCACATTCTCCTGTCTGCTGGACAGTGAGTAGCACCTTTTACTGTCTGCTCAACTGTGACTAACACATTTTCCTGTCTGCTGGACAGTCACTAACACATCCTCCTGTCTGCTGGACAGTAAGTAGCACTTTTTCCTGTCTGCTCGACAGTGACTAGCACCTTCTCCTGTCTGCTGGACAGTGACCTGCACCTTTTCCTGTCTGCTGGACAGTGAATAGCACCTATTCCTTTCTGCTGGACAGTGACTAGCACCTTTTTCTGTCTGTTGGACAGTGACTAGCACCTTTCCCTGTCTGCTGGACAGTGACCAGCACCTTTTCCTGTGTTCCGGACAGTGGCTAGCAACTTTTCCTGTCTGCTGGACTGTGAGTAGCATCTTTTCCTTTCTGCTGGATAGCGACTAGCACCTTTTCCTGTCTTCCGGACAGTGACTAGCACCTTTTCCTGTCTGCTGGACAGTGACTAGCACATTCTCCTGTCTGTTGGACAGTGACTAGCACCTTTTCCTGTCTGCTGGAGAGCAACTAGCATCATTTCCTGTTTGCTGGACAGTGACTAGCACCTTCGCCTGTCTGCTGGACAGTGACTAGCACCTTTTACTGTCTGCTCAACTTGGACTAGTACATTTTCCTGCCTGCTGGACATTCACTAACAGCTCCTCCGGTCTGCTGGACAGTTACTTGCACTTTTTCCTGTCTGCCGGACAGTGACTAGCACCTTTTCCTGTCTGCTGGACTCTGACTGGCACCTTTTCCTTTCTGCTGGACAGTGACTAGCACCATCAACTGTCTGCTGGACAGTGACTAGCACCTTCTCCTGTCTGCTGGACAGAGACGAGCACCTTCTCCTGTCTGCTGGACAGTGAGTAGCACCTTCTCCTGTCAGCTTGACCCTGACTAGCACCTTCTCCTGTCTGCTTGTCAGTGAGTAGCACCTTCTCCTGTCAGCTTCACCCTGACTAGTACCTTCTCCTGTCTGCTGGACAGTGACTATCACCTTCTCCTGTCTGCTGGACAGTGAGTAGCACCATTTCCAGTCTGCTGGATAGTGACTATCAACTTCTCCTGTATGCTGGACTGTGACCAGCATCTTATCCTGTTTACTGGACAGTGAGTAGCAGCATTTTCTGTCTGCTGGACAGTGACTAGCACGTTTTACTGTCTGCTCAACTGTGACTAGTACATTTTCCTGTCTGCTGGACAGTCACTAACATCTCCTCCTGTCTGCTGGACAGCAAGTAGCACCTTTTCCTGTCTATTGGACAGTGACTAGCACCTTTTCCTGTCTGTTGGATAGTAACTAGCACCTTTTCCTCTCTGTTGGACAGTGAGCAGCACCTTTTCCTGTCTTCCGGACAGTGGCTAGCACCTTTTCCTGTCTGCTGGTCTGTGAGTCGCACCTTTTCCTTTCTGCTGGATAGCGACTAGCACCTTTTCCTGTCTGCTGGACAGTGACTAGCAGCTTTTCCTGTCTGCTGGACAGTGACCAGCACCTTTTCCTGTCTTCCGGACAGTGGCGAGCACCTTTTCCTGTCTGCTGGACTGTGAGTAGCATCTTTTCCTTTCTGCTGGATAGCGACTAGCACCTTTTCCTGTCTGCTGGACAGTGACTAGCACATTCTCCTGTCTGTTGGACAGTGACTAGTACCTTTTCCTGTCTGCTGGAGAGCAACTAGCAGCGTTTCTTGTCTGCTGGACGGTGACTAACACCTTCGCCTGTCTGCTGGACAGTGACTAGCACCTTTTGCTGTCAGCTGGATTGTGATCAGCACCTTTTCCTGTCTGTCGGACAGTGACTAGCACCTTTTCCTGTCTGCTGGACAGTGAGTAGCACATCCTCCTGTCTGCTGGACAGTAAGTAGCACTTTTTCCTGTCTGCTCGACAGTGACTAGCACCTTCTCCTGTCTGCTGCACAGTGACCAGCACCTTTTCCTGTCCGTTGGACAGTGACTAGCGTCTTCTCCTGTCTGTTGGACAGTGACTGGCACCTTTTCCTCTCTGCTGGACAGTGACTAGCACATTCTCCTGTCTGCTGGACAGTGAGTAGCACCTTTTACTGTCTGCTCAACTGTGACTAACACATTTTCCTGTCTGCTGGACAGTCACTAACACATCCTCCTGTCTGCTGGACAGCAAGTAGCACTTTTTCCTGTCTGCTCGACAGTGACTAGCACCTTCTCCTGTCTGTTGGACAGTGACTAGCACCTTCTCCTGTATGCTGGACTGTGACCAGTACCTTCTCCTGTCTGCTGGACAGTGACAAGCACATTCTCCTGTCTGCTGGACAGCAACGAGCACCTTTTCCTGTCTGCTGGAGAGCAACTAGCAGCATTTCCTTTCTGCTGGACAGTGACTAGCACCGTTTCCTGTCTGCACGAGAGCAACTAGCACCATTTCCTGTCTCTAGACAGTGACTAGCACCTTCTCCTGTCTGTTGGACAGTGACTAGCACCTTCTCCTGTATGCTGGACTGTTACCAGTACCTTCTCCTGTCTGCTGGACAGTGACAAGCACCTTCTCCTGTCTGCTGGACAGCAACGAGCACCTTTTTCTGTCTGCTGGAGAGCAACTTGCAGCCATTCCTATCTGCTGGACAGTGACTAGCACTTTCACCTGTCTGCTGGACAGTGACTAGCACCTTTTCCTGTCTGCTGGGTTGTTATCAGCACCTTTTTCTGTCTGTTGGACAGTGACTAGCACCTTTTCCTTTCTGCTGGAAAGTGACTGGCACCTTCTCCTGTCTGCTGGATAGCGACGAGCACCTTTTCCTTTCTGCTGGTCCGTGACTAGCACCATCAACTGTCTGCTGGACAGTGACTAGCACCTTCTCCTGTCTGCTGGACAGTGACTAGCACCTTTTCCTGCCTGCTGGACAGTGACTAGCACCTTTTTCTGTCTGTTGGACAGTGACTAGCACCTTTTCCTGTCGGACAGTGACCAGCTCCATTTCCTCTCTGCTGGACACTGAGCAGCACCTTTTCCTGTCTTCCGGACAGTGGCTAGCACATTTTCCTGTCTGCTGGTCTGTGAGTCGCACCTTTTCCTTTCTGCTGGATAGCGACTAGCACCTTTTCCTGTCTGCTGGACAGTGACTAGCAGCTTTTACTGTCTGCTGCGCAGTGACCAGCACCTTTTCCTGTCTTCTGGACAGTGGCCAGCACCTTTTCCTGTCTGCTGGACTGTGAGTAGCATCTTTTCCTTTCTGCTGGATAGTGACTAGCACATTCTCCTGTCTGTTGGACAGTGACTAGCACCTTTTCCTGTCTGCTGGACTGTGAGTAACATCTTTTCCTTTTTGCTGGATAGTGACTAGCACCTTTTCCTGTCAGCTGGACTCTGACTAGCTCCTTCTCCTGTCTGCTGGACAGTGAGTAGCACCTTTTCCTGTCTGCTGGAAATCGACTAGCACCTTTTCTTGGACCGTGACCAGCACCTTTCCTGTCTGCTGCAGAGCAACTAGCACCTTTTCCTGTCTGCTGGACAGTGACTAGCACCTTTTACTGTCTGCTCAACTTTGACTAGTACATTTTCCTGCCTGCTGGACAGTCAATCACAGCTCCTCGTGTCTGCTGGACAGCAAGTAACAACTTTTCCTGTCTGTTGGACAGTGGCCTGCACCTTTTTCTGTCTGCTGGACAGTAACAAGCGCCTTCACGTGTCTGCTGGACAGTGACTATCACCTTTTCCTGTCTGTTGGATAGTGACTAGCACCTTTTCCTGTCGGACAGTGACCAGCACCATTTCCTGTCTGTTGGACAGTGACTAGCACCTTCTCCTGTCTGCTGGACAGTGAGTAGCACCATTTCCTGTCTGCTGGATAGTGACTAGCAACTTCTGCTGTCTGTTGGACAGTGAGTATCACCTTTTTCTGTGTGCTGGACAATGACTATCACCTTTTACCGTCTGCTCAACTGTGACTAGCACATTTTCCTGCCTTCTGGACAGTCACTAACAGCTCCTCCTGTCTGCTGTACAGCAAGTAGCACCTTTTCCTGTCTGTTGGACAGTGACTTGCACTTTTTCCTGTCTGCCGGACAGTGACTAGCACCTTTTCCTGTCTGCTGGACTCTGACTGGCACCTTTTCCTTTCTGCTGGACAGTGACTAGCATCATCGACTGTCTGCTGGACAGTGACTAGCACCTTCTCTGTCTGCTGGACAGTGACTTGCACTTTTTCCTGTCTGCCGGAAAGTGACTAGCACCTTTTCCTGTCTGCTGGCCTCTGACTGGCACCTTTTCCTTTCTGCTGGACAATGACTAGCATCATCGACTGTCTGCTGGACAGTGACTAGCACCTTCTCCTGTCTGCTGGACAGAGACGAGCACCTTCTCCTGTCTGCTGGACAGTGAGTAGCACCTTCTCCTGTCAACTTGACCCTCACTAGCACCTTCTCCTATCTGCTGGACAGTGACTATCACCTTCTCCTGTCTGCTGGACAGTGAGTAGCACCATTTCCTGTCTGCTGGACAGTGAGTAGCACCATTTTCTGTCTGCTGGACAGTGACTAGCACATTTTACTGTGTGCTCAACTGTGACTAGTACATTTTCCTGTCTGCTGGACAGTCACTAACATCTCCTCCAGTCTGCTGGACAGCAAGTAGCACCTTTTCCTGTCTGTTGGACAGTGACTAGCACCTTTTCCTGTCTGTTGGACAGTAACTAGCACCTTTTCCTGTCCGTTGGATAGTAACTAGCACCTTTTCTTGTCTGCTGGACAGTGAGCAGCACCTTTTCCTGTCTTCTGGGCAGTGGCTAGCACATTTTCCTGTCTGCTGGACTGTGAGTCGCACCTTTTCCTTTCTGCTGGATAGCGACTAGCACCTTTTCCTGTCTGCTGGACAGTGACTAGCAGCTTTTCCTGTCTGCTGGACAGTGACCAGCACCTTTTCCTGTGTTCCGGACAGTGGCTAGCAACTTTTCCTGTCTGCTGGACTGTGAGTAGCATCTTTTCCTTTCTGCTGGATAGCGACTAGCACCTTTTCCTGTCTTCCGGACAGTGACTAGCACCTTTTCCAGTCTGCTGGACAGTGACTAGCACATTCTCCTGTCTGTTGGACAGTGACTAGCACCTTTTCCTGTCTGCTGGAGAGCAACTAGCATCATTTCCTGTTTGCTGGACAGTGACTAGCACCTTCGCCTGTCTGCTGGACAGTGACTAGCACCTTTTACTGTCTGCTCAACTTGGACTAGTACATTTTCCTGCCTGCTGGACATTCACTAACAGCTCCTCCGGTCTGCTGGACAGTTACTTGCACTTTTTCCTGTCTGCCGGACAGTGACTAGCACCTTTTCCTGTCTGCTGGACTCTGACTGGCACCTTTTCCTTTCTGCTGGACAGTGACTAGCACCATCAACTGTCTGCTGGACAGTGACTAGCACCTTCTCCTGTCTGCTGGACAGAGACGAGCACCTTCTCCTGTCTGCTGGACAGTGAGTAGCACCTTCTCCTGTCAGCTTGACCCTGACTAGCACCTTCTCCTGTCTGCTGGACAGTGAGTAGCACCTTCTCCTGTCAGCTTCACCCTGACTAGTACCTTCTCCTGTCTGCTGGACAGTGACTATCACCTTCTCCTGTCTGCTGGACAGTGAGTAGCACCATTTCCAGTCTGCTGGATAGTGACTATCAACTTCTCCTGTATGCTGGACTGTGACCAGCATCTTATCCTGTTTACTGGACAGTGAGTAGCAGCATTTTCTGTCTGCTGGACAGTGACTAGCACGTTTTACTGTCTGCTCAACTGTGACTAGTACATTTTCCTGTCTGCTGGACAGTCACTAACATCTCCTCCTGTCTGCTGGACAGCAAGTAGCACCTTTTCCTGTCTATTGGACAGTGACTAGCACCTTTTCCTGTCTGTTGGATAGTAACTAGCACCTTTTCCTCTCTGTTGGACAGTGAGCAGCACCTTTTCCTGTCTTCCGGATAGTGGCTAGCACCTTTTCCTGTCTGCTGGTCTGTGAGTCGCACCTTTTCCTTTCTGCTGGATAGCGACTAGCACCTTTTCCTGTCTGCTGGACAGTGACTAGCAGCTTTTCCTGTCTGCTGGACAGTGACCAGCACCTTTTCCTGTCTTCCGGACAGTGGCGAGCACCTTTTCCTGTCTGCTGGACTGTGAGTAGCATCTTTTCCTTTCTGCTGGATAGCGACTAGCACCTTTTCCTGTCTGCTGGACAGTGACTAGCACATTCTCCTGTCTGTTGGACAGTGACTAGTACCTTTTCCTGTCTGCTGGAGAGCAACTAGCAGCGTTTCTTGTCTGCTGGACAGTGACTAACACCTTCGCCTGTCTGCTGGACAGTGACTAGCACCTTTTGCTGTCAGCTGGATTGTGATCAGCACCTTTTCCTGTCTGTCGGACAGTGACTAGCACCTTTTCCTGTCTGCTGGACAGTGAGTAGCACATCCTCCTGTCTGCTGGACAGTAAGTAGCACTTTTTCCTGTCTGCTCGACAGTGACTAGCACCTTCTCCTGTCTGCTGCACAGTGACCAGCACCTTTTCCTGTCCGTTGGACAGTGACTAGCGTCTTCTCCTGTCTGTTGGACAGTGACTGGCACCTTTTCCTCTCTGCTGGACAGTGACTAGCACATTCTCCTGTCTGCTGGACAGTGAGTAGCACCTTTTACTGTCTGCTCAACTGTGACTAACACATTTTCCTGTCTGCTGGACAGTCACTAACACATCCTCCTGTCTGCTGGACAGCAAGTAGCACTTTTTCCTGTCTGCTCGACAGTGACTAGCACCTTCTCCTGTCTGTTGGACAGTGACTAGCACCTTCTCCTGTATGCTGGACTGTGACCAGTACCTTCTCCTGTCTGCTGGACAGTGACAAGCACATTCTCCTGTCTGCTGGACAGCAACGAGCACCTTTTCCTGTCTGCTGGAGAGCAACTAGCAGCATTTCCTTTCTGCTGGACAGTGACTAGCACCGTTTCCTGTCTGCACGAGAGCAACTAGCACCATTTCCTGTCTCTAGACAGTGACTAGCACCTTCTCCTGTCTGTTGGACAGTGACTAGCACCTTCTCCTGTATGCTGGACTGTTACCAGTACCTTCTCCTGTCTGCTGGACAGTGACAAGCACCTTCTCCTGTCTGCTGGACAGCAACGAGCACCTTTTTCTGTCCGCTGGAGAGCAACTTGCAGCCATTCCTATCTGCTGGACAGTGACTAGCACTTTCACCTGTCTGCTGGACAGTGACTAGCACCTTTTCCTGTCTGCTGGGTTGTTATCAGCACCTTTTTCTGTCTGTTGGACAGTGACTAGCACCTTTTCCTTTCTGCTGGAAAGTGACTGGCACCTTCTCCTGTCTGCTGGATAGCGACGAGCACCTTTTCCTTTCTGCTGGTCCGTGACTAGCACCATCAACTGTCTGCTGGACAGTGACTAGCACCTTCTCCTGTCTGCTGGACAGTGACTAGCACCTTTTCCTGCCTGCTGGACAGTGACTAGCACCTTTTTCTGTCTGTTGGACAGTGACTAGCACCTTTTCCTGTCGGACAGTGACCAGCTCCATTTCCTCTCTGCTGGACACTGAGCAGCACCTTTTCCTGTCTTCCGGACAGTGGCTAGCACATTTTCCTGTCTGCTGGTCTGTGAGTCACACCTTTTCCTTTCTGCTGGATAGCGACTAGCACCTTTTCCTGTCTGCTGGACAGTGACTAGCAGCTTTTACTGTCTGCTGCGCAGTGACCAGCACCTTTTCCTGTCTTCTGGACAGTGGCAAGCACCTTTTCCTGTCTGCTGGACTGTGAGTAGCATCTTTTCCTTTCTGCTGGATAGTGACTAGCACCTTTTCCTGTCTGCTGGACAGTGACTAGCACATTCTCCTGTCTGTTGGACAGTGACTAGCACCTTTTCCTGTCTGCTGGACTGTGAGTAACATCTTTTCCTTTTTGCTGGATAGTGACTAGCACCTTTTCCTGTCTGCTGGACAGTGACTAGCACATTCTCCTGTCTGTTGGACAGTGACTAGCACCTTTTCCTGTCTGCTGGAGAGCAACTAGCAGCATTTCTTGTCTGCTAGACAGTGACTAGCACCTTCGCCTGCCTGCTGGACAGTGACTAGCACCATTTCCTGTCTGCTGGATTGTGATCAGCTCCTTTTCCTGTCTGTTGGACAGTGACTAGCACCTTCTCCTGTCTGCTGGATAGCGACGAGCACCTTCTCCTGTCTGCTGGACAGTGAGTAGCACCTTTTCCTGTCTGCTGGATAGTGACTAGTACCTTCTCCTGTATGCTGGACTGTGACTAGCACCTTCTCCTGTCTATTCGACAATGACTAGCACCTTTTCCTGTCTGCTGGTGAGCAACTAGCAGCCATTCCTATCTGCTGGACAGTGACTAGCACCTTCACCTGTCTGCTGGACAGTGACTAGCACCTTTTCCTGTCTGCTGGGTTGTTATCAGCACATTTTCCTGTCTGTTGGACAGTGACTAGCACCTTTTCCTTTCTGCTGGAAAGTGACTAGCACCTTCTCCTGTCTGCTGGATAGCGACGAGCACCTTTTCCTTTCTGCTGGTCCGTGACTAGCACCATCAGCTGTCCGCAGGACAGTGACTAGCACCTTCTCCTGTTTGCTGGACAGAGACGAGCACCTTTTCCTGTCTTCTGGAGAGCAACTAACTCCAATTCCAGTCGGCTGGACAGTGACTAGCACCTTCTCCTGTCTGCTGGACAGTGACTAGCACCTTTTCCTGCCTGCTGGACAGTGACTAGCACCTTTTTCTGTCTGTTGGACAGTGACTAGCACCTTTTCCTGTCGGACAGTGACCAGCTCCATTTCCTCTCTGCTGGACACAGAGCAGCACCTTTTCCTGTCTTCCGGACAGTGGCTAGCACATTTTCCTGTCTGCTGGTCTGTGAGTCGCACCTTTTCCTTTCTGCTGGACTGTGAGTAGCATCTTTTCCTTTCTGCTGGATAGCGACTAGCACCTTTTCCTGTCTGCTGGACAGTGACTAGCACATTCTCCTGTCTATTGGACAGTGACAAGCACCTTCTCCTGTCTGCTGGACAGCAACGAGCACCTTTTTCTGTCTGCTGGAGAGCAACTTGCAGCCATTCCTATCTGCTGGACAGTGACTAGCACTTTCACCTGTCTGCTGGACAGTGACTAGCACCTTTTCCTGTCTGCTGGGTTGTTATCAGCACCTTTTTCTGTCTGTTGGACAGTGACTAGCACCTTTTCCTTTCTGCTGGAAAGTGACTGGCACCTTCTCCTGTCTGCTGGATAGCGACGAGCACCTTTTCCTTTCTGCTGGTCCGTGACTAGCACCATCAACTGTCTGCTGGACAGTGACTAGCACCTTCTCCTGTCTGCTGGACAGTGACTAGCACCTTTTCCTGCCTGCTGGACAGTGACTAGCACCTTTTTCTGTCTGTTGGACAGTGACTAGCACCTTTTCCTGTCGGACAGTGACCAGCTCCATTTCCTGTCTGCTGGACAGTGACTAGCACCTTTTCCTGTCTTCCGGACAGTGGCTAGCACATTTTCCTGTCTGCTGGTCTGTGAGTCGCACCTTTTCCTTTCTGCTGGATAGCGACTAGCACCTTTTCCTGTCTGCTGGACAGTGACTAGCAGCTTTTACTGTCTGCTGCGCAGTGACCAGCACCTTTTCCTGTCTTCTGGACAGTGGCAAGCACCTTTTCCTGTCTGCTGGACTGTGAGTAGCATCTTTTCCTTTCTGCTGGATAGTGACTAGCACCTTTTCCTGTCTGCTGGACAGTGACTAGCACATTCTCCTGTCTGTTGGACAGTGACTAGCACCTTTTCCTGTCTGCTGGACTGTGAGTAACATCTTTTCCTTTTTGCTGGATAGTGACTAGCACCTTTTCCTGTCTGCTGGACAGTGACTAGCACATTCTCCTGTCTGTTAGACAGTGACTAGCACCTTTTCCTGTCTGCTGGAGAGCAACTAGCAGCATTTCTTGTCTGCTAGACACTGACTAGCACCTTCGCCTGCCTGCTGGACAGTGACTAGCACCATTTCCTGTCTGCTGGATTGTGATCAGCTCCTTTTCCTGTCTGTTGGACAGTGACTAGCACCTTCTCCTGTCTGCTGGATAGCGACGAGCACCTTCTCCTGTCTGCTGGACAGTGAGTAGCACCTTTTCCTGTCTGCTGGATAGTGACTAGTACCTTCTCCTGTATGCTGGACTGTGACTAGCACCTTCTCCTGTCTATTCGACAATGACTAGCACCTTTTCCTGTCTGCTGGTGAGCAACTAGCAGCCATTCCTATCTGCTGGACAGTGACTAGCACCTTCACCTGTCTGCTGGACAGTGACTAGCACCTTTTCCTGTCTGCTGGGTTGTTATCAGCACATTTTCCTGTCTGTTGGACAGTGACTAGCACCTTTTCCTTTCTGCTGGAAAGTGACTAGCACCTTCTCCTGTCTGCTGGATAGCGACGAGCACCTTTTCCTTTCTGCTGGTCCGTGACTAGCACCATCAGCTGTCCGCAGGACAGTGACTAGCACCTTCTCCTGTTTGCTGGACAGAGACGAGCACCTTTTCCTGTCTTCTGGAGAGCAACTAACTCCAATTCCAGTCTGCTGGACAGTGACTAGCACCTTCTCCTGTCTGCTGGACAGTGACTAGCACCTTTTCCTGCCTGCTGGACAGTGACTAGCACCTTTTTCTGTCTGTTGGACAGTGACTAGCACCTTTTCCTGTCGGACAGTGACCAGCTCCATTTCCTCTCTGCTGGACACAGAGCAGCACCTTTTCCTGTCTTCCGGACAGTGGCTAGCACATTTTCCTGTCTGCTGGTCTGTGAGTCGCACCTTTTCCTTTCTGCTGGACTGTGAGTAGCATCTTTTCCTTTCTGCTGGATAGCGACTAGCACCTTTTCCTGTCTGCTGGACAGTGACTAGCACATTCTCCTGTCTATTGGACAGTGACTAGCACCTTTTCCTGTCTGCTGGAGAGCAACGAGCAGCATTTCTTGTCTGCTGGACAGTGACTAGCACCTTTTCCTGTCAGCTGGATTCTGATCCGCACCTTTTCCTGTCTGTTGGACAGTGACTAGCACCTTTTCATGTCTGCTGGAGAGCAACTTGCACCATTTCCTGTCTGCTGGAGAGCAACTGGCAGAATTTCCTGTCTGCCGGACAGTGAATAGCACCTTCGCCTGTCTGTTGGACAGTGACTAGCACCTTTTCCTGTCTGCAGGAGAGCAACTAGCACCATTTCCTGTCTGCTGGACAGTGACTAGCACCTTCTCCTGTCTGTTGGACAGTGGCTACCACCTTTTCCTGTTTGCTGGAGAGCAACTAGCACCATTTCCTGTCTGCTAGACAGTGACTAGCACCTTCTCCTGTCTGCTGCACAGTACCAGCACCTTGTCCTGTTCGTTGGACAGTGACTAGCGTCTTCTCCTGTCTGTTGGACAGTGACTGGCACCTTCTCCTGTCTGCTGGACAGTGACAAACACCTTTTCCTATCGGCTGGAGAGCAACTAGCACCTTTTCCTCTCTGCTGGACAGTGACTAGCACATTCTCCTGTCTGCTGGACAGTGAGTAGCACCTTTTACTGTCTGCTCAACTGTGACTAACACATTTTCCTGTCTGCTGGACAGTCACTAACACATCCTCCTGTCTGCTGGACAGTAAGTAGCACTTTTTCCTGTCTGCTCGACAGTGACTAGCACCTTCTCCTGTCTGCTGGACAGTGACCTGCACCTTTTCCTGTCTGCTGGACAGTGAATAGCACCTATTCCTTTCTGCTGGACAGTGACTAGCACCTTTTTCTGTCTGTTGGACAGTGACTAGCACCTTTCCCTGTCTGCTGGACAGTGACCAGCACCTTTTCCTGTGTTCCGGACAGTGGCTAGCAACTTTTCCTGTCTGCTGGACTGTGAGTAGCATCTTTTCCTTTCTGCTGGATAGCGACTAGCACCTTTTCCTGTCTTCCGGACAGTGACTAGCACCTTTTCCTGTCTGCTGGACAGTGACTAGCACATTCTCCTGTCTGTTGGACAGTGACTAGCACCTTTTCCTGTCTGCTGGAGAGCAACTAGCATCATTTCCTGTTTGCTGGACAGTGACTAGCACCTTCGCCTGTCTGCTGGACAGTGACTAGCACCTTTTACTGTCTGCTCAACTTGGACTAGTACATTTTCCTGCCTGCTGGACATTCACTAACAGCTCCTCCGGTCTGCTGGACAGTTACTTGCACTTTTTCCTGTCTGCCGGACAGTGACTAGCACCTTTTCCTGTCTGCTGGACTCTGACTGGCACCTTTTCCTTTCTGCTGGACAGTGACTAGCACCATCAACTGTCTGCTGGACAGTGACTAGCACCTTCTCCTGTCTGCTGGACAGAGACGAGCACCTTCTCCTGTCTGCTGGACAGTGAGTAGCACCTTCTCCTGTCAGCTTGACCCTGACTAGCACCTTCTCCTGTCTGCTGGACAGTGAGTAGCACCTTCTCCTGTCAGCTTCACCCTGACTAGTACCTTCTCCTGTCTGCTGGACAGTGACTATCACCTTCTCCTGTCTGCTGGACAGTGAGTAGCACCATTTCCAGTCTGCTGGATAGTGACTATCAACTTCTCCTGTATGCTGGACTGTGACCAGCATCTTATCCTGTTTACTGGACAGTGAGTAGCAGCATTTTCTGTCTGCTGGACAGTGACTAGCACGTTTTACTGTCTGCTCAACTGTGACTAGTACATTTTCCTGTCTGCTGGACAGTCACTAACATCTCCTCCTGTCTGCTGGACAGCAAGTAGCACCTTTTCCTGTCTATTGGACAGTGACTAGCACCTTTTCCTGTCTGTTGGATAGTAACTAGCACCTTTTCCTCTCTGTTGGACAGTGAGCAGCACCTTTTCCTGTCTTCCGGACAGTGGCTAGCACCTTTTCCTGTCTGCTGGTCTGTGAGTCGCACCTTTTCCTTTCTGCTGGATAGCGACTAGCACCTTTTCCTGTCTGCTGGACAGTGACTAGCAGCTTTTCCTGTCTGCTGGACAGTGACCAGCACCTTTTCCTGTCTTCCGGACAGTGGCGAGCACCTTCTCCTGTCTGCTGGACTGTGAGTAGCATCTTTTCCTTTCTGCTGGATAGCGACTAGCACCTTTTCCTGTCTGCTGGACAGTGACTAGCACATTCTCCTGTCTGTTGGACAGTGACTAGTACCTTTTCCTGTCTGCTGGAGAGCAACTAGCAGCGTTTCTTGTCTGCTGGACGGTGACTAACACCTTCGCCTGTCTGCTGGACAGTGACTAGCACCTTTTGCTGTCAGCTGGATTGTGATCAGCACCTTTTCCTGTCTGTCGGACAGTGACTAGCACCTTTTCCTGTCTGCTGGACAGTGAGTAGCACATCCTCCTGTCTGCTGGACAGTAAGTAGCACTTTTTCCTGTCTGCTCGACAGTGACTAGCACCTTCTCCTGTCTGCTGCACAGTGACCAGCACCTTTTCCTGTCCGTTGGACAGTGACTAGCGTCTTCTCCTGTCTGTTGGACAGTGACTGGCACCTTTTCCTCTCTGCTGGACAGTGACTAGCACATTCTCCTGTCTGCTGGACAGTGAGTAGCACCTTTTACTGTCTGCTCAACTGTGACTAACACATTTTCCTGTCTGCTGGACAGTCACTAACACATCCTCCTGTCTGCTGGACAGCAAGTAGCACTTTTTCCTGTCTGCTCGACAGTGACTAGTACCTTCTCCTGTCTGTTGGACAGTGACTAGCACCTTCTCCTGTATGCTGGACTGTGACCAGTACCTTCTCCTGTCTGCTGGACAGTGACAAGCACATTCTCCTGTCTGCTGGACAGCAACGAGCACCTTTTCCTGTCTGCTGGAGAGCAACTAGCAGCATTTCCTTTCTGCTGGACAGTGACTAGCACCGTTTCCTGTCTGCACGAGAGCAACTAGCACCATTTCCTGTCTCTAGACAGTGACTAGCACCTTCTCCTGTCTGTTGGACAGTGACTAGCACCTTCTCCTGTATGCTGGACTGTTACCAGTACCTTCTCCTGTCTGCTGGACAGTGACAAGCACCTTCTCCTGTCTGCTGGACAGCAACGAGCACCTTTTTCTGTCTGCTGGAGAGCAACTTGCAGCCATTCCTATCTGCTGGACAGTGACTAGCACCTTCACCTGTCTGCTGGACAGTGACTAGCACCTTTTCCTGTCTGCTGGGTTGTTATCAGCACCTTTTTCTGTCTGTTGGACAGTGACTAGCACCTTTTCCTTTCTGCTGGAAAGTGACTGGCACCTTCTCCTGTCTGCTGGATAGCGACGAGCACCTTTTCCTTTCTGCTGGTCCGTGACTAGCACCATCAACTGTCTGCTGGACAGTGACTAGCACCTTCTCCTGTCTGCTGGACAGTGACTAGCACCTTTTCCTGCCTGCTGGACAGTGACTAGCACCTTTTTCTGTCTGTTGGACAGTGACTAGCACCTTTTCCTGTCGGACAGTGACCAGCTCCATTTCCTCTCTGCTGGACACTGAGCAGCACCTTTTCCTGTCTTCCGGACAGTGGCTAGCACATTTTCCTGTCTGCTGGTCTGTGAGTCGCACCTTTTCCTTTCTGCTGGATAGCGACTAGCACCTTTTCCTGTCTGCTGGACAGTGACTAGCAGCTTTTACTGTCTGCTGCGCAGTGACCAGCACCTTTTCCTGTCTTCTGGACAGTGGCAAGCACCTTTTCCTGTCTGCTGGACTGTGAGTAGCATCTTTTCCTTTCTGCTGGATAGTGACTAGCACCTTTTCCTGTCTGCTGGACAGTGACTAGCACATTCTCCTGTCTGTTGGACAGTGACTAGCACCTTTTTCTGTCTGCTGGACTGTGAGTAACATCTTTTCCTTTTTGCTGGATAGTGACTAGCACCTTTTCCTGTCAGCTGGACCCTGACTAGCTCCTTCTCCTGTCTGCTGGACAGTGAGTAGCACCTTTTCCTGTCTGCTGGAAATCGACTAGCACCTTTTCTTGGACCGTGACCAGCACCTTTCCTGTCTGCTGCAGAGCAACTAGCACCTTTTCCTGTCTGCTGGACAGTGACTAGCACCTTTTACTGTCTGCTCAACTTTGACTAGTACATTTTCCTGCCTGCTGGACAGTCAATCACAGCTCCTCGTGTCTGCTGGACAGCAAGTAACAACTTTTCCTGTCTGTTGGACAGTGGCCTGCACCTTTTTCTGTCTGCTGGACAGTAACAAGCGCCTTCACGTGTCTGCTGGACAGTGACTATCACCTTTTCCTGTCTGTTGGATAGTGACTAGCACCTTTTCCTGTCGGACAGTGACCAGCACCATTTCCTGTCTGTTGGACAGTGACTAGCACCTTCTCCTGTCTGCTGGACAGTGAGTAGCACCATTTCCTGTCTGCTGGATAGTGACTAGCAACTTCTGCTGTCTGTTGGACAGTGAGTATCACCTTTTTCTGTGTGCTGGACAATGACTATCACCTTTTACCGTCTGCTCAACTGTGACTAGCACATTTTCCTGCCTTCTGGACAGTCACTAACAGCTCCTCCTGTCTGCTGTACAGCAAGTAGCACCTTTTCCTGTCTGTTGGACAGTGACTTGCACTTTTTCCTGTCTGCCGGACAGTGACTAGCACCTTTTCCTGTCTGCTGGACTCTGACTGGCACCTTTTCCTTTCTGCTGGACAGTGACTAGCATCATCGACTGTCTGCTGGACAGTGACTAGCACCTTCTCTGTCTGCTGGACAGTGACTTGCACTTTTTCCTGTCTGCCGGAAAGTGACTAGCACCTTTTCCTGTCTGCTGGCCTCTGACTGGCACCTTTTCCTTTCTGCTGGACAATGACTAGCATCATCGACTGTCTGCTGGACAGTGACTAGCACCTTCTCCTGTCTGCTGGACAGAGACGAGCACCTTCTCCTGTCTGCTGGACAGTGAGTAGCACCTTCTCCTGTCAACTTGACCCTCACTAGCACCTTCTCCTATCTGCTGGACAGTGACTATCACCTTCTCCTGTCTGCTGGACAGTGAGTAGCACCATTTCCTGTCTGCTGGACAGTGAGTAGCACCATTTTCTGTCTGCTGGACAGTGACTAGCACATTTTACTGTGTGCTCAACTGTGACTAGTACATTTTCCTGTCTGCTGGACAGTCACTAACATCTCCTCCAGTCTGCTGGACAGCAAGTAGCACCTTTTCCTGTCTGTTGGACAGTGACTAGCACCTTTTCCTGTCTGTTGGACAGTAACTAGCACCTTTTCCTGTCCGTTGGATAGTAACTAGCACCTTTTCTTGTCTGCTGGACAGTGAGCAGCACCTTTTCCTGTCTTCTGGGCAGTGGCTAGCACATTTTCCTGTCTGCTGGACTGTGAGTCGCACCTTTTCCTTTCTGCTGGATAGCGACTAGCACCTTTTCCTGTCTGCTGGACAGTGACTAGCAGCTTTTCCTGTCTGCTGGACAGTGACCAGCACCTTTTCCTGTGTTCCGGACAGTGGCTAGCAACTTTTCCTGTCTGCTGGACTGTGAGTAGCATCTTTTCCTTTCTGCTGGATAGCGACTAGCACCTTTTCCTGTCTTCCGGACAGTGACTAGCACCTTTTCCAGTCTGCTGGACAGTGACTAGCACATTCTCCTGTCTGTTGGACAGTGACTAGCACCTTTTCCTGTCTGCTGGAGAGCAACTAGCATCATTTCCTGTTTGCTGGACAGTGACTAGCACCTTCGCCTGTCTGCTGGACAGTGACTAGCACCTTTTACTGTCTGCTCAACTTGGACTAGTACATTTTCCTGCCTGCTGGACATTCACTAACAGCTCCTCCGGTCTGCTGGACAGTTACTTGCACTTTTTCCTGTCTGCCGGACAGTGACTAGCACCTTTTCCTGTCTGCTGGACTCTGACTGGCACCTTTTCCTTTCTGCTGGACAGTGACTAGCACCATCAACTGTCTGCTGGACAGTGACTAGCACCTTCTCCTGTCTGCTGGACAGAGACGAGCACCTTCTCCTGTCTGCTGGACAGTGAGTAGCACCTTCTCCTGTCAGCTTGACCCTGACTAGCACCTTCTCCTGTCTGCTGGACAGTGAGTAGCACCTTCTCCTGTCAGCTTCACCCTGACTAGTACCTTCTCCTGTCTGCTGGACAGTGACTATCACCTTCTCCTGTCTGCTGGACAGTGAGTAGCACCATTTCCAGTCTGCTGGATAGTGACTATCAACTTCTCCTGTATGCTGGACTGTGACCAGCATCTTATCCTGTTTACTGGACAGTGAGTAGCAGCATTTTCTGTCTGCTGGACAGTGACTAGCACGTTTTACTGTCTGCTCAACTGTGACTAGTACATTTTCCTGTCTGCTGGACAGTCACTAACATCTCCTCCTGTCTGCTGGACAGCAAGTAGCACCTTTTCCTGTCTATTGGACAGTGACTAGCACCTTTTCCTGTCTGTTGGATAGTAACTAGCACCTTTTCCTCTCTGTTGGACAGTGAGCAGCACCTTTTCCTGTCTTCCGGACAGTGGCTAGCACCTTTTCCTGTCTGCTGGTCTGTGAGTCGCACCTTTTCCTTTCTGCTGGATAGCGACTAGCACCTTTTCCTGTCTGCTGGACAGTGACTAGCAGCTTTTCCTGTCTGCTGGACAGTGACCAGCACCTTTTCCTGTCTTCCGGACAGTGGCGAGCACCTTTTCCTGTCTGCTGGACTGTGAGTAGCATCTTTTCCTTTCTGCTGGATAGCGACTAGCACCTTTTCCTGTCTGCTGGACAGTGACTAGCACATTCTCCTGTCTGTTGGACAGTGACTAGTACCTTTTCCTGTCTGCTGGAGAGCAACTAGCAGCGTTTCTTGTCTGCTGGACGGTGACTAACACCTTCGCCTGTCTGCTGGACAGTGACTAGCACCTTTTGCTGTCAGCTGGATTGTGATCAGCACCTTTTCCTGTCTGTCGGACAGTGACTAGCACCTTTTCCTGTCTGCTGGACAGTGAGTAGCACATCCTCCTGTCTGCTGGACAGTAAGTAGCACTTTTTCCTGTCTGCTCGACAGTGACTAGCACCTTCTCCTGTCTGCTGCACAGTGACCAGCACCTTTTCCTGTCCGTTGGACAGTGACTAGCGTCTTCTCCTGTCTGTTGGACAGTGACTGGCACCTTTTCCTCTCTGCTGGACAGTGACTAGCACATTCTCCTGTCTGCTGGACAGTGAGTAGCACCTTTTACTGTCTGCTCAACTGTGACTAACACATTTTCCTGTCTGCTGGACAGTCACTAACACATCCTCCTGTCTGCTGGACAGCAAGTAGCACTTTTTCCTATCTGCTCGACAGTGACGAGCACCTTCTCCTGTCTGTTGGACAGTGACTAGCACCTTCTCCTGTATGCTGGACTGTGACCAGTACCTTCTCCTGTCTGCTGGACAGTGACAAGCACATTCTCCTGTCTGCTGGACAGCAACGAGCACCTTTTCCTGTCTGCTGGAGAGCAACTAGCAGCATTTCCTTTCTGCTGGACAGTGACTAGCACCGTTTCCTGTCTGCACGAGAGCAACTAGCACCATTTCCTGTCTCTAGACAGTGACTAGCACCTTCTCCTGTCTGTTGGACAGTGACTAGCACCTTCTCCTGTATGCTGGACTGTTACCAGTACCTTCTCCTGTCTGCTGGACAGTGACAAGCACCTTCTCCTGTCTGCTGGACAGCAACGAGCACCTTTTTCTGTCTGCTGGAGAGCAACTTGCAGCCATTCCTATCTGCTGGACAGTGACTAGCACTTTCACCTGTCTGCTGGACAGTGACTAGCACCTTCTCCTGTCTGCTGGGTTGTTATCAGCACCTTTTTCTGTCTGTTGGACAGTGACTAGCACCTTTTCCTTTCTGCTGGAAAGTGACTGGCACCTTCTCCTGTCTGCTGGATAGCGACGAGCACCTTTTCCTTTCTGCTGGTCCGTGACTAGCACCATCAACTGTCTGCTGGACAGTGACTAGCACCTTCTCCTGTCTGCTGGACAGTGACTAGCACCTTTTCCTGCCTGCTGGACAGTGACTAGCACCTTTTTCTGTCTGTTGGACAGTGACTAGCACCTTTTCCTGTCGGACAGTGACCAGCTCCATTTCCTCTCTGCTGGACACTGAGCAGCACCTTTTCCTGTCTTCCGGACAGTGGCTAGCACATTTTCCTGTCTGCTGGTCTGTGAGTCGCACCTTTTCCTTTCTGCTGGATAGCGACTAGCACCTTTTCCTGTCTGCTGGACAGTGACTAGCAGCTTTTACTGTCTGCTGCGCAGTGACCAGCACCTTTTCCTGTCTTCTGGACAGTGGCAAGCACCTTTTCCTGTCTGCTGGACTGTGAGTAGCATCTTTTCCTTTCTGCTGGATAGTGACTAGCACCTTTTCCTGTCTGCTGGACAGTGACTAGCACATTCTCCTGTCTGTTGGACAGTGACTAGCACCTTTTCCTGTCTGCTGGACTGTGAGTAACATCTTTTCCTTTTTGCTGGATAGTGACTAGCACCTTTTCCTGTCTGCTGGACAGTGACTAGCACATTCTCCTGTCTGTTGGACAGTGACTAGCACCTTTTCCTGTCTGCTGGAGAGCAACTAGCAGCATTTCTTGTCTGCTAGACAGTGACTAGCACCTTCGCCTGCCTGCTGGACAGTGACTAGCACCATTTCCTGTCTGCTGGATTGTGATCAGCTCCTTTTCCTGTCTGTTGGACAGTGACTAGCACCTTCTCCTGTCTGCTGGATAGCGACGAGCACCTTCTCCTGTCTGCTGGACAGTGAGTAGCACCTTTTCCTGTCTGCTGGATAGTGACTAGTACCTTCTCCTGTATGCTGGACTGTGACTAGCACCTTCTCCTGTCTATTCGACAATGACTAGCACCTTTTCCTGTCTGCTGGTGAGCAACTAGCAGCCATTCCTATCTGCTGGACAGTGACTAGCACCTTCACCTGTCTGCTGGACAGTGACTAGCACCTTTTCCTGTCTGCTGGGTTGTTATCAGCACATTTTCCTGTCTGTTGGACAGTGACTAGCACCTTTTCCTTTCTGCTGGAAAGTGACTAGCACCTTCTCCTGTCTGCTGGATAGCGACGAGCACCTTTTCCTTTCTGCTGGTCCGTGACTAGCACCATCAGCTGTCCGCAGGACAGTGACTAGCACCTTCTCCTGTTTGCTGGACAGAGACGAGCACCTTTTCCTGTCTTCTGGAGAGCAACTAACTCCAATTCCAGTCTGCTGGACAGTGACTAGCACCTTCTCCTGTCTGCTGGACAGTGACTAGCACCTTTTCCTGCCTGCTGGACAGTGACTAGCACCTTTTTCTGTCTGTTGGACAGTGACTAGCACCTTTTCCTGTCGGACAGTGACCAGCTCCATTTCCTGTCTGCTGGACACAGAGCAGCACCTTTTCCTGTCTTCCGGACAGTGGCTAGCACATTTTCCTGTCTGCTGGTCTGTGAGTCGCACCTTTTCCTTTCTGCTGGACTGTGAGTAGCATCTTTTCCTTTCTGCTGGATAGCGACTAGCACCTTTTCCTGTCTGCTGGACAGTGACTAGCACATTCTCCTGTCTATTGGACAGTGACTAGCACCTTTTCCTGTCTGCTGGAGAGCAACGAGCAGCATTTCTTGTCTGCTGGACAGTGACTAGCACCTTTTCCTATATGCTGCACTGTGACTAGCACCTTCTCCTGTCTGTTCGACAGTGACTAGCACTTTTTCCTGTCTGCTGGAGAGCAACTAGCAACATTTCCTGTCTGCTGGAGAGCGACTAGCAGAATTTCCTGTCTGCTGGACAGTGACTAGCACCTTTTCCTGTCTGTTGGACAGTGACTAGCACCTTTTCCTGTCTGCAGGAGAGCAACTAGCACCATTTCTTGTCTGCTGGACAGTGACTAGCACCTTCCCCTGTCTGTTGGACAGTGGCTACCACCTTTTCCTGTTTGCTGGAGAGCAACTAGCACCATTTCCTGTCTGCTAGACAGTGACTAGCACCTTCTCCTGTCTGCTGCACAGTACCAGCACCTTGTCCTGTTCGTTGGACAGTGACTAGCGTCTTCTCCTGTCTGTTGGACAGTGACTGGCACCTTCTCCTGTCTGCTGGACAGTGACAAACACCTTTTCCTATCGGCTGGAGAGCAACTAGCACCTTTTCCTCTCTGCTGGACAGTGACTAGCACATTCTCCTGTCTGCTGGACAGTGAGTAGCACCTTTTACTGTCTGCTCAACTGTGACTAACACATTTTCCTGTCTGCTGGACAGTCACTAACACATCCTCCTGTCTGCTGGACAGTAAGTAGCACTTTTTCCTGTCTGCTCGACAGTGACTAGCACCTTCTCCTGTCTGCTGGACAGTGACCTGCACCTTTTCCTGTCTGCTGGACAGTGAATAGCACCTATTCCTTTCTGCTGGACAGTGACTAGCACCTTTTTCTGTCTGTTGGACAGTGACTAGCACCTTTCCCTGTCTGCTGGACAGTGACCAGCACCTTTTCCTGTGTTCCGGACAGTGGCTAGCAACTTTTCCTGTCTGCTGGACTGTGAGTAGCATCTTTTCCTTTCTGCTGGATAGCGACTAGCACCTTTTCCTGTCTTCCGGACAGTGACTAGCACCTTTTCCAGTCTGCTGGACAGTGACTAGCACATTCTCCTGTCTGTTGGACAGTGACTAGCACCTTTTCCTGTCTGCTGGAGAGCAACTAGCATCATTTCCTGTTTGCTGGACAGTGACTAGCACCTTCGCCTGTCTGCTGGACAGTGACTAGCACCTTTTACTGTCTGCTCAACTTGGACTAGTACATTTTCCTGCCTGCTGGACATTCACTAACAGCTCCTCCGGTCTGCTGGACAGTTACTTGCACTTTTTCCTGTCTGCCGGACAGTGACTAGCACCTTTTCCTGTCTGCTGGACTCTGACTGGCACCTTTTCCTTTCTGCTGGACAGTGACTAGCACCATCAACTGTCTGCTGGACAGTGACTAGCACCTTCTCCTGTCTGCTGGACAGAGACGAGCACCTTCTCCTGTCTGCTGGACAGTGAGTAGCACCTTCTCCTGTCAGCTTGACCCTGACTAGCACCTTCTCCTGTCTGCTGGACAGTGAGTAGCACCTTCTCCTGTCAGCTTCACCCTGACTAGTACCTTCTCCTGTCTGCTGGACAGTGACTATCACCTTCTCCTGTCTGCTGGACAGTGAGTAGCACCATTTCCAGTCTGCTGGATAGTGACTATCAACTTCTCCTGTATGCTGGACTGTGACCAGCATCTTATCCTGTTTACTGGACAGTGAGTAGCAGCATTTTCTGTCTGCTGGACAGTGACTAGCACGTTTTACTGTCTGCTCAACTGTGACTAGTACATTTTCCTGTCTGCTGGACAGTCACTAACATCTCCTCCTGTCTGCTGGACAGCAAGTAGCACCTTTTCCTGTCTATTGGACAGTGACTAGCACCTTTTCCTGTCTGTTGGATAGTAACTAGCACCTTTTCCTCTCTGTTGGACAGTGAGCAGCACCTTTTCCTGTCTTCCGGACAGTGGCTAGCACCTTTTCCTGTCTGCTGGTCTGTGAGTCGCACCTTTTCCTTTCTGCTGGATAGCGACTAGCACCTTTTCCTGTCTGCTGGACAGTGACTAGCAGCTTTTCCTGTCTGCTGGACAGTGACCAGCACCTTTTCCTGTCTTCCGGACAGTGGCGAGCACCTTTTCCTGTCTGCTGGACTGTGAGTAGCATCTTTTCCTTTCTGCTGGATAGCGACTAGCACCTTTTCCTGTCTGCTGGACAGTGACTAGCACATTCTCCTGTCTGTTGGACAGTGACTAGTACCTTTTCCTGTCTGCTGGAGAGCAACTAGCAGCGTTTCTTGTCTGCTGGACGGTGACTAACACCTTCGCCTGTCTGCTGGACAGTGACTAGCACCTTTTGCTGTCAGCTGGATTGTGATCAGCACCTTTTCCTGTCTGTCGGACAGTGACTAGCACCTTTTCCTGTCTGCTGGACAGTGAGTAGCACATCCTCCTGTCTGCTGGACAGTAAGTAGCACTTTTTCCTGTCTGCTCGACAGTGACTAGCACCTTCTCCTGTCTGTTGGACAGTGACTGGCACCTTTTCCTCTCTGCTGGACAGTGACTAGCACATTCTCCTGTCTGCTGGACAGTGAGTAGCACCTTTTACTGTCTGCTCAACTGTGACTAACACATTTTCCTGTCTGCTGGACAGTCACTAACACATCCTCCTGTCTGCTGGACAGCAAGTAGCACTTTTTCCTGTCTGCTCGACAGTGACTAGCACCTTCTCCTGTCTGTTGGACAGTGACTAGCACCTTCTCCTGTATGCTGGACTGTGACCAGTACCTTCTCCTGTCTGCTGGACAGTGACAAGCACCTTCTCCTGTCTGCTGGACAGCAACGAGCACCTTTTCCTGTCTGCTGGAGAGCAACTAGCAGCCATTCCTATCTGCTGGACAGTGACTAGCACCTTCACCTGTCTGCTGGACAGTGACTAGCACCTTTTCCTGTCTGCTGGGTTGTTATCTGCCCATTTTCCTGTCTGTTGGATAGTGACTAGCACCTTTTCCTTTCTGCTGGAAAGTGACTAGCACCTTCTCCTGTCTGCTGGATAGTGACGAGCACCTTTTCCTTTCTGCTGGTCCGTGACTAGCACCATCAACTGTCTAAAACAAAAACAGAATTACCTGGAAAAACTCAGCAGGTCTGGCAGCATCGGCGGAGAAGAAAAGAGTTGACGTTTCGAGTCCTCATGACCCTTCGACAGAACTTGCGTTCGAGTCCAAGAAAGCGTTGAAATATAAGCTGGTTTAAGGTGTGTGTGTGGGGGGCGGAGAGATAGAGAGACAAAGAGGTAGGGGGGGGGTGGTGTGGTTGTAGGGACAAACAAGCAGTGATAGAAGCAGATCATCAAAAGATGTCAACGACAATAGTACAATAGAACACATAGGTGTTAAAATTAAAGTTGGTGATATTAATTTTAACACCTATGTGTTCTATTGTACTATTGTCGTTGACATCTTTTGATGATCTGCTTCTATCACTGCTTGTTTGTCCCTACAACCACACCACCCCCCCCTACCTCTTTGTCTCTCTATCTCTCCGCCCCCCACACACACACCTTAAACCAGCATATATTTCAACTCTTTCTTGGACTCGAACGCAAGTTCTGTCGAAGTGTCATGAGGACTCGAAACGTCAACTCTTTTCTTCTCCGCCGATGCTGCCAGACCTGCTGAGTTTTTCCAGGTAATTCTGTTTTTGTTTTGGATTTCCAGCATCCGCAGTTTTTTTGTTTTTACCATCAACTGTCTGCTGGACAGTGACTAGCACATTCTCCTGTCTGTTGGACAGTGACTAGCACCTTTTCCTGTCTGCTGGAGAGCAACTAGCAGCATTTCTTGTCTGCTGGACAGTGACTAGCACCTTCGCCTGCCTGCTGGACAGTGACTAGCACCATTTCCTGTCTGCTGGATTGTGATCAGCACCTTTTCCTGTCTGTTGGACAGTGACTAGCACCTTCTCCTGTCTGCTGGATAGCGACGAGCACCTTCTCTTGTCTGCTGGACAGTGAGTAGCACCTTCTCCTGTCTGCTGGACAGTGACCAGCACATTTTCCTGTCTGCTGGACAGTGAGTAGCACCATTTCCTGTCTGCTGGATAGTGACTAGTACCTTCTCCTGTATGCTGGACTGTGACTAGCACCTTCTCCTGTCTATTCGACAGTGACTAGCACCTTTTCCTGTCTGCTGGAGAGCAACTAGCAGCCATTGCTATCTGCTGGACAGTGACTAGCACCTTCAACTGTCTGCTGGACAGTGACTAGCACCTTTTCCTGTCTGCTGGGTTGTTATCAGCACATTTTCCTGTCTGTTGGACAGTGACTAGCACCTTTTCCTTTCTGCTGGAAAGTGACTAGCACCTTCAACTGTCTGCTGGATAGCGACGAGCACCTTTTCCTGTCTGCTGGTCCGTGACTAGCACCATCAACTGCCTGCTGGACAGTGACTAGCACCTTTTTCTGTCTGTTGGACAGTGACTAGCACCTTTTCCTGTCGGACAGTGACCAGCTCCATTTCCTCTCTGCTGGACACTGAGCAGCACCTTTTCCTGTCTTCCGGACAGTGGCTAGCACATTTTCCTGTCTGCTGGTCTGTGAGTCGCACCTTTTCCTTTCTGCTGGACTGTGAGTAGCACCTTTTCCTTTCTGCTGGATAGCGACTAGCACCTTTTCCTGTCTGCTGGACAGTGACTAGCACATTCTCCTGTCTATTGGACAGTGACTAGCACCTTTTCCTGTCTGCTGGAGAGCAACGAGCAGCATTTCTTGTCTGCTGGACAGTGACAAGCACCTTCGCCTGTCTGCTGGACAGTGACTAGCACCTTTTCCTGTCAGCTGGATTGTGATCCGCACCTTTTCCTGTCTGTTGGACAGAGACTATAACCTTCAGCTTCTGCTGGACGGTGACTAGCACCTTTTCCTTTCTGGTGGATAGTGACTGGCACATTCCCCTGTCTGTTGGAAAGTGACTAGCACCTTCACCTGTCTGCTGGACAGTGACTAGCACCTTTTCATGTCTGCTGGAGAGCAACTAGAAACATTTCCTGTCTGCTGGAGAGCAACCAGCAGAATTTCCTGTCTGCCGGACAGTGAATAGCACCTTCGCCTGTCTGCTGGACAGTGACTAGCACCTTTTCCTGTCTGCTGAAGAGCAACTAGCACCACATCCTGTCTGCTGGACAGTGACTAGCACCTTCTCCTGTCTGTTGGACAGTGGCTAGCACCTTTTCCTGTTTGCTGGAGAGCAACTAGCACCATTTCCTGTCTGCTAGACAGTGACTAGCACCTTCTCCTGTCTGCTGCACAGTACCAGCACCTTGTCCTGTTCGTTGGACAGTGACTAGCGTCTTCTCCTGTCTGTTGGACAGTGACTGGCACCTTCTCCTGTCTGCTGGACAGTGACAAACACCTTTTCCTATCGGCTGGAGAGCAACTAGCACCTTTTCCTCTCTGCTGGACAGTGACTAGCACATTCTCCTGTCTGCTGGACAGTGAGTAGCACCTTTTACTGTCTGCTCCACTGTGACTAACACATTTTCCTGTCTGCTGGACAGTCACTAACACCTCCTCCTGTCTGCTGGACAGTAAGTAGCACTTTTTCCTGTCTGCTCGACAGTGTCTGGCACCTTCTCCTGTCTGCTGGACAGTGACCTGCACCTTTTCCTGTCTGCTGGACAGTGAATAGCACCTATTCCTTTCTGCTGGACAGTGACTAGCACCTTTTTCTGTCTGTTGGACAGTGACTAGCACCTTTCCCTGTCGGACAGTGACCAGCTCCATTTCCTGTCTGCTGGACAGTGACTAGCCCATTTTCCTGTGTATTGGACAGTAACTAGCACCTTCTCCTGTCTGCTGGACAGAGACTATCACCTTCTCCTGTCTACTGGACTGTGACTAGCACCTTCTCCTGTCTATTCGACAGTGACTAGCATCTTTTCCTGTCTGCTGGAGAGCAACTAGCACCATTTCCTGTCTGTTGGACAGTGACTAGCACCTTCTCCTGTCTCATGGACAGTGACTAGCACCTTCTCCTATATGCTGGACTGTGACCAGCCCCTTCTCCTGTCTGCTGGACAGTGACAAGCACTTTCTCCAGTCTGCTGGACAGCAACAAGCAACATTTTCTGTCTGTTGGACAGTGACTAGCATCTTTTCCTGTCTGCTGGAGAGCAACTAGCAGCATTTCCTTTCTGCTGGACAGTGAATAGCACCGTTTCCTGTCTGCACGAGAGCAACTGGCACCATTTCCTGTCTCTGGACAATGACTAGCACCTTCTCCTGTCTGTTGGACAGTGACTAGCACCTTCTCCTGTATGCTGGACTGTTACCAGTACCTTCTCCTGTCTGCTGGACAGTGACAAGCACCTTCTCCTGTCTGCTGGACAGCAACGAGCACCTTTTTCTGTCTGCTGGAGAGCAACTAGCAGCCATTCCTATCTGCTGGACAGTGACTAGCACCTTCACCTGTCTGCTGGACAGTGACTAGCACCTTTTCCTGTCTGCTGGGTTGTTATCAGCACCTTTTTCTTTCTGTTGGACAGTGACTAGCACCTTTTCCTTTCTGCTGGAAAGTGACCAGCACCTTCTCCTGTCTGCTGGATAGCGACGAGCACCTTTTCCTTTCTGCTGGTCCGTGACTAGCACCATCAACTGTCTGCTGAACAGTGACTAGCACCTTCTCCTGTTTGCTGGACAGAGACGAGCACCTTTTCCTGTCTTCTGGAGAGCAACTAGCTCCAATTCCAGTCTGCTGGACAGTGACTAGCACCTTTTCCTGCCTGCTGGACAGTGACTAGCACCTTTTTCTGTCTGTTGGACAGTGACTAGCACCTTCTCCTGTTTGCTGGACAGAGACGAGAACCTTTTCCTGTCTTCTGGAGAGCAACTAACTCCAATTCCAGTCTGCTGGACAGTGACTAGCACCTTCTCCTGTCTGCTGGACAGTGACTAGCACCTTTTCCTGCCTGCTGGACAGTGACTAGCACCTTTTTCTGTCTGTTGGACAGTGACTAGCACCTTTTCCTGTCGGACAGTGACCAGCTCCATTTCCTCTCTGCTGGACACTGAGCAGCACCTTTTCCTGTCTTCCGGACAGCGGCTAGCACATTTTCCTGTCTGCTGGTCTGTGAGTCGCACCTTTTCCTTTCTGCTGGACTGTGAGTAGCACCTTTTCCTTTCTGCTGGATAGCGACTAGCACCTTTTCCTGTCTGCTGGACAGTGACTAGCACATTCTCCTGTCTATTGGACAGTGACTAGCACCTTTTCCTGTCTGCTGGAGAGCAACGAGCAGCATTTCTTGTCTGCTGGACAGTGACAAGCACCTTCGCCTGTCTGCTGGACAGTGACTAGCACCTTTTCCTGTCAGCTGGATTGTGATCCGCACCTTTTCCTGTCTGTTGGACAGAGACTATAACCTTCAGCTTCTGCTGGACGGTGACTAGCACCTTTTCCTTTCTGGTGGATAGTGACTGGCACATTCCCCTGTCTGTTGGAAAGTGACTAGCACGTTCTCCTGTATGCTGGAAAGTGACTAGCACCTTCACCTGTCTGCTGGACAGTGAATAGCACCGTTTCCTGTCTGCACGAGAGCAACTAGCACCATTTCCTGACTGCTGGAGAACAACTGGCAGAATTTCCTGTCTGCCGGACAGTGAATAGCACCTTCGCCTGTCTGCTGGACAGTGACTAGCACCTTTTCCTTTCTGCAGGAGAGCAACTAGCACCATTTCTTGTCTGCTGGACAGTGACTAGCACCTTCTCCTGTCTGTTGGACAGTGGCTAGCACCTTTTCCTGTTTGCTGGAGAGCAACTAGCACCATTTCCTGTCTGCTAGACAGTGACTAGCACCTTCTCCTGTCTGCTGTACAGTACCAGCACCTTGTCCTGTCCGTTGGACAGTGACTAGCGTCTTCTCCTGTCTGTTGGACGGTGACTGGCACCTTCTCCTGTCTGCTGGACAGTGACAAACACTTTTTCCTATCGGCTGGAGAGCAACTAGCACCTTTTCCTCTCTGCTGGACAGTGACTAGCACATTCTCCTGTCTGCTGGACAGTGAGTAGCACCTTTTACTGTCTGCACAACTGTGACTAACACATTTTCCAGTCTGCTGGACAGTGACTTGCACCTTTTCCTGCCTGCTGGACAGTGACTAGCACCTTTTTCTGTCTGTTGGACAGTGACTAGCACGTTTTCCTGTCAGCTGGATTGTGATCAGCAGCTTTTCCTGTCTGTTGGACAGAGACTATAACCCTTAGCTGTCTGCTGGACGGTGACTAGCACCTTTTCCTTTCTGGTGGATAGTGACTGGCACATTCCCCTGTCTGTTGGACAGTGACTAGCACGTTCTCCTGTATGCTGGAAAGTCACTAGCACCTTCACCTGTCTGCTGGACAGTGACTAGCACCTTTTCATGTCTGCTGGAGAGCAACTAGCACCATTTCCTGTCTGCTAGACAGTGACTAGCACCTTCTCCTGTCTGCTGCACAGTGACCAGCACCTTTTCCTGTCCGTTGGACAGTGACTAGCGTCTTCTCCTGTCTGTTGGACAGTGACTGGCACCTTTTCCTCTCTGCTGGACAGTGACTAGCACATTCTCCTGTCTGCTGGACAGTGAGTAGCACCTTTTACTGTCTGCTCAACTGTGACTAACACATTTTCCTGTCTGCTGGACAGTCACTAACACATCCTCCTGTCTGCTGGACAGTAAGTAGCACTTTTTCCTGTCTGCTCGACAGTGACGAGCACCTTCTCCTGTCTGTTGGACAGTGACTAGCACCTTCTCCTGTATGCTGGATTGTGACCAGTACCTTCTCCTGTCTGCTGGACAGTGACAAGCACCTTCTCCTGTCTGCTGGACAGCAACGAGCACCTTTTCCTGTCTGCTGGAGAGCAACTAGCAGCCATTCCTATCTGCTGGACAGTGACTAGCACCTTCACCTGTCTGCTGGACAGTGACTAGCACCTTTTCCTGTCTGCTGGGTTGTCATCAGCACATTTTCCTGTCTGTTGGACAGTGACTAGCACCTTTTCCTTTCTGCTGGAAAGTGACTAGCACCTTCTCCTGTCTGCTGGATAGCGACGAGCACCTTTTCCTTTCTGCTGGTCCGTGACTAGCACCATCAACTGTCTGCTGGACAGTGACTAGCACATTCTCCTGTCTGTTGGACAGTGACTAGCACCTTTTCCTGTCTGCTGGAGAGCAACTAGCACCATTTCCTGTCTGCTAGACAGAGACTAGCACCTTCTCCTGTCTGCTGCACAGTGACCAGCACCTTTTCCTGTCCGTTGGACAGTGACTAGCGTCTTCTCCTGTCTGTTGGACAGTGACTGGCACCTTTTCCTCTCTGCTGGACAGTGACTAGCACATTCTCCTGTCTGCTGGACAGTGAGTAGCACCTTTTACTGTCTGCTCAACTGTGACTAACACATTTTCCTGTCTGCTGGACAGTCACTAACACATCCTCCTGTCTGCTGGACAGTAAGTAGCACTTTTTCCTGTCTGCTCGACAGTGACGAGCACCTTCTCCTGTCTCTTGGACAGTGACTAGCACCTTCTCCTGTATGCTGGACTGTGACCAGTACCTTCTCCTGTCTGCTGGACAGTGACAAGCACCTTCTCCTGTCTGCTGGACAGCAACGAGCACCTTTTCCTGTCTGCTGGAGAGCAACTAGCAGCCATTCCTATCTGCTGGACAGTGACTAGCACCTTCATCTGTCTGCTGGACAGTGACTAGCACCTTTTCCTGTCTGCTGGGTTGTTATCAGCACATTTTCCTGTCTGTTGGACAGTGACTAGCACCTTTTCCTTTCTGCTGGAAAGTGACTAGCACCTTCTCCTGTCTGCTGGATAGCGACGAGCACCTTTTCCTTTCTGCTGGTCCGTGACTAGCACCATCAACTGTCTGCTGGACAGTGACTAGCACATTCTCCTGTCTGTTGGACAGTGACTAGCACCTTTTCCTGTCTGCTGGAGAGCAACTAGCAGCATTTCTTGTCTGCTGGACAGTGACTAGCACCTTCGCCTGCCTGCTGGACAGTGACTAGCACCATTTCCTGTCTGCTGGATTGTGATCAGCACCTTTTTGCTGTCTGTTGGACAGTGACTAGCACCTTCTCCTGTCTGCTGGATAGCGACGAGCACCTTCTCCTGTCTGCTGGACAGTGAGTAGCACCTTCTCCTGTCTGCTGGACAGTGACCAGCACATTTTCCTGTCTTCTGGACAGTGAGTAGCACCATTTCCTGTCTGCTGGATAGTGACTAGTACCTTCTCCTGTATGCTGGACTGTGACTAGCACCTTCTCCTGTCTATTCGACAGTGACAAGCACCTTTTCCTGTCTGCTGGAGAGCAACTAGCAGCCATTCCTATCTGCTGGACAGTGACTAGCACCTTCACCTGTCTGCTGGACAGTGACTAGCACCTTTTCCTTTCTGCTGGAAAGTGACTAGCACCTTCTCCTGTCTGCTGGATATCGACGAGCACCTTTTCCTTTCTGCTGGTCCGTGACTAGCACCATCAACTGTCTGCTGGACAG